>NC_091977.1:184135166-185537666 GCF_044704955.1 Pristiophorus japonicus
CAGTGAAGAAGGTCACGTAAGTTGGCCATTTAAACCATTTTCAGTGCCACACCCCCCCTTTAATTTTCGCCACACAAGTGGCCTACAGCCTCAAAGTTGTCGGGGGCAACGCCTGGGGCAGCATCATGGGGTGTGACCGAATTTTCACTCCGGGGCGAAAAGGGGTCGCTACCAATGGGGTGAAAGCCACAACAGCACGTAATTTTCTCGCTACTGGGTCATTCCAAATGGCAACTGTCAGCTTCTGCCAGGTCAATCAGTTTACATCAGGCAAGGAAGTTTTTGCTCGGGCAGCCCAGTTCTTTATACTTGATGCAGAAATAAGATAAGTGAGTGAAAAAGCCATTATTTTTTTTATTGCATCCCCGTGTTTCCACAAATGCTTAGAAAGGTGTGTACTCGTGTGGCTGATCTTACACGTCAATGCCCAGGAAGCTCTGATGATTTGCCTTCAACAGTCCAGTGTTCCTGCACACTTTGGCTTCTTGGAGACAAAGGGTATCCAATTCTACATTGGCTGCTAACACCATTGCGATGGACCACCAGTGCTGCAAAGGAATGTAACAACAAGGCTCACATCAACAGGCAATAAGCATGCTGGAGGGAAGAATCAGGTGCATGGGTAGGCCAGGAGTTTCTCTTCAGTGTACTCTTAGAACGGAGTCGTGAATTGTGCTGGCCTGCTAAATTCCCCACAATTTCACTCTTCAAAAAGCCTTCAAATTGAAAATGCTGAGGAGGATAGAGGCCTGGATTTTAGCTTAGAGGTGAATTCTGTGCAGGCGGCGGGGGTGTAGGGGTAGGGGGGAGCTGGTATAAGGTCGTGAAACCTGGAAGAACAGATTGCCTGCATGTCCTGTAGAATTTAACTGCAGAGCTGCATTAAGCGTGGTTCCCGCCCACAGGTGGCCTGATTGACAGGCTGGCGGTCTTTCGGGCAGGAAGCCTGCTTCACAAGGCTGAATCCTACAAGAGCAAGTCGATGTACTGGGGGAATGAGAGAGATAGTAGGGGGGATGCGGATCGCAGGGGGATGAGGGTCTGGATCGTTGGGGGGGTGGGGTTCCCAATTGCAGGGATGGGAATCCGATAGTCTGGGGGGGGGGGTCCCGATTGAGGGGCGGCGTGGGCGGGGGTGGGTGTCCGATGGTGTTTGGGAGGGAGCAGCCAGATTGTGTGGGGGTGGGTTTTACTGGGTACCGGGTAGCTTATTGGGCCTGGAGGAAGCACTCCTGCTCCTCTGGCCCATGAGCAGTGCTGCAGAGGTACTTACTTCATTGATTCAGCCCTTCTTGCCCGTTTTCAGCTGCCGAGTTTTTCAACACCTGGGAAACACAGCTGCCTGTGGTTAAAATTGGAATCACTGTTAAAATGAAGGCATTATAATACTTAAATAGTCAATCTGCTTCCTGCAGGCGGATTGGTCGCCCGCCCCACGTCCTGCCTACTTTAAAAATGGAATGGTTTGACGGCAGGTTTGGTTCTGGTATGTCTGTAATGTACTTATGAATGACTCCACGAGGCAATGTGTTGTACTCAAACTGTAGTGACCTTGGTCCTTTATTCCAAACTCCAGAGTGAGGCACAAGCATGGTGGGCAGCCTTTTATACTGGGCCCTGCCACCAGTTGCACCCTCTAGTGGTGCCAGCATGTATGTACACAGAGTAAACCTTATTGATAGTACATCAGGTAACAAGTCTCCATCTTATGCAACCACACAGTGACTACACAGAGAGTATAACTATAGTCAGCATACACAACATCACTCTCCTCCAAGTCATTTGTGCCAATTACCTTTGCACTATGTGCTCTGGCTTAGCTCTCCCCAGACTTAAGTGCCAATAGCCCTTGCACCTTGGCTGTGCTTTGGCTTGGCCCTCTCCCTGTTAACCGCCCCCGCCCAAGTCCTTTTGCCACAACATTGGGTAGTGGTTACCAGATTGGATGGTTCGACGATGCGCTGGAGGTTCTGGATGGATCCATGACCACATACATCCATTTCCCCCCAGCCCCCACACAGCAAAATCATGCAGCAGGCCCGTAACATTAACATACAGGATCAGACACAGTGCAAGTACAAAGAAAGGAAAAAAACATTTTTTTAACAGTTTGTATCATGACTAAATATATTCAAGAAGGAGTTAGATGTAGTCCTTACTACTAGGGGGATCAAGGGGTATGGCGAGAAAGCAGGAATGGGGTACTGAAGTTGCATGTTCAGCCATGAACTCATTGAATGGCGGTGCAGACTCGAAAGGATGAATGGCCTACTCCTGCACCTATTTTCTATGTTTCTATGACACCTTGGTTCAGTGACTTACATTTGTTACGTTTTACGGTCGTGCGCCAGGATTGGGTAGATTGCATTCATGGTTTACTCATGGTCAGTAGTGAGGTAGTAGTACAGGTATGCGAGGACACTAGTTCCAGAGCAATCGGATGGGGTCCTAGTTGTCTGATGGCGTTGCTGCACCCCCTGCTAGCGGGATGGGCTTGGTTCGCTCATCTAGCCAGAACTCAGGGCCTTTGCTGTTGCCTAGTGGTGGCAGAGCCAGAGATGTGTGTGGCCTCCCTGTCCTCCTTTGTGGGCTGCAGAGTCTTCTGCCTGCTCTCTCACGATGTTGGGAACCTGGCTGTTCCAGGTCCCGTTTGGGGAACTCGTTGGTTCTGACCTTTCGCTCCCGGACATGACCGAGGTAGCGACTGGGTCTGGGGGCTGGGCCGTCTCCACCGGGGTGGTGGGCAACGGCGGCCGACTGTGCGTATTGGGGTCGTTTTGTTTCCGGGTCCGTGGAGAATAGTGCCAACTGGTGCCTGCAGCGTGGGATAGACCCAGGGCAGGGTATCAGGATCAGTGCCTTCACCCTCCTGAGGTTGCTCGCTTGCTACTTTTGGGGACACTCTATTTCCGACATCTCACAACAACATTTTGTTCTTTACATTAGGAATAGTACCGACAATTCGCAACAACATTTTGTTCACAATCTTAATCGGTTCGTTACATTGATTGCCATGCATACAATGTCTCTTTAAGTTCAGTTGGTTGCAGGTCTCCTTGAAGAGAACCCTGTTGACTTTACTCCAATCAAATCCTTTGTTAGACACCACATGTTGGTCCCTCAGCGTTGCACCTTGTGATATTGCTGTGGCCATCTTTTTTTTCAGCCACGCTGCCCTTCGCTGCAGCAGGAACGTCATCTTGCCTCTGTCCTCAAGGCTGACTGCCTTAATCCTTCTCTCCCGCGATTCTACCACAAAAGCTGGAAAGGTACCTGTGAATTCGATCTTCCTCCCCAGGAGTCCTGCCACTGGAGCCGGGAAGGTACTTTTAGGTCGTTCCGGTCGGATCATTGCCACGCAGTTGTGATGGACGGTCTGTGCCTCAGGTGCTGTACTGGTCTGTTTTCTGGTGCCTGGCCCAAGCTAAGGTGAAGTTTTGCTCTGCCTCTGAGCATGGGGGACATCGATTGCTGGAGTGAAGAGGTCTTCCCATTTCCACTGGATCTTCCCCATCCACCTTCTTCCGAGTAACGTTGGACCATCACCTGCAACAATCCACAGAGGTAACTTGTGCACCACGCCATTATGGATTATACTTACATCCGCACTACCAAGGACTGGGATCAGCTCCTTGGTGTAGGTGCACAACGTTTCCTGTACTGGAATCAGCTCTGGTCGTTTTTTGTTCCATAGTCTATCGAAGGCATCCTGGCTCATCACTGACTGGCTCGTTCCCGTATCCACTTGCATGAAGACTGGAACGCCCATAATCTCAACTTCAATCTTTACTGGAGGACAATCGGTGATGCAGGTATATACTCCATACACTTCTTCTTGGGGCTGAGCTGACTCTCTGGCCAAATCATCATACTCCCCGCTGGATTCAAAGTCATCTACCGGCTCCTCTGCTAGAGGGTGAGTTGTATTTCTTTTACACATATGCTGGAAGTGGCCCTTCGTGTTACCGGCTATGCATACATACTCAGCAAATCGACACTGGTGAGCCCAATGGTTTCCTCCACAACGCCAGCATGGTGCTACTCGATTAGCATCCCTCAGCGGACACTGAGTTCTGGAACCCTGAGGTCTGTGCTCTCTGCCCTGGGCAGAGCCACGTTCTACAGTCTTGCCTGTGAAAGCCACCATTCTGTGTACAGTACTTGCCAGGTTTGAGTCCACAGGATGAATGATTTGTTTGGTGCTGCAGGTCGAGGTTATGAACGCCTGACTGATGCTGATGGCTTTCTGCAGGTTGACTGTGGTGTTGGCATAAAATTGCTTGTGAAGGAGGCCCTCGTGGCCAATTCCTATAAAGAAGATGTCACGTAATGCTTCATTGAGGTGCGTGCCAAAATCACACGGTGTCGCAAGTCTCCTGAGGTTGGCAACATATTTTGCAATCTCCAGTTCGAGCAGCAGGGAGTCCGGAGGAGGCCTATAAATGCCCGTCGAGGCGAGGCAACAGTTCGAGCAGCGGGGAGTCCAGGGGAGGCCTATAAAGGCCCAACGTCGAGGAGGAGGTGGCAGTCCGAGCAGCGGGGAGTCCGGAGGAGGCCTATAAATGCCCGTCGAGGCGAGGCAACAGTTCGAGCAGCGGGGAGTCCAGGGGAGGCCTATAAAGGCCCAACGTCGAGGAGGAGGTGGCAGTACGAGCAGCGGGGAGTCCGGGGGTGGCCTATAAAGGCCCAACGTCGAGGTGGCCAGCCGGTGCAGCTGCAGCAGGGTGAGAAGGCAAAAAAGAAGTAGAAAGAAATCAAAAAATGACGTCACAGCCAAGGGGGTAAGTGATTGGCTGGTGATTGGTAAGTAGTTTTCCTTTTTCTTTTCTTTATCAGCAGGTAAACTTTTAGCCTTGTTGTTGCCAAATTAAGTTTATCTAAGGGTTAAGTCATGGTAGGACAGCTCGGACATGTGTTATGCTCCTCCTGTACTATGTGGGAAGTCAGAGATGCTTCCGGTGTCCCTGACGACTACATGTGTGGGAAGTGTATCCGGCTGCAGCTCCTGACAGAATGCATTGTGGCACTGGAGCTGTGGGTGGATTCAGTCTGGAGCATGCACGATGCTGAGAATGATGTGAATGGCACGTTTAGAGAGTTGGTCTTACCGCAGGTAAAAGGTACACAGCCAGATAGGGAATGGGTGACCAACAGGAAGAGCAGTGCAAGGAAGGTAATGCAGGGGTCCCCTGTGGCCATCTGCCTGTAAAAGAGATACACCGCTTTGGGTACTGTTGGGGGGAGTGACTCACCAGGGGAGGTCAGCAGCAGCCAAGTTCATGGCACCGTGGGTGGCTCTGATGCACAGGAGGGCAGGAAAAAGAGTGGGAGAGCTATAGTGAAGGGGATTCAATTGTAAGGGGAATAGATAGACGTTTCTGCAGCCACAACAGAGATTCCAGGATGGTATGTTGCCTCCCTGGTGCAAGGGTCAAGGATGTCTCGGAGTGGGTGCAGGGCATTCTGAAAAGGAAGGGTGAACAGCCAGTTGTCGTGGTGCATATAGGTACCAACGATATAGGTAAAAGCGGAATGAGGTCCTACAAGACGAATTTAGGGAGCTAGGAGCTAAATTAAAAAGTAGGACCTCAAAAGTAGTAATCTCAGGATTGCTACCAGTGCCATGTGCTAGTCAGAGTAGGAATCACAGGATAACTCAGATGAATACGTGGCATGAGGTGTGGTGCAGAAGGGAGAGATTCAAATTCCTGTGACATTGGACTCGGTTCTGGGGGAGGTGGGACCAGTACAAAGCGGATGGTTTGCACCTGTGCAGGACCGGAACCAATGTCCTAGGGGGAGTGTTTGCTCATGCTGTTCGGGAGGAGTTAAACTAATATGACAGGGGGATGGGAACCTATGCAGGGAGACAGAAGGAAGTAGAATGGGGGCAGAAGCAAAAGATAGAAAGAAGAAAATTAAAAGTGGAGGGCAGAGAAACCTAAGGCAAAAAGCAAAAAGGGCCATATTACAGCCAAATTGTGTTAGAAAGACAAGCCTGAAGGCTCTGTGCCTCAATGCGAGGAATATTTGGAATAAGGTGGACGAATTAACTGTGCAGATAGCAGTTAATGGGTGTGATGCAATTGGCATCACGGAGACATGGCTCCAGGGTGACCAAGGCTGGGAACTCAACATCCAGGGGTGTTCAACATTTAGGAAGGATAGACAGAAAGGAAAAGGAGGTGGCTGGTGTTGCTGGTTAAAGAGGAAATTAATGCAATAGCTTGGATGATGTGGAATCGGTATGGGTGGAGCTACGGAATACCAAGGGGCAAAAAACGCTAGTGGCAGTTGTGTACAGGCCACCAAACAGAGTAGTAAGGTTGGGGACAGCATCAAACAAGAAATTAGGGATGCATGCAATAAAGGTACAGCAGTTATCATGGGTGACTTTAATCTACATATTGATGGGGCTAACCAAACTGGTAGCGATGCGATGAAGGAGGATTTCCTCGAGTGTATTAGGGATGGTTTTCTCGATCAATATGTCGAGGAAGCAACCAGGGAGCTGGCGATCCTCGACTGGTTGATGTGTAATGAGAAAGGACTAATTAGCAATCTTGTTGTGCGAGACCCCTTGGGGAAGAGTGACCATAATATGGTAGAATTCTTTATTAGGATGGAGAGTGACACAGTTAATTCAGAAACTAGCGTCCTGAACTTAAGGAAAAGTAACTTTGATGGTTTGAGGCATGAATTGGCTAGAATAGGCTGGCAAATGACACTTAAAGGGTTGACGGTGGATAGGCAATGGCAAATATTTAATGATCACATGGATGAACTTCAGCAATTGTACATCCCTGTCTGCAGTAAAAATACAACGGGGAAGGTGGCTCAACCGTGGCTAACAAGGGAAATTAAAGATAGTGTTAAATCCAAGGAAGAGGCATATAAATTGGCCAGAAAAAGCAGCAAACATGAGGACTGGGAGAAATTTAGAATTCAGCAGAGGAGGACAAATGGTTTAATTAAGAGGGCAAAAATAGAGTACGAGAAGAAGCTTGCTGGGAACATAAAAACTGACTGCAAAACCTTCTATAGATATGTGAAGAGAAAAAGATGAGTGAAGACCAAGGTAAGTCCCTTGCAGTCGGATTCAAGTGAATTTATAATGCGGAACAAAGAAATGGCAGACCAATTGAACAAATACTTTGGTTCTGTCTTCACGAAGCAAGACACAAATAACCTTCCGGAAGTACTTGGGGACCGAGGGTCTCGTGAGAAGGAGGAACTGAAGGATATCCTTATTAGACGGGAAATTGTGTTAGGGAAATTGATGGGATTAAAGGCCGATAAATCCCCAGGGCCTGATAGTCTGCATCCCAGAGCGTTTAAGGCAGTGGCCCGAGAAATAGTGGATGCATTGGTGATCATTTTTTCCAAAAGTCTATCGACTCTGGATCAGTTCCTATGAACCGGAGGGTAGCTAATGTAACACCACTTTTTAAAAAGGGAGGGAGAAAAAAAGTAGGCAATTATAGACCGGGTTAGCCCGTCGGTGGTGGGGAAAATGTTGGAATCAATTATTAAGGATGAAATAGCAGCGCATTTGGAAAGCAGTGACAGGATCGGTCCAAGTCAGCATGGATTTATGAAGGGAAAATCGTGCTTGATAAATCTTCTGGAATTTTTTGAGGATGTAACTAGTGGGGTGGACAAGGGAGAACCAGTGGATGTGGTGTATTTAGACTTTCAAACGGCTTTTGACAAGGTCCCACACAAGAGATTGGTGTGCAAAACAAAGCACATGGTATTGGGGGTGATATACTGACGTGGATAGAGAACTGGTTGGCAGACAGGAAGCAGAGAGTCGGGATAAACGGGTTCTTTTCAGAATGGCAGGCAGTGACTAGTGGAGTGCCGCAGGGCTCAGTGCTGGGACCCCAGCTCTTTACAATATACATCAATGATTTGGATGAAGGAATTGAATGTAATATCTCCAAGTTTTCAGATGACACTAAACTGGGTGGCACTGTGAGCTGTGAGGGGAATGCTAAGAGGCTGCAGGGTGACTTAGACAGGTTCGGTGAGTGGGCAAATGCATGCCAGATACAGTCTAATATGGATAAATGTGAGGTTATCCACTTTGGGGGCAAAAACGCAAACAGAATATCATCTGAATGGCGGCAGATTAGGAAAAGTGGAGGTGCAACGAGACCTGAGTGTCATTGTTCATCAATCATTGGAAGTTAGCATACAGGTACAGCAGGCGGTGAAGAAGGCAAAATGGTATGTTGGCCTTCATAGCTAGAGCATTTGTGTATAGGAGCAGGGAGGTCTTACTGCAGTTGTACAGGGCCTTGGTGAGGCCTCACCTGGAATATTGTGTTCAGTTTTGGTCTCCTAATCTGAGGAAGGACATTCTTGCTATTGAGGGAGTGCAGCAAAGGTTCACCAGACTGATTCCCGGGATGGCTGGAATGACATATGAGGAGAGACTGGATCAACTGGGCCTTTATACATTGGAGTTTAGAAGGATTAGAGGGGATCTCATAGAAACGTACAAGATTCTGACAGGACTGGACAGGTTAGATGCGGGTAGATTGTTCCCGATATTGGGGAAGTCCAGAACCAGGAGACACAGTCTTAGGATAAGGGGTAGGCCATTTAGGACTGAGATGAGGAGAAACTTCTTCACTCAGAGAGTTGTCAACCTGTGGAATTCCCTGTTGCATAGAGTTGTTGATGCCAGTTAATTGGATATATTCAAGAGGGAGTTAGATATGGCCCTTACGGCTAAGGGGATCAAGGGGTATGGAGAGAAAGCAGGAAAGGGGTACTGAGGGAATGATCAGCCATGATCTTATTGAATGGTGGTGCAGGCTCGAAGG
Source organism: Pristiophorus japonicus (assembly GCF_044704955.1). NCBI lineage: Eukaryota > Metazoa > Chordata > Chondrichthyes > Pristiophoridae > Pristiophorus > Pristiophorus japonicus. The sequence continues at coordinate 184,144,001 of NC_091977.1, forward strand.
GCCGAATGGCCTACTCCTGCATCTATTTTCTATGTTTCTATGTTTTCTGGCCCTCAGGTCTGTGGTGAGTGTAGAATCTGTGCCTGGCAGTGAGGATGCTCTCTTTTGGTTTAAGTTGGTCACGAATTAGTTCAGTCAGCTCATCGTATGTCTTATTCTTGGCCTTCGTGGGTGTCAGCAAGTCCCTGACGAGGCAGTAAACCTCGGGCCCACAACTAGACAGCAGCATAGCCTTGTGCTTCTCCGCCAATGTGTCCGTCTCCCCTGCCAGGTCGTTTGCCACGAAATATTGCTTGAGCCTTTCCGTGAAGGCATCCCAATCATCACCCTCCGTGAAGTCTTTTAATGTGCCAAAGATAGCCATGATCGCGTGAAAGTCCTTATTCTTGTCGCCAGTTGTTATGTTTGTAATGTACTTATGACTGACTCCACGAGGCAATGTGTTGTACTCAAACTGTAGTGACTTTGGTCCTTTATTTCAAGCTCCTGTAAAACTCGAGTTTTCTCAAAATTCAAAGATTCCCCCTCTGTATGAAGAAACCCTAAGGAAGGATCATTTTGGACTTGTTTAAAATGAACTTTGGGATTTTAAAGGATGCATCGGTCTGCAAGGGAAAAGGACTGTAAAAACCAGGGGAACATTAACCTCTGAAAAGTCCAGTTTTTGGGTATTGGAGCTGTTTTGGATATTCGAGCTGAAACAAATTGTCTCGGGAATTGTGTAAACTCCAAAACTCTGCTCCCCAGGAGACATTAACATACAACAATTGACCCAGAGATAGTCAGCCATAGCTCTAAGCATGAAACCCATCCAGCGCATGCATAATGTTAATCGCCTATCCGGCCTGCATGGAAAACCCAGGCCTGGGCAGACAACGTAAACGTAAAATAATTCGTATAATCGCAACTCGAATTTAACCGATCTAATCGACACATCCTAAAACAAGTTACCGTTAACAAGCCCACCAAAATCCAACAAAGACTTACCAAGCCCGCCAAAATTAAGACAAAGAATCAGGTTTGATTTGGCGTGCAGATTAGCAAGGCTCTCATGGTATAATTGAGGCCCTGTTTTACAGCTAACAACCCACCTTGCTTCTGCACCAGCCTCGTATGCTTCAGACCTGGCAGACTTCAAGACCAGCACACCAGCTTTCGTTAACCTGGTTTCTTCAGAACATCGACCAAAACAGCATCGCAAATGACCAGGACACCAAGCATGCCGCGGAAGCAAGAGGCTCATGAAACAACCACCAAGATATTACTAGCAACCAAATTGGTAATATTGAGCCACCGCGACCAACGATTTCCAAACCGAAGTCAACTCGACGAAAACCCAAAGATTCGCAAGCTGTTTCCACTCTACAAGCTATTCCTGAGCTACCAATGGGTAAAACATTACCTAAAAGAACTTTAAAACCTACTCCTACCAGAAGAAAGTGGGTACTCACCCCATAAATCCAATATGCGCCCTACCGCATCAGCGGACACCACCCAACTGAAGACTACGCAGTAAGAAGTCTTCCACAACATTCGGGATACGGCAAGCAGAACCTACAGAGTCCAGCGAACCCCGAAATCGTGAACAACTACTAACTGTGAATAAGAGGATTGGTGAGCATTATCCCTGTTGCCCTAGAGTTTAACCTAGTCAGATTTAGGTATTGGGAGGTAGGAGGAGTATTGTCTTCTGTAACCCCTTTTGCATGTGTGATGAAGTGTTCCTTATTCTAGAGATTGTAAGTTTTGACATTGTACTTTCTTTCCTAAATAAAATCAAAGTTTCTTGCACCAAAACCAGTTGTCTGCTGCACTTTGTCATAAATCCAAAGTCTAGAACCACTCAGAAGGTCAGAAGTGAACCTGACCCCCAAGACCACCCCCTACATTCCAGAGTGAGGCACAAGCCTGGTGTGCAGCCTTTTATACTGGGCCCTGCCACCAGTTGCACCCTCTAGTGGTGCCAGCATGTATGTACACAGTGTAAACCTTATTAACAGTAGATCAGGTAAGCAAGTATCCATCTTATGCAACCACACAGTGACTACATAGAGAGTACATCCATAGTCTACATATACAACAGTTACTGTTCCAGATTCTTTTGCACATTTTAACCTCTGACACAGCCCCAACCCACCACTTTTTGGGGAGTTAAGATTCGGCCCAGAGAGTCCAATTCTGAACCCCTTGAGGTTGAGGAGCATGGCCATCAGGTCACCCTCAACATCAGTGAGAGAAGGGTGAGACAATCTTATCTAGGATACTTGCAGTAATGTATAATCCAATTATTGCCATTTCATCTCTGCAATAACCAGGTATCTCCATTGAATTCCAACATAGTACCTCTCAAGATACAATAAACATGATTAAAGATTCATCACTACGTACATCCCTTGTGACAGTTTAACTTTTCATTTAGCTTATTCTAACACTTCGAAGTGCCAACTGAGGGCCTAGGGTATGAGATATAAATAACTGTTCTAAATAACTATGAGCTTTTTGGAATGGAGGTGGCGCCTCTTTCAAAGCCACTAGGTCCTGGGATGGACATGCATCCTAGATCTCTGGGCTGCCATCCCCTACATCCCTGCACAGGAACATCATTCTCCACTTCCACTACTTCACTCTCTGACTTCCTTCTGGCTGAGATATAGATTTTTAGATAGATTTTTGGGCTCTAGGGGAATCAAGGGATATGGGGATCGGGCAGGAAAGCAGAGTTGAGGTCAAAGTTCAGCCATGATCTTATTGAATGGGGGAGCAGGCTCAAGGGGCCGTATGGCTGACTCCTGCTCCTTATTCTCATGTTCTTATGTTCTTCTGTGTTGTGCATTACTCTGTGTCCATTCCTCACTTAGACTATTTACATCACCCCAAATGGATCTATCGATGCAAGTGATAAGTGTGGATGATGAAGTGGGTGAATTTCCGCTCTCCGTGCCTGACGTAAAAGGTCTTGGCATCTGTTCTTTTTCCTCGACATCCCTTACAGCATTAGCTGAGTCCTTAGCTGAGGATCGTGACGGCCTCTTCCTCCTGCTAGGCTAAGACTCTGATACCTGCTGTACCTCCTGCTGTTGCCTTACATTCTCTCACAGTGTGAGCTGTTTCCTTCTGCATCAGAAAAGATTGCTTGTTACTGTCAGTACAAGACCTCTATTTTTATGTTATACTTGGTTTAGCTTTTCTACAATAGGAGTGCTATTATAACTGCTATTATGAAGTTCTCATAGTGAAGGTCAGTCTTCAACGGGCATGCATGTATCGTACCTGTATTATGCTATTGTTATATAACTGGAGGGATCCATCTGAATGAGTAACTGCAGATCAGTTTACATACAAGGTGAAATTCTTTGGGTGCTGACCAAACCTTTAGGGTAAATATTAGTCAATTATCTAGCAGGTAGAAAATTAAAATTAAAATTAGCTTGCAGCTGTATTATTTACCTTTGCTGACCTTGTTAGCTTGTTAAACTTCTTGCATTGGCTGAGGGCTAAGGACTAACTCTCAGGACCACTTCTTTCCACATTGTATGTGCATTTGTGTTGCTGTATTTGCTAGTTTGTTGCCACCCACTCCCACAATGTAATCCCTCCTCTACCTAATTGCACCTAATAGACATTGAACATTGCTCTCTGTAAGCTATGCAGCTCTTCTTTTGTTTCCTTTGCCGGGCACCATTTCTACTTCTTGCTGCTTGCTCTTTCTCTTCTAAGTGCAAACCAGCTTTAAATACAGAAGCTGCACCCTGTGCTCCACTCCACAAGGTTTCTGGTCATCCACTGTCTCAACTCACCAATTGCTAATGCAACTCATATCCTTGCCCTGCCCAGAAAGACTATAATGAGCTGAACCCAAGATTTCTGACATTGGGACAGACCACTAGCCAGCATCGGGCCAATGGAATTACCACCCCTGCATACTTGCGGAAGCAAAAGTGTGCTTTTATTTTATTTCATTCTCAGGATGCGAGCGTTGCTGACATGTCCAATATTTATTAGCCATTCCCAGAAGGTGGTGATCACCGATCCTTTTGAACCACTGGAGTCCATGTTGGGAAAGTGCTTCCACAATGCTGTTGTTGTTTGATACAACTGGCTGGCTTTCTTGGCACCTTCAGAGGACAGTCAACCATATTGGTGCTGGACTGGAATCACATACAGGCCAGAGTGGGTATGGACAGCAGATTTCCTTCCCTAAAACACATTAGTGAACCAGTCAGGTTTTTAAGGATATCCAACAACTTCATAATCACTTTTGTTGGTATCTGCTTTTTATTCAAATTCTCAAACTGCGATGACGGGATTTGAACTCTTGTCTTCTGAGTTATTAGTCAGGCTTCTGGATTATTGATCCAGTAACTCAACCACTGCACTCTATCACCAGCGTAGTAGGGCCCACATTGCAGGAACAAATAAAAAAAAATACTGGGGACTGAAGAAACCATCAGATAAATAAAACAGAGAATCGAGCGTAGGAACCTCCCTTTCCATTCACATTCTATACACTAGCTTGCAGTATATTTAATTAACATTATATGACCAGGAATAAATTCCTCTTCCCCAATTGTCTGGGAAAATAGACAAGAACTGACATCTGTATCATTATGAATCTTGAGCCACCATCTAGACAATTGAAAAAACATACCACGGACTGAACTACAAAATATCATTTTAAAACAAAAATGTTGTTGTCAAAGCAGAACTCTATATTCCACTATCATCGTGGCTGGTCACAAACAGCAGTGTTGCCTGTTGTCTCATTTGAACTGGGGCAAATTCAGGAATGTGCATGTAAATCTGGTCAATTTAAGTATTGATTTTAGTTTGCTTTGCATCTCCAGTATACAGTGGTTATAGTTGCCCTGCAATTTATTACAACTGTACTGCCTAGTGCCTTGAAGGATTATAGTATTTAGTGAATAACATTTATGGGGTTCCAAAATACTATTTGCCTTTCAATAGTTTCCTATTAATTGGACCCGATCTATTGGAAACTGTACCCTTTTAGATAATTTTCTCTCATAGAGTTGCATGATCTGAGGGCTAACAATTATAGCCAATTGCAGTAATTTGCTCATCTGATTAAAGATAAAGGATAATTCCATAATCTGGCGTTCCCAGTGGGGAATGGTCCTTACATGAATCACATTTTGAGAAATCACAGCAGCGCATCCTCATCAGACCCAATTTTCATCTATCACTGTCCTCATCAACCTTCTACTGGCTCCCCATGTCACAGCACATTGAATTCAAAACTCTCATCCTTGATTCTAAGTCCTTCCATGGCCTCACTTCACTCTGCATTTGCAACTTCTTCCAGCCGCAAGTCCCAGCTCCTCCTTCTGCTCATCTGAGTCTGGACTATTGTGTGTTGTCCATTCCCTTGCTCCATTGTTAACCTGTGGACTTCCCTACCGCAGAGAGTTGTTTGATGCCAGTTCATTGGATATATTCAAGAGGGAGTTAGATATGGCCCTTATGGCTAAAGGGATCAAGGGGTATGGAGAGTAAGCAGGAAAAGGGTACTGAGGTGAATGATCAGCCATGATCTTATTGAATGGTGGTGCAGGCTCGAAGGGCTGAATGGCCTACTCCTGCACCTATTTTCTATGTTTCTATGTTTCTAGGTTTCTATTGATGGCAGAGTCTTCAGCTATTATGGTCTTACACAATGAGAAGGCCGTTAAAAGAAAACACTGTGGGTAAGGTGGATCAAGATACATGAAGTGCAGCATTTGACAGAGTTACCTGTTCATGGTAGTCTAATGGAATGCATGCATCCACGCTCCTTGGTAGTGCTTGATGAGTTGATCAGTCTGGGAGGGGAAATGCCAGTATGTCTGTGTCCCTTTTCCCAATCAGTATAGTAGAGAAAATAGCCAATTCCTAAGTGAGAGGAAGGAGGAATTCATCATCATCAGTCAACTATCGTTCGAGCTCCTGTGACTGTCCTTCATTTTAAGGCTAGGACTGAAACTCTGGCTTTGTGTTTCAGGCTGCCCATGGCTGCTCTTTCATTGACTTGTTCTGTACTGCAGCTGCGTCATGACTTGCAGGTTATGGATGTTGTTGGCTAATTCAAGGATCAGTTCATCCACCATTTGATGGCATTCCTCCAGGCGCTCGTCCTCCTGAAGCCATTGGCACGTTCTGGAGGTGTCTGGATAACTTAACTGCCACCCGGCTGTCGGTGTTGACCGGTCGCAGGTAATGCCATCTACTGTCATTACAGTAGCAGGTTGTTGCGTTTCCTACATTACAACAGTGACTACATTTCAAAAACTATGTAATTGGCAGTAAATTGCTTTGGGATTTTCTGAGGTGGTGAAAGGTGCTATATAAATGCAAATCTTTCTTTTACATCTATATCGAGGAATTCAATCTTTGGTTTTATGAAGTTTGATCAGAAGGAACATGAATTCTCACCTCTGTCCTGGACACAATGGGGCAGAAATTCCGAGGAGGGCTTTCCACGGGCAAATCAATAAAGAATAGAAATAAAATGCTCCCTTACCTGAAGCTGCTGCACCCGCTTGAACTCCCAATCCACAGGCCTCCTCTCCCTGCGACGCGCAGCATGTGCTCGTAGGGACGTGTGCAGGAGTCAATGTGCCTGGACACCCAATCACAGGTAAGTATTTTCTCATTCATTGTAACAGGAGTTTCGTAAGTTACGAAGTATTGCAATGAATGAGAAAAACCCCAAAACTCACAAAAAATACATAAAACATTTAAAAAACACCTCACAATAAACTAATAGAAATTAAAGATGTTATACATGTTTCGCAAAGAAAAAAAATTGCCGATTTTTAATAAAAGTTAGTGTCATGTATTCAACTATCATTGTAACCTATGTATACCTTATATAAGTTGTATACCTTGAGAACACTGACCACAGGGGGCGAACTTGTGGGAGACACTCCTAACCTGGACTTTCCGGTATAAAAAGGGAAGCTCCACCTACCGTCTGTCTCTTGAGGTCTTGGTAATAAAGGTAACTGGTCACAGAGTGATCTTTTCTCAAGTATGGGCCTCGTGTGCATTTATATTGTATAATAAAGACATATTATTGGTGACGTGAAACTGGGATTTAAACCACGCGAGCATGGCCACTAGCAGCACAGAAGAGAGGTACTGTGTTGGTGATGATTGGGACGACTTTGTTGAGAGACTACAGCAAAGTTTTGTCACTAAGGAATGGTTGGGACAGGATTCGGCCGACAAACGCAGGGCTCATCTCCTGACGGTTTGTGGATCCAGAACGTACTCCCTGATGAAGGACCTTCCAGCGCCAGAGAAGCCGGCGGACAAGACATTCGAAGAGCTCAGTAAGTTGATCGGGGAACACCTTAAACCGGCGAGCAGCATGCACATGGCGAGACACTGGTTTTACACGCAACGGCGGCGAGAAGGGCAAAGCGTTCCAGACTTCGTGGCAGATCTCCAGTGACTGGCAAGCCTCTGTAAGTTCCCAGATACATGCAGAGCGGAGATGCTGCGAGACTTTTTTTATTGAGGGCACGGGCATGCTGGGGTTTTCAGGAAACTGATTGAGACCAAAGACTTGACCTTGGAAGCAGCGGCTATAATAGCCCAGACAATTATCTCAGGGGAGGAAGAGACCAGAATGATTTATGGCAAAAATCTTGGCTCAAATGCGGCAAACGACCAGCAAGTCAACATTATTAACGCGGCACACAGTTCTCTGGGCAGACAAGGGCAAGCGGACATTCCCCAGCATGCAGTTGAACACAAAGGGGGAATTCAACAGAGACACTGGCTAGCTGAACGGCGATTCATGCCATCGCAATGGACAATGCGGCCAGTAATGGGGCTATAAACACATGGAGCGCTTAAGGACAGTTACAGAGACAGTCAGAGACGATTGATTGGTAATAGACCTTTTGTTTCCAACAATGGGGCCTCTAGCTCATGCTGGAGGTGTAGAGGCAAACACCCAACCAGAGCTTGCAGGTATCATTTGCCCTATGATGCCAAATGAATACTGGGGGAAATCACTGGAAGCTGAAGTTCAGCGAGTTCACGTGAAGCACATATACAGTTCATATACTAGGACGCCACCGATAATGATGAAAGTGCTCCTCAATGGCATCCCAGTATTAATGGAGCTGGACACGGGGGCCAGCCAGTCCCTGATGAGTATCAAACAGTTCGAAAGGTTGTGGGTGTCCAAGGTCAGGAGGCCAAAATTATTGCCGATTGACGCACTGCTACGGACATATACAAAAGAGATCATTCCGATGCTAGGCAGTGTCACGGTGGTTGTGACCCACAAAGAGTCGGAGAACAGGTTGCCACTCTGGATTGTCCCAGGGGACGGTCCCGCACTACTGGGGAGGAGTTGGCTTGCTGTCATGAACAGGAAATGGGGCAATGTCAATGCAATTTCTTCTGTGGAGCGAGTATCATGCTCACAGGTCCTGGACAAATTTGATTCATTATTTCAACCCAGCATCAGCACTTTCATGGGGACCAAGGTAGTGATTCACTTAAACCCGGACGCCAGGCCAGTACACCACAAGACCAGAGCGGTGCCGTATGTGATGCGGGAAAAGATAGAATGCGAATTGGATCGCCTGCTGAGGGAAAGCATCATCGCGCCAGTCGAATTCAGTGACTGGGTGAGCTCAATCATGCCGGTGCTCAAGGCGGATGGGTCGGTCAGGATATGTGGTGATTACAAGGCCACCATCAATCGGGTGTCACTCCAAGACCAGTACCCACTACCGAGAGCGGAGGACCACTTTGCGACGCTATCCGGTGGCAACCTTTTTTCAAAATTGGACCTGACCTCAGCTTACATGACCCAGGAGCTGGCGAATGAGTCGAAGAAGCTGACCACCATCACGACACACAAGGGGTTGTTTGAGTATAACAGATGTCCGTTCGGGATTCGTTCGGCCGCCGCGATCTTTCAGCGAAATATGGAAAGCCTCCACAAGTCGATTACAAGGACGGTGGTTTTTCAAGATGACATCCTCATCATGGGTCGAAATACTGAAGAACACCTCCACAACCTGGAGGAAGTGCTACGCAGACTGGACCGGGTAGGGCTGCTACTGAAAAAGGCGAAGTGCATCTTTTTAGCTCCAGAGGTAGAATTCCTGGGGAGGATGGTAGCAGCAGACGGGATCAGACCTACTGCGTCCAAAATGGACGCGATCCAGAGAGCACCCAGACCCCGTAACGCGACGGAGCTGCGTTCGTTCCTGGGGCTCCTGAACTATTTTGGTAACTTTCTTCCCAAATTGAGCACGCTGTTAGAGCCGCTACACGTGCTCCTACGCAAAGGTCGTGATTGGTTCTGGAGGGACAGCCAGGAAAGGGCTTTTGATAGAGCATGCAATTTGTTATGCTCCAACAAACTGTTAACGTTATATGACCTGTGTAAGAAACTTGTTTTAACATGTCGTCCTATGGGGTCGGGTGTGTGTTGCAGCATGTGAATGCCAATGGTCAGTTACAGCCAGTAGCTTATGCCTCCAGTAGTCTGTCCTGGGCAGAAAGGGGCTATGGGATGGTCGAAAAGGAAGCGCTAGCATGTGTATATGCATTAAAAAAATTGCATCAGTACCTGTTTGGGAGGAAATTTGAGCTGGAGACAGATCACAAACCCCTAACGTCCCTTTTAGCCGACAACAAGGCCATAAATGCGAATGCATCGGCCCGCATACAGAGGTGGGCACTTACGTTAGCCGCCTATGACTACACAGACCGGGCACTGAAAACTGTGCCGATGCACTCAGCAGGCTACCACTAGCCACCACTGAAGGGGCAGCTGAGCATGATGTTGAGATGGTCATGGTTGTTGAAGCTTTCGAAAGCGAAGGCTCACCTGTGACAGCCCGTCAGATTAAAGTCTGGGCAAATGAAGACCCGCTCCTGTCTTTAGTTAAGAAATGTGTCCTGAATGGGGACTGGGCAGCCACGTACGGCGCATGCCCTGAGGTGATACACATCGTGGTTCTCAGTAAAATGGAAAGTTCTGCTCATGCCATTTGAAGGCAGATCTAAAATGACACTGATTGAAGCCTTTGTGATAATACTGGGGCGTCATTAGTGCAGAATAACCATGTCACGTGATTAACAAGAGAGTACAATATGGTAATTATCTTAATGATGGCAAATAGATTATACAGCCAATTAATTGCAGCATACAGTAACTGCCAATTGATAATTTAGCAGGATTATCTCCAGGAAAACATTTACATGTTTGCCAAAATTATTTTGCAAGTTTTACAAAACAATTGTCAGGTTTATACCTAATTCTAAGTTAGCTGCTATAGGGCACTAAGTAAATTGGCTCATTTCAATAAATTATGATGCTATCTGTAAATTAAGTATTGCATTTCAACTTAGTTCCACTTAACCACTCCCTGTATAACATGTTTCTACGACATCACTGTTTAATACCCATCTATTTTTGGCTGTTTAATGTTTGAAAATTGTTCAAAATTGATTTTAATAATCTTCAGGAAAGCTTCCGAAAGAGGTAGCTATTCCTAAAACACTAGGAAGAAACAGCTAGGAAGAAACAACAAATTTATGGATGAGGGGTGTAACTTGTGATAAAGGTTAGCACTTCACAAAACATTATAAATGTGATGGTGTCACTTACAGCTGCAAAGCAGAAAAAAGAAAAAAGTTAAAATATGGAAGGTCTCTATTACCTCTGTGGCTTGACTATGAGCAGTGCTAGGTTGTTTTAATTAAAAAGAGATGCCGTGGTCCTGATATTCTACTTTGAGAAATATTTATTAGCTAATTACAGTAATTACTTCCATACTTTTAAAGAACATCATGAATCAAAAGCTGTTGAAGTGCAAATTGTATCAATGACTATATTTATATTGTTTGTTTTTTTCTTAAATGCATGCAGAACCAATACAGTTGGCAATTTCAAAGTCCCAAAGAATGACAATGAAATGGGAAATAACTGTAATTTCCCTTAGCCCCAGATTTAGACATCGGAAAGATTTTCATCAATGCTCCTCAATTATATTTCAGTAAAATACTTGGATGCAGCTTTTCTTATCATTATGCTGACAGCAATCTAGTTAAACTGAATGAGTTACCCTCAGCATTACAATCGGAAACCCTCGGCTGTTTAGCTTATGGTCACTTTAGAACATAATCTACAGTCAGGAGGAGATAAGAGGGTAATTTCTCCTGGTGTCTCTGGAACCAGTGAAGCACAGCAGGGCAAGCATGCAGTTTGTTCAAATCTCATTGAGTTGAATTCTGGCTGTTTCTGAGGCTCAGTTCATTGAAATAATTAGTTTAAGCTGCATGCGAGGTGCTTATCTGACCAGTGAGCTGAAGGTGGAAATTAAGCGAGTGTGCAACATTTAAAAGGGATATAATCACTCAGGGGTAGGCAACTGCATGTAGAAGGGGCAATAATTCTATGGGTCCTTATAAAGGCAATAATGGATTCAGAAGAGTTCTTTTGAAGCTGTATGGGGAGGGGAATGAAGTAAGGGACTTAAACAAAGTGAGGCAACCCCAATGTCGAGGCACAAAATGGAGTCTGTGGGCAAGTGTGAGAGCAGCACAACACCTGACGTACTATTTGGTGCTGGAGGGGTGATTGCAAAGAGGATTGTTCTGTTTGGCACTTCAGAGACTCTCATCGCAGGTTGGTAGCAAGAGTGGCAGGCAGGCTCAATATTATTTGCACTACCTGTGGACCTGGCAAAACAGCAAGCGAAGGCAGCAGACTTTAAGGAATCTGGCAGGTAAAATTACCCAATAGTACCATGTATCAGCTAGGTCACCCAAGTCTTACCTGCCAATTTCTTCCACAGTAACTGCTCACATATGTCAAGCTGCCACACCAGCTTACATCAATGCATCTCATGCAAACCCATGTACATTTAAACTGCAACTTACAGATGGAAGCTTTACAACACTCACATCTCCTAACTGCTTCACACATCGAATCATTGTAATGAAAACATGGTTACTTATTGACATCCAGGATGGAATCCAGCTTGGGCACATGTTTGCCACTGTGTATGTTCTTCTTCAAATTACATCTCAAGAATGCTTCTCCGTTTACACAGCAAGATGGCACATAAAACAAGGAAACAGACACACTCTAGAGAATGACTCAGAAACAGTCTTCTTACTATTAGTAATCAAGCGGCAATTGTAGTGCTGCAAATTCCCGCTGGGCCTGTGTAAGTGATGTGGCCTCCCACTGACCCTGCAAACTCTGACCAGGTCGGAAGATAACAACTGACTCGCACCTGGTGCAAGTGCATTTTATGGGCCATGCACTTTAAAGCAGAACGTCACTGGAAAGCAAATACAGAATTTTTCGCATTTGCTAGACATGGGAATTTAAATGGGTCCACTGCTGCTCCAGCTAAGATAAGTTGACTGCACAAAATAGGGAGTGAACCTGGGAACTTTGCGCTCTGTATGGTGTAGTAATGCTTTACTTATCATTTGAGTTATACTTTGGCACAGTAAACATTGATGTATAATGATGTAATGTCTTATGTTTTGAAGGTTAAATTATTCTAGCAAGTAACAATACAGCTATGATTTAAAACACAAATACAGCCAAATTACTCTATCCCTACATAAATATGCATTTACGTATCAGCTTTATAATAAATGAACATGTAAATAACCCTCGGGAGAAAATCTTTTAATTTCTTCACACCTTGTTCTGCATAATTTCTAAAACCCTTTTACTTCTTTCTTTACTTATCATATGTACTCATATAAAACTTTAAATGTATGACCTAGCTTGGGGGTATGAGGGTCACCTTGTAGTCAGAGCTATTTCACTTCAGACGGTGAGCCAGCACTAGTACCGTATCAACGTATTGCTTGTAGCTGCTACTGTCAGCTGCTGTTCTGCTGTGTTCCTCCAACACTGTGACAATTAAATGGCAGCTTTCCTCCAGACTTCTGATTGAAGTCCAAGCTTCTGTTCCTGATTTAAAATCAGAGACAACCCAGCAGGATAGACACAGAAGCCTGGATTTTAACACCTGGTGGGAGTCGTGTGGGTGGGGGTTGAGGCGATGGGAAATACTGTGTACAACACCTGGAGGACCCAGGAATAGATGTGGGAGAATGCAGCATGCTTTTAGCAACTTGACAAGGTAAAGCTACAAAGTAATACCACATACTAGGTAGGTGGCCAAGATCCATACGATGTTGTCTGTTAACTTGTTCTACATTTACCTTTCGCCCATGCCAAGCCCGCACACAACCTTGCAGCTCTTCCATAGCATCTGATGCATACTGATATTTAAGTAGGGCACGCAATTAAGACACTACTTGAAAGTGTTGGCTATTCACATTTTCTAAATGCTTAAAACATAAAAACATGATAATACAAACCCGTCAACTTAGTGCATCTAGGATGGACTTCAAGATGTGCACATGGCAGCTATTATTGAGCTCTGTACTTCGAGGAAAGCACCCATGCAATTACATTGGGCAGTTACTGTGTGAAAGTAGATAACATTGACAGTGCTGTTGACTGACACATCAGTCACCTTCTTGATACATGTGTGAGCAACACATTAGCTGATGTTGCAGTGCTAGCCAGGATTGAGCCACAGATATGGCAGCTAACAGCAGAAGTGATTTTGCCAATCATCACCTGTGCTGTCCTTATGTTGCAAGTTGATTGCAAATGCCCTTGTTACAGATGGCAAAGCACTTCAGATAGTTCCCAGCTGATCGGTAGCAAGTTGAGGCAGTTGTCTTCAGTTATTGGTGGATAGGTGTGCCAAAGTTTGTAAATGTGGCCGGGGGCCTGCTGATCTTCCTGGTGTGGCTTCTTTCATCTTGTACCACTTCAACCAGGAAATACCACATTTGATGCACTTTAAAAACAAACTTATTTTAAAGGGTGAAAAACAACCGGATCCCAAAAATAAATAAAAATGTCAAAAATGTGCAAAAACTTCCAATAACATCAACACTATGCTATAAAGGTGCTGTAAACATTGCAAAAAATATACAACGCTTGTGATAATTTAAGATTTTCAACTTCGCTTACTGTCAATCCAAAAGGATTCCCAAGGTAAGAAGAGCTCTCCTGGGGCAAATCCTGCAGAATTGATCTCGGGCAAAGAATTCCAATGGACGTTCACCTGATTGCCATAACTTCATCTGTTTAGGCCATTTCTTGAGCTTTCTATGGATCTTCTGCCAAAGTTATGCCAGTTGATTGGGAGAACACTTACGTAAATTAGTCGCATAGGAGTGCATTTTAATCAAGGCTGGGACCACAATGAGGCTGGAGCATATAATGGGTATGAGCACATAACATAACATATGTCACCATTCCTTCATCGGCACTGGCCCAAAATCCTGGAATCCCTACCTACCAATATTGTGGGAGTACCTTCACCACATGGACTGTGTCAGTTCACGCAGGTGGCTCACCGCTATCTTCTCAAAGGCACTTAAGGATGGGCAATAAATGCTGGCCTTGCTAATGATGCCCATATCACGAGGAAAATAAACCTTTTACACACCAAATGCAATATATTACAGAATTTCAGTCCAGTAGGAAATGGATGCGGGGCTTGCTCCCCTAATTATGCAAACTCACCTCTGTACATGTTCTCCAGTTACAATGTCTCAGAATCTACTGCATATATATGATCTTTATATCCATAGGTTTTCATTCTCTTTGATATGCTTTTCTTTAAATTTAATTGTGTTTCTACATTTATTTTTCAATTTCTATAACGTATTGGGAGTAATGTTAACTTTTAGCGAAGGTGTAACATTAGCCACCCATTATACACCATGCCAGAAGTTAACATTATCAGTGTCAACAATCCAGCGGGGTGCATAATGAATGATGCTTAATTATAATTATAAAGTTCTTGAAATGTACCTTGTGTACAAATGCGGCTTATTGTTCTTGCTTTAGATTATACAGCACAACAATTAAGTATTACATGAATAATCAGCAAGCATATTGATTTTTTCCCCCCCTGCTTTGAAGTAATCATTTGGCAGGTTGGATTGTAAACACAAAACCAGCACTACTAACCTGGAGGGATGCTTGCTGCACACAGCCAGAGCATATCTGTATATTATTACATTTATTTTTTTCAATCTCAAGTATCCATCAAAGCAGAAAGAACCCTTCCCCCTGTGAGTAATGGAAATGGATGATTAAACAAGAGTCACTTTATCTTTAGCAGGACATGGCAAGAGCACATTTTGCTCTTTCAAAGTCAGCACAGAGCAATCTTCAAGGGAGTGGACTTAAACAGAGTGATTTATTTGGGAATTTGGAAAGAGTGGGATTTCAGAGAAAAGGGGGACGGAGTTGCAGCTTTTTGCCCACACTATTTGTAGTGCTTTGTGTTACAGGTAGATATTTAATGTCATTACCCATTACTTAATCCAGATCAATTAAGAAGTCAAGAAACAAAACTGTAAACTAAATTACTTAAATACAAATATAATTACAGTTAATTAAATAGAACACGCTCACATGGGGATGGCAGTGCAGATGGGGTGCCGCAACTACAGAATGTGGGAGTTTGTGGAGAGCATTGTGATCCCGGACAACCATGTTTGCAGTATGTGCCTGCATCTTGAGGAACTTCAGCTCAGAGTTGTTGAGCTGGAGTCGGAGGTGCAGACATTACGGGGCATCAGGGAGGGGGAAAAGTTACCTGGACACTTTGATCCAGAAGGCATTCACACCCCTTAGGTTAGGTAGTGGTGAAAGTCTGGTTAGTGGTCAGGGGCAAGAGGGTGTGACTGCAACTCAGGCAGGTAAGGGGACCCCAGGTGCAGGTGCAGGCTGACCATGGCCTCATGGTGCAGGAGGCCATTCAAGTGGGGGGAATGAAAGGGAATGTAGTTGTGGTCGGGGACAGTATAATCAGGGGAATAGATAATGTTCTCTACAGCCGCGACCGGGAGTTCTGAAGGTTGTGTTGCCTGCCTGGTGCCAGGTTTAAAGACATCTCCTCACGGCTGGAGAAGAACTTGGAGTGAGAGGGGGAGGATCCAGTTGTCGTGGTCCACATAGGAACCAACGACATAGGTAGAGCTAGGAATGAGGTTCTGCTGAAAGAGTTTGAGGTGTTGGGGTCCAAATTAAAAAGAAGAACCTCAAAGGTAATCATCTCTGGATTGTTACCTGAGCTATGCGTCAATTGGTATAGGGATAAGCAGATTAGAAAGTTAAATGCGTGGCTCAAAGAGTGGTGTGGGAGGCAGGGATTTTGCTTCATGGGGCACTGGCACCAGTACTGGGGAAAGAGGGAGCTGTTCTGTTGGGATGGGCTCCACTTAAACCGGGCTGGAACCAGTATCCTGGCAAATTGAGTAACTAGGGTTTTAAACTAATGAAGGGGGTGTGGGAGGATTCAGGAAAAAGAAAATTTAAAAGCAGCAAGAGAAATGCAGAGTTTGGGGTAAAATAAGCAGAGTGGGTCAGGAAGGGACAGAGAGAGTGACAAAGGTAACAGGGCAACAGTGACTGAGGTGACATCAGGGAAAAATAGAAAAAAGTCAAAGCTAAAGGAACTATGGGCTAGACTTTCCATTATTTTTGCATGCATACCATAGAAACATAGAAACATAGAAAATAGGTGCAGGAGCAGGCCGTTCAGCCCTTCTAGCCTGCACCGCCATTCAATGAGTTCATGGCTGAACATGAAACTTCAGTACCCCCTTCCTGCTTTCTCGCCATAACCCTTGATCCCCCGAGTAGTAAGGACTTCATCTAACTCCCTTTTGAATATATTTAGTGAATTGGCCTCAACTACTTTCTGTGGTAGAGAATTCCACAGGTTCACCACTCTCTGGGTGAAGAAGTTTCTCCTCATCTCGGTCCTAAATGGCTTACCCCTTATCCTCAGACTGTGACCCCTGGTTCTGGACTTCCCCAACATTGGGAACATTCTTTCTGCATCTAACCTGTCTAAACCCGTCAGAATTTTAAACGTTTCTATGAGGTCCCCTCTCATTCTTCTGAACTCCAGTGAATACAAGCCCAATTGATCCAATCTTTCTTGATAGGTCAGTCCCGCCATCCCGGGAATCAGTCTGGTGAACCTTCGCTGCACTCCCTCAATAGCAAGAATGTCCTTCCTCAAGTTAGGAGACCAAAACTGTACACAATACTCCAGGTGTGGCCTCACCAAGGCCCTGTACAACTGTAGCAACACCTCCCTGCCCCTGTATTCAAATCCCCTCGCTATGAAGGCCAACATGCCATTTGCTTTCTTAACCGCCTGCTGCACCTGCATGCCAACCTTCAATGACTGATGTACCATGACACCCAGGTCTCGTTGCACCTTCCCTTTTCCTAATCTGTCACCATTCAGATAATAGTCTGTCTCTCTGTTTTTACCACCAAAGTGGATAACCTCACATTTATCCACATTATACTTCATCTGCCATGCATTTGCCCACTCACCTAACCTATCCAAGTCACTCTGCAGCCTAATAGCATCCTCCTCGCAGCTCACACTGCCACCCAACTTAGTGTCATCCGCAAATTTGGAGATACTACATTTAATCCCCTCGTCTAAATCATTAATGTACAATGTAAACAGCTGGGGCCCCAGCACAGAACCTTGCGGCACTCCACTAGTCACTGCCTGCCATTCTGAAAAGTACCCGTTTACTCCTACTCTTTGCTTCCTGTCTGACAACCAGTTCTCAATCCACGTCAGCACACTACCCCCAATCCCATGTGCTTTAACTTTGCACATTAATCTCTTGTGTGGGACCTTGTCGAAAGCCTTCTGAAAGTCCAAATATACCACATCAACTGGTTCTCCTTTGTCCACTTTACTGGAAACATCCTCAAAAAATTCCAGAAGATTTGTCAAGCATGATTTCCCTTTCACAAATCCATGCTGACTTGGACCTATCATGTCACCATTTTCCAGATGCACTGCTATGACATCCTTAATAATTGATTCCATCATTTTACCCACTACTGAGGTCAGGCTGACCGGTCTATAATTCCCTGTTTTCTCTCTCCCTCCTTTTTTAAAAAGTGGGGTTACATTGGCTACCCTCCACTCCATAGGAACTGATCCAGAGTCAATGGAATGTTGGAAAATGACTGTCAATGCATCCGCTATTTCCAAGGCCACCTCCTTAAGTACTCTAGGATGCAGGCCATCAGGCCCTGGGGATTTATCTGCCTTCAATCCCATCAATTTCCCCAACACAATTTCCCGACTAATAAAGATTTCCCTCAGTTCCTCTTCCTTACTAGACCCTCTGACCCCTTTTATATCCGGAAGGTTGTTTGTATCCTCCTTAGTGAATACCGAACCAAAGTACTTGTTCAATTGATCCGCCATTTCTTTGTTCCCCGTTATGACTTCCCCTGATTCTGACTGCAGGGGACCTACGTTTGTCTTCACCAACCTTTTTCTCTTTACATACCTATAGAAACTTTTGCAATCCGCCTTAATGTTCCCTGCAAGCTTCTTCTCGTACTCCATTTTCCCTGTCCTAATCAAACCCTTTGTCCTCCTCTGCTGAGTTCTAAATTTCTCCCAGTCCCCAGGTTCGCTGCTATTTCTGGCCAATTTGTATGCCACTTCCTTGGCTTTAATACTATCCCTGATTTCCCTAGATAGCCACGGTTGAGCCACCTTCCCCTTTTTATTTTTACGCCAGACAGGAATGTACAATTGTTGTACTTCATCCATGCGGTCTCTAAATGTCTGCCATTGCCCATCCACAGTCAACCCCCTAAGTATCATTCGCCAATCTATCCTAGCCAATTCACGCCTCATACCTTCAAAGTTACCCTTCTTTAAGTTCTGGATCATGGTCTCTGAAATTACTGCTTCATTCTCCATCCTAATGCAGAATTCCACCATATTATGGTCACTCTTCCCCAAGGGGCCTCGCACAATGAGATTGCTAATTAATCCTCTCTCATTACACAACACCCAGTCTAAGATGGCCTCCCCCCTAGTTGGTTCCTCAACATATTGGTCTAGAAAACCATCCCTTATGCACTCCAGGAAATCCTCCTCCACCGTATTGCTTCCAGTTTGGCTAGCCCAATCTATGTGCATATTAAAGTCACCCATTATAACTGCTACACCTTTATTGCATGCACCCCTAACTTCCTGTTTGATGCCCTCCCCAACATCCCTATTACTGTTTGGAGGTCTGTACACAACTCCTACTAATGTTTTTTGCCCTTTGGTGTTCTGCAGCTCTACCCATATAGATTCCACATCATCCAAGCTAATGTCTTTCCTAACTATTGCATTAATCTCCTCTTTAACCAGCAATGCTACCCCACCTCCTTTTCCTTTTATTCTATCCTTCCTGAATGTTGAATACCCCTGAATGTTGAGTTCCCAGCCCTGATCATCCTGGAGCCACGTCTCCGTAATCCCAATCACATCATATTTGTTAACATCTATTTGCACAATTAATTCATCCACCTTATTGCGGATACTCCTTGCATTAAGACACAAAGCCTTCAGGCTTGTTTTATTAACACCCTTTGTCCTTTTAGAATTTTGCTGTACAGTGGCCCTTTTTGTTCTTTGCCTTGGGTTTCTCTGCCCTACACTTTTCCTCATCTCCTTTCTGTCTTTTGCTTTTGCCTCATTTTTGTTTCCCTCTGTCTCCCTGCATTGGTTCCCATCCCCCTGCCATATTAGTTTAAATCCTCCCCAACAGCACTAGCAAACACTCCCCCTAGGACATTGGTTCCAGTCCTGCCCAGGTGCAGACCGTCCGGTTTGTACTGGTCCCACCTCCCCCAGAACCGGTCCCAATGCCCCAGGAATTTGAATCCCTCCCTGCTGCACCACTGCTCAAGCCACGTATTCATCTGCGCTATCCTGCGATTCCTACTCTGACTATCACGTGGCACTGGTAGCAATCCCGAGATTACTACTTTTGAGGTCCTACTTTTTAATTTAGCTCCTAGCTCCTTAAATTCGTTTCGTAGGACCTCATCCCTTTTTTTGCCTATGTCGTTGGTACCAATGTGCACCACGACAACTGGCTGTTCTCCCTCCCATTTCAGAATGTCCTGCACCCGCTCCGAGACATCCTTGACCCTTGCACCAGGGAGGCAACATACCATCCTGGAGTCTCGGTTGCGGCCGCAGAAACGCCTATCTATTCCCCTCACAATTGAATCCCCTATCACTATCGCTCTCCCACTCTTTTTCTTGCCCTCCTGTGCAGCAGAGCCAGCCACGGTGCCATGAACTTGGCTGCTGCTGCCCTCCCCTGATGAGTCATTCCCCTCAACAGTACCCAAAGCGGTGTATCTGTTTTGCAGGGGGATGACCGCAGGGGACCCCTGCACTACCTTCCTTGCTCTACTCTTCCTGCTGGTCTTCCATTCCCTATCTGGCTGTGGACCCTTTCCCTGCGGTAAGACCAACTCACTACACGTGATACTCACGTCATTCTCAGCATCGTGGATGCTCCAGAGTAAATCCACCCTCAGCTCCAATTCCGTAACGCGGACCGTCAGGAGCTGGAGGCGGATACACTTCCCGCACACATAGTCGTCAGGGACACCGGAAGCGTCCCTGAGTTCCCACATGGTACAGGAGGAGCATAACACCCGACCGAGCTCTCCTGCCATGTCTTAACCCTTAGATACACTTAACGTCCATTTTAATGCTAAAATGAGGTGTAACACCCATATAATCACCCATTTAGCCACAAAATGGAAACTGACGCCCATTTCTCGGTCACTTATCGCCGAGCGTTACTTTCTCCATGTGCATAACGGCAAGAAAAAAATAATACCGCCCGCCCACTTTTTTTGGGCGGAATCATCAGAATGGGCCAGCACCCATAATATTGCCCAGCATTACTTTCGGCACGTAATTAACGCCAATACTGAATAATACCGACCGCCCACTGTTTCTGGCCGTAAAGATCACATTTTTGAAACTAACAGCCAGTATATCACCCATCCTTACTTTCGGCACCTTACACACATCTCACGAACAATATCACTCACTGAAAAAACCGTTGTGAAAAAGTTGAACTAACCGGAACCACTCACAGCGGTATGGACGCCATGTTCTAAATCACATGTCGCATCATTTAAAAGGCTGCTCTGCTTCAACCTCGGGGGAGTTCGGATGTACTCTGGAGGTGTTTGGAGGTGATGTGAACATCTGAACAAACATCTTTTCTTATTGTGGATGATTGGAATTTACTAGGTGTCTTAGTGGGGACATTCATTGTTTGTGACCAATTAGTGGAAAACAGACAGCGATTGGAATGAAGCCTGTCATTTCTCACCCTCTCTTGATGACCAATTACATGCTACAGACTCGAGATGGCAGAAGGTACATTCGACAGCATCATGTGCCCAATGTAAGACGTGCCAGACTGATGAGGAGGACCAGACGTTACACCCTCCGCAAGTACAGGGAGAAGCGGTCTTACCTAAACTTTGCGACACCACCTGCCTTCGGAGACTGCGCTTTCACAAAGAGGTTATCACTGAGGTATGCCAGCTCATCGGTGGAAATCTGCAGCCTGCCAGCATCATCAGGACCGCACTGTCCGTCGAGTTCAAAGTCACCGCGGCACTTTCGTTCGCTGCGTCGGGTTCCTTTCAGGCCTCAGCTGGTGACATTTGCGGTATATCTCAGCATGCCACACATTGCTGCATTTGACAGCTCACTGAAGCCCTGTACACAAGCAGGATGGACTTTATCAGCTTCCCTATAACCAGGGAGGCTCAGACTGAGAGGGCTTTCGGATTCTACCGAATTGCTAACTTCCCCAAGGTGCAAGGAGCAATAGACTGTACGCACATCACGATGCGGGCAACTTTTCAGGATGCAGAGGTTTTCAGGAACTGCAAGGGATTCCACTTCCTGAATGTGCAACTCGTTGTCGACCACCAGCAAATTATTATGGCAGTGAATGCTAAATTTCCTGGCAGCATCCATGATGCTCACATCCTGCGTGAGTGCACTGTATCTGACATGTTTATCAGTCAGCCACAAGGTCAATGCTGGATGCTTGGTGACAAAGGATATGGCCTCACCACTTGGCTGATGACCCTCCTGCTTGACACCCACACCGAAGCCAAGAAGCAATACAACGAAAGCCACAGATCCACTCGCAATGTTGTCGAGAAAAGCATTGGAGTGCTTAAGCAGCGCTTTAGATGCCTGGACCACTCAGGAGGTGAGCTCCAATACCACCTTGAGCAGGTAGCTCAATTCGTGGTGGTGTGCTGCATGCTGCACAACCTGGCTATCAGGAGGGGACAAGAATTGCCAGAAGGGTCTGGCAGTCCACCTCAGGAGAGAGAGGAAGAAGAGGATGAGGAGGTGGATGCTGACATTGGGCCAATCATGCTGACGCTGAAGCCATGCCCCCGTTCCCCCTGTAGACCGCAGGAAAGGGCCCTTGGTGTCATCATAGCTGCAAGACTCTTACATCAGCAGCTCATAAATGTGCGCTTTGCTTGAAAGAACGTTGACGGTATTTACAAAGCTGCAACACTGTTGGGTGTGCAGGTCATACATCAATGGTGTGCATCACATTAGTGACAGTTAAAGTTTAAGTTGATTCAAGTTAAGTTTAATTATACCCTTTCATGTTAAGGAATCACCAGTGTGTAACGGTGCAGCTATCTGAGCCAATGTGCAACAAGGTTATGTTAAATAAAAAACATTTAATCAGATAATTTGTCTGAAATCATAAGTATATCTTTAAAAACCACGCCACCCCGCCCCTGTCCACAACAAATTTATAGCATTTACATCATTACAATGGTCCCCATTTCCAGCAAAATAGAACACAAATGCAAACCAACAAGGTAGCCCTCTCGCCCCTTGCTCCAACGCTCCCACCAAAATAGCAGCAGCAACCTAAAAATATGCCCCAGACAATACCTGCGGCCATGCACCTCACTTTCCTTCCCTCTACTGCTTCTCCTCCCCACCTCTACCCCTTCCCCTTCCCCTCCTGACTCCAAGCCGTCTGGCCGAGGAGCTCCTCAGGCAATACTTCATTATGGGGGGATGACAGCAGAACTGCTGCTTGGACGGATACAGGAGAGAACGGTCCCGAGGTGGGAACGTGCTCCAAGCCAGAAGCAAGGTGTTGCTCCTGGCTCTCATGTCTCATTGGCAATGGGGGTGCGGCACCTTGGGGTGCAGTGCCGTGCTCTGGGACCACTGGGAGCCCTCTGCCACCAGTGTTCCTGGTTAACAGTTCCAGGGCCTCCTCCATCCCTTCCATGTTATGTATTATTTGTTGGACAAAAGCTCGGTGCCAACTACGTTCTTGGTGCTTAGTAGGCTTTTTGCTGCTGGTGAATCTCCCTTGTGCCTCCCACAACAGCCAAACAAGCACACAACACACCCACACACACTTTCAGTCCCTCTCAGCTCCCACTCTCTCTGTCTCCTCTTCTGCGCATGTAATGATGACCCCTGACCTCCTGAATCATGGGAAACGAGCATTGCCATGCCATTGCTAAGGATGGCGACATTTTACGGCAGAAGGTCAGCAAGATTTAACACGACCACCCATTTCAGATCGCTCACAGTAACGCCCAATTTTTAAAATGGAGACTAGGAGCTTTGAAAATGGGCGACAAGCCGGCGATCTGAAAACCCATTTTTACCACCCATGCCGGAAATAACGCCCATTTTTGGGCGATCTGCACAAAAGTGTAAAATTTAGCCCTATATCTGAATGTGTGAAGCATTCACAACAAAATAAATGAATTCATAGTGCAGATAGAAATTAATACGTTTGATCTGATAGTCATTATGGAGATGTGGTTGCAAAGTGACCATGGTTGGGAACTAAATATTCCATAATACTTAACTTTTAGAAGAGTTAGGCAAAATGGAAAAGTAGGAGAGGTAGCCCTGATAATAAAGGATGGGATAAAGACAGTAGAGAGAATGAATCTCAGCTTGGAAAATCAAGAAGTAGAATCAGTTTGGGTGGAGCTAAGAAACAGCAAGGGGCAGAAAATATTTTGAGAGTTGTTTATAGGCCCTCAAACAGTAGAGGTAATGTAGGGCACAGTATAAATCAGGAAATTAAAGGTGCATGTAATAAAGGCAATACAATAATCATGGGCACTTTAATCTACATAAAGACTGGACAAACCAAATTTACAGTAATAGTGTTGAGGACGAATACATGGATTGCATACAAGATGGTTTTCTAGATCAGTATGTTGAGGAACTAACTAGAGAACAGGCTATTTTAGAATGAGTATTATGCAATGAGTAAAGGTTCATTAATAACCTTGTAGGAAAGGAGCCCTTAGGGAAGAGTGACCATAGTATAATAGAATTTTACATTTAGTATTAAATTAATTTAGTTAAATCCGTAACTAGGTCTTAACTCTAAACAAAGCAAACTACATAGGTATGAAGGGTGAGTTGGCTAAGGCAGATTGGGAAAAGGTATGATGGTATGATGGTAGACAAGCAATGGCGAACATTTAAAGAATGAATACATAATTTACAACAAACATACATTCCTGTAAGGCACAAAAACCCCACAGGAAAAATGGTCCAACTGTGGCTAACAAGAGAAGTTAAATATATCATTTGATCAAAGGAAGAGGCTTATAATGTTGTCAAAGAAGAGCAGTAAACCTGAGGGTTGGGAGGATTTTAGAATTCAGCAAAAGAGGACCAAGACATTGATAAAGAAAGGGAAAATAGAATGAGAGTAAACTAGTGAGATACATGAAAACAGACTGTAAAAGCTTCTAGAGGTATGTAAAAAGGGAAAAGATTAGCAAAAGTAAATGTTGGTCCCCTACAGGCTGAGACAGGAGAAATTATAATGGGGAATAAGGAAATGACAGTGAAATTAAACAAATACTTTGTGCCTGTCTTCACGGAAGAAAATATGGAGTACCAAAGGTCTAGTGAGAATGAGGAACTGAAAGAAATTAGTATTAGTAAAAAAATAGTACTGTAGAAATTAATGGGACTGAAAGCCGATAAATCCCCTGGACCTGATGGCCTACATCCTAGGGTTATGAAAGACGTGGCTCACCATCATCATCACAGGAATCGAGGAAGACTTGCTTCCACTCTTAGAATGAGTCCTTAGGTGGCTGAATAGTCCAATACGAGAGCCACAGTCCCTGCTACAGGTGGGACAGGCAGTCATTGAGAGTAAGGGAGGGTGGGACAGGTTTGCTACATGTCCTTTCTGCTGCTGCGCTTATTTTCTGCATGCTCTCAGTGATGAGACACGAGGCGCTCAGCGCCCTCCCGTATGCACTTCCTCCACTTAGGGCGATCCCAGGTGTCGGTGGGGATGTTGCACTTTATCAGGGAGGTTTTGAGGGAGTCCTTCGAATATTCCCTCTGTCCACCTTTGGCTCGTTTGCCATGAAGGAGTTCCGAGTAGAGTGCTTGCTTTGGGAGTCTCGTGTCTGGCATGCGGACAATGTGGCTTGCCCAGTGGAGCTTATCAAGTGTAGTCAGTGCTTCACTGCTGGGGATGTTGGCCTGGTCAAGGACACTAATGTTGGTTTGTCTGTCCTCCCAGGGGATTTGTAGGATCTTGTGGAGGCATTGTTGGTGGTATTTTTCCAGCGACTTGAGGTGTCTGCTGTACATGGCCCATCTCTCTGATCCATACAGGAGGGCAGGTATTACTTCTGCCCTGTAGACCATGAGCATGGTGGTAGATTTGAGGGCCTGGTCTTCAAACACTCTTTTCCTCAGGTGGCCGAAGGCTGTGCTGGTGCACTGGAGGCGGTGTTGAATCTCCTCATCAATGTCTGCTTTTGTTGATAAAAGGCTCCCGAGGTATGGGAAATGGCCCACGTTGTCCAGGGCCGCGCGACGAGGACAGGCTGGTGGAGGACCTTTGTTTTACGGATGTTTAGCGTAAGGCCCATGCTTTCGTACGCCTCAGTAAATACATCAACTATGTCCTGGAGTTCAACCTCTGAATGTGCAGATGCAGGCGTCGTCCGCGTACTGTAGCTCGATGACAGACGTTGAGGCGGTCTTGGACCTGGCCTGGAGACGGCGAAGGTTGAACAGTTTCCCACTGGTTCTGTAGTTTAGTTCCACTCCAGCGATGAGCTTGTTGACTGTGAGGTGGAGCATTGCAGCGAGGAAGATTGAGAAGAGGGTTGCGGCGATGACGCAGTCCTGTTTGACCCCGGTCCGGACATGGATTGGGTCTGTAATGGATCCATTGGCAAGGATCACGGCCTGCATGTCGTCGTGGAGCAGACGGAGAATGTTGACGAACTTTTGGGGGCATCTGAAACGGAGGAGGATGCTCCATAGACCCTCACGGTTGACAGTGTCAGAGGCCTTTGTAAGGTCGAAGAAGGCCATGTATAAGGGCTGGTGCTGCTCCCTGCATTTTTCCTGCAGCTGTCGCACTGCAAAGATCATGTCCGTTGTGCCCCGTAGGGGACAAAATTCGCAATGTGACTCTGGGAGGAGCTCCTCAGCCACAGGGAGAAGACAGTTGAGGAGGACTCTAGCGACAACTTTCCCAGTGGCTGATAGCAGGGAGATTCCTCTATAGTTGCCGCAGTCGGACTTGTCCCCTTTTTTAAAGATGGTCACGATCACTGCATCTCTGAGATCTCCCGGAATGCTCTCCTCCCTCCAGATGAGAGAGATGATGTCATGTATCCGCGACAGCAGTGCCTCTCCGCCATACTTTAGTGCCTCAGCAGGGATTCCATCTGCTCCCGTAGCTGTTCTTGAGCTGTCTTACGGTTTTTCCTACCTCGTGCGGCATTGTGGTTTCACTGAGGTGCTGGCGGGTCGCATGCTGTGGGATGGAGTCAAGAACACTCAAGTCAAAGGCAGAGTCTCGATTGAGGGGATCTTCGAAGTGCTCCTTCCTAGGGTCTATATCCTTGGGTTATGAAAGACGTGGCTATAGAGATAGTGGATGCATTGATTGTCAGCTTCCAAAATTCCATAGATTCTAGAATGGTTCCCGCAGATTGGAGGTAGCAAATGTAACCCCACTATTTAAGAAAGGAGTTAGAGAGAAAACAGGAAACTATAGCACAGTTAGCCTGACATCAGTAGTGGGGAAAATGCTAGAATCTATTATTAAGGACTCGGTAACAGTGCACTTAGAAAATAATAATAGGATTGGGCAGAGTCAACATGGACTTATGAAAGGAAAATCATGTTTAATAAAGTTTTTTGAGGTTGTAACTAGCAGAATAGATGAGTCTCTTCGCCGGAAGCAAGCGGAGACCAAACGCATACGGTAAAAGGAGCACATGACAACCCAAGCACCTCAACAAACCGGCAATTCAACCAACATACTTCCAACCACTGTCTGTCCAACCTGCGACAGAGACTGTAGCTCCTGCATTGGACTTATCAGTCATATGAGAACTCATTTTTAATGTGGAAGCAAGTCATCCTTGACTCTGAGGGACTGCCTATGATGACGAGATGAGGAGGAACCAGTGGATGTGGTGTTTCTGGGATTTCAGAAGGCATTTGATAAGGTGCCACACAAGATGTTATTGAACAAAATTATGGCTCGTGGATTGGGTGTAGTATATTTGCATTGAATGGGGATCGGTTAATGGACAGAAAACAGAGATTAGGAATAAACAGGTCATTGTCAGGTTAGCAGGCTGTAATTAGTGGGGTGCCACAAGAATTAGTGCTTAGGACCCAGCTAATCACAATCTATATCAATGATTTGGATGAGGGAACCAAATGTAATATATCCAAATTTGCTGATGAAACAAAGCTAGATGGGAATGTAAGTTGTGAGGAGGATACAAAGAGACATCAAGGGGATACAGACAGGCTAATTGAGTATACAAGAATGTGGCAAACGGAATAAAATGAGGAGAAATGTCAATTTATCCATTTTAGTAGGAAAAATAGCAAAGCAGAGTATTTTTTAAATAATGAGATATTGGGAAATGTTGATGTTCAGAGGGACCTGGCTGTCCTTGCACATGAATCACTGAAAGTTAACATGCAGGTACAACAAGCAATTAAGAAAGCAAATGGTATGTTGGCCTTTATTGCAAGAGGATTTGAATAGAAGAGTAAAGATGTCTTACTGCAATTACATAGCGTCCTGGTGAGACCGCAAGTGGAGTATTGTGTACAGTTTTGGTCTCCTTACCTAAGGAAGGATATACTTGCCATTGAAGAAGTGCAACGAAGATTCACCAGACTGATTCCTGGGATGGAGGGTGTCATGTATTCAACAATCATTGTAACCCATGTATAAGCTGACCTAAGTTGTACACCTTGAGAACATTGACCACAAGGGGCGAACTTGTGGGAGACACTCCTAACCTGGATTTTCAGGTGTAAAAGGGGAAGCTCCACCCACCTTCATCACTTGAGGTCTTGGTAATAAAGGTAACTGGTCACAGAGTGACCTTCTCTCAAGTATGGGCCTCGTGTGCATTTATACTGTATAGTAAGGACATAACATTGGCGACGAGAAACTGGGATTTAAACCACACAAGCATGGCCACTAGCAGCACAGAAGAGAGGTACTGTGTTGGTAATGATTGGGACGACTTTATTGAGAGACGACAGCAAAGTTTTGTCACTAAGGAATAGTTGGGACAGGATTCGGCCGACAAACGCAGGGCTCATCTCCTGACGGTTTGTGGATTCAGAACGTACTCCCTGATAAAGGACCTTCGAGCGCCAGAGAAGGCAGCGGACAAGACGTTCGAAGAGCTCAGTAAGTTGATCGGGGAACACCTTAAACTGGCGAGCAGCATGCACATGGCGAGACACCAGTTTTACATGCACCGGTGGCAGATCTCCGGCGACTGGCGAGCCTATGTAAATTCCCAGATGCATGCAGAGCGGAGATGCTGCGAGACTTTTTTATTGAGGGCATCGGGCATGCTGGGGTTTTCAAGAAACTGATTGAGACCAAAGACTTGACCTTGGAAGCGGCGGCTATGATAGCCCAGACATTTATCTCAGGGAAGGAAGAGACCAGAATGATGTATGACAAAAGTCTTGGCTCAAATGCAGCAAACAACCAGGGAGTCAACATTGTTAACACGGCACACAGTTCTCCAGGCAAACAAGGGCAATCGGACATGCCCCAGCATGTAGTCGAACCCAGAGGGGGAATTCAACAGAGACAATGGCTAGCCGAACGGCGATTCATGCCATCGCAATGGACAATGCGGCCAGTAATAGGGCCATCAACACCTGTTAATAGTGCGCTTAAGGACAGTTACAGAGAGAGTCAGAGACGATCGAATGGTAATGGACCTTTTGTTTCCAACAACGGGGCCTCCAGCTCATGCTGCAAGTGTGGAGGCAAACACCCAGCCAGAGCTTGCAGGTATCAGCAATATACCTGCAGAAACTGCAATGTCAGCGGTCATTTGGCACGTATGTGCAGGAAGCCTGCAGCCAGGTTGATGTATAAGGAGGACGGGCCCGATGTAAGCCCTACGAGGCCAAATGAATACTGGGGGAAATCGCTGGAAGCTGAAGTTCAGCGAGTTCATGTGGAGCACATATACAGTTCATATACCAGGACGCCACCGATAATGATGAAACTGCTCCTCAATGGCATCCCAGTATCAATGGAGCTAGACACGGGGGCCAGTCAGTCCCTGATGAGTATCAAACAGTTCGAAAGTTTGTGGGTGTCCAAGGCCAAGAGGCCAAAATTGTTGCCGATTGACGCACAGCTACGGACATATACAAAGGAGATCATTCCGGTGCTAGGCAACACCACGGTAGTCATGACCCACAAAGAGTCGGAGAACAGGTTGCCACTATGGATTGCCCCGGGGGATGGTCCCGCACTACTGGGAAGGAGTTGGCTTGCTGTCATGAACTGGAAATGGGGCAATGTCAATGCAATTTCTTCTGTGGAGCGAGTATCATGCTCACAGGTCCTGGACAAATTTGACTCATTATTTCAACCCGGCATCGGCACTTTCATGGGGGCCAAGGTAGTGATTCACATAAACCCGGACGCCAGACCAGTACACCACAAGGCCAGAGCGGTGCCGTACGTGATGCGGGAAAAGATAGAATGCGAATTGGACCACCTGCTGAGGGAAGGCATCATCTCACCAGTCGAATTCAGTGACTGGGCGAGCCTGATCTTGCCGGTGCTCAAGGCGGATTTGTCGGTCAGAATATATGGAGATTACAAGGCCACCATCAATCGAGTGTCACTCCAAGACCAGTACCCGCTACCGAGAGCAGAGGACTATATCCGGTGGCAAACTTTTTTCAAAATTGGACCTGACCTCAGCTTACATGACCCAGGAGCTGGCGAGTGAGTCGAAGAAGCTGACCACCATCACGACACACAAGGGGTTATTTGAATATAGCAGATGTCCATTCGGGATTCATTCAGCCGCCGCGATCTTTCAGCAAAATATGGAAAACCTCCTCAAGTCGATTCCAAGGACGGTGGTTTTTCAAGACGACATCCTCATCACGGGTCGCGATACTAAAGAACACCTCCATAACCTGGAGGAGGTGCTATGCAGACTGGACCAGGTAGGGCTGCGACTGCAAAAGGCGAAGTGCGTCTTCTTAGCTCCAGAGGTAGAATTCCTGGGGAGGAGGGTAGCAGCAGACGGGATCAGACCTACTGCGTCCAAAACGGAAGCGATCCACAGAGCACCCAGACCCTGTAACACGACGGAGCTGCGTTCATTCCTGGGGCTCCTGAACTATTTTGATAACTTTCTTCCCAAATTGAGCACGCTGTTAGAGCTGCTACACGTGCTCCTATGCAAAGGTCGCGATTGGGTCTAGGGGGACAGCCAGGAAAGGGCTTTTGATAGAGCACGCAATTTGTTATGCTCCAACAAACTGTTAACGTTATATGGCCCATGTAAGAAACTTGTTTTAACGTGCGATGCGTCGTCCTATGGGGTCGGGTGTGTGTTGCAGCATGTGAATGCCAATGGTCAGTTAAAGCCGGTAGCTTATGCCTCCAGAAGTCTGTCCCAGGCAGAAAGGGGCTACGGGATGGTAGAAAAGGAAGCGCTAGCATGTGTATATACAGTAAAAAAAATGCACCAGTACCTGTTTGGCAGGAAATTTGAGCTGGAGACAGATCACAAACCCCTAACGTCCCTTTTGGCTGACAACAGGCCATAAATGCGAATGCATCGGCCCGCATACAGAGGTGGGCACTCACGTTAGCCGCCGATGACTCCACAATTCGGCACAGACTGGGCACTGAAAACTGCGCCGGTGCACTCAGCAGGTTCCCACTAGCCACCACTGAGGGGGCAACTGCGCATGATGCTGAGATGGTCATGGCTGTTGAAGCTTTCGAAAGCGAAGGCTCACCTGTGACAGCCCATCAGATTAAAATCTGGACAAATAAAGACCCGCTACTGTCTTTAGTTAAGAAATGTGTCCTGAATAGAGACTGGGCAGCCACGTACGGGGCATGCCCTGAGGAATTTAAACCGTTTCATAGGCGCAAGGATGAACTCTCGATTCAGGCCGATTGCCTACTGTGGGGAAACCGAGTCATGCCCCAGATGGACAGAGATGTGTTTATCAGAGAACTTCACAATGAGCACCCGGGCATTGTCATGATGAAGGCAATTGCCAGATCATAAGTTTGGTGGCCAGGGATAGATGCAGACCTGGAACTTTGTGTTCGCAGGTGAAACACGTGTGCTCAGCTGGGCAACGCACCCAGGGAAGCCCCCCTTAGCCCCTGGTCCTGGCCCGCCAAGCCATGGCCACACATCCAGGTGGACTATGCAGGTCCTTTCATGGTAAAAATGTTTTTGGTTGTAGTAGACGCCTACTCCAAATGGATTGAGTGTGCCATTTTAAATTCAAGCACATCCTGAGCCACGGTATAAAGTCTATGGGCAATGTTCGCCGCCCATGGTCTACCGGATATCTTGGTCAGCGACAATGGCCCGTGCTTCACAAGCATTGAATTCCAGGACTTCATGGCAGGCAATGGAAGCAACCATGTGAGAACGGCACCGTTCAAGCCGGCCTCAAACGGCCAGGCGGAACGAGCAGTGCAGATAATCAAACAGGGGATGCTCAGAATCCAAGGGGGTTCCCTACAAAGCCGCTTATCGCGCCTCCTTTTGGCCAATAGATCCTGACCACATTCACTCATAGGGGTTCCACCCGCAGAGCTGCTAATGAAAAGGATGCTCAAAACCAGGTTATCCCTTATACACCCTAGTATGAAAGAAATTGTTGAGAGCAGGCATCAGTCACAATGTGACTACCATGACAGGAATGTGTGGGCGCGATATATTGATGTCAATGACCCTGTTTTTGTCCTTAATTATGCAGCAGGGCCCAAATGGCTTGCAGGCACTGTGATTGCCAAAGAGGGGACTAGGGTTTTGGTAGTTAAACTTATCAATGGACAAATCTGCCGCAAACACGTGGGTCAAACTAAAAGGAGGTTCAGCAACCCCATAGAAGAAGCAGAGGAAGAACACGACGTAGAGTTTACTCCACCACAGGTGACCGAACACCGAAACCAAGTGAAGGAGAGCCCAGTCACTGTGGGCAGTCCGGACAGGCCTGAGGCACCGCAAACAGCAGACACTCAGGCCAGCGTTCAACACCGGAGCCCCAACTCAGGCGCTCTACAAGAGAGCGTAAACCACCAGAGAGACTCAACCTGTGATCCCAATAAGACTTTGGGGGGAGGTGATGTCACGTATTCAACTATCATTGTAACCCATGCATAAGCTGACCTAAGTTGTACACCGTGAGAACATTGACCACAAGGGGCGAACTTGTGGTAGACACTCCTAACCTGGACCTTCAGGTATAAAAGGGGAAGCTCCACACACCTTCATCACTTGAGGTCTTGGTAATAAAGGTAACTGGTCACAGAGTGACCTTCTCTCAAGTATGGGCCTCGTGTGCATTTATACTGCATAGTAAGGACATATCAGAGCTAGAGTTTAGAAGAATGAGAGGTGATCTCATTGAAACGTACACAGTTCTTACAGGGCTTGACAGGGTAATGCAGGGAGGATGTTTACTCTGGCTGTAGAGTCTAGAACCAAGGTTCACAGTCTCAGAATAAGGGGTCAGCCATTTAGGACTAAGACGAGGAGAAACTTCTTCACTCAGAGGGTGGTGAATCTTTGGAATTCTCTACCCCAGAATGCTGCGGATACTCATTCTTCGAGTATATTCAAGAAAGAGATCGATAGATTTTTGGATCTTAAGAGAATCCATGGATTATGGGGATATTGCAGGAAAGTGGAGTTGAGGTAGAAGATCATCCATGCTCTCATTGAATGGCAGAGCAGGCTCGAGGGGCCGAATGGCCTACTCCTGATCCTAATTCCTATGTTCTTATGAAAATGGGCGCACATGGCCGTAATGAAGAGCTACATTAGACAGGAATCAGTTGTATCTGCTTTTTGCCTATTATCGGCTGTAATGGATTTTCAGGAGGGTCTAGTATAGGCGATGGAACATCCCATTTTCAGCAGATAGACATTTCATGTCTTTATTCAGGTGGATAATTTCCTGGCAAGTGAGCCTACAGGATGCCGCATGCAACGCAGGTCCAGGAGATCTGGCACACAAGGTTTGTGAGGTGGACAGTGCAGGCAGTGGGTCATTTTAATGGTACAGAATAGTCAACTATTTTCAGCCATTTCCTGCCCACTTCGGATCATTTTTTCTGCTGGTACGTAGGGGTCAAAATTCAGTTTCTTATTCCACCTGTTACCTCCGGAGAGGGGCGGCTAGTGGACAGCTAAGTACCTACCGTCGGCGACAACCGGGTTCCAGGGCTCACTGTAAATTAAGTTGGGCAGTGGGGCGGTGCCAAGACATACCGCTGCGCACTCTGCTGCCACCCACATGGTGACATCATCAAGCATTCAATGCCCCCTTGCCGCCACCGCTGGGAAATTAGGTAAGTACGGTGGCCTTACCAGCAGGTGTCTATACAGGCTGGGAAAGGTGGTGGGTCATCAAGGATCCGGGGGGGCGGTAGTGTCCAGGGATCAAGGTAAGTGGTTCTGTTTATTTTTTTTCACATTTCTGTATTAATGGGATCAGTGGGGAAGTGTGACTGTGGGTGAGGGAAATTGTCGTAAACATTTTTTTTTTCATTTTTTCATCTCGCATGCCGGCAACCTACTGTCGGGAAATTCACTCGGCCTCCTGAAATGCGCTTTGTTGGCGCCCGAGGATGAGTGTTCAACTGCAGTCTTAGCGCCACTCTCTCATCTATGGGTGGCAAATCTGAATTTTGCAGTTTGAGGCGGCACCTACCGCCTGCCGTTAAAATCAGCACTCAGCCAGTGTCACCGCCTCAAGAATGGCGGGACCGAATTACCACCCCTGAGGTTGTTTATGAGGAGGGGGGAGGGAGGAGGGGAGAGGAGGGGGGAGCGAGGGGGGAGATGAGGAGGGGGTAGAGGAGGGGGGAGGGAGGGGGGTAGAGGAGGGGGGAGGGAGGGGGAAGAGGAGGGGAGTGGAGGGGGAAGGGCTGAATGAATGGGAGAGGGGAGGCTGAACAGGAGGGAGGGCGGGCAGCTGAATGGGAGGGAGAGTGGGGGAGCTGAACAGGAGGGAGGGAGGGGGGGAGCTGAATGGGAGGGAGGAATGGGGGGGGTAGCTGAATGGGAGGGAGGGAGGTGGGAAGCTGAATGGGAGGGAGGAATGGGGAGGGAGCTGAATGGGAGGGAGGGAGGTGGGAAGCTGAATGGGAGGGAGGAATGGGGGGGAGCTGAATGGGAGGAAAGCCCGAATCCCGATCTTCAATGCCCGGTGAGCCCATTCGGCCAGAGCTAGGGACGGCATTCTTCTCGCCCCTCCCACACTGCGAGGAGCTACTGCACATGCACGCACACTCTAGTGCACATGTGCAGAGGTCCCGGCATTGTTTTCAGTGCCGGTACCTGGTGCTGCCCCCCACACGTTCTGCTGTGCTGCACCAAGGGCCTGGATCAAACGGACTGCGGGGAGAATACCAAGGTAAATAATAGGTGCTGTTTCTGTTCTAAAAAGTCGGCGCACCACATGGAGAGGCGCCGTTCTAACCCTGGGGGCAAACTTGGGCCCATTAACTCTACAATAAGATGAATCCTTGAAGCATTAAGAGCAAGAGAAGTACTTTTACTAATAGGTAATTTTGTGCACCAGAAACGCAGACAGGTATTTGAGCCTGCATTCCAAGGTTTCCTGTCCATAAAAATCAACAAAAATGGATAGGGGGGTGTTGTGTATCTGCAAAGCATGCACTCCCATGTTCCTCCACCAGGGAGTGCATCCCCTGAAGTCGCAAGGGATCCCAGCATCCCTTGGGAGCACTGTATATAAGCCGACCCCAAGCCTGTTCCTCACTCTGAAGTGTCTTAATAAAGACTGAGGTCACTGTTACTTTAACGTCCCTGTGTGCAGTCTCATCTGTGTGAGGAACACAATAACTGGCGACGAGTATACGAATCCAACTCAAAGATGCAGCAAACTGTGGGCAGCCTGGAGAAGTTCTCGGAGGGTGAGGACTGGGAAGCCTATGTTGGACGGTTAGACCAGTACTTTGTAGCCAACGAGCTGAACGGAGAAGGAAGTGCTGCAAAAAGGAGAGTGGTCCTTCTCACGGTCTGTGGGGCACCGACCTACAGCCTCATGAAGAATCTTCTGGCTCCAGTGAAACACACAGATAAGTCGTATGAGGAACTGTGTACACTGGTTCAGGAGCATCTTAACCCGAGATATCGGTTCTACACGTGCCAGTGATCTGAAGGTCAGGAAGTGGCGAGCTACATCACTGAGCTAAGGCGACTTGCAGGACAATGTGAATTTGATGGCTACCTGGAGCAATTGCTCAGAGACTTTTTTGTACTGGGCATTGTCCACGAGTCCATCCTACGAAAACTTTTGACTGTAGAGACACCGACCCTCAGTAAGGCCATTGCGATGGCACAGGCGTTTATGTCCATCAGTGATAACACCAAACAAATCTCTCAGCACACAAGTGCTAGCAATGTTCATAAATTAACTGGAACTGTGTTTGCGAGTAAAAATGTACAGGGCAGAAACCACGAGTCTGCAACTGCCAGCAGGCCTCAGGTGAACCAGATGACTCAGAGTCCGCAATAAAGGATGAATGCAAGGCAATTCACACCTTGTTGGCGTTTTGGAGGTTTCCATTCAACCTATTCATGCCGCTTCAAAGGGTATGTTTGCAAGAGCTGTGGAATAATAGGGCACCTCCAACGAGCTTGCAGATGAGCTGCAAGCTCTGCAAAACCTGCTAGCCACCACGTGGCAGAGGAAGATCGGTCCATGGAGGATCAAAGCAATTTCGAGCCTCAGAGAGAGGAGGCAGATGCTGAAGTACATGGGGTGCACACATTTTCGACAAAATGCCCACCTGTAATGCTAAATGTAAAATTGAATGGCTTACCCGGAGCCATGGAACTGGACACTGGCGCTAGCCAATCCATCATGAGTAAAAAGATGTTTGAGAGACTGTGGTGCAACAAGGCACTCAGACCAGCCCTGAGCCCCATCCACACGAAACTGAGAACGTACACCAAAGAGCTTATCACTGACCTGGGCAGCGCCATAGTCAAGGTCACCTACGAGGGCACGGTGCATGAACTGCCACTCTGGATTGTCCCAGGCAATGGCCCCACACTGCTTGGAAGGAGCTGGCTGGGCAAAATCCGCTGGAACGGGGATGACATCCGAGTGCTATCACATGTCAATGAGGCTTCATGTACCCAGGTTCTCAACAAATTTCCTTCCCTTTCTGAGCCAGGTATTGGAAACTTTTCCGGGGCGAAGGTGCAGATCCACTTGGTCCCAGAGGCATGACCCATTCACCACAAGGCACGAGTGGTACCTCACATGATGGGGGAGAGAGTGGAAATCGAGCTGGATAGGCTGCAACACGAGGGCATCATCTACCCAGTGGAATTCAGCGAGTGGGCCAGCCCGATTGTTCCAGTACTCAAAAGTGATGGCACGGTCAGGATTTGCGGCGATTATAAAGTAACTATTAATCGTAAAGTAACTGGCAGGAGGCAAGACGTTCACCAAGCTCGACTTGACTTCGGCCTACATGACACACGAGCTGGAGGAGTCTTCGAAGGGCCTCACCTGCATCAACATGCACAAGGGACTGTTCATGTACAATAGATGCCCGTTTGGAATTCGGTCGGCTGCAGCGATCTTCCAGAGAAACGGAGAGCCTACTCAAGTCGGTACCACACACAGTGGTTTTTCAGGACGATATATTGGTCATGGGTTGGGACACCGTCGAGCACCTACAAAATCTGGAGGAGGTTCTCCAGCGACTGGATCGCGTAGCGCTGTGGCTGAAGAAGTCAAAATGCATCTTCATGGCAACAGAAGTGGAGTTTTTGGGGGGAAAGATCGCGGCGGATGGCATTCAGCCCACAGATGCCAAGACAGTGGCTATCAAAAATGTGCCCAGGCCACAGAACGTCATGGAGCTGCGGTCGTTCCTGGGACTCCTCAACTATTTTGGTAACTTCCTACCGGGGTTGAGCACCCTCTTAGAGTCCCTACATGTGTTATTGCATAAAGGTGAGAACTGGGTATGGGGAAAAAACTAAGTAATTGCTTTTGAGAAAGCCAGAACCATGTTATGCTCTAACAAGTTGCTTGTATTGTATAACCCGTGTAAAAGACTTGTGCTCGCATGTGATGCATCGTCGTACAGAGTTGGATGTGTATTACAACAAGCTAACGTTGCGGGGAAGTTGCAACCTGTCGCCTATGCCTCCAGGAGCTTGTCTAAGGCCGAGAGGGCCTACAGCATGATTGAAAAAGAAGCATTAGTGTGTGGGTTTGGGATAAAGAAAATGCATCAGTACCTGTTGGCCTCAAATTTGAGCTGGAAACCGATCACAAGCCCCTAATATCCCTTTTCGCTGAAAATAAGGGGATAAATACTAATGCCTTAGCACGAGTGCCCACCTTTGTATGCGGGCTATCAGCATATAACTATACCATCCGCCACAGGCCAGGCACTGAGAACTGTGCGGATGCTCTCAGTCGGCTACCATTGCCCATCACTGGGATGGAAATGACGCAGCCTGCAAACTTGTTGATGGTGGCGCAGCCCGCTGACTTGTTGATGGTCATGGAAGTGTTTGAAAATTATAAATCACCTGTCACGGCCCACCAGATTAGGACTTGGACCAGCCAAGATCCTCTGCTATCCCTAGTAAAAAACTGTGTACTGCATGGGAGTTGGGCCAGCATCCCCGTTGAAATGCAAGAGCTAATCAAGCCGTTCCAGCGGCGAAAGGACGAGCTGTCCATTCAGGCAGATAGCCTGTTGTGGGGTAACCGCGTAGTGCTACCCAAAAAGGGCAGGGAGACGTTCATCTCGGATCTCCACAGCACACACCCAGATATAGTAATGATGAAAGCGATAGCCAGATCTCACTTGTGGTGGCCCGGTATCAACTCTGACTTAGAGTCCTGTGTATGGCAATGCAGCGTGTGTGCTCAGTGTGCAACGCGCCCAGAGAGGCACCACTAAGTTTGTGGTCCTGGCCTTCCAGACCATGGTCGAGGATCCATGTTGACTATGCAGGCCCGCTTCTCAGTAAAATGCTCCTGGTGGTGGTGGATGCTTTTTCAAAATGGATTGAATGTGAAATAATGTTGGGAAGCACCGCCACCGCCACCATTGAAAGCCTGAGGGCCATGTTTGCCAGCCAAGGCCTGCCTGACATACTGGTCAGTGACAACGGGCCATGTTTCACCAGTGCCGAATTTAAAGAATTCATAACCCGCAATGGGATCAAACATAGAAACATAGAAAATATAGAAACATAGAAAATAGGTGCAGGAGTAGGCCATTCGGCCCTTCTAGCCTGCACCGCCATTCAATGAGTTCATGGCTGAACATGCAACTTCAGTACCCCATTCCTGCTTTCTCACCATACCCCTTGATTCCCCTAGTAGTAAGGACTTCATCTAACTCCTTTTTGAATATATTTAGTGAATTGGCCTCAACAACTTTCTGTGGTAGAGAATTCCACAGGTTCACCACTCTCTGGGTGAAGAAATTCCTCCTCATCTCGGTCCTAAATGGCTTCCCCCTTATCCTTAGACTGTGTTCCCTGGTTCTGGACTTCCCCAACATTGGGAACATTCTTCCTGCATCTAACCTGTCTAACCCCGTCAGAATTTTAAACGTTTCTATGAGGTCCCCTCTCATTCTTCTGAACTCCAGTGAATACAAGCCCAGTTGATCCAGTCTTTCTTGATAGGTCAGTCCCGCCATCCCGGGAATCAGTCTGGTGAACCTTCGCTGCACTCCCTCAATAGCAAGAATGTCCTTCCTCAGGTTAGGAGACCAAAACTGTACACAATACTCCAGGTGTGGCCTCACCAAGGCCCTGTACAATTGTAGCAACACCTCCCTGCCCTTGTACTCAAATCCCCTCGCTATGAAGGCCAACATGCCATTTGCTTTCTTAACCGCCTGCTGTACCTGCATGCCAACCTTCAATGACTGATGTACCATGACACCCAGGTCTCTTTGCACCTGCCCTTTTCCTAATCTGTCACCATTCAGATAATAGTCTGTCTCTCTGTTTTTACCACCAAAGTGGATAACCTCACATTTATCCACATTATACTTCATCTGCCATGCATTTGCCCACTCACCTAACCTATCCAAGTCGCTCTGCAGCCTCATAGAATCCTCCTTGCAGCTCACACTGCCACCCAACTTAGTGTCATCCGCAAATTTGGAGATACTACATTTAATCCCCTCGTCTAAATCATTAATGTACAGTGTAAACAGCTGGGGCCCCAGCACAGAACCTTGCGGTACCCCACTAGTCACTGCCTGCCATTCTGAAAAGTCCCCATTTACTCCTACTCTTTGCTTCCTGTCTGACAACCAGTTCTCAATCCATGTCAGCACACTACCCCCAATCCCATGTGCTTTAACTTTGCACATTAATCTCTTGTGTGGGACCTTGTCGAAAGCCTTCTGAAAGTCCAAATATACCACATCAACTGGTTCTCCCTTGTCCACTCTACTGGAAACATCCTCAAAAAATTCCAGAAGATTTGTCAAGCATGATTTCCCTTTCACAAATCCATGCTGACTTGGACCTATCATATTACCTCTTTCCAAATGCACTGCTATGACATCCTTAATAATTGATTCCATCATTTTACCCACTACCGATGTCAGGCTGACCGGTCTGTAATTCCCTGTTTTCTCTCTCCCTCCTTTTTTAAAAAGTGGGGTTACATTGGCTACCCTCCACTCCATAGGAACTGATCCAGAGTCAATGGAATGTTGGAAAATGACTGTCAATGCATCCACTATTTCCAAGGCCACCTCCTTAAGTACTCTGGGATGCAGTCCATCAGGCCCTGGGGATTTATCGGCCTTCAATCCCATCAATTTCCCCAACACAATTTCCCGACTAATAAGGATTTCCCTCAGTTCCTCCTCCTTACTAGACCCTCCGACCCCTTTTATATCCGGAAGGTTGTTTGTGTCCTCCTCAGTGAATACCGAACCAAAGTACTTGTTCAATTGGTCCGCCATTTCTTTGTTCCCCGTTATGTCACCTCGGACCTGTTTAAACCAGCCTCCAATGGGCAGGCAGAGCGGGCAGTACAAACAATCAAACAGAGCCTTAAACGAGTCACAGAAGGTTCACTCCAAACCCGCCTGGCCCGAGTACTGCTCAGCTACCGCACGAGACCCCACTCGCTCACAGGGGTGCCCCCGGCTGAGCTATTCATGAAAAGGACGCTTAAAACCAGACTCTCGCTGGTTCACCCCAACCTGCATGATCAGGTAGAGAGCAGGCGGCAGCAACAAAATGTAAACGATGGTCGCGCCACTGTGTCACGGGCAATTGATCTGAATGACCCTGTGTATGTGCTAAACTATGGACATGGTCCCAAGTGGATCACGGGCACGGTGATAGCTAAAGAAGGGAGTAGGGTGTTTGTAGACAAACTAGACAATGGACAAATTTGCAGAAAGCACCTGGACCAAACGAGGCTTCGGTTCACAGACTGCCCGGAACAACCCACAGCAGACACCACCTATTTCGAGCCCACAACACACACCCAAAGGATCAACAACATCAGCCCGGACCAGGAAATCGAACCCATCACGCCCAACAGCCCAGTAAGGCCAGGCATACCCAGCAGTCCTGTAGGGCCAACAACACGCCAGCCGAGCGAGGGCACAGCCAACACACCAGAATAGACATTTGTACCGAGGCGATCCACCAGGGAAAGAAAGGCTCCCGACCGCCTCACCTTGTAAATAGTTTTCACTTTGACTTTTGCAGGGGGTGGGGGGGTGATGTGTATCTGTAAAGCATGCACTCGCATGTTCCACCACCAGGGAGCGCATCCCCTGAAGTCCCAAGGGATCCGAGCATTCCTTGGGAGCACTGTATATAAGCCGGCCCCTAAGGCCTGTTCCTCACCCTGGAGTGTCTTAATAAAGACTGAGGTCACTGTTACTTTAACCTCCCTGTGTGCAGTCTCATCTGTGTTAGGAACACAATAGCGGGAGCATGCACTTTCTATGCATTTCTGTTGATGCTGCTCTGTATCAGTGGTACAAAT
Source organism: Pristiophorus japonicus (assembly GCF_044704955.1). Classification (NCBI taxonomy): domain Eukaryota; kingdom Metazoa; phylum Chordata; class Chondrichthyes; family Pristiophoridae; genus Pristiophorus; species Pristiophorus japonicus. The sequence goes on from NC_091977.1 coordinate 184,185,601, forward strand.
TCATAAAATCAGTTGTAAACACACCTGAACTAGAGCTTCACACTGCTCCACTCTTCCCTTATAAGATGCATTGGTCCCTACCTCAATCATTCCCTGTGACAAAGATTCCCATGCTCCAACAACTCTCTGTGTAAAGACCTTTATCTTAACCTCACTGCATTCGCTTAATGACCCCTCCCACACCCAGAAAAAATAGTCTTTCCCCAGTTGCCTTATCCAAACCCAACTTAATTTTTTTTTAATTAATAAATCTCCTCTTAGCCTTCCTATTCCTATTATTGCCTCTACTTACATCTTCCAATAGGCTTCACACACCAAAACGTTTAACACAGACCTGGCCACTTACTGACAGCTAGGCATGTGGCAGTCATCCGTGACCCTCTACACTTCAGAAAATGAAACCCTGGGGTGACATAAGTGTCCATTTTATGTTATTAGGTAAGAAAGGACCTAACCATGTTGACCAACAAATCAGACAGCTGTTTGATCCAATGCCTCATATTACAGTGCTTGATGAAAGTGAACCTTGGCAATAACAGTTGAGGCGGGTGATGACTTTGTCCACCACTGGCTATGCTCTCCCTATGCTGCAAGTTGGCTACACATGTCCCTGCTGCCGACAGCAAGCTGTGCCCAACTGATCTGAAGCAAGCTGAGCCAGAATTCCATGATCATTGGCAGGCATGTGTGCCAAGGTCTGCAGAAATGGTGTGTTCTGGCTGATCTCCCTGGCAAACATGCTTTCATCTTATACTAGCTTCACCATGGATTACTATTCCTGAGGCAGTTTAATAACAAACTTATCTTTAGGAGTAAAAAAAATGCTTCAAAAATGAATTCAGAAAATTATATATTCATAAAATTATCAGAAAACTAGAAAAAATCTCTAATAAAAATTACACTATTAAAATGTTATTGCAAATATTGCAAAAGATTTCAGCCAATTTAAGAATTTCTTCATCAAATTGAGATTAATTTACTCTGACCCAGAAAAAAGATCAAAACAAGCACAAACCAGCTATATGTCTGTTCAAACATTTTTGCATCAAATCTAACACAAAAGGCACAAAATTAACTCAAGCACTGTAACACACACAATGAAGAAATGCATCAAATTGCAGTCCAGAAAGAACTTAGTGCAGGACCTGCTCTCCCAATTCAGTGCTCTCTCTGCCTTGGTTGCACACTGTTCTCCCAGCTCATAGCTGACGAGTTCATGTAAAGGCTTGAGTGGCAGACTCAGTTAGTAACACATGTTCATTGTACCTTGAGAGACTTCAGAAACGGATTACATTGAATATCCATAATGATCGCTGATTTAAGCTGCACTGAATTTGTGCTTTGTACATGGGTTGACTAGACCATTTATTAATTTCAAAATGTCCTCTGCAGGGAAATACGCTGTGTCAGAATCTCAAAGAATTCCGCCATGGAGTGGCAGGACGCAAGTTCAGGCTTGTCATCCTGATGTCAGTCATGGAGAGGCAGAGAACAGACATCAGGAGTTTCTCCAAAGGGAGAGAGTGAAATTTAAACGGTGAAGTGCTAGAGATGGCTCTTAAGTGCATCTGAGCGGCTGGTCTCAGAGCATTGGTGATGTTATGGATGCAAACCTCACCAATGTGTAAGACTGCCATTGGGGGCACACCTGTGGAAGACCTAAGGGTCACCTGTGCACCCTGGGGCAAGCAGGTATAAAAGACAATCCACCATGCTGCTGCCTCACTTTGGAGTAAGATTAAAAAGACCAAGTTCACAATGGTTTGAGCTTACAACACAGTCTCGTGGAGTTATTCTAAACTTAACATAGAAACATAGAAAATAGGTGCAGGAGTAGGCCATTCGGCCCTTCGAACCTGCACCACCATTCAATAAGATCATGGCTGATCATTCACCTCAGTACCCCTTTCCTGCCTCTGTTTAAAAGAGGGGGCAGACAAAAGGCAGGTAACTATAGGTTGGTTAGTTCAACATCTGTAGTGGGGAAAATGCTTGAAGCTATCATGAAGGAAGAAATAGCGGGACATCTAGATAGGAATAGTGCAATCAAGCAGACGCAACATGGATTCATGAAGGGGAAATCATGTTTAACTAATTTACTGGAATTCTTTGAGGATATAACGAGCATGGTGAATAGAGGTGTAACGATGGATGTGGTGTATTTAGATTTCCAAAAGGCATTCGATAAGGTGCCACTCAAAAGGTTACTGCAGAAGATAAAGGTGCGCGAAGTCAGAGGAAATGTATTAGCATGGATCGAGAATTGGCTGGCTAACAGAAAGCAGAGAGTCGGGATAAATGGGTCCTTTTCGGGTTGGAAATCGATGGTTAGTGATGTGCCACAGGGATCGGCGCTGGGACCACAACTGTTTACAATATACATAGATGACCTGGAAGAGGGGACAGAGTGTAGTGTAACAAAATTTGTAGATGACACAAAGATTAGTGGGAAAACGGGTTGTGTAGAGGACACAGAGAGGCTGCAAAGAGATTTAGATAGGTTAAGCGAATGGGCTAAGGTTTGGCAGATGGAATACAATTTCAGAAAATGTGAGGTCATCCACCTTGGAAAAAAAAACAGTAAAAGGGAATATTATTTGAATGGGGAGAAATTGCAACATGCTGCAGTTCAGAGGGATCTGGGGGTCCTTTTGCATCAATCCCAAAAAGTTAGTTTGAAGGTGCAGCAGGTAATCAGGAAGGCGAATGGAATGTTGGCCTTCATTGCGAGAGGGATGGAGTACAAAAACAGGGAGGTCCTGCTGCAACTGTATAGGGTATTGGTGATGCCGCACCTGGAGTACTGCATGCAGTTTTGAACACCTTACTGAAGGAAGGATATACTAGCCTTGGAAGGGGTACAGAGACGATTCACTAGGCTGATTCCGGAGATGAGGGGGTTACCTTGTGATGATAGATTGAGTAGACTGGGTCTTTACTCATTGGAGTTCAGAAGGATGAGGGGTGATCTTATAGAAACATTTAAAATAATGAAAGGGATAGACAAGATAGAGGCAGAGAGGTTGTTCCCACTGGTTGGGCAGACTAGAACTAGGGGGCACAGCCTCAAAATAAGGGGGAGCCAATTTAAAACCGAGTTGAGAAGGAATTTCTTCTCCCAGAGGGTTGAGAATCTGTGGAATTCTCTACCTAAGGAAGCAGTTGAGGCTAGCTCATTGAATGTATTCAAATCACAGATAGATAGATTTTTAACCAATAAGGGAATTAAGGGTTATGGGGAGCGGGCGGGTAAGTGGAGCTAAGTCCACGGCCAGATCAGCCATGATCTTTTTGAATGGCTGAGCAGGCTCGAGGGGCTAGAATGCCTACTCCTGTTCCTAATTCTTATGTTCTTATGTTTTTTCTCTCCATACCCCTTGGTTCCTTTAGCTGTAAGGGCCATATCCAACTCCCTCTTAAATATATCTAACGAACTGGCATCAACAACTCTCTGCAGGAGAGAATTCCACAGGTTATAACTCTCTGAGTGAAGAAGTTTCTCCTCATCTCAGTCCTAAATGGCTTACCCCTTATCCTTAGACTGTGACCCCCCTGGTTCTGGACTCTCCCAATATTGGGAACATTCTTCCTGCATCTAACCTGTCCAGTCCCGTCAGAATTTTATATGTTTCGATGAGATCACCTCTCATCCTTCTAAACTCCAGTTAATACAGGCCCAGTCGATCCAGTCTCTCCTCATATGTCAGTCCTGCCATCCCGGGAATCAGTCTGGTGAACCTTCGCTGCACTCCATCAATAGCAAGAATGTCCTTCCTGATTAGGAGACCAAAACTGAACACAATATTCCAGGTGAGGCCTCACCAAGGCCCTGTACAGCTGCAGCAAGACCTCCCTGCTCCTATACTCAAATCCCCTAGCTATGAAGGCCAACATGCCATTTGCCTTCTTCACCGCCTGCTGCATCTGTATGCCAACCTTTAATGACTGATGTACCATGACACCCAGGTCTCATTGCAACTCCCCTTTTCCTAATCTGCCGCCATTCAAATAATATTCTGCCTTCATGTTTTTGCCCGCAAAGTGGATAACCTCACATTTATCCACATTATACTGCATCTGCCATGCATTTGCCCACTCACCTAACCTGTCCAAGTCACCCTGCAGCCTCTTAGCATCCTCCTCACAGCTCACACCGCCATCCAGCTTAGTGTCATCTGCAAACTTGGAGATATTACTCTTAATTCATTCATCTAAATCATTGATGTATATTGTAAATAACTGGGGTCCCAGCACTGAGCCCTGCAGCACCCCACTAGTCACTGCCTGCCATTCTGAAAAGAATCCATTTATCCCGACTCTCTGCTTCCTGTCTGCTAACCAGTTCTCTACACGTCAATACATTACCCCTAATACCATGTGCTTTAATTTTGCACACTGATCTCTTGTGTGGGACCTTGTCAAAAGCATTTTGAAAGCCCAAATACACCACATCCACTGGTTCTCCCTTGTCCACTCTACTAGTTACATCTTCAAAAAGTTCTCGAAGATTTGTCAAGCATGATTTCCCTTTCATAAATCCATGCTGACTTGGACCGATCCTGTCACTGCTTTCCAAATGCGCTGCTATTTCATCCTTAATAATTGATTCCAACATTTTCCCCACTACTGATGTCAGGCTAACCGGTCTATAATTTCCCATTTTCTCTCTCCCTCCTTTCTTAAAAAGTGGTGTTACATTAGCTATCCTCCAGTCCATAGGAACTGATCCAGAGTCGATAGACTGTTGGAAAATGATCACCAATGCATCCACTGTTTCTAGGGCCACTTCCTTAAGCACTCTGGGATGCAGACTATCAGGAAACTGACGACGAGTTACAGATCAGAAACTTTCATGCAGTAATGGCTGCCGTTGTTATTCTTGAGAGATTTGTTGAGGATGATGATTGGGAAGCCTTCTTTGAGCGTCTCAACCAGTATCTCGTGGTCAATGAGCTGGACACGGCTGAGACGGTGGTCAAGCGCAGGGCGATTCTCCTCATCATATGTGGGTCTTCGTCAAAAAACCAACGGACAAGACTTACAAAGAGCTGTGCACGCTGGTTCAGGTACACCTCAAGCCGAAGGAGAGCATCTTAATGGTCAGGTATCGCTTTTGCACGCATGATTGCTCTGAGGGCCAGAACCAGGCGAACTTTGTCGCCGACCTAAGACGCCTTGCGGGACAGTGCAAATTTGCCGGATCTTTGGGGGAAATGTTGTGGGACTTTTTCGTGCTTGGAATTGGCCACAATGTCATTCTTCGCAAACTGCTGTCTGCCGAATCCCTAGGTCTGAGCAAGGCCATCACGATAGCCCAGGCTTGCATATCCACGAGCGACTACATGAAACAGATATCTTCACAGCATCGAAGCTCCCCAGCAAGTACTGCGCATAAAATAATGCCTTCAGCAGGCAGAATTGTACATGGTAGGGCCTACACGACCGCAGAAGCCAGGCCTAGGGTGACTCAGAGGCCACCTTGGGGTGTGAATGTGTATCCATTAACACCATGCTGGTGCTGCGGGGGCAGTCATAGAGCCCATCAATGTCGATTCAAGCACTGTGTGTGCAAGGGCTGTTGAACAATGGGGCACCTTCATCGAATGAGCAAATGACCTCTGACTCACCACGTGGCAGAGTTAGCAGAGGAAGACCGATCCAGCGTGGATCACGCTGAACGAGCAGGAGAGGCGACTCAACCGGAGGATGAAGAGGAAATGTCTGGGGCACACACCCTCACCACCAAAAGCCCTCTGATAATGTTAAAAGTTAAACTTAACGGCATTCCAGTCTCCATGAAATTGGACATGGGGGCGAGTCAATCAATCATGAGCCAGAAGGCTTTTGAGAAACTGTGGGGCAACAAGGCACAGAAGCCAAAACTGAGCCCGATTCACACAACGCTGCACACGTACACCAAAGAACTCATACCTGTTATCAGCAGTGCGGCAGTGAAGGTATCGTACGGCGGAATGGTGCATGATTTACCACTATGGATTGTACCAGGCGATGGCCCAACGCTGTTCGGCAGAAGCTGGCTAGGAAAGATCCGATGGAACTGGGATGACATAAAAGCATTGTCTTCAATGGATGACGCCCCGTGTGCCCAGGTGCTAAACAAATTCCCGGCGTTATTTGAGCCAGGCATCGGCAACTTCACAGGTGCCAAGATGCAGATCCATCTCATTCCTGGGGCACGGCCCGTTCATCACAAGGCCCAAGCAGTCCCATATATGATGCAAGAGAAAGTCGAGATCGAGCTGGACAGACTTCAACGAGAGCGACTCATATCACCAGTCAAGTTCAATGAGTGGGCCAGTCCAATCGTGCTGGTGCTAAAGAGCGATGGCACGGTCAGAATCTGCGGGGACTACAAGGTAACGATCAACTGAGTCTCGTTACAGGACCAGTACCCACTACCTAAAGCGGAGAACCTATTCACAATGCTAGCAGAGGGAAAGTCGTTCACCAAGCTAGATCTAACCTCTGCTTATATGACACAGGAGCTGGCTGAACCGTCAAAGAAATTGATGTGCATCAACACGCACAAAGGACTGTTTGTGTACCACAGATGCCCCTTTGGGATTCGCTCGGCTGCAGCTATCTTCCAGAGGAACATGGAGAGTCTGCTGACTGAGTGGTGTTCCAAGACGACATCCTGATCACTGGACGTATCACCACCGAACACTTGCACAACCTGGAAGAGGTTCTAAAGCGACTGGACAGAGTGGGACTCAGGCTGAAACGCTTCAAGTTTGTTTTCCTGGTGCCAGAGTTTGAATTTCTGGGGAGAAAGATTGCAGCAGATGGCATCAGACCCATGGACTTCAAGACGGAGGCCATCAAGAATGTACCCAGACACAGAATGTGACGGAGCTGCGTTCGTTCCTGGGACTCCTCAACTAATTTGGTAACTTTCTACCGGGGTTGAGCACTTTGCTGGAATCTTTGCATTTATTGCTACAGAAGGATGACGACTGAGTTTGGGGTAAATCTCAAGAGACAGCCTTTAATAAGGCCAGAAACCTGCTATGCTCTAACAAGTTACTTGTATTATATGACCCATGTAAACGTTTAGTACCAGCTTGTGATGCGTCATCGTATGGGGTCGGTTGTGTGTTACAGCAAACAAATGCGTCAGGCAAACTGCAACTGGTTGCATATGCGTCCAGAAGTTTATCCACGGCTGAAAGAGCCTACAGCATGGTCGAGAAAGAGGCGTTAGCATGTGTATACGGTGTTAAGAAAATGCACCAATATCTATTTGATCTCCGGTTCGAGCTCGAAACCGAGCACAAACCGGTTATTTTACTGCTCTCAGAAAGCAAAGGTATCAACACCAATGCTTCGTCCCACATCCAAAGATGGGCACTAACATTGTCGGCATATAACTATGTAATCCGCCACAGACCAGGCACTGAGAACTGTGCTGACGCCCTCAGTCGGCTGCCATTGTCCACCACTTCGGTGGAAATGGCGCAACCCGCAGACTTGCTTCTGGTAATGAGTGCTTTTGAGAGCGAGGGGTCACCCGTCATGGCTCTCCAGATCAGGACCTGGACGAGCCAAGACGTTGTGCTATCATTAGTAAAAAGCTGCATCCTAAATGGGAGTTGGTCAGCGGTTCCTGGGGAAATGCAAGATGAAATTAAGCCGTCCCACCGATGTAAGGATGAATTGTCCATCCAATTGGATTGTTTTCTATGGGGGAAATGCGTGGTTTTGCCAAAAAAAGGCAAGGAAACGTTTAGAAACATAGAAAACAGGTGCAGGAGTAGGCCATTTGGCCCTTCGAGCCTGCACCACCATTCAATAAGATCATGGCTGATCATTCCCTCAGTACCCCTTTCTTGCTTTCTCTCCATACCCCTTGATCCCCTTTAGCCGTAAGGGCCATATCTAACTCCCTCTTGAATATATCCAATGAACTGGCATCAACAACTCTCTGCGGCAGGGAATTCCACAGGTTAACAACTCTCTGAGTGAAGAAGTTTCACCTCAACTCAGTCCTAAATGGCCTACCCCTTATCCTAAGACCGTGTCCCCTGGTTCTGGACTTCCCCAACATCGGGAACATTCTAACCGCATCTAACCTGTCCCGTCCCGTCAAAATCTTACATATTTCTATGAGATCCCATCTCATCCTTCTAAACTCCAATGTATACAGGCCCAGTTGATCCAATCTCTCCTCATATGTCAGTCCAACCATCCCGGGAATCAATCTGGTGAACCTTCGCTGCACTCCTTCAATAGCAAGAACATCCTTCCTCAGATTAGGAGACCAAAACTGAACACAATATTCCAGGTGAGGCCTCACCAAGGCCCTGTACAACTGCAGAAAGCTCTCCCTGCTCCTATACTCAAATCCCCTAGCTATGAAGGCCAACATACCATTTGCCTTCTTCACCGCCTGCTGTACCTGGATGCCAACTTTCAATGACTAATAAACCATGACACCCAGGTCTCGTTGCACTTCCCCTTTTCCTAATCTGCCACCATTCAGATAATATTCTGTCTTCGCGTTTTTGCCCCCAAAGTGGATAACCTCACATTTATCCACATTATACTGCATCTGCCATGCACTTGCCCACTCACCTAACCTGTCCAAGTCACCCTGCAGCCTCTTAGCGTCCCTTTCACAGCTCACACCGCCACCCAGTTTAGTGTCATCTGCAAACTTGGAGATATTACACTCAATTCCTTCATCTAAATCATTAATATATATTGTAAATAGCTGGGGTCCCGGCACTAAGCCCTGCGGCACTCCACTAGTCACTATCTGCCATTCTGATAAGGACCCGTTTATCCCGACTCTCTGCTTCCTATCTGCCAACCAGTTCTCTATCCACATCAGTATATTACCCGCAATACCATGTGCTTTGGTTTTGCACACCAATCTCTTGTGTGGGACCTTGTCAAAAGCCTTTTGAAAGTCCAAATGCACCACATCCACTGGTTCTCCCTTGTCCACTCTACTAGTTACATCCTCAAATAATTCCAGTAGATTTGTCAAGCATGATTTCCCTTTCATAAATCCATGCTGACTTGGATTGCCATTGCTTTCCAAATGCACTGCTATTTCATCCTGAATAATTGATTCCAAAATTTTCCTCAATACTGATGTCAGGCTAACCGGTCTATAATTACCCGTTTTTTCTCTCCCTCCTTTTTTAAAAAGTGTTGTTACATTAGCTACCTTCCAGTCCATAGGAACTGATCCAGAGTCGAGAGACTGTTGGAAAATGATCACCAATGCATCCACTATTTCTAGGGCCATTTCCTTAAGTACTCTGGGATGCAGACTATCAGGCCCCAGAGATTTATCGGCCTTCAATCTCATCAATTTCCATCCCACAATTTCCCGCTTAATAAGGATATCCTTCAGTTCCTCCTTTTCACTCGACCCTCGGTCCCCTAGTACTTCCGAAAGGTTATTTGTGTCTTCCTTCCTGAAGACAGAACCAAAGTATTTGTTCAACTGGTCTGCCATTTCTTTGTTCCCCATTATAAATTCACCTGAATCCGACTGCAAGGGACCTAAATTTGTCTTCACTAATCTTTTTCCCTTCACATATCTATAGAAGCTTTTGCAGTCAGTTTTTATGTTCCTGGCAAGCTTCTTCTCGTACTCTATTTTCCCCCTCTTAATTAAACCCTTTGTCCTCCTCTGAATTCTAAATTTCTCGCAGGCCTCAGGTTTGCTGCTTTTTCTGGCCAATTTATATGCCTCTTCCTTGGATTTAACACTATCCTTAATTTCCCTTGTTAGCCATGGTTGAGCCACCTTCCCCAGTTTATTTTTACTCCAGACCGGGATGTACAATTGTTGAAGTTCATCTACGTGATCTTTAAATATTTGCCATTGCCTATCCACCGTCAACCCTTTAAGTATCATTTGCCAGTCTATTCTAGCCAATTCATGCCTCAAAGCATCAAAATTGCCTTTCCTTAAGTTCAGGACCCTAGTTTCCGAATTAACTGTGTCACTCTCCATCATAATACAGAATTCTACCATGTTATGGTCAATCTTCCCCAAGGGGCCTCGCACAACAAGATTGCTAATTAGTCCTTTCTAATTACACATCACCCAGTCGAGGATGGCCAGCTCCCTAGTTGGTTCCTCGACATGTTGGTCTCAAAAGCCATCCCTAATACACTCCAGGAAATCCTCCTCCACCGCATTGCTACCAGTTTGGTTAGCCCAATCAATATGTAGATTGAAGTCACCCATGATAACTGCTGTACCATTATTGCATGCATCCCTAATTTCTTGTTTGATGCTGTCCCCAACCTGACTGCTACTGTTTGGTGGTCTGTACACAACTCCCACTAGCGTTTTCTGCCCTTTGGTATTCCGTAGCTCCACCCATACCGATTCCACATCATCCAAGCTAATGTCCTTTCTTACTATTGCATTAATTTCCTCTTTAACCAGCAATGCCACCCCGCCTCCTTTTCCTTTCTGTCTATCCTTCATAAATGTTGAATACCCGTGGATGTTGAGTTCCCAGCCTTGGTCTCCCTGGAGCCACGTCTCCCTGATGCTAATTACATCATACCCATTAACTGCTATCTGTGCAGTTAATTCGTCCACCTTATTCCGAATACTCCTCGCATTGAGGCACAGAGCCTTCAGACTTGTCTTTCTAACACACTTTGCCCCTTTAGAATTTGGCTGTAATATGGCCCTTTTTGCTTTTTGCATTAGGTTTCTCTGCTCTCCACTTTTACTTTTCTTCTTTCTATCTTTTGCTTCTGCCCCCATTCTACTTCCCTCTGTCTCCCTGCATAGGTTCCCATCCCCCTGCTATATTAGTTTAACTCCTCCCCAAAAGCACTAGCAAACACTCCCCCTCGGACATTGGTTCTGGCCCTGCCCACGTGCAGACCGTCCAGTTTGTATTGGTCCCACCTCCCCCAGAATCGGTTCCAATGTTCTAGGAATTTGAATCCCTTCCTTTGCACCACTCCTCAAGCTACGTATTCATCTGAGCTATCCTGTGATTCCTACTCTGACTAGCACGTGGCACTGGTAGCAATCCTGAGATTACTACTTTATACGCGACCTACACAGTGCCCACCCAGGCATAGTCATGATGAAGGCTATCGCCAGGTCGCACATTTGGTGGCCCGACATTGACTCCGAATTGGAGTCATGCATACACCAATGCAACACTTGCTCACAGTTGAGCAAAGCACCCAGATTGGCCCCATTGAGCCTGTGGTCATGGCCCTCCAAACCGTGGTCCAGTTTCCACGTAGATTTTGTTGGCCCTTTTCTAGGAAAGATGTTTCTAGTAGCAGTGGACGCTTACTTTAAATGGATTGAATGTATAATAATGTCATCATGTACGTCCACTGCTACCATTGAAATCCTCAGGGCCATGTTCGCCACCCATGGTTTTGCCGACGTCCTTGTTAATGACAATGGACCATGTTTCACCAACTCGGAATTCAACGAGTTCATGACCCGCAATGGCATTAAGCATGTCATGTCTGCCCCATTTAAGCCTGCATCCAATGGTGAAGCGAAATAGGCGGTCCAAACCATCCCAGAGCTTGAAATGCGTAACGGACGGTCCTTGCTGACCCGGTTATCTCAGGTTCTGCTCAGCTACCGGACGCATCCCCACTCGCTCACCGGGATTCCCCCTGCAGAATTGTTAATGAAGAGAGCACTCAAAACCAGGCTCTCCTTAGTCCACCCAGATCTCAATGATCACATAGAAACCCAGCGGCACCAGCATAACGTGTACCACGATCGCGCGGCTGTATCGTGTGACATTGAGGTTAATGATCCTGTGTTTGTTCTCAATTATGGTCACGGTCCCACATGGATTGCTGGCACTGTTTTAGCCAAGGAGGGGAATAGAGTGTTTGTTGTTAAATTGTTGAATAGGCAAACGTGCAGAAAGCACTTGGATCAGACCAAACTGCGATTCACGGACAACGAAGAACAGTTTGAAGAAGACTTTACCATCTATGATCCACCCACACACACCCGACTAGCAATCGACCTCGCTGTCAACCGCGAGGATGAACCCATCATGCCCGACAGTCCGATCAGACCAGCCGCGTTGCCGTGCAGCAATGATCCGACCAACTCACCCATTCCAGGACTTCAACTCAGGCGATCGATCCGGGAACGCAGAGCACCAGATCGCCGCGACCTGTAAATAACTTGTACATAAGACTTTTGCAGGGAGTGATGTTATGTATGCAAACCTCACCAATGTGTAAGACTTGTCACTGAGGGGCACACCTGTGGGAGACCTCAGGGTCACCTGTGCACCCTGGGCAAACAGGTATAAAAGGCAATCCACCATGCTGCTGCCTCACTTTAGAGTTACATTAAAGAGACCAAGGTCACAATGGTTTGAGCTTACAACACAGTCTCGTGGAGTTATTCTATACTGAGCAGGTCAAGGAGCAGATTTCATGCCTCACCTCTCAGGTAGAAATAGTGTGTGACATGGGAGAGACCAAGAAAGAATAAAAGAAAAATATTTTTTTAAATCTTAAAATAAATATAGACCAGGGTTGCCGCTAGGACCTGGATCCAGTGCCATAAGAAGTTTAATGACCTCACACGAGTGGTCAAGCTAAGGAAAAGCATCTTCAAATGCCATATCCCACCATCTGCAGTTCTAGCCTCACAGATTGCTCAATGCAACTTAGCCCCTTCACTCATCTATCAACAATATCCAGCAATCACAACTCATACCTCACATTCATAGCTTCACCTCACCCTCACACACTTACCACTGCTGCAAGCCTCACACCCACATATTACACCTTCCACGCCATGCCAGATATTCAACCATGACAGGTACATCACCCAAACACATTGCACCACATTCACTGACACACTTCCCCTTCTCTTGCTGGCCAAGGTGGCTCACAACCGGTGTGAGCAGGAGAAAACAGGCTGAGGGTAAGCATGTCTGCAGAACCGGAGCCAGCTTGCTGAGACAGTGCTGGAGATAATTGTAAGGGTCATCAATGAGGTCGTGGCGAATGGCAAAGGTGAAAGCATTGATGATGACGGTATGCTCATAACGAATCCTTCTTCTCACATCCCACTTCGTCCTAATCCCACAATCTTTTCTCACATAAGCTGCTGATAGTGTAAGCTTGCACATCTTGCTTTCCCCCTCTTCCCTCACCACAACCCGATCCTTGTGCCTTTCTCCTTTCAGATACCCAAGAAATGCCAGCAGCCCAGCCAGTGCCGAAGAACTAGAGGAGGAGAGTAATGAAGAAGATGAGGTACCATCACACGATCTGATACTCCCAGGCAGTATAGAGGCGCGATCTGCACGTGGTGAGTCACCGAGCATGAGTAGGGCTGCAGCCAGGCCAGGGCAGGTGCCAGCTTCTCGGAGGGTGGGCTAGCACACTTGTTCAGTTGCACAGGACTCAGATGAGGATTTCAATGGGGCGGGTGATGGGCACGCACACAGAAAGGCTTGGTGCAATGTCAGGCCTGCCAGAGAGCCTCTTGTCACTGTTGAGGAGCATGGAAGAGCCCAGCTCCAACATTGCATTGGGCTTTGTGTGGAGCTTGGAGCTCATGGTTTCCAGGGTGGAAGTGATGGCAACTCCATTAGAGCACTTGTGAACCCAACCATGATATTGGGTGTGATGGGCAATGCCGCAGCTTCCATTGCAGCATAAATGAAAGTGACCCAATGTCTGAGTGCTGCAGTGGAAGTTCAGACTGCTCCCATGCAGGCTCAGCTTGCTACCATGCAAGCTCAGACTGCTGCCATCATCACTGGGTTTACGAGTATGGAAAGGGTCTCCCAGCAGTCCAGCAATCTGTCTGCCAACAGATGGCTAAGAATGCTGAGGCCCCAACCAGAGGGAGTGCTCGGTGCTCTGTAGAGCAAGAACGGGCTGTCTTCTCTCAGGGTGACAACATTCATAGTCCCATCCCTGCTACTCTGCCAGGGGCCTTGCTTTTGCCTGTCAGCCAGCCAGCCCAGACTGCTGCCTCCCATGCCGAGGTGGTGCAGTCTACAACCGGGCCTTTTAGGCCCAGAGCTACTCAAGGTCATTCTGCAAGGCCAGCTGCATTGTCCTCCACGGAAAGTCAGCAGTCTTCCAATAACCATGCTGCAGCCACTGGGGTAGCACTGCATAGGAGCACTATTATAGCCAAATGAACATGAAATACAGAACAGTAAGCAAATGCACAGGGTAATTAGTTAAATTTATTATTTAAGATTTGAAATAATAATTTATAAATTATGTTTTGAATGTTTGTTTTTTGGTGGCTTTCATTTCAGATTAGTGCCCAAGAGGACACTGTGACATTTCATGACAGAGGGATGGTAAGGTGGGGAAGTATTGAGCAACAGTGACTTGGGCTTTCATTCGGGGGAATGGAAATCTGGTGAGGTGTCAACAGACAGCCTGTCCAGAATGGACATTTGCTGCCTGCCTCCTCCTCCTCACCTTCCACCTGCTCCGCTTCCTCCTCCTCCCCTTCCTCCTCCTCCTCCTGAGGTGGTTGCAGAACACGTGATGGCAAGGGCTGCGCCCTCATGATGGCCAAGTTATGGAGGATGCAGCAGACTATCACAAAATGGGACACCCGCTCTGGTGTGTACTGGAGGGCTCCTCCTGAGCGGTTTATGGAGCGGACCATTGCTTCAGCATCCCGATGATCTGCTCGATGAACTTACTCATGTCAGCATGGCTGTCTTTATATAACTGCTGGCCACGAGTGGTGGGGTTGCAGAGGGATATCATCAGACAGGTGTAGAGCGGATAACACTTGTATCTGAGTAGCCACTTCTGGGTTCATCCTGATGACTGAAAGATTGCTGGCACATCGGACTGGTGCAGGATGAAGGCATCATGACTGCTGCCAGGATACCGGACATTGACCATTATGATGTGTTCGGCGTGGTCGCACACCAATTGCACATTAAGATACATCTCAGGATTGATATGCAGCGCCCGCAAAGCCACGTGTGTGCAGTGCATGCCGCTCTGCACCATAGGAAGCCCAATATCCTGGCAAAGCCACATCCACATTCCTCTTGCTTCTAATTGTTCAGAGAGAAGAAAATGAAGTCCTTTCTTCTGGAGTGCAGAGCCTCTGTAACCTCTCGGATGTAGCATTGGATGATGATCTATGAGTTATTGGCTATTGCATGCTGCTTGACGTCACGATCTATCTCATTTGCATTTTTCTGCCACCCGCAGGCAATGGCCGTGCTAATGACCTGCAAAAAATGGCGACCACTGCAGCCCACACCGGATATGAGTGGCTGCCATTTTTCAGCTGAAACTGGCCTTAAATGCCAGCACTAAGGAGGAATTTTGCGACCATAGACTTTAGTATATTCTTTAGACTGGCTATCTATTGGCATTAACTTGTGAGCTATCTAAGAAGTCTAATCCAAAATTAATTGATCTCACTATAAATTTGTAAATGAGCAAGGAGTTAATGTTTAATTACTGTAACGTAACTGAACTGCCCTGTAACATCTGTTTTTTATTTTATCAATTAACCGAAGCTACGAATTATTTGTATACTCATTTAAGTGCTGCTAAGTATGATTCTAACCTTAATAAATAAATAGTTCAGGACTTTGATGTTTAACCTCTTCAATACTAGGAAGAAATTATTAATTTATTCACTCAGTCGCTTGTGTGGACTTTGATGGGAGGTTGGTAGCATAAATGCTAACAGAATCTAAGCTGGTTACAAGCTCAATTTAGACATCATTAGCTCCTAGGTATAAACTAGCTGGAAAAGCCCAGACAATTTCTTGATGGTGAACTTAGGTGATGGGTTACAGATTTGTCTGGTGCCCTTGATGAATAATCTTGTCAGGCTATTAACCCTAATGTTACTGCACTTTTGGGATGTTCGCAACCAGAATTTGAATCTCCCAAGATCTGTGGGGGCATTATTAAATGGGTATCAACCTTTTACCTCTCTCCCCTCCTTTAAGATACTGCTTAATACCTACCTCTGTGATCAACCCATGCTAATATCACCTTACATGACTCAATGTCAAATTTTGTCTGAGTATGGTTCTGTAAAGCACCTTCGGACATTTTACTATGTTAAAGGGACCATATAAATACAAGTAATTGTTGTTGTTGATGCCTTATTGTGCTTTGTGCTCAACACCCAGGCAGTAAAGTGTTCAAGTTTCTGGAGTGGGGCTTGAACCCATGACCTTCTGACTCAGAGGCAAAAAATGCGACGTTGAACTTCTCTGGTCCAGGACTCTCTGGTCCGGAAACATCTGTGGTTTGGCATCTGTGGCGGAACTGCCACTTTCCTGGGCCTGGGCTTGGAGCTCACTATTAATTGCTCCTGTGAAGCTCAGCATCTCACTCTGCTTCCTCATTGTGGAATTGTGGGGCTTAACGGCGCAGTGAAGGGCATCAAACCTGAGACAGACAGAGAAATGACCAATCACCAACATTCCCTGCCTCTCCTCCCTCACTCAGCGATCACCAGCACTGACCTCCCGTGGTTTGGAAAATTCTGTTTCGGCACTGGTCAAGTCCCGAGGGCGCCGGACCAGAGAGGTTCAACCTGTACCACTAAGCCATGGCTGACATCTGAATGTAGGACCTGCACATAAAATAGATGATTGACTCTATGGAGTCTTGAATTTACACATTTACAGTTACAGCTTATTGGAATATGAAGTGGCAACTGTTCTGAGACAAAACAAGACTGAAGTAGCCAATGAAAAAAATTGAGCAGGAGAAAATAGAGGATGGAAGGAAAGACCAATGAAATCACATTTAAGGGCTATCTTTTGTCCGCATTGTTAGAGCCTCCTGTGAAGCAGCAGGGCCTCCTAATTTGATACTTAAAAGTTGCATGAAAAATTGTTTTGGCTGTATCTTTTCTGGGCCTTGAGTGACTGAATAAATTGTCTTTGTAGTCAGTTTATAGATCAATTTTCATGTGGGTCCCTTGTCAAAAATGGAGGTACAGAAAAACAGTGAAGGAAAAGTGTTTAAAGTTAGTTTCACAATTTAAAAACTTGTTAGAATATGGAGATATTGTCCAAATCCTTATAACAAGTTATTTTACGTGCTTGAGCATGGACTGGAAAATTCTAGGTCTGCTGCTGAAGCGGCAACCAGTAATGGCCAATCCACTATCATTTGGCATTAGTTAGCTGCTCGTTGAATTTCAATATGTTATCATTAATATAACATAACTGTCTGCTTCTAACACTAAAGTATCCCTTGCTTTGATTTTCATCCCCCACAAGACGAGACCTTGTCTCTCATTGGTGGCTCGCCCTTGTGGCGCAGCTGAGGCTGGCAGCAGCGGGTGAATTTCCGCATGGATGCTCCTGATCGTCCGCCATAACTTCAGTGGAGGCGCTGTAGAAACCTTGCGTTTTTGTGGCTCTTCTGCCAAATTTACGGCAGATGAGTGGGAGAACCCCCATGGACATTCACCCCGCAGTGTATAGATTCCTCTGTGCCCAGACCTCCTGTGATTCTATAACACCATATTACTTATATTCTAAAACATCCTCTTACTGTGTCTAGTTTTAGTCACCTCGGATGATAGGGTACATAGAGGCCCTCGAAAAGAAGAGGACCATTCGACTGATACCTGGTTTAAGGACTCTAAGGTACCTCGATAAGCTAAGAGAGCTGGAGCTTTTTATTTTAGAAATGCATCGGCTTCAAGGAGATTGGTTGGAGCGGGGTGAGGATGTGAAGAAGTTACATCATAGCAGAATGGGACAGGCTTGAGGAACCAGCTGCTCTCTATCTGTCCTCTGTTGTATTTTTGCTTGCTAACCATTCCAACAACAGTAGCACAAGACAGTTTAAATGGTAATAATAATGGTGTGATTGCTGTTCCGCCTCCAGGTAATGACAACAATCAACATGCACCAATAAATTTAATTGACTAATCAGTTGGAGAGTCATGTCAGACTGACCCTTGTTAGCATTATAATTTAGTATTGATGCTCTCTTATACTTTCAGTTTTCCTGAATGTAATAGGTTGATGAAAGTGAAATGACCAATTGAGTTGGCATCTTTTTGTCATATCAAAGCAACATATTTGGCTTGACCTAATCAATAGATGCTTCAGATGCTTTTAAGTTCTTGTTAACCACAAATTATATCTAATTGGGCTGGTCAATGTACATCATAAGTAAGTTGCTCTCTTACTGCAAGATCTTTTTGTATTACAAATAGGAACACGACCTTGAGGTACAGCACAATAGCTGCTGCATCTATATTTTAGCCCAAAGCATCACTCAGTGTACTTCCGTGCATCACTAAAGACTATTTTTTGATGCATGTAACTGATATATTCCTGGCATAGATTTCACTCAATGTCATGTGTTAATGACAGGCGCCAAACAAAATTCTGATTGTGAAATTACATAGTTTGTCCAGTTATTGTTAATTCTTGAAGACATGAATCTGCCACAACTTAGATGTTTTGATCTCTGGATTTTATTTAAAAATATGACTGTAAAACACACAGAAGTCCCTGGGGGTAATTTTAACTTTTGGCGTGAGTGAAACATGAGCTACATCGGCCCAGCCACATGTTATACCCCTTGCCCGATTTCCCTTTTCCATAACGGATGGCTGATCCGATGTCGCTCGTTTTATACCACAAGTGTTGTTTCTCTCGATCCTGATCTCTCTCTGACCAATCTCACTGGCTATACCGTGCTTCCGGTGTGACTGTCTGTTTGATGGTTTCGGCGAGATTTTCGGAATGAAACTCCAGCCCACGCAGGAGTCCTTCACTGTACTTGTCCTATTACGAGTTCCCCTTATTATGACAATTATCAGTGCTGTAACAGCAGAGCTTATGTTTTTATAATTACAAATTTTCTTTCATGATTTTTGGCGGACTGTATATCTGCTTGCATCAGCTATATAATGGCATCTGCCTATAATGGGAATGAAAGCCATAGGGGGGTGTTACTTGGATCTGTGTATGAAAATCCACATTTAAATATCAAGAGCTTAATGACCAGTATAATTGGGTTGCAGAGAAGCTGCCCGTGCTGTGGTCAGGAGGATGTGGTATGCACTTGAGCGTTTATAACATAATATAAATTCAAACAAGGGAATGTTTAAGCTTCTGTCTTGGGTTTTGTCAGCTCTCCATTTTCTAACTTCTGTTCACCATAACAGTCATAAGGAGCTCTAGTACGTACTATCCACCCAGTGAGGGCTAAAAACCTCACTTCTCAGTTGCTTAACGATTTAGTGTTGACATCTGTGAGCCAAGTTTTGTGCAAGTCATGGTGTCAATGCAAGCCACAATAAGGTCATGGGCAGCAAGGGCCTTGTTCATGAGTGAACAGACATTGTGGAGAGAAATGCAGGGAGAGGCAGATGGGGTAGTTGAGATTATTCCTCATAAGGAGGCAGCTTCTTTTGATAGGCTCTTCAGAGATTGCTGAGAGAGGCACAGAGGGTAGCTGTGGGCTTATCCAACAGGGATTCATGCCTGGGACGGCTGAAGAATAGTAGGAAGGCTGAGGAGTAGTGATGGGTTTAAGGTAGAGATTGTGGGGGCAAAGGAGCTGAGAGGGGAGAATGAAGGGTGGCATGACTAGATGACAGGAAGCAGAGGAGAAAAGGGTAAAAGAGGAGCCAAGAGTAGGGAAAAAAAAGGAGCTGAAGTACTGGGCTTGGGTCCGGAGCAGCAGTGAAAATACATAATTAAATGCACACAGAAAGAATTCATGTTGCATATGAATTACAGAGATTAAGATATCCTATTCATACATAGAGGTTTGGGAGGAGAGAGAATCCAACGTTGAAGTCTGAGGTCCTACGGTAGCCTGAAGTTAGAACCGGTCACTGCACTGTTGGAGGCTGTAAAGGGCTGTCAAGAGAGACAAGTCAATAATCAGCTAGCATAGGTAGATCCAGTAGTCCAGTAAAAGTGTTGTTGCTAATGCTGTGCATCAGCTGAGGAGTGATGAGCAGTGGAAGTGAAACCTAAGGACCAAGAGCAGTGAAGACCAGAGAGACTGGTGATGGTGAAAGCTAAAACCACAGAATCAGTGCCGATGAGGGAGCTGCTTATTTGGTGAAATAGCACACATTGCAACTTTATAGAAGCCCACTATCCAGTGCACTAAAAATAAGGATCACCAACATTTCAAAACCCTCTAGTTTGAAACTAAATGTTGGTTTCTAAAGATGAATATAGATAAATATAATCAAGACCTACATGGAACATGTTCTGGTCAAGGATGAATAATATAGGATATGGGGTTAGGCAGATAATCTGATGGTTCAGTTGAAACT
The DNA here is from genome assembly GCF_044704955.1 of Pristiophorus japonicus. NCBI lineage: Eukaryota > Metazoa > Chordata > Chondrichthyes > Pristiophoridae > Pristiophorus > Pristiophorus japonicus. The sequence goes on from NC_091977.1 coordinate 184,205,900, forward strand.
TAAAGAATGGAACATGGGGTGTGAGGGAGAGGAGAGGGGAGGGGGGGGTCAGCGGGGGGTTAAAATAGAAGCAGAGATCTTACCTCCACATTTGTGCCACACTCATGGCCACAACCAATATACCACCTGGGTTTTGGAAGGCATGTAAGATGCTCATCACAGGCAGGCAAGGGCCTGATAAATATTCAAAAGTTCAGGTCCAATGATCTAATTTGGGCTACAATGCAATTTTAATATGCAGTCAAGCATGAGTGCTGGGCCCGTCAGAGAAGGCTGGCGGAAGGCAGGATCGAGGCCAGAGGAGATCCAGAAAGTTTACCCCTTCCCCTATAGCAGTCACCTCCTTACCCTCCCCTGACCCACTTACCTTATGCCGGGGACCATTCCTTCGGGTCCCCGGCAGTGGCCTCCTGTTGCTGAAATCCCTCTGCCCTCCCACCTGCTGACAAAATAGTAATTCCAGCTGGAAGCCTTACTTTAACAGGGAAAGGAACCCGTCAATGAAAAGGGCCCGGCTTCACGCCACCGCGACTAGATGCTCATCCCTCCCTATAGGCTGCACTCGCGTCCCAAGTTAAAACCGGGGCTTAAGGTAACGTTGATTGTACAAGGTCAGTGGAAATAATTGGATTAATGAGTCGAATTACCCTTTCTCATTTCATGTTTTGCTCTGTTCTCGGACTCCTACACCACGCATGAAAGTTGTTAAATTGCTAATAGCTGTATTGACTGAAGCCATACATTCTAAACTGGATCTCAGGCTGACTAAAGCACCGACAAATCATCTTACACTAGAAACAGCTCTCTGACTCCTCCATTCCACATTGAATATCATGTTCCGACACAACAGCCACATTTATTAAAGACCTAATCAGTTAAGTCAACCTGTCAGACTTGACATCCTACATATACATACATTAAAGTTTCTTGCTGAGTCTAACAGAATAATAGCTGGAGTGTTTTACAAATTTGCAACATAGTTGCAAGCTTCAAGTGACATCATATACCATGACAGCAAAACTCAAAGGAATTTATAAAGTCACCTGAGCCCTTAAAATTGCATTAAAGACTTGTAATGTACTATCCAAGGCAGTTTTCATTTATATAACTGATATTAATTGATATATTCTAGTATGCTATTTCAGTTTTTAATTACTTATACTTCAGATTCTATTTCTCTCTTTCGCTTTTCTTCTGCTTTTGACCTTTAACCTCCTTTTTGCCCATCTTTTTGTCTTTTACCACATCTCTTTCTGTTTTTTCTTCTCCTTTTAGGTAGGAGGTGGTGGGTAGTATGGTGTGCTGTGGTTGGAAAGGAGACTCAATGGCTGCAAGGTTTAGACAGAAGTACAACTCTTTGCAATCCTCTTCCAATCCTCTTTCTCAATTACTCATGTTTGATCCCCACACCATCTCTCCTCGCAGCCCCTATCCCTTTCTACTACCTAATCCCATTTCCATTACCCTCTACTCCCATAAATATTCCTGCTTCTTCCCCTTTTAACCAATATTCCTCTTCCCTTGATCCACTGTTGTTTACCTCATCCTTAACTTTCCATCCATTCTTCCCACTTCCAAGAGCAAGTGGCATAGACCCAAAGCCTCCTCACCCTCAACTGGTTTCACTCCGACCCCCCTCCATGATGCTCCATTCCTTCTGTATCGCTCAAACAGAGTTTGGCGTAGAAATTCCCTACCTTGCTGCTGACCATTAACACCATTTTTCTGCAAAAAATGGTAGATGCCCCTGCTTCTGTGCGGGACACTGTGGCCGCCATTTTGGTGAGGTCAATAACATTGCCATTGTCAGCACTCACCTCTCAAATTAAAATGTGCAGATCGTGCCATGTCTGATTTGACACACGACTGCGATATTGAATGTTGCCGCCCTCTCCTAACTAACCATGCACGAAAGGACGTGCGTATAGCAGTATTACAGAGATGCTGTCATCACTTCTTAAAGTGGTACCCACATCTTTCAGGTAAATTTTGATGTCAGTTTTTGGAATGGCTTGACGCAGTACATGTAAATAGTTGTTCACGTGTGCGGGGAGTGCTGCTGGATGCTAGCAAGGCTTTGGATGCTAAAGGATGGCCTCTTAGAAGACAGAAAATGCTGGAAATACTCAGCAGGTCAGGTAGCATCTGTGGAGAGAGAAACAGAGTTAATGTTTCAGGTCGAAACCGACAATGACAACGACAACGACAACGACAACAACAACAACAAAGCTGGAGTGCTGTATAAGAATTAGGAGCAGGAGTAGGCCACATGGCCCTTTGAGCTGGCTCCACCATTCAATGAGATCATGGCTGATCTTTGACCTCAACTCCATTTTCCTGCCCGATCTCCATATCCCTTGATTCCCCTGCATGCAAGACCCTGGGTGCCCTTTCCCTGTCATATTGAGCCATTTGTGTTAGTGCTGAATCACTTTTATCATTTTTTATGTAGAGAAAGCAGTTCAGCTTTAAGAGCTGAAGACTACCTAATTTGGAATTATTTGTATTTTTTTTTCAGATGGCAATTCCCCTTTAATGACTCAAGACTGCTTTCTAAAATGTCAGCCTTGCTTTAAGAAAAAGCAGTTTTGCTCTGGGAAAACTATAGCCAGGCTACATTGGACCTCTTGCTGAACGCACAGCCTGAAGCAGCGTGTTGGTCGCTCGGCTGTGCGTTGCATTCATTCAAATCAGCTGGCAGCACCAGCAAATCTCGCCCCATGGTAGCACAGCCCGTTTTTGGGCTTTTTCGAATTTTTTGGCTTTTGTTTGCTTTCACAATCCAACGTTTAAAAAAAATCTAATTAATAGTGAGGAAATAAACTGCCTGTCTGCCTGTCTCTCTATTTGTGTCTTTAGCTCTGTTTATGTTTCTCCCTCTGCCTCATAGGTTTTAGAAATTAGAATATCTATCTCACTGGTGCAGGGAATTAGCATTGACAATTTCTGTCAACAATACACAGGTATTGATAATTAGTTAGATTCACAATATAGTAGTTTTTTTTTGATTGATATGAAGATTATCAATATATCGTCCATGAATCGCAGTTTATAAGCCGTAAACACTGCCCCTGGGTGGTGATTGAAAAGGACGAGCAGGGAAGCCCTTATTAAGAATCCATTGTGAAGATAGTCCAGCGTGCCTGTCTGAAACAGGCATTAGGTGCCTTGTATATGCTAATCAGGATACCAACTCCTGTTTTAGGATCCCACTCAATATTCGTCATAAACTGTGTAAAGCATGCACCGCAAATGCCTCGCTAAGATTTTCTGGGTCGACAGTGACCAAACCTGTGGAACTCAAAGGGACTGCTGGAGGCTGCTGACAAAAATGTAAGTGAATTTTTTTAATAAAGCTTATGTGGAGCCAGAGTGAACAGGAGTGTTCCTCCTGACTCCACAACAATACTGCGAGCCACTGCCAGCCTGGGCTCACCTCCCGCTCTGGATCACCTCCCCGACCCCCCATCCCAGGACCGATCCACAAGCTGGCTTGGCGTTGGAACCAGCTGAGTTTCCTAAGGCAAGTGGCAATGGGATGTCTAATTGGTATCTGCAGTTCACTGGTTTTACGCAGGTAAGGTCCAAGGCCCAATTTCCAGTGAGCTTTGGGCTAACATTGTGTAGCAACAGTTTCTTTTTCACTGTGAGTTATGATAAGTTCCAAAAGCAGTCTAGTGCTGGAGTAATATGTGAGCAATGATTCCATTTGTTAATGTTCTCCAATCTATTTAATTTTTTTTAAATGCAGCTTAATAAAAAATTCTACGTGGCAAAGCATTTTCAGGCAAAAAAACATAACAAAATAAGTAAACAATGACATTGGCATATTACAAATATGGCAGCTAATCAAATCAAACCATATTATGTCAGTGCTTGTAATAGCTTCAGTGCCAAGATGCCAATGGTTTGTGACTTTATTATAGTAAGGCCCCTTGTGCTTCAATGCAAATGGCAGCTTTTCAAATCTGTAAATTTCTCTCTATGCCCTCTGGCAGAAATACATTCTGTCAATGGTGTAGACCAAAGATTCCATTACGTTATTGAAGGTCAGACATTCTATTTAGCTTACAAGAGCAGGCAGCAGTAAATACATGATGCATCACTTTCGTTTGGGTTGTGTTCAGGGAACAGTCTAATTGGAATGAAAGCTGGATCTTGGTCCATTCAATACTGGGGTTTTTAATAGATTCATGGTGATCCCAAGTATGGAGGTTATGTTTCTCATCCGGTCTTCTACAATCAAGTCAACCTCCTATTGTGTAAATGTCAGCTTCCTAGATTCCTCAAAGATGCCATTTTATATAATACTAAGAATTACTGTGTGCCAACTTATGACGATCAAGGGCCTAATTTTTGGGTAGTTAAAGCAGTTATACTAATTATTGAAAATAGAAGTTCAATTAATAGTTTAACTTTATTATTTAGAAATTAACATGCAAGCATATGAACAATATCCCATTTTGGCTTTAACTATATATGATTAACACATCATTATCAACAAAATATGACACATAAAGTCTTGCAATATTGTCCAGTAGTGCAGCCTGTATATTGCATCTTTTTTTTTTCTCTCTTCCCATTTTAACCCCTCCAACACTGAAACTCCTTTTACAACTTTCAAAATCCCCACTTGTTTTAATTAATGCTTTGGAGATGTTTAATGTTGAATGCTGAGAAATATATAAAATTGTAGAACATCTTCAAGAATAATATCATTTTGAATTAATGTAACAATTGTAATCATGGTATAATTTCTTATTTTGGTGCAGAAATCCTCAGTTAACTTTGCTGGGAATTCATTTAAAGAAGTCACCTTATAAAAAAATCTACACATGCTGATAACACTTGCTCTCTTGGGTAGGCTACCTGCACCAGTCATCATTTACAAACTGCAGAAATTGGCCTGTCAAAGGCAACTATTTCAATTTCGAGAACTGATTTTTATGACCAGTGCCATTTCACAACTTAAAAATAAACACCTGACTAAAATGCGTGGTAGCTTCACAGTAGATTGTAGCAGAATATTAAATGCAAACTTTTACACTAAGTTTTTTTTTACAAAGATGTAATTCAAGTTAGAATGCTGAATCTGGAGCTGCTACAATATGAGTAACAACAATACTGTATGGGTGATAGCATCCACCAGGAGTGACCAGACTGAATAACAGGCACACAACCATCTGTTGCAATGTTTACACCACTCAGTGCTGAGAATATGCATATGTGTGGAGTCAGATTGGTACTGGCACAATCCTGCAAATCACTTAGACATGCACCATCGTTACAGAATATTGCTGATTCTACTTGCGCCCATGCTGGTGAATAATTCAGGCATGTGCTGGCTAGGTTCTTTTGCATTTTATAAATAAAGAATAACAAAAGTGACAGAGAATTACAAGGTTATGGTTAGCAACCTCAAAGCATTCTTCTTTCCGTTCTAAGCAATGACACATTGCTAGCTTCCTATTTTATCTGGAATATTTCTGTAGTTTTAAAGCCACTCTGGTATGATAATCTGTGGTGAAGTTATGGTTCTACAAAGTTTATTGTTTTTGACAATTGTTTGAGGGGAAATCATGTTAGTTTTTATAGAAAATAATTGATTATGGCAACCAACTTTCCTTCTACTTAAAATCTTCAGAGTGAAATATTACACAAGAGCTAAAAGGTCAACATATAATTAATTGCTACATGCAGTAAGCTAGAATAAATATATGAAAGTTCTTATTACTTTGACCTTTTCAGTATCATGGACAAGTTTACTCATCCAGATACGTTTCCAGTGGCTGCCGATGATTGAACTTGTCAGCAGAAAGAGATCTCGATATTCTTTTGTCAGGAAACTTGAAAAGGGAGATTTCAGCTTATAGAAACATAGAAACATAGGGCTCAAGTTTCGGCCTGAGTTGCTCTTATTTTTTTGGAGCAACTTGTTTAGAATGGAGCATCTAAGAAATTGCAATTCTCGGCATTTAGTTTGCTCCAGTTCTCGTGAGTTAGAACAGTTTCATTGTAGAACAGATTTTTTTTTCAAAAGGGGGCGTGTCCAACCACTTACGCCTGTTTTGCAAATTTAGGCAGTGAAAACTTACTCCAAACTAACTTAGAATGGAGTAAGTGTAGATTTTTGTATGTTCAGAAAAACCTTGCCTACACTTACAAATCAGGCATAGGGAACGAGAGATGGGGGGGGGGGGGCAGCGGGAGAAAGGGAAGTAATTAAATTTTACAAGCATTCAACAGTCTCACTTCTACAAGTAAAGAGCAATCCTGAATAATAAATAATAAATAAAGCAAATAATAAAAAAATTGAATTTTCCTACCTGTCTGAAGCAGCAACAGCAGCAGCACAGCAGCCTCCCGAGCTGCGCAGTGATTTGGGCCATTCGGCCAGGAGACAGGGGCGGGACACGGTTGTCAGGTAGACCACACAGGCAGCACAGCAGTCTCCAGAGCTGCAAAGTTATTTTAATAGGCTGCAGGCTGTTCGGCCAGGAGACAGGGGAGGCGTACAAAGCACCGGGAGGCAGAGCCAGCCAGCCAGCCAGCCAGTTTAAAAGTTAAATTTGTATTAAGTATGGGTGCTGCATTGTCAACACCACGGATTATGCAATGGTTCACCATCAATTCACTGCATAGGAGAGAATTGATTAGAGCTCACCGCACCAGGAACGTCATAGCCTGTAGGCTGATGGGCAGGAGACCTTACCCATGTCGACAATATCGAGCCAGGTGTTCATATCTGGACATGAGCGAGGCTGATTGTGTCAAAAGGCTGCATTTCCGCAGAGAAGTTGTCGTCGACATCTGTGATATGCTGAGAGCAGATTTGCAGCCCAGAAGCAGAACGCCGACTGCCTTGTCTGATGAAGTGAAGGTAACAGCTGCACTTGCCTTCTATGCCTCGAGATCGTTTCAAGCTACAACTGGAGATGTGTGCACCATCTCTCAACGTGCAGCACATGCCTGCGTTTACCAGGTCACGGCTGCACTGTATGCACGGAGGAATGACTTGATCAAGTTCCCAATGACTGCACAAGCAATGCATGCCAGGGCTGTGGGCTTCTCCAGGATTGCTGGCTTCCCAAAGGTACAGGGCTGCATTGATTGTACCCACATCGTCTTGCGAGCACCTGTGGAGCATTCCGAGCAGTACAGGAAGAGAAAAAGTTTCCACTCCATTAATGTGCAGCTCGTGTGTGACAACAAGCAGTACATCATGTCAGTCGATGCGAGATACCCTGGCAGCACCCATGATGCGTTCATCCTACGCGACAGCATTATATCTGACATGTTTGAGCAGCAGCCAGAAGGGCAGAGCTGGCTACTGGGAGACAAAGGGTACGGCCTGGCCACCTGGCTCATGACGCCCCTACGCGTAACACGGATGGAAGCTGACTATCAATACAACATGGCACACATTGTGACGCGCAGCATCATAGAGAGGACCATTGGAATCTTGAAACAGCATTTCCGATGCCTGGACCATTCTGGAGGCCACTTGCAATACTCTCCTCAGATTGTCGGTCACTTCACTGTTGTGTGCTGCATGCTGCATAACTTAGCCATCATGAGGCAGCAGGAGCTGGTAGTGGAACCCGAAGACCCACATGAGGGGCCAGTGCCTGATGATAGTAATTTGGAAGAGCAGGATGAGGATGATCACGAGGATCAGGAAAGCATGCAAGTACCTGATGCCGGAGCATGAGGTCGGAGGAGGGCCATCCATCGTGCTCCTTTAACGATTGTTCGAATCCTGCGCCAGCAGCTCATCCGTGAACACTTCAATTACTGATGCTGCGACAACTGTTGCGCATGGACATGTTTATTTTTTGGAGTTGTTCCTATGTTGTGTTGTGTTAATGGAACAGGATTCAGTTTTAATGAAAAAATATTTTATTGAAAAGTTAACATTAGTGTAATAAAATATTTGTTGCATCAAACTTTACTATTTAATATCACTTAAAAACTTAATATCCCCTGCAGTCAGAATCAGGGGAAGTCATAACGGGGAACAAAGAAATGGCAGACCAATTGAACAAGTACTTTGGTTCGGTATTCACTAAGGAGGACACAAACAACCTTCCAGATATAAAAGGGGTCAGAGGGTCTAGTAAGGAGGAGGAACTGAGGGAAATCTTTATTAGTCGGGAAATTGTGTTGGGGAAATTGATGGGATTGAAGGCCGATAAATCCCCAGGGCCTGATGGACTGCATCCCAGAGTACTTAAGGAGGTGGCCTTGGAAATAGCGGATGCATTGACAGTCATTTTCCAACATTCCATTGACTCTGGATCAGTTCCTATTGAGTGGAGGGTAGCCAATGTAACCCCACTTTTTAAAAAAGGAGGGAGAGAGAAAACAGGGAATTATAGACCGGTCAGCCTGACCTCAGTAGTGGGTAAAATGATGGAATCAATTATTAAGGATGTCATAGCAGCGCATTTGGAAAATGGTGACATGATAGGTTCAAGTTAGCATGGATTTGTGAAAGGGAAATCATGCTTGACAAATCTTCTGGAATATTTTGAGAATGTTTCCAGTAAAGTGGACAAAGGAGAACCAGTTGATGTGGTATATTTGGACTTTCAGAAGGCTTTCGACAAGGTCCCATACAAGAGATTAATGTGCAAAGTTAAAGCACATGGGATTGGGGGTAGTGTGCTGACGTGGATTGAGAACTGGTTGTCAGACAGGAAGCAAAGAGTCGGAGTAAATGGGTACTTTTCAGAATGGCAGGCAGTGACTAGTGGGGTACCGCAAGGTTCTGTGCTGGGGCCCCAGCTGTTTACATTGTACATTAATGGTTTAGACGAGGGGATTAAATGTAGTATCTCCAAATTTGCGGATGACACTAAGTTGGGTGGCAGTGTGAGCTGCGAGGAGGATGCTATGAGTGACTTGGATAGGTTAGGTGAGTGGGCAAATGAATGGCAGATGAAGTATAATGTGGATAAATGTGAGGTTATCCACTTTGGTGGTAAAAACAGAGAGACAGACTATTATCTGAATGGTGACAGATTAGGAAAAGGGAAGGTGCAACGAGACCTGGGTGTCATGGTACATTAGTCATTGAAGGTTGGCATGAAGGTACAGCAGGCGGTTAAGAAAGCAAATGGCATGTTGGCCTTCATAGCGAGGGGATTTGAGTACAGGGGCAGGGAGGTGTTGCTACAGTTGTACAGGGCCTTGGTGAGGCCACACCTGGAGTATTGTGTACAGTTTTGGCCTCCTAACTTGAGGAAGGACATTCTTGCTATTGAGAGAGTGCAGCGAAGATTCACCAGACTGATTCCTGGGATGGTGGGACTGACCTATCAAGAAAGACTGGATCAACTGGGCTTGTATTCACTGGAGTTCAGAAGAATGAGAGGGGACCTCATAGAAACGTTTAAAATTCTGATGGGTTTAGACAGGTTAGATGCAGGAAGAATGTTCCCAATGTTGGGGAAGTCCAGAACCAGGGGTCACAGTCTAAGGATAAGGGGTAAGCCATTTAGGACCGAGATGAGGAGAAACTTCTTCACCCAGAGACTGGTGAACCTGTGGAATTCTCTACCACAGAAAGTAGTTGAGGCCAATTCACTAAATATATTCAAAAGGGAGTTAGATGAAGTCCTTACTACTCGGGGGATCAAGGGGTATGGCGAGAAAGCAGGAAGGGGGTACTGAAGTTTCATGTTCAGCCATGAACTCATTGAATGGCGGTGCAGGCTAGAAGGGCTGAATGGCCTGCTCCTGCACCTATTTTCTATGTTTCTATGTTTAAGATCACTTATAAACTTGTAAAGTTACAAAAGTTACAAAACAATTTCAATGTGAAAAATCTTACACTCTTAAGATCACTTAAAATTCAAGATCATGTTTTAGGTGCAAAATTAAATAAGTTACAAAATGTGAGAGCATTTACACTATAAGATCACTTAAAAACCCTAAGATCACTTATAAGTTGTAAAGTTACAAAACTTACAAAACAATTTCAATTTGAAAAACGTTACAACAGTTACATTAAGAACAAGAACAAAAGCAGCAAAGAAAGGCTGCAACCATCTCTCATCCACATCTCAATGAATGTTCACTTCTTCATCGGGGTATCATTTGATTGGCCGGGCTGTGTGCCCTTATTGTAGCAGCTACCTCCATGAGGCCCTGTGCCGTCACTTGCATGCCCTCCCTGACGGCCTGTGACGTCATTTGGATGCCTTCCCTGACGGCCTGTGCCGTCAATTGCAATCCCTCGGACATTCCCTCCCTCATTTCCCGCGTCATTACTGCTATTTTTCCCGTCAGTACCGTTACCTCTTCACCCACTGCACTGACGTTGCCCACGAGTGATTGGGTAAGGTCATTGGTCTCCACACCCAATGCCACAACCTGAGCCGCACGCTGCATCTCAGGAGAGCGTGTCTCCAATCTCCCTCTCCTTTGCCTCGCGGCACCACTACACTGGGAGCCGTGGGCTGGGGCAGTGGGACCATCGGTGTTCCAAATGGCAGCACGAGGGTGGGAGCCGCGGGCTGGGATGGTAGGACTCCCGGTGTTCCAGATGGCAGCACTAGAGTAGGAGCCGTGGGCTGGGATGGTGGGTGAATGGGTGTAAACTGCTCCATTATATCAGCGGCACCACTGGGACCCGCAACGTCGGAATCAAAACCATGGAAGGTGGAACCAGAACCTATGCAAGGGGTTGAAACTCTGATGCCCGCTAATGTGGGCTCATAAATATTAATTTGGAAGGTCTCCCCTGAAGACATTTCAGTCATCGCCGCCTGCAGCCAGTTTGGATCGTCCGCACCTGGTTCTTCTGGTTCTTGTTCTGGATCTTCAGGATCTTCAGGGTTGGCATCAACATCATCATCTTCTGCAAAATATATCAGAGCAGTCAAATGTTTAGTAACAGAAGAGGGGGCAGGATGGGTGGCATGAGTACTCTCACACATAGCAGGCCAGGTAGCAGGTTGATTTGAAGGGCCACGATGCATTTTCAGGACTTACCCTCTTCCTCACGTGAGGGCCCAGCTTGTGCTGTACTGATTGCTTTCCTCCATGTACGACTCATCATAGCAGCTACCCTCTGTTCCAAGGGTGTCAGTGGATGCAGATTTGGCGGGCCTCCTCCTGTTCAAGTTCTTTCCCTTTTGTTGTGGGCCAATTTCTTCTGCAAAGATTAAAATATAACTTTTTACAGAGTGCGTCTTGCTGCAGGGTGGGACATATACAGATAGTCACATTTATAATTACAATTCCATTAAAAAGTGAAAATATTACTTACACTAACTACTTGACCAAGGTCGTGCCATTTATTTTTACACTGGTTTCCAGATCTCGTGGTGTTCACCACTGCGCAGTAATCTTCTGTAACTTGGTTCCAGCGTTTCTTCATTTCTTTGGGTGGCACTTTTATGTGACCTCTATTGCTGGTATCCAGCTCCTGCCATCTCTGCTCAATGATGTTAACTAAAGCCTCCACTTCCTCATGCAAGACATTCTTTGTTCTTGGTGGACATTGTTCCATTGTTGTATTGAACTGACATTCTGATTTTTCAAAACACACAGTCCTTATTTTGCATGCACCTATGCAGCACTTGTTCTGGAAGTTTAGCAGCAAAAAGCAGCGCTCATTGATTTCAGCAGGTGATTTCTTCAACAGTATTGCTAAAAGCACTCCTTCAGGCACAAAAAATCACCAAAATTCACTCACAAACCTTTCCACGTCTCCACAAAACAAATCAGCACTTTTCCTCATTTACCTTTAAAAATGGCGGAGTGCCAATGTTTGTCTCACATTGCGCATGCGCGCACGCTCCAGCGCGCACACGCAGGGCTGCCGGCATGACGTCATCTTCTCCGACCTAGCCCCGCCCCCCCTGCAGTCTCAGAATTGGCGCCATGCTTTGGCCCCGCCCCCCGCAGATCTCTCCACGCCGCGCCGAGCTGGAAAGGAGCAGCTGCGAATCGGAGAATTGTTCCGCAAGTTTTTGATGCGCTTTTGAGCGCGGAAATCAGGCGTGGCTCTCGGATAGTCGCCGTTCTAGGCGCGGCCCGAAACTTGAGCCCATAGAAATTTACAGCGCAGAAGAAGGCCATTTCAGCCCATCGTGCCCGCGCCGACCGACGAAGAGCCACACGACCCTCGGTCAGCAGCCTTAAAGGTTACATATAAACCTATGAACAATGAACAATAGTGGACAGGTAAAGAGCATTCAGCCCAAGCTGTCCGTCCCACACGACTGTGATACCCCATGTATCACAACATTTTAAACTCCACCCCACCAAGAGCCATGCGATCCCCCGAAAGAGGCAAAAAAACAGATAAAAACTAATGTGTTCCTAACACAGATGAGACTGCACACAGGGAGGTTAAAGAAACAGTGACCTCAGTCTTTATTAAGACACTCCAGAGTGAAGAACAGGCCTTCGGGGCCGGCTTATATACAGTGCTCCCAAGGGATGCTGGGATCCCTTGGGACTTCAGGGGATGCGCTCCCTGGTGGCGGAACATGGGAGTGCATGCTTTACAGATAAACAACATCACTCCCCACCAAAGTCAAAGTGAAAACTATTTACAAGGTGAGGCGGTCGGGAGCCTTTCTTTTCCTGGTGGACCGCCTCGGTACAAATGTTTGTTCTGGTGTGTTGGCTGTGCCCTCGCTTTGCTGGCGTGTCGTTGGCCCTGCAGGGCTGCTAGGTGAGCCTGGCCTTGCTGGGCTGTTGGGCATGATGGGTTCGATTTCCTGGTCCGGGGTGATGTCGTTGTTCCTTTGGGTGTGTGTTGTGGGCTCGAAAAAGGTGGTGTCTGCTATGGGTTGTTCCGGGCAGTCTGTGAACCGCAGTCTCGTTTGGTCCAGGTGCTTTCTGCAAATTTGTCCATTGTCTATTTTGACTACAAACACCCTACTCCCTTCTTTAGCTATCACCGTGCCCGCGATCCACTTGGGACCATGTCCATAGTTTAGCACATACACAGAGTCATTCAGATCAATTTCCTGTGACACAGTGGCGCGACCATCGTTTACATTTTGTTGCTGCCGCCTGCTCTCCACCTGATCATGCAGGTTGGGGTGAACCAGCGAGAGTCTGGTTTTAAGTGTCCTTTTCATGAGTAGCTCAGCCGCGGGCACCCCTGTGAGCGAGTGGGGTCTCGTGCTGTAGCTGAGCAGTACTCAGGACAGGCGGGTTTGGAGTGAGCCTTCTGTGACTCGATAAAGGCTCTGTTTGATTGTTTGTACAGCCTGCTTTGCCTGCCCATTGGAGGCTGGCTTAAACGGAGCCGAGGTGACATGTTTGATCCCATTGTGGTGAAACATGGCCCATTGTCACTGACCAGTATGTCAGGCAGGCCGTGGGTGGCAAACATGACCTTCAGGCTTTCAATGGTGGCGGTGGCGGTGCTTCCCGACATTATTTCACACTCAATCCATTTTGAAAAATCATCCACCACCACCAGGAACATTTTACCGAGAAACGGGCCCGCATAGTCGACATGGATCCTCGACCATGTTCTGGAGGGCCAGGACCACAAACTTAGTGGTGCCTCTCTGGGCGCGTTGCTCAACTGAACACAACACGCGGCATTGCCGTACACAGGACTCTAAGTCAGAGTGGATACCGGGCCACCACACGTGGGATTTGGCTAACGCTTTCATCATTACTATATCCAGGTGTGTGCTGTGGAGATCCAAGATGAACGTCTCCCTGCCCTTTTTGGGTAGCACAACGTGGTTACCCCACAACAGGCAGTCTGCCTGAATGGACAGATCCTCCTTTCGCCGCTGGAATGGCTTGATTAGCTCTTGCATTTCAACAAGGATGCTGGCCCAGCTCCCATGCAGTATACAGTTTTTTATAGGGACAGCAGAATATCTTGGCTGGTCCACGTCCTAATCTGGCGGGCCGTGACAGTTGATTTATCATTTTCAAACGCTTCCATGACCATCAACAAGTCAGCGGGCTGCGCCACCATCAACAAGTTTGCAGGCTGCGTCATTTCCACCCCCGTGGTGGGCAATGGTAGCCGACTGAGAGCATCCACACAGTTCTCGGTGCCTGGTCTGTGGCGGATGGTATAGTTATACGCTGATAGCGTGAGTGCCCACCTTTGTATGCAGGTTGAGGCATTAGTATTTATCCCCTTGTTTTCAGCGAACAGAGATATGAGGGACTTGTGATCGGTTTCCAGCTCAAGGTACTGATCCATTTTCATTACCCCGATCACACACGCTAATGTCTCTTTCTCAATCATGCTGTCGGCCCTCTCGGCCTTAAACAAACTCCTGGAAGCATAGGCGACAGGTTGCAACTTCCCCGCAACATTAGCTTGTTGTAATACACACCCGACTCCACACGACGACGCATCACATGCTAGCACAAGTCTTTTACATGTGTTATACAATACAAGCAGCTTGTTGGAGCATAAAATGTTTCTGGCTTTCTCAAAAGCAATTACTTGGTTTTTTTCCCCATACCCAGTTCTCACCTTTACGCAATAACACATGTAGGGGCTCTAAGAGTGTGCTTAACCCCGGTAGGAAGTTACCAAAATAGTTGCGGAGTCTCAGGAATGACCACAGCTCCGTGACATTCTGTGGCCTGGGCATGTTCCTGATAGCCTCTGTCTTGGCGTCTGTGTGCCGAATGCCGTCCGCTGCAATCTTTCTCCCCAAAAACTCCACTTCTGTTGCCATGAAGACGCATTTCGTCCTCTTCAGCCACAGCCCTACGCGATCCAGTCGCTGGAGGACCTCTTCCAGGTTTTATAGGTGCTCGACAGTGTCCCGACCCATGACCAATATGTCGACCTGAAAAACCACTGAGCATGGTACCAACTTGATTAGGCGCTCCATGTTTCTCTGGAAGATCGCTGCAGCCGACCGAATTCCAAATGGGCATCTGTTGTAGATGAACAGTCCCTTGTGCGTCTTGATGCAGGTGAGACCCTTCAAAGACTCCTCCAGCTCCTGCATCATGTAGGCCGAATTCAGGTCGAGCTTGGTGAACGCCTTGCCTCCTGCCAGCGTCGCAAATAGGTCATCTGCCTTAGGTAGCGGCTATTGGTCCTGTAGCGAGAAACGATTAAAAGTTACTTTATAATCGCCGCAAATCCTGACAGTGCCATCACTTTTGAGTACTGGAACAATCGGGCTGGCCCACTCGCTGGATTCCACTGGGGAGATGATGCCCTCGCATTGCAGACTGTCCAGCTTGATTTCCACTTTCTCCCTCATCATGTGAGGTACCGCTCGTGCCTTGTGGTGAATGGGTCGTGCCTCTGGGACCAAGTGGATCCGCACCTTCGCCCCGGAAAAGTTTCCGATGCCTGGATCAAAATGGGAAGGAAATTTGTTAAGAACCTGGGTACATGAGGCCTCGTCGACATGTGATAGCACTCGGATGTCATCCCAGTTCCAGCGGAATTTGCCCAGCCAGCTCCTTCAAAGCAGTGTGGGGCCATTGCCCGGGACAATCCAAAGTGGCAGTTCATGCACCATGCCCTCGTAGGTGACCTTGACTATGGCGCTGCCCAGGACAGTGATGAGATCTTTGGTGTACATTCTGAGTTTCGTGTGGATGGGGCTCAGGGCTGGTCTGAGTGTCTTGTTGCACCACAGTCGCTCAAACAACTTTTTATGCATGATGGATTGGCTAGCGCCAGTGTCCAGTTCTATGGCTACGGGTAAGCCATTCAATTTTACATTGAGCATTATAGGTGGACATTTCATCGAAAATGTGTGCACCCCGTGTACATCAGCATCTGCCTCCCCTCTTTGAGGCTCGAAATTGCTTTGATCCACCATGGACCGATCTTCCTCTGCCACGTGGTGGTTAGCAGGTTTTGCAGAGCTTGCAACAAGGTGTGAATTGCCTTGCATTCATCCTTTGTTGCGGACTGAGTCATCTGGGTCACCTGAGGCCTGCTGGCAGTTGCAGACTCGTGCTTTCTGCCTTGTACATTTTTGCTCACAAACACAGTTCCAGTTAATTTATGAACATTGCTAGCACTTGTGTGCTGAGAAATTTGTTTGGTGTTATCACTGGTGGACATAAACACCTGTGCTATCGCAATGGCCTTACTGAGGATCGGTGCCTCTGCAGTCAAAAGTTTTCGTAGGATGGTCTCGTGGCCAATGCCCAGTACAAAAAAGTCTCTGAGCATCTACTCCAGGTCGCCATCAAACTCACATTGTCCTGCAAGTCTCCTTAGCTCAGCGACATAGCGCGCCACTTCCTGACCTTCAGATCGCTGGCACATGTAGAACCGATACCTCACCATCAGCACGCTCTCCCTCAGGTTAAGATGCTCCCGAACCAGTGTACACAGCTCCTCATACAACTTATCTGTGGGTTTCACCAGAGCCAGAAGATTCTTCATGAGGCTGTAGGTTGGTGCCCCGCAGACCGTGAGCAGGACCGCTCTCCTTTTTGCAGCGCTTCCTTCTCCGTCCAGCTCGTTAGCTACAACGTACTAGTCTAGCCATTCGACATAGTCTTCTCAGTCCTCACCCTCTGAGACCTTCTCCAGGATTCCCACAGTTTACTGCATCTTTGCATTTGCTTCGTATACTCGTCGCCAGTTACTGTGTTCCTAACACAGATGAGACTGCACACAAGGAGGTTTAAGTAACAGTGACCTCAGTCTTTATTAAGACACTCCAGAGTGAGGAATAGACCTTAGGGGCCGGCTTATATATAGTGCTCCCAAAGGATGCTGGGATCCCTTGGGACTTCAGGGGATGCACTCCCTGGTGGCGGAACATGGGAGTGCATGCTTTACAGATACACAACAAAAACCAAGGTCAATAGGGGAAAAAAAAATCTGGGAAAATTCCTCCCCGACCCATCCAGGCAATTGAAACTAGTCCAGGAGATCACTCTGGCCATATTAGATTCCATAAAGTACTTACCATCATATCTGCGCCAGATAACAAAAAGTCATCCAGTCTAATCCCAATTACCAGCTCTAGATCCATAACCCTGCAGGTCACGGCATGTCAATGTCTATCCAAGTACCTTTTAAATGTGGTGAGGATTTTTGCCACTACCACCTTCCAGGCCGTGAGCTCCAGACCCCCACAACCCTCTGCGTGAAGAAGCTTCCCCTCAAAACGCCTCTAAACCTTCCACCAATCACTTTAAACTTATATCCCCTCGTAATTGACCCCTGCACCAAGGAAAATAGGCCCATGCTATCCACTGTATACAGGGCCTCAAAATGTTATACACCTCTATGAGGTCTCACCATATCCGCCTCTGTTTCAAGGAGAACAAACCGAGCCTATCCAATCTGTCCTCATAGCTAAGATTCTCCATCCCAGGCAGCATTCTCGTAAATCTCCTCTGCAGCCTCTCCAGTGCAATCACGTCCTTCCTATAATATGACGACCAGAACTGCATGCAGTATTCCAGCTCTGGCCTAACCAGTGTATTATACAATTTAAGCATAACCTCGCTGCTCGTGTATTCTATGCCTCAGCCAATAAAGGCAAGCATTCCGTATGCCTTCTTAATTACCTTATCCACTTGGTCTGCTACTTTCAGGGATCTGTGGACAAGCACTCCAAGGTCTCTTTGTTCATCTACACTTTTAAGTGGCCTACAGTTTAATGTGTACATCCTTTCTTTATTAGCCCTCCCCAAGAGCATTACCTCACACTTCTCCAAATTAAATTCCATTTGCCACTGTTCTGCCCACATGACCAATAGATTGATATGCTCCTGCAGCCCATGACTATCCTCTTCATTATCAACCACACAGCCAATTTTGTCATCTGCAAACTTCTTAATCATACCCCCTATATTCAAATTTAGATCATTGAAATATGCCACAAAAAGCAAGGAACCGAGTACTAAGCCCTGCAGAATCCCACTGAAAACATCCTTCCAGTCACAAAAACATCCATCAACCATGACCCTATGCTTCTTACTTCTCAGCCAATTTTGGATACAACTTGCCACTTTGCCCTGGATCCCATGGGCTTTTACCTTTGTGACCAGTCTGCTTTGTGGGACTTTATCAAAAGCTTTGCTAAAGTCCATATACACTACATCGTATGCACTACCCTCGTCGACCCTCCTGGTTACCTCCTCGAAAAATTAAATCAGGTTAGTAAAACACGATTTTCCCCTAACCATTCCATGCTGACTATCCATGATTAATCTTTGCCTTTCTAAATGTAGGTTTATCCCGTCCTTCAGGAATTTTTCCAATAATTTTCCCGCCACTGACGTTAGGCTGACAGGTTTGTAATTTCTCAGCCTATCCCTTTCTCCCTTCTTAAATATTAGCAGTCCTCCAATCCTCCGGCACCATGCCCAGATCCAAAGGGAACTGGAAAATGATGGTCAAGGCCTCTGCTATTTCTTCTTTTGCTTCACTCAACAGCCTGGGATGCATTTCATCCAGGCCTGGGGACTTATCCACTTTCAAAACTGCTAATTCCCTTAATACCTCCTCTCTCACTCTTGTTTATTTCATCCAGAATTTCACACTCCTTCTCGATAGCGGTATCTGCATTGCCCCTTTCCTTTGTGCAAACAGACGCAAAGTATTCATTAAGAACCATACCCACATCTTCCGCCTCCACATACAGTTTACCGTCATGGTCTCTAATAGGCCCTACCCTTTCTTTAGTTATCGTCTTGCTCTTAATATATTTATGGAACTTCTTTGGATTTTCCTTGATTTTACTTGCCAAGAATTTTTCATGCTCTCTCTTAGCATTCCTAATATCCTTTTTAATTTCACCTCTGAACTTTCTGTATTCTTCTCGAGATTCTACAGTATTTAGCCATTGATATATGACATAAGCTTGCCTTTTTTTCATTATCCTCTCCTGTAAGTCCCTAGACATCCAGGGGGGCTCTAGAATTGTTATTACCATCCTTTTTATTTAAGGGCACATGCTTGGCCTGAGCCCTCTGGATCTCCTTCCTGAATCCCTCCCACTATTCTGACACTGATTTACCTAGAAGTAGCTGTTTCCAGTCCACTGTGACCAAATCACTTTTCAACTTAGCAAAGTTAGCTTTTCCCCAATTTGGGACTTTTATTCCTGGTCTATCCTTGTCCTTATCCATAGCTACCTTGAATCTGACTGAATTATGGTCACTGGCACCCAAGTGCTCTCCCACTAATACCCCTTCCACCAGTCCAGCTTCATGCCCCAAAAATAAATCCAAAACTGCCCCCTCTTGTGTTGGGCGTGTTACAAAGTGACTAAAAAGGTTCCCTTGAATGCATTTTAAGAATTCTGCTCCCTCTATACCCTTCACACTATATTTGTCCCAATCAACTTAGGATAGTTAAAATCCCCTACTATTACTGCCCTATGGTTTTTGAACTTCACAAAAATGTGCCTACATATTTGCTCTTCTATCTCCCACCCACTGTTTGGATGTCTATAATACATGCCCAGCAGTGTGATCGCCCCTTTTCTATTTTTCAATTCGACCCATATGGCCTCATTTGATGATCCCTCTAACATATCAACCCTCCTCACAGCTGTAATAGTTTCTTTAATCAATACCACAAACCCCCACCCCCCGCCTTTTTACCCCCCTTTCTGTCTTGTCTAAAAATCCTGCAACCAAGAATATTGAGCTGCCAAACCTGCCCCTCTTTCAGCCATGTCTCTGTAATGGCTACAATGTCACACTCCCAAGTGTCCAACATGCAAGGAGATCAGCAGAATGGTGGAGGTGAGCTATCCTACTCCAGCAACTCACAAAGGATTCCTGGAGCTTTGACTACTATTTGTGGAAAGTGACGAAAGGCATTGGAGGCACAGCAACTTCTTAGGGGCAACCAGGAAATTCTCTGCCTTTTCCCCATAGCCTTCCCATTGACCATTTGAAACTAGTGTTGAGCAGTTGGTGCACTTCACCCTGATAATACAAGACGCCGGCGTTTGAAGCACCACTGTTTTGTGTTTTGCTGATGTCACTGCTGGCCCCATTATGTTATCTATAAGGATAATGATTGTATACAGTTAGATTTCATTTGAATTTGGTGCATATTTAGATGGAGAATCCTAACCTATATTACTGGATCACCTGTCTTCAAACAACAAAGAAAGTTGACAGTTTTGACCATTACGGATAAGCTTTTGACTTTCAGATACCACTATGGCCGGACTTTTTACCTTGGAGTTGGATTGGGTGCGTGCGGGCCGCGAAACGGGTCTGTAACGTGATGCTTTAATCAGCGCGTTGTTCAGTGCAACTTTAACTTAAGCTTAAAGCAGTCATGCACATTTCCCGGCCCAATTAAATGGAGCGGGTCTGATGACGTCATCGATGACTCGTTTCCATTGCCGATACTTAAAGCAACCTTGCACACAACTCATTTGAAGATTGATAAAGAAATGTGCAAGGTCAATTACAACCGTACTGTCCCAAATGTTAAAAAGATGGATACACAAAGGCTGCACCTAAATTTAGTGATGCATCCCTTCATATTCTGGTGAAGGCAGTGAGAGTATGCAGAGAGGTTCTGTTCCTGCAGATAGGCACAAGAGACCTCCCAAAGACACGGAAAGTACCTGGTTGGAGATAACAGAGGATCAGCAGCAGGCATGTTGTCAGGACGACATGGATCCAGTGCAGGAAATGATTCAATGATCCCGTGAGGTCAGGAAAGGTGAGTGCAATGTCACACTCACTTTCATCCTGATGTGCCTGTCACCACATCCTCACATTGACCCTCATCCTAATGAAATCATAGCAAGTAACACCATTGAAGGAAGCCATTGGCATTGTCACCCCACTCCCTCATAGTAACTCTCTACAGATGTAACCCATCCATTCCTTACACTCATTCCATCACTCTCACTCAAAGTACTATTCTTTCCCTCCTTGCAGGAGAAAAGAGCCCAGAACAATAGTGAGAGGCAGAGAACCAAGGCCCTCCAGTATTGATGCAACTGACTCCAGCAGAGGAGGGGGCCCTGGAGATATGGAGATATTGCAAGTTGCAGTGCTGCTGGTGGTAGGAGATGGAGTGGGAGGACATCCCAGCAACCTGGTGACAGAATTAAATCTCATGCAGCTACATGGCATTTAGCAATCACTCATATGGGGACTGATGTCATCAGCAAGTGAATTCTTATCATGTGCATAATGAGAACATAAACCATTCTTAATATAACACTTCTAAATCATCTCTTTGCTTCCCACAGGTCCATCAAGTGCCTGCTCCCCTTCACTACCTAGCCAGTGGAGGAAGACAACTCCTCAGAGGAAGCTCCAGCCTCTGAGGTACACCACCAGCAGACCCAAGCAGATACACACACCTTGATGGGTCCTGTGCAAGATAGAGTAGTATTGTCACCTGGTGTCTCACAATTCACAGGTGAGCAAGAGCAGGTTGTGTTGTCAGGGACAGCAGTGGAGATGCCTCGCCAAAGGGCGCAGGATGCTCCAAGCTCTACTGAGCTCGATACAGACACTGAGCCTCAGGGGCTATCGAGAAAGAGGGTGATCCTGGAGAGGCAGCAACAATTGCAGGAGGCTCTGGCAGGTTTTGCGAGCGTGATGTCTGAAAATGTGCAGAGAATGGAGGAGTCCATCTCCAACATGACCATCACCATATCGCAGGCGATGGCGACAATGTGCTGTTCCATGAAAAGGATGGCCAACTGCATGGAGCAACAAATGCACCAGTCACTTGATCACATGCTTGCTGTGGACAACAGATGACAGACGCTTATCGATCTCCTCTCTAGAAGTGATATAAATGTAGACTTGGGCCATCCTCCCCCCACTGCTGTGCAGCAAGGTATTTGCCAGCTCCTTGGTAGCAGGGAAGTGCAGGTGGCCCATAGGAGGGATGTTGGTGTGAGGAGATCTGGAAGTGGGGGCTCATCTCAAAGCACTCCTACTTTTCCACCATTGCTTCCCCTTCAGTCAGAGCCACACATGCTTCCTCAGATCCCGATGGCCGAGTCTGCCCCTGCACAGTCGCAGGAGGCGCAGTCTTTGGCGGGGCCCTCACAGGCTCCAAAACCCGGAGGACATCCACCAGAAGTGTAATATAATGCTCTACCTAACGGACTACTGCACCACCTAGTGGAATACTGTGGTAATGCAGCAATTGCTGCTTACAAAATAAAAAGGACTGGAGCCATCTTGTAGTCTGCGTTTGTGTTGTCGTAGAGAATATACCACATTTGGTGATGTAGGATCAGATTCCTGGATACCCCAGATTAAATTTTTGTTGGTGGATGATTCCAGCCAAACAACAGAGAGACTAGAGAAGTCCTTTTTCTTGCAGAACAGCTAAAAATCCAAGGTAAATTACAAGAGTTTAGATGGCCGTGCCTATGGGAATAATAGGGCGCTTGGGTGAGTTTCAACACCACCAATGGATTTTTGGATTGTATGTGGAGTAGCTAGAAATATTTTTCACCACAAATAGTATCATCGAAGACCCCGATGAGGAAAACAGTGAACGGGTGGTGTTAGAAAGAAAACGGGCCATTTTCTTGACTGAAGCAGGCCCTAAGGTGTATGAAACCCTGAAAACTGTCCTTTGTCCCATCAAGCCAAAGGAGACATCACCTATGGCGATTCTAAGAAAATTAGAACAGCACTACACTCCTGAGCCCCTGGAAATTGCTAAAAGTTATTGTTTTGGAATAAGAAATCAATTACCCGATGAGAGTACCAGTGAGTATATTGTAGCATTAAAAAAGTTATTCATTCACTGTCAGTTCGGAAACATTCAGGACCAAGCATTGCATGACCTTTTTGTTTGTGGGATGAAAAATGAAGCAATCAGAAAAAAGTTGTTGACAACTCCTAACTTGACTTTTGATTTAGTTTGTTATTCAGCTATATCAATGGATATGGCCGACCGATATTCCTGAGAATTTTGAGCCATTTCCAGTCATCAGACAATTGATGTAACTTGCCTGCAGGTTTAAAGAAAAAGGCATTTGGGCCCCAAGGCCTCAGCAACTGGCCAAGGTAAGAAAACATTGAAGTCATGCTATCGGTGCCTGGAACAACGCATTGCTCAAAATTGTCCATATGTGAAGGCAGAGTATTTCTTCTGCAGGAAAACTGGGCATCTTGCAAAGGCAAGCTGACTGAAGAGTAAACCAACTTTCAAGGCTATAAGTAGAAATCCCCAAAGACTATATAAGATGGCAGAAAAGCAATAGGACGAGGAGGTTTTGGAGATACACGTCAAGTTAGGAGTTGTCAACAACGTTTTTCTGATTGCTTCATTTTTCAACGTTAGTGTTCTCGACCAGGTCAACATCCCCAGCATCGAAGCACTGACCATACTTGACCAGCTCCGTTAGGCAAGCCACATTGTTCGCATGGCCAATACAAAACTCCCAAGGCAAGCACTCTACTCAGATCTCCTACACGGCAAGTGAGCCCCAGGTGGGCAGAGGAAATATTTCAAGGACACCCTCAAAGCCTCTTTGATAAAGTGCAACATCCCCACCGACACCTGGGAGTCCCTGACCAAAGACCGCCCTAAGTGGAGGAAGATCATCTGGGAGGGTGCTGAGCACCTCGAGTCACGTCGCCGAGAGCATGCAGAAAATAAGCACAGGCAGGGGAAGGAGCTTGCGGCAAACCAGACTCCCCATCCACCCTTTCCTCCAATGATTGTCCCACCTGCGACAATGACTGTAATTCCTGTATTGGACTGTTCAGTCACCTGAGAACTCACTTTTGGAGTGGAAGCAAGTCTTTCTCGATTTCGAGCGGCTGCCTATGATGATGAGACCAGTTTCCTTCAATATATACACGTCCCATACTTTATGCACAAGGAGAAAGTTGAGCAAGATCTCAAAAGTTTAGAACTTTATCTCTAAGTTAGATCTATGTAATTTGGCTACACCCATTGTTGTTGTACCTAAGTCAGATGGTAAGGTAAGGTTGTGTGGTGATTATAAAGTAATCGTAAACCAGGTTCTTGAGGGTAATCTCCCCAATACATGGCCAAATGTAGAAGATTTGTTCACAACACTGACAGGTGGTCAGAACTTCTCAAAGTTGGATCTTACAAATGCCTACTTACAACTGGAGTTAGAAGAAAAGTCCAAGTCATGCTTAACTATAACTACCCATCTTGGCCTATATCAGTTTAATAGGCTACCACTTGGAGTGTCTTCCGCCCCCGCCATATTCCAAGGGGTGATGAACCAGATTTTGCAAGGTATTGAAGGGGTAGTATGTTATTTAGATGACATACTAATTTCAGCACCAAACAGGCAAATCCATAATAACATATTGAATGAAGTGCTCAAATGGCTAGAGAAGCACAGTGACTGCTCACAGTATGAGATATTTCAAAACCCAGTGGAGTATTTAGGGCACAGAGTGGGCAGATATGGCTTACGTCCAACGAAGGGAAAGCTGGATGCAATTAGAAATGTACCCACTCCTAAGAATGTCACTGAACTTCAATCATTTTTGGGTCTTTTGAACTATTATGGGAAGTTCCTACAAAATTTGGCTACAATATGACATCTACTGAATGAGCTCTTGAAAAAACAGGTCCATTGGAAGTGGTCAGAAGAATGTAACGCAGCATTCAAGGAGTGTAAAGCCAGTTGGTAGAGAGCACCATGTTAATTCATTATGACATATCTAAGGAGAGCAAGCTTGCATGTGCCACCTCCCCCTATGGAGTTGGGACAGTGATCTCTCATGTACTTCATAGTGGGGAGGAGAGACCAATTGCTTTTGCTTCATGCACTCTCAGTGCCAATGAGCGTAATTATGTGAAAATCAAAAGGGAAGCTTTGGCATTAACTTTTGGGGTCAAGAATTTCCACAAATACTTGTATGGTCATAAGTTAACCATCGTTACACATCATAAGCCCCTGAAAGCAATCCTCCTTCCAAAGTCCCCAGTTCCAACCTTAGCTCCTTAGCTACAGCTGAAATATAGAAATGGGCTTTGATTTTGTCAGCATAATCATATGACATTGAGTACAGATGATCTGCTGATCACAGTAGATGATCTGCTGATCACAGTAATGCTGATGCTATGTCTAGATTGCCATCCCCATCACAAGTTACACCCGATAGGGAAGAGATATTCTATTTTTCATACATTGATGAAATGCCAATCACAGCTGAAGAGATTGGTACTGCGAACCAAACGTGACCCAGTTATGTCAAAGGTGTATGATTACATAGCAAATGGCTGGCCAAACCAGGTAACAGACAAAGATATTCTTTATTCATAGGAATGAATTGTTAGTGGAAAAAATTTTTATCATGTGAGGTGCAAGAGTGATTATACCAAATAAATTCAGGTCCAAATTATTAGGAGATCTTCATGATCAGCACCTGGGAATGTTCTTGACCAAGAGTTGTGCACACAGATACTTATGTTAGCCAGGTCTAGATAAAGATATAGAGTACATTGATAGTCAGTGTACAACATGTTAATCGGTAAGCAAGAAACGACCATCAGTATCATGACAGCCATGGAAATGGTCTCCCAGGGTGTGGCACAGGTTACATATAGATTTTGCTGAGTTAGAAGGACAGCAATTGCGCATTGTGATTGATAGCCATTCGAACTGGGTAGAGCTGTTTACGATGCGGAAAATAACAACAAGTAAAACATTTGACAATTTGCGAGGGTTATTTTCTTCATATGGCCTCCCAGAAGAGATTGTTTCTGATAATGGGCTGTGTAATGAATGTAATGACTCACAAGACTTGTTACTATAAATTGCCTCAGGTGTAAACATGATCCAACTTTATTCGCACCCAAAGTAACCCGCGTGACATGGTACCCGCGCTTATATACCAGTGATTGTGCATGTGCCGTACAGCCTGATGACCTCCGACAGTGGCGCCCCCTGGTGTCTGGTGACCCCAAGCATAAATACATAACAACATCCCCTTTCAAGATCTTAATATCAGTCTTTTTACAAATTAAGACGGTCTGGGAATTACCGCTCACGAGTTCATCTTCTCAGTTCAACTTCAGTTCTAGGCGAGAGTTCTGAGTCAGTTGTGACTGAAGGCTGAGTAACCGATCTGATGGGAGTGGTAATGACCACATCAGGGACTGGAGGTCCAGTTTCAATAATGACAGCAAAGTCCTCTGATGAATGAACATTGGTTGGTTGGTCACTGACTGCATCTTCCTCAAGCGGTTCCAGTTCATCTGTGTGCCGCAGTTTTATCTGATCAACATGTTTCCTGCATGTTTGCCCATTCTTGAGCACAACAATAAACATTCTGTTATTCTCCTATCCTCCTTGGCTGTAACAGTACCGGCGATCCATTTTGGATCTTGACCATAGTTCAGTACATAAACCGGATCATTGACAGGGATGTCACGTGAGACAGCAGCACGATCATGATACCCTTGCTGACTTTGACATCTGTTTTCAACACGATCATTCAAATCGGAATGAACAAGAAGAGCTTGGTCTTGAGACTTCAGGGGAGACCCCAGTAAGCGTATGAGGTCTGGTCTTGTAACTGAGCAGTATGCAGGACAAGCAAGTCTGCAGTGAACCCTGAGTTACACGTATCATACTCTGCTTGATCGTTTGAACAGCACGCTCTGCTTGACCATTAGAAGTGGGTTTGGATGGGGCTGACTTCACATGTTTAATACCATTGAGTTTCATGAACTCTTAAAACTCCGGACTTGTGGATCAAGATCCGTTGTCGCTCACAATAATGTCAGGCAAACCATGAGTAGCAAACATAACACGAAGGCTTTCAATAGTAGCTGTAGATGTACTGGATGACATAATTCTACACTCTATCCACTTTGAATATGCATCCACCACAACAAAAAACATTTTTCCCAGGAAAGGGCCCGCAAAATCGATGTGGATCCTCGACCGTGGTTTAGATGGCCACGACCAAAGACTCAGCGACGATTCCGCTGGTAATTTACTTGGCTGCATGCAAATATTGCACTGATGCACACATGATTCCAGATCAGAGTCAATTCCAGGCCACCATACATGAGCCCTAGCAATGGCTTTCATCATGACAATACCAGGATGAGTGCTATGTAGTTCACGTACAAATTTCTCGCTACCTTTCTTAGGCATGACAACATGATTGCCCCACAGTAAACAATCTGACTGAATGGACAGTTCATTTTTGCGATGGCTGTAAGATTTGGTCTCATCACACATTTCCATAGGTATTGCAGACCAATCACCACTGAGGACACAACGTTTCACAACCGATAAAATAGGTTCATGGCTGGTCCAGATCCTAACTCGTTGAGCAGTGACAGGTGTTCCTTCACTCTCAAAAGCATCCATTACTAACAGTAGATCTGTAGGTTGAGGCGTCTCCACCTCAGGTGAGGGCAACGGCAAACGACTCAGTGCATCGGCACAAATCTCAGTGCCAGGATTTCTGCATCCACCACTGTTCCAGGCAGCGAGTTCCAGATCCTCACAACCCTCTGTGTAAAGAAGTCTCCCCTCAAATCCCCTCTAAACCTTCCACTAACCACCTTAAAACTATTCCCCCTCATAATAGACCTCTCCACCAATGGAAATAGGCCCTTACTATCCACTATGTCCAGGCCCCTCAATATTTTGTACACCTTAATAAGGTTTCCTTTCAACCTCCTCTGTTCCAATGAGAACAAACCCAATCTGTCCTCATAACTAAGATTCTCCATTCCAGGCAACATCCTAGTAAATCTCCTCTGCACCCTCTCCAGTGCAATCACGTCCTTCCTATAATCTTGCTGCAGCTATACACGGTATTGGTGAGGCCACACCTAGAATACTGCATGCAATTTTGGTTTCCATATTTATGAAAGGATATACTTCCTTTGGAGGCAGTTCAGAGAAGGCTCACTAGGTTGATTCCGGGAATGAGGGGGTTGACTTATGAGGAAAGGTTGAGTAGGTTGGGCCTCTATTCATTGGAATTCAGAAGAATGAGAGGTGATCTTATCAAAACGTATAAGATTATGAGGGGGCTTGACAAGGTGGATGCAGAGAGGATGTTTCCACTGATGGAGGAGGCTAGAACTAGAGGGCATGATCTTAGAATAAGGGGCTGCCCATTTAAAACTGAGATGAGGAGAAATTTCTTCTCTCAGAGGGTTGTAAATCTGTGGAATTTGCTGCCTCAGAGAGCTGTGGAAGCTGGGACATTGAATAAATTTAAGACAGAAATAGACAGTTTCTTAAATGATAAGAGGATAAGGGGTTATGGGGAGCGGGCAGGGAAGTGGAGTTGAGTCCATGATCAGATCAGCCATGATCTTACTGAATGGTGGAGTAGGCTCGAGGAGGTGTGTGGCCTACTCCTGTTACTATTTCTTATGTTCTTATGTTCTTATAATACGGCAACCAGAACTGCACGCAGTACTCCAGCTGTGGCCTAACCAAAGTATTATACAATTTAAGCATAAGCTCCCTGCTCTTATATTCTATGCCTTGGCCAATAAAGGCAAGCATTCCGTATGCCTTCTTAACCACCTTATCCACCCGGCCTGTTACTTTCAGGGATCTGTGGACAAGCGCTCCAAGATCCCTTTGTTTATGTACATTATTAAGTGGCCTACCGCTTAATGTGTATATCCTTTCCTTATTAGCAAATACTTTTAAACTTCTAAATTACATCATAGACTCTTTAACAACTCATAGAAACTTTTTAAACAAATTGGGAATTTTTATCAACTTTTAACTCTTAAAATAACTTTAGAACTTTAGAAGCCTGCCCCCCAACCAAGCCTCAGGCCATCGACCACCAATGGCGCTACTCGGCGCCGAGCTTACGGCCAACATTTTGCCGTAGGCAAGTAGGCTTATACAGCTGTGCCGGGTCTCCAGTTGTCTTGGACCCCCTTGCCACTGGACCAAGACCTTGTTCAGCTAAGCCCGTGTGGTTGCCAGTGTGCAGCGGCCACCCCACGTTAAAAGAACTCACGCACAGGCATCTTCCACTTCGTCCGTATGAAGTTCGGGACCTGGAACGTCAGGACCCTCATGGACAATCCCAACAGCAACAGGCCGGAATGCCGCACCGCCATAGTTGCCCGGGTTCTCAGACTGTCTGTCCCACCTGTGACAGAGTCTGTGGCTCTCGTATTGGACTCTTCAGCTACCAAAGAACTCACTTTGGGAGTGAAAGCAAGTCTTCCTCGATTCCGAGGGACTGCCTATGATGATGAACCCTCCCAAAGTACATTACCTCACACTTCTCTGAATTAAATTCCATTTGCCACTGCTCTGCCCACCTGACCAGAAGTCTGATATCCTCCTGCAACCAATGACATTCCTCTTTATTATCAACCACACAGCCAATTTTAGTGTTGTCTGCAAACATCTTAATAATACTCCCTATATTCAAATCTAAATCATTGATGTATACCATAAAAAGCAAGGGACCCAGTATTGAGCCCTGCGGAATCCCACTGGAAACATCCTTCCAGTCACAAAAACATCCATCAATCATTGCTTCCTATCTCTAAGCCAACTTTGGATCCAACATGCCACTTTGCCCTGTATCCCATGGGCTTTAACCTTCATGATCAGTCTACCATGTGGGACCTTATCAAAAGCCTTGCTAAAGTCCATATATACTACATCATACGCACTACGCTCATTGACCCTCTTGGTTACCTCCTCAAAAAATTCAAATAGTTTAGTCAAACACGATCTTCCCTTAACAAAGCTGTGCTGACTGTCCCTAATTAATCCTTGCCTTTCCAAATGTAGATTTATCCTGTCTTTCAGGAGGGATGGTGGAACTTAACAATGCATGTGGCAGCTATATGGGCGCATTGGAGCAAGTTACGTAAACTGACCATGATGAGGCCATTTCGGGCCACCAAAGTATGCTGCTGCTGGTGCCATCTCCACCTCAGGTTCCTCTCCCTCCTGCTCCTCATCTTCCACCTGCACCTCCTCCTTCTTTCCACCTCCTCCTCTGAAGAGGCTGTGCTCTCTATGCCTTGCTCCTCCTGCATCTTGAATCCTTGCTGCTGTGCTATGTTGTGCAGTGCGCAGCAAATGATGATGATTCTGGAGACCCTGGCTGGTGCGTACTGAAGGGCTCCTCGAGATCTGTCAAGGCATCTGAAGCGCATCTTCAGCATGCCTATGGTTTGCTCTATGACACATTGGGTGGATATGTGGCTCTCATTATAACGCTCCTTGGCCTCAGTACTTGGCATCCTCAAGGGTTCATGAGCCATGTCTTCAGTGGATAGCCCTTGTCTCCAAGCAGCCAGCCGGCAAGTCTGTTTGGAGATATGAAGAGCTGAGGAAGGGTGGACTGGCGCAGCATGAAAGAGTCATGACAGCTGCCAAGGAACCTCGTTGCAGACAAGCTGCACTTTGAAGGAGTGGAAGCCTTGCAGTTCACGAACACTCCTGGGTGATGTGGAGGTGCCTTAATGGCCACATGTGTGCAGTCAATGATGCCTTGCATTTGTGGGATATCAGCCAGAGCCGCAAAGCTGAGCGCTTGCTCAGTAACATTTGCTTTGTCAATGGTAAAGTTGACATAATTAGTTGACTTGTGAAACGTGGCATCGGTCACCTGAGTGATGCATCTGTGGGCGGCCAACTACGAAATCCCACAAATCTCTGCTGCAGATCCATGGGAGGAGTCTGAGGTGAAGAAGTTGAAGGCAGTGGTGACTTTGACAGCCACTGTTAAGGCATGTCCTCCAGGTCCTCTGGGCAGCAGGTCTTGTTCCAGCAAGCTTGCAAATGTCTGCGATGACCTGGCATGATAGCTTGAGCCTTCTGAAGCACTGCTGCTCAGCCATGTCCAGGAAGCGCATCCTCAGCCTATATACCCTGTGTTTTGTGATATCGCCTCCAGCATGCTGCAGCCCTGTGGTGCCCCACCCCACCCCCTCCCTCGCTCCTATGTAGCATCAGGTCATTGAAGAGAAGGCTGCTGTTGTGGTTGCTGCTGCTTCTGGCGGGGCTCATCTTGATCCAATTCTGAGGACCAAGGTGAGACAGTATAAGTGGCACCCATGCTGATATAGTAGATGGCAGTTAAAGTGGAGATCAGAGGCCCAATCCCGAATGTTCTGATATTGAGTAGCAATGTAGTGAGAGTGGCTTCCAAGGTTGTAGAAATGACCTGCAAACTGCTGACACCTAAATCTGTGGACAAAATGGAGTCAGCAACAGCCTTTCCATTAGGCAAGCATTGAGGTGTAATGTAGGCAGCTCTCAATGAATGGACTCGCCAATGGCCACTGAGCTTCTGTCTCCACTTCACAGACAAGGTTTCCGAGCTGTGTGAATCCCGTGCTCCTGCAGTTAAAGTCAAAAGCTGCTGTTAAAAGCCCCCTTAAGGATTTCTCCACAAGCAGTTCATTACTTGAAGGAGGTCGCCCACCTCTGCCAATCGGGTCCATGGCACACCTTCAATGGCGCCTGATTAAATGTGCAAGGTGGCAGGATGACGGCGGGTTCCCAACGTGCTGGAAAGTTTGGAGAGATTTACTGCCGATCCGCCCCCAAACCCGTAGGTTTAGCAATGGGAAAATTCCGACTTATATGTTTTCATTGATCATACATCTTCTTATAATTATTCATGTGGTCACATATGTCATTTCCATTGCATTCTACATGTCAATATTATATTGAGAGAAGTAACTCAATTATATTTTAGATTTCTCTTAGTGGTTAATGTAAATGCAAGTTAGGATAGATTGAGCACTCAACACAATTGCTGACTACAATAAAATGAATATTTTTCATCGATTTCTGATATAGTCCAAAAGGGACTGCCGAGCAATGCAGCCATTTTTACAACTAGACGATTTCAAATTAGTAAAGAAGATAACTATTCTTTCCCCATCCATGGCTCCGCCCAATCAGTGCTGACACTCTCGTTCCCCACTCCATCTCCGTTGATGCTGGTATTCTCCTTCCTTCCTCACTGAAAAGCAACATTCCCAGCATCTTAGCCCTTCCCTTTTCCCTTCATTTCCCTAATGTTTTCTCTCCTTCATCACCATGCATTTTTCCCATTTCACCTTCATTGCTATCCATTTCCCTTCGGTTTCACCATCATGGCAATACATTCCCTCCATTCCCTTTGCCCCTTGTTCCACTCCTATCCGAGTGCACCTGCTTGTGAAAGGAAACCTGGCTCCTGCAAACTGTAGACATGAATTGCTGTTCTCATGAGAAGTTCCACCTCTGGTATGCTTCAGCCAGGATCCTTTCCATGAGCAACAGGACTCTTGTATGGCTGACGGGAAGAGGTCTATTCCATGCTCATTTTTGTCAGGCAAGACTGACTTGCTGCCTGGCTCCCCACATGCTGACTGTCAACATGAAGCACTGACAGGGACATGTATGTTTCTTGAACATCATGTGAGTCATACAGGTTACAGGAGGTTCACATGTTTCCGTGCAATTATACCACCACTTGATTACAAATAGTCACAAGCCTCAACAAAATGCAAGTACATTACATTAAAATGTCATAGAATTTTTTTTAAACTTGCATTTATATAGCGCCTTTCACAGCCTCAGATTGTCCCAAAGCACTTCACAGCCAATTAAGTACTTTTGAAGTGTAGTCACTGTTATAATGTAGGAAACGCGGCAGCTAAGTTGCACACAGCAAGCTCCCACAAGTAGCAATGTAATAATAACCAGATAATCTGTTTTTTTGTTATGTTGATTGAGGGATAAATATTGGCCAGGACACCAGGGATAACTCCCCTGCTCTTCTTCAAAATAGTGCCATGGAATCGTTTACGTCCACCTGAGAGGGCAGACAGGGCCTCGGTATAATGTCTCATCTGAAAGACATATAATCCTAAATGTTATACCAGCACACTCATCAGTATCGTTCCTTGTTATTTTGCTTTGGGCTGCTGGTTAGAGGTTGTCTGGAGGCAGTCATGTTGTGTATATTACTCCCTGATATAGCATCATGAAATCACACTCCAGCAACTTCAGGGGATTATTCTCCCACATGCAGTGCCAAGAAAGCAACACCTTATGATGCACGTAAGGTGGACTTGTACAGAAAATGTTTGCCTACAGGCTTGCTGGAACTGCTATATATTGTAGCAGCTCTAAGTATAAAATAAGGTAACTAAGGTTGGCTTGGAGACACCATGGGGTTATAAAGCAAACTAGTACAGTATGTTTCCCCCTTAAAGGGAAACCAAAGTCTACATTGAGTATTGTATCACAAAAATATTTATCCTAATTTGTTTTCCATGTAGACATTGAGGAAATAATTTGAACAAAAAAAAGTATTCCCTTCAAGACTTTCCATCACTTTAATGAAATAAGTGATAGTTTGAAAAGTGTATACTTAGGGGGCTAAATAAAAGACCTACTCAGGAGGATATATAAACTGGATCTGATCCCATTTGGGCTGGATTTAGCAGGACTTCCTTGCTGATTCTCAGTGTTAACATGAATTCATAATCAGAAGCATTCAGAAAGAAAAAGGAACAACACAGCTACCTGATTTTAAATGGACAATGGAATTCTCTATTTTGTTAGACATGAGTTTCACAGTTTGTAAAATATGATTTATACAATTATATCTACGCAGGCATAATAATGTAATGGTGTCACTGACCATGCAAATCAGAATAATTTTTTAAAAATACAGTTAATTTGACAAAACAGAGCAGTGCTTGGGAAAAGATCAGACAGTAACAAAGACACAATCTGCCACAGCATTATCTGGTCTCCCTAGGCTGCAAAAATAATGGATTACAAGGCATGCCTCCCTTAAAACCCATCTAAATAAAGCTATTATAAATGGATAACAGCCATTTTTCAATTGAGTAATTATCCATTCAAATTCTAATGATGCATAACTGCATAACTTTTTTTTCATGTGATCAAGTCCTATAGGTTATGGAATATGGCAGGAAGAGGCTTGGGAATTTGGAACCTAGCAAGGCTAGACATGGGGGCCTCCCACCCATATTCTCATTCCATAACCTAGGTTTTTACTGTACCCAACACACACATGCACACACAATTATGTTTAAAAATGCTTGCGATAATTTGTTGCTCCTGAGCTATTGGTAATAGTGCATTAACCTCAATTTATTGCATTTTTCATTCAATACTCAAGATATATTTTACCAGTAGGTTTGCCTTTTCCTTCTTCCCAGTGTACATCAGAAACCATCCACAACTATATGTGTCATGGGTGCCTAATGCTGGCTCTCAGTAGGGACATTGATGTTTAACAATTGAGTGGAAATTTAAAACATATATGGGCGCCAGGCGTGAGGATGGAGGCTTGGAAAACTGGAGAAAGACACTGAGCGCCCGAAATGCTCTCGGATTGTGCTGTTGGGCAATTTTCTGATCAGGCAGCACTGAAGATGCTGTATGTGTGCACTGCACCAGGTCGAGCCTCTTTAGAAGTGACAAAATTATACAAACAGTGACACAATTCTCCCAGCCTGGGATTTTTCATATGGTAGCATTGTTAGCATGATGTCATTGCTGTTTTCCTGTAGACGTAGACTCTCAGCACTGCACAGAGGGCACACAGCTAGGAGATGTCATTTGCTAAAGCTGTATATCCAACGCTTTGGTATGAGTATGTTTGTTTATTGCAGTTTTTTTTCCTTTAATTGCATTTATTTAAGTGCACTGTTTTATTTGCAATGTAGTTTATCCTTTTTTATGTAACATTTTCTCCTTTACTACCTGCCAGTCAAGGAAGTTTCATTGCTAATTGTAGCAGCTGTCACTATAATGTGGGCATTTCTTTTGAAATTCTTCTCGCTCTCTAGAAATTAGAGGATAAGAAGGATTTCACAAGTTAATCAGGCGTGCTTTTTGTTTTTTACCTAACGCAGGTTGCCAGACCCACCATAGCTACTTGGGTTTATCAACGGAGGTGTGCCCTCGAGAGCTACTCTTGATCAGGGAGGCCTTTCTGTATGCGAGGATTGTGCCTTCAAGTGGCATCTTGTTGCACCATGAAAAAGGTTGTCTGTGGAGATTTAAGGTGGAGAAGCATATGCATCATAATAGACATGTTCACAACTTTCAGGCCAACCTGAGTTTCAGGAAGTAACTGTGGATCATGCAGACAGGTTGTCCTAAAATGAGAGGCGATTTGGCCTTGGGTGATTTGAGTGTGACGAGGTTTTCGTTCTGCATTACATCTTGAAGGTGTGCCTTCCGGAGGTATGTATGAGGTACAGAGAATGAGCTCTGTGGTTGTGTGAGAGCTTGGTTTGGATGCAGAGAACATGAGGAACAGACAACAACTTATATCCTGCAATATTTGGTCATTCGTTCGATACATGGTATTTTGGGTATTTTTATTGCCTGTTGTGCCTTCCCGAGAATTAGCTGCTTTGGAAGCTGTGTCTTCTCTTTGAAGTAACTACACATTTGTTCAAGCTGTTGTCTTGGTTTTCATTTTGTTTTGAAAGTACATTAAATAACTGTTTCCAGTAGTGGATTAAGGACATTAGAATGCCTGGGTATCATTAGTTGAAGTACTTGAATGTTAGGTAATGAGGAAAGATAGATTTCTTGAGAACTCTTGTGGGTGGTGCAAGTAGCACTGAGCCTGGTTACCACCTGCTGATTGGAATGGTAAATTATTGTCCTCTGGTTAGGGTGCACTGAAATGCCAAATTGGGCAACTCTCATTGAAATGGGTACAGCACCCAGCCCCCCACCACCTCTCTCCTCCATTTTAGGAATGGCTAAACAAACATGTTATCACTTGCCTACAAATTCTGTTTTGTGCCTACACATTGGATTTCCTTTCACTCATTTATGCCTGACATGTCTCTTCAACCTCCCATCTCCTCCTCCTGCTTGGATAGCCAAGTCTGACAAATATCTCAAATTGATCTTGAAGCTTGTTAAAGATTGAAGAAAATATGTGTCTCCACTTTGCAGCCACTTAAACTTTAAGTAAGCACATCTCTTTAGTTTCTACCTGTTAGCCAGATTTTCCACCTCCCATTAGGCTTGCTCCCTGTGCAAAGCCATAGCTTCACTGGCAGCTATGAATAATTATTTTAAAAACTGAAGTGGAAAATTGGGGTCAAGCTAACTGCACTCACTGCTGGTCAACTAAACTGCTGGCCAGCTTTGCTTCCGTAATGTGACACAAACAGCTCAATTGCATCACTAGGGCAAAATCTCACACTTTGTATTATCCTACTACCTTAGTCATTTGTGAACATTGCTCCTTCACAGTTAAAGAGCAATGCCACCACTGAAATGGCACCAGCAGCAAATCAAACCACCTTTATTAAGACATATAGGGTAGAATTTTGTCAACACTCATATCTGGGCATGAAAGCATCAGTAATGCATGCCCGATGTCAGCCAAGAAATGATCAGCAGGAGTGTGTAGAGGTGGGGGTGGGGGGGCACTCCTTCTCCTCCTGGCTCCATATCAAAATGAACATTTTTTTTTTTAAACTTACCTTTTTGGTGGCGGCTGCTTATTAGGCTGCATCCAAGCCAGCAAGACCTGTGTGAAGCAGGTCTAATTATTCACAGGGCTCTAAAACAGGCATTAGGAGTCTTTGTAGCATATGCAAGGAGCCTAACATCTGTTTTCAGCGACTGCCCTGGACATCTGAAAAATGACCTGATCCAATACCAGGTCAGAAATATTTTAGGTATCCTTGGGATGCAAGACATTGATCCACAAAAATGTCCCTCATTGTGCCCATTTTACACCCGTAAGAAGGATGCAACGAGGTCCAATTTCTAGACCATAAGTGCTATCATAAAAATAAAACGATACATTGGCTGATCCATAATGCCGTACTTCAACCGAATGATTCTACTGCTACTGCTATCTGTTCAAGCTTCACCCTCTAGTCTATTGTTAGAACCCTTCGATCCAGTTCTTATTATATATCATTGCCAATAGTTGTCCTATAATATCACTTTTTAAAATAAATAAATATGTGAAGGCTCCATAAATAGAATATTGAATGGGAGTCTATGTGGGAGAAATTCACTATCGCCCCATTTGGGGCGCTAACTTTTAAAACATTCACTGTTTGTGCTCCAAGATGGAAGCGGATAACTAAATCAAGCTCTCCACGTCCTTCTTGGACCGCAATCGGCAGCAGGCGGGGCAGTGAGTTCAGCATCACTGCCATGTTGAAAGACTCCTTCCGTCCCTTAAAGGGAAGGGCCATCACTGCAGGCTCTGCAAAATGAAAAGTATCAACCTGGATCACCATGGCTGCCATGATCCCTCGCGATCAGCCCGGCATTTAAGCAGAGTGCCGGGCTGTTCAATCGCGGGCAGGACCCCACGAAAAAAACTGGAAGACAAAAGGTAATTTTTTTTTAACTTATCTCACCCCCGAAGCGGCCGGCTGCCCAATGCATGCCTCCTGCAGCTGTCGGTGCTACCGAGGCGATACACAGGGGGATGACATCATGATCTCTGGCCATAGCGCTGCCGCAAAACTCCCGTCGAATATGGCAGGAGTTGATGTCATCGCCGCGCCCAATTGCAAAGCCATTTGCGCCCCGCTAACTGGAGGCGCAAAGGTACCCAATTTCACCCATGTTATTCTACTTAAATATAACTCATTAAACACTGCTTGCCCTAAAGTAGCCTCGATGTTTCAAACGTTGCTTTTCCACGTGTGTTTAATATAGTACAGCAACCGTCGACATAGGCTGGAAGTGGTTAGATATAAATTGCTACAATCAGAAAATACAGAGTTCTTTCTCCTTGAGCAGCACTTTAGTTATTACATAATGTCACCATAGTGGGAACTTCACAATTCAGATCAGTTAGAGGCCTTTGGATGCCAAGTATTGTTGCTGTGATGCCTTAATCTGATTCTAGTCCTAAAAGATGGAGGGGAAAAGCACTAATAGAATGAGCTGTCAAGTGATGTGCATGTTTGCTCCGAGTATAGGCCCCTCATTTACATATGTATGTGGCCTAACGGCTGTTTTAGGCGACCTGACCTAATATTGGGTCGGATATCTTTCAGGTGTCCCCCAAATTGCTCCTTGTTGCATCCATTTTATAGAATCATAGAATCTTAGAGCACAGAAGAAGGCCGTTCGGTCCATCGTGCCTGTGCCGACTCTTTGAAAGAGCTGTCCAACTTAGTCCCTCATCCCAGCTTTCTCCCCCTAACATTGCAAATTAGTACTCTTCAAATACATATCCAATTGCCTTTTGAAATTTCCTATGGAATCTGCTTCCATCACCCTTTCAGGTAGTGCATTCCAGATCGTAACAACCCTCTGTATGAAAAAATGTTGCCTCATTTCCCTTCTATTTCTTTTGCCAATTATTTTTTAAATCTATGACCTCTGCTTACCAACCCACTTGCCAGAGGAAACAGTTTCTTCCTACTTGCTCCATTAAAACCCCTCATAATTTTGAATACCTCTATTAAGTCTCCCCTTAACCTTCTCTGCTCTAAAGAGAACATTCCCATCTTCTTCAGTCTTGCTACATAACTGAAATGCCTCGTCCCTGGTATCATCCTAATAAACCTCCTCTGTTCTCTTTGCAAGGCATAGACATCCTTTTGAAAGTGTGGTGCCCAGGATTACACACAATATTCCAGCTGAGGCCTAACAAGTGATTTGTAAAGGTTTAGCATGACTTCCTTGTACACCTGTTTACAAAGCCAAGTATCCCACCAGCTTTCTTAACCATCTATCAACTTGCTCTGTCATCTTCAAAACTTTGTGAATATGCACTCCCAGATTCCTATGTTCATGCACATCCTTCAAAATAGTACCATTTAGATAATACTGTCTCTCCACGTGTTACTCCCCAAAGTGCATAATTTCACTTAGCATCATTAAATTGCACCATGTGTCTATCCATTTCACCAGTCTGTCTATGTCCTCCTAAAGTCTGCTGCTATCCTGCTCGCTATTTACTAAGTTGCCAAGTTTTGTATCATCCGCAAACTTCGAAATTGTACTCCTTGTATCCAAGCCCAGATCATTTATCTATAACAAGAAAAGCAATGGTCCTAATACCATCCCCATTGCATACTTCTCTCCAGTCAGAAAAACACCTGTTCACCACTACTGATAAATACAATGAATCGGCTTCAATTCAGTGCAAATAT
This sequence comes from Pristiophorus japonicus, assembly GCF_044704955.1. Lineage (NCBI taxonomy): Eukaryota > Metazoa > Chordata > Chondrichthyes > Pristiophoridae > Pristiophorus > Pristiophorus japonicus. Next base: position 184,244,952 of record NC_091977.1, read on the forward strand.
GATGTAAGAGGCTGACCAAGAAGCTCTTTCATCAGTTCCGGAGAATGTTGAAAATGTCAGGTGAGAAAGTGCCAACTCTCTGAAGCACTGTAATTAAGGACTGAACAAGTTAACAGTAATTGCAAATTCCTTAAATTAGAAGTGCACCATAAATGATTCCAGCATCATCAATCAAAATGACAAACTCTGAACATTTAATTACAGTTTTTATCCTGTAATTGTAAAACTGTATATATTTCCAGAGCAGTGGATATAATGAAAATTCATTTCCTATGCATAAAAGAGCCATAAATATTAATATTTTTCATTAATGAAATGCCTTATATGAGTGTTATATGCAGATACTTGATAGGAAGCCTTTAAGAACATGGGAATGTACAGGACTGGAAAACAATATGCACACTGGACTTAAAGAAAAGCCAATTCTCTCAATTTTTTATACAAAACCTGCCTGTCTGGCCAGACTTTTCCCCACATTCATCATCCTAAAGAGTTAAACTGACCCCCCTCCCCCCCACCTCACCTCCCCCTTCCCTCCCACCCCCAGCAAATTTTGGCTGGCTGGCCGGCCAATTGCCCTTTCCGGCCCAGCTGGAGGACCGGTCCATTTTGAGGGTTGGGCCTCATTAGAGTTGGGATGGACAGTGGAAATTTATATTTATATTTCCACTGTTTCTGTCTTTCCCTAGACTCATTACTTTTGTGTTTTTCCATATTAACTGCCATTTTCTATTCATTGGTTTATCTTCCCAACCTATCCAGATATTTGCCTCTTCCCCATTATTTTAAACTGCCACAATTTGGCATTATCCAAAAACTTAGTCAGATTTGTTTCTGTCCTTGCTCCAAGTCTCTTATATAAACCATAAACAGAAATGCCCAAGTTCTGTTGCACTGTTGCCATGTCAATGTAGCTCTGTCCACAACCATCCTCCACTTATTCTGCTGTAATCAATTCTCAGTCCATCTCAGAAGCGTGACTCCTATTCCTTGCCTCTGTTACCTTGCAGACTAATCACTTGTGCTGCATACGAAGGCCTTTGCTTAAATCTAAATATATCCATTCCACAGGATTTCTGTTATCAATAGTGTTGTTATTTCCTCCAGAAATTTGTTCAAATCTGAGTCCTAATGCCAGTTGTAGGACCACAGTTGAAATTTGTGTCCAAATGGGCAGTGCTTGGGGCATGCAAACTTCGTATTATTGTACCAGGTGCTGAGTTTCATCTCAGCAGGAGTGCTCATCCCTCCACTTCCTCTATTGCCTCACCTACCCACGACCTACCTGTGGGCTCTTCAGCATCGGAAATCCATCAGGCTGCAACCGATGAGCCTCGATTGGCATCCACGTATTGCCAGTTTAATTTAAATGAGGACCAATACTGAATTTTGATCTGGCCTCAGACTGGCAGGGACTGGCACCTGAAGCAATCAGTTCCTTACTTGTGGTCCATGCCCATTTTCTCATCCTATTATTCTAAGGGCTCGATCTTGACCTTGTGCAATAGCGTGAAACAGGTGATAGCAAATGGGCAGCCTGTTTTACATCTCTCCAGATTTTTATTTCCATGAAAGTGAATGAAAATAAAAAGTGGAAGAGATGCTAAATGGGCTGCTGACTTGCTACCACCCATTTTACACTATCATATGAGTCAAGATCTATCCCTAAGTATTCTCTTTAATATACTAAAATCCTCTGTTTATTTTATATTATTATAGACTAAATGCAGAGGGTGCTATGATATTGTTCATGTCAGCATGTTAACTGTTTTTCATTTCTATCTTAAACTCTTTGTGAACAGACCCCTCACATTGCTGTACTAAACTTTCAACAAATATAATGCTAATGTGATACTCTGAATTGGTTGTGTTTAATCCCAGTTGTATACAGCTGAGGCAGTGACCGAGTAAAGGATATCAACATTGATTTAGACTGGAACATACTGTTGAAAATATGCATGAGTTGTTCTCTGGTGAGATCAAATGTAAATTCGCACCTGATCCAGGCTAAAGATTTTGACAGCTGTACTGCATGGAACTAAAACCAAAACTACCTGGGGTGTAATCTTGTACACTGCTGCCTTTTCTCTGCAATTGTTGAGAATTGCATGCTTATGCTGAATATTTTGCTTAAGAGAATGGGCACTTAAGTAAATCGAAGGTGAGGATACCCAACTGATATTCCGCCCAAGATAATCATGAGAAATGATGGCCGGATATGCAAAATGGCTGCCGTCACACACATGAGGAGCTAAGTCACTATATATGTTTTGGGAGAAATTAAAAATGAATGGTGGTCGGGGAAGAGGGTGGAAGGGTTGGGAGGGGGTAGGGGACATATCCGATGGTGGTCGGGTGGAGCAGATGGTGGTTGGCGGGGGTAGGGGTGGTGGTTTACTGGGCCTGGAGGAAACTCACCTGCTCCTCCTGGTCCACAGGCAGTCACCTCATGGATTCAGCCCAACTCGCCTTCTTTCACCTGCTGTATTTCCCGAGGTTTGGGAAACCCGGTCGACATGAGTTACAAATAGAATGATTGTTAAAATGAAAGCCGCACTGCGCCAACCCGCCTCCCATGAGCGGATAAGTCGCCTGCCCCTTGTCCCACCTCTAGTAAAGCCAGAAGTGGGCGGGTTTGAGGTGTGTTGGGTTCCTGTTTCAGATTTATGGAATTTTAAGCTTTAACCCATCCCCAAGCCACCTATTTTTGGAAGTTAAGGTTCAGCCCTTTTTTTCAGATTACTTCAGACTGACCTCTGACCTCCTACATTTCTGGTTTCCAGCTCCAGGCCCGGGGCTGTGTGCTACAGTCTCTTGCTTAAAGCCTATCTATCTATTTATGTCCCCAGCCAGGAACTGGGCCAAGACACCCACTGTAGTGATTCACCAGTAGGTCTATCAATAAAACCAACCACCTCTCTCCCACCTTGGAGTGTAAGTTCCAATGAGGCTGATGATCAAAAGATATGAAGGCCACGAAATTCGGTACCGCCCCGTACAGCCACGTGGCGGGAGATCCTGCGGCAGCCGTGGAAGTCCCGCCCTTGAATATATTCGGGTCAATGCCCCCGAGAGGAAATGCAGCACAAAATATCGCACTGCATTCCTCTCGGGGAGTGGGGGTGGGGGGGGAAGTGGAGTGCAAAGCCACGCAAAGTTAGCAGCGCTACGTGGTGGCGCGTAGAGAGAGCCCTTCATTAAAGGAGATGGCCAAGCTGCCAACTCTGTGGGCGGGAAATGGAGCCACCCCTGGACCACCAGGGAGTGGGGTGCTGTGGCAGCAGCCCAGCACACAAGCGGAGTGCCGGGCTGCAAGATCGCGGCATGGACTTCACGATCAACCAATAGGTAATCCGCGACCGGTAAGTCGGCCTTTTTCTTTCCCTGCCGCAGTTTCCCTTTAATTATCACCCACAGCAGCTCCAGGGGATGCTATCAAATTTTCACTCCGGGGTGAAAATGGGTTGCTGCACATGGTGATGACGTTGTCATCGGCGCCGCAGTGGAGCGGGGCGCTACTGGTTACCGCTGCCGCTAAACTCACGCCAAAATTCGTGGGTGTTGGTAGCAGCACTGCGCTCAGGCGAAAAGTAATTTGCACCCCGTTACTGCCCCGGGGGAACTAACAGGAGGCGCAAATGCCCTGACTCTTCCCCCCCAAAAAAATCTTGAAACTTAATACCATCAAAAGGATCACGCGAGCTCCCCATCAGAAGCAGAGAATTGCAAAATTTAATCTGCAGTGTAGAGAGGAATTTATAGCTATTAATGTTGCAGAAAGTTACTACAGAATAAAAGAACCTGCATTGATGTAGCACCTTAGAATATCCTCAGAACATCCCAACGTGCTTTATAACTAATGAATTACTTTTGAAGTGCAGTTATTGTTGTTATGCTGGCTAACGTGACAGCTCATTTGCGCACAGCAACTGAAGGAATGGCGAGATAATCTGTTTCTGGTGGAGTTAGTTGAGGGTGAAATGTTAACCAGGACAGTTTAAGAATTCCCTGCTCTTCTTCAAATAGTGCTTTCGGATATTTTACATCCACCCAAAAGGACAGACAATGCTTTGGTTTAACCTTTCATCTGAAAGACGTCACCTCCGTCAATGCAGAACTCCCACTGGACTGCACTGAACACGCATATATTCTCATTTTTGCAATGCAAGTGATAATGGAGAACCCTTACTGATAACAGGCCACAAACATGAAAAGAAACTCCATTTAATGGGAATATTAGTAGCTCATAAAGTAATCAATAAACAGGAAATACACAACAGAGTCGGGTTTCCATTAATCCATGATACTTTAGCATACTGGAAGTCTGCTGTAATGAATGATTTCATATTCTATTTATAATGAAAGCCTTCGGGCTAGAAATTCGGTCATTTGCATCTCCTGTTAGCTCCCGGCCCTGAAATTCACTTTTGCCCCCTGCAGCAGTGCCGAACGGAAACACCGACAGCTGCAGGAGGCGAAGATCGAGCAGCCGGCTGCTACTGGGGCGAAAATTAAAGGCGAGGTGTCCGGGGGGAAATAAACTTACCTTGTGTTTCCCGCTGCTGCTCCATTTTCTTCGCAGGGTCCTGGCCGCGATCACTCAGCACGGCGCTCTGGTGGTCCAGCTAGGTTCGCTTTCCTTCTGCAGAGTCGGCAGCATGGGCCCTTCCATTTAAGTGAGGAAGAGCCCCTCGCACGCGACAGCGCTGCACGGCCCGGTGTGCTGCGCTGCTAAGGCATCTGACCTATTAGTGCTCCTGGGAGGAAGTGAGCTTTTGATTTAGCGCTCCACTTCCTTCTCGGGGCGGTATCTCGAATTTCCCAAGAGGGGCAGGCTAAGTTTCGCCACTCTCGAATTTTACCATCCCCAATGGGGCGATAATGAATTTCACCTTCTTCACCTCCCATTTGATTGTTCTTATAGCCAAAGGTATAGGCATCGGGAATTTCTGTGCATATTCTCCCAATCTTTGTAACTTTAATGGAAGATTGACGGAATCCCTAACGAAATGCCCTTTCTCCACAGTTTCTGCTGATGCTCCATTGAAGTTACAGTGAAACATCAAGAAGAATGTGAGGAAATTCTTTTCCTGAAGACCTTGAAGTACATTGGTAGCGTAGTTTTACTAGATTCATTATTACAACCCTACTGCTGTGATGTATTGTTTACTTGTTATAAGTATGTACTTTTGGACAGTACAATAGACACCACATGTCACATTCTCCAGCGAATTCTCGTCGGTCATTACAAAGATAAGTTGGAGTAGAATTCTGCTTGCAGCTATAAAAAAGATGTTGGAGAATTTCTACAGAATTCCCACTGTAACAGGGGCAACTAAAATGTCATAGTGATCGGTAATCCCTGTGTTATGAATGTTTGGGCCCAGATGCTGAGCCAGAAAAAGGATATTGCCAATCAATTGTGTAAGTACTGATAGGGCAGACTCGCAGCCAATGATGTGACCAATAAGTTTGTTGCTCCCATGGCTGAATTCATAAACTAATTGAATTCATAGTCTATTAGCCACTCATCCACTAAACAGAACTATGTCAAAATAACAGTCAGAAGAAAGCAAAGCAACTTGAAAAAGGATCTCAAAATCACTTTAGAGCAGTCAAAGAGAGCTTATGATAAGAGAAAAGGAGAGACATTAGTGAGATGAGGCAAAATCAATGGGTTTTGTGCATTTACAAGGGTGAACAATTAGACAAAAATATTTTTTAATTCTTTATAATTTATTCACAATATTTTCAGAAATTCCCAGAACACACTTTGTTGCTGTTCTTTACAATGCCATATAACACATTATTATTGAAGACATTGAGCAGGATGGGTGAGAGTATTTTTATCAATTTTTATAAGGCTTTCAATTTAGTGTCTTGTGATCTTCGCAAAGAAGCTAGAAACTGTGGGAATGAATGGTCATACCTTAGGTTTTATCTGGGATATGCATTCCAGCTTCAATTCTGATCAGAAACTCACTGAACCCATTCATCGCAAAAGAGGAGTGAGGCAAGGTTGCCGACTATTCAATATCGTTAACAATGATGTGTTCAATAACATCATAAGGGACATGCTCAGCATTTGTTCCAAGAATTTCTGGAAGAAATGTGGCACTCCATTTCACAGATAATATTTTGTTGTTGTAGTAAGGGGCCGCCCATTTAAAACTGAGATGAGGAGGAACTTCTTCTCTTAGAGGGTTGTAAATCTGTGGAATTTTCTGCCCCAGAGAGCTGTGGAGGCTGGGTTATTGAATATATTTAAGGCAGAGATAGACAGATTTTTGAGCAATAAGGGAGTGAAGGGTTATGGGGAGTGGGCAGGGAAGTGGAGTTGAGGCAAAGATCTGATCAGCCATGATCTTATTGAATGGCGAAGCAAGCTCGAGGGGCCAAATGGCCTATTCCTGCTCCTATTTCTTATGTTCTTATACTCTTATGTAGTCACTTGGGTAACTAGTTTGTTTTGCTCACGCATTAAATAATGGGCTAATCAGTAACATGCATGTGGGTGTCACCAAGTTATTGTTTGCAAGATACAGTGGCCATCTATTGTTAATTCATATTGGAGCCTTGGGGTCCTGAACACAGTCCTTAGGACCAACCTGAGAAGAGACAAAGGGCACTTTGGTCTTTCTTGTCTTTCTTCAAGGACAAGCAGCAACATTATTGTAACCTAACCTGCCTGCCGGAAACTGACGGGATTGGATTTAGATCCCACACGATTTTATTTTCCATTACAAATAAAAGTATGAAAGCAAACTCATATATTTTAACATAATGCAGAAAGGTATGCTTACCATATCATGATGAATGCTTAATATATTTAGTTATATTCTTTAGCGTTCAATATATATTTGTTTTACAGTTAGAGAAAAATTTGAAAGACTTGCATTTATATAGCACCTTTCGTGACCACCAGATGCCCCAAAGCGCTTTATGGCCAATGAATTACTTTTTGAAGAGTAGTCACTGTTCTAATGTAGGAGACATGGCAGCCAACGCCCACAAACAGCAATGTGATTATTATCAGATAGTCTGTTTTTGTGTTATGTTGATTGAGGGATAAATATTGGCCAGGACACCGGGGATAACACCCCTGCTCTCCTTCAAAATAGTGCCATGGGATCATTTACGTCCACCTGAGAGAGCAGACGGGACCTCGGTTTAATGTCTCATTCGAAAGATGGTAGAAGGTAATTTGAACCTAATCTGCCCAGTAGGAAATTAATCGGATCAAACCAGCCGCCTGTTTTACATCCGGTCTGATTTTATCCTCTATTAATTTCAATGGAAAGTAAAATCAGGCAGGGTGTACAATGTCGGTTCAGTTAAAATTACCCCTATTAAGTCCTAATGCAAGTTGAGCTTGTGGCTTTTCAGACATGTATGGAAACAGTTCTGTGAGGTATACAAGTGTATGAATGAAACAGAAAGGTTTCCTCCAGCCCACATGTGAGCTCTGGAAACCAGCAAATTATTTTTTGTTCCTTCAAATTTTTGATATTTTTACAATTGTTATTTGATTTCCTTGCTTGTTCTCTGTTACATCTTTTGTTTCACTCCCTAGTTCTTTCTTTAAGTTTTTCTTTCCTGCAAGGTCTCTTCTGGATACTTATTTATGGTTTGTTTAATTTATTTCAATTTCCATACCTCACTCTACCTTCTCTTTGCCTTTGTTCTCCCAAACAAAAATCACTGCTCAAATTTTCTCTGTGACCCTTTTTGTTATGTATGCATGTTAATGATGTATCCCTACGTCGACCCCCACCCCTGCCCCTCCCCGCATTGGGACCAGGACATTGTTCAGTAATGATACTGCCCACCCATTGGAGAAGGCCCAAAAACGCAAATTTGATCACTAAGATCCATTTACCGCTGGGCGTAACTACTGACCTGAAAAGTAAGGTCTTTCCTAATCTTAACCAACCTTAAGCGGATGGTAGTAGTGTGCCATGGCAGCACCGCCACCCCCAACCCAGCTTTGTCTGCCCACTGCATGGAACCCTTGTGACTGTTACCCTTCATTTTCTAAAAATTAGACACTGTACAAGAATGGTTAAATTCAATAAAAAGATTTATATAAAATTGTAAAACATTCAAAACTTTCAGAACTTTCAAAAATGTCAACTTAATAAATTATTTTTAACAATTTACAATGAACCGTAATAGCATTTTTAATCAAACAACAACATATAAAACACCAACAAGAACATCAACAACATGTACAAAAACGACCAACACCCAACCCTCTAGCCACTCCCACCACCACTCTTCCCCCCCCCCCCCTTACCGTCGCCCCCCCCCTTTCTTCTTTCCATTTTGCCTATCCCTACGCCGACCCCCACCCCTGCCCCTCCCCACGTTGGGACCAGGACATTGTGCAGTATTGGATCTGGAGCGCTGCTGACATCGTTGGTGGGAAGACAATGGTGGCGCCATGATTGGACTCACAGGAGAATCTCGGAATGTAGAAGGCCTGGCTGCTATGGCATGGGTGGGCAGTGTGCCATATCCTGAGACCATCAATTGCCGCATGGCATCGATAGACTTGGTGTTTCGTTCCACCATGGCAATCAGCCTCGACATAGTCTCCTCATGTCGGTTTGAAAGTCCCGCGATGTGGTACCAGCTATCGCAGCCATGGCCTGGAGGAGCTCGACCTATCTTGATGCTCATCCTCAACAGTTCAACCATGTCCTGTTGGGCGGCCCCCTGTCTTGTAGCATTCCCTCTTTGCTGCATCAACCTCCGTGGATGCGGTATAGCAGCTTGAACGCTAGGGGTGCATTGTTGCATACCGCTCGGTCCCGCTTTTTCGGAATAATTTCCAAACCCATAAAACTCCGACCCCGATGCAGATGTGTTCATGGCAGAGACAAAGGTTAAAAGAATGGACTGCTCCTCCTCCGCCCCCCCACCAACCCCTCAGTTGAAGTGGCTGAGATGTGTGCCCCTTCTTCATCTTGTTCCTCCAGTTCTTGGTCTTCCTGGGTGGCGGAGGTGGAGGCGGGGGTCTGAAGGAGCTTGAGGCAAGGGGTCTGGCAGAGGTTCTTTGGGTGCCAGAGTTCGAGGCAGCTGCTGGTTGTATGCCGGAGGTCAAGGCAGTGGCTACCTCAGCCTCATCCGAATCAGCATCTGCAAGTACAAAACATTTCAGTGGTTTGCAGCAGGTGAGGGGTCATGGTGACATGAGTACCATCACGTAACACAGTCTTATTTCAAGAACCACCACTGCTGCATTACTACATTATATATGGCAACAGACAATACATTAAAATGCAGGACATTACATTAGCCCAACACAGACCGGGGATTATGATGAACTTACCATGCTGTGGCAAGAGATCAGCACCTCCGTAGGTGGTTGCACAGTTGTGCCCACCCACCAAGGCTAAGGCACGCTGCTCCAAGTCACTTATCTCCAGCACCTGTGATGGGCCTCCTCCCGTGCGCCGCTGCTCGTAGGCGTTGGTTGCAGAAATTAAAGTAGCAATCTTCAACCGATTTATACATGCGACCCACACACACACACAGACACACACACAAATAGCCATCAAAACACTAGTCGTTAGTTTTATGTCCCATTAATCCCATTAAGAAGAACGCAGTTCTTGAGCAAGATCTCTAAGTATAGAACCATCTTCTTAGATCTCAACAAAACATCGTAATAAGATAATTTATTCATTGATGGCAAATATGGTGTTACACCAAGCCTAGATTAACATTGTAAATAGTAAGGGAGTGCATCAATAAAATCATTTCTTACTCTAGCTGCGGCTACAATGTCATTCCACCTTTTACGACATTGGTCTCCATCCCTTATGATTGTCCCCACTTCGGACATGGCCTCCCCAATTTCCTTCCAGATGCGCTGGTACTGCACCATCCCTGGTAAGGTCTCCATGCCTTGCCTCCACCGCAGAGACAAGTGCCTCCAGCTCCTCGTCGGTAAACCATGGTACTCTCAGCCTCTGCCCAACTCTGACTTTATTTACGATCTTTAGTAAATCTTGAACAATTATAATTTTTTTTTCTTACATTCTCCCTCCACTCTCTTCTCATCTATCTATCTATACATTGACATTTCCTGCTTTGTCCTTTGTCTTTTGTGCTTTCTGTTTCCTCTCTCTCTCTCTCGCTCTCTCAAATCTTCTGACTGTCTTCTCTCTCTCGAACTCCCTGTCCCTCCCAAGCTGTTCTGCGCATGCGACACCCAATCGCGGGAAAAACTACATCAAAAAGAAAAAAAAAATGCGTATGCGCCGAACTCGATCACCGGTGTTTGCAGAGTCTAATGTCCTCCACTGCCCACCACCGCCCGCTACACCCCGCTCCCACTACCACCTGCTAAATAATGATGACATTCACGCTCCTCGATCTCAGCGGCATGCGGGTGGTAAAAAACCAAGGACTGCGCGAATACCACCGAGAAACGGATGGCAGCGGGTCTTCATGAATTTCGGACCCCTAATTCTTTTAGACTAATTCTGTTAGCTCACTTCCTTCTGTGTTTTTCTGGTTTTAGTTCCTATTCTGCTTGTTCTTTCTTTACCTTTCTCTGCTTGTCAACCTCTGCGTGCCCCTTTCTTGTCTTTATTCTCCTATGTCTTGTCACCTCCTGTGCCTTCAGACTCAGTCTTGCCTTGCAGTTTTCTCATGCTGGTGAACTTGCTGGCCTTGTGCAGCTGAGGGTCAAGCTCCTGCTCCTCAGCCTCTGTGTTACTGCTCTGCACTCATTTTCATGACCTTCCTGCTTTCCAAGCACGTTTATGTTGCGTTTTGCTGCATTTCCCAAAGTGCCACCCCTGACTTTCCTGCTCCATTATTCCAAGAGTCCTCTCATTTATTTAGATCCAGCAAAATCTCCAGTAAGTCTATTTACATATTTTTGCAATTTATTCTTAAAATGTCATTATTTACCTTCTTATTTTTTCTCTTATTCTTTTGTGAATTTCAGCTAAATGAAGAATGTCAGAAATGGCAACTTGAACACTTTTTCCCAACAGTCATCTAGTGCCAAATCAAGTACTCCCAGGTCAGGCATAGACAGCCAAAAAAGCGAGAAAATGTCTTTTTACTGTGCCTTAACAACTGGCCTCCGTAAGCCCAACTTCCGAAGAGTATCCTTAATATGCCTATGGGAATAATTCCACTTCCCAAACAACCTCTGAGTGGGGGTGCCAACCTAATGCAAATTTGTCATTGAACTGCTACTAGTCAGATTCAAACTGACCTTACACATATCATGCAGAATCCTTACAGCCAGAAGACAGGGCAAAGCAGACCTTCAACCATTTAAGCTGGGTTGGGTTGAATTTCAAACTGTGGTCCCAGAGGTGAAAGGCCAGTGTTTTAACCCACTGCACTATCCAAATTATTGAGTTTTTTTCCCCCACTTTATTTCATTTGAAAACTCAATACTGTTACAATCAGAAGTAATTTAAGTGAATATAATTCAAATAAAAGTATAGAGAGGAAAAAAGTAAATTACACTATTACTATTTTGCACTATTACTGTAGCCACAAATGTCAATTGACACTATTTCTTGATTTATACACCTTCCATTTCAAACTACTGTATAAAACTAATTTATTATTTACACAGGTTATTTAAGTTGGCTATCATTCAATACCCATTACAAATGCATTAATATCAATAATTATTTTTATATGTTTCTCCTTGGGATTATTTCAGGAATCCTTCAGATAAAGTGCCTGATTTGAGGAAATTAACCTTTTGCAACCAAAACACAGCACAAGCCAAGTTCTTTAGCAAACGTAAAATGTTTATGATAAGAAAGAACTTGTATTTATATTGCACCTTTTACAACTTCCCAAAGTGCTTTATGGTCAGTCAAGCACTCTTGAAGTGTAGTCACTGTTGTAAGTTAGGAAACACGTTAGACAATGTGTGCACAGCAAGCTCCCACAAACAGCAATGTGATAATGACCAGATAATCTGTTTTTTAGTGATGCTGGTTGAGGGATCAATATTTGCCAGGACACTGGGGAGAACTTCATTGCTATTCTTTGAAATAGTACCATGGTATCATTTACATTCATCTGAGAGGGCAGACATGACCTCGGTTTAACGTCTCATCTAAAAGACGATGCAGCACTCCCTCAGTACTGCATTGAAGTGTCAACCTAGATTATGTCCTCAAATCTCTGGAGTGGATCTTAAACCAAAGAGGGGCATATTTATGTATATATGCTGCATAAATGCATTTCAATTTAATTCATATGCAAAAAGACTAAGGTTAGGCCAACTTAGAGTTAACTCACTGATTGTTACAAATTTAGGGTTTGGCACAGAATATTTCCAGAGAATGACATAGATGCAGGAATTACAAGATGTGAAATTTCACAGGGCTCTCTGGCCCACTATGACATCAGTTGATACTGGCAGAACCCGCCAAAAAACACGGTGGAGACCCGGATATGCCAGCTCTCGGCCATTTATCCGGGGCTTCCATTGGTATCCCACTGGAATTATGGTGGGAGATTGGGAGACCTCCAGTGGAACTTCAAGGTTTGTAAGTCTGCATTGTCAAATGCAATCTACAAATGTTTTAATGATATGACTGGTAACGTATAATAACTATTAGCACAAGAAATGTGCCATCTTGTATGCATTAGATAAACAAATTTACACTTATATAAAGTAATTGAGAGTATTCTTAACATAATGCAATTTCTTTAAAATGCAACAGAATTTGTTTTGTAGGCTTTTGTCATGCTGGTTATGAATACAATGCCTTTGATATAAGGTGCCTGTTTGAAATAATAATAACTCCAACATTTCTATATCTAATAACCTCAAATAATCCAATTGAAAAAAAGATAAGAGCAGTACTAGAACCTATGCTTTGATATTGATTTGCTTTGTAGCATGACTTTTTTTCCGTGGAGGATTCATAGATTTTGCATTCCCCAATGACTCAAGATTATCTAGTTGAAGTGGATGCTGCACTAGTCAGTTCAATGCTCTGGGTGAATACTGTCTGTGCTAACTAACAGGACTGCTAAATACCACTAAATGTTATTGATCTTAATATAAGCAAAGAACGAGTCACTTTGGACCGTGCTCAGCAGTGATGCTGAACACGATAAACATGGATTTGTAGAGAAAACATGATTATCATCCAACTTGCATTTAAATTGTATTTTCTTTTGTGAAAGATCTATGCTGTTCTATTGCGCTTGTGTTGGTTTGTTCATTTCTGCCTCTGTGCTGAATGATTTAATGCCTATTTATAGATAATGAGCCAAATGTTGCTTTTGTGTGCCATTCATATAATTCCCACTGGGGAAACAAGACTGATTGGCAAGCTGGAGAACGACAGCGCGCTGACGTGCAGGAGGAGGGGAGACATTTAAAATTAAATTACAGCATTAGAAATACTAGGATATATTGCAGGATTAACAGAAGCCAAAAAGATGAGAAAAAATAGGTTTCTGAAAGCAGAACCCACTCATGTTGTTCAGTGCAATGAGTAATCTCCTTCAGTTACCCCTAGGTGTAATCAGTAGACCAGTTAGCATTTAATGTTTTCTTGTTTCATGAAATATATTTGTCAACATATTAATTAAAATAACTCTAAAATAATTATTGATTCTAACATATTTTGTGTGTAAACCTGTTTCAACATTTAAAATGGCTAACTAAAAAAAACAACATGGCAGAAACATGAACACCTAACTTAGCAAAGAAGCAGAACATCTTTCACTGAATACTGCGAGAAGCTGCCGGCCCAGGTTCCTCCCCACTGTGATCATCTCCCCACTTCCCATCGGCTTGCTGGCCAGCTCTGCCTCTGGGCAGACCAACTTTGTGCCCACCAAGAGCAGGCGATGCAGCAGGTCGTCCTCAGTGACCATTGCTGGTTGCCAATGAAGATCTGTTAAAGAAGCACTATAAAAGGGCTCAGATTGCAATTCATCCTGTTTTGGAGAAGGAACAGATTGAGGCATATGGTGAGAAGGCAGGTAGATGTGTTGAAAGTCATCTAAAAAGAACAGGCTTGCTTTATTCCTGTTTCTAAAAGTTTTCATATTCTATAGTAATCCTTCAGGCCTAATAAATTTGGTATTAGCTGACCAAATTATTTTGAATAAATAGGAACTTTTTACACGCAGCATGACAGTTAGCAGAGGCCAACACTCTTAGGGTTATTACAGACAACTGCTGAAGAAAATGATCCATTTTCTTGATGTTCGACATTGAGTGTCTCCATCTTCATGTATTTCTCCACACATGCTTCTGGAATATAAGAGATAAAGTATGAGCTATTCAAAGGTTCTTCCATATCTAAAACAGGCAGAATTGCTTTTTCTGAGGATAACTCTTAGGCTCTTATCCTCCCATCAAATCCAATCACCACGAAGGATTTTGTTGTCACAAAATAGGATTAAAAATGAAATAAAAAGTTTCAGACGTGCATCTGCTTCCATATGTTGGTGATTAGAGTGTGGGCAGATACAGCAGGAGCGGCGAGGCTGGGGTGAAGGAGCACGAGAGTTTGTAGAGGGACCTGATCGGGTCGCAAGAGAGGCGCGAGTTCGGGGCCGGAGGGGGCGGGGACCCAGGGGTAGCACGGGCCAACCCACACTGCAATATGTGTGTGCACTAGGTCCGTGCAGCAGAGCTGGTCTCCAGTCGTCTTGGGTAATCCTTGCCACTGGACCAAGACCTAGCTCTGTCAAGCCCATGTGGTGGCTGGTGTGCAACGGCCACCCCACGTTAAAAAAATCCACACACAGGCATCTTCCACCCTTCAGGACCTGGAATATTAGGTCCTTCATTGAAACACCTGTGAACTCATCCTTTTTTGGCGTGGAAGCAAGTCATCCTCGTTTCGAGGGACTGCCTATGATGATGATCATAAAATAGTTCAGTTCTCCATTCCCTTGTATCTTCTTTTCTTTGAAAATCCCGCAAAAATAATAACCTAAAACTTGTTGACAGGCATTAAGGTAATCTTATTAGTAAGAAAATAACTTCTCTCCCTATACAACACGACAATCCCATTAAAAGTCGCGATTTTAACTTGGGCCAGGCATCGGATGCTTGGAGGCAGAGGTGAGAGAGTTAAAATACAGATTAGCCATGATATAATTGAATGGTGGAGCAGGCGCAAGAGGCTGAATGGCCTATTCCCGTTCCTATGTTCCTATATTCCTTTCTATATAGAGCTGGAATTTCGTCAAATACTGCTACCACCGGTTTTTCGGCAGTATTCCGGTGGTAATTGCAGATCGTGTTTTTTTTTACCGCCGAAATACCACTATGAATTAAGGCCATTAGTTTGTTCAAAAGTTGACCGGTGGTAGCGGTAGTGGTATTTTTAGTCGTGCAACACTTTTTTTGGGGCGCCAAAAAAAACAGACCTTCCGCGCATGCGCAATTTTGTTTCGATTTCTTTTTTTTCCACGATTCTGGTGAGGCGTCAGGATCAGGGGTCGCCTGCGCATGTGCAGAAGAGAGAGAGTGAGAGAGAGAGCGAGGGAGGAGAGAATTGTAGAGTAAAAGGAGACAGGAGACATATAATAGCAGATTGAGAGAGAGACAAAAGTACATCAAACCAATTAATAGGATAAAATAATACAACAAGAAGGATAAAAATGCAACAGCAACCAGAGTTAGGGAGGCAGAGAGCATGCAAATTCAGTCTTGATGCCCAAGAGGCACTGATTGCAGAAGTGGAGGCTAGATGGGGACAATTATCCAGAGGAGGGTATGCAAAACCACCCCCAGCTGTATGCGAGAGAGATTGGAGTGCAATATCTGAGGGAGTGTCCTCAGTCGATCACATACATTGGGGAGCCCAACAGTGCAGGAAGAGGTGGAATGACCCAGTTGCATCCGTGAGAGTATGTAATATTTTTATTCATGCACTCCTTCATTACTTACAATGTAAATCTGACACATGTCGATGTAGATAAGCTTAGTGTTGCACCTTATTTGCCATGACTTTCTGAGATCTTAAAAGATGCTTCTGCACTCACTTCGATGTCTTCCTCATGAACCACGTGCAGCTTAATGGGACATTAATGGGACATTAAACAAAGGTCTGTATTAAATGCACACAATATGTTACTAGTGCTTTGATGGGTATCTGTGTGTACCACAAGAGCAGATGGACAATTCGGTTAAACATTGCTATTGTCATTTTTGCAGAGGAAACTGTCAAACAATCATGCTGAGCAGTGACACATGAGGAGTGGTCCACCCAAAATCCAGGAATTAACAGAGGCGGAGGAATGTGCGGCAGCCCTGGTGGGTACCCACAATAAAATGGCTACCCGTGGTGGTGCTGATCCGACAACAGTTGAGGGTAAGTCCTACAAAATCCCTGGGCTGTGTTGGGGTCATGTAATGTAATTTCATGTAGTGTCTGTGGATTCAGATTAGGGTAATTTCATGTAGTGTCTCTCGATGACATCAATGCAGTAGTGGTGGTCCTTTAAATAAGTCTGCGCTATGTGACTGTACTGATGTCTCCCTGCCCCCTCCCCTGCTGCTAACCACTCATATCTTGTTTTCTATTTCCAGATGAGGAGTCGCATGTGCTCCATCCCACCATGGGAGCCTCCACCTCTGCCTCATTCAGTCATACATGGGTTGATGAGGACGAGGACGATGAGGAGGAAGATGAAGAGGAAGAGGAGGGACGCCCAGAGGACCCTATGGAAATAGCTGTTGCGGGAGGAGTCGATGTTACAATCAGTGTAAGAGTTTTTGGTGTGGAATGAAGAATCAGTAAATATTTTAGCTGCGGCCACCACAGTCTTGGAGGGATCCTCTGTTCATGGGTTCACCGTCTCAGAGGCAGCGGGACCAAGTGGTGTGCAGCAATGCACCCCGAGTGTACGACCCCGTATGCCGCTTCCACGGAGGTTGATTCAGCAAAGCAGGTATGCTCCGAGACAGACAGACGCAAACCTGGACATGGTGGGTCTGTCAAGGGTGAGCATCGATGTAGGTTGAGAGCTCCTCTGGGCCCTGGGAGGAATTTCCGGGAACATCGCCGCACAATCTGCCTGACAATCGGAGGACATGTCGCAGCTGATTGAGGCAGTGTGGCAAAACACTGAGTCCGTCATGCCATGTGGCAATTGATGGTCTCGGCTTTTGGCACTGCACCCACCCCCCCCAGTGTCATACAAGCCAGACCGACAGCACCTGAGGGTGGGGAGCTACAACAGTCTTCTGACTCAGAAGCCGGGCCTTCCACACCCTGAGTTTCTCCTATGGATCCACACACGGTGTTGCCATTGTCTATCCCCCGACAACAGCAGCGCTCTGGATGCCTTGCTGCACAACGTCTGGTCCCAACCGGATAGGGCCAGGGGTAATGGAGGAAGCAATTGGGGTTAAGGATCGGGGGAGAGAGAGGCAGTGGGAGTGGTGACTGCAGATAAAATTGATGCAGGGTGGGGGGTGTTGGTTGGTTGTTTGTTCTCGATGCTGTTGCTACTGTTATTTATTGTTATTGTTCGTTCAAAAATGTTACTGTTTACAAATTTGTTGAGAGTAAAACATTATTTATTTATTTACTTTCAAAGTTTTCAAGAATTTAATATTATTTATAAATCTTTTTATTCAACTTAACCTTTCTTGTACAGTGTCTCACTTAGAAAATGAGGGATAATAGTCATCATGGTTCCATAGAGTGGGCAGGCAAAGATGAAATGTAACTCTCACTGTTCAAGCAAGGTGTTGATTTATGAGCTGCTGGCGTAACACTTTTTCAGTCGCGAAAGCTCCACAAGGCTTTTCCTGTGGTGTTGGGGGGGTGGTGGCGGCGTGGGTTCATCACCAGGCTCCTCGTCCTCCTCCTCCCCTCTCTCCTCAGATGGTCCTGCAGTCCCCTGTGGCAGTTCCTCTCCCCTCATGATGGCTAAGTTGTGTAGCATGCAGCACAATGAACTCAGCAACCTGCGCAGGGTGGTATTGCAGGCTGCCTCCAGAGTGGTCCAGGCATCGGAATCGCAGCTTGAGCACGCCAATTGTCTTTTCAAAGATATTGCGTGTGGTTATATGGCTGTCATTGTAGCGATGCTCGGCTTCTGTCTGAGGGGTTCCGGAGGGGGGTCATGAGCCAGGTGGTGAGGCCATAACCTTTGTCCCACAGCATCCAGCTGTGACCTCGTGGCTGAGACTTAACCAGGTCAGAGACAGTGCTCTCATGCAAGATGAAAGCATCATGGATGCTCCCTGGAAACTGGGCATTGACTGCCATGATGCGCTGCGTATGGTCGCAGATGACCTGCACGTTCAGGGAGTGGAATCCCTTTCAGTTTTGGTAAACTTCTGGCTCCTGTAAAGGTGCTCGCAGGGCGATGTGCGTACAGTCAATGGCACCCTGAACCTTGGGGAAGCCAGCAAATCGTGCAAAACCCATAGCCCTCTCATTCTGTGCCTCCCTGGTCATTGGGAAGTTTATGAAGTCCATTCTGCATGCGTACAGTGCATCAGTTACATGGCAAATGCAGCAATGTGTAGCATGCTGAGAGATGCAGCATATGTTGCCAGCTTATGCCTGAAAGGAGCTGGAGGCATAGAAGACAAGTGCTGCAGTCACCTTCACCTCGACGGGCAGAGCAGTCCTGTTGGTGCTGGTGGGCTATAGGTCTGCCTTTATGAGCTGGCATATCTCAGTGGGCATCTCTTTTTGAAAGCGCAGCCTTCTAATGCACTGTGTCTCAGACAAATGCAGGTATGAGCGCTTTTCCCTGAAAAGTCATTGGGGGTAAGGCCTCCTCCTCCTCATACCTGCGACCTCTTTGAGTAGGCTCATAATGCTCTTCAATAAACCTTCTTCCAGCTCTATTCTGCATCGCATAAGCAGCCAGCATTATTGGCAGAGATATTATAGGTCCCATTCTTTTAAATGTCCTCAAGTATCCTCAAATGTTCTCAAATAACCACAATTGTCGTCAAATGTCCTGAAATTTACTCCAATATGCTCAAATAATTTATAATAGCCTCAAATACCCTTAAAATCTAACTGACCTAAAATAAAGCTCTCATTAAGCTCACTATGTTAAAATCAGCCTTCTGTCAAAATCCTTTAATGCATTGAACTTCGGCTCCGTTTTTCAAAATGGCATCCTTACCGCTGGGTCCGAACAGGTAAGACTACAGTTTTCACAGTGGTATTTTAGTCCGATGGTAAAAATGGTGGTATTGGTGAATTTACCACTGGTGGTATTTTTTGGTGGTATTTCGGCATTGCACACTGATTGACGTCATAATAGCATTGAATAAAGTGGGCGGCGGTATTTTTTACTGATGAATTTACTGCTGGCAGCAGTAATTTATGATTTCGGCCATATTTCAGTGCTAACTTATTTTCCAGCGGTAAACGGGTGGTAAAATGGGTGGTAAATGGACTGAAAGCTGATGAATTTCTGACCTTTGGTTCCCATGCAGAGTGAGGCTTGGGGGTTTGTCAGTTGTCCACCTGCCACCGGTAGGAAGCAACAGCTGGCGGGAGAGTGGGACCGGAATGTCAGGCAACAGGAAGGAACAGTCGCTGACACTCAGGTACGTTGTGGAGAGAGGGATTTAAGGAGGATCTCGCAATCGGTGAGGGAGGGCAGGGGAGGCCTAAACTTTCCTTCTGGTGTCTGGAAGAGACCCTCTTGGCTCCACAAGGAAACTAAAACAAGCTGAAAAACATACGTGTTTGGGCCTTTTCTGAACCCGACTTTCCTTCCACTAGCTTCAACTGGAAGCTCCCCTGCTCAGACCACCGATTAAAAGAGTAGTTGGGCTTCGATGGTTTATGATGGATGTACTTCCCACCTGCTCAGAAGAGCAGGTTAAAATTCCAGACTGTGGAAAGGGAGCAGAACCTTGGTGGGTAAGTATCCCAGGCGATTTTAACTGTCCACCCACTCGAGCAGGCAGGGCTAAAATCATGGCCAACATGTTTAATCTGAACCCAAATTATTTGTACCCTATAGGTTAATATACCAAATCAAAATACATCTGTACGAAATATATAATACCCTTTTCAGATAAATTGTAACTATTTTGAAGAACAATACATGATAAAATGCACCCAATAAAAAGCTTCTAATAGTAGCAAAGATAAAGTAAACAACCAAGCAAATTGATAGGCAATTAAAACCATCTACATTTTAATGAATAAACAAGAGCAGTGTTTTCATTTGGCAATAGTTAATTTTCAGTCACAGTGCCCAGGCTGATGATGTTGTAAGGAGCAGGGTTACACGAGCTACGGACATTTTCCAACATTCAACTGTTTTGATGAGTTGCTTCACTTCCAGAAAACAACAACAACATCATAGTAAAATGTCCCAAGGCGCTTTACAGGAGCATTATCAAACACAATTTGACACCAAGGCACATAAGGAGATATTAGGACAGGTGATCAAAAGCTTTGTCAGGTAGGTTTTAAGAACATAAGAACATAAGAATTAGGAGCAGGAGTCGGCCATACCGCCCCTCGAACCTGCTCCGTCAATCAATAAAATCATGGCTGATCTTCGACTTCAACTCCACTTTCCCACCCGATCCCCTAGGCTCCAAAAACCTATCTATCTCAGCCTTGAATATACTCAACGACTGAGCATCTACAGCTCTTTGGGGCAGAGAAGTTCAAAGCTTCACAAACCTCTGAGTGAAGAAATTCCCTCTCTTCTCAGTCTTGGAGCATCTTAAAGGAAGAAAGAGTAGAGAGGTAGAGAGGTTTAGTGAGTGAATTCCAGAGCCTAGAGTCCAGGCAGCTAAAAGCACAGCTGCCAACGGTGGGGGGAAGAAAATCAGGGAAGCGCAAGAGGTCAGAATTGGAGAAGCACAGAGATCTCAGACGGTTGTATGGCTGGAGAAGGTTAAAAAATTAGGGAGGGGCGAGGCCATGGAGGGATTTGAAAACAAGGATGAGAATTTTAAAATTGAGGCCTTGGTGGACCAGGAACCAATGTAGGTCAGCGGGCACAGGGCGATGGAAGTACGGGACTTGGTACAAGTTAAGATATGGACAGCAGAGTTTTGGATGAGCTGAATTTTACGGAGGGTGAAAGGTGGAAGGCCGTTCAGGTGAGCATTGGAATAGTCAAGGCTACAGGTAACAAAGGCATGAATGAGGTGTTTTAGCTGCAGAGGAGCTGCGAGATTCGGAGAATATTTGTTTCTTATCCATAGTCTACAGCCGGACCTTCTAGGCCCAGAGCTGCCCGAGCTTATCCTCCAAGGCCATCTGCAGTCTCCCCCACTGAAAGTCAGCGGCCTTCAACCAGCCATGCTGCAGCCACTGGGGTAGCACTACATCATCATTATCATCATAGGCAGTCCCTCGGGGTCGAGGATGACTTGCTTCCACACTAAAAATGAGTACTCAGGTGACTGATTAACTCATTTTAAATGGTGGAAGATGCCTGTGCTTTAATTATTTCAATGTGGGGTGGCTGTTGCACACCAGGCAACACACAGGCTTGACTGAGTAAGGTCTTGGTCCAGTGGCAAGGGGATCCAAGACAAATGGAGACCAGGCTCCACCGCATGTGCCAATACATACACACAAACACAAACATACTCCTACTGTCCTCCTTCCTCCCTCCTTTCCACAGGATCTCTCTCTACGTGGGATTTAAAGTACGCAATGTGAGCCTCATGACCTCACAGCCTCGTTATTGACCTGTGCTGTGCCTTCTGATACGTCCTTACTACACAGTATAAATGCACACGAGGCCCATGCTTGAGAGAAGGTCAGTCTGTGATCTGTCCTTTATTCCTTAGCACTCAAGTGATGAAGGTGGGTGGAGCTTCCCCTTTTATACCTGAAGGTCCAGGTTAGGAGTGTCTCCCACCTAGTGGTCAGTGTTCTCACGGTGTACAACTTAGGTCAGTTTATACATGGGTTACAATGCTGATTGAATACATGACACCTTTCCTTGGTCTTGTCCACATGGCTCCACCTCTGGGCTTTGACCTCTCCGCTCCTCCGTGCCTCGTCCGTCCTCTCCTCTCTGCTTCTGATCTAAGGACCTCGCCAGTCTCGAACTCTGCTCTTCATCGGTCCCTCCCTCCGTTCCTTGTCAGTACCTCCCTTCGCTCTTCCCCGATTCCGACCTCCGCTCCTCGCCGCTTCCGACCTCCGCTCCTCGCCGCTTCCGACTTCCGCTCCTCCCCGATTCCGACCTCCGCTCCTCACCGCTTCCGACCTCCGCTCCTCACCGCTTCCGACCTCCGCTCCTCACCGCTTCCGACCTCCGCTCCTCACCGCTTCCGACCTCCGCTCCTCTCGCTTCTGACCTCCGCTCCTCGCCGCTTCCGACCTCCGCTCCTCGCCGCTTCCGACCTCCGCTCCTCACCGCTTCCGACCTCCGCTCCTCACCGCTTCCGACCTCCGCTCCTCGCCGCTTCCGACCTCCGCTCCTCTCGCTTCTGACCTCCGTTCCTCGCCGCTTCCGACATCCGCATTGTAGATTCTGCTGCTGCGGTGGCCAGCTATTTTTCTATTTGCCCACAGTTTCTTGCACTTCAAACTGCTCCTCTGACTGCACTGATGCAACTGTCATCATCAAACACCTCAAGAAACACTTCTCCAACCACGGTATTCCACTCAAGGTTCAATCTGATAATGGACCTCCCTTCAACTCACAACAGTTCACAAACTTTGCCACAGAATATGGGTTCGATCACGCAACAAGCTCACCAGAATATCCACAAAGCAACGGAAAGGTTGAGAACGCGGTTAAGCTCGCAAAGCGGTTAATCATGAAGACAAAGAAAGACTGTGGTGACTTCTACATGAATCTTCTCATCTGGCGAAACACACCAACTGAAGGCCTTGATAGTTCACCAGCACAACGCTTACTCGGTCACCTCACAAAGACAAACATCCCAATTGCAAATGAACTACTCAAACCAAGAATCATACACGACATCATCGTCAACAAAGAAAAGAATTATGCCAAACAAGCACACCACTACAACAGAGGTGTTACAGCACTTCCTACACTGCAGGAAGGAGAAACAGTGAGACTCAAACAAACGCGAGAAAGCAAAGTGTGGTAAAAATGCTCAGGTTCAGAAACAAGTCGGCGGCATTCGTTCATATCAGGTCATTACAGAAGATGGCCGTGAGTATCACAGAAATAGGAAGCATCTAAGAAAGAGTGCTGAGACATTCATCGAAACTCCAGAGATCTCAGTGACACCCACACATGATCCACTGACTACAAAGCCAACTAACATGCGAAACAGCACTTCAATGACAACACGTAAAAACAGGGATATGTTGCTTGATATTTCGCCTCAGAGCACTGATAAAGGGACTAAAGCGATCAGTGCACTGAACACCACTGAAACAATCAGTTTGAGGTGAAGCAACAGAATCCGCACAATGTCAAAATACCTGGAGTACTATGTACAGAAATAAGGAATCATGGACACTTGACACTTGGATAAAGAATTAATAAGAGAAGAGTTTTGTTGTTGTTCATTAAACTTGTAGTTGTTTAATATATGTATTTATAAGAAGTTAACTACCCGTTTATATTGAAACTAACTTTAATTCATTTTTGTTTCTTATGAAAGGAAAGATGTAACGAGATAATGTATAGTGCCCTCTAGATAGGAGGTATCGGTATAATGTATAATGCCCTCGAGCTAGAAGGTACAGGGAGCTGTATTGAGAGAGAGGGTCTGTGAAGGAACACCATTTTAAGCTCCACATGGCTGTCTGAGATCTCCCAAATAAATAGAGTTAAGTTGAACTAAGAATGTTCAAGAGTGTTCAAGTGTCTATAAAATACACTAAGGTATTAACCGAGACTCTGTATTCAACATGAGTGTCGCGACTCCATCCCGCAGCATGCTACCCTCCAACACCTCCAGCTCAGCAAGAGGTTGAAAAGGCCATCTGACAACAGAAGAACAACAAGGCCTCAGGAGCAGATGGAATCCCCGCCGAAGCACTACAGCATAGTGGAAAAGCACTATTGGTGTGAATCCATGAACTCATTTCTCTTATTTGGAAGGAGGAGAGCATGCCAGGGGACCTCAGAGATTCTGTAATCGTGACCATCTTCAAGAAAGGTGACAAGTTTGATTTGGGTAATTACAGAGGAGTTTCCCTGCTGTTGAGGTGAAAGGAAGTCTTCTCTTCCTCGAGGTGGGCTCCCTGGTATAAGGAGTCGACACCTGCCCTCACCCTCCATATAACGACCACGGAATCAAACAAATGAAACCTTCGGTTCACCGGTTTATTATTCGAACATGCTCGGGAAATGTTCCAGACAAACACTTCAAAGTGCAAGTGTTCTACAAGCACAAATATACGATTTTTCGATTTGTGTGACCCTCCTACAAAACCACCGATTGGCCTACTGCTATCAGCGAAGTTACATTGATTTGTTGACTCTTATCAGACAAACTCTGAGTGGCTCTCCACACCTGTCCATCTCCCATCACATGTCACCCTTCTGGAATGTGTTATTGAGTGGTGTCAACTTTGCCTCAGTTCCTCATTACATGTTGATCAACTTTGTTTTCCAAGGTGGTGTCTCCGTATCCTCGCCCAAGAACTCAAAACTACCAGTTCCCCTGCTGCTATAATCTATGTTGCCAAACATTTGTGTCCTTGTTCTGACCTGAATATGTACACTTCCATGAATCTGTTCTAAGGTGAATAATGGATGTTTCATGACCCATCAGGCTTCGCTATTCCCTTCTTACTAGCCCAATGCTTTACATACATAAGCGGGTTATACATAACCGGTCAATCTTACAATCCATACCGTAAGACAGAAGAACTCCTGATTCCTCAGAATCTCCTAATACTGATAAGCAGCAGCCAAGTCCATGGCACCATGGGTGGCTCTGCTGCACAGGAGGGCAGGAAAAAGAGTGGGAGAGTTATAGTGATAGGCGATTCTATTGTAAGGGGAATAGATAGGTGTTTCTGCGGGCACAAATGAGACTCCAGGATGGTATGTTGCCTCCCTGGTGCAAGGGTCAAGGATGTCTCAGAGCAGCTGCAGCGCATTCTGGAGGGGGAGGGTGAACAGTCAGTTGGTGTGGTGCATATAGGTACCAATGATATAGGTAAAAAAACGGGATGAGGCCCGACAAGCTTAATTTAGGGAGCTAGGAGTGAAATTAAAAAGTAGGACCTCAAAGGTAGTAATCCCAGGATTGCTACCAGTGCCGCGTGCTAGTCAGAGCAGGAATCGCAGGATAGCTCAGATAAATATGTGGCTTGAGGAATGGTGCAAGGGGGAGGGATTCAAATTCTTGGGACATTGGAACTGGTTCTGGGGGAGGTGGGACCAGTACAAACCGGACGGTCTGCACCTGGGCAGGACCGGAACCGATGCCCGAGGGGGAGTGTTTGCTAGTGCTGTTGAGGAGGGTTTAAACTGAAATGGGAATCAATGCAGGGAGACAGAGGGAAGTAAAAAAGGGGCAGAAGCAAAAGGTAGGAAGGAGAAAAACGAATGGGGAGCAGAGAAATCAAGGGCAAAAATCAAAAAGGGCCACATTACAACATAATTCTAAAAGGACAAAGAGTGTTAAAAAAACAAGCCTGAAGGCTCTGAGTCTCAATGCGAGGAGCATTCGTAATAAGGTGAATGAAATAACTGCGCAGATACTGTTAACGGATATGATGTAATTGGGATTACGGAGACATGGCTCCGGGGTAAGCAAGACTGTGAACTCAACATCCAGGGGTATTCAATATTCAGGAAGGATAGACAGGAAGGAAAAGGACGTGGGGTAGCGTTACTGGTTAAAGAGCAGATTAACGCAACAGTAAGGAAGGACATTAGCGGGGATGATGTGGAATCTATATGGGTAGAGCTGCGAAACACCAAAGGGCAGAAAACGTTCGTGGGAGTTGTGTACAGACCACCAAACAGTAGTAGGGAGGTTGGGGACAGCATCAAATAGGAAATTAGGGATGCATGCAATAAAGTTACAGCAGTTATCATGGGTGACTTTAATCTATATATTGATTGGGCTAACCAAACTGGTAGCAATAAAGTGGGGGAGGAGTTCCTGGAGTGCATAAGGGATGGTTTTCTGGACCAATATGTCGAGGAACCAACTAGAGAGCAGGCCATCCGAGACTGGGTCTTGTGTAATGAGAGAGGATTAATTAGCAATCTTGTTGTGTGAAGCCCCTTGGGGAAGAGTGACCATAATATGGCAGAATTCTTCATTAAGATGGAAAGTGACACAGTTAATTCAGAGACTAGGGTTCTGAACTTAAAGAAAGGAAACATCGACGGTATGAGATGTGAATTGGCTCGGATAGACTGGCGAATGCTACTTGAAGGGTTGACGGTGGATAGGCAATGGCAGACATTTAAAGATCACATGGATGAACGACAACAATTGTACATCTCTGTCTGGAGTAAAAATAAAAAAAGGAAGGTGGCTCAACCATAGCGAACAAGGGAAATCAGGGAAAGTGTTAAATCCAAGGAAGAGGCATATATATTGGCCAGAAAAAGCAGCAAACCTGAGGACTGGGAGAAATTTAGAATTCAGCAGAGGAAGACTAAGGATTTAATTAGGAGGGGGAAAATAGAGTATGAGAATAAGCTTGCAGGGAACATAAAAACTGACTGCAAAAGCTACTATAGATTTGTGAAGAGAAAAAGATTAGTGAAGACTAGTATGTCCCTTGCAGTCAGAATGACGTGAATTCATAATGGTGAACAAGGAAATGGCAGACCAATTGAATAAATACTTTGTTTCTGTCTTCACGACGGAAGACACGAATAACCTCCCGAAAATACTAGTGGACCGAGGGTCTAGCGAGAAGGGGGAACTGAGGGAAATCCTTATTAGTCAGGAAATGGTGTTAGGGAAATTGAAGGGATTGAAGGCCGATAAATCCCCAGGGCCTGATAGTCTGCATCTCAGAGTACTTAAGGAAGTGGCCCCTGAAATAGTAGATGCATTGGGGATCTTTTTCCAATATTCCATGGACTCTGGATCAGTTCCTATGGATTGGAGGGTAGCTAATGTAACCCCACTTTTTAAAAAAGGAGGGAGAGAGAAAACGGAATTATAGACTGGTTAGCCTGACATCGCTGGTGGGGAAAATGCTGGAGTCAATTATTAAAGATGTAATAGCAACGCATTTGGAAAGCAGTGACGGGATCAGTCCAAGTCAGCATGGATTTATGAAAGGGAAATCATGCTTGACAAATCTTCTAGAGTTTTTTGAGGATGTAACGAGTAGAGTGGATAAGGGAGAACCAGTGGATGTGGTGTATTTGGACTTTCAAAAGGCTTTTGACAAGATCCCACACAAGAGATTAGTGTGCAAAATTAAGGCACATGGTATTGAGGGTTATGTATTGATGTGGATAGAGAATTATTTGGCAGACAGGAAGCAAAGAGTGGGAATAAACGGGTCCTTTTCAGAATGGCAGGCAGTGACTAGTGTGGTGCCGCAGGGTTCAGTGTTGGGACCCCAGCTATTTACAATACACATTACTGATTAAGACAAAGGAATTGAATGTAATATCTCCAAGTTTGCAGATGACACTAAGCTGGGTGGCAGTGTGAGCTGTGAGAAGGATGCGAAGAGGCTGCAGGGGGATTTGGACAGGTTAGGTGAGTGGGCAAATACATGGCAGATGCAGTATAATGTGGATAAATGTGAGGTTATCAACTTTGGGGGCAAAAACAGGAAGGCAGATTATTATCTGAATGGTGACAGATTAGTAAAAGGGGAGGTGCAATGAGACCTGGGTGTCATGGTGCATCAGTCATTGAAGGTATGCATGCAGATACAGCAGGTGGTGAAGAATGCAAATGGCATGCTGGCCTTCATAGCGAGGGGATATGAGTATAGGAGCAGGTAGGTCTTACTGCAGTTGTACAGGGCCTTGGTGAGACCACACCTTGAGTATTGTATGTAGTTTTGGTCTCCTAATCTGAGGAAGGATGTGCTTGCTATTGAAGGAGTGCAGCAAAGGTTTACCAGACTGATTCCCGGGATGGCAGGACTGACATAGGAGGAAAGACTGGATCGTCTAGGCTTATACTCACTGAAATTTAGAAGGATGAGAGAGGATCTCATCGAAACTGTTGTGTATCTGCAAAGCATGCACTCCCATGTTCTGCCACCAGGGAGCGCATCCCCTGAAGTCCCAAGGGATCCCAGCATCCCTTGCGAGCACTGTATATAAGCCAGCCCCTAAGGCCTGTTCCTCACTCTGGAGTGTCTTAACAAAGACTGAGGTCACTGTTACTTTAATCTCCCTGTGTGCAGTCTCATCTGTGTTAAGAACACAACAGCTGGTGAAGAGTATACGAATCCAACACAAAGATGCAGCAAACTGTGGACATCCTGGAGAATTTCTCGGAGGGTGAGGACTGGGAAGCCTATGTTGAACAGTACTTTGTAGCCAACGAGCTGGACGGAGAAGGAAGCAATGCAAAAAGGAGAGCGGTCCTCCTCACAGTCTGCGGGGCACCGACCCACAGCCTCATGAAGAATCTTCTGGCTCTGGTGAAACCCACAGATAAGTCATATGAGGAGTTGTGTACACTGGTTCAAGAGCATCTTAACCCAAGGGAGAGCGTGCTGATGGTGAGGTATCGGTTCTACACGTGCCAGCGATCTGAAGGTCAGGAAGTGGCGAGCTACATCGCCGAGCTAAGGCGACTTGCAGGACAATGTGAGTTTGATGGCTACCTGGAGCAAATGCTCAGAGACTTTTTTGTACTGGGCATTGGCCACAAGACCATCCTCCGAAAACTTTTGACTGTAGAGACACCGACCCTCAGGAAGGCCATTGCGATAGCACAGGCGTTTATGTCCACCAGTGATAACACCAAACAAATCGCTCAGCACATAAGTGCTAGCAATGTTCATAAATTAACTGGAACTGTGTTTGCGAGCAGAAATGTACAGGGCAGAAACCACGAGTCTGCAACTGCCAGCAGGCCTCTTGTGACCCAGATGACTCAGAATCCGTAACAAAGGATGAATGCAAGGCAATTCACACCTTGTTGGTGTGGTGGAGGCTTCCATTCAGCCTATTCATGCCGCTTCAAAGGGTATGTTTGCAAGAGCTGTGGAACAATGGGGCACCTCCAACGAGTTTGCAGATGAGCTGCAAGCTCTGCAAAACCTGCTAACCACCACGTGGCAGAGGAAGTTCGGTCCATGGTGGAGCAAAGCAATTTCGAGCCTCAGAGCGAGGAGGCAGATGCTGAAGTACACGGGGTGCACACATTTTTGACAAAATGTCCACCGATAATGCTAAATGTAAAATTGAATGGCTTACCCGTAGCCATTGAACTGGACACTGGCGCTAACCAATCCATCATAAGTAAAAAGATGTTTGAGGGACTTGTGGTGCAGCAAGGCACTCAGATCAGCCCTGAGCCCCATCCACACAAAACTGAGAACGTACACCAAAGAGCTTATCACTGTCCTGGGCAGCACCATGGTCAAGGTCACCTACGAGGGCACGGTGCACGAACTGCCACTCTGGATTGTCCCGGGCGATGGCCCCACATTACTTGGAAGGAGCTGGCTGGTCAAAATGCGCTGGAACTGAGATGAATTCCAAGCACTATCACATATCGATGAGGCCTCATGTACCCAGGTTCTTAACAAATTTCCTTCCCTTTTTAAGCCAGGCATGGAAACTTTTCCGGGGCGAAGGTGCAGATCCACTTGATTCCAGAGGCACGAGCTATTCACCACAAGGCGCGAACGGTACCTCACATGATGAGGGAGAGAGTGGAAATCAAGCTGGACAGGCTGCAATGCGAGGGCATCATCTCCCCAGTGGAATTCAGCGAGTGGGCCAGCCCGATTGTTCCAGTACTCAAAAGTGATGGCACGGTCAGGATTTGCGGCGATTATAAAGTAACTGTTAATCATTTCTCGGTAGTGGACCAATACCCGCTATCTAAAGCTGCCGACCTATTTGCGATGCTGGCAGGAGGCAAGACATTCACCAAGCTCAACCTGACTTCAACCTACATGATGCAGGAGCTGGAGAAGTCTTCAAAGGGCCTCACCTGCATCAACACGCACAACAGATGCCCGTTTGGAATTCGGTCGGCTGTAGCGATTTTCCAGAGAAACATGGAGAGCCTACTCAAGTCGGTACCATGCATGGTGGTTTTTCAGGACAACATATTGGTCACGAGTCGGGACACCGCCGAGCACCTACAAAACCTGGAGCAGTTCCTCCAGCGACTGGATCGTATAGGGCTGCGGCTGAAGAGGTCGAAATGCATCTTCATGGCAACAGAAGTGGAGTTTTTGGGGAGAAAGATTGCGACGGACGGCATTCGGCCCACAGACACCAAGACAGAGTCTATCAGGAACGCGCCCAGGCCACAGAATGTCATGGAGCTGCGGTCGTTCCTGGGACTCCTCAACTATTTTGGTTACTTCCTACCAGGGTTAAGCATCCTCTTAGAGCCTCCACATGTGTTATTGTGTAAAGGTGAGAACTGGGTATGGGGAAAAAAACAAGTCATTGCTTTTGAGAAAGCCAGAAACATTTTATGCTCCAACAATTTGCTTGTATTGTATAACCCGTGTAAAAGACTTGTGCTAACATGTGACATGTTGTCGTACGGAGTCGGGTGTGTATTACAACAAGCTAATGTTGCGGGGAAGTTGCAACCTGTCGCCTATGCCTCCAAGAGCTTGTCTAAGGCCGAGAGGGCCTACAACATGATTAAGTAAGAGGCATTAGCGTGTGCGTTCTCGGTAAAGAAAATGCAACAGTACCTGTTTGGCCTCAAATTTGAACTGGAAACCGATCAGAAGCCCCTCATATCCCAGTTCACTGAAAACAAGAGGATAAATACTAATGCCTCAGCTCGCATACAAAGGTGGGCACTTGCGCTATCAGCGTATAACAATACCATCCGCCACAGGCCAGGCACTGAGAACTGTGCAGATGCTCTCAGTCGGCTACTATTGCCCACCACGGGGGTGGAAATGGCGAAGCCTGCAAACTTGTTGATGGTGGCGCAGCCAGCAGACTTGTTGATGGTCATGGAAGTGTTTGAAAATGATAAATCACCTGCCACGGCCCGCCAGATTAGGACTTGGACCAGCCAAGATCCTCTGCTATCCCTAGTAAAAAACTGTGTACTGCATGGGAGCTGGGCCAGCATCCCTGTTGAAATGCAAGAGCTAATCAAGCTGTTCCAGCGGCAAAAGGACGAGCTGTCCATTCAGGCAGACTGCCTGTTGTGGGGTAACCGTGTAGTGCTACCCAAAAAGGGCAGGGAGACATTCATCTCGGATCTCCACAGCACACACCCAGGTATAGTAATGATGAAAACGATAGCCAGATCCAACGTGTGGTGGCCCGGTATCGACTCTGACTTCGAATCCTGTGTACGGCAATGCATGTGTGCTCAGTTGAGCAACGTGCCCAGAAAGACACCACTAAGTTTGTGGTCCTGGTCCTCCAGACTATGGTCGAGGATCCATGTCGACTATGCAGGCCCGTTTCTCGGTAAAATGTTCCTGGTGGTGGTGGATGATTTTTCAAAATGGATTGAATGTGAAATAATGTCGGGAAGCACTGCCACCGTCACCATTGAAAGCCTGAGGACCATATTTGCCACCCACGGCCTGCCTGATATACTGGTCAGTGACAACGGGCCATGTTTCACCAGTGCCGAATTTAAAGACTTCATGACCCGCAATGGGATCAAACATGTCACCTCGGCCCCGTTTAAACCAGCCTCCAATGGGCAGGTAGGACAGGCAGTACAAACAATCAAACAGAACCTCAAACAAGTCACAGAAGGCTCACTCCAAACCCGCCTGTCCCGAGTACTGCTCAGCTACCGCACGAGACCCCAGTCACTCATAGGAGTGCCCCCGGCTGAGCTACTCATGAAAAGGACACTTAAAACTAAACTCTCACTGGTTCACCCGAACCTGCATGATCAGGTAGAGAGCAGGCGGCAGCAACAAAAAGTAAATGATGGTCGCACCACTGTTTCACGGGAAATTGATCTGAATTACCCTGTGTATGTGCTAAACTATGGACATGGTCCCAAGTGGATCGCGGGCACGGTGATAGCTAAAGAAGGGAGTAGGGTGTTTGTAGTCAAACTAGACAATGGACCAATTTGCAGAAGTACCTGGACCAAACGAGGCTGCGGTTCACAGACTGCACTGAACAACCCACAGCAGACACCACCTTTCTCGAGCCCACAACACACACCCAAAGGATCACCGACACCACCCCGGACTTGGAAATCGAACCCATCATGCCCAACAGCCCAGCAAGGCGAGGCTCACCCAGCAGCCCTGCAGGGTCAACAACACGCCAGCCCAGTGAAGGCACAGCCAACACACCAGAACAGACATTTGTACTGAGGCGGTCCACCAGGGATGAAAGGCTCCTGACCGCCTCACCTTGTAAATAGTTTTCACTTTGACTTTGGCGGGGAGTGATGTTGTGTATCTGTAAAGCATGCAATCCCATGTTCTGCCACCAGGGAGCGCATCCCCTGAAGTCCCAAGGGATCCCAACATCCCTTGCGAGCACTGTATATAAGCCGGCCCCTAAATCCTGTTCCTCACTCTGGAGTGTCTTAATAAAGACTGAGGTCACTGTTACTTTAACCTCCCTGTGTGCAGTTTCATCTGTGTTAGGAACACAACAGAAATATATAAAATTCTGACGGGACTGGACAGGTTAGATGCAGGAAGAATGTTCCCGATGTTGGAGAAGTGCAAAACCAGGGGACACAGTCAAAGGATAAGGGGTAAGCCATATAGGACCGAGATGAGGAGAAACTTTTTCACCAAGAGAATTGTGAATCTGTGGAATTCTCTGCCACAGAAAGTTGTTGAGTCCAGTTCATTGGACATATTCAAAAGGGAGTTAGATGTGGCCCTTATGGCTAAAGGCATTAGGGGGTAGGGAGAGAAGGCCGGGGTCGGGTACTGAGGTTGAATGATCAGCCATGATCCTATTGAATGGCCTACTCCTGCTCCTGTTATCTATGTTTCTATGTTAATCTGGACCATTTCACCATTGTCAGATCAATTCACTAACTACAGTCTCTCTATTTGTGACCATCAGCGCAACCATTTTTTATCCCCTGACACCTGCTGTCTGCCACAGGGAAAGTCGTCACAAGAATCCTCCTCATTCGCCTTCTCCCAGTGGCTGAAGAACTCCACCCAGAGTCGCAATGTGGTTTCTGCCCACTAAGGGGCACAATGGACATGATCTTCACCGCATGTCAAATTCAAGAACAATGCAGGGAGCAGCACCAACCTCTGCACATGGCCTTCTTTGACATCACAAAGGCCTTCGACACTGTCAACCATGGTGGATTATGGAGTGTCCACCTCAAATTCGGCTGCCCTCAAAAGTTTGTCACCATCCTCCGCCTGCTGCACAATGATATGCAAGCTGTGATCCTGACCAACGGATCCACCACAGACCCAATCCACGTGCGGACTGGGGTCAAGCAAGGCTGTGTCATCGCACCAACGCTCTTCTCAATCTTCCTTGCTGCAATGCTCCATCTCACTCTCAATAAGCTCCCTGCTGGAATGGAGCTAATCTACAGAACAAACAGGAAATTGTTCAACCTCCGTTGCCTCCAATCCAGATCCAAGGTCGTCCCATTTTCTGTCATTGAATTACAGTATGGAGATGACTTGCGTTTGTGCACACTCAAAGGTCGAACTCCAAACCATTGTCAACATCTTCACTGAAGTGAAAGAGAGTATGGGCCTTACACTAAACATCCGTAAAATAAAGGTTCTCTACAACCTGTCCCTGACACACAATACTGCCCCCTGAGTATCAAGATCCATGACAAGGCCTTGGACAATGTGGACCATTTTCCATACCTCGGGAGCCCACTGTCAACAAGGGCAGACATGAATGACGAAGTCCAACACTGCCTTCAGGGTGCCACTGCAGCCTTCGGTCGCCTGAGGAAGAAAATGTTTGAAAACCAGGACCTCAAACCCGGCACCAAGTTTATGGTCTACAGAGCAGTAGTGATACCTGCCCTCCTATAAGCTTCAGAGACATGGACTATGTAGAGCAGGCACCTTAAAGAACTGGAGAAGTACCATCAACAAGATCCTGCAAATCCATTGGCAGGATAGGTGCACCAACGTCAGTGTTCTCACTCAGGCCAAAATCCCCAGCATCGAAGCATTGACGACGCTCGATCAGCTCCGATGGATGTGCTATATCGTCCATATGCCCGATACTAGACTCCCACAACAAGCGCTCTACTCAGAGCTCCGACACGGCAAGCGAGTCCCAGGTGGGCAGAGGAAAGGTTTCAAGGACACCCTCTAAGCTTCCTTGAAAAAGTGCAAAATCCCTACCAGCACCTGGGAATTCCTAGCCCAAGACTACTTAAAGTGGAGGAGAAACATACAGGAAGGCACCGAGCACCTCGAGTCTCTTTGCCGGAAGCACGTTGAAGCCAAGCGCAAAAAGGGGAAGGGGCGCACGACAACCCAAGTACCCCATCCACCTGTCCCTTCAACCACTGTCTGCACCACCTGTGACAGAGACTGCAGGTCCTGCATTGGACTCATCAGTCACCTGAGAACTCATATTAGTGTGGAAGCAAGTCATTCTCAACTCCGACGGATTGCCTAAGAAGGAGAAGAGAAGCACTGCATCACAGCACTAGATTAGGCAAATGGACATGAAAGACAGACACTAAGGGAATGCACAGGGGTGATTAGTTAACGTAGTTGTGTAGTTTTGTATTGATTGATTTATAAATTCTGTTTGGAATTTTTATTTGTTGGTGGCTCTTAATTTAGCTTTGTGCCCAAGAGGATGCTGGGATGACAGAGGGATGGTAAGGTGGGGAAGTGCTGAGCAATGAAGATCTTTTGGTTTTTATTTATGTAAATAATTTTGACAGTGTAGCAACACCAGCACACAGACACAATGGGCCGAATGGCCTTGTTCTGTGTTGTAAATTCTATTATCCTATGACAAATGTTGTTTCAAAATAAAAAGTGTTGTCTTGGAAAATTATTAATTAACACAGGAAAAATAAAGGAACAAGAGGTAGGTGGTAAAGCACAGACTTTACAGATCATAAGAATTAGGAGGAAGAAAATATTTTGAATTCTACTTCAGAATTGTAAAACAGTAAAGCAGTCAAGAAGGTGAAGAGAGAATGACAAGTCACAATTGGAGAGCAGATGGCAAAATACAAATATCCCTGAGCAGTTGCAGGATGTAAACGAGGCACACTGAGTAAAGTAGCTCAAAGCTCAGTGGTCTGTCTAAAAATTGGACACTTCCTGTGATTCAAAACAGGTTCAAATCTGAAGTGAGTTAAAAAAACAAGGATAATTTGCTGAATTTTTAATCCTAGAGCACTAGCAGATAGATGCCTGTTGATATTTTTGGGCTATATTCGATTAATCTTGATGGATACTGGCACAGTAAGTATTTAATGATTCCTCCACGGTGTCTTGATATATGACATTAACGATGACAGCGAGTTATGCTTCTTTGTAAAGCTGATAGTAAACAAGTACAGAAATACTAAAATGAATGTGCAATTGTTTAATTGTTTCACCCTAAGTATAGCACTGAGTTTTACAATTTCCTGTCTGTGGTTCAGTGTGAAGTTCACTATAATTAGAATCCTCACAGATTCTGATTTTGATAGATGTCAGGCCAGGATTTTCTGATGATGCTGAGCATTCCTGTTTGTTTTTTTTAGATTCTCATTAAATTATCCAAATTTGACAACTGTTTTCCCCAGTACCTTCAGGATATAAAGAGCATTATGGGACAAAATCCCTTTTGCACTGGAAAATGTGTCCTTGGCATTGTGCGTGTTATGTATGTAAACTTGTATATACCTTGTACAGCCACCAGAGGGCTCATCCCCTGGAGTCCCAAGGGATCTCACAATCCCTTGGGTGCACAGGTACTTAAGGAGGCCTCACAGTATGGAGAGGCACTCTGGAGACCTGCAATAAAAGACTAAGGTCACACTTTCCTTTGAATTCACTCGATCCAGTCAGACTCTTTATTCATATATAACTACTGGCAATGAGATACAGATGACGAACCCAATGATGCAGAGAACAGTGGGCATCCTGGAGAAATTTCCGGAGAGAGATGATTGGGAAACCTTCGTGGAGCGACTCTACCAATACTTCGTGGCCAACGAGCTGGAAGGAGAAGCGAACGCTGCCAAACGAAGGGCGATTCTCCTCACCGTCTGCGGGGCACCAACATATGGCCTCATGAAAAATTTGCTTACTCCAGCGAAACCCACAGAGAAATCATACGATGATTTGTGTACACTGCTCCAGGAGCATCTGAACCCGAAGGAAAGCATTCTCATGGTGAGGTACCAGTTTTACACCTACAAAAGGTCTGAAGGCCAGGAAGTGGCAAGTTATGTCACCGAGCTAAGACGACTTGCAGAACATTGTGAATTTGAAGGACATTTGGAGCACATGCTCAGAGACTTTTTTATACTTGGCATTGGCCATGAAGTGATACTTCGCAAACTTTTGATTGTAGAGACCCAACCTTGAGTAAGGCCATAGCGATAGCCCAGGCGTTCATTGCCCCCAGTGACAATACGAAGCAAATCTCTCAGCACACGAGTGCTGCTACAAGTACTGTGAACCAAGTGATGTTGTTTTCAAATTGCAACATACAGGGCAGGCCCCACTTGCCTGCAGATGCACGTCCGCAGATGTCTCAGAGTCCACCATCAAGGGTGACGAATGCAAGGCCATTAACACCTTGTTGGCGCTGCGGGGGTGATCATCATTTCCATTCAAGCCGCTTCAAAGGCTACGTTTGCAAGGGCTATGGAACAATGGGGCACCTCCAACGTATGTGCAGGCGAGCTGCAAACTCTATTAATCCTGCAAACTACCATGTTGCAAAGGAGGACAGATCCACAGCGGATCACGGCGAACCCAGGGCTTCAGACCCAGGAGGCAGAGGTATATGGGGTGCACTCATTTACCACAAGGTGTCCCCCGATAATGCTGAAGGTTGAATTAAATGGACTCCTGGTGTCAATGGAGCTGGACACGGGTGCGAGCCAGTCCATTATGAGCAAAAAGACTTTCAAAAAATTGTGGTGCAGCAAGGCCTCAAGGCCAGTCCTGACTCCCATTCACACGAAACTGAGAACTTACACAAAAGAACTGATTCCCGTAATTGGCAGTGCTACTGTAAAGGTCTCCTATGATGGAGCGGCGCACAAGCTACCACTCTGGGTGGTACCGGGTGAAAGTCCCACACTGCTCGGCAGGAGCTGGCTGGGAAAGATACGCTGGAACTGGGACGACGTCTGAGCGCTCTCGTCCGCTGATGACACTTCGTGTGCCCAGGTCTTAAACAAGTTCCCTTCGCTGTTCGAACCAGGCATCAGGCAATTCCAAGGAGAAAAAGTGCAGATCCACCTAATTCCGGGGGCACGACCCATCTATCACAAGGCGAGAGCAGTGCTGTATATGATGAGAGAAAGGGTAGAGATTGAGATGGTCCGGCTGCAACGAGAGGGCATCATTTCGCCGATTGAATTCAACGAGTGGGCCAGTCCAATTATTCCAGTCCTCAAGGGAGACGGCACCGCCAGAATCTGTGGTAATTACAAAGTAGCTATCAATCGTTTCTCCCTGCAGGATCAATACCCACTACCAAAGACTGAGGACCTCTTCGCTAAGCTGGCGGGAGGAAAGACGTTCACGAAGCTGGACTTGACCTTGGCCTACATGATGCAGGAGCTGGAGGAATCATCAAAGGGCCTCACCTGCATCAACACGCACAAAGTTCTCTTCATTTATAACAGATGCCCGTTTGGAATTCGATCAGCCGCGGCGATATTCCAGAGAAACATGGAAAGCTTACTAAAGTCAGTCCCATGCACGGAGGTCTTCCAAGACGATATCTTGGTTACAGGTTGTGACACAGTCGAGCATCTGCAGAAGCTGGAGGAGGTTCTTAGTTGACTCAACCGCATGGAGCTCAGGTTGAAATGCTCGAAGTGCGTTTTCCTGGTGCCTGAAGTGGAGTTCCTGGGGAGAAGAATCGC
Organism: Pristiophorus japonicus; assembly: GCF_044704955.1. Classification (NCBI taxonomy): domain Eukaryota; kingdom Metazoa; phylum Chordata; class Chondrichthyes; family Pristiophoridae; genus Pristiophorus; species Pristiophorus japonicus. The sequence continues at coordinate 184,283,035 of NC_091977.1, forward strand.
GGCGGAAGGCATCAGACCCATTGATTCGAAGACGGAGGCAATCGAGAATGCACCGAGGCCACAGAACTTGATGGAGCTGCGGTCGTTTCTAGGACTCCTGAACTACTTTGGTAACTTCTTACCGGGTCTCAGCACACTGTTAGAACCACTGCACGCCTTACTGCGTAAAGGAGATGAATGGCTATGGGGCAAAAGCCAAGAAAATGCCTTTGTAAAAGCTAGAAAATTGTTATGCTCAAACAAATTGCTTGTGTTGTATGATCCATGTAAGCATTTGGTACTAGCATGTGATGCGTCGTCATACAGTGTCGGGTGTGTATTGCAACAAGCTAATGAAGCTGGGAAATTGCAACCGGTTGCTTATGCATCCAGAAGTCTGTCTAAGGCTGAGAGAGTCTACAGCATGATGGAGAAAGAAACATTAGCATGTGTCTAAGGGGTAAAGAAAATGCATCAATATCTGTTTGGGCTGAAATTTGAATTGGAAACGGACTATAAGCCACTTATATCCCTGTTTTCCAAGAGTAAGGGGATAAATACGAATGTATCGGCCCGCATCTAGAGATGGGCGCTCACGTTGTCCGCATACAACTGTGCCATCCGCCACAGGCCAGGCACAGAAAACTGTGCCGATGCTCTCAGTAGGCTGCCATTGCCCACCACGGGGGTGGAAATGGCGCAGCCCGCAGATTTAGTCATGGTTGTGGAAGCATTTGAGAGTGAGCAATCACCCGTCACAGCCCGGCAGATTAGAACCTGGACGAATTAGGACCCCTTACTAACCCTAGTAAAAAAATTGTGTGCTTCATGGGAGCTGGTCCAGTGTCCCAGTGGAAATGCAGGAAGAGATAAAGATGAAAGCGGCGCAAAGATGAAATGTCTATACAGGCAGACTGCCTTCTGTGGGGCAATCGGGTAGTGGTCCCCAGGAAGGGCAGAGACACCTTCATCAAGGACCTCCACAGTACCCACCCAGGCATCGTAATGATGAAAGCAATAGCCAGATCCCATGAGTGGTGGCCAGGTATCGATGCGGACTTAGAGTCCTGCGTGTACAGATGAAACACATGCTCGCAGTTAAGCAATGCACCCAGGGAGGTGCCATTAAGTTTATGGTCTTGGCCCTCCAAACCGTGGTCCAGGGCCCATGTCGACTATGCAGGCCCGTTTTTGGGTAAAATGTTCCTTGTGGTTGTGGATGCGTACTCAAAATGGATTGAATGTGAGTTAATGTCGGCAAGCACGTCCGCTGTCACCACTGAAAGCCTGCAGGCCATGTTTGCAATGCACGGACTACCTGATATCCTTGTGAGCGAAAACGGGCCATGTTTTACCAGTGCCGAATTCAAAGAGTTCATGACCTGTAACGGGATCAAACAGGTTACATCTTCCCCGTTCAAACCAGCATCTAATGGTCAGGCAGAGAGAGCAGTGCAAACTATCCAGCAGGGCGTGAAGAAGGTAACTGAAGTTCTGCTTAGCTACCGCACGAGACCCCACTCGCTCACTGGGATTCCACCTGCTGAACTGCTCATGTAAAGGGCATTTAAGACAAGGCTCTCATTAGTTCACCCTGATCTACATTGACAGGTAGAGAGCAGGCAGCTTCAACTAAGTACCTATCATGATAGCGCTAATGTGTCACGCGAAATTGAAATCAATGATCCTGTATTTGCATTGAATTATGGACAAGGTCCTAAGTGGCTTCCCGGCACTATTGTGGCCAAAAAGGGGAGCAGGGTGTTTCAGGTCAAACTTTCAAATGGACTCACTCACCGGAAACACTTGGACCAAATCAAACCCAGATTCACGGACTATCCTGAGCAACCCACTTTGGACCCTACCTTCTTTGACCCCCCCAACATACACACCAGTGGCAACCGACACCGCGGTTGGCCACAAAGCAGAACCCATCACCCGCAGCAGCCCAGCAGGACTCACCACACCAAGTAGCCAAGCAAAGCCAGCTGCATAGCAGCCCAGCAAGGGCTGAACAAACGATTCACCAAAACCAGCATTTGCACCGAGACGATCAACCAGTGAAAGAAAGGCCCCCAGATCGACTCAATTTGTAAATAATTATACTGTTGACTTTGGGGGGGAAGTGTTGTTATGAATGTAAACTTGTATATACCTTATACAGCCACCAGAGGGCTCATCCCCTGGCGTCCCAAGGGATCCTACAATCTCTTGGGAGCACAGGTACTTAAGGAGGCCTCACAGGCTGGAGAAGCGCTCTGGAGACCTGCAATAAAAGACTAAGGTCACACTTTAGTTTGAGCTCACAGTATCCAGTCAGACTCTTTATTCATATATAACAGTGTGCTTCATCAAAATCGAGGTCACCACAAAGCACTCACAACTGAGAAGCCAATCTGAACACACCTGCAATAATGTTACTCATAAAGCCTTAAACATCATCATCATCATCATAGGCAGTCCCTCGGAATCGAGGAAGACTTGCTTCCACTCTTAGCATGAGTTCTTAGGTGGCTATACAGTCCAATACGAGAACCACAGTATCTTTCACAGGTGGGACAGATCGTCATTGAGGGAAAGGGTGGGCAGGGACCCTAGTTTGCTGCACGCTCCTTCCGCTGCCTGCGCTTGATTTCTGCATGCTCTCGGCGACGATTCTCGAGGCGCTCAGCGCCCTCCCGAATGCACTTCCTCTACTTAGGGCAGTCTATGGCCAAGGACTCCCAGGTGTCAGTGGGGATGTCGCACTTTATCAGGGAGGCTTTGAGGGTGTCCTTGTAACGTTTCCTCTGCCCGCCTTTGGCTCGTTTGCCGTGGACAAGTTCCGAGTAGAGTGCTTGCTTTGGGAGGCTCGTGTCTGGCATGCGAACTATGTGGCCTGCCCAGCGGAGCTGATCAAGTGTGGTCAGTGCTTCAATGCTGGGGATACTGGCCTGGACGAGGACGCTAATGTTTGTGCGTCTGTCCTCCAAGGGGATTTGTAGGATCTTGCGGAGACATCGTTGGTGGTATTTCTCTAGCGACTTGAGGTGTCTACTGTACATGGTCCACGTCTCTGAGCCATACAGGAAGGCGGGTATTACTACGGCCCTGTAGACCATGAGCTTGGTGACAGTTTTGAGGGAATTCAAACATTCTTTTCCTCGGGCAAGCCAATTGTGAAACCCAATTATGTGCTAATGGAGCAGAGCATGGTTCAAAGGAAATATCATTTCACTGAAGCAGCCCTGCAGGATCTGTAGCATGGAGTGGCAGATTGACTTTTTCAGTGTCAAAAGGTAGCCAGAGGGAATGTCTCACATGGGAGGAGGTTACGGAGAGGTTGAACAGACTGTTGCTGCTATCTGTTTGTGGACGGATGGGCATAATAATCTGAGTTTAATGAAAGTCAATAAGCACCAGTGTTAAGTATCAGAATAGCTCGCATTGCAAATAATTTGCAGGTGACAAAGATATATGCCTAAACATTTCTGTGCACAGCAAGAACTGACAATACAAATTTACATAGTATTAGCTAAAACTGCCAATAGCAAGATTGTGTAATTGGTACTGCGCTATCTTTGGTGTCATACAACTATATAATAGGCTGCAGAATTCACTGTCAATCAAGGAACTGCGAAAGACAAAACAGAATATTTTCTTAATGGTGAGAGATTTTGAATGGTGGAGGAACAAGGGTATTTAGAGTGGGAGAACTGGTAGAAATGGTATTCAGGATTATTAATGCAGGGGTGGGAGTTTGGGAGAAAGGACTAATTCAGTTGTGATAGGCAATCAACTGTTGCGAAAGAGTTTTGGCTGTGGGCTGGTGTTGAGGAATTCCGGCTTTTGCTCTATTCTCGCCATTACCTGGATCTTCATCATCAGGTGATGGAAGATTTCTTGCTCTGCAGTGTCCATTTGTTGACTCCATTGCACTACAAAATTATGGAGAGTGAAGCAGATGACCACCATCTAAGACACTAGACTGTACTGCAACAAGCCTTCAGACCTGTCCAGTCATTGGAGGTATTGTTTGAGCATTCCAATTGTCTGCTCTATGATGACTCTAGTGCTCCCATGGCTCAGGTTGTATCTCCATTCAGTTGGCAAGTATGGGTTTCTGAGAAGTGTCATCAGTGATTCGCTGTGCTGGGTCAAATACTGGGGATAGAGGAATAATACAGTTTGTAGCATAATGACAGCTTCCAGGAAAGTGGGCATGGACATGCATAACAAACCAGCAGTTATCACTCACCAGCTGAAGCCTTTTCTCTTCATGTAGTCTGCTGGCTTATTGAGAGGTGTTCTAATGGCTGCATGGATGCAATCAATCACAAAGCAGGAGCCCTTTCCTACTGACTCCTGGTGTCCATGAGTGTGATATCTTCACAGAGCACAGCACACACAGCTTCCTAACATGCAGGCTGCTCTCTCGGACCTCTCCGGAAAGCTGCCTGTTGTTTAATGATTAACTATGCAGCTGCAGTACACAATACGTCCACATCCACAGTGTGGAGCTACAAGCATTACAAGCTTACAGACATTTCACTTCTCCCTCCTTAATGAAAAAGCCATCATAACAAACATCATAAATAACTTTCATTTTTATACATATTTACAAATTTAACTTCACCACTTGCTTTCTGTTTCGAAGAGGATACCTTCGCTCTCGAACAGAACCTTCCAAACATGGTGTTGATTTCACACTCATTTGAGGCTCATCCTGAGGAACATTTTCCTCCATGGAATTTCCTTGATTTTCATTTGCACTCACTCTAACTTCAGACTCTTTGTTTCCCTGACTCGGACTCAGACTTTCATTCTGATTCTCTCCTGTATTTGTTTCCAGTACATTGGATTTAGGATTTGCTACTGGTATAGCAAAACTATCTGAAAAATCAGAAATAATTGAATAATTCCCACCTTCAACTCCTTCCATGCCTGTCGGTAAAATATGATCAATATGGACAAAACTAACCTGTCCATTATCAAACATCTTTACCAAGTATGTGCGAGGACCACATATCTTCACCACTCTTCCGGGTAACCACTTTAACCATTTATGGTGATGGTTCTTCACTCTCACCTTCTAGTTTAATTTCACTCTTCTCTCTTTTACTCTCCCTTTATCGTGATTCTCTTTTTGTCTTAATTGTGTCTCTTCTACAGACTGCGCCAAATTTGGCTTTAACAATGAGAATCTGGTTCGTGGCTGTCGTTTGAGAAACAACTCTGCTGGTGTTCTATGTTCTACCAGTAGTTGTATGAGGAGTATTTCGATATGTAATCAAAAAAATTAGCCAATTTGTGATCCAATGACAACTGTCGTTTCCTTGGATTTGGATCTAACATTTGTTTTATGAGGGCACGTTTTACAGTTTGTACAGTGCGTTCTGCTGCACCATTCGAAGCAGGGTGGTATGGTGGAACCTTGATGTGTTTCACACCATTTTTGCTTGTGAATTGTGCAAATTCTTCTGAACGAAATTGTTGTCTATTATCCGAAACAATTTCTTCAGGGAGGCCAAATGCAGAAAATAATTTTCGTAAAATGTCCAATGTTTTACTTGTTGTTATTTTCCACATTGGAAACACCTCAACCCACTTTGAATGGCTATAAATTACAATGAACAATTGTTGTCGATCTAACTTGACAAAATCAATATGCAGCCTTTGCCACACCCTGGGAGGCCATTTCCATGGCTGTAATGGTACTGGTGGTGGTTGCTTGTTTACTGATTGACATGTCATACACTGACTCACGATGTAATCTATATCTTTATCAAGATCTGGCCACCATAAATAACTGCGTGCAAAACTCTTGGTCAAGCACATTCCTATGTGTTGGTCATGGAGGTTTCCTAATAATTTGGACCTGAATTTATTTGCTACAACCATTCTTGCACCCCACATGATACAATCCTTATCGACTGATAATTCATCCGACGAATGAAGAATGGATGTGTATCTTTGTCTGTTGCCTGGTTTGGCCATCCATTTGCAATATACTCATACACCTTTGACATCACTGGGTCACGTTTGGTTGCTCTACCAATCTCTTCAGCTGTGACTGGTAGTTCATCAATGTATGAAAAATCAAACACTTCTTCCCTATCGGGTGTAACCTGTGATGGGGAAGGCAATCTAGACATTGCATCAGCATTACTGTGATCAGCTGATTGTCTGTATTCAATATCATATGTATATGCTGACAAAATCAAAGCCCATCTCTGCATTCGGGCTGCAGCTAATGTTGGAACTGGGGACTTTGGATGGAGGATTGCTGTTAGGGGCTTATGGTCCGTAACGATGGTAAATTTACGACCATACAAGTATTTGTGAAACTTCTTGACCCCAAAAATTAATGCCAAAGCTTCCCTTTCAATTTGCGCATAATTACTCTCACTGGCACTGAGAGTGCGTGAAGCAAAAGCAATTGGTCTCTCCTCCCCACTACTTAATACATGAGAGATTACTGCCCCAACTCCATACGGAGAGACATCACATGCTAGCTTAATCTCCTTATATATGTCGTAGTGAACTAACATGGTGCTCTCTACCAATTTGTTTTTACTCTCCTTGAATGCTGTATCGCATTCTTTTGACCACTTCCACTGGACCTGTTTTTTCAAACGTTCATTCAGTGGATGTAATACTGTAGCCAAATTTGGTAGGAACTTCCCATAATAGTTCAAAAGACCCAAGAATGAATGAAGTTCAGTGACATTCCTGGGAGTGGGTGCATTTCTAATTGCATCCAATTTTTCCATGGTTGGATGGAAACCATCTTTGTCTACTCTCTACCATAAGTACTCCACTGAGTTTTTGAATAGCTCACACTTACGAGCAGACACTCATACTCTGTGCTTCTCTAGCCTTTTGAGGACTTCATTCAATATTTTATTATGAATTTGCCTATTTGGTGCTGAAATTAGTATGTCATCCAAATAACATACTACCCCTTCAATATCTTGCAAAATCTGGTTCATCACGCCTTGGATTATGGCAGGGGCGGAAGACACTCCAAACGGTAGCCTATTAAACTGATATAGGCCTAGATGAGTATTTATAGTCAAACATGACTTGGACTCCTCATCTAGTTCAAGCTGTAAGTAGGCATTCGTAAGATCCAGTTTTGAGAAGATCTGACCACCTGTCAGTGTTGTGAACAAATCTCCTATATTTGGCAATGTATTTGGGACATTACCCTCTAGAATCTGGTTTACGGTTACCTTATAATCACCACACAATCTTACTTTACCATCAGACTTAGGTACAACAACAATGAGTATAGCCCAATTACATCGATCTATCTTACAAATAATGTTCTCAGTCTCTAGTCTTTTGAGTTCTTGCTCAACTTTCTCCTTGAGTGCATATGGTATGGAACGTGGCTTGTCGTAAACCGATCTGACGTCCTTCTGTACCCTGACAATTGCCTTGAAGTCTTGGATCGCTCTGCCCGTTTTGCAGAACACCTTCGGATACTGCTTGATAACCTCTTCCATTGACAAAAATCTTGCTTCCACACAGAAAATCTTACTCCAATCCAGCTTCAGTGAACTCAACCAATTTCTTCCAAGTAAAGCAGTCTTGTCTCCTTTCACTACTATTAGAGGCAAGTTCTGAAATTGATCTTTATATTTCACCGGTACGGTGATACGGCCTCTACAGGAATTATCTCTCCCCGGTAGTCTCGCAGCTCTATCTTGGTTTTCTTCAGTTGGAAATCACGCAATTTGTCAAGGTACAGTGACTCCGGTACTACACTCACGGACGCACCCGTGTCAATTTCCATTGGTATCTTGAATCCCGTAACATCTATGTGGCTTCCGATGCTTTCCGAATCACTGTCCATTAACCTCGTGCTCCTGATGACGTGTAACTGTAACATCTCCTCGTCCTGTTGTTGTTCTTCCATACTATGTAGTCTCTTGGGATTTCTACTCATAGCTTTGAATGCTGGACTCATAGCTTTAAAAACTGGTTTACCCTTCAGTCGGCATGCCTTCGCAAGATGCCCAGTCTTTCTGTAGAAGAAACACTCTGCCTTCACGTATGGACAATTTTGAGCAATGTGTTGTCCCAGACACCTATAGCACGACTTCGACGCTCTGGTAGAATTTCCAGTTTCTGAGACTTTCGACCATGGCCGTCTTTTACTTTGAACCTGCAGGTGATTTACCTCGGTTGACTGATGACCGTAATCATTATTTAATTCTTGGAAATATTGTTCAGCCATGCTCATCAACCTCGCTGTCTGACAAGCAATCTCAAAAGTTAAGACATTTGTCATCAATAACTTCCTTCTGATCACATCATTTTTCACCCCACAAACAAAACGATCCCATAATGCTTGGTTTTGAAAGTTTCCAAAATTACAGTGCATCGATAGCTGTTTTAATGCTATGATGTAATCAGCGATACTTTCATTTGCCTTTTGATTCCAAATCCCGAAATGATAGCTTGTAGCAATTTCTAACGGTTTGGGGTTATAGTGCTGCTCCAGCTTCGTTAAAATCTCTTTAAGTGTTGTGTCCTTTGGCTCGTCAGGCACAAGCAGATTTACAAGGGTTTTGTATAATGCTGGACCTGCCTCTGATAAGAATATCGCTTTCTTACGTTCCAACACAGCCTGGTTCTGGACTGCATTGTCTGGAACTTTGATTATGTTATTCGCAATGAAATACATTTCTAGGCGATCCACATATGCTTTAAAATGTTCCCGACCGTGTCTATATTCACCCAAATATCCGATTACACCTGCCATTTTTAATCTCTAGCTGTTCACACCATGTGCTGTTTTTTTTACCTTGGATTTTTGTAGCTTTTTTCAAAGACAGAAACTTCCAAAGTCATCTGTCGGCTGGCTGAATCCTTCACCAACAAAATTTAAGCTTTAAACATCCGAAAAATCTCCCATCTCGCCGCCAAATGTGATATCTTCACAGAGCACATCACACACAACTTCCTAACATGCAGACTGCTCTCTTGGAACTCTCCGGAAAGCTGTCTGTTGTTTAATGATTAACTATGTAGCTGCAGTACACGATAAGTCCACATCCACAGTGTGGAGCTACAAGCATTACAAGCTTACAGACATTACAATGAGGAAGGCGATGAATTGGTTGGCCTTTGTGAATCGGGTGTCAGTGATCTGCTTGACGCATCATCATCATAGGCAATCCCTCAAAATAGAGGAAGACTTGCTTCCACTCTAAAAGTGAGTTCTTAGGTAACTGAACGGTTCAGTATGGGAATTACAGTCTGTGTCACAGGTGGGACAGACAGTGGTTGAAGGAAAGGGTGGGTGGGACTGGTTTGCCGCATGCTCTTTGCGCTGCCTGTGCTTGGTTTCTGCATGGTCTCGGCGATGAGACTTGAGGTGCTCAGCGCCCTCCCGGATGCACTTCCTCCACTTAGGGCGGTCTTTGGCCAGGGACTCCCAGGTGCCGGTGGGGATGTTGCATTTTATCAAGGAGGCTTTGAGGGTGTCCTTGAAACATTTCCTCTGCCCAACTTGGACTCAATTGCCGTGTAGAAGTTCTGAGTAGAGCGCTTGCTTTGGGAGTCTTGTGTCAGGCATGCAAACAATGTGGCCCGCCCAATGGAGCTGCTTGATGCAGGCATCGACCGAGAGCTCCTTTAAATAGTGCTCCAAATGTCCATTTCCAGCAATTATCAGTACTGCCAAGATTTGGGCTGGAAATGGCATCCGGTACTATTGATTTCATAGGACCCTAATTTTAATACTTTCATGAAAGTCCCACCTCAAATAGGCGAGCGCCTGAGCCATCCTTATGTTGGGTCTCAGCAAAATGTTATCAGAGGGATCGGGAAGGGGAGCAGGGTGGTAGGTTCTGCACCATCATTTCTTGGGCACTACTGTGCCTTTCCCACCAGGTGGAGGTCGTGAAAATTGGGCCCTAGGAATGGGAACTAGAGTAAGTACTGATTGAACTAAAACAAATTCGGCCAAATTTGGATATTCGTCCAAAAAGAAATTGGAATTTTCAACAACCATTTGAAGTTGGAATGAGCTGACGCTTGATTAAAATAATACTGTGCATGGGCCCAAGTTTCAGGCCGTGCCTAGAACGGCGCAGACCCGACCTGGGTGCCTGTTTTTCGCGGCAGAAAGTGCGCCTAAAAAATACTTACAGATTCTCCGGCTCCCTGCAGGTCCTCTGGAGCTGGGCGCGGCGCAGCACGAGCTGTGGGGGGCGGAGCCAGGTCCCTGCGCTGAAAACAGTGCTGGGACCTCTGCACAAGCGTGCTACAGTGGGCGCGCATGTGCAGTAGCTCCAGGCGTCCAAAACTGTGTGGGAGGGGCCCGAAGCACGCAGCCCCCTAGCCCTGGCCGAATGGGCTCACTGGGGCGGCGTGGATCAGGCTGCACCTCCCACGCCCAGCTCCTGCTTCCTCCCTTCAGCTGGCTCTCTCAAATACTAACCCCCGCCCCCCCCCAGCTCCCGCTCCGACTCGCCCCCGACCCGACCCATCCCGACTCCCCCCCCCCCCCGGACCCGACTCGACTCCCCCCTGCGACCTGACTCCCGCTCCCCCTCGGACCCGACCCCTGCTCCCCCCTCCCCCACCCCCACCCCTGACCCGACCTCCGCTTCCCCACCACCCCCCCCGGACCCGACCCCCGCTCCCCCTCCCCCCGCCGGACCCGACCCGACACGACTCCCACTCCCTCGCCCCGGACTCGACCCGACTCCCGCTCCACTCCCGGACCCGACCCAACTCCCGCTCCCCCCCCCCCGCCCCCCTCAGGACCCGACCCGACCCCCGGCCACCTACCTTTAATTCTGGTGCTGGGGGGGTGGGACCCGCCCGAAGTCTTGGGCCTGGCCTGGCCAGGCCCGTTCAGCCTCCCTGTCCTTTCCTCTCCTCTCCCCCTCCCACTCTCGCTCCCTTCTCCCCCTCCCTCCTTCCCTTCTCCCCCTCCCTCCCTCCCTTCTCCCCCTCCCTCCCTCCCTTCCCTCTTTCCTCCCTCCCTTCTCCCCCCCTTCTCCCCTCCCTCCCGCTCCTCCACCCTCTCCCCCTCTCCCCCTCCCTCTCTCCCTCTCTCCCTCCCTCTCTCCCTCCCCCTCCCTCCTCCTCCCCCTCTCCCTCCCCCTCCCTCCCCCTCCCCGCTCTCCTTCCCTCCCTCTCCCTCTTCCTCCCCCTCTCTCCCTCTCCCTCTCTCCCTCGCTCCCCCCTCCTTCCCCCCATCCACCCCCCCTCCTCTCCCCCCCCCACCCCCCTCCCCTCCCCTCGCTATCAGAAACACAGACACTGACAGACAGAGAGTGAGAAAGACACACACAGACAGCCAGAGAGATAGAGGCACTGACAGAGACACACATGGCGGGGGCCGTCCCAGGTCCCAGCACGCTGTTGGTGGGCTCCCGGTGCTGCAGTCGGTAAGTAGAAAATGTTTTATTTATTGATTAATATTTTGTATTTTTTATTAATTTTTTTTGATTGATTTATTGGTTGATTTATTGATGTAGTTATCATTTATTATTGATGATGACTCTTTATTTGTACAACTGAAGTGTTTAATGCTTGTCAACTTCCCTTTAAACCCCCCCATTCCCTACACCTGATTTGTAACCTACCCCTGATTTTCTAAGTGTAGGCAAGATTTTTCTGAGCGTACAAAAATCTACACTTACTCTATTCTAAGTTAGTTTGGAGTAAGTTTTCACTGCCTAAACTTTCAAAACGGGCTTAAGTGGCCGGACACATCCCCTTTTGAAAAAAAAATTCTGTTCCAAACTGAAACTGTTCTAACTGACTCGAACTGGAGCAAACTAAACGTCAGGAATTGCAATTTCTAAGATACTCCATTCTAAACCAGTTGCTCCAAAAAAACAGGAGCAACTCAGGCCGAAACTTTGCCCCCATGTGTGGCAAGCTAACATACCTGTTTTGGTACATTCTACCATGTGTATGATGCTTTTTTCTAATTCAATTCTGAAATTTATGTTATTCCTATTAATTATAATGTTACTAGATGGCAAACAAAAGTGAGTACACAGGTAGGTGCTTTATAATTCTTTTTTTTTAATGTTCAGTATCTCAGGTTGTCAGTTGGGAGGATGGATTTGATATTTTTATGACTACTTTGGGATAGATAGTTCCACGGTTGGAGTATGGAGGCTATCCTTACTCATATAACACTTATGTTTTCAGATATCAAATTAAGAATACAAACCTGAATTAGTCAATCAATTCCATAGATCCATGATAAATAGATCTTAAACATGACTTGATTATTTAATTGCATTGTGTTCAAGTCAATATTTCTGGAGGGTTTTGTACTGCAACTAATCAGGGCACTTTGTTGAAAAGCTCCTTTTGCCAACTAACAGATTCTGCTGACCTAAAGCAATCTTTCTTAAAGGCACAGCTTGATAAAAATACTTTTTCATGTAAATAGTCCAGTGTCATTTTACGAGCTTCTTAAATTAATCAACATTCTACTGACTTTGGGCTCAATTTTCCCCAATGCCATTTTTGCAGTATTTGAAGAGTTGCGCTGTTTTTTTTTGGGCCCGACTATGCCAAAAGAAAAACTTTAACGTTTCCCATTCTAATTTTTGAAATTGGCGCCACACAGCTGTCCTTTAGCAGCCAAGGTCGGCACCAAGAAAAGGAGGCCCCGCTTCTGCGCATGCGCGAAAAAATAAATGATGCTTTTTACATGACTGCATGCCCAGTACAGCTCCCGGTCTGCATTCATACATTTTTAAAGAGCCAGTTGTGTGTGAGAACTTTTATTCTGAGTGGAAAAAATCGGAGCTGCAATATGCAACGCGTCTCAAGGACCAAGAATTTCTTACAGGATGAAGTGGAGGCCCTGGTTACTATAATTGAGGCCAGATGGTATGAGCTGGACACCAACAGAGGTCACATAAAAGTTCCACCAAAGGAAATGAAGAAACACTGGAACCAACTTGCAGAAGATTACTGAACAATGGTGACCACCCCGATGTCTGGAGGCCAGTGCAAAAAGACGTGGCAGGACCTTGGTCAAGTAGTTAGTGTAAGTAATATTTTCATTTATTCACTGGAATTGCAATTATAAATGTAACCATTTGTATGTCCCACCCAGCAGAAAGACACCCTCTCTAAAAAGTTATATTTTCATCTTTGCAGAGGAAGGTGGCCCACAACAAAAGAGAGAGAACTCTACCAGGAAGAGGCCCGACAAATCTGTATCCACTGACACACATGGAAGAGAGGGTCGGTGCTTTGATGGGTCCTGCCTGGAGAAAAGCAACCACCACTGCACAAGCTGGGCCCACACTCGAGGGAGAGAGTAAGTCCTACAAATTCCACAGTCTGGCTTTGCTAAATGTTAAGTACTGCACGGGCTAGCCATGCTTCAGTTCATGGGGATATCTCTGGCAACGCTTCGGTTGATGCAATGTGCTATTATTAATCGTGGTCCTTCAATCAGCCTGCTGCCTGGCCTGTGCTGAGTGAGCCTACTCATACCACCCACCCTGCCCCCTCCTCTGCTGCTAACCATTTGACTATTCTGTTATATTTTGCAGAACTTGAGGCCAACCCTGATGAGGCTGAAGCCGATGCAGAGGACGATTCAGATGTGGACAAGCCTGAAGAGGAAAACATCTTCCAACCTTCCAGACCAAGAACATGGGGATGAAGGGGAGGGGGAGGATGAAGCCCCCACTCTTGTACTCACTCTGAAGAAGGTGCTGGTGCCGCCCATTTAGGTGCCAGACCCTTTCCTGAGTGGTACAAGTGTTGGTGGGACATTCCATGGTTTCACACTGTCCGAGGCTGGGGATTCCAGTGGGGTGCAGCAAGCCACACCCAGGGTGAGGAGGGGAAGGAGAGCTCAACAGCACTCTCCTGAGATGCAGGATGCAACAGATGTTGTTCAAATGATGGCAATGAGTGGGGAGAGCATTGACCTTATGCGATCACTCCTGGACACCATCGGTGGGGTGTGTGCTGAGGTATTGGGACTGTCAGCAGAAGTAACAACACACTCGCAAGAAATGGGAACACTGTCTGGGCACATTAGGGAGGGAATGTCGCAGGTAGTTGAGACACTGTTGGGGCACATGAGGGAGAGAATGTCGGAGGTAGCTGCTGTAATAAGGGAACACCCCAGACACCGCAGCCATTGACAGAATCAAATGCCACTCCCACCCCAAACCCCAGACCAACCTCTGAAGAGGCCCAAGCCGGGCCTTCTACATTACTGCCTGCCCACGCCCCCCCAACAAGAAGTGCGCATTACCAGAGATACTCAAAAGAATAAGCTTGGTACCAACCCGAGAAACGTTCTACCACTGCCAGCGGGCAGGGGTGGTGGAATCAACAAGAGCAAACGCAGCAGGTGGTCTTAGAATAAGGTGGAGGAGAGATGGGTGCAGCCTTTCTTTGCTGTTGCTGTTGTTATTGTTGTACTTATTATTGTTGTTACTGTTGTAACTGTTCTTAAATTAAAAGTTTTTTGTAAGTGAAGTAAATTTACAAGTTTAAAAGTTTGTAAGTGATTTTAAAGTTTGTAAGTGATCTTAGCTGAATAGTTTAAAGTTTGATGCAAGAATATTTTTATTAAAGTTAAGTTAAGTACAAACAAGTGTTAAAATTTTGAGTAAAATCTATATTTTAAATTATAACTGAATCACGTACATGCACATAAAAGGTTACTTACTGCACAAGATAGAAGTTGGGGGTAATATATTAGCATGGATAGAGGATTGGCTAACTAACAGAGAACAGAGAGTCAGGATAAATGGTTCATTCTCTGGTTGGCAACCAGTAACTAGTGTGGTGCCGCAGGGATCAGTGCAGGGACCCCAACTATTTACAATCTATATCAACGACTTGGAAGAAGGGATTGAGTGCAACGTAGCCAAGTTTGCTGATGATACAAAGATGGGAGGAAAAACAATGTGTGAGGAGGACACACAAAATCTGCAAAAGGACATAGATAGGCTAAGTGAGTGGGCAAAAATTTGGCAGATGGAGTATAATTTTGGAAAGTGTGAGGTCATGCACTTTGGCAGAAAAAAATCAAAGAGCAAGTTATTATTTAAATGGAGAAAGATTGCAAAGTGCCGTAGTACAGCGGGACCTGGGGGTACTTGTACATGAAACACAAATGGACAGTATGCAGGTACAGCAAGTGATCAGGAAGGCCAATGTATCTTGGCCTTTATTGCAAAGAGGATGGAATATAAAAGCAAGGAAGTCTTGCTAAAGCTACATAAGATATTGGTGAGGTCACACCTGGAATACTGCGTGCAGTTTTAGTTTCCATATTTACAAAAGGATATGCTTGCTTTGGAGGCAGTTCAGAGAAGGTTCACTAGGTTGATTCTGGGGATGAGGGGGTTGACTTATGAGGAAAGGTTGAGTAGGTTGGGCCTCTACTCATTGGAATTCAGAAGAATGAGAGGTGATTTTATCGAAATGTATAAGATTATGAGGGGACTTGACAAGGTGGATGCAGAGAGGATGTTTCCACTGATGGGGGAGACTAGAACTAGAGGGCATGATCTTAGAATAAGGGGCCGCCCATTTAAAACTGAGATGAGGAGAAATTACTTTTCTCAGATGGTTGTAAATCTGTGGAATTCACTGCCTCAGAGAGCTGTGGAAGCTGGGACATTGAATAAATTTGAAACAGAAATAGACAGTTTCTTAAATGATAAGGGGATAAGGGGTTATGGGGAGCGGGCAGGGAAGTAGAGCTGAGTCCATGATCAGATCAGCCATGATCTTATTGAATGGCGGAGCAGGCTCGAAGGGCCATATGGCCTACTCCTGCTCCTATTTCTTATGTTCTTATGTTCTTATTTGTTCCATTATTATCACAACACAACATTACGGAAGAGGTCCAAACAGTAAACATGGTCCATTTTGAATAGTTGCCGCTGAGCCTTCGGACAGCAAAGTGCTCACAGATGAGCTGCTGGTACAAGGCTCGAGCAATCGTTAAAGGGGCACGATGGCTCGCCCTCAACTGCCGTCGTGCTCCGGGTGCATGGCTTCCTCATTCACCTCATCCTCCTCCTCCTCATCATCAGCCACTCTCACCTCGGGTGGGTCTTCTACTACAAGCTGCTGTTGCCTCATGATGACTAAGTTGTGCAGCATGCAGCAGACAACAGTGAACTGACCGACAATCTCAGAGGAGTATTGCAAGTAGCCTCCGGAATGGTCCGGGCATTAGAAACGCTGCTTCAAGATGTCAATGGTCCTCACAATGATGCTGCGCGTCTCAATGTGCGACATGTTTTATTCCCACTCAGCTTCCGTCTGGGATATGCGTAGGGGTGTCATGAGACAGGTGTCGAGGCCATACCTTTTAACCCCCAGCAGCCAGCTCTGCCCTACTGGCTGCTGCTGAAACATGGCAGTCTCGCGTAGGATGAACGGGTGCTCCAAGGGTATCTCGCATCAACTGCATGTTCGAGTGGAAGCCTTCTCTGTTCCTGTACATCTCGGAATCCTCTAAAGGTGCTCGCAAGGTGACGTGGGTACAATCAATGCCTTTGGTACCTTTGGGAAGCCAGCAATCCTGGAGAAGCCCACAGCCCTTTCACGTATTGCCTGGGCGATCATGGGGAACTTTATGTGGTCATTCCTCCGGGCATATAGTACAGCAGTCACCTGCCGAATGCAGATATGTGTTGCATGTTGTGAAATGGCGCACACATCCACAGTTGTGGCCTGGAATGATCCAGATGCATAGAATGAAAGTGCAACTGTAACCTTCAACTGACAAAGCAATCCTCCTGACGCTTTTAGGTTACAGGTCTGCTTTTACTAACTCACAGATCTCAGCTACAACTTCTTTGTGGAAACGCAGCCTTCTCACACAACCTGCCTCACTCAGGTGCAGGTATGAACACCTGCCTCAATATACCCAATGTGGGTAAGGCCTCCTGTCCATCATCCTACGTGCTCTGAGGTTCCTCAAGTGCTTCTGTCAAATCAATCTTCTCTGCAGCACCATCATGCAGAAGGCTTGCACGAGGTATGGCATTGTCAATATTGCTCCCATAATTAAATTGTAGCTTTGCAACAACCTCAAAACAGCAGGATAAAACACTCACACCTATTCTTTCCTATCTCTCTCCAAGATGGATGCCCTTGTATGGACCGCACCCTGGTCTGCCCATGCGCAACAGGCTTGCTTACAACGGGAAGCTAGGCTTTCAATGAAGACATTTGGAGCAATAAAGTGTAATGCAATTCTAGAATTTTTGCTTTTTTTCAAAGTACCACCCCACGACCGAAGGTCTCCTCACCAGGCTCAAGGGTCAGAGCGTCGGCCGGCAGAATCGCTACCTCACCCGGACGCACCCCCCTCCCCCACTCCTGGGGCTTCTTTTGAAGCCGAGCCCCGAGGTCCTGCGTCCGGGCGAGAGAGCGATTCTGCCGGCCGACCCTCCGACCCTCGAGCCCGGTGTGGAGACCTTCGGTCATGGGGTGGTACTTTGAAAAAAATCAAAAATTCAAGAATTGCAATACACTTCCAATTTCTCCCTTTTGACTTTGAAAAAATGAATATTTATGATGCATATTCTCTGCCTTCTACATTCCTTCTAAAACTTTGGCTTTCTGCACCAATTTTGTACTGTGCACTGGTTTTTGTTAAGTGCCCAGAACGTTTTTTGGGAGCGGCCACATATGCCATTATAGAAAAAATGCAAGTTGGCTAAACTTGCTTAAATGTCAAAAACTGACGCAGACATCAGGTATGACGCAAAAAAATTGTGCCTAAAAAAGTTGTACCTAAGTGAATTATGCTGGTGCAGAAACTTTGGGGAAACTTGGAGATTTTAATTTATTCCTCAAAAAATGATGCAGGCCAAAACAATGGCACAAATAATTGAGGAAAATTGAACCCTTTGTGTTTCCAAGTCGGTGGCTGGCTTTTCCCATACTGTAAGTACATCTCTATTGTTCATTGATTTTTTTTTGCGAGCGTGCTAATCAGAATGTTTGGTTCAGCCATTGATCACTGTCTGGAGGAAGCCTAAGCTACCAAAATGGCAAATGTGATTTAGAATGACTGCCAAATTATAAAGCATTTTCATTCTCCCTGGCTTATTTCGTTTTTTTTTAATCTTAAAGGAATCACAATGTTCTGAAATGGAACAACTAAAGTAATTAACCAGCAGACTGTTGTAAACACCATTTTAGAATTTCAAAAACCTGAATGACTTCATGGTAACAATTGTTTTCAAGCATTAAGCTGCCTATAGGTATCATGGTGCTTCAGGAAATCACTTTCACCATTCTTTTCAAATACTATCGTGCCTCATTCGTTTGTGCAGTCTAGCTCTCATGAGATTGTGCGTATGTTGCCACTCTATAAGGTATCTGTATCTCTGATTAAAGATAATTAGCAAGATATATATCTGCATTCTTATTAAATTTATGTGTTCAAAAATTGTCTGTTCCATTAGCTCATTAACCAATGAAAGAAAACACAGATACAGGAATTCAGACCAAGGATTACAAAATAAATGTTGTAACAAAGTATATCTCCATAACTGCTTCTCACAGTTAAACATTATTCACTGATGTACATGTACACAGCCTAATGATTCACAGCTGTCTTAAACCACTTCAGAATGCTTAGAAGCTCCGGTTCTTCTTATTGTAATCTTAATAACTCTTTTTAATAGCATTATATTGTCCTTTGATGACAAAGGGTAGACAGATTTTTGTGGTTACAAAATATTTTAGTTAATTCCAGACAAAATCCTATGCTCGTTTCACAACAGATTGTAAATATCTAATAATTAGCTTTACCAAAGTGTTATTATATTGAAGTGTGTTGAAAACAAAAATGTTAGTACTTAGCTTAACTACAAAAGAATCTGTTCGCAATAAGATTTTAAATTAGATTTAACGTAAGAAGTGCAAACAAGCCATTCCCATGCAGAAAACATTAGATGCCAGCGTTATTGCTCTGACATAAGAACAAAAATGAATTGGTTGCAAGAAAAAAAAACACAAACAGCAAATGCTGGAAGCACACAGCAGGTCAGTCAGTATCTATGGAGAGAATTGAAGGCTTGTGCTGGGCCCAGCCTGACACACAGATGCTGACTAACCTGCTTTATGTTTTCAGCATTATTGGCTTGTGTTTCAGATTTCCAGATTTTTGTTTTTTATTTGTAAGGCCTGTAAAAAGTTTTTTTTTATTAATTCTGTTTTACTGTCTCAATGTTGCAGTTAGATTTATGGTGTTATTTATTTTACATATTCAATTCATCCTATGGAGTTTAGCAAACTGGAATCTAGCCTAAAAGACCCTGCTGGTGGAACAGCAAATATTTCTTAAGTACTTACTGACTAATAATATTAAATGCACTTCACAAAATAAATGAAAGTTAACTGCTAGTAATGTACACTGCCATGTTTCAAGATAGTCATAACAAGAAATTCAATAGGGAATTCAGAAGAAAATTCTTTACTCAAAAAGTGGGAAGAACTCACTACCACAGGGAGTGGTTGAAGCAAATAGTATAGATGCATTTAAGGGAGGCTAGACAAGCATATGAGGGAGAAGGGAATAGAGGGTTATGTGGCTAGATTTAGATGAGGAAAGATGGGAGGAGGCTCGTGTGGAGCATAAACACTGGCATGGACTGGTTGGGCCGAATGGCCTGTTTCTGTGCCGTATATCCTCTGTAATCCTATGTAAGAAAACCTGTAAATGCTGAAAATCTGAAATTAAATCAGCTCTCATGAAAGGTTTATCTGAAATGTTAACCTATTTTTCTCTTTCAGATGCTGAATGACCTATGGCGCATTTCCAACTTCATATAATAATACTGACCTAAAGTGTTAGAAATATGGCAAGTTTAAGTCAATTTCTGGACACTTTAATAATCAGGATAGACTGTAAAACCAATCTGGTGGATATATTCTGTTTAATCAGAGTTTAAGACGGAATATAACACATTAGTTATATAGCAAAAACATACAATCGTAACAGATAGTCAATACACATTGCGATCAGACAAATGGCTGGTGCACACGAGCAGTTCTTTGGCTTGCAGTCTCTCTTCATTTCATTTAAAGCTTTCTTTGGTGAGCATGGGATCACTCAAAGTGTTCGAGCAGCTCAACTTTGTTTCGCTCTCCCCTCACACCATTTGTAGTGAAAAGATCTCTAAGTGTTACTTTTATTTTCTTTTTAGGGGTGGGCCTGACCCTGGATATTGACAAGACCTTTTGACCTATAGAGGTTGCCCAAAAAACTTAATATCCAATAAGACTTCTAGTTCTTTGTCTCAATTCTTGAAACAAAGCCCGCCCTAAAGATGTCTTACGATTTTGACCACATGTCACTGTTTACACGAGCCCAGTGTTTCTTCCTGTGGAAATCACTCTCATCTCTCTCGTCTCCTTTGATTCCATGAGGCCAAACCAGAAAAGTGCTCACTTTAGAATCATTACCTCTTTTACAACGTAGCAACATGTTTAATTTAACTCTCTAAACTTCCATTCATTATCTTCGGCAATAGTTTTGTTAAGATAACTTCAAATCTTACCCTTCGCATTATACATAAAATACATAA
This sequence comes from Pristiophorus japonicus, assembly GCF_044704955.1. NCBI lineage: Eukaryota > Metazoa > Chordata > Chondrichthyes > Pristiophoridae > Pristiophorus > Pristiophorus japonicus. The sequence continues at coordinate 184,303,581 of NC_091977.1, forward strand.
ACGAGGTTCAAATCTTAACTTAAAAACAACAGATAATCGCTTAGCAACAGGGAGATTGTATATAGTACAAAAAACTATACCCTCCATTTCTAAACATTTCTCTGATTCGAATAGACTTTCCGTCTGCAGTTCAAAACAACGATTTAAACACGGCATTCGTATCAGTTTTACACATTTTTAGACATCCCTGATTTCTTACAAAAGGCTGTTCAATTTTAGATAGTTAGAGACTTGTAGCCATTTACAAAAGAAAGACATTTCACCAACTAAACAGCATGTGTAATTTCTGTGGCCTAGAGGAGTCTGTGTTCCATGTTTACATTGAATGTGTGAGGTAGCATCCCTTGTTCCATTATTTAAAGGGGCTGCTCCTCAAATTCTGGTTGCACTTCAGTCCCACACTCCTGATCTTTGGGAACCCTGTGCGGAGGAGAGCGGGCAGGTTGGAAGGCCTCCTCATAGGACTGCTCCTGGGCATGGCCAAGGTGGCCATTAACCAGTCCAGGCAGCGAGCAGTCGAGGTGGTCATTCAGCCTAACTGCCTGCCTCTCTTTCGTGGCTATGTTCGAGCCAGTGTGTCTCTGGAGATGGAGCACGCGGTGTCCACCGGTACGCTCGCGGCCTTCCGCGAGAGGTGAGTGCTGGAGGGACTGGAGTGCATCATCAACCTCGGCAACCAAATTTTAATTTGACCGTTTAAAGTTTAAAGTATAATTTGTTTAATTTGTCAGTTTTAGCGCCCCTTTAATTTGATTTACTGGTTCAACTAAAATAATTGAGAGCAGAAATAATGGTATGGTCCAACTTCAACAACCCTTTCTCAGCTATAAGGATACATATATTTATTTACACCAGGGGATCACAATCATTCAAGATGATCCACACTGAATTAGATCTTTCACCATTTACACTTGCCTCTGCCCAATCTATTCATGCACCCAATCATGTCATATTACTAACTCAATAAATATGTGCATGCCTAAGAGATTTTTCTCATGAGAAAAGTAGCCAGGGATTCTTGTCAGCTTTTCATTATTCTCATTCGAGTAATCGGACTTCTGAGCTTCAGATCCGGATCGAAATGATTCGCACTTTGTTGTGAATCAGCTAGAAAATTTACATTGCAGCATATTAAAATCAGCTTAATTAAGGAATAAACTTGCATTTATATAGCACTTTTCACATCCTCAAAACATTCCAAAGCACTTCTGTTGATGAATTTCTTTTGAAGTTGCATGTTTTGCAGGCAGATACAGCAAGGAATTTGTATACAAATTTCCATAGGCAGCAACTGAGAGTAAACTGTTTTGGTGGAGGGATGAATATTGGCCGAAACATCAGGAGAACTCTTTGCCTTTCTTCAAACAGTTGGATCTTTTGTGTAAATCTGATTGGCAAACAAGGCCACTGTTTAACACATCGTCTGACACACATCTCTGAAAATGCAGCACTCTTTCAGTACTGCACTGAAGTGCCAGTCTAGTTCACGGATTTAATTCCTGGAGCAGAGTTTGAATCAATGTTGTGGATTCCAACCCTGCTCCAGGACTTAAATCTGTAATCGAGGTGAGAATACTACCGCTGCCAAACTGCAGCTTAAAAGAGTGGGAGCAGAAGGTGGCCTATGTGGAGAGGGCTTTGGAGATACATCACTCAGGCAACAAATTACCCCAGAAAGCAGGCTGCAAAAGAGGCAGCAACCTGAGCATGACAGAGCTGTGCATAATGAAACACAAGCGCAGCAAGCAGGCTGCAACTTAGGTGTGCCACTTGGTCTATTAAGATCTCCAGAGAAATCAACCATCCATAATACTTGTGAAGATCAATAGTTTTATACTGCAGGATCCGTTCAGGCACTCACACGTGAGATCTGAGTCATCAGCCGTTTAGTTTTGATGGGCTTTTGTAGAGCTGAAGCTTTCTTTTCTGCAAAACAAAAGTATCACAGACTGCAAGATATATTAAAAGTTAATCTGAGTAACTTGTGCAATGCTAGTGGTGCATGTGTTTAATGTGTTTTATTTACATGTTAGCTCCTTGCGTGTTCTGATCTGTTCCATATTCTTTCTTCATGTATCTAACTGCTAAGTGCTTTCCTAAGTGAAGGAGTAACTATCTAACCAACTGGCTCAAGTTGGGAAATATAGAAATCCCACCACCTATAATTGCTATTAACACTGATACATCTGCCACAACTTTTGCTGGAGTTGCGACAGGTTAATTACTTTCATAAGTAGCATCCACTGTCACTTTTGCACTGCTTTGTGGTGGTACAACTGCTGCTGACATAAGTGTCAAGTGGTGGCTTCTGTAATATTACACAAATGTCTTCTCATAATGCCCACTGATATGTGTCAGAATGAGGTATGGTAGCATAGTGGTTATGTTATTGGACTAATGATCCAGAGATATGACTTCAAATCCCACCATAGCAGCTGGGGAATTTAAATTCAGTTAATTAAATAAATCTGGAATAAAAAGCTAGTATCAGTAATGGTGACCATGTGCTCAATTTTGGCCCACGCCTTTTTTCGGCGCACTTACCGAAGATGCACCGCTTTTCGCCGTTCAAAAGTGTGCCGAAAAAATTCCTCCCCGCTTTGGCCGCTGTCCGGCCTCCTCCCTGTGGTCACACAGCGGGGCCAGTTGAGTCGTGGGTGGAGCCAGCATCCTGCACTGAAAACAGTGCCGGAAGTGGAGTGGAGTCCGGTGCCGAAGTCTAAGCATGCGCAGTAGTGCTGAAAGTTGGCAATCGGTCATTTTTAAAACGATGCATAGCTGTTTGTGTTTTGATGCCAGCAGGAGTGCTGTGGAACTAAATTAACTGCTGAGTTCAAGAGGCAGTGCTCTGTTTGGTAATATCAGTGCTGCATGCCTGCAAAAGTGCCAGAAGAAGTGCTGTATTTGTAAAAATCACTGCTGCATGCAAAATAAGGACTGTGGGTTTGGAAAAATCACCGTGTGTCTAAGAGCATTGGAAAAGTGCTGAGTGTCTCAGAGCAGCTGCAGCAATGCAGCAACGTGCACCAAGAACAAATAATTTCTTGCATGACGAAGTGGAGCTACTGGTTAATGTCATTGAGACCAGATGGCAGGAACTGGATACCAGCAGAGGTCGCACAAAAGTGCCACCCAAAGAAATGAAGAAACGCTGGAACCAAGTTGCAGAAGATTTCTGCGCATTGATGAACACCAAGAGATCTGGAAGCCAGTGTCAAAAGAAATGGCAGGACCTTGGTCAAGTAGTTAGTGTAAGTAATATTTTCATTTATTCAATGCAACTGTAGATGTGACCAGCTGTATATGTCCCACCCAGCAGAAAGACACCCTCTCTAAAAAGTTGCATTTTCATCTTTGGAAGAAATTGCCCCACAAAAGGGAAAGAACTCGAACAGTAGGAGGCCCACCAAACCTGCACCTACTGACACCCTTGGAAGAAAGGGTCGCTGTTTTGATGGGTCATACCTGGAGAAAAACAATCAGTACTGCACAAGCTGGGCCCACACGTGAGGGAGAGGGTAAGTCCTGAAAATTCATCGTGGCCCTTCAAATCAACTTGCTGCCTGGCCTGCTATGTGTGAGAGTACTCATGCCACCCATCCTGCTCCCTCCCTTGCTGTTAAACATTTGACTGTTCTGTTATATTTTGCAGAACCTGATGCCAATCATGAAGATCTGGAAGAAGATTCAGATGTGGACGAGCCTGAGCCTGAGAACATCTTCCAAGCCAACCCTCCAGACCAACATGGGGTGCGGGGGTGAGGGGGGGTGGGGGTCCGGCGGGAGGGGATGGAGGTGGATGAAGTGGACATTGTTGTACTGAATATGGAGGAGGTCACGTTAATGGAGTTGGCATTGGGAGCCCCTTCCACCCCTAGTGGTTTGAGTTCTGGTGCGACATTCCATGGTTTCCCAGTGTCCAAGGTTGAGGGTCCCAGTGGTGATGGGACGCAGCATGAAACACCCAGGGCCCCACCGTCCCAGCTTGCGGGTCCCAGTGGTGATGGGACGCAGCATGGAACACCCAGGGCCCTACCGTCCCATCCAGCGCCTCCCACTGGGGTGCCATGAGGCAGGCCCAGGGTAAGGGGAAGGAGAAATTGACCACGCTCTCCTGAGATGCAGGATGTAACAGATGTGGTTCAGATCATGGCATTGAGTGGGGAGTGCAGTGACCTTACCCGATCACTCGTGGACACCATCAGTGAGATGAGTGATGAGGTAACAGGACTGTCGGGAGAAGTAACATTAATGGCATGAGAAATGGGAACGATGTCCAGGAACATCAGTGAGGGAATAGTGTCCATGAGGGAGGGAATGTCAGTGGTAGTGAAAGGACGACACTGACAATGACACAGGCCATGAGGGAGGGCATGTGTGAGTTAGCTGCTGCAATAAGGGAGCACACCCATGCCAAGCACCATTGACAGAATCAACTACTATTCCCACTGCAGTCCCCACACCAGCCTCTGAAGAGACCCAAGCTGGACCCTCCACGTTAACACCTGACGCCCCCCTCCCCCCTGCCACCCATGAAGAAGTGCACACTCACCGAGATGTTAGAAGGACTAAGCTTGGTACCAAGCCCAAAATACATTACGCCACCGCCTGCAGGCAGGGGTGGTGGGGAGTCCAAGACCAAGCGCAGCAGGCAACGTTAGACTAAGGGGGATGAGAGATGGTGCAGCCTTTCTTTGCTGCTGCTGCTGTTGTTGTTGTTGCTGTTACTGTTGTAACTGTTTTCAAATTGAAAGTTTTTTGTAAGTCATGTAAATTTACAACTTTATAAGTGGTCTTAAAGTTTAAGTGATCTTAGAGCGTAAGTGTTTTCAAATTGAAAGTTTTTTGTAAGTTATGTAACTTTACAAGTTTATAAGTGATCTTAAAGCGTCATATTAAAGTAAAGTTTGATGCAAGAATAATTTTATTACACTAAAGTTAAGTACATTGTAAACTTTTGAATAAAATATATTCTACATTAAAACTGAATCATGTTCCATTAACACAACACAACATTACGGAACAGCGCCAAAAAATAAACATGTCCATGCGGAATAGTTGTCGCTGAGCGCTCAGGCATCAGTAAAGCTTCACGGATGAGCTGCTGGTGCAAGGCTCGAGCAATCGTTAAAGGAGCACATGGCCCGTCCTCCTCCAACGTTGTGCTCTGGCCTCAGGCACTTGCATGGTTTCCTCATCCTCGTCATCATCCTCCTCCTCCTCCTCCTTCTCCTCCTGCTCGTCACCTGCATCTTCCAAATCATTATCATCAGCCACCCTCACTGCAGGTGGGTCTTCCACTACCATATGCTGCTGCCTCATGATGGCTAAGTTATGCAGCATGCAGCACACAACAGTGAACTAACCGACAATCTCAGAGGAGTATTGCAAGTAGCCTCCGAAATGGTCCAGGTATCAGAAATGCTGTTTTAATATGCCAATGGTCCTCTCTATGATGCTGCATGTCGTAATGTGCGACATGTTGTATTGACGGTCAGCTTCTGTCCAGGTTACGCGTAGGGGCGTCATGAGCCAGATGGCGAGGCCGTACCCTTTGTCTCCCAGTAGCCAGCTCTGCCCTTCTGGCTGCTGCTCAAACATGTCAGATATAACACTGTCGCGTAGGATGAACGCATCATGGGTGTTGCCAGAGTATCTTGCATTGACTGACATTATGCGATGCATGTTGTCACACACAAGCTGCACATTCACGGAGTGGAAGCCTTTTCTATTCCTGAACAGCTCGGCATTCTCCAAAGATGCTCACAATGCGATGTGTGTGCAATCAATGCAGTCCTGTACCTTTGGGAAGCCAGCAATCCTTGAGACCCCCACAGCCCTGTCACTGATTGTTTGGATGGTCATTGGGAACTTAATTAAGTCATTCTTCCGCAAATACAGTGCAGCCGTAACCTGGCGAATGGAGACACATATTGCACGTTGAGAGATGGCGCACACATCTCCAGTTGTAGCTTGAAACAATCCCGAGGCATAGAAGGAAAGTGCAGCTGTAACCTTCACTTCAACTGACAAAGCAGTCCACCTACCACTTCTCGGCTGCAGGTCTGGTCTCAGCAAATCACAGATCTCACAGACAACTTCTCTGCGGAAACGCAGCCTTCTGACACAATCTGCATTACTCAGTTCCAGGTATGAATGCCTGACTCAAAATTGTCAAGGCGGGTGAGGCCTCCTGCCCAGTAGCCTACGGGCTCTGATGTTCCTGATGTGGTGAGCTCTAATCAATTGTCTCCTACACAACACAATGATGCAGAACATAGAAACATAGAATCATAGAAAATAGGTGCAGGAGTAGGCCATCTGGCCCCTCGAGCCTGCACCACCATTCAATAAGATCATGGCTGATCATTCCTTCAGTACCCCGTTCCTGCTTTCTCTCCATATCCCTTGATCCCTTTAGCCACAAGGGCCATATCTAACTCCCTCTTGAATATATCTAACGAACTGGCATCAACAACTCTCTGCAGTAGGGAATTCCACAGGTTAACAACTCTCTGAGTGAAGAAGTTCCTCCTCATCTCAGTCCTAAATGGCTTATCCCTTATCCTAAGACTATGTCTTCTGGGTTCTGGACTTCCCCAACATCGGGAACATTCTTCCTGCATCTAACCTGTCCAGTCCCATCAGAATTTTATATGTTTCTATGAGATCCCCTCTCATCCTTCTAAACTCCAGTGAATACAGGCCCAGGGGATCCAGTCTCTCCTCATATGACAGTCCTGCCATCCCAGGAATCAGTCTAGTGAACCTCCGCTGCACTCCCTCAATAGCAAGAAGGTCCTTCCTCAGATTAGGAGACCAAAACTGAACACAATATTCCAGGTGGGGCCTCACCAAGGCCCTGTACAACTGCAGTAAGACTTCCCTGCTCCTATACTCAAATCCCCTAGCTATGAAGGCCAACATACCATTTGCCTTCTTCACCGCCTGCTGTACCTGCATGCCAACCTTCAATGACTGATGAATCATGACACCCAGGTCTCGCTGCACCTCCCCTTTTCCTAATCTGCCGCCATTCAGATAATATTCTGCCTTCATGTTTTTGCCCCCAAAGTGGATAACCTCACATTTATCCATATTATACTGCATCTGCCATGTATTTGCCCACTCGCCTAACCTGTCCAAATCACCCTGCAGCCTCTTAGCATCCTCCTCACAGCTCACACCGTCACCCAGTTTAGTGTCATCTGCAAACTTGGAGATATTACACTCAATTCCATCATCCAAATCATTAATATATATTGTAAAGAGCTGGGGTCCTAGCACTGAGCCCTGAGGCACTCCACTAGTCACTGCCTGCCATTCTGAAAAGGACCTGTTAATCCCGACTCTTTGCTTCCTGTCTGCCAACCAGTTCTCTATCCACGTCAGTACATTACCCCCAATACCATGTGCTTTGATTTTGCACACCAATCTCTTGTGTGGGACCTTGTCAAAAGCCTTTTCAAAGTCCAAATACACCATATCCACTGGTTCTCCCCTGTCCACTCTATTGGTTACATCCTCAAAAAATTCCAGAAGATTTGTCAAGCGTGATTTCCCTTTCATAAATCCATGCTGACTTGGACCAATCCTATCACTGCTTTCCAAATGTGCTGCTATTTTATCCTTAATGATTGATTCCAACATTTTCCCCACTACTGATGTCAGGCTAACTGGTCTATAATTGCCCATTTTCTCTCTCCCTCTTTTTTTAAAAAGTGGTGTTACATTAGCAACCCTCCAGCCCAGAGGAACTGATCCAGAGTCGATAGACTGCTGGAAAATGATCACCAATGCATCCACTATTTCTAGGGCCACTTCCTTAAGTACTCTGGGATGTCGACTATCAGGCCCTGGGGATTTATCGGCCTTCAATCCCATCAATTTCCCTTTCACAATTTCCCGCCTAATAAGGATATCCTTCAGTTCCTCCTTCTCACTAGATCTTCAGATCCCAGTACATCGGGAAGCTTATTTGTGTCTTCCTTTGTGAAGACAGAACCAAAGTACTTGTTCAATTGGTCTGCCATTTCTTTGTTCCCCATTATAAATTCACCCGAATCTGACTGCAAGGGACCAACGTATGTTTTCACTAATCTTTTTCTCTTCACATATCTATAGAAGCTTTTGCAGTCATTTTTTATGTTTCCGGCAAGCTTCCTCTCGTACTCTATTTTCCCCCTCTTAATTAAACCCTTTGTCCTCCTCTGCTATATTCTAAATTTCTCCCAGTCCTCAGGTTTGCTACTTTTTCTGGCTAATTTGTATGCCTCTTCCTTGGATTTAACACTATCCTTAATTTCCCTTGTTAGCCACGGTTGAGCCACGTTCCCTGTTTTATTTTTACTCCAGACAGGGATTTACAAATGTTGAAGTTCATCCATTTGATCTTTAAAGGTTTGCCATTGCCTATCCACCGTCAACCCTTTAAGCATCATTTGCCAGTCTTATCTAGCCAATTCGCGCCTCATACCATCAAAGTTACCTTTCCTTAAGTTCAGGACCCTAGTTTCTGAATTAACTTTGTCACTCTCCATCTTAATAAAAAATTCTACCATATTACGGTCACTCTTCCCCAAGGGGCCTCGCACAACAAGATTGCTCATTAGTACCTTCTCATTACACATCACCCAGCCTAGGATGGCCAGCTCTCTGGTTGGTTCCTCGACATATTGGTCTGGAAAACCATCCCTAATACACTCCAGGAAATACTCCTCCACCGCATTGCTACCAGTTAGGTTAGCCCAAAAGGTATGGCATTGATAGTATTTCCCCCATACTTAATATTAAACTTTCAAAGAAGGTCAAAATGGCAGGAAAGCAGGCAGCACAGGTTCATAGTTTTCTCTCTCTCTCTCTCTCCCGCAAGGTATGTATATGGACCACACCCAAAGGTCTTTTGTCCTCTCCTCTCCCCCTTCTGACCCCCTTGAGTCTTGTGACCTCTCTCCCTCTCTCTCCCCCCCACCCCTCCCCTCACCGCCCCCAGCCTCTCCGTTTGTTTGCTGCAGCCTGTCCGGTGATTTTGCTTGCTGCAGCCGCTTTGTGTGCTCCAATGTCGGCAGTTCAATCTCTCCTGCCCCTACCCCAGGCTGAGTGGTCTTCTGGTGCATTGTCATCCCAACCCTAGCCCAGGCCGAATGGCCTCCCGGTGCGTTGTCGTTCCGCCCCTAGTCCAAGCCGAGTGGCCTCCCAGACCGGCCAGCCTGCTGCCCTCCCGGTCGAGTTTTAAGATGAAGATCGGACTTATTTCTATTTTTTATTTGTTATTGTATGCTTATTACTTTTTGTTTCCAAGTTTTAGTGCTTCGTAAGTTTTGGTGCTTTAGGTGCAGGTCCTCTCTGCTTCCCTTCCCGCCCCTATCCCAGGCTGAATGGCCTCCAATATACCTACCTGTGCTGATTTCTTAACTCTCCGCAAAGGTTTTCTGAAGTGGCCACACACGCTGGCCTAAGTAGATTTGGAGTAACTATTAGCTGGTCAAAGTTGCCTAAATGGACAGAACTAGCATAGATGGCTGGTAACACCGCCTTTTGAGAAAAACACTAAACTAAAAAAGTCTTAATTAACTCACTTACACTGGTGCAAATTGAATATATAAAATGGGAATTTTTAAGATATGCCAGAAAAATCAAGTTGCTCCAAAATTGAGCCCCATGAAACGACCAGATTGTTGTAAAAACCCATCTGGTTCACTAATGCCCTTGAGGGAAGGAAATCTGCTATCCTTACCTGGGCTGACCTAGATGTGACTTTTAACAGTCCTCTGAAATGACACAGCAAGCCCCTCAGTTGTACCAAACATCTACGAAAAACAACAATAAGAATCAAAGTGGACCTCAGCACCGGCTTCGGACACGACAAAGGCTCATGCAGCTCAGTCGACACTGAAAAGTCCTCCTCACTACATCTGGGGACTTGTGCCAAAATTGGGAGAGCTGTTCCACAGACTAGTTACACAACAGCCTCACATATTCATACTTCAGCAAGAAGCCAGTCTTCAGCCAATTCGATTCACTGCATGTGATATCAAGAAACGACTGAGTGCACTGATTACAGCAAAGGCTATGGGCAACATCCAGCTGTCATGCTGAAGACTCTAACCAAGCTGTTCCAGTACAGCTACAGCACTGGCATCTATCTGACAATGTGGAAAACTGCACAGGTATGTCCTGTCCACAAAAAACAGAACAAATCCAATCTGGCCAATTATCGCTCCATCAGTCTATTTTCAATCATCAGCAAAGTGATGGAAGGTGTGGTTGACAGTGCTATCAAGCGTCACTTACTCACTAATAAACTGCTCACGATTCTCAGTTTGGGTTCTGCCAGGACCATTCAGCTCCCGACCTCATTACAGCCTTGGTCCAAAAATGGTCAAAAAAGCTGAATTCCAGAGGTGAGGTGAGAGTGACTGCTCTTGGCATCAAGGCCGCAATTTTCCCCTAAAAAAATAGGTGGGTTTGGAGCATGGGGGCAGTAAAATTATTAAAAATGGAATTCCCGACTGGATCCTGCCTCCAACCCGTTCATTTACAGTTTTAATGGTGGCAAGACAGGGGGATCAGGCAACCAACCCGCTCCAAGGATACGGAATATCAATTTAAATATTATAAAGAGACTGGAAGCCATTTTGAATGTATCTACATGTGGACGGGTTTCACACAATTTGGACTGCATCGGTTCAAGCAGGCGGCTCACCACCACCTTCTCAAGGGCAATTAGGAATGGACAATAAATGCTGGCCTTGCCAGCGACGCCCACATCACATGTACGAATAAAAAAAGAGTACAGAACTGTGGTCACCTATCCATCTATAATCTCAGAATCCCACCTTCATAGTTGCTTGTAATTGTTCCCAAGTGAACTGAAGCTAGCAAAAATTGGATCTTGGAGTTTGGAGCCCAAGGCCGCTATAACAGATGCCACTTGCATTGCTACATCCTTAAAGTTTAAACTGAAGTGCAGTTAACAGTTGGTACAATATAACTATACCACCTTTTAATGCTGTATCTATGGAAAAAGTGACCTTTAAAATTTCGACAATTACTATACAGGGTTTTCAATGACATGATTGAAACTTTGGATGCATGCTCATATTATTGCATATCACCTTTCAGGGTTCAATGCTTGAACTGCTTCTTGTGTGTTATCTTTTCACCTCTCTCACTGTAATGGCCTACCCATTTCCTATTCTTTCATGTTTATTCCATGCACCAAGCCCTCAGCAAACGCTTGTCATAGAAATTCGGCATTTGAGAATGTTTAAAGTGAAGGCTTTAATTTCCAGCTGCATTCATTTATCCAAGTTATTTTCAGTTCACAAGTTTACCCACATACCTGCAATCATCTCCCTCCGGTCATATCTGACTCATATCCATGAGCCACTGTCCACAGCATTTTACTTAGTTGTATTCTCTTTGACTGCCAATGCATAACAAAATCATTTATTTCACTCTGAATGACCAGGCAAAATTTCAGAGTCATTGTTGTCAAATGTAAAAGTTTGGTTTGTGTGGCAACGAACATATTTAACATGTCTGGAATTGGGAAGTTCCCATGAGTAACATAAAAATCCCAAGCATATTTTCTATAGTTCACTTTGCAGTAATTGGAATTATTCTTCTGCAAAAACATATGCCAATTGTTGTATATTTATCTAGTCCTAATACTAGTTCAATTACTAAAGTTCCTTTGGTCTTACAATGACAGTTATACATACTGAGACATCAAAGGAACTTTTAGGATCTACTCAGTAACAATGTTATAACCCAAATAGTGTTATTATGAAAGTATTATATCAATGATATACTGTATATCAATATTTGTAGAACCAAACTGAATGAGGTAAAGGTTTTTTTAATCTCTCCCGTTCACAATATTTTTACGTTAGAATACTGGAATAAACAAATGGAATGAGTTTATCCCAGTTGCAGAGAATATGTCAAATCCAGTCTGCTTTTCAACATGGCCGCCAAAACTCATACAACTATCAAGTAAAAAAAACATTGTAGCTGTAATCTTGGGAGTGCTTGAAAACCTGAAACAACAATTAATGGTACATAGACTCTCACTAATTGAAATCAGGTCAGTTGAATGTGGCTGATACTCACATTATGATGAAAAACATGAATTAAACCTTAATCATATGGTGAAGAATTACAGTCCCTAAAATTAATTTTATTTTAGATTTGGAGCTTTTATATTCTTTAATTTTAATAACATTCAGAAACACTGAATATTGCTTGACAATTATGTAGTTTAAAGCTTTTATGTCTGCAAGCCAGAAGAAAAGTAGTTTGCATCCTCAAATGTTACTGCAGATTTATTGGTCACCCATTATGTGGGAACCCAATACTTGTAGATGAAAGTAATATGAATTGAGCCAAAATAAATGTAGGAAAGTGCAGTTGACAGTACTGGTGGAACTACTGAATGTCACAGCCAAAAATGATTTTGGAACCATTAATTGGCTTTCTATCAGTCATATTATTATCAATCTCAATATGAATTCATTAATTTACACTTTAAAGAAAAAAAAATAGATGTTAAAGAAAAGATTGTTTTACCAAATTCAAAGAATCATACAGCACAGGAGGAGGCCATTCGGCTCATCGTGTCTGTGCCAATTCTTTGAAAGGGTTATTCAATTAGTCCCAATCGTCTGCTCTTTCCCAATAGCCCTGCAATGTTTTCCTTTTCAAGTATTAATCCAATTCCCTTTGGAAAGTTACTACTGAATCTGCTTCCACCACACTTTCAGGCAATGCATTCCAGATCACAACAACGCGCTGCTTAAATAACATGTATCCTCATTTCCTACCTGGTTTTGTCAATTAGCGTAAATCTGTGTCCTCTGGTTATCGACCCTTCTGCCAGCGGAAACAGTTTCTCCTTATTTATTCTAGCAACACCCCTCATAATTTTGAACACCCTATAAAATGTACTTTTAACCTTCACGTCTATAACAAGAGCAATCCCAGTTTCTCTTGTCTCTTCACATAACTGTAGTCCCTCATCCCTTTCAGTCGTGGTTTAATCAAATATTTTGGCTGTAATTTTCACTGCCGGGGGGAAATCAGGCAAGATGCACGAGCCAACTCCATAGGGGGCTTATGGGCATCACAGCCGCCAAAGAAAACAGGGGTGTTAAAATAGTCGTGGGGTGGGAAAGGAACAGTAAATGTACCACTTGGATTGTAATTTCCATTCCGCCTGGTTTCCAACCAAAATTCTCTCCATTTTCTTTAATTTTACACACAAAGGTAAATATCCTCCAAAGTTCTTACAGGCTAGAAAGCACCATCAGTGATACTTGTGGATGAGTGTTTAATACTCATATAGAGCTCAATTTTCACCAGTGATTTGCGCCATTTTTTTGGCACGCGCCGTTTTTTTTGGCCTAAATTAAAAAATCAAAGTTTCCCCAATCTTTGTGCGCCAACGTAACTCAGTTAGTTACGATTTTTATAGGTTAGTTTTTTTTTGCATCATGGGCGTGTAACCTGATGTCTGTGCCAGTTTTTCACAATTATGCAAGTTTGGCCATTTAATTTCTCCTAGGACGGCGTATGTGACCACATCCAAAAAATCTTCTGGGCACTTAAGGAAAACCAACGCACATTAAAAAATCGGCACAGAAAGATGCCAGTGTTTTTATGCAAAGTTTTGGAGGGACTCAAGAACACATAAATATACATAATCAACCTTAAATTTTTTAAGTTTAAAACACAGGAAATGGAATTTGAATGGAATTCTTTTAAAACTGACACGCCACCACCGAACGTCTCCAAACCGAGCTCAAGGGTCGGAGCATCGGCCAGCAGAATCAGTCCCTTGCCCGGACACAGTGGCTAGGGGCTCGGCTTGAAAAGCAGCCCGGGGGGACTGGGGGGCTGTGGAAGGCAAACAGAAGGCATGAAAACCCTTACACTATGCATCAAATGAAGCCTGGTGGGGGGGGGGGGGGGTTCCCAATCATTGCGCCTGCTCAGACCAGGGTGTGGTCCATACTAGGGCGTCGACCTTGGGGAGAGAGAACAAAGAACCTTGTCCTGCCTGCCATTTTGAGCTTCTTGCAAAGGTACAATTTAATCATGGGGGCAATACTGACAATGCCATACCTTGTGCAAGCCTTCTGCATAATGGTGCTGCGGAGGAGATGATTGATTCGACGTCATCGCATGAGGAACCTCAGAGCACGTAGGGTGATGGGCAGGAGGCCTTACCCACATCGGTTATATTGAGACAGGTATCCGTACCTGCCCCTGGTGATGCAGACTGTGTCAGAAGGCTGCGTTTCACAAATAAGTTGCTGCTGAGATCTGTGAGTTAGTAAAAGTAGACCTGCAACCTGGAAGCGTCAGGAGGATTGCTTTGTCAGTTGAGGTGAAAGTTACAGCTGCACTTTCATTCTATGCATCTGGATCATTCCAGGCCACAACTGGGGATGTGTGCGCCATTTCTCAACATGCAGCATATATCTGCATTTGGCAGGTGACTGCTGCAATATATGCCTGGAGGAATGACTATGTAAAGTTCCCCATGACTGCCCAGGCAATGCGCGAAAGGGCTGTGGGCTCCTCCAGGATTGCTAGCTTCCCAAAGGTACAGGGCTGCATTTATTGTACCCACATCACCTTGCGAGCACCTTTGGAGGTTTCTGAGATGTACAGGAACAGAAAAGGCTTCCACTCCATTAATGTGCAGCTCATGTGTGATGACATGCATGCATCGCATCATGTCAGTTGATGAAAGATAACTGGGAGCACCCACGATGAGTTCATCCTACGCAAGAACGTTATATCTGCCATATTTCAGCAGCAGCCAGAAGGGCAGAGTTGGCTACTGGGAGACAAAGGATATGGCCTCGCCACCTGGCTCATGATGCTCCTACACGTAACCCAGATGGAAGCTGACCAGGAATAAAACATGTCACACATTGCGATGTGCAGCTCGTGCCATCTGCCCTCAATCACAGTAACTAGTGCCTCCGCTTCATCCTGTAAGAAATTCTTGGTCTTTGCGCCGCATTGCACCTTGTATTGCCGCTCTGATTTTTCCAATGAGAATTAAAGTTCTCACACACAACTGGCTCTTTAAAAATGGCCGAATACAGACTGGGAGCTGTTCTAGGCAAGCATGCCCATAGCAATCATGTCAAAAACTTTTTTTTTTCGTGCATGCGCAGAAGGGATGGCATCATTTTTTCGGCGCAGACATTCGGATCCATCCCCCTAAGCTGCGCGGCGCCAAATTCAAAAAATAGAATGGGGAAAATTGCTACTTATTTTTTTGGAGTAGTTGGGGCCAAGAAAAATGGGCGTAACTCTGGCAATACACCAAAAAACGGGATTTGTGAAATTGAGCCCATTATAATTATTTTTCTGTCATCTTTGCATAGGCATTAACCTATCAATGCTCCATTAAAAACAGACTGAAGAATTTCATATGAACATATTAAGCATTGTCCATTAATATTGCCAACAGTAATTTCTAGCCTTACAACTCAAATAGTTTTAAAGTAGAAAATTGATAGCAAATCAAGAAGGAATGCAAAATAATGAGGAGGGGAGCCACATTTGTAACTCTCTCAACTGACAATCATCAGATGTAATGGAGCGCAGACAGCACATGCATCTAGAACAGAATATACAGTAAACTTGTAGAACATAATGCTTTCCAGTCAGTGAAATAAAGCAAACTAAAATACATTGCAAATAGCTATCAGTCTGGAGAGCGATACACTTATAATGTGAAAGATATTGGACTGCAAAAGGATAACAGGGACACTCAATCACAAATTTTCAATTGTACTTAACTTGCGCTCTGCGTATGCAGGTTATTAATTATCCTCATTCCACAACTTAGCAAAGAGAGCAGAAATGGAGAATAAATATGATTTACCATGGACTGTTATAAGAGATGTAATGCTGAACTCCTAATCAATTTGTATTGCACGTACACATCAGTATTGTGAGATGCACTGGCATTGTCATGGACAGTTTGATGCTTTGATTCATAAAGCAAGTCTGAATAACTGCATCAGGATGTGAAAGTATGAGATACCCATTTACTCACACATATCTACTGCAATGCCCTTAAGCTGTAAAAGGCAGATGTATTAAATTGCCATAAAATCGAGATCATCATTTAATCAAAAAAGATCACATCAAACTGAAAGTACACTATAGGATAACAACTCAGGAAAAATCCAATTAAACTAAAGGAGTACAGATTCAAAAGCAAGGAGTGGACAAAACTGCAAATTAGTTATTCTTATCTGTAGAGCTCCTCGATAATGATTCAAAGGCTTTCTTTCCTGAAAAGAAGAGGAGGAAGAGATATTTAGAAGGGTGAAGCAGAATGGTGTGAAAGAAATGGAAGTATCCAACAAGTAAAGTGCACAACTGTGATTTACAATTGCATGTAATATAACTGTGTTGATGGTCATACAGGCATTGTTAATTACATTTTTGTATTAATTATAATGGTAAATTATAGCATTGCAGTTCAAACATATCTTCTACCTGATGAGTCACACTGTCCACCTGATTTCCTCCCAACCCCGCCACCAAGTTAAAATCAAGGCTTAGTTACAGTTTCTGCACAGCTCTAAGTCAAATGAGATTTGAATTAACATGAAAGCTTGTTTGACCACTGGAAATTGGTCCGCGTAGCGCTGACGTGTTTCAACGTCTCGCCTTTTCGCTTAAAGGGGGGGGGGCCGCTGCGCACTCTGCATGGCCTCTGATGGCCTTCACTGGGTGGCCAGAGCAGCATGGTGCCGAGGCCGCAGCCCAGCACCCAAAACGGAGTACCTGGTTGCACAATGGCGTCCTGGACCACGCAACATAGGAAGTCATCGGGCCGACCCATGAGTTAGCCAAAAAGGTAAGATTGCAGCGCGGGGCACTCCCGACCTCCCCTTTAATTTCTGCCCCGCGAGTGGATGTCAGCCCAGCTCGCGACCCGCGAGGTTGGCACTGACAGCCGCTCATGCCAACCTCGTGGGGGGAAGAGCAATATTCGCCGCAGGGCAGAAAGGGGTCGGCAAGTGGTGCTGAGGGGTCGCCACACATGGCGATGACATCATCGCTGGTTGCACATCGGCTCAGGGCGCTACCAGTGGGGCGCGGTGCTACCGTGTCAACACCTCCTCTAACTCCCGTGCAATTTCGCGGGAGCTGGTGCCACCCCCCTCCAGGGTGAAAAGTGTTTCGCTCCCCACTGGCGCCCCCCAGAGGCAATAACGGTCATTGCAAAAAGGGGAAATTTCGACCCCCTAGTGTATACATGAACATAAAGGACTTCCACTCACTGAATGTGCAGCTGGTGTCCAACGACAGACATTGTATCATGCAGGTCTGTGCCGGTTTCCTGGCAGTTGTCAAGGTGATTTTATCTTGCTATCCTGCACCAGTCCTCAACACCTCCCACCCCACCCCGCCCGCCCAACCGCCCTGCCCCCCCCACACCTCCACCCCATACAATATTCAACCTAGAATATTGGGGGACAGGCTGGTTGTTGCCCTTGAACACACAGCTCATGACACTTGTCAGGGACCGACAGACTGAGAAGAGTGATACAATCAGAGCCACACCTCCACCAGAACTCTGATTGAGCACATTATTTTTCGGGAGATGCTAATAAAACATCTCTGGTGATGGGACAGTTTTTTGTAACAGATTGGTATTGGCATTTCATATTGAAATTCCCGGTCATGGATGAACAGATAATGGGGGTGAAATTCGATGAAGCCCAAAAATGGGCACGGGGAGTACGTTCAAAGTGGTGCAGGCAGCATGCAAAATTCATGCTACCTGCTCATTATAATGATTGCAGAGCTGAGCTCAATGCTAAATACGCCACTGGTTGGCTCAGCGCTCAACAGGGGGCCCAATATTGGATGCAGCCTGCTGTCCAATAACATTTTTTCAAGACTCTCTGCACTTCTTAAAAGGGAGGTGCTCTTTTGCAGAAGCACCTCATTGTCACTCTGCATGCAGCCATGATCAACAGGGAAGAGAAGGGCAAGATTATCTGATGCAGCACTGGAGGCCTTGGTCCTGGGGGTGTACAAATGAAGACAGCTCCTCTATCTGTAGCGAGGCAGGATACCTTCCAGGCCGCATGCCAGAAGGCAATGGGAGGAGATAGCAGAAACTGTCAGTACCATGTGTATTGCCCTCAGGACCTGGATCCATTGCCATAAGAAGTTTAATGACCTCACACGAGTCATCAGGGTGAGTGAAAGCATCTTCAAATGCAATATGAAAACTGCACCACTAGCCTGACACACTTCTCAATGCACCACAGCTCTATCATTCACCTACCAACAATTTCTAGCAATCATGACTCACAATCATTGCTTCTCATCACCCTTACACACTTCCTACTGCTGAAAACCTCACACCCACATCTCACACCTTGCACACGCTACCAGCTAGCCAATCATGACAGTGAGCAGCAGGAGGCAGGCGGAGTGGAGGCACATCTTCAGGCCCTCACTGAGTTGGAGGAGACGGTGCTGGAGATAATTGGAGGGGCCATCACTGAAGCAGTGGGTAAGCGGTGAGGTTGAAAACATTGCTCATACCTAATCCTTCTTCTCACATCCCACTTTCCCCTCATTCCACAATGTCTTTTTACTTACAAGCTACTCATGGTGTAAGCACGCATATGTTGATTTCCTCCCCCTTCACCACAACTCGACCCTTGTGCCTTTCTCCTTTCAGATACCCAAGAACTGCCAGCAGCCCAGCCTGTCCCCAATGTTGTGGAGGAGAAGAGTGAAGGAGAAGTAGAGGCACTGTTACACAATCTGACACTCCCAGGCACGAGCTCAGAAAATAGCACTGTGTATACTTTAGAGGGTGGTATAGATGAAGGATCTGCATGTGGTGAGTCACTGGGCATGAGTGGGCTGCAGCCAGGCCAGGGGGAGAGGGTAGTACAGGTGCCAGCTCCACGGATGGCATGTTCGGGCACCAGTTCTGCCACACAGGACTCAGATGATGACTTCAATGGATGGCCTTCAGAAGAAGGGTGATGGCACGCTCACAGAAATGCTTGGTGCAATGGCAAGCCTGCCAGAGAGCCTCTTGTCAGTGTCAAGGAGCATGGAGGAGTTGGTCTCCAACATTCCACAGGGCTTTGCATGGAGCTTGGAGCCCATGATTTCCAGGATTGACGTGATGGGCAACTGCTTTAGAGTACTTGTGGACCCAGCTATGATGCTGTGTGTGATGGATGTCGCAGCTTCCATTGCAGCACAAGCAGAAACAACCCAATGTTTGGAAGTTCAGACTGCTGTCCTGCAGGCTCAGCTTACACATCGTGGCTGGGTTTATGAGTATGGAAAGGGGTTTGCAGGGTCTCACACCAGTCCAGCAATCTGTGCTCCAACAGATGACTAAGAATGTGAAGCGCCGCCCCGGGGGAGTGGCAGTGACTCCGTGGAGTAAATATTTGCTATCCTCTCTCAGGATGACAGCATTCGTACTCACACCACTGCCACTCAGCCAATACCCTTGCTGCTGCCTGTCGGCCAGCCAACCCAGACTGCTGTTGCACATGCCAAGGTGGTGCGGTCTAATAGCGGGTCTTCTAGGCCCAGAGCTGCTCGAGGTTATCCTGCAAGTCCATCTGCAGTCTCGCCACGGAAAGTCAGCAGCCTTCCACCAGCCATGCTGCTGCCACTGGGGTAGCATTGCATAGCAACACTAGGATAGGCAAAGGCACATGAAAGCTAGACACTAAAGGAATGTGCAAGGGTGATTCGTTGACATTGTTGTGTAGTTTTACATTGATTCATTTATAAATTATGTTTGAAATGTTTGTTTTCTGGTGGCTCTCATTTCAGCTTTGTGCCCAAGAGGATGCTATGATGTTCCATGACAGAGGGATGGTAAGGTGGGGAAGTGGTGAGCAACAGGGACCTGGGGTTTCCTTCAGGGGAACCAGATTGTGATGAGGTGTTCACAGACAGCCCTTCTGGAAAGGGATCTGCTGCCTGCCTCCTCCTCCTCTTCTTCCTCCTCCTTCTCTTTCTTCTCCTCTACCTCCCTATCTTCCTCCTCCTGCTCCCCATCTTCCTCCTCCTCTGCCTCCTGAAGTGGTTGCAGAACCCATGGTGGCAAGGGTTGCGCTTGCATGATGGCACAGATGTAGGAAACCATGACAAAATGGGACATCCGTGCAGACTGGAGGCTTCACATTGCTTCAGTACCCCGATGATCTGCTTGATGAGGTTCCTCGTGGAAGCATGGATGTCATTATATGACTGATGGCCACGAGTGGTGGGGTTGCAGAGGGGAGTCGTCAGCCAGGTGTGGAGCAGATAGCCCTTGTTTCCAAACAGCCACACTTGGGTTTGACGGTGGCTGGAAGATTACTGGCACAGCAGGCTGCCGCAGGATGAAGGCATTATGATTGCTGCCAGGAAATCCAGCATTGACCTTCATGATATGCTTGGTGTGGTCGCACACCAACTTCACATTAAGTAAATGGTAGCTTTTGAGGTTGCGTTACATCTCAGGATTGATATGCGGCACCCGCAGGCCACGTGTGTTCAGTCAATGGCGCCTTGCACCCTTCTGAAGCCCAATATCCTGGCAAAATCACATGCGTACTCATCCTGCTTCCATCTAAAAAAGAAAGACTTGCATTTATATAACGCCTTTCATGACTACCAGACATCTCAAAGCGTTTTACAGCCAATGAAGTACTTTTGGAGTGTAGTCACTGTTGTAATGTGGGAAGCATGGCAGCCAACTTGCACACAGCCAACTCCCACAGACAGCAATGTGATAATGACCAGATAATCTATTTTTGTTATGTTGATTGAGGGATCAATATTGGCCAGGACATGGGATCTTTTACATCCACCTGATAGGCAGTCATGGGCCTCGGTTTAATGTCGCATCCAAAAGATGGCATTTCTAACGCAGCACTCCCTCAGCACTGCACTGGAGTGTCAGCCTAGGTTTATGTGCTCAAGTTCCTGGAGTAGAACCGTTACCTACAACCTTCTGACAGAGGCAAGTGTGCTACCCCCTGAGCCAGAGCTGACACTATTCAGAGTGAAGACAATGAAGTCCCTTCTGCTGCAGTACAGAACCTCTGTGACCTCCCAGATGCAGCAATGGGCAGTGAACTGGGAGATGTTAGCTCTGTCCCCAGCTCCAGACTGGAAGGATCCAATGGCGAAAAAATTGATGGTGACCTTGAGGGCCATTGGTCGAGCCGTCGTCGCCCTGCTCTGAGGCTGCAGGTCTGGTTCCAGGAACTGGCGGAGTTCTGTGACCACCTCCTTGGTTAAGCAGAGCCTCTGAATACTGAAATATACAAGTATACTCAAATGTACTACTCCTGGCTTAAGTGCAGGCAGGAGAAGTGTTCTCGGAAGACCCTAGATGGGTAAGGTCTTCTGCTGAGAGCCCTCCTGCCCCTCCTCCTCCTCCCTTTGAAATCAGCTTGTCCACTTCCTGGCTGCTTCTGCTCCATCTCCCCATCATATTTGCGATGGGAACTGCAAGTAGAGCCCCCATGGTCTGAGCAGAACCCTTTAAATGAGAAGCAAGGCTTTCTCCACTTGCAGCACCACCCCCCATCACCTCACCAACTTTAAATAACTCTAGAAAGCTCCAAAAAGGTGAACAAACTTACACAGAGCCAATATAAATCTAAAAACAAGTCACCTGCAAATTGTTGCTTTAAAAAGCACTGGTGGGTGATCCCTTGTGCAGCTGAATGCACATTCAGCTGTTTGTGTTTTGGAGAGGGCATTGACTAGAGTGGCGACATCCAAAATGGCAGGTCATGCGTCAAATCAGCATTGGATTCTGATTGATATTACAATCTGATTGATTAACATTTTTCTAGCGAGTGCAGGCAGTGGCAGATTTGTTTTCTATTTTTCTATCGCTTTTATTTGTTAAATGTGACTCCGTGTGGCCAATAACATGGTCCCAGTGGAAGTGAAATACTACCAGTGTCAGTGCTGTTCAGAGATTCCGTACACTGGTGCGACATCCCCACTGACAGCTGGGAGTCCCTGGCCTAAGGCCGCCCTAAGTGGAAGAAGTGCATCAGAAAGGGCGCTGAGCACCTTGAGTCTCAACGCCGAGAGCATGCAGAAATCAAGTGCAAGCAGCGGAAAGAGCGTGCGGCAAACCAGTCCCACCCACCCCTTCCCTCAACGACGATATGTCCCACCTGTGACATAGTCTGTGGCTCTCGTATTGGACTGTTCAGCCACCGAAGAACTCACTTCAGGAGTGAAAGCAAGTCTTCCTTGATTCCGAGGGACTGCCTATGATGACACTAGTGCAAAGATTATCTGACCTTGCCTGCTACCACAAGGGTAGCTCATTTGAATAGTTTTCTTGTGCTCATGATGCAATGGGAGCAATCAGGAGGAGCAGAATTTTGGCCACCAGCAGTCAATCAAGGGCTTTTGGCTGCCCAAAGAGCATTGGCAGAATTTTCTGGCATGAAGGTGGAAGGGTACAGGACATTGGTGACCCAGGAACAGGTGGCCCAGGTAGAGGTATCAAAGAAGTAGGATGCATGGGTGGCAAATGGCACTTGGTAGGGGTCTTTCTAAGAAGGAGGCTGTGTGGTTGGTGCACTGATTGTCGAAACTTCGGCGGAGGAGTCGCGGAAACCCTTGGTAAAAACGACGTATGACAGACAAGCCAGAGAACCCTCGCAGAAATTCACCCATCAGGGCGGAGTTAGAACCATGCAATTGCATGGGGCCTCAAGCCAGTTAGGAGCCGAGAGCGAATTCAGTGGCAGGTTTAAGGAATGATGTAAATCATTCTTGATTTTAACGAGGAGCTCCCAAACTGAACCTTCGTACGGGGCCTCCTGAAAGGCAAAGACCGGCCCTGCACCCACGATGTGAAATAAATTTATCATCGAGAGCTACTACTTCCTGGGTAAAGCCTGCCTTATGTATCGTGATTTTTAATTACAGATTAAATGACCCCTCAGACAGTTGGTTCAACACAGGAAATGCGCATATCTGTTGTGTGTGTTCTTTATTTCATAGCTCCTTCACAATGCTGAATAGGATTGTAAATTGAACTTGTAAGAGGCAGAAGTAAATCGCTTGAAAGTGACAGCATGTATTAACAGATCTAAATTAATAACCAGTCGGTACAGTTCCAACTACCTTTGTTTTTTTTTTGTCATTTTCTTGATGGAATTTTTGACTCATTATTTTACTCATATTATTTGGCCCCCAATATGAAATTATCTTCAGTCCCTTCCACAAACTTCGTTCCTTAACCACTTACTCCAACCCTCTCTCTGGCTACTGTCTGAGGCTGAACAAGTCCGTTCACTACTTTGGTGTCCTATTTGATTCTGAGATGAGTTTCAGACCCCATCCCCAAATTTCATCGCACCACAAGTGGTGGCCGTGCCTTCAGCTGCCTAGGCCCTAGGCTCTGGTGTTCCCTTCTGACACCTCTCCGCCTCTCTTTCCTCCTTTAAGACCTAAACTCTTTGACCAAGCTTTTGGTAACCTGTCCTAATATCTCCTTATGTGGCTCGGTGTCAAATTATGTTTAGTAATTCTCCTCCCTGTGAAGCACCTTGGAATGTTTAGTTACATTAAAGGAACTATATAAATGCAAGTTGTTGTTGTTAAGAAAACTTAGTAATATTGATGGGGTACCTGCTTGGGTCCACCCTATAAAAATAAGAGCAAATTCTGAACATCTTAAATAAAAACAAAAAATGCTGGAAATACACACCAGATTAGTCAGTCGGTATCTGTGAAGAAAAAATACATTTTAGGTCTAAACCTTTAATCAGAATCCAAAATGTTAACTTGACGTCTCTCTTTTTTGATCTGCTGTTTATTCTGTTTTTATTTTGGGTACAACCCTTCTATATTCTTTAGTAGGTATTTGTAATTGAAAACAATGACACTAAATTGATAAAATAAATCAAGAGAGATGGGACTAATTAAACTAATTTAAAGTAACATCAGTTTTAGACATGTGCTAATGAATTAATAGAATGGAAAATTGCATCATTGCTATTACTTTTCTTTCTTGCACCTCACTTTGAACATGTTGACTCATAACTATGATTGCTAATAAATTATATTGGGCACAATGTATTTTGTAGATGCTCTGGCCTTCCCTCTGAAAGTATTGAGAATCTATAAATTATGTTCTGTCAAAGAATATAATTAAATGCAAGCAGTTGTTATTCAAAGCTGGGAATAAGGTTAAAATATACAAGTTTTGAAGAAATGTGTTCTGAGTTTATTCAGATTTTGCTTGCTGACTTAGCAATTGTGTAAACTTGTTTTTAAATTTACAAATAGTAAGCGTCCATTATATGGTTTGTCTCATGTTTCTTGTCATCTTGAAATATCAGCAAATTTGTAAAAGAAAATTTAGTGTCAAGAGGTAGATTTTCCTCTTTGGGTGAAATCGGAAAATTCATTTACAAATCACAAAACTAAAATCTTCAATGAACCAGAGCAATCGGGCAGCATAATAGAATGCAATCATTACTTTATTTTTCTTTTCATTAAGAGTGGTAACCTGATGCAGTTTTATTAATCAAGCTGAAAATGTGTTTATCATTAAAAATAAGCATTTTTAATAAGAGTGTCCTGTCCTCCAGCTGTGAGTTACCTGATTTACTTGGCATAACAGCCTTGTTATAAACTAATACACCCTTTGCATCACTGTGACTTAATGGCCTGGAATTTGCAGTTGCAATGACAGTGAAACAGTTAGCGTTCACCGTCATTACAACTGTGAATCTGACAGCAACTTCTGGAGTATGCACATGCACAGTTAAACACGGAAATCCAGAATTTGCTGTTAGTCAATCCCCGCTCCTCCACAGGGCATGCTGTTGAACTCCCCACAGCCGGCAATCAATTGAAATCACTGAACTGATGAGAACTTCAGCTTTTATGCTCTAATATCACTGTTAAAAAAACCTCAAAAAGTTAAGCCTTGTTCAATGAGGTGTAACTGAGTATTTAACAACACACTGAGCCACAACTACTGCTGAACAACTGTTCTGGCCCTGATAAAGTAATGTTATATTTGTGGAATGTCAAATTTTCCTATTATGATAAAACTTGCATGATTTTTAATATAATAATTTTTTTAACGTTTGTTTCTGATATTTCAGCTTCTATCTTAATTCTGTGTGCATGTCCCAATCTTTATTTCACGCTCTGTAAAATGATTAAAAAAATGATGGCAATTCAGTGCATTTTACTTCCTGGTTTGCTTTCTGTGAGATTCCTTGTGATTGTCTGCTTAGCCAGCTTGATGACATCACAGTTGCTGAACATTGGCAATCCTCCAGACTTGGCACCAGAACATAATTA
The DNA here is from genome assembly GCF_044704955.1 of Pristiophorus japonicus. Classification (NCBI taxonomy): domain Eukaryota; kingdom Metazoa; phylum Chordata; class Chondrichthyes; family Pristiophoridae; genus Pristiophorus; species Pristiophorus japonicus. Next base: position 184,328,964 of record NC_091977.1, read on the forward strand.
ACATCGGGAAAGGTGAAATTGAAGCCACAGATATCGTTAGATCTTTGTAGGCAACTTTCATCGAGGTCAGCAGCAAGCGCCATTGCTTCGCTGCTGACCGCAAAATCAAGGCCATTGTTATAAATGAGTGGGAACTGAGGGAGTGCTGCACTGTTGGAGGTGCCATCTTTCAGATGAGACTTTAAACTGATTCCCGTCTGCTCTTTCAGGTCGACATAAAAGATCCCATGACACTACTTCGAAGAAGAGCAGGGGAATTATACCTGGTGTCCTGGCCAATATTTATCCCTCAATCAACATCATCAAAAAAAATATATTATCTGGTCATTATCAATTCCTATTTGTAGGAGCTTGCTGTTCACAAATTAGCTGCCACACTTCCTACAATACAACAGTGACTACACTTCAAAAGTGCTTCATTGGCTGTAAAGCGCATTGGAACATCCTGAGGTCGAGAAAGGTGTTCTAAAGTGCAAGTACTTCTTTCTTTTAGGCATGGAATAGGTGGAAGGACCACCCATTCCTGCTGGCAGGATGCCCGGTCCATTTTGAGGGTTGGTGTGCTGCAGGCCCCAAACAGACCTCCCGCGGCAGTTTGCCAGCTTTGGATTGGTGCAACTTCCGGCTGTTCAGAGACTGAGTCAGCCAGAAGGCAGGTAGGTCAGTGGGTGGGAAAATCAATCGAGGAGAGAGGGAGCCCGGAATGACAGTGGCCCACAGTATTCTTGTGGGGCCCAGAGAAACACTCCTGCACCTCCTGGCCACACAAAAATAATTCCGTAATTACCTTTTGAGGACTTTTCTGCTGCACAGCCCAGTGGAGTGTGCATGCCCCAAAATTTGCCCAGTTTCCCTCAAAATTGCATCAGGGTCATATTTACATAAGAAAAGAAGAACAGAAGAAATAGGAGCAGGAGTAGGCCATTTGGCCCCTTGAGCCTGCTCCGTCATTCAATAATATCATGGCTGATCTGATCATGGACTCAGCTCCTCTTCCCTGCCCGTTCCCCATAACCCTTTACTCCCTTATCGCTCAGAAATCTGTCTATCTCCGCTTTAAATATATTCAATGACCCCAACCTCCACAGCTCTCTGAGGCAGAGAATTCCATAGATTTACAATCCTCTGAGAGAAGAAATTTCTCATCATCTCAGTTTTAAATGGGTGTTCCATTATTCTAAGACTATGTCCCCTAGTTTTAGTTTCCCCTATGAGTGGAAATATCGTCACTGCATCCACCTCATTGAGCCCCTTCATTATCTTATATGTTTCGATAAGATCACCTCTCATTCTTCGGAACTTCAATGTGTATAGACCCAACCGACTCAACTTATCTTAATAAGTCAACCCCCTCATCTCCGGAATCAACCTAGTGAATCTTCTCTAAACAGCCTGCAATGCAAGTATATCCTTCGTTAAATACGGAGACCAAACCTGTACGCAGTACTCCAGGTGTAGCCTCACCAATACCCTGTACAGTTGTAGCAGGACTTCTCTGCTTTTATACTCTATCCCCCTTGCAATAAAGGCCAACATTCCATTTGCCTTCCTGATTACTTGCTTTACCTGATAACTAACTTTTTGTGTTTCATGCACAAGGACCCCCAGGTCTCTCTGTATTGCAGCACTTTGCAATTTTTCTCCATTTAACTTATAATTTGCTTTTCTATTCTTTCTGCCAAAGTGGATAACCTCACATTTTCCCACATTATGTTCTATCTGCCAAATTTTTGCCCACTCACTTAGCCCGTCTATATCTCTTCGCAGATTTGTTGTGTCCTCCTCAAAATTTGCTTTCCCACCCATCTTTGTATCATCAACAAACTTGGCTACATTATACTCGGTCCCTTCATCCAAGTCATTGATATAGATTGTAAATAGTTGAAGACCCAGCACCGATCCCTGCGGCACTCCACTAGTTACTGTTTGCCAACCTGAAAATGACTCATTTATCCCGACTCTCTGTTTTCTGTTAGTTAGCCAATCCTCCATCCATGCTAATATATTACCGCCAACCTCATGAGCTTTTATCTTGTGCAGTAACCTCTTATGTGGCACCTTATCGAACGCCTTCTGGAAATCCAAATACACCACATCCATTGGTTCCCCCTTATCTACCCTGCTCGTTACATCCTCAAAGAACTCCAGCAAATTTGTCAAACATGATTTCCCTTTCATAAAACCATGCTGACTCTACTTGATTGAATCATGCTTTTCCAAATGTCCCGCTATTGCTTCCATAATAATGGACTCCAGCATTTTCCCAATGATAGATGTTAGGCTAACTGGTCTATAGTTTCCTGCTTTTTGTCTGCCTCCTTTTTTAAATAGGATCGCGTGTAGGAGTAAGGTTCCTGCCTGATTCAAGCAAAGGCCCCAGGAAATATGGCGGTGGGAGTGAACTGAGCTACAATGGGGTGGTAGAGTGCAGTAATCCTATTTTAGGGTTGCTAACCCCCACACTCAACCCCCACCCCCCAGTTTCAGCTGGACGAGCCAAATTAAAATCGGTCCTGGTATAACTTTGTATCGAAATTGCTTTAGAAATGTTGGCCCTGATATTAACGGGGTGATGAAGATGGTGTGGAGGAGGCCAAAACCGCTGATAAGTTAGTAGGAGACTCTTGGGAACGGCCCCCAGCAATCAGGAAAGGGGAGGGGGAAGATCAGCGATTGGCGATCGGGAGGTGGGGCGGGGGCGAAGGAGAGAGTTTGGCAATCAGCAGAAGGGAGACAAAAGATTTTCTTATGAGACCTGGGGGGAGCGATTCTGTTTTTCTGGCCCACAAGGCATGCTGGAAAAGGCACTTACCTTGAGCTCCCGTCTCCCTTTCACTGTTGGGTTTCCCAACCCCTGAGAAACCCGTGCAGCGGCAATGAATTTTAATCAGGCTCCCAATTGCAGGGACACTTCGATATCTGCCAGCGTAAAATAAGTGGTGGGCGCATGTTGGTGTGTTCGGGATGCATTCCTCCTATTTAACGCGGCGGCAGTCAGGAGCAGCGTCGAGGAGGTGCGTGGAGAGGCGTGAGTTCCGGGGTCGGCGAGAGGCCTATAAAGGCACAACGTGGTGGCAGTTGGGCCCAGCGTCGAGGAGGTGCATGGAGAGGCGCGAGTTCCGGGGTCGGCGAGAGGCCTATAAAGGCCCAACGCGGCGGCAGTCGGGAGCAGCGTCGGAGGTGCATGGAGAGGCGTGAGTTCCGGGGTCGGCGAGAGGCCTATAAAGGCCCAACGCGGCGGCAGTCGGGCCCAGCGTCGAGGAGGTGCGTGGAGAGGCGTGAGTTCCGGGGTCGGCAAGAGGCTGATAAAAGCCCAACGCGGCGGCAGTCGGGAGCAGCGTGAGGAGGTGCGTGGAGAGGCGTACCGGTGCAGCTACAGGGAGAAGGCAAAAAAGAAGTAGAAAGAAACAGAAAGGTGACGTCACAGCCAAGGGGGTAAGTGATTGGCTGGTGATTGGTGAGTAGTTTTTCTTTTTTCTCTTCAATAACAGTGAGTAAACTTTAGCATTGTTGTTGTCTATCTAAGGGTTAAGTCATGGCAGGACAGCTCGGTCACGTGTTATGCTCCTCCTGTACCATGTGGGAACTCAGGGATGACACCAGTGTTCTTGACGACTACATGTGCGGGAAATGTATCTGCCTCCAACTCCTGACGGACCGCGTTGCGGAGTTGGAGCTAAGGGTGGATTCACTCTGGAGCATCCACGATGCTGAGGATGACGTGAGTAGCACGTGTAGCGAGTTGGTTGTACCGCAGGTAAAGGGTCCACAGCCAGATAGGGAATGGAAGACCAGCAGGAAGAGTAGTGCAAGGAAGGTAGTGCAGGGGTCCCCTGTGGTCATCCCCCTGCAAAACAGATACACTGCTTTGGGTACTGTTGGGGGGGGGGGATGACTCATCAGGGGAGGGCAGCAGCAGCCAAGTTCATGGCACCGTGGCTGGCTCTGTTGCACAGGAGGGCAGGAAAAAGAGTGGGAGAGCGATAGTGATAGGGGATTCAATTGTGAGGGGAATAGATAGGCGTTTCTGCGGCCGCAACCAAGACTCCAGGATGATATGTTGCCTCCCTGGTGCAAGGATCAAGGATGTCTCAGAGTGGGTGCAGGACATTCTAAAAAGGGAGGGAGAACAGCCAGTTGTCGTGGTGCACATTGGTACCAACGACATAGGTAAAAAAAGGGATGAGGTCCTACGAAACGAATTTAAGGAGCTAGGAGCTAAATTAAAAAGTAGGACCTCAAAAGTAGTAATCTCGGGATTGCTACCAGTGCCACGTGCTAGTCAGAGTAGGAATTGCAGAATAGCGCAGATGAATACGTGGCTTGAGCAGTGGTGCAGCAGGGAGGGTTTCAAATTCCTGGGGCATTGGAACCGGTTCTGGGGGAGGTGGGACCAGTACAAACCGGATGGTCTGCACCTGGGCAGGACCGGAACCAATGTCCTAGGGGGAGTGTTTGCTCGTGCTGTTGGGGAGGAGTTAAACTCATGTGGCAGGGGGATGGGAACCAATGCAGGGAGACAGAGGGAAACAAAAAGGAGACAAAAGCAAAAGACAAAAAGGAGATGAGGAAAAGTGGAGGGCAGAGAAACCCAAGGCAAAGAACAAAAAGGGCCACTGTACAGCAAAATTCTAAAAGGACAAAGGGTGTTAAAAAAACAAGCCTGAAGGCTTTGTGTCTTAATGCAAGGAGTATCCGTAATAAGGTGGATGAATTAACTGTGCAAATAGATGTTAACAAATATGATGTGATTGGGATTACAGAGACGTGGCTCCAGGATGATCAGGGCTGGGAACTCAACATCCAGGGGTATTCAACATTCAGGAAGGATAGAATAAAAGGAAGAGGTCGGGTAGCATTGCTGGTTAAGGAGGAGATTAATGCAATAGTTAGGAAGGACATTAGTTTGGATGATGTGTAGAGCTGCAGAACACCAAAGGGCAAAAAAAGTTAGTGGGAGTTGTGTACAGACCTCCAAACAGTAGTAGTGATGTTGGAGAGGGCATCAAACAGGAAATTAGGGGTGCATGCAATAAAGGTGCAGCAGTTATAATGGGTGACTTTAATATGCACAGAGATTGGACAAACCAAACTGGAAGCAATACGGTGGAGGAGGATTTCCTGGAGTGCATAAGGGATGGTTTTCTAGACCAATATGTCGAGGAACCAACTAGGGGGGAGGCCATCTTAGACTGGGTATTGTGTAATGAGAGAGGATTAATTAGCAATCTCGTTGTGCGAGGCCCCTTGGGGAAGAGTGACCATAATACGGTGGAATTCTGCATTAGGATGGAGAATGAAACAGTTAATTCAGAGACCATGGTCCAGAACTTAAAGAAGGCTAACCTTGAAGGTATGAGGCGTGAATTGGCGAGGATAGATTGGCGAATGATACTTAAGGGGTTGACTGTGGATGGGCAATGGCAGACATTTAGAGACCGCATGGATGAACTACAACAATTGTACATTCCTGTCTGGCATAAAAATAAAAAAGGGAAGGTGGCTCAACCGTGGCTATCAAGGGAAATCAGGGATAGTATTAAAGCCAAGGAAGTGGCATACAAATTGGCCAGAAATAGCAGCGAACCCGGGGACTGGGAGAAATTTAGAACTCAGCAGAGGAGGACAAAGGGTTTGATTCGGGCAGGGAAAATGGAGTACGAGAAGAAGCTTGCAGGGAACATTAAGATGGATTGCAAAAGCTTCTATTGATATGTAAAGAGAAAAGGGTTAGTAAAGACAAAAGTAGGTCCCCTGCAGTCAGAATCAGAGTACTTAAGAACGTGGCCTTGGAAATAGCGGATGCATTGACAGTCATTTTCCAACATTCCATTGACTCTGGATCAGTTCCTATCGAGTAGAGGGTATCCAATGTAACCCCACTTTTTAAAAAAGGAGGGAAAGAGAAAACAGGGAATTATAGACCGGTCAGCCTGACATCGGTAGTGGGTAAAATGATGGAATCAATTATTAAGGATGTCATAGCAGCGCATTTGGAAAGAGGTGACATGATAGGTCCAAGTTAGCATGGATTTGTGAAAGGGAAATCATGCTTGACAAATCTTCTGGAATATTTTGAGGATGTTTCCAGTAGAGTGGACAAGGGAGAACCAGTTGATGTGGTATATTTGGACTTTCAGAAGGCTTTCGACAAGATCCCACACAAGAGATTAATGTGCAAAGTTAAAGCACATTGGATTGGGGGTAGTGTGCTGACATGGATTGAGAACTGGTTGTCAGACAGGAAGCAACGAGTAGGAGTAAATGGGGACTTTTCAAAATGGCAGGCAGTGACTAGTGGGGTACTGCAAGGTTCTGTGCTGGGGCCCCAGCTGTTTACACTGTACATTAATGATTTAGACGAGGGGATTAAATGTAGTATCTCCAAATTTGCAGATAACACTAAGTTGGGTGGCAGTGTGAGCTGCGAGGAGGATGCTATGAGGCTGCAGAGTGACTTGGATAGGTTAGGTGAGTGGGCAAATGCATGGCAGATGAAGTATAATGTGGATAAATGTGAGGTTATCCACTTTGGTGGTAAAAACAGAGAGACAGACTATTATCTGAATGGTGACAGATTAGGAAAAGGGGAGGTGCAACGAGACCTGGGTGTCATGGTACATCAGTCATTGAAGGTTGGCATGCAGGTACAGCAGGCGGTTAAGAAAGCAAATGGCATGTTGGCCTTCATAGCGAGGGGATTTGAGTACAGGGGCAGGGAGGTGTTGCTACAGTTGTACAGGGCCTTTGTGAGGCCACACCTGGAGTATTGTGTACAGTTTTGGTCTCCTAACCTGAGGAAGGACGTTCTTGCTATTGAGGGAGTGCAGCGAAGGTTCACCGGACTGATTCCCGGGATGGCGGGACTGACCTATCAAGAAAGACTGGATCAATTGGGCTTGTATTCACTGGAGTTCAGAAGAATGAGAGGGGACCTCATAGAAACGTTTAAAATTCTGACGGGTTTAGACAGGTTAGATGCAGGAAGAATGTTCCCAATGTTGGGGAAGTCCAGAACCAGGGGTCACAGTCTAAGGATAAGGGGTAAGCCATTTAGGACCGAGATGAGGAGAAACTTCTTCACCCAGAGAGTGGTGAACCTGTGGAATTCTCTATCACAGAAAGTTGTTGAGGCCAATTCACTAAATATATTCAAAAAGGAGTTAGATGTAGTCCTTACTACTAGGGGGATCAAGGGGTATGAAAGCAGGAATGGGGTACTGAAGTTGCATGTTCAGCCATGAACTCATTGAATGGCGGTGCAGGCTAGAAGGGCTGAATGGCCTACTCCTGCACCTATTTTCTATGTTTCTATGTCTATGTTAAGTGTTTAACACCCCCGACCCTCTCCCCCTCTCCCCCCCACCTTGTCGTGGGGTGGAGGAGAAGTTAATATTAACGCCATTGTGTTCAAAAAGTCAACTATTATTTTACTGTCGGACCTGAGCAAAATAATTGTTGTGTTAACACAGACTGGGATTTTGTCAGGGTGCAATGTGGAGGCATAAGGAGAGTCTCTTTTGTGCGATATCACCAATCTCCTATTTATACAATACGTCAACCTGGGATTTCTATCTTTGCAAAAGTCTGGACCAGAACTTCTCAGATCATCCCAATATTCGCCTCATTTTCTCTGCATAGTAAAACTAACCAGCTGCCATATGCCCTTTGTTAAGATGAAAATCCTGTCGAGTACTGACAGCATAATATGACACACTTCCCATCAGAGCATTTGCCCTTTGATGAATTGTTGGCAAATGTTCACTTTGTTTGCTTTTTTTCTGCAACATGCTAAATAAATGCAAGATTTGTTCGCAAAATTAAAGCCCATGTGATTAAAGGGATGGTCTGTGGCTGAATGGATACAACATTGGCTAAAGGACAGAATGCAGAGAGTAGTGGTGAATACATTTTTTTTCAGAATGGAGGAAGGTATTCAGTGGTGTTCGCCAAGGATCAGTATTAGGACCAATGCTCTTTTTGATATACGTGAATGGACTTAGATATACAGGGCATAATTTCAAAGTTTGCAGATGATACAAAACTCAGAAATGTAGCAGACACATGATGAAATTTAACACAGAGATGTGTGAAATGATACATTTTGGTGGGAACAATGAGGAGAGGCAATATGAACTAAATGGCGTAATGTTAAAGGGGTCCAGGAACAGAAAGACCTGGGGGCATATGTACATAAATCTTTGAAGGGGGCAAGGCAAGTTGAGATGGCTTTTCAAAGAGCATATGGGATCCTTGTCTTTATTAATAGAGGAATAGAGTACAAAAGCAAGGAAGTAATGCTAAACCTTTCTAAAATGCTGATTTTGCCTCAGCTGGAGTATTGTGGCCAATTCTGGGCACCATTCTTTATGAAGGATGTCAAGGTCTTGGAGAGGGTGCAGAAGAGATTTACTAGAATGGTACCAGGGATGAGGGACTTCAGTTAAGTGGAGAGACTGGAGAAGGTCTTCTTTAGAACAGATCCGATTACGAGGAAATTTGATAGAGGTGATCAAAATCATGAATGGTTTTGCTAGAGTAAATATGGAGAAACTGTTTCCAGTACAGAAACCAAGAGGGCCAGTAAGTAGAACACATAGATTTAAGGTGATTCTATTAAGGTAACTCTATTCCTCTATTAATAAAGCCAAAGATCCCATATGCTTTTTGAAAAGCCATCTCAACTTATCTTGCCCCCTTCAAAGATTTATGTACATATACCCCCAGGTCTCTCTGTTCCTGCATCCCCTATAACATTACACCATTTAGTTCATATTGCCTCTCCTCATTGTTCCTATCACATAGATGTAAGGTGATCAGCAAAAGAACCAGAGGCAACATGAGGAATTCTTTTACAGAGCGAGTTGTTGTGATCTGGAATGCAATGTCTGAAAGAGTGATGGAAGCAGATTCAATAGTAACATTCAAAAGAGAATTGGATAAATACTTGAAGGGACAACATTTATAGGGATTTAGAGAAAGAGTAGGGGAGTGGGACTAATTGCAGAGCTCCACTAAAGATGGGCAAATGACTGCCTTCTGTGCTGTTTCATTCAATGATTCTATGATTTTTGCTGGAATTATATATAAAAATAGACTGTTTCTTGCAAACATTTGCATTAACCTAATGAATTAGAATAAGCAATGAATAAGTGTCACATCACATTGTGCAGATTAAACATCAACATAATTTGTAATTAACTGAGTCTTGAGAGAGGCAGATCAGTCGATAGCCTCTAAACTCTGCATGTCCAAATAACCACTCTGGCATTCTGAGACAGGCAATCTTTCATTGTGGGTAGATAATGTTTTTATTATTTGTGTTATGTATGAAGAAAGAGTCTGGCTGGATATTGTGAGCTCAAAGTAAAGTGTGACCATAGTCTTTTATTGCAGGTCTCCAGAGTGCCTCTCCAGCCTGTGAGGCCTCCTTAAGTACCTGTGCTCCCAAGGGATTGTGTGATCCCTTGGGACTCCAGGGGATGAGCCCGCTGGTGGCTGTACAAGGCATATACATGTTTACATATATAACAACATTCCCCGCCAAAGTCAACAGTGTAACTATTTACAAGGTGAATCGATCTGGGGCCTTTCGTTCCCTGATTGATCGTCTCGGTGCAAATGCTGGTTTTGGTGAATCGTTTGTTGGGCCCTCGCTGAGCTGCTATGCAGCTGGCCTTGCTGGGCTGCCTGGTGTGATGAGTCCTGCTGGGTTACTGCGGGTGATGGGTTCTGCTTCGTGGCCAACCGCGGTGTCGGTTGCCACTGGTGTGTATGTGGGGGGTCAAAGAAGGTAGGGTCCAAAGTGGGTTGCTCAGGATAGTCTGTGAATCTGAGTTTGATTTGGTCCAAGTGTTTCCGGTGAATGAGTCCATTTGAAAGTTTGCTCCCTTTTTTGACCACAATAGTGCCAGGAAGCCACTTGGCACCTTGTCCATAATTCAATACAAATACAGGATTATTGATTTCAATTTCGCGTGACACATTTGCGCTATGATGATACGTACTTTGTTGAAGCCGCCTGCTCTCTACCTGTTCATGTAGATCAGGGTGAACTGACGAGAGCCTTGTCTTAAGTGCTCTTTTCATGAGCAGTTCAGCAGGTGGAATCCCAGTGAGTGACTGGGGTCTCGTGTGGTAGCAAAGCAGGACTCGGGATAGGCGAGTCTGCAGTGAGCCTTCAGTTACCCTCTTCAACCCCTGCTTGATAGTTTGCACTGCTTTCTGTGCCTGACTATTGGATGCTGGTTTGAACGGGGCAGATGTAACATGTTTGATCCCGTTACGGGTCATTAACTCTTTGAACTCGGCACTGGTAAAACATGACCTGTTGTTGCTCACAAGGACATCAGGTCGTCCGTGCAAGGCAAACATGGCCCGCAGGCTTTCAGTGGTGGCAGCGGACGTGCTTGCCGACATTATCTCACATTCAATCCATTTGGAGTACGCATCTACAACCACAAGGAACATTTTACCCCAAAACGGGCCTGCATAGTCGACGTGTACCCTAGACCACGGTTTGAAGGGCCAAAACCATAAACTTAATGGCACCTCCCTGGGTGCATTGCTTAACTGCGAGCATGTGTTACATCTGTGCATGCAGGACTCTAAATCCGCATCGAAACCGGGCCACCACGCGTGGGATCTGGCTCTCGCTTTCATCATTACGAAGCCTGGTGAGTACTGTGGACATCACTGATGAAAGTGTTTCTGCATTTCTTGGGGACCACTACCCGATTGCCCCACAGAAGGCAGTTTGCCTGTATAGACATTTCATCTTTGCGCTGCTGGCACAGCTTTATCTCTTCCTGCATTTCCACTGGAACACTGGACCAGCTCCCATGAAGCACACAATTATTTACTAGGGACAGTAAGGGGTCCTGGCTCATCCAGGTTCTAATCTGTCAGGCACTTAAGACAAGGCTCTCGTTAGTTCACCCTGATCTACATGAACAGGTAGAGAGCAGGCGGCTTCAACAAAGTACATATCATCATAGCGCAAATGTGTCAAGCGAAATTGAAATCAATGATCCTGTATCTGATTGCTCACTCTCGAATGCTTCCGTAACCATGACTAAATCTGCGGGCTGCGCCATTTCCAGCCCCGTGGTGGGCAATGGCAGCCTACTGAGAGCATCGGCACAGTTTTCTGTGCCTGGCCTGTGGTGGATGGCGTGGTTATCTGCAGACAATGTGAGCGCCCATCTCTGGATGCGGGCCAATGCATTCGTATTTATCCCCTTACTCTCAGAAAACAGGGATATTAGTGGCTTATGGTCAGTTTCCAATTCAAATTTTAGCCCAAACAGATATTGTTGCATTTTCTTTACCCCATCGACACACGCTAACGCTTCTTTTTCAATCATGCTGTAGGCTCTCTCAGCCTTAGACAGACTTCTGGATGCATAAGCAACCAGTTGCAGTTTCCCGAAATCATGAGCTTGTTGAAATACACACCCGACTCCATACGACGACGCATCACATGCTAGTACCAAATATTTACATGGATCATACAACACAAGCAATTTGTTTGAGCATAACAATTTTCTAGCTTTTACATGGTCATTTTCTTGGCTTTTGCCCCAAACCCATTTGTCTCCTTTACAAAGTAAGGGGTGCAGTGGTTCTAACAGTGTGCTGAGACCCGGTAAGAAGTTACCAAAGTAATTCAGGAGTCCTAGAAACGACCGCAGCTCCGTCACATTCTGTGGCCCTTGTGCGTTCTCGATTGCCTCCATCTTCAAATCAGTGGGCCTGGTGCCGTCTGCCGCGATTCTTCTCCCCAGGAACTCCACTTCAGGTGCCAGGAAAACGCACTTCGAGCGTTTTAACCTGAGTCCCATGCGGTTGAGTCGACTAAGAACCTCCTCCAGGTTCTGCAGATGCTCGACTGTGTCCCGACCTGTAACCAAGATGTCGTCCTGGAAGACCACCATGCATGGCACTGATTTCCGTAAGCTTTCCATGTTTCTCTGGAATATCGCCACGGCTGATCGAATTCCAAACGGGCATCTATTAGAAATGAAGAGACCGTCGTGCGTGTTGATGCAGATGAGACCCTTCGATGATTCCTCCAGCTCCTGCGTCATGTAGGCCGAGGTCAAGACCAACTGCGTGAAAGTCTTTCCTTCCACCAGCGTAGCAAAAAGGTCGTCAGCCTTTGGTAGTGGGTATTGATCCTGCAGGGAGAAACGATTGATAGTTACTTTATAATCACCACAGATTCTGATGATACCATCTCCCTTGAGGGCTGAACAATCAGACTGGCCCACTCGTTGAATTCGATCGGCGAAATGATGCCCTCTCTTTGCAGCCGGTCTAGCTCAATCTCTACCCTTTCTCTCATCAAGTACAGTAATGCTCTCGCCTTCTGATGGATGGGTTGCACCCCCGGAATTAGGTGGATCTGCACTTTTGCTCCTTGGAACTTCCCGATGCCTGGTTCGAACAGCGAAGGGAACTTGTTTAAGACCTGGGCACACGAAGTGTCGTCAGCGGACGAGAACGCTCGGACGTCGTCCCAATTCCAGAGTATCTTTCCCAGCCAGCTCCTGCCGAGCAGTGTGGGACCATCGGCCGGTACCCCCCAGAGTGGTAGCTTGTGCGCCGCTCCATCATAGGAGACCTTTACAGTAGCACTGCCGATTACGGGAATTAGATCCTTTGTATAAGTTCTCAGTTTCGTGCGAATAGGAGTCAGAACTGGCCTTGAGGCCTTGCTGCACCACAATTTTTTGAAAGTCTTTTTGCTCATTATGGACTGGCTCGCACCCGTGTCCAGCTCCATTGATACCGGGAGTCCATTTAATTCAACCTTCAGCATTATCGGGGGACACTTTGTGGTACATGCGTGCACCCCATATACCTCTACCTCCTCGGTCTGAGGCTCTGGTTCATCGTGATCCTCTGTGGATCTGTCCTCCTCTGCAACATGGTGATTTGCAGGTTTAACAGGGTTTGCAGCTCGCCTGCACATACGTTGGAGGTGTCACATTGCTCCACAGTCCTTGCAAACGTACCCTTTGAAGCGGCATGAATGGAAATGATGATCACTCCCGCAGCACCAACAAGGTGTTAATGGCTTTGCATTCATCACCCTTGATGGTGGACTCTGAAACATCTGCGGACGTGCAGCTGCAGGCATGTGGAGCCTGCCTTGTATGTTGTGATTCAAAAACAACATCACTTGGTTCACAGTACGTGTAGCAGCACTCGTGTGCTGAAACATTTGCTTAGTATTGTCACTGGTGGCGATGAACGCCTGGTCTATTGCTATGGCCTTACTCAAGGTTGGGGTCTCTACCATCAAAAGTTTGCGAAGTATCATTTCATGGCCAATGCCAAGTACAAAAAAGTCTCTGAGCATGTGCTCCAAATGTCCTTCAAATTCACAATGTTCTGCAAGTCATCTTAGCTCGGCGACATAACTCGTCATTTCCTGGCCTTCAGACCTTTTATAGGTGTGGAACCGGTACCTCGCCATCAGAACGCTTTCCTTCACGTTCAGATGCCCCCGGACCAGTGTGCACAAATCACCATATGATTTCTCTTGTTGGTTTCGCTGGAGCAAGCAGATTTTTCATGAGGCCATACGTTGGTGCCCCGCAGACGGTGAGGAGAATCACCCTTCGTTTCGCAGCGTTCGCTTCTCCTTCAGCTCATTGGCCACGAAGTATTGGTCAAGTCGCTCCACGAAGGTTTCCCAATCATCTCCCTCCGAGAATTTCTTCAGCATGCCCACTGTTCTCTGCATCGTTGGATTCGTCATCTTTATCTTGTTGCCAGTTGTTATGTATGAAGAAAGGGTCTCATTGGATACTGTGAGCTCAAAGTAAAGTGTGACCGTAGTCTTTTATTGCAGATCTCCAGAGTGCCTCTCCAGCCTGTGAAGCCTCCTTAAGTACCTGTGCTCCCAAGGGATTGTGGGATCCCTTGGGACTCCAGGGGATGAGCCCTCTGGTGGCTGACAAGGTATATACAAGTTTACGTACATAACAATTTGCACCCAAACCAATTTCAGTTTCCTCCAATAAACAATCACTTGTGTCTTACAAACAAAATCATTTCAAGCTGGGCTTTCAGAAAAGCAGATGATACATTTTAAATAGCCATACTGCAAAATGATTCAGAGGTTTAGTTAAACATAGATTCTTTCAAGAATTTACTTAGATATTTAATTTCAGAAAACAACAAATTTTTCAGAGACATGGAAGGAGACGGTAAAGAGACTGAGTGGTACGTATGCAATCCATGGCCCCGATTTTCATCCCTGTTTTCAGATAGGAATGGAGCAGTGGTGTGCTCAAAATTGGAGCACAAAATTAACTGCCCCATTCCCGCCTTCACTCTGTCCACTGCCAATTTGATTGGAGACTTCAGATAGGTGGCCAAGGCGTCATCATTATATAATTCAAATCATGTTCCTGTGAAGTCAATAGAACCCTGATGCAATTTTAAAATACTAATTGGTGGGGCATTGGTGAGTATCTATAAGGATCTCATCATCATATCAAGGAAGACTTGTTTCCACTCTAAAAATGAGTTCTTAGATGACTGAACAATCCAATACGGGAATTACAGTCTCTGTCACAGGTGGGACAGACAGTCGTTGAAGGAAAGGCTGGGTGAGACTGGTTTGCCGCACACTCTTTCCGCTGCTTGCGCTTGGTTTCTGCATGCTCTCGGCGATGATACTCAAGGTGCTCAGCGCCCTCCCGGATGCACTTCCTCCAGTTAGGGCGGTCTTTGACCAGGGACTCCCAGGTGTCGGTGGGGATGTTGCATTATATCAAGGAGGCTATGAGGGTGTCCTTGAAACATTTCATCTGCCCACTGTGGGCTCGCTTGCCGTGTACGAGTTCTGAGTAGATCGTTTGCTTTGGGAGTCTTGTGTCAGGCATGCAATAATGTGGCCTGCCCAGCAGAGCTGGTCGAGTGTGGTCAGTGCTTTGATGCTGGGGTTGTTGGCCTGGTTGAGGACGCTTACGTTGGTACGTCTGTCCTCCCAGGGGATTTGCAGGATCGTGCAGAGACATAGTTAGTGGTATTTCTCCAACAATTTGAGGTGCCTACTGTATATGGTCCATGTCTCTGAGCCATACAGGAGGGCAGGTATCACTACAGCCCTGTCGACCATAAGCTTGGTGGCAGATTTGAGGGCCTGATCTTCTAACACTCTTTTCCTCAGGCGGCCGATATACGGATCTAATGCATGAATGGAAAGCAGCACCAGCGTCATGGTAACTGCAACTA
This sequence comes from Pristiophorus japonicus, assembly GCF_044704955.1. Taxonomy (NCBI): domain Eukaryota; kingdom Metazoa; phylum Chordata; class Chondrichthyes; family Pristiophoridae; genus Pristiophorus; species Pristiophorus japonicus. Next base: position 184,344,216 of record NC_091977.1, read on the forward strand.
CTTTTCAATACAAAGGGAAAGGCATGTTAATGTTGTAAGTGGTCATGATGTTGCAGTACATAACTGCAGGGGAAGGCAGCATTTAATAGAAGGTAGGTCACAACTATTGGAGGAGAGCTTGCTACAGTTCGAGGATGGCATCCCATTAGAGGAAAAGCTAATAGATCTCCAACAATGCAACTTGGGAGAGGGCAGCAGAAGGTGAAGTGGGTGGACATGCCCCATTAAGGGTTTGTTGTTCTTAGTTTCTTCCTTCCCAATCCTGGTTAATGTGTTTGAAAATGTTACCTTTCAGGATCTTCCTGTGTTGATAACAGTGATGATGAATCCAATGATTACACATCCACCTAACTTTTAATTTGTCTTTATGTTTGACTCTCTTTTATGTCTTCACAGGAATGACAGAGCAACGAGAGGCCAGACCCTTCTCAGAACCTGCAAAAAGTACTTCAAAACAGCTGCAAAACGGATGCCAAAGCATCCAATATAGCAGGTGAGCCACACCAAAAGTGTTTTGCCTGCCCTATTGGTAAAGGCATGATAAGAGGCGTACAGGGTCTGTGCGTAGAACAGGCATTAGTGCCTTTGCATATGCAAAGATGAGTTTAGCATCTGTTCGATGTAGCCCTTGGCAAATTGGGCTGCCCCGAACGCAGCTGGCACTGGGCTGACTCCATTCAAGAAAATGTGGTCTATGTGTAGCCTAACCAGTGGTCATTAAAGGAACCTCTAGAAGCCATCACCAAAAAAATATAGGCCTACAAATTCGACAAGGCTAAAATCCAGCCAGTCCCACAGTGGGCTTCTGAAAATGGTGGCGCTGGCAGGACTGGTAAATTGTCACTGAGGATTAATTCACATTAGTCCAGTGCTAAACTCACTGTGCAACACCGTCCTGGGCATTCGTCCTGGCAGGAGATCCCAGCGTAGCCGTAGCAGCATTGCAGCAAGAACAACCTGCTCTGAAAGCACGGCTGTCATTTCAGAAAGCAGTTTGGTCTCTTAATGGGAACTACCTGCTGAAATTAAAAAAAAGGTCACATAAAAATAGGCAGTTTTTAGCCCTTACAGCTCAAATGCCTTTTGAAAAAAAATGATCATTAAAAATAATTCACAAATGGGAGTCTTCAGCTCTTGAAGCTGAAATCCCTTCTCCACCTAAATAAAATGGGAAAAGAGCTTCAGCATTAACATAAGCAAGTCAGGGAAGAGGCACCCAGGATCTCACATGCCGCACTCCAGCTTTGTGTGGGGTCAACACTGGAAGAGAGGTCCTCTACCTGCAGGGTCTAGGAGGCCCTCCAGAAATAACGATGCGGGACCAGATCACCGAAGCCATCACTGTCAGCAGTGTTGCCCGCACAACCTGGCTCCACTGCCTAAAGAATCTTCATGACCTCAGACCAGAGGTCAAGGTCAGTGAATGCACCTTCAAAAGTCATTTCCTACCAACTGCACCACTAGCCTCACACACTGCTCAATGCAAGATTCCCCGCCCACCAACCCCATCACTCACCTACCAACAATCGGCACATCTCCCATTCCTTGGAGGAAACAGTGCTGGCCATTCTTAGCAGAGGAATGGCTGAGCCTTTTCCAGTGGCGGTGTTGAAAGGATACAAGATGTTGGTATCCTCTTACCTTATCCTCCTTTTCACATGCATCTCTTGCTTTTCCGCCCTCCCCTTACCACAACTCCACCCTTGTGCCTTCCACATTTCACACACCCAAGAAATTCAGCCTGTCTAGCCAGTAGTTGACCGAGAAGAGGGAGAAGAGAGAGAGAAGAAGAGGAAGAGGAAGAGGAAGAAGAAGAAGAAGAAACACTGTTACATGAATTGACATTCATTGCCACAAGCTCCTTGACGTCGACCAGCAAGGCCATTTGCAGTGTCCCCCACTAAAGGTCAGCAGCCTTCCACCAGCCATGCTGCAGCCACTGGGGTAGCACTGCGTGACATCAGTAGGATAGGCAAAGGCACACACAAGACAGTCACTAAGGGAATGCACAAGAGTGATGAGTTGATTCTTGATGTCATATTGGATGGCTCGGTGTGGAAAGTTGGATCAGAAAGTTTGCTTTGTGGTGGCTTTTATTTCAGTATTGAGGCCAAGAGGACGCTGTGATGGTCAGTAACAGAGAGAAGGTAAGGTGTGGGACAAATGTTGAAAGGGGAATTGGGGTTGTGGTCACTGGGAATGCAGGCAGATGATTCGATCCCGGCTATCCCGGCCAGAAAGGTGCTGTCTGGGTTGCATCCTTCCTTCTGCTTCCTCTTTTTCTGCTTCCTCCTCTTCAGCATCTTCCTCTTCTCTCTGCGAGCGGACGCTGTAAATCTGAAGTAAAAGCATAAAATGCTGGAAATACTCAGCAGGTCAGGCAGCTTCTCGACCTGAGACGTGAACTTTGTTTCTCTCTCCATGGTTGTTGCCTTACCTCCTGAGTATTTTCATGCCTTCTCAGAGGCCTTCTTTTACCATCTGAGGCCTTGCAAGCATCCAGCAGCACTCCCTGCACTCCCTGCACATGTATTGCACAAAGCCACTACTTCAACAAAATTTTAAAAAACTGTCCAAAACCTTAAATGCAAACTTACCTGAAAGATGAGTGTGTCTCTTTAAGAGGTGCTGACAGCATCTCTGTCAGTCTGCTGAACACTTACTTTTCAGAGCAAGCTTAGGATCCAACACTGAACTCAGCGATAAGGTCGAAGTCTGCTGACATAGCATCAAGACTGCGTTGCACGCTGACTGACGTCACGCTCTCTTTATTTACATCGCCAGGGCCTGCAGTGCTATCGCCAGTACTAAGGCCCTCACCAAAGTGGTGGCCGGCATTTTTCGCCAAGATAGTGGCGCAAACTCGTGGCTGTAAGAAGCTCAATTTCGAGGCCATAGTTTTTAAAAAGATACGTACCTGAAAGTGGAGCCGGGTGCGGGGGAGCACCATCATCTCCCATCTCAAGCCCATCTGGTATCCACAGCTCACTGGTCTCACGTAAATGAGGCCCGAGACCCAATATCAGGTGAGCCTTTGGGGTTCACAGTGCAGAGAACATTCCCTGCGAGGCGGCATGAGCCATTTTCTAGGTCATCATTTATATTTCCCTGGATGCATTAATTTCCTCTATGGTGAATGTGGCTGTCACTCTTTCCTGTCCTGGGGAAGAGGTGGATGTGCTTTCTGGTAAAGTGTTCCTGCCACCACCAATGCAATTGAGAGCTCGTTTTCAGTTTTCTTTCTTTGACACTTCCATTGACACCATTAAACAACCTCCAGCAGTGCTTGATAATTCATTTTCCCTTAGATTATGGATTGATCTTCTCAGCAATTCCCTGCGCTCACCCCTCTCCGCCCCGACCCCCCCGCCCCACCCCGCCCCCCCCACCCCAGGACTCTGTCAGATTTGGACCTTTGTTCTTAATCTAAAAGAGGTTAGTTTCCTGCAAAGAATTTCCTCAACAAGGAAATCTGCTCACGCTGTCAGTGAAACAACCTATATGTTGTCATCTGTTACCCTTTTTTGCAAAGTTTGGATCCTTGTGGAGCACGGATGTCAATGTTATCATTTATCAGTGCCCATGGGCATCATTTTGCCACCCGGCAGAGTGGATTGCCTGCACATTTTAAAACCCACCAAATTTTCATCCTGATGTTGCACAATGGGTGGGCAATCTGTTCAGGCAACGAAAGTCAAAATTATCCCCCCGCCCCCAACTTATATCATGAAGCACGGAAACCATGGTGCCTTGCATTCCTTCAAAACTGAGCTGAAATTATATTTTGTGTTAGGGTACAATTCAAAGTTAGGTCAAGTCTTGATAGAGAATTCAAACAGGTTGCATTCAGACAGGCTGTGAAAATTCACAGACCCCAAGTCAAAGCTGCTACATGCAACTCAGCATGTTGCATTAAGTCATCAATCAACTTGACATCTTAGGACCTTGGGTAGCAAGCCAATTAAAGGTTAACAGACTATTAATTGAGCCAATAAGGTCAAAGAAGGCGAGTTCTTTTCTGTAAATTGAACCAGGTATAAGTACAGCCACTTTGGCCATGTGGTCTCAGAAGGACAAAGGCCTGGCTTAAAGCCAAGAGCTTGTTGCTGCTGCCAGAATAAAGTTACATTAAAACTACAACCGGAGTTCGTATTTCATTGGAAATTAAGAGATCTAACAATTTTGGCATCACAAACACGATCGCTGAGGGAAGAAACTTAATTTTGGACATCAGACCTACATACTGAGGTAAGGACTCCTCTTTATAAAAGTCCTCGGTCAAAAGTCTAAATTCGCCTCTCCTTCTACGCGATTCCGAAAACATCCGGTTTGCGAACCCTCCTGTTGGTAGTCAGCTCGAGGTCCCATCGACGTCTAACTTCAGCAGTGTGTTAGTTAATTAATCACCGACCCACTGATCAGCTGGAAAGCCTAAGACTCGAGACCCCAGTAAAGAAATCAGTATTATGGCAGCAGGAGATAAGAGCAAAGAATTGCCGACAACTGTAAAAGGTGGGCAGGCACCAAATGAGGTTTCGATAGATGAAATCCTCCAACAGTTGAAAGAATACATAGAGCAACAATTCAACTTATCTAAAACCTGTATTAAGATCGAACAAAAGTACGGAACCTCCAAAGGACAATGGTCCTTGGACGAGATTAAAAGGGTCTGGGGAAAAACAACCCGTATGAAAAATAAAGAGCGAACTAGATGGTCCCTAGCCGTTATGGGACAGATCCGAAAGCGGAATGAAATTATAATGCATTCCCAACATGATCGAGAACTGGCCAGTACAAAGGATCAATTGCAAGCTGTTTGTGCACAGCTGCGACAGAAAAGACTTGGACTTGAAAAGTCGGAAGCGGAAGTTAAACATCTTAAAGGTGAAATTAAAGAATGAAAAAAATCATTCGGTCAAGAGACAGTAATCGGAAAAGGAAAATTCCCAGGGTACCCATGTTTGGATAAATTAAAAGCGCAAATCCGAAGATACGACCAGGGAATAGATACGGATTCTGAATCCTCTGACGATACAGGGTCGGAGGATGAAGAATTAGGGGTGCGCTTTGCCCCGCTTAAAAAAAGACGAGTTATAGTCAAATCAGAAAAGACTGCGGATGAGGGTGGAACCGAAAAAAATGAGGAAAAGGGTGTATGCAGAATATTTAGTTCATGCTCCGGCAGACCCAGAGAAAATTGATAAATGGTCCAAGGAATTGCCCAATCCAAAGAAAGGGGGAGTAAAAACGTGGGACCAATTGGACTGCTTCAGAAATATATATCAACTTCATCCCTGGGACGGAGTGCAAATTTTGACCATAATGGTGCCAAAAACACAGGGAAGAAAATTGCACGACAAGGTAGAAGAAGCTTTGGGGCAGGATGAGCAAGAATTAAACGCAGGATGGGAGGCGATTAAACACTGGCTGCAAGCCTTCAGTCCAGCTAAGACAGACTGGGGAAAAATTGCAGCCTGCCAACAGAAAGGAACAGAGGAGGTCCTGGAGTATGACGAGCGGTTTAGATGCACGTGGCTCGAACATTCGGGTATGAATAATACGGATGAGGAAATGGATGAACAAGTGTTTGGACCCCTGAAAGCAGCTTTCGTGGCAGGTCTAAAGCCAGAACTGTCCAAAATGCTTAAGGTAGTGTTACCGGACTGGGAAGGTAGAGGAACTACCTTTGCAGCATTGGTGGATCGATGTAACCAATTAGACAGGGATATGGGAGCTAAAGTCTGAGCTGTACAGGCTACGGGATGGAAATCCCAGGATTCCGATAAACAGTCATGAGGAAAATTACCCGGAAAATGTCATTATTGTGGGAAAGAAGGTCACTGGGCCAAGACGTGCAGGGCAAAACAGCAAGGCCATGGCCGGGGAAGAGGATGCAGCCAGGGATACAATTCAGCCAACAAACCAGGCTTGTCACAAGATAACGACCTCATAGAAGCATTTAAGCGACTGACAATACAACAGTTACTTGGGATAGCAAAAAACGATTAGAGCCCACGCTGGCCCCCCTCCTCGCACTAATACAACAAAGCGGAGATGGGCTATATATAACTGTGAGGGTGGGCGATAAGGATGTGGACTGTCTTTTAGACACAGGGGCGGAATTAACATGCTTACCCCTACAATATGGAGACTTTTTGACGTTGGATGGTAGGGCACGTACAGCCTATGGAGTTGGAGGCCATAAAATGGAAATTAAAAGGACAACACCGGTACTTATAGGGCTGGGTCCACATGAACTAACCACGCTGGTCTGGATAGGCCCAGTAGATCAACCCCTTTTGGGAATGGACGTTCTAATCCAAGTAAATTCATCGTTGCGTTTCGAGGATGGTCGGGTGACATGGTCAATTAGAACTTTGAAGAAAGAAGAATTGAAATAACACCCGATATGGGCTAAAGATAAGAACGATTGTGGCCTACTCCAGATGGAGCCTGCGTCATTTACCGGGACCAAGCCTCCATGCACTAAACAGTAACCCATCAGTCCAATTGCCATCGCGGGAATCTTACCGGTTATTCAGCAATTGGAGAAACAAGGGGTGCTTATTAAAACGCATAGCTCCTCCAATAGCCCCATGTGGCCGGTAAAGAAATCTAATGAAACTTGGCGTTTGACTGTCGATTATAGGAAAGCTAACCAGTGTATTGATCAAAAAGCTCCTTTGGTCGCAGATCCCTCTACCATTCTTAATGCCCTCAAACCGGAACATAAATATTTCTCGATTATAGATATGGCCAACGGATTTTGGTCGGTGCCTCTGGCACCGGAGGTTCGATAGTGGTTTGCTTTCACGGTCCAAGGACAACAGTGTTCTTGGACCCGGTTACCGCAGGGTTTCCACAACAGCCCTACGGTATTCCACATGGCTTTACAAAGCCATTTCCGAGAATTACCTCCCCTGTCATCCACAGTCATCCAATATGTAGACGATATCCTGCTCGCTTCAAACACAGAAGAACAGCATGAACAAGATTTATGAGCTTTGCTGGACCACCTTTGGCTGAAAGGACATAAAGCCAGCATCGACAAAACACAAATATCCCAAGAAGAGGTTGTATACCTGGGACAAAAGATTTCACAAGGAAAGAGAGAACTTACCCAGGATAGAACTGCAGCCATTCGGGCTGCTAAAACATCCACCACTATTCAGGAACTAAGGTCTTTTTTGGGATTGTGTAACTTTAACAGAAATTGGATTGACTCCTTCACACAGCTTGCTCAGCCATTGAATGATATTTTAAAGGGGAAACGTGCCTCTAAAGAAGCCATCACCCTCACTGAGGAACAGCAAGAGGCCTTCCTGAGTTTGAAAAAGGCTTTGTGTTCGGCACCGGCTCTGGGAATCCCCGACAGTGGTAAGCCATTTACCCTGTTTGTCCATGAGAAAGAAGGATATATGACAGCTATACTGACACAAGAACATGGGGATTGACAAAGACCTATTGGCTATTATTCGGCAAAACTGGATGCGGTAGCCCTCGGATGGGGAAGTTGCCTAAGGGCCATGGAAGTTACATGTCGAGAGGTAATGATCACTGCGGGTCTAGTCCTCGACCAAAAGCTGATTGTCAAGTGTCCCCTCACCGTATACGCTTTGCTCTCTATGAATAGAATGTCTCAGGTGATGGCAGCTAGATGGACCCGTTGGTCAGCAGTTTTGGAAGCTCCTGATCTCCATATCATCCGGGCCATCCTGGTTAATCCCGCAACTAAGCTCCCGATGTCAGAATCGAGGGAGCAAGAGGTGGGAGAATGTGAAGAGCATGACTGCGTGGAGATTTTAAAAGAAACAGAAGAAGCAGCCTTAGCAGCAGAGGAGCCTCTGCACAACCCAGACCTCATCCTGTTTACAGATGGTTCCTCCTTTGTTGACAATGGTACACTGTCCTTATCATCCACAATCATCAGGACAAGTAGAGCGAATGAATCGAACTCTGAAACAACAGCTTGTCAAATATCACCAAGAAGGAACACCATGGCCCCAGGCACAACCAATAGTGCTATGTAGCATTAGGGCAACCCCGAACAGAACTACAGGTCTAAGCCCATTTGAAATTATAACAGGAAGACCCATGTCGCTGCCAGGAACTATTGATTTACGGAAAGCTGATGTTCACTTAATGAGTGACACTTTGTTATCATACTGTCAGAACCTAACCAATGTTATTAGTTCTGTTTCCCGACAGGTATCGGCAGCTTGGGGTAATCCACCCGAAGGACACGACATCATCCCGGGAGTCTGGGTGTATGTGAAAAAGTTGCATAAAGAACCTTTGGGTGCCAAGTGGGAGGGACCTTATCAAGTGTTATTGACCACCCAGGCAGCTGTTAAAGTCCAAGGAAAGAAAGCCTGGATCCACGCTTCACACATTAAACGAGCACCCATAACTGAAGCTGAAATCTAATAAGGACAATTACTTTTTGCCAAAATGTACAAATTTACTGTATTACTGATTGTAGGTATTCTCGGCATTTGCCTACTTCTTACTAGCCGACCCTCTGCACCAAAGGGAAATAGTAGCGTACCAAGGGAATTACATGTAAATACCTTTTTATATATGTCATACATTTATGCCAAACAAGGTAACATTTCTAGTTGTTGGGTGTGTGCGCATATTCCTATTCACTCAAAGGGAGGGATTCCCTTGAGGCCAGTTCCCTTGAATATCTCGGAAATGGCTGAGTGGATAATTAATCAAAACAAAACAGGCAAGGCGTTTCAGGATAGGGATAACTGGGCACGTAAATACAACGGGAATAGGAAGAACGGGGGAATCGGTCTGTCTGATTAGAAACATCAAAGGAGGCCAAAATATGGGGTATAGTAACTGCTCCCGGAATTATAATATAATCAAGCCACGGAACCGTCCAAACTGGGCCGATGTGGGAATTTTTTACGTAACGGGGATTCTGAATAAAACAGATGGAAAAGCCTGGACAGGCCCCGGAGTGTTGTTGACAAAGAAACAGCTAACATTCATTGCCTATAATGGCACCTATTGGGTGTGTGGCCACAAGGCCTAACCTTGGCTGCCCCAGAATTGGACGGGATCCTGCTATTTAGCCTATATTGTGCCTTATATGTATCATATAAAGTCACTGTCGGAACATTTACACCGTCCTAAGAGAGCTATCACAGAAACAGAGAGGTTCTTTGCCATTCTGATCCCCAAGTATGGGACCGCCAGACTGGCAAGGGAATCCATTAACATGGCATCTGTTGTGGAACGGGTAGCCAATGATACCTCAGAGGCCCTAGTTAAAATCAATGCAGAAATGGTCGCAATCCGCACAGTAGCCCTACAGAATAGACTAGCCCTTGATTACATCCTGGCTGAAAAGGGAGCTACTTGCGCCCTACTCGGAACTGAGTGTTGCACATATATCCCAGATAGCTCCGAAGAAATTACCCACTCAGCGGAGCATATCCAAAAGGAAGTTGAAAAACTTTAGCAACCCCCATCATTCACTTTGTGGAGCGGAGCCACTGAATGGCTCGGTTCAATAGGAACTTCATTGGTGGAAGGTTTAATTCTATTCGTTGTAATTATTTTACTTTTAAATTGTTTGTTTATGTTGATTAAATGTTGTTGCAATCAGGTGGCTGCAGCTGCTGTCCCTAAGGTGAGACACCTTGCAGGTCCCAGCAGACCGTCTGTACGTGGCATGGGGTATGTTATGCTTAAGGGAAGGTTGTTTACTGGTTGAATTAAGATATTGATTTGGATTAAATTGGAATAAGGTTAATTAACCTACTAAAACCAGACTTCCATTGTGGCCACGATGGAATTCGGGTTGGTGTAAATTTGTGTGGAAGCTACTAGTCCGGACATATGGTGAAACACATCAACAAATTTTAGAAGGAAACTCTATTAATATGTATGAAATTATTTTTTAGAATGTTTAACCAGTGACACCTGATGTTTTATGATTCAGTTTGTGAAAGAATCAAAGGGGGCATTGATAGAGAATTCAAACAGGCTGCATTCAGACAGGCTGTGAAAATTCACAGACCCCAAGTCAAAGCTGTTATGTGCAACTCAGCATGTTGCATTAAGTCATCAATCAACTTGACATTTTAGGACCTTGGGTAGCGAGCCAATTAAAGGTTAATAGACTATTAATTGAGCCAATAAGGTCAAAGAAGGTGAGTTCTTTTCTGTAAATTGAACCAGGTATAAGTACAGCCATTTTGGCCATGTGGTCTCAGAAGGACAAAGGCCTGGCTTAAAGCCAAGAGCTTGTTGCTGCTGCCAGATTAAAGTTACATTAAAACTACAACCGGAGTTCGTATTTCATTGGAAATTAAGAGATCTGACAAGTCTACTTTGTTCTCCACTATTCAATAACAAAATTGAAGCCGACTTTTTAGTTATTTGGAACAGTAACAGAAATTTTTAACCCTGCCTAACTTAACCTTGATAGGTGGGCAATTAAAATCGCCCTTACGACTCACCTGCCAACATCCCATACCGATCCCGCATGTTGTGATTTTAACCTGCTCTTCTGAGCAAGTGATCGGGACACCTACTAGGAACTGGTGGGGTCCTTCTTTAAAAATGCAGATTGGGCTGTGATGATGTTATTTTAAACTGTGGACCCAAGCGGGAAAATAGTTGTGGCTTTTCCACCAGGTCCACTGAGCAGGAATAAAAGTCTGGGCCAGAAGAAATCCAAAAAGGGAAGTGTTTTTACTATTTTGACATCCCTTGTGAGGACAACGAGGAGCAGGATTGCTTCTCCAGGCTCCACGAGGAAAGTTTAGGACTCCTCTGCCTCTAGCTCCGCTCCCAACCACCCCCATTAATCAACTTAGTTGAGTGCCAAAGACCATTCCGTTAGTCCGCGGTGTCAACCTCTTGCCGTGCGACATTGCGAACCCCCCTGTCGGCCAGCTGCCACTTCCTGTCGATTTTGGGCATGAAACTGGCCGAGGACATGCTGATGAGACGCAGGACTTGAAATCTTCCCGAACTCATGCTGCCAAAATCAGGACAGGCTTCCGCCAGCCTTGGCCCTAGTCCGTCTGATTTCCACCCCAAGTTAAAATCGGGAATGTTGTGATTGAAGACTAGGTAAACAGGTCGATGGAAGTGAATGCAGGGGATCAAAATTCATCCTCAGAGCACTGCAGAACAAACATAGCATAAATATTGGCAAAGTAATTAACTTTAGAGGATAGATTTTTAAATGTTAATGGCGATTCAACCTTGAAGAGTGTTCTCCAGTGTCATTGTGATCTGAAGGAACACATCTCAGATCTTCTTAATCAGTAGAAACCAACTACTAGCTGAGGTTATTGAAAGTATAAGCAATTTGAATCTGACAATTTTACAGCTATAATAGATGGTGAGTGTTCAAGGTGATGAGTTCTACCATTAAAATGTAGTGTGGAAAAAAAAACGCTTGAGTTGCAATTACCTAGTTATTCAGGAAACAGAACTCTGTAGGTGGAGTGTCTGATTGCTTTGTATAAGTTCTGATTCAGTAATAGCACTCCTAAATTTAATGTGTATCTTGATTAGCTTGACAATAAAAGAGCAATTTTTTGCTTTTGCACTGAAAACGAGGAGCCTTGCACTCTCTGGTCATGCATACCAGACCAACCAATCTATGGATTGTTGGAAGATCCTGCCAAGCACATGCCTAAATTGCCGATAGCAACACCAGAGGCTGAGGTCCCTGCTGAAATTGACTTCTTTCTTTGTCTCTTGCTCTGTCATGATAATGTCTGAGTCTTTCGTACTGTCTTTCTTTTTTATTACTTTCTGCACAGGTAGCGGAACCTTTAGATAGCTAATTGTTCAATAGTGTAAGAATGTGAGGAAAAGTCAGCAGTATGTCAAGACTAAGGAAACTAAATTGGATAAGGCTGAAAATGGCTGCAGTGATCGTGATGTGCGATCTGCTCACGCCCGTTGAAGGTAGTGCAGGTTGCACACAAAATTTGTGCTACTGCTCATTGCCATGATTGCAGCGCTGAGCCCAGCACTAAAGGTGCTGCTGGTTGGCTCAGTGATCAACAAAGGGACCAAGACCATGGGATATCTGCTCTCTATTTAAAGGTTGCCTGCAGACTAAAAGGCCGTCTGCACTTCTTAAAGGGGATGTGCTTCATTGCAGACATACTGCATTGTGACAGGAGCTGGAGCAAAATCTCAACAGGGCAGAGAAAAGGCACCTCGGATCTTCAAAGCAGCACTGGAGGCAATGGTGGAGGGGGTCTACAGGAGGAAACAGGTCCTCTACCCGCAGAGGGACAGCATGCCCCCCAGACTCATTGTGCAAAGGCAGTGGGAGGAGATTGCAGAAGCCAGTCCTTCCCCCAGGGCCTGAATCCAGTGCTGGAAGAAGTTTAATGACCTCACACGAGTGGTTAAGGTGAGTGAATGCATTGTCATATCCCACCAACTGCACCATTAGTCTCATACACTGCTCCCTGCACCAACAACAATCTCTAGCAATCTTCACATTCATAGCTTTACCTCACCCTCATGCACTTACTACTGCTGCAAGCCTCACACCCACATCTCACACCTTGCACACACAGCTATTGAACCATGACAGGCACATCACCCAAACACATTGCTCCACACTGACACACTTCCCTTTCTCTTGCAGGCCAAGGTGGCTCACAACTGGTGAAGCAGGTACAAACAGGCGGGGTCAAGTATGGCTGTAGAACTTGTCTCAGCTAGAGGAGACTGTGCTGGAGATCATTAGAGGGGCCATCACTGAGGATGTGGTGATCGATGAGGCATAAAGCATTGATGATGACGGCATGCTTATACCTAATCATTCTTCTCACATCCCACTTCCCCCTCATCCCACAATCGCTTTTCATTTACAAGCTGCTGATGGTGTATACATGCACATCTTGCTTTAATCCCTCCCCTCACCACAAACTGACCCTTGTCCCTTTCTCTTTTCAGATACCCAAGAACTGCCACCAGCGTAGCCAAGCCAGTGCCGGAGAACTAGAGGAGGAGAGTGATGGAGAAGAAGAGGCATCGTCACTCGTTCTTCCACTCCAAAGCACCAGCTCAGAAAATGGCACTGAGAGAACTTTAGAGGGTAGTAAAGAGGGGAGATCTGCATGTGGCGAGTCACTGGTCATGAGTGGGCTGCAGCCAGGCCAAGGAGAAAGGGCAGCGTGAGTGCCAGCTCCCTGGAGCCGAGTTCACGCATAAGTTCTGTTGCACAGGACTCAGGTGAGGACTTTAATGAGGTGACCTTCAGAAGGGCGATGGGCATACACACAGAAATACTTGGTGCATTGGCAGACCTGCCAGAGAGCCTGTTGTCACTGTCAAGGAGCACGGAGGAGTCTGGCTCCAACATTGCACAGGGCTTTGCGTGGAGCTTGGAGCCCATAATTTCCAGGATGGAATGGCAGGTAGTCCATGGAGCAAGAACCTGCTGTCCTCAGATTCACCGTGGTGGCTGAACGATTGCTGACAAATTGATACAAGGCACCCGCAAAGGTCTGCACCATGGTTGTTATGTCTTAGTAACATAGAAACATAGAAAATAGGTGCAGGAGTAGGCCATTCGTCCCTTCGAGTCTGCACCGCCATTTAATAAGATCATGGCTGATTATTCCCTCAGTATCCCTTTCCTGCTTTCTCTCCATGCCCCTTGATCTCTTTAGCCGTAAAGGCCATATCTAACTCCCTCTTGAATATATCCAATGAACTGGCATCAACAACTTTCTGCGGCAGGGAATTCCACAGGTTAACAACTCTCTGAGTGAAGAAGTTTCTCCTCATCTCAGTCCTAAATGGCCTACCCCTTATCCTAAGACTATGTCCCCTGGTTCTGGACTTCCCCAACATCGGGAACATTCTTCCTGCATCTAACCTGTCCAATCCCGTCAGAATTTTATACGTTTCTATGAGATCCCTTCTCATCCTTCTAAACTCCAGTGAATAAAGGCCCAGTTGATCCAGTCTCTCCTCATATGACAGTCCAGCCATCCCTGGAATCAGTCTGGTGAACGTTCGCTGTACTCACTCAATAGCAGGAACGTCCTTCCTCAGATTGGGAGACCAAAACTGAACACAATATTACAGGTGAGGCCTCACCAAGGCCCTGTACAACTGCAGGAAGACCTCCCTGCTCCTATACTCAAATCCCCTAGATGTGAATACCAACATACTATTTGCCTTCTTCACCGCCTGCTGTACCTGCATGCCAACTTTCAATGACTGATGAACCATGGCACCCAGGTCTCGTTGCACCTCCCCTTTTCCTAATCTGCCACCATTCAGATAATATTCTGCCTTCGTGTTTTTGCCCCCAAAATGGATAACCTCACATTTATCTACATTAAACTGCATCTGCCATGCATTTGCCCACTCACCTAACCTGTCCAAATCACCCTGCAGCCTCTTAGCATCCTCCTCACAGCTCAAATCACTACCCAGTTTAGTGTCATCTGCAAACTTGGAGATATTACACTCAATTCCTTCATCTACATCATTAATGTATATTGTAAAGAGCTGGGGTCCCAGTACTGAGCCCTGCAGCACTCCACTAGTCACTGCCTGCCATTCTGAAAAGGACCCGTTTATCCCGACTCTCTGCTTCCTGTCTGCCAACCAGTTCTCTATCCCCGTCAATACATTACCACCAATACCATGTGCTTTGATTTTGCACAACAATCTCTTGTGCGGGACCTTGTCAAAAGCCTTCTGAAAGTCCAAATACACCACATCCACTGGTTCTCCCTATTAGTTACATCCTCAAAAAATTCCAGAAGATTCGTCAAGCATGATTTCCTGTTCATAAATCCATGATCACTTGAACCGATCCCGTCACTGCTTTCCAAATGTGCTGCTATTTCATCCTTAATGATTAATTCCAACATTTTCCCCACTACTGATGTCAGGCTAACTGGTCTATAATTACCCGTTTTATCTCTACCTCCTTTTTAAAAAAGTGGTGTTATATTAGCTGCCCTCCAGTCCATAGGAACTGATCCAGAGTTGATAGACTGTTGGAAAATGATCACCAATGCATCCACTATTTTTAGGGCCACTTCCTTAAGTACTCTGGGATGCAGACTATCAGGCCCCGGGGATTTATCGGCCTTCAATCCCATCAATTTCCCTAACACAATTTCTCGCCTAATAAGGATATCCTTCAGTTCCTCCTTCTCACCATACCCACTGTCCCCTAGTGCACACAGAAGGTTATTTGTGTCTTCCTTCGTGAAGACAGAACCGAAGTATTTGTTCAATTGGTCTGCCATTTCTTTGTTCCCCATTGTAAATTCACCTGAATCCAACTGCAAGGGGCCTACGTTTGTCTTCACTAATCTTTTTCTCTTCACATATTTATAGAAGCTTTTGTAGTCAGTTTTTCTGTTCCCGGCAAGCTTCCTCTCGTACTCTATTTTCCCCCTCTTAATTAAACCCTTAGTCCTCCTTTGTTGAATTCTAAATTTCTCCCAGTCTTCAGGTTTGTTGCTTTTTCTAGCCAATTTATATGCCTCTTCCTTTATTTTAACACTATCCTTAATTTTCCTTGTTAGCCACGGTTGAGCCACCTTCCCTGTTTCATTTTTACTCCAGACAGGGATGTACAATTGCTGAAGTTCATCCATGTGATCATTAAATGTTTGCCATTGCTTATCCACTGTCAAACCTTTAAGTCTCCTTTGCCAGTCTAGTCTAGCCAATTCACGCCTCATACCGTCGAAGTTAGCTTTCCTTAAGTTCAGGACCCTACTTTCCAAATTAACTGTGTCACTCTCCATCTTAATAAAGAATTCTATCATATTATGGTCACTCTTCCACAAGGGGCCTCGCATAACAAGATTACTAATTAGTTCCTTCTCATTACACATCACCCAGTCTAGGATGGCCAGCTCTCTAGTTGGTTTCTCAACATATTGGTCTCGAAAACCATCCCTAATACACTCCAGGAAATCCTCCTCCACTGCATTGTTACTAGTTTGGTTAGCCCAAACAATATGTAGATTAAAGTCGCCCATGATAACTGCTGTACCTTTATTGCACGCATCCCTTATTTCTTGTTTGATGCTGTCCCCAACCTTACTACTACTGTTTTGTGGTCTGTACACAAGCGTTTTCTGCCCTTTGGTATTCCGCAGCTCCACCCATACCGATTCCACATCATCCAGGCTAATGTACTTCCTTACTATTGCATTAATTTCCTCTTTAACCAGCAATGCCACCCCGCCTCCTTTCCCTCTCGGTCTATCCTTCCTAAATGTTGAATACCTCCGGATGTTGAGTTCCCAGCCTTGGTCACCCTGGAGCCATGTCTCCATAATGCCAATTCAATCATATCCGTTAACTGCTATCTGCACAGTTAATTCGTCCACCTTATTCCGAATACTCCTCACATTGAGGCACAGAGCCTTCAGGCTTGTCTTTTTAATACACTTTTCCCCTTTAGAATTTTGATGTAATGTGACCCTTTTTGTTTTTTGCCTTGGGTTTCTCTGCCCTCCACGTTTACTATTCTTCTTTCTATCTTTTGCTTCTGACTCCATTTTATTTCCCTCTGTCTCCCTGCATAGGTTCCCATCCCCCTGCCATGTTAGTTTAACTTCTCCTCAACAGCACTAGCAAACACTCCCCCTGGCACATTGGCTCCGGTCCTGCCCAGGTGCAGACCATCCAGTTTGTACTGGTCCCACCTCCCCGGGAACCGGTTCCAATGTCTCAGGAATTTGAATCCCTCCCTGCTGCACCACTTCTCAAGCCACATATTCATCTGAGCTATCGTGCGATTCCTACTCTGACTAGCAAGTGGCACTGGTAGCAATCCTGTGATTACTACTTTTGAGGTCCTACTTTTTAAATTTAGCTCCTAGCTCCCTAAATTCGTCTCGTGGGACCTCATCCCGTTTTTTACCTATATCGTTGGTACGTACATGCACCATGACAACTGGCTGTTCACCCTTCCTTTTCAGAATGTGCTGTACCCGCTCTGAGACATCCGTGAGCCTTGCACCAGGGAGGCAACATACCATCGTGGAGTCTCGGTTGCGGCCACAAATACGCTTATCTATTCCCTTTACAGGTGAGTCCTGCTGGGCTGTTGCGGATGATGGGTTCTGCTTCCTGGTCAACCACTGGGTCGGTTGCCACTTGTGTGTGTGTTGGAGGGTCGAAAAAGATGGAGTCTATTGTGGGTTGTTCTGGATAGTCCGTAAATCTGAGTTTGGTTTGGTCCAAATGTTTCCTGCAGGTGAATCTATTTGAGGGTTTGACCACAAACACCCTACTCCCCTCTTTGGCCAAAACAGTGCCAGGAAGCCACTTGGGACCTTGTCCATAGTTCAACACAAATACAGGATCATTTATCTCAATTTCACATGACACATTTGCACGATCATATGTATTCTGTTGAAGCCGCCTGCGCTCTACCTGTTCGTGTAAATCAGGGTGTACTAACGAGAGCCTTGTCTTAAGTGCCCTTTTCATGAGCAGTTCAGCGAGAGGGATCCGGGTGAGCAAGTGTGGTCTTGTGCAGTAACTGAGCAGGACTTGGAATAAGCGAGTCTGCAGTGAGCCTTCAGTTAGCCTTTTCAAGCTCTGCTTGATTGTTTGAAATGCTCGTTCTGCCTGACCGTTGGACGCTGGTTTAAACAGGACAGATGTGACATGTTTTATCCCATTGCGGGTCATGAATTCCTTGAACTCGGCACTGGTAAAGCACGACCCATTGTCACTTACAAGAACATCAGGCAGGCCGTGCGTGGCAAACATGGCCCTTAGGCTTTCAATGGTGGCAGTGGACGTGCTTGCCGACATTATCACGCATTCAATCCATTTGGTGTATGCATTTACAATCACTAAGAACATTTTTCCCAAGAATGGGCTTGCATTGTCGACATGGACCCTGGACCATGGTGCTGAGGGCCAGGACCATCAACTTAGTGGCGCCTCCCTGGATGCATTGCTTAACTGTGAACATGTATTACATTTGTGCACGCAGGACTCTAAGTCTGCGTTGATACCGGGCCACCACACGTGGGATCGCTTTCATCATTACGATGCCTGGGTGGGTGCTGTGGAGATCACTGATGAAAGTGTCCCTGCCCTTTTCTGGCACCATTACCCAATTACTCCACAGGAGGCAGTCTGCCTGTATAGACATTTCATCTTTGCGCTGCTGGTACGGCTTTATTTCCTCCTGCATCTCTAACGGGACATTAGACCAACTCCCGTGAAGCATACAGTTTTTTACTAAGGACAGTAAGGGGTCCTGGCTCGTACAGGTTCTAATCTGTCGGGCAGTAACAGATGATTGCTCACTTTTGAATGCTTCCATTACCATGACTAAATCTGTGGGCTGTGCCATCTCCACCCCTGTGGTGGGCAATGGCAGACTACTGGGAGCATCGGCAGTTTTCTGTGCCTGGCCTGTGGTGGATGGCGTAGTTGTATGCGGACAACGTGATCGCCCATCTCTGGATGCGGGCCGATGCATTTGTCTTTATCCCCTTGCTTTCAGAGAAGAGGGATATAAGCGGCTTATGGTCGGTTTCCAATTCAAATTTGAGCCCAAACAGATATTGATACATTTTCTTTATCCCGTAAACACATGCTAATGCTTCTTTTTCGATCATACTGTAGGCCCTCTCAGCCTTAGACAGACTTCTGATGCATAAGCAACCGATTGTAATTTCCCAAATTCATTAGCTTGTTGCAATACACACCCGACCCCGTATGACGACGCATCACATGCTAATACCAAACATTTAAATAGATTGTACAACACAAGCAATTTGTTTGAACATAACAGCTTCCTAGTTTTCTCAAAGGCATTTTCTTGGCTTTTACCCCATACCCATTCATCTTTTTATGCAGTAAAGAGTGCAGGGGTTCTAACAATGTGCTCAGACCCAGTAAGAAGTTACCAAAATAGTTCAGGAATCCTAGAAATGACCGCAGCTCCGTCACGTTCTGTGGTCTCGGTGCGTTCTTGATTGACTTTGTCTTCGAATCGGTGGGCCTGAAGCTGTCCGCCGCGATTCTTCTCCCCAGGAACTCCACTTCAGGCACCACGAAAATGCACTTCGAGCGTTTTAGCCTGAGCCCCACACGATTAAGCCGACTAAGAACACCCTCAAGATTTTGCAGGCGCTCGACGGTATCCCGACCTGTAACTAAGATATCGTCCTGGAAGGCCACGGTGCACGGGACCGACTTCAGCAAGCTTTCCATGTTCCTCTGGAATATCCCCGTGGCCGATCGAATCCCAAACTGTCATTTTTTGTAAATGAGGAGGTATTTGTGTGTGTTGATGCAGGTGAGGCCTTTCGATGATTCCTCCAGCTCCTGCGTCATGTAAGCTGATGTCAAGCCCAGCTTCGTGAAAGTTTTCCCTCCCACCAGCGTCGCAAATAGGTCATCTGCCTTTGGTAGCGGGTATTGATCCTGCAGTGAGAAACGATTGATAGTTATTTTATAATCACCACAGATTCTGACGGTGCCATCTCCCTTGAGGACTGGAATAATCGGACTGGCCAACTCATTGAATTCGATCGTCGAAATGATGCCTTCTTGTTGCAGTCTGTCCAGTTCGATCTCCACCCTCTCTCTCATCATGTAAGGTACTGCTCTCGCCTTGTGATGGCTGGGTCGTGCCCCCGGAATCAAATGGATCTGCACTTTTGTTCCTTGGAACTTCCCGATGCCTGGTTCGAACAGCGAGGGGAACTTGTTTAGGAACTGGGAACATGAGCTGTCGTCGATGGACAAAAGCGCTCGGACATCGTCCTAGTTCCAACGTATCTTTCCCAGCCAGCTCCTGCTGAGCAGCGTGGGGCCATCACCCGGAGTGGTAACTCGTGCACTTCTCCATCGTAGGAGACCTTTACGGTAGCACTGCCGATTACGAGAATCAGTTCCTTTGCGACGTTCTCACTTTAGTACGAATGGGAGTCAGGGCAGGCCTTGAGGCCTTGCTGCACCACAATTTATCGAAAGTCTTTTTGCTCATTTTGGACTGGCTTGTGCCCATGTTCAGCTCCAAGGACACCGGGAGTCCATTTAATTCAACCTTCAGCATTATCGGGGGGACACCTTGTATTAAATGTGTGCACCCCATATACCTCTGCCTCCTCGGTCTGAGGCTCTGGTTCGTCGTGATCCACCGTGGATCTGTCCTCCTCTGCAACATGGTGGTTTGCAGGATTAGCAGGGTTTGCAGCTTGCCTGCACATACGTTGGAGGTGTCCCATTGTTCCACAGCCCTTGCAAACATACCCTTTGAAGTGGCATGATGGCTTATTCCTGTTCCGAATTCTTATGTTCTTATGAATGGAAATGATGATCACCCCCGCAGCGCCAACAAGATGTTAATGGCCTTGTATTCACCACCCTTGATGGTGGACTCTGAGTCATCTGCGAATGTGCAGCTGTAGGCGTGTAAGTCCTGCCCTGTACATTTCGATTTGAAAACAATGTTACTTTGTTCACAGTACTTGCAACAGCACTCGTGTGCTGAGAAATTTGTTTGGTATTGTCACTGGTGGCAATAAACGCCTGGGTTATCGCTATGGCTTTACTCAATGTTGGGGTCTCTACAGTCAAAAGTTTGCGAAGTTTTACTTCATGGCCAATGCCAAGTACAAAGAAGTCCCTGAGCATGTGCTCCAAGTGTCCTTCAAATTCGCAACTTCCTGCAAGGCGCTTTAGCTCGGCGACATAGCTCGCCACTTCCTGGCCTTCAGACCTCTTGTACGTGTAGAACCGATACCTCGCCATCAGAATGCTTTCCTTTGGGTTTAGATGCTCCCAGACCAGTGTGCACAACTCATCGTACGACTTGTCTGTGAGTTTCGCTGGAGCGAGCAGATTTTTCATGAGGCCGTACGTTGGTGCCCCGCAAACGGTGAGGAGGATCGCCCTTCGTTTGGCAGCGTTTGCTTCTCCTTCCAGCTCGTTGGCCACGAAGTATTGGTCGAGTCGCTCCACGAAGGTTTCCCAATCATCTCCCTCCGAAAATATCTCCAGGATGCCCACGGTTCTCTGCATTGTTGTGGTGGGGTTCGTCATTTGTATCACGTCTCCAGTTGTTTTGACTTGAATAAAGAGTCAGACTTGATACTGCAAGCTCAAAGTAAGATGTGACCCTACTCCTTTATTACAGATCACAGAGCGCCTCTCCAGCCTGTGAAGCCTCCTTATATACAGGTGCTCCAAAGGGATTGTGGGATCCCTTGGGACGTCAGGGGATAAGCCCCCTGATGGTTAGACCTGGTATTTACAGGTTTACATACATAACAATGGTGAAGCCTGATATCCTGGAAAACGCAAGTGCATTCTCCTCCTCCTTCTCCCTGTTTAGAGGGAAGACACTGAAGTCCCTTCTCCTGGAGTACAGAGCCTCTGCGACTTCCCGGATGCCACGATGGATGTTAGCTATTTTTCTTGTTCCAGCCTGGAAGGATCCACTGACGAAAAAATTCCTGGCCACGGTCACCTTGAGGGCCTCTGGCAGAGCTGTTGTCAGCTGCCTGTTGTATGTTCATTTATTGATACACAGGATGGGCCAAATCTGTGAGTCATATTTAATTTAACAGCGTTTGAAGAATATTTTTCTGCTTGCATGACACGATGACACATAATACAAGGAAACAGACTCAACGTGGGAAAGGGCTGAAAACTACAAGCCTTGCTTCCCTTAGGTGACATCCTTGCATGTAAGTTCAAGGAAGAAGTGGGGAAATTTCAAGCTTCAGGCCTCCCACAATGTATTTTCTCTTTTCACACACTGCCAAACTTCACACACGGGATACTGCAAGGAAAACTTTGTTTGAAAGTACATTTTGCAGCCAGCATTCTAATATTTATTCCTTTACTTTCATTGTAGGCCTGAGAGCAGCCTGCCAGCACTGCCAGCAGCCAACAAGACAGCAAAAACACAAAAACTTGGATCCTTCTTATTAACACATCACTTTGAGGCAGTAGCACTGGGTGTGTCACTGTGCAGCGGTGATGAGGAACAAATAGTGGTGGTGGTAGAGTAGGAGCAGGAACTTCCTGGTTGGCTGCCCATGTGGCATTGATCAGTGACCTTCTATACTTTCTCAAATACAGGAGTGCAGTGAAATTGGGCTAACATATCATGCTTGTGTTACTCTTGCATGGGAAGTGCTGGCCACACTTTTATCAAATAACTGCCTGGTGCATCGGCCAGTTTACTAGTACATCAGTGCTAGCCTGGAATAACTTGGAGGCAGTACGGATGAGAGCTGTGAATGTGACTGCCACTGGCAGTGCCATGCCAGTGTTGCAGATTGACTGCAATTGTCTTTACAGCAGATGGAAAAGCTCTGCAACTGTCTCCCTGCTGAACCAAAGATGGTGGAGGCAATCATCCTGTGTCATTGGCAAGAATGTGTACCAAGGCTGGCTGGTATGGCTGGTGACACAATCGCAGTTGCGATCTGTGCAGCTCATGTGCCTGCTGATGTATTCATATTGTGCCACTTCAACAGCAATAACAACCAAGGGACAACTTGCAATTATATTGTCTTTAATGTAACAAAACACCCCAAGGGACTTCACAAATCAATTTAAGGAAGCAATGCCAAGCCAGGAAAGGAGAGATTAGGAGATTACCAAAGATTAGGTCAAAAAAAGGGGTTTTAAGGTTTTTAAAGAGAGAGAGTTCGCGAGGCTGAGGTTTTTAGGAAGAGACTACCAGAAAATAGGGTTGAGGTGGCTGAAAACGTTTCCACCAGTGGCGAGGCAGAAGGGGAACGGGATACACTAGAGGCCTGAGTCAGAGGAATTGAGCCTTTGGGAGGGCTAGAAAAGTTTGCAGAGACAAGATGGAGTTTATAGACAAGGAATAAAATCAGTAAATGCTGGAAATACTCAACAAGTCAGGCAGCATCAGTGGAGAGAGAAATAGTGGAGGGAATTTTGTGGGATGTCAGTGGGTGTGATCGTTGGTGGGTCAGGTGGGAAAATATATTTTTTGACAGCAGATTGGGATCCCTCTGTCAACCCGCCACCACACGCCTTTCCCAAATGTCAGGCCTGTCAGCACTGAGCAGATCCGGCAGGGAAGGCAATTCAGGTCATCATGATCTTGTTAACAGAGGATTAAGAACTATTTTCAGCTCACCTTCAGAGTTTACCGGGTCGGCCATGGGGTCCACGCTGCTCAGGGATCATGTCAGGTAAGCGGGGCCATAGAATCATTTCTATACTTGACAGCTTGAAATGTGCTATAAAGTTCCCATCTCACAGCGATTCATTTTCCAAGCTCAGAAACTGTTGCTTACTGCATTTGGAAGACAGATTGAGCTTTATGCAGGTTGTAATTTATTGTCTATCCAGTGTCACCTCATTGGAACAACTTCTCTCACCATTGATAGATTGTTTCTGTCATTACAAGCACACCTGTCATCCATTACATCAGAATGGGTACAGTTTATACTGTCTTGATCCTTAGAATCCCACCACGATCAGCTCCAACACCAACAGCACCAGGCACACCAGCAGCACCAAAAACAACACCAACCTTCTCCACAATGAGCTGATGTGGTACAAGACAGACAGCATCAGCATCTGACCACATTGCTGCCCAGGACATAAGAACATAAGAAATAGGAGCAGGAGTCGGCCACATGGCCCCTCAAGCCTGCTCCGCCATTTAATACGATCATGGCTGATCTGATCATGGACTCAGGTCCACTTCACTGCCCGCTCCCTACAACCCCTTATTCCCTTTTCGTTTAAGAAACTGTCTATTTCGGTCTTAAATTTATTCAATGTCCCAGCTTCCACAGCTCTCTGAGGCAGCTAATTCCACAGATTCACAACCCTCTGAGAGAAGAAATTTCTCCTTTTTAATGGGAGTTTTTAATGGGCGGCCCCTTATTCTAAGATTATGCCCTCTAGATCTAGTCTCCCCTATCAGTGGAAACATCCTCTCAGCATCCACCTTGTCAAGCCCCCTCATAATCTTATACATTTCGATAAGATCACCTCTCATTCTTCTGAATTCCAATGAGTAGAGGGCCAACCTATTGAACCTTTCCTCATAAGTCAACCCCCTCATCTCTGGAATCAACCTAGTGAACCCTCTCTGAACTGCCTCCAAAGCAAGTATATCCTTTCATAAGTATGGAAAACAAAACTGCATGCAGTATTCCAGGTGTGGCCTCACCAATACCCGGTATAACTATAGCAAGACTTCCCTGTTTTTATACTCCATCCCATTTGCAATAAAGGCCAAGATTCCACTGGCCTTCCTGATCACTTGCTGAACCTGCACACTATCCTTTTGTGTTTCATGCACAAGTACCCCCAGGTCCCATTCTACTGCAGCACTTTGCAATATTTCTCCATTTAAATAATAACTTGCTCTTTGATTTTTTTCTGCCAAAGTGCAAGACCTCACACTTTCCAACATTATACTCCATCTGCCAAATTTTTGCCCACTCACTTAGCCTCTCTATGTCCTTTTGCAGATTTTTTATGACCTCCTCACACATTGCTTTTCCTCCCATCTTTGTATCGTCAGCATATTTGGCTACGTTACACATGGTCCCTTCTTCCAAGTTGTTAATATAGATTGTAAATAGTTGGTGTCCCAGCACTGATCCCTGTGGCACACACTAGTTACTGATTACGAACGTGAGAATGAACCATTTATCCTGACTCTCTGTTTTCTGTTAGGTAGCCAATCTTCCATCTATGTTAATATATTACCCCCAACCCTGTGAACTTTTATGTGGCACCTTGTCAAATGTCTTCTGGAAGTCCAAATACACCATATCCACTGGTTCCCCTTTATCCACCCTGTTCATTACATCCGCAAAGAATTCCAGCAAATGTGTCAACCATTATTTCCCCTTCATAAATCTATGCTGACTCTGCCTGACCGAATTTTGCTTCTCCAAATGTCCTGATACTGCTTCTTTAATAATGGACTCCAACATTTTCCCAACCACAGATGTTCGGCTAACTGGTCTATAGTTTCCTGCTTTTTATCTGTCTGCCTCCTTTTTTAAATAGGGGCGTTAAATTTGCAGTTTTCCAATCAGCTGTAACCTCCCCAGAATCCAGGGAATTTTGGTAAATTACAACCAATGCATCTGTTGTGTATCTGTAAAGCATGCACTCCCATGTTACGCCACCAGGGAGCACATCCCCTGAAGTCCCAAGGGATCCCAGCATCCCTTGGGAGCTCTGTATATAAGATGGCCCCTAAGGCCTGTTCCTCACTCTGGAGTGTCTTAATAAAGACTGAGGTCACTGTTACTTTAACCTCCCTGTGTGCAGTCTCATCTGTGTTAGGAACACAATAACTGGCAATGAGTATACGAATCCAATGCAAAGATGCAGCAAACTGTGCGCATCCTGGAGAAGTTCTTGGAAAGTGAGGACTGGGAAGCCTATGTCGAACGGCTAGACCAGTACTTTGTATCCAACGAGCTGCATGGAGAAGGAAGCGCTGCAAAAAGGAGAGCGGTCCTACTCATGGGCTGCGGGGCACTGACCTACAGCCTCATGAAGAATCTTCTTGCTCCTGTGAAACCCACAGATAAGTTGTATGAGGAGCTGTGTACACTGGTTCAGGAGCATCTTAACCCGAGGGAGAGCGTGCTGATGGTGAGGTATCAGTTCTACACATGCCAGCGATCTGAAGGTCAGGAAGTGGCGGGCTATGTCACCGAGCTAAGGTGACTTGCAGGACAATGTGAGTTTGATAGCTACCTGGAGCAAATGCTCATAGACTTTTTTGTATTGGGCATTGGCCACGAGACCATCCTACGAAAACTTTTGACTAGAGACACCGACCCGCAGTAAGGCAATTGCGATAGCACAGGCGTTTATGACCACCAGTGATAACACCAAACAAATCTCTCAGCACACAAGTGCTAGCAATGTTCTAAAATTAACTGGAACTGTGTTTGTGAGCAGAAATGTACAGGGCAGAAACCATAAGTCTGCAACTGCCAGCAGGTGACCCAGATGACTCAGAGTCCGCAACAAAGGATGAATGCAAGGCAATTCACACCTTGTTGGCGCTGTGGAGGCTTCCATTCAGCCTATTCATGCCGCTTCAAAGGTTATGTTTACAAGAGCTGTGGAACAATGGGGCACCTCCAATGAGCTTGCAGATGAGCTGCAAGCTCTGCAAAACCTGCTAACCACCACGTGGCAGAGGAAGATCGGTCCATGGTGGATCAAAACAATTTTGAGCCTCAGAAGGAGAAGGCAGATGCTGAAGTACATGGGGTGCACACATTTTCGACGAAATGTCCACCTATAATGCTAAATGTAAAATTGAATGGCTTACCCGGAGCCATGGAACTGAACACTGGCGCTAGCCAATCCATCATGAGTAAAAAGATGTTTGAGGGACTGTGGTGCAACAAGGCATTCAGACCAGCCCTGAGCCCCATTCACACGAAACTGAGAATGTACACCAAAGAGCTTATCATTGTCCTGGGCAGTGCCATGGTCACGGTCACCTATGAGGGCATGATGCACAAACTGCCACTCTGGATTATCCCGGTCGATGGCCCCACACTGCTTGGAAGGAGCTGGCTGGGCAAAATCCGCTGGAACTGGGATGACATCCGAACGCTATCACATGTCGATGAGGCCTCATGTACCCATATTCTTAACAAATTTCCTTCCCTTTTTGAGCCAGGCATTGGAAACTTTTCTGGGGTGAAGGTGCGGATCCACTTGGTTCCAGAGGCACGACCCATTCACCACAAGGCGCGAGCGGTGCCTCACATGATGAGGAAGAGAGTGGAAATCGAGCTGGACAGGCTGCAACGCGAGGGCATCATCTCCCCAGTGGAATTCAGCGAGTGGGCCAGCCCAATTGTTCCAGTACTCAAAAGTGATGGCACAGTCAGGATTTGCAGCGATTATAAAGTAACTATTAATCGTTTCTCACTACAGGACCAATACCTGCTACAAAGGCAGACGACCTATTTGCGACACTGGCAGGAGGCAAGACATTCACCAAGCTTGACCTGACTTTGGCCTACATGACGCAGGAGCTGGAGGAGTCTTCGAAGGGCCTCACCTGCATCAACACGCACAAGGGACTGTTCATCTACAACAGATGCCCGTTTGGAATTCGGTCAGCTGCAGCGATCTTCCAGAGAAACATGGACAGCCTGCTCAAGTCAGTACCAAGCACGGTGGTTTTTCAGGACGACATATTGGTCACGGGTCGGGACACCATCGAACACCTATAAAACCTGGAGGAGGTCCTCCAGTGACTGGAGCGCGTAGGGTTGCGGCTGAAGAGGTCCAAATGCATCTTCATGGCAACAGAAGTGGAGTTTTTGGGGAAAAAGATCACGGCGGATGGCATTCAGCCTACAGGCGCCAAGACAGAGGCTATCAGGAACGCGCCCAGGCCACAGAATGTCATGGAGCTGCGGTCATTCCTGGGACTCCTTAACTATTTTGGTAACTTCCTACCAGAGTTAAGCACCCTCTTAGAGCCCCTACATGTGTTATTGCATAAAGGTGTGAACTGGGTATGGGGAAAAAAACAAGTAATTGCTTTTGAGAAAGCCAGAAACATTTTATGATCCAACAAGCTGCTTGTGTTGTATAACCCGTGTAAAAGACTTATGCTAGCATGTGATGCGTCGTCTTTTTGGAGTCGGGTGTGTATTACAACAAGCTAACGTTACGGGAATGTTGCAACCTGTCGCCTATACCTCCAGGACCTTGTCTAAGGCTGAGAGGGCCTACAGCATGATTGAGAAAGAGGCATTAGCGTGTGTGTGTGTTCGGGGTAAAGAAAATGCATCAGTACCTTGAGCTGGAAACCGATCACAAGCCCCTCATATCCCTGTTCGCTGAAAACAAGGGGATAAATACTAATGCCTCAGCCCGCATACAAAGGTGGGCACTCGCGCTATCAGTGTATAACTATACCATCCGCCACAGTCCAGGCACCCGAGAACTGTGCGGATGCTCTCAGTCGGCTACGATTGCCCACCACGGGGGTGGAAATGGCGCAGCCTGCAAACTTGTTGATGGTGGTGCGGCCCGCAGACTTGTGGATGGTCATGGAAGCGTTTGAAAATGATAAATCACCTGTCACGGCCTGCCAGATTAGGACTTGGACCAGCCAAGATCCTCTGCTGTCCCTAGTAAGAAACTGTGTACTGCATGGGAGCTGGGCCAGCATCCCCATCGAAATGCAAGAGCTAATCAAGCCGTTCCAGCAGCGAAAGGACAAGCTGTCCATTCAGGCAGACTGCCTGTTGTGGGGTAACTGCATAGTGCTACCCAAAAAGGGCAGGGAGACGTTCATCTCGGATCACCACAGCACACACCCGGGTATTGTAATGATGAAAGCGATAGCCAGATCCCACGTGTGGTGGCCTGGTATCGACTCTGACTTAGAGTCCTGTGTACGGCAATGCAGCGTGTGTGCTCAGTTGAGCAATGCGCCCAGAGAGGCACCACTAAGTTTGTGGTCCTGGCCCTCCAGACCATGGTCGAGGATCCATGTCAACTATGCGGACTCGTTTCTCGGTCAAATGTTTCTGGTGGTGGTGGATGCTTTTTCAAAATGGATTGATGTGAAATAATGTTGGGAAGCACCGCCACCGCCACCATTGAAAGCCTGAGGGCCATATTTGCCACCCACGGCCTGCCTGACATACTGGTCAGTGACAACGGGCCATGTTTCACCAGTGCCGAATTTAAAGAATTCATGACCCACAATGGGATCAAACATGTCACCTCGGCCCCGTTTAAACCAGCCTCCAATGGCCAGGCAGAGCGGGCAGTACAAACAATCAAGTCGAGCCTCAAACGAGTCACAGAAGGCTCACTCCAAACCTGCCTGTCCCAAGTACTGCTCAGCTACCGCACGAGACCCCACTCGCTAACAGGTGTGCCCCCGGCTGAGCTACTCATGAAAAGGATACTTAAAACCAGACTCTCGCATGATCAGGTAGAGAGCAGGAGGCAGCAGCAAAATGTAAACGATGGTTGCGCCACTGTGTCACAGGAAATTGATCTGAATGACCCTGTGTATGTGCTAAACTATGGACATGGTCCCAAGTGGATCGCGGGCACGGTGATAGCTAAAGAAGGGAGTAGGGTGTTTGTAGTCAAACTAGACAGTGGACAAATTTGGAGAAAGCACCTGGACCAAACGAGGCTGCAGTTCACAGACTGCCCTGAACAACCCACAGCAGGCACCACCTTTTTCGGGCCCACAACACACACCCAAAGGATCACCGACACCGCCCCGGACCAGGAAATTGAACCTATCACATCCAACAGCCCAGCAAGGCCAGGCTCACCCAGCACCCTGCAGGGCCAACAACATGCCAGCCCAGCGAGGGCACAGCTAACACACCAGAATAGACATTTGTACCGAGGCGGTCCACCAGGGAAAGAAAGGTGCCCGACTGCCTCACCTTGTAAATAGTTTTCACTTTGACTTTGGCGGGAGTGGTGTTGTGTATCTGTAAAGCATGCACTCCCATGTTCCGCCACCAGGGAGCGCATCCCCTGATGTCCCAAGGGATCCCAGCATCCCTTGGGAGCACTGTATATAAGCTGGCCCCTAAGACCTGTTCCTCACTCTGGAGTGTCTTAATAAAGACTGAGGTCACTGTTACTTTAACCTCCCTGTGTGCAGTCTCATCTGTGTTAGGAACACAATAGCATCCACAATTCCTGCCACTACTTCTCTTAACACCCTAGGATGCAAGCCTATAATAGATTTATCTGCCTTTAGTCCCATTATCTTACTGAGTACCCCCTCCTTAGTGATTGTGATTGTGTTAAGTTCCTCCCCCGCAAAACCCCCTGGCTATCCACTGTTGGAATATTGTTAGTGCCCTCTACCGTGAAGACTGATACAAAGTTTTTGTTCAGAGTTTCTACCATCTCCATGTTCCCCATTATTAATTCCCCGGTCTCGTCCTCTAAGGGACCAACATTTACTTTAGCCACTCTTTTCCTTTTTATATACCAATAGAAACTCTTGCTATCTGTTTTTATATTTCGTGCTAGTTTACTTTCATAGTCTATCTTCCCTTTCTTAATCATTTTTTTAGTCATTCTTTGCTGGCTTTTAAAAGCTTCCCAATCTTCTGTACTCCCACTAGTTTTGGCCACTTTGTATGACATTGTTTTTAATTGGATACCGTTCTTTATTTCTTTAGTTAGCCACGAATGGCTATCTTTTCTCTTACACCCTTTCCTCCTCACTGGAATATATATTTTTTGAAAGTTGTGAAATATCTCCTTAAATATATACCAATGTTCATCAACCATCCCACACTTTAAACTATTTTCCCAGTCCACTTTAGCCAACTCTGCCCTCATACCTTCATAGTCTCCATTAATTAAGATTAGTACGCTGGTTAGTGATCCAACTTTCTCACCCTCCATTTTATTTTGAAATTCAATCATGCTATTCAAGAGGATCCTTTACTCGGAGATTGTTTATTAATCCTGTCTCATTACACAGGACCAGATCTAAGATAGCCTGCCCCTGGTTGGTTCCATTACATACTGCTCAAGGAACCCATCCCTTATGCACTCTATGAACTCTTCCTCAAGGCTACCCTGACCAATTTGATTTGTCCAATCAATATGGAGGTTAAAATCACCCATGATTATTGCTGTTCCCTTTTTATAAGCCCCAGGGATGGCCTCGTCATGGCCAGATTTACGTCACTTGATGCTGTACACCCTGGTTGCTACATGATGTGCCAGGTTGGCACCACTCCAAATCAACAACATAAAGCATCCCTACAATGCCCAAGCCATTCCTTTCACACTCATCAGCATTGCAGTGGGTGCCGTTACCGTTACATGGACCATTTCCCATACCTCAGGAGCCTCTTATCAACAAAAGCAGACATTGATGCGGAGATTCAGCACCGCCTCCAGTGCATCAGTGCAGCCTTCGGCCGCCTGAGGAAAAGAGTGTTTGAAGACCAGGCCCTCAAATCTACCTCTAAGCTCATGGTCTACAGGGCTGTGGTAATACCCGCTCTCCTGTATGGATTAGAGGCATGGACGATGTACAGAAGACACCTCAAGTCGCAGAAGATATATCACCAATGATGTCTCCGCAAGATCCTGCAAATCCCCTGGGAGGACAGGCGCACCAACATTTGTGTCCTCATCCATGCTAACATCCCCAACATTGAAGCACTGACCACACTCGATCAGCTTCGCTGGGCAGGCTATATGATTCGCATGCCAGACATGTGACTCCCTAAGCAAATGTGGAGCTCCTTCCCGGCAAACAAGCCAAACGTGCACAGCGGAAACGTTACAAGGACACCCTCAAAGCCTCCCTGGTAAAGTGCGACATCACCACTGACACCTGGGAGTCCCTGGCCTAAGACCACCCTCGGTGGAGAAAGTGCATCCAGGAGGGCATTGAGCTCTTCGAATCTCAACGCCGAGAGTGTGAAGAGGTCAAGCGCAGGCAGCGGAAGGTGCGGCAAACCAGTCCCACCCAACCCTTCCCTCGACAAATGTCTGTCCCACCTGTGACAGAGTCTGTGGCTCTCGTATTGGACTGTTCAGCAACCAAAGGACTCACTTCAGGAGTGGAAGCAAGTCTTCCTCGATCCTGAGGGACTGCCTATGATGATGATGATGATGGCTATGTCCCACTGCCACTCACTAAGCCACTTCCAAAGGTTCACACAAATTTGTCCAAAAACACAAAGTGTTCAAAATAAACATTTCAATATTTGACAACACATTAACAGAAACTTCACATGAACATTGGCTAAAACACACCCAAGTGCCTATCCTTGTGTGTTGTTAGTTGGTATGATTGGACAAGGATGAGGTTGAGTGTGAGGGGTGGCTTGTGTGATGTGGGAGTGATACCATAGATAGAGAGGGATAGGTGGAGGTGCAAGGTAAGCTGGTGTGAGTAAGGATGTGTAGGAGTAGGGTAGGGAAGGCAGAGTGATGGGGATGTGATGAGTGGCACAGCAGGATGAGGTTGAGTGTGGCTTTGCTGGAACGTTTTGTGATCTACTGAGATCATTGAAAGGTTTGCGCCACTGCAGCCTGGTCCTGCTGACGACATCCCTGCTGTGCTCTCCTGTACATTGTGCAACCATGCTGTGTTGATCTCCAGGGGGAACAACCCCTCAGCATCTACCTTGTCAAACCCTCTCAGAATCTTACATTTCAGTGAGATCACGCCTCATTCTTCTAAACGCCAGAGAGTATAGGCCCGTTCTACTCAATTTCTCCAAATGCCTCCAGATGGATGAACGTGGGCCGCTCCTGGGAATCCAGGCTAAGGGAAATAGTTTGGACCTCAAAGAATAAGCAGAATTACCGATCAGCTCCTTTGCACAGGGGCTTAGAGAGATCTGGCCAGGATTGGAAGAGGGGCGATGGGGCTGGGCAACTGCCTCCATCTGTCAAAAATGACATGCCCGCCATTTGTGACAGCACAGGGTAGATGGGCACCAGAGATGATCGACAGAGGTCATTGCACCTGTCTGCCCCATGCAGGTAATGTGCCCTCCCACTGACCCAGCAACAGTGTTGGGGTCAACAATGGAATGTACTGGCAGATGTGATCCCAAGGAATTTCAGGTCCCATGTGATGTGATGAGACTAAGAAGAAAAAAATTAAACATGTTATTTGCATCAGATGCAGAAGTTGATGCTAAGCAACTAATTAACTTATACTGCCCTAAGAAACTGAAGTGAATCCAAGCGTCTTATACTGTCACAGCTTATTTCTCGATACATGATTGACTTTTACAGTACGTAGTCCCGTAATTCCAAGGCAACTTGCAAGACTGACTGTGAAACTGAAAGTAATTCTGATTAATGTTGTCGACATTCAATATTGTAGAATTGTATCATGGTACTTAAGTGCAAAAAGATTAGTTGCATAAATAAGATTGCGAGCTCAAAATTGAAAGCCTTCTCTCTTTTGTATGCTTTACACTGCAGCTTCTGCCTTGCAGCTTAAAAATTATGCAGCAACCAATTAGATGATAGGTCACCTCAAAGGCAAGGCAGACGAGTGCAGCTACTCTCTAGAGATTAAATAATTTTTTTACACAAAGGGCGATCACACAGATATCTTAGGTAGATAATCTAAGCTCCATTGTTCTGTAGGGTATCTCAGTTGCTCAAGGAAACTGCTTTGAGGCAAGGAGAATCCTTAAAGCAGAATTTTACTGAAATGCTATCCTCTTTTTAATTTCTAACTTGTATTTACTATGAATATATTCTGTGTCGATGCAGAGGGTGAAAACATCCCAGTTGAATTTATGTAAATTAATTTAATCAGGAAGAACACATTTCAAAAATAGAAGCTTATTCTTCAGAGTCATAATAAATTAAGATAAATAAAATAACATTCAGTACAACTGTTGAACGGACAAACGATGACAATAATAGTTGCAAAAGAAAACTATTTACCTTAATTGCTGCAGGGTATTACCAAAATATCCGATGATTAACCCTTAGACTGCTGGCAGGCTCAGGAAATGTTCTCACTTCCAGGCTTTGAAAATTTTGCAGCTCAGTCATAGCAACTCTGAAAGTAACATTAATACTATAGTAATAGAATTAATTCCAAACTGCAACAACAAACATAATTTTAAATACACGCTTAAAATATTTAAACACTTCTATTCGTCTCCTTTCCTCATTTTCTTTTCTTCCCTATTTTTTCTGTATCTTGCATCTTATTTCAGCTTTACTCTGCTAACGAACATACAGGGTTCAATTTTCCCCAATGCTGTTCTTTGGCGTATTGCAAGAGTAATGCCCACTTTTTTGGCTCCAACTACTCCAAAAAATAACTTGCAAGTTTTACCGTTCTATTTTTTGAAATTGGCACCAATGTCCTTTAGATTCGGGGGGTGGAACCGAATGTCAGCGGCGAAAAAACGATGCTACCCCTTCTGCGCGAAAAAAAAGGGAAGTTTTTGACATGACTGCTATGGGCGCGCATGCTTCGCATAGCTCCCGGTCTGCATTCGGCCATTATTAAAGAGCCAGTTGTGTGTGAGAACTTTAATTCTCATTGAAAAAATCAGAGCTGCAATACAATATGCAATGCGGCTCAAGGACCAAGAACTTCTCATAGGATGAAGTGGAGGCACTAGTTACTATAATTGAGGCCAGATGGCACAAGCTGGACAACAGCAGAGGTCACATAAAAGTTTCACCAAAAGAAATGAAGAAATGCTGGAATCAACTTGCAGAGGATCACTGTGCAATGATGACCACCCCGAGGTCTGCAGGCCAGGGCGAAAAGAAGTGGCAGGACCTTGGTCAAGTAGTTAGTGTAAGTAATATTTTCATTTATTCACTGGAATCGCAATTGTAATTGTGACCATCTGTATGTCACACCCAGCAGAAAGACACCCTCTCTAAAAAGTTACATTTTCATCTTTGCAGAGGAAGGTGGCACACAACAAAAGGCAAATAACTTGAACAGGAGGATGCCCGGCAAATCTGCAGCCACTGACACCCTTGGAAGAGGGGGTCGCTGCTTTGACGGGTCCTGTCTGGAGAAAAGCAACCACCACTGCACAAGCTGGGCCCACACTCGAGGGAGAGGGTAAGTCCTGCAAATTCCACAGTCTGGCTTTGCTAAATGTTAAGTACTGCGCGGGCTAGCCATGCTTCGGTTCATGGGGATGTCTCTGTCAGCTACGCTTCAGTTGATGCAATGTGCTATCATTCATCATGGTCCTTCAAATGAGCCTGCTGCCGGCGCTGTGTGAGCCTACTCATACCACCCTGCCCCCTCCTCTGCTGCTAACCATTTGTCTGTTCTGTTATATTTTGCAGAACTTGAGACCAACCCTGACGAGGCTGAAGCCGATACAGAAGAAGATTCAGACGCGGACGAGCCTGAAGAGGAGAACATCTTCTAATCCCAACTCCCAGTCCAAGAGCATAGGGGTGAGGGGGAGGGGCAAGGGGAGGGGTTGGATGAAGCCCCTAATCTTTTACTTACTCTGGAGGAGGTGCAGGTACCGCCCATCGAGGAGCCAGGCCCTTTCCTGAGTGGTACGAGTGTTGTTACATTCCATGGTTTCTCACAGGCTGGAGATTCCAATGGGATGCAGCAAGGCACACCCAGGGCCCCACCATCTGAGACTGCAGGTCCCAGTGGGATGCAGCGAGGCACTCCCGCGCCCCATCGTCTGAGGCTGTGGGTACCAATGGGATGCAGAGAGGCACAGCCAGGGCCCCACCGTACGAGGCTGAGGGTCCCAGTGGGATGCAGTGAGCCACACCCAGGGTGAGGAGGGGAAGGAGAGCTCAACAACGCTCTCCTGAGGTGCAGGATGTAACAGATGTGGTTCAGATGATGTCATTGAGTGCAGAGAGCATTGACCTTACCCGATCACTCCTGCACACCATCAGTGGGGTGGGTGATGAGGTATTGGGACTGTCGGGAGAAGTAACAGCACTCTCACGAGAAATGGGAACACTGTCCGGGCACATGTTGAAGGGAATGTCGCAGGTGGCTGATATACTGTCGGTGAACATGAGGGAGGGAATGTTGCAGGCAGTTGAGACACTGTCAGGGCACATGAGGGAGGGAATGTCGAAGTTAGCTGCTGCAATAAGGGAACACGCCCAGACACCGCGTCCATTGATAGAATCAACTTCCACTTCCATTCCAATCCCCAGACCAGCCTCTGAAGAGGCCCAAGCCTGCCCTCCACATTACCACCTGCCCACGCCCCCCATCAAGAAGTGCGCATTACCCGAGATGTTCGAAAGAATAAGCTTGATGCCAACCCGAGAAACACTGTGCCACCGCCTGCGGGCAGGGGTGGAGTCAACAAGACCAAGTGCAGAGGGCGGTCTTAGAATAAGGTCATCATCATCATCATATGCATTCGGTCGATGTGGCCCACCCAACGGAGCTGCTTGAGTGTGATCAGTGCTTCCATTCTAAAAGTGAATTCTCAGGTGACTGTACAGTCCAATATGGGAATTACAGTCTCTGTCACAGGTGGGACAGACAGTGGTTGAAGGAAAGGGTGGGTGGGGAGTCTGGTTTTCCGCATGTTCCTGCCGCTGTCTGCACTTGATTTCTGCATGCTCTCGGCGACGAGACTCGAGGTGCTCAGCGCTCTCCCGGATGCTGTTTCTCCACTTAGGACGGTCTTGGGCCAGGGATTCCCAGGTGTCGGTGGGGATGTTGCACTTTATCAAGGAGGCTTTGAAGGTGTCCTTGAAATGTTTCCTCTGCCCACCTGGGGCTCGCTTGCTGTGTAGGAGTTCCAAGTAGAGCGCTTACTTTGGGAGTCTCTTGTAGGGCATTCGGTCGATGCGGCCCAACCAACGGAGCTGCTCGAGTGTGATCAGTGCTTCGATGCTGGGGATGTTGGCCTGATCGAGAACACTGGCGTTGATGCCTCTATCCACCCAGTGGATTTGCAGGATCTTGCGGAGGCAGCGCTGATGGTACTTCTCCACTGCTTTGAGGTACCTACTGTAAATGGTCCACGTGTCTGAGCCACACAGGAGGGCAGGTATCGCTACTGCTCTGTAGACCATAAGCTTGGTGCCAGATTTGAGGTCCTGGTCTTCAAACACTCTCTTACTCAGGTGACCGAAGGCTGTGCTGGCACACTGGAGGCAGTGTTGGACTCATCGTCGATGTCTGCCCTTGCTGATAGTAGGCTCCTGACGTATGGAAATTGGTCCACATTGTCCAAAGCCGCACCGTGAATTTTGATGACCGGGGGGCAGTTCTGTGAGGCGGCGTCAGGTTGGTGGAGGACCTTTATCTTACGGATGTTTAGTGTAAGGCCCATGCTTTCGTATGCCTCAGTGCAAATGTTGACAATGGTTTGGAGTTCGGCCTCTGAATGTGCACAGATGCAAGCGTCGTCCGTGTACTGTAGTTCAATGACAGAGGATGGGATAACCTTGGATCTAGTCTGGAGGTGACATAGGTTGAACAGGTTCTATAGTTTAGTTGAACTCCAGCAGGGAGCTTGTTGAGCGTGAGCTGGAGCATTCCAGTGAGGAAGATCGAGAAGAGTGTTGGTGTGATGACGCAGCCCTGCTTGATCCTGGTCCCGACATGGATTGGGTCTGTAATGGATCCATTAGTCAGGATCATGGAGGATAGTGACAAACTTTTGGGGCCAGCCGAAATGGAGGAGGACGCTCCATTGTCCCTCACGGTTAACAGTGTCAAAGGCCTTTGTGAGGTCAAAGAAGGCCATGTTCAAGGGTCGGTGCTGTGCCCTGCATTACTCTTGTAGGTGTCGCGCGGTGAAGATCATGTCCGTTGTACCCCTTAGTGGACGGAATCTGCATTGCGACTCTGAGAGGAGCTCTTCAGCGAAAGGGAGAAGACGGTTAAGGAGGATTCTAGCGATGACTTTCCCAGTGGCCAACAGCAGTTGCCGCAGTCAGACTTGTCCCCTTTTTGAAGATGGTCACGATCACTGCAATTCTGAGATCTCCCGGCATGCTCTCCTCCCTCCAGATGAGTGAGATGGGGTCATGCATTCGTGCCAATAGTGCTTCTCCGCCATACTTTAGTGCCTCAGCAGGGATTCCATCTGCTCCTGATGCCTTGTTGTTCTTGAGTTGAGCCTTTTCTACCTCGAGCTGTGCTGGAGTTTTGCTGAGATGGTGGTGGGTCGCATGCTGCAGGATGGAGTCGAGGACACTCGTGTCAAAGGCAGAGTCTCGATTGAGGACATCTTCGAAGTGCTACTTCCAGCGGGCCCTGACTGCCTCGGTGTTCGTAATGAGTGTCTTCCTGTTTTTGGCCAGCAGTGAGGTGGGGCCTTGGGAGTTTGGACCGTAGGTGGACTTGACTGCGGTGAAGAATCCTCGCACGTCATGGCTGTTGGCCAGCTGCTGAATCTTCTGTGCTTTCTCCACCCACCATCTGTTCTTTAGGTTGCGGGTTTTTTGTTGGACCTCGGCCTTCAGCTGCCTGTAGAGCTGCTTTGCTGCTCCCGAATTGAGTTGCTGCTTTAAGTTCAGAAATGCAATGCGATTGCAGTTTATTAGCTCCTGGATCTGCTGGTCATTCTCATCAAACCAGTTTTGGTGTTTCCTGGTTGAGTGCCCGTGCGTCTCATCGCAGGCGCTGGTTATGGTGGCCTTGAGGGCAGACCAGGCGTTGTGGGCACTCTGCGTCTCAGGGTCACTGAGGGTCGTCAGGTTGGCGGTGAAGCACTGGGTGTATAGGGCAGTCTTAACTGGGTCTTTGAGAGCCCCGGTGTTGATTTTTCTGCGGCATAGTTTCTATTGCCGTCGCCGCTTTGGGGCTATATTAATGTTGATGATGAAACAGATTAGGCGATGGTCCATCCAGCAGTCGTCGGCTCCTGTAATGGCGCGGGTGATGCGCATGTCCTTGTGGTCCCTCGCTCGGACAATGACGTAATCGAGCAGGTGCCAGTGCTTGGAACGAGGGTGTTGCCATGAGGCCTTGTACTTGTCCCTCTGGCGGAATAAGGTGTTGGTGATGACAAGGTCATGTTCTATGTATTTTGTCATTTTAGAATAAGGTGGTGAAGAGATGGGTGCAGCCTTTCTTTGCTGCTGTTGTTGTTGTTGTTGCTGTTGTTGTTGTTGTTGTTGTTATTATTATTGTTACTGTTGTAACAATTCTCCGATTTAAAGTATTTTGTAAGTTATGTAAATTTACAAGTTTAAAAGTTTGCAAGTGATCTTAAAGTTTGTATGTGATCTTAAAGTTTGTATGTGATCTTAACTGAAAACTTTAAAGTTTGATACAAGAATATTTTTATTAAAGTTAAGTTAAGTACAAACAAGTGTTAAACTTTTGAATAAAATATATTTTAAATTACAACTGAAGAAGAATCATTTCCATTATTTGTTCCATTATTAACACAACTTTTTGAACAAAAGAAGAATCATTTCCATGTTTTGTTGCATTAACACAAGACAACATTATGGAACAGATCCAAACAGTAAACATGGTCCATGTGGAATAGTTGCCGCTGAGCCTTCAGGCAGCAAAGCGTTCATGGTTGAGCTGCTGGCCCAAGGCTCGACCAATCATTAAAGGGGCACAACAGCCCGCCCTCCTCTGCTGTTGTGCTCTGGATTCACATAGTTGCCCTGTCCGCCTCCTCCTCCTCATCATCTCCATCTTCCTCCTCATCA
This sequence comes from Pristiophorus japonicus, assembly GCF_044704955.1. NCBI lineage: Eukaryota > Metazoa > Chordata > Chondrichthyes > Pristiophoridae > Pristiophorus > Pristiophorus japonicus. The sequence goes on from NC_091977.1 coordinate 184,383,387, forward strand.
TCAGCCACTCTCACCGCAGGTGGGTCTTCTACTACCAGCTGCTGCTGCCTCATGATGGCTAAGTTATGCAGCATGCAGCACACAACAGTGAACTGACCGACAATCTCAGGGAAGTGTTGCAAGTAGTCTCCGGAATGGTCCAGGCATCAGAAACGTTGTTTCAAGATGCCAATGGTCCTCTCTATTATGCTCCGCTTCGCAATGTACGACATGTTGTATTCCCGGTCAGATTCCATCTGAGTTACGCTTAGGGGCGCCTTAAGCCAAGTGGGGAGGCCGTACCCTTTGTCTTCCAGCACCCAGCTCTGCCCTTCTGGCTGCTGCTGAAACATGGCAGATATAGCGCTCTCGCATAGGATGAACGCATCATGGGTGCTCCCAGGGTATCTCGCATTAACTGACATGATGCGATGCATGTCATCATACACAAGTTGCCTATTAATGCAGTGGAAGCCTTTTTTGTTCCTGTACATCTCAGAATCCTCCAAAGGTGCTTGCAAGGCGATGTGGGTACAATCAATGCAGCTCTATATCTTTGGGAAGCCAGCAATTCTGGAGAAGCCCACAGCCCTTTCATGCATTGCCTGGGCAGTCATGGGGAACTTTATGTTGTCATTCCTCCAGGCATATAGTGCAGCAGTCACCTGCCGAATGCAGATATGTGTTGCATGTTAAGAAATGAAGCACACATCCCAGTTGTGGCCTGGAACGATCCAGATGCATAGAATGAAAGTGCATTTGTCACTTCAACTGACAAAGCAGTCCTCCTGACGCTTCTAGGTTGCAGGTCTGCTTTTACCAACTCACAGATCTCAGTTACAACGTCTTTGCGGAAATGCAGCCTTCTGACACAATCTGCATCACTCAGGTGCAGGTATGAACACCTGTCTCGCTATACCCGATGTGGGTAAGTCCTCCTGCCCATCACCCTACGTACTCTGAGGTTCCTCATGCGATTACGTTGAATCAATCATCTCCTCCGCAGCACCATCATGCAGAAGGCTTGCATGAGGTGTGGCATTGTCAGTATTGCCCCCATAATTAAATTGTACCTTTGCAAGAAGCTCAAAACAGCAGGACAAGGAGTTAAAGCTTCTCTGCTCTCTCTCTCCCCAAGGTCGACGCTCTAGTATGGACCACAACCTGGTCTGCGCATGCACAATAGGCTTGCTTAGAACGGGAAGCTAGGCATTCAATGAGGACATCTGGGGCAACGAAGTCTAATGCAATTCTTTATTTTTAGATTTTTTTCAAAGTACCGCCCCACCACCGACCGAACATCTCCTCACCCGGCTCTAAGGTCGGCCGGCAGAATCGCTCCCTCGCCCGGACACAGGTTCTCAACAAACAGCCACCACTCCCACCGCCCCGGGCTTCTTTTGAAGCTGCTGCATAGTGTAAGGTTTCTCATGCCTTCAGTTTGGCTTCCACCCCCTGTCCCGGACTTCTTTTGAAGCCGTGCCCGAGACCCTGTGTCTGGGTAAGGGAACGTTCCTGCCGACCGACTCTCCGACCCTCGAGCCCGGTGAGGAGACGTTTAGTGATGGTGTGACACTTTGAAAAAAATCTCAAATTAAAGAATTTCATGCGACTTCCATGTTCTCCGTTTTCCTTCATGATGCATATTTAATGTCTTTGACTCCCTCCAAAACGTTGCATAAAAATAATGGCGTCTTTCTGCGCCGATTTTTTAATGTGCGCTGTTTTTTCTTAAGTGCCCGGAAGGTTTTTTGGGAGTGGTCACATACACCGGCCTAGGAGAAATGTAAGTTGGCCAAACTTGCATAAATCTGAAAAACTGGCGCAGACATCAGGTTACGCCCCCGATGACGCGAAAAAAAAACTAAACTAAAAAAATCGTAACTAACTATGTTATGCTGGTGCAGAAACTTTGGGGAAACTTGGAGGCCAAAAAAAGCGGCGCGCATCAAAAAAACAGTGCAAATAACTGGGGAAAATTGAGCCCATTCTGTTATACCCATTTTTATTATTTTTAAGGCTTAAAAATAAGTGTTCATGCTACTGGTGGGCATGGCTCTCCATCGACAACACAGAACACAGTCTCATAACAGTACCTCTAATGTATTTACTTTTCGTATCTGCCTCTCTGCACTTGCATCCATTTTAGAGGTAAGAGCTAGTTTGAAAAATATGTGTCACTTGATTGTACCCAATGGAAAACAAATTGTAGCTCATTCCGAGGTAGAACGTCTATCAAGCGTTCTCAGCTATGTCGTCGAAAATCTCAACTTTCACCAACACACCCAGAATTGTATCTCCACTCACTGCTAAATCTCTGCAAATATATCTCCACCCATTGTATCATGATTTCATCCAGATCAAAAGATGACACAAATGGGGAGAAATTCATCCTTATTGTGCCCATTTAGTGGGTAAACTAATGAGTAAACTGTCCCCCACAACATGCAGACATGCACGACTGTCACTTAACTCCTAGACAATCCATTTTCTCACTGCAGCAGAGCATGTTTTAAATGGTGAGAGATTGGGAAATGTTGGTGTTCAGAGGGACCTGGGTGTCCTTGTACACGAATCACTGAAAGTTAACATGCAGGTACAGCAAGCAATTGGGAAAGCAAATGGTATGTTGGCCTTTATTACAAGAGGATTTGAGTATAAGAGTAAAGACATCTTAATGCAATTATATAGGGCCCTGGTGAGACCACACGGGGAGCATTATGTGCAGTTTTGGTCTCCTTACCTAAGGAAGGATATGCTTGCCATAGAGAGAGTACAACGAAGGTTCACCAGACTTTCCTGAGTTGGGGTGAGATTGTGTAGACTCGGTCTATATTCTCTAGAGTTTAGAAGAATGAGAGGTGATCTCATTGAAACATACAACATTCTTACAGGGCTTGACAGGGTAGATGCTGGGAGAATGTTTCCTCTGGCTGGGGAATCTAGAACCAGGGATCACAGTCTCAGAATAAGGGGTCGGCCATTTAGGACTGAGATGAGGAGAAACTTCTTCACTCAGAGGGTGGCAAATCTTTGGAATTCTCTACCCCAGAGGGCTGTAGATGCTGAATCTTTGAGTATATTCAAGACAGAGATCGATAGATTTTTGAATATTAAGGGAATTGAGGGATATGGGGATAGTGCAGGATAGTAGAGTTGAGGTAGAAGATCAGCCATGATCTTATTGAATGGCGGAGCAGGCTCGAGGGGCTAAATGGCCTACTCCTGTTCCTAATTCTTATGTTCTTAGGTTCTTATGTTCTTATCACCCTTTCGACAACAAACGTGGTTGAAGCATTCGTGGAATATGTATCAGTCAGAAAGGATGATTTGTGGGGGCTGAAATTGCCTTTCATCCGAAACAGGTCGCAATTACCGCAGTTGAAGTGTTCTGATCGCCCAAATATATGGGGCAGATAATCCGGAGAAATTCAGCTTTCTGGAAGATGTTTCCAGTCGGAGCAATGTTGGTGTGGGGAGAGGGGCAGAAATGAAGTTGGGTCGGAGTGGCCAACACTTCAAGTCATCAACACCGAGCTGATGACGTCATTGCGCTGGCGAGTCACAACGTCCCTTCTCTTCAGTTAAAGGAGAGGGCCGCTACCACTTTAATGGCAAACACTGGGCCACCCCAAGAGGGGGTGCCAGGCTGCCTATTGGCGGCCCGGCCGAACCCACGGGCATAATTGTCGGCCCAACCTAGCAGACGGTCGACAAAAAAAAAATAACATGGAGTCGCTGGCAACGCCACCTCCCCTTTAAGGTGGCCGTGGAAAGGATACTGACAGCAAAGTCGGTAAGGGATCGGCGCGTGCATAACGCAGCGGGAAAATGGGCAGAGCAGTCTCTGCATTGCTCCAAAAGTAAAGGAGGGCAATATCAAAAACGATTGGCCCCCCCGCCCCTCCGCTGCTTCCAGGCGTCCACGGGCTTTATAGAAAGGGGCAATTTTGGCACTGTGGACTTTAGGGGGCCGAAATTGCCCCTCTCCTTAAGGCCTGCTACCACCGCAAATCGGCGGCCACACTGCGGAGTGGAGTGGCTGCCGACTTTTCGTGGAATGGCCACTGCTAGCCCAATGGTCCTCCCGAGTTTTCCCAGTGGTGCCCCGATCCCCCCGCACCGCCCCCCCACCACTCCGCTGCTGCCGATCCATGATCGGCGCAGCATCACTGTGCACACTGCCGATCGATCCCCCCCTGCCGACGGCGACATTTCCTTCTGAAAATCTTCGGCCCGCCCGGCGGTGCCAAAACCTGTTTTTTCCTGGTGGTCCAGTGAGGCTGTGGCCTTCTGCCACAGCGGTGCGGCTTCCCTTAAAGGGGAGGAACAACTGCCGCTGCCGCCATGTTTTTTTTCGTCGGCCGACTTCCATGTTGCCCCGACAATTATGCCCCCAGGTTTGGCCAGGCCACCAGCAGCAGCCTGGCACCTCCTCTTGGGTGCCAAGCTGCTGGCCCAGCTGAAACCCTCCCTGGTGGCCCAGTGGGCCAAAGTTTTAAAATCGTGGCGGCTCTCCCCTTTAAGTGAAGGGGAGAGCCGTGGTGACGCAGTACCCTGATCACGTCATCGTGGCGGTTACTCCACACCACCCCCAACTTCTGCCCACCACTCCGTATCCACCCCTCAAGTGCTGTCACTGACCCCATTAAGAGCGACTTCAGGATCCAAGGAAAAAAAAACAACAAAGAGTCAAATGTCGCTCAAGAGGCGACCTGAACCGCAACTGCAGTAAAAACCATAGAAACGTGGTGGGAGCGCCCCATTTTGGGCAGGGGCCAATTTCTACCCCTAGAGCTCAGAAAATACCAGCCAGTCTGGAAACCATTCCTGGAAATGCACACAGCCCAAGCTCCACTCATAGATTACCCAGACCACCTGTCAAGAGAGTCAAAGGAAGACTGAAAATTAGCAACACATTTCTCGTTCCCTTTCCTGTTCCTCACTGGTCAGGTCAGTCTCGTCATCATATTTGCAAGACCCTTGATGCCTTCTTACCCAACAAATTCTGACAAACTATTGTTAAATAATCCTAGTTCTTGCCTTAAATTGTGAATTTTTCCCCAATGTCGACTACATTAGTACACCAATGCGTACCTTTATACCAGGTGTGGTCCAGCCAGGGCTTTGTACATCGTGGGAGTACATTCAGTACTCCGGCTCCCTTTGGCCTGCCGGCCCGGCACAACGACGTACTCCGGGTCACTTCGGCCAGCCGGCCTGGCTCAACAACACATTCCAGGTCCCTTCGACCAGCCGGCCCGGCCCAACGACGTACTCCAGGTCACTTCGGCCAGCCGGCCCGGCCTAACGACGTACTCCAGGTCACTTCAGCCAGCCGGCCTGGCTCAACAATACATTCCAGGTCCCTTCGACCAGCCGGCCCGGCCTAACGATGTACTCCAGGTCACTTCGGCCAGCCGGCCCGGCCCAACGACGTACTCAGGGTCCTTTCAGCCGGCCCGGCCCAACGACACACTCCAGGTCCCGTTGGCCAGCTGACCGAACGATACACTCCGGGTCCCTTCAGCCAGCCAGTCTGACCCAGCCTCGCACTCCAGGTCCCTTCGGCCAGAGAGCCCGGCCCAGCCTTGCACTCCGGGTCACCTCAACCAGCTGGCCCGGTCCAACGATGAGCTATACCTGCCCTAGGTCGCTAGCGGTGAACATTAACTTTTTAAACAACTTGATTTACATTTTAGAATTTTTTTATCAACTTTTAACTAACTCTTAATCTATTTATTAAACCTTCAATCAACCTGTGTAGCTTTTTAAAAAATAATTTGGAAATACTTTTAAACTCTTAAACTTTTAAAACAACCTGGAAACCTTTGGGGAAAATGTTAACCTTTGGAAGAAACTTTCCAAAACATCCCTCGGAACCCCAGTGGACAGCTGACCTTCCCAATGCCTGCCCCCCAACCAAGCCTCGGGCCATCTACCATCAATGGCGCTACTCGGCGCCGAGCTTGCGGCCAAAATCTCAACGTAAGCAATTAGGCTCATACAGCAGTGCCTGGTCTCCAGTCGTCTTGGACCTTTTTGCCACTGGACCAAGACCTTGCTCAGCTGAGCCCGTGTGGTTGCTGGTGTGCAGCGGCCAACCCACGTTATAAGAACTCACGCACAGACATCTTCCACTTCGCTAATACGAAGTTCGGGACCTGGAACGTCAGGACCCTCATTGTCAATTCCAACAGCAACAGGCCGGAATGCCGCACTGCCATAGTTGCCCAGGAACTTAGACGTTTTGACATTGACATCGCCGCCCTAAGCAAGACCCAGCGGGCAGGGGAAGGCCAACTCAAGGAACATGGTGGAGGTTACACCTTTTTTCAGGAAAGGAAAACCAGAGGAAGAACGCAGCCTTCATGGAGTCGGCTTCACCGTCAAAAATGAACTGGTCAACTGCCTCAAATACTCCCTCTGTGGGGTTAACGAACCTCTCATGACTCTTCGCCTTACCCTGTCCCGGAACCAATGCACCACAGTCATCAGTGCGTATGCCCCAACACTCGATGCAATGGATGAGGCTAAAGAGGGCTTTTATTCCAACCTCGAGACATCCCCCATGGGTGACAAATTGATCCTCCTAGGAGTCTTTAATGCCAGGATTGGCAAAAACACAGCCCACTGGGGGGCATGATTGGCTGAGGGGGCTAGGGAAAGCCACTCCAACGGTACCCTGCACCTGACAAAATGTCTAGAACACAAACTCCTCATCACCAACACCCTGTTCCGCCAGAGGGACAAATATAAGGCATCATGGCAACACCCTCACTCCAAACACTGGCACCTGCTCGATTATGTCATCGTCCAAGCCAGGGATCGTAAAGATGTACGCATCACCTGCGCCATGACAGGAGCTGATGACTGCTGGACGGACCATCGCCTAATCCAATCCATCATCGATATAAACATCGCCCCAAAGCAGAGGGGACAGCAGAAGCAGTGCTGCAAAAAAGTTAATGCCGGGGCATTAAAGACCCAGCTAAGAGAGCCCTATACAGCCAGCGCCTCACAGCTAATCTGGCGTGCCTTGATGACCCAGAAATGCTCAATGCCCACAGCACTTGGTCTGCCCTCCAGGCCTCCATAACCAGTGCCTGTGAAGAGACACTTGGTTACTCAACCAGAAAACACCAGGACTGGTTTGATGAAAATGATCAGGAGATCCAAGAATTAATAAATCGTAAGCACAGAGCATTTCTGAGCCTCAAGCAACAACCCAACTCGGGAGCTGCAAAGCAACGTTACAGACGGCTCAAGGCTGAGGTCCAACAAAAAACCCTGGACCTAAAGAACAGGTGGTGGATGAAGAAAGCACAGGAGATACGTTAACTGGCCGACAGCCACGATATGCAAGGATTCTTCATTGCAGTCAAGGCCACCTACGGTTCAAACTCCCAAGGCTCCACCCCACTCCTGGCCAAGAATGGGGAAACACTCATCAAGGACACCGAGGCAGTCAGGGCCCACTGGAAGAAGCACTTGGAAGATCTCTTTAATCGAGACTCTGCCTTTGACTCAAGTCTTCCCAACTCCATCCCGCAGCATGCGACCCACCACCAACTCATTGAAACCCCAACACTGCACAAGGTAGTCAAAACCATAAAACAGCTCAAGAATAACAAGGCTACGGGTGTGGATGGAATTCTTGCTGAGGTGCTAAAGTATGGCGGAGAGACGCTGTTGGGGCGGATACATAACCTCATCTCTCTCATTTGGAGGGAGAAGAGCATGCTGGGAGATCTGAGAGATGCAGTGATCATGACCATCTTTAAAAAGTGTGACAAGTCCGACTGTGACAACTACAGAGGCATCTCCCTGCTATCAGCCAATGGGAAGGTTGTCGCTAGATGTCTCCTTAACCGTCTTCTCTCTGTGGCCGAGGAGTTTCTCTCAGAATCATAGTCCGGATTTAGTCCCCTACGGGGCATAACAGACATGACTTTTGCAGCGCGACAGCTGCAGGAAAAATGCAGGGAACAGCGCCAGCCCTTATTCATGGGCTTTATCGATCTTACAAAGACCTTTGACATTGTCAACCGTGAGGGTCTATGGAGTGTCGTCCTCCGTTTTGGATGCCCCCAAAAGTTTGTCAACATTTTTCGCCTGCTCCACGATGACATGCAGGCCGTGATCCTTACCAGCGGTTCCAATACAGACGCAATCCACGTCCGGACCGGGGTCAAAGAGGGCTGCGTCATCGCTCCAACCCTATTCTCAATCTTCCTCGCTGCCATGCTCCACCTCACAGTCAACAAGCTGGAGTGGAACTAAATTACAGAACCAGTGGGAAGCTGTTTAACCTACGCTGCCTCCAGGCCAGGTCCAAGGTCATCCCAACCTCTGTCGTTGAGCTGCAGTATGTGGACGACACCTGCGTCTGCGCACATTCTGAGGCTGAACTCCAGGATTTAGTCGATGTATTCACCTAGGCATATGAAAGCATGGGCCTTACGCTTAACATCCGTAAGATAAAGGTCCTCCACCAGCCTGTCCTCGCTGTACAGTACTGCCCCCCATTCATCAAGATTCATGGCGCGGCCCTCGACAACATGGACCACTTCCCATACCTCGGGAGCCTTTTGTCAACAAAGGAAAACATTGATGCGGCGATTCAACATCGCCTCCAATGTGCCAGTGCAGCCTTTGATCTACCACCAATCTCATGGTCTACAGGGCTGTAGTAATACTCACCCTCCTGTATGAATCAGAAGCATGGACGATGTACAGACGACACCTCAAGTTGCTGGAGATATATCACCAATGATGTCTCCACAAGATCCTGCAAATCCCCTGGGAGGACAGACGCACCAACATCAGTGTCCTCGCCCAGGCTAACATCCCCAGCATTGAAGCACTGACCACACTCGATCAGCTTCGCTGGGCAGGCCACATAGTTTGCATGCCAGACAAGAGACTCCCGAAGAATTGCTCTATGCGGAGCTCCTTCATGGCAAACGAGCCAAAGGTAGGCAGTGGAAACATTACAAGTACACTCTCAAAGCTTCCCTGGTAAAATGCGACATCACCACTGACATCTGGGAGTCCCTGGCCGAAGACCGCCCTAGGTGGAGAAAGTGCATCCGGGAGAGCATTGAGCTCTTCAAATCTCAACGCCACAAGTGTGAAGAGGTCAGGCGCAGGCAGCGGAAGGAGCGTGCGGCAAATCAGTCCACCCCCCCTTCCCCCGACAAATGTCTGCCTCACCTGTGACAGGGTCTGTGGCTCTCGCATTAGACTGTTCAGCCACCAAAGGACTCACTTTAGGAGTGGAAGCAAGTCTTCCTCGATTCCGAGGGACTGCCTATGATGATGATGATGACCTTTATAACATGTGACAAATTGTACAGTGACTTCATAAAATATAATTAGCTATATTTTGTGTAAAGGAAAAGATAAAAAGTTGCAAAAGTTCCAGTCTTAATATTCCGCCATTAATGAGTTATGTCACTCCATGGAAAACTCCATCACAGATAGCAAAATCTGCTGGCACCTTCGAAATGTTACATCAAGGAAGACAGGTGGTATGGGGTGAATAATTAATAGGGGATAACGTATTCTGGACTTTTGCTTGATTTACCTTTTGGAAGCAAAGCAAAATGTTGTCAAACCTTTACTCAGCAAGATTGAACAGAAGTTTGTGATTAAGCAGATTGTTCATGGTCGAGGGCTAGACTTTCCACTATGATCGCTATCGCCGAATAATGGGCGATATTTCCAGCCTTAGTGCTTTTTTTATTTTTCAGGATCGCTGGAATATTACCTATTTTAAAAACCGCTAGTTTCACCTTTTACATTTGGACGATAGTCTTAGCGATGTGAAATGGGCCTTAGCGATGTATTCAGTTGTGCAAGGTTGGTATCCATAGCATCGGCCGTTCTGCGCATGCACGTTTTTTTTTTAGCAAAAATCTTTTCCCGCGATTGGGGTGTTCAGTGGTCATCTGCGCATGCTCAGAAGGCTGAAAGAGAGGGAGATAGTAGCATGCAGCAGGAGCTGTCAGGGAGAAGAAGGGTGAAAGTCTTCTCTGATGAGGCCAATGAGGCCCTCGTTAATGAGGTAGAAAATCGGTGGGGCCAATTAACCCGGGATGGGCATGGGAAACCTCCCCCCTCTCCCCCCCACCCGCACATATCAAAAAATATGGGGCGACATCGCCACCGTAGTCTCATCGGTGGCCCACGATAGACGTGAGGCAGACCAGTGCCGCAAGCAGTGGAACAGTCTGGTTGCATCGGCAAGAGTAAGTATTAAACTATTACATTTTAAATTGTAATGATGCACTGACTCATTAATTAGAATGTAAATCTGCCAGATTGTAATTAAGCTGGGTAATCTTGGGTAGCTTCCCTGCTAAGCTTTGGACCGGAGTCGGAACCTGCGCCCTTTAAGTCTAATTTTGCTGAGATGTCTTACATTTAATCAACAGTATTAATTATTATTATTGAAAGGAAAGACTGGAAATGACAGACCACAAATATTCGGCATTTCTACCACTTTAATTTAGAAGGAGAATTCTTGTATGCTGTGAGCAAGTTGGGCACCATCTCCTTTTTGGTTACGTTGGTGGATGGGGCACGACTGAGCACTGAGGGGTCCGGTCACCCTTACCCAGACTGTGAGTCTCTCCAGCTGCTGTCACTCACACAGTGACCCAGCCTGGACTGGGGGAGAGCTGCCCTGGCTCACTGTCTGTCCTTGGACACTTTGGGACATTAGCTCCGGCCACATGGAGGTCTCCGAACACAGCCCAGGGTCACGGTGCCCCTCCCATTACAGTCCTGTCATTGCCGAGCTCATCAGCGGTCCTGATTCCACCCTCGGGGACCTCTATCGATTCCAATAAACCGCCTCCCTCCCCTCAAGCGCCGAATGGCATGGCCTGTGGATGGGATCTTTCCTGGAGATTGTTCACGAGATGTTTGGTGTCAAGCATTAGTTCATAAACACGATCTTATTCAATATTTTCTCTGTATTAGCATATAACGTTAACATTAATGATGAATAGCATGTGGGATAACTAATTGTGGATTACACTATCTGTTGTGTTTCCATCATCATACCAAGTCAATTAGCTTATGCCATGCTCTTGTCATGTTTGGAGAGGAAGATATCTAAGAATCATGCTGAGCAGAGGCGAACCGGAGGAAGGCCTACTGAGCTGCACCCTCTGACGGACCAGGAAGAACAAGCCACAGCATTAGTGGGCACCCATAATCGTTCTGCCACCTGTGATGGTGCAGATCCCATTGTTGCGTCACGTGAGTAATGTGTAAAGCAATGGTAAACCAGTGGTAATTTAAAGTAATTTAATGGCATTTCATTATAATATATGAATGATGTAATGTTATGCATGCAATTTCCGTACACTTCTGTACTCTCATGTTAATCAGATGTAACGTCTCTCGTTCACATTTATTGCAGTAGTGTTGCTCCTCGTACATATGCCAGCACAGCGCAAGCATTCTTATGTCTCCCCTTCTCTTCTAATAACCTCAATTATATTTTCCAGCTCCCCAGGTGCAAAGGGAGGCCCCTGCACCAACACCTGTACCGCTGCAGGTCGTCATCACCACCGGTGACGAACACAAAAGTGAGGAGGAGGATGAAACAGAGCCTGACTTGTCATCTGTGGTACCTGTGGCCACGTCACCCTCAACGGATGAAGTAGCGGGTCCAAGCGGCTTGCAGCAGGCCACTCCAAGGCGTCCAGTGCCCATGCCGACTCCACGGAGGTTGAGTCGGCGAGGTAGGCACACGCTGCGACGGGCAGATGTAAATGAGGACATGGTGTCACTGTCGAGGGCGAGCGTCGACATAGGCCGAGAGCTCCTCCGGGCGAGTGGTGGGTTGACCGGCAACATTGCCACACTGCCTGCGAGAATAACAGAGGGCATGGAGCGGATAGCTGCGGCAATGGGACGAACAACCGATTCTGTCGATGCCTTGCGGCATGCGATATTTTCGGGATACGGCACTGCACCCCAAGGTGTCGTACCACCAACCACCACCACAGTTGCGATACAGGAGGAAGAACTTCCTTCTGACTCGGAAGACGTTTCTTCTCAAACATCTTCTCCTCCAGCCACTGAGGTCGTTCTGCTGACGTCATCCCCGCCATAGCAGCAGCCTTTGAGGTGCTCTGCTGCAAGACACCTTGGCCCCATTACTCAGGGAGTACGTGGGAAACGGGGGGGGTTACGACAAGGGAGGGATCAAGGTGCAGGAGGGAAGCGTGGCTGAAGGTAGGGAGGGGTGGGGGGCTGTATATTATTGTTATTAAAAAAAAATTGTTGCATGTTGAATGTTCGTGATTGTGGGAGGGTGTTGTTATATTGTTCTGTTAAAAATGTTGCTCACTGTTGGGGTTTTGGGGGCTGTTATATATGTTTGTTTAAAAAAAATTGAAATTACATGTTAGATTATTAAACATTTTTATTTAAGCTTACAATTGTTGTGAAATGTCTTCTAATAACATAAGGTAAAACATCAATACAAGGGTTGCAAACAATGGCCATGGCCAGGCCAGACAAGGAAACGTAACGCAATTGTAACTGTCACCAATGTAACTTCAAGAAAACCGTTCATTTATGAGCTGCTGACGCAAGAGTTTTGCAGCTGCGTAACTACCACGGGGCTTTTCCAGTGGTGTATGGGGTGGGGGGGGGGGGCGGTGGCGGGGGTGGTGTGGGGACATGGGTTCATTGCCAGGCTGATTGTCCTCCCCAAGATCCTCCTCCTCCTCCTCGTCCTCCTCTTCTGCCTCCCCTCTCTCCTGAGGTGGACCAGCAGTCCCATGTGGTAATTCTTGTCCCCTGCTGATAGCTAGGTTATGCAACATGCAGCACACCACAATGAACTCAGCGACCTGCTCAGAGTGGTATTGTTGGTTGCCTCCTGAGTGGTCCAGGCACCTGAAGCACTGCTTCAGAACTCCAATTGTCTTTGCGATGTGGCTATATGGTTTTCATTGCAGCGCTTCTTGGCTTCTGTCTGGGGCTTACGCAGGGGGGGGGTCATGAGCCAGCTGGCAAGGCCATATCCTTTATCCCCCAGCATCCAACCATGACCTTGTGGCTGACTCTTAAACAGGTCAGAGACAGTGCTCTCACGCAGGATGTGCGCATCATGGATACTCCCTCGAAAATTTGCACTTACTGCATTGATTATTTGCTTGTGGTTGACAACGAGCTGCACATTGAGGGAGTGGAATCCCTTTTAGTTCCGAAACACCTTTACAGCCTGTAAAGGTGCTCGCAGGGCAATGTGCGTACAGTCTATTGCACCCTGCAAGTTGGGGAAGTTTGCTATTTGTGAGAAATCCAAAGCCCTCTCAGTCTGTGCCTCCCTGGTCATAGGGAAGTTTATAAAGTCCATCCTGCGAGCATAAAGGGCTTCAGTCACCTGTAGAATGCAGCAATGTGTGGCGTGCCGAGAGATACCGCAAATATCGGCAGCTGAGTCCTGAAAGTAGCCCGATGCGTAGAAGGAAAGTGCCGCAATAACCTTGACCTCGACTGGCAGTGCGGTCCTGATGGTGCTGGTAGGCTGCAGATCTCCCTTAATGAGCTGGCACATCCCACTGATGACCTCCTTTCAGAATCGCAGCCTTCTAACGCACATGTTATCGGACAAGTCCAGGTACGATCGCTTATCCCTGTAAATGCGTTGGGTGTAACATCTCCTCCTCCTCCGCCGTCTGCCATCTCTTTGATTGGGCACATAATGCTCTTCAATAAAAACCTCCTCCCATCTCTATTCTGCAGCATGTGATTAGTCATCAATACTGGTTGAGAAATTACAGGCCACATCACTATAAATCACTATAAATGCCCTTAATTTGTCCTCAACAAATAGAAATGTGATTGGATGATTGGCAAGAGTCAAAACCGCCCTTACAGTCACTCACAAATTGCTTCTCCTGACAAACACTTCAAGCAGCTTTTTATTAAAGATCCTCCGAGTTACAAAATGGCGTCCATAGTGCCGAGTTAAGGTCAGGTGATTGCAGCTTTTCTTCTACGTCTTTTTGGGCCAGCGATCATTTGGGGGAATTATGGGCAAAATGCCAAAAGTAGCGCTCAGCAATCATCTGGTCGATAATCCGGCTCTAGTTTCAATTATAACCAGTATTCTCGGCCTTGCATGAGGATGACATCATATATATATTTTTAAAATAGGCTGGGCGATGCAGCTCATTCCTGTATTCCAAATGTTGCGCCAGTGATAAATGGGCTATGTTCGGGCGCTAGCTTCCATTTTTCTTCAAAAATGGGCGACAGCTTGAATCTCAGCGCTTATTTGGGCGCTAAATGAACGCTAAATGGACGATGATGTGCCGAAGGTCTTGCCCTATTATGGAAACAATGGGTTTAATGGCCTCAATGCATTTTTTTGTTCATTGCTTTTTGTTCTTCATCATGTAACTTTTGACTAATGATATGGCGCTGATCATGTTTATGCCTGTAGTTCTATTATTAAATGCTGTGGCTGGAATATTTGGGCAAGTAATAACTACTTTGCCTCTTCAAGTGTAGATTTTATGAATTTGCACTCTTGGCATGGAACATAGTATGCCAGGAAAGCATATCGGGAATTTGGGTGTGGAAGTTAAGTGGCTTCTTAGGATTAGCCAATGATTAACACTAATGCACTCACTGTGTGCAAAGCTCCAGACCAAATTAATAAACTCTACCCTTTAATATATAAAACCATAAAGTAGGTGATAAAGGAACTTTTGCTGGTATGTTTGCTACTCAGCATCCAATTTAGTTTTAATCGAGCAGCAAATGATTATCATTAGTAAACAGAAAACATCAATTTAAGAACTTATTAAGGGTGGATTACATTGACTGATACTTTAAGATTTTTACATTACCACTACAATAAGTTACTACTCAAGCACAATTATTATTGCCTACAGTCGAGATCCAATACATGAATTTCATTTCTTTCATTTTTTTTCATGGTATCAACTGAATTTATAATATGAACTGAGTGTTTGAACCTCAGCCCAGAATTTTCATGTTGCCATGCGTGCAGGATTAGAGGAGGGTCGGGAGTAAAATTCGCAAAAATTGGGAGCGGGTCAGGTATGTGCCCTCACCTCGCCGCTGGCGTGTTTGCCAGTGTGGCTCAGACCCGAACGGCAGAGGCGGAAGACCGAATTTAGCTCATTAATACCTTGTTGTCAGATCCTTAACAGTGCTTTTAACCAGACCTTTTGAATTTCACTGAATGATCACGAGAATCATGCAGCTCAGAAACCATGTCTGTCAAGCTGAGGCAGAAGTTCAGTGGCCATTGATCGAGGTCATTACTACAGAGCATGGGAAGCACAATAAATACTCCCACATGACACCTGCTTACCTGCCTAAGGGAAAGACTCTTGCTGACTGCATTTTGAGCACAGATTTAGGTGTCTACAGTTTGCAAATCTTTTCTGCAAATTCGGAAGCCACTCTCACCTCACTGCTATTACCAATTGCACCGTTGGCAAATTGCTTCTCTGATCACTACTTGACCTGCCATCTATTTCATCAGCATGGGTGCTGTTTATACTGTATCATCCTGGTCCTCAGAATCAGACCGGGATGAGCCCCAATACCAGCAGCAGCAGGCACACCAACAGCACCAGCAGCAACAACCTTCTCCTCAACGACCTGATGCTCCACAGGACAGAGGGCATCAGCACAGGGCTGCACCATGCCGGAGGCGATAACCCCAACACAGGGTCTTCAGGCAAAGGAAGAGCTTCCTCAACAGGACTGAGCAGCAGTGCCAAAGGAGGTTCAGGCTATCACGCCAGGTTGTTGTAGATATTTGCAGCTTACTGGAAGCAGACCTGTAGCCCGGAGGATCAGGTGGACAGGCCCTACCAGTGGCTGCCAAGGTCACCAGCATCAACTTCTTCACCTCAGGTTCCTTCGAGGGATCTGCAGCAGACATTTGTGGGATCTCACGGTCGGCCGTCCACAGGTGCATTACACAGGTCACCGATGCCCTGTTTGTCATGTCAGCCAATTATATCAATTTTGCTCCCGTTGAAGCCAGTGTTACTGAGCAGGCGCTGGCCTTTGACACTCTGGCTAGCTTCCCACAGGTGCAGGGTGTCGTCGACTGCACACATGTGGTCATGAAGGCATCCCCAGATCACCCGGAAGAGTTTGTGAACTGCAAGGGCTTCCACTTCCTCAATGTGCAGCTGGTCTGCAACAATAAAAATATGATTATGCATGTGTGCACCAAATTCCCTGACAGTTGTGATGACTCTTTCGTCCTTCACCAGTCCACCCTCCCTCAGCTCGTTGCACCTCCAAACAGACTTACCAGTTGGCTGTTTGGACCCAAATGCTATCCACCGAAGATGTGGCTCATGACACCCCTAAGGAGGCCAAGTACTGAGGCCGAGGAGTATTATAATGAGAGTCACATGTCCACCAGATGTGACATAGAGCAAGCAATTGGCATGCTGAAAATGCGCTTCAGATGCCTTGACAGATCTGGAGGAGACCTTCAGTACGCACCAGCCAGGGTCTCCAGAATCGTCATGGCCTGCTGCAGGCTACACAACATAGCGCAGCAATGAGGATTAGTGCTGCATGAGGAGAAAGGCGCAGAGTGCTCAGCCTCTGGAGGAGTAGGAGAGGAGGATGAGCATCTGCTGGAAGACAAGGAGGAGTTGGAGGTACCTGAGATCCAGATGGCACCAGCACTGAAGCACATTGCTGTCCGGGAAGCCAGAGATGGCCTCATCAAGGCCAGATTTACTTAGCTTCCTGCATTACACCCATAAGCTGCCACATGCTGGGCCAAGTCCCCCTCCCTCCAACAACACCATAAAGCATCCCTGCATGCTCAGCATCGGCATGAAGCTGAGCAGAGCTGGAAGCATCCTGCACCCTCCAGCGAGGAGTCGCCATTGCTGTCCCTGTCTCCACCATCTCCTCTTACTCACTTGTGACTTGTGTGATAACAGGTGACAACACTACTCTATCTCGCATAGGACCCACTGAGGTGTGAGTATTTGTGCTGGTGCTGGGTGCGTTTAGGTCAGGTGATGATGCTCCCTCAGAGGCTGAAGGTTCCTCTGAGGAGTCATCTTCCTCTTCCACTTGGACAGTGGGGGTGCTCTTGATGGACCTGTGAGAGAGTAAAGAGATGATTTTGAAATGTTATATCAAGAATGGGTATGCAAATGATGCCCAGTGGCTGCTGACATCAGTCCCCACATGAGTGAGTGCTGTATGCCATGTGGCTGTATGAGATGTAATTCTGTCACCAGGTTGCTGAGTGGTCCCCCTCTCTCCGTCTCCCACCACCAGCTGCTCTTCAACTCCTGAGACCTCCAGGGCGCCCTCCTCTGCTGGAGTCAACTTGCCGAATAATGGAGGGCCACCTCCGGTTCTCTCCCTCTCCCTCTTATTGTGGGCTGCAAGGAGGAAAAGAAGAAATGTTTGAGTGAGAGTGATGGAATGAGTGTAAAGAATGGATGAGTTACATCTTTAGAGGGTGACTATGAGGGAGTATGGTACCAATGTCAAAGTGCTAATGCAAAGTGGCCTCCTTGTGTGTTGTTAGTTTGTATGATTTCATTAGGATCAGGGTGAGTGTGAGGAGTGGTTAGTCAGATGGGGTGTGAGCACGTAGTTAGAGAGGGATGGGTGGACATGCAAGGTATGTTGGTATGAGTAAGGATGTACAGAAGCAGGCTTGGGAAGGCAGAGTGATGGGGATGTGATGGCACACACAGCAGGATGAAGTTGGGTGTGGCTTTGCACTCACCTTTTCTGATCTCATGAGATCATTGAAGCGCTTCTGGCCCTGCACCCAGTTCCTCCTCACCACATCCCTGCTGTTGACCTCCTCTGCAATTTGCAGCCAGGCTCTTTTAGTCTCCTGGGGAGGTCTCTTCCACCCAGCAGCAGGGAAGAGGATCTCCCTGCATTTTCTGACTCCCTCCACAAGAATATGTAGGGAGTCATTTGAACTCTCTGTCTCTGTGAAGCCATCTGTGCAAGGCTCATCGATAACCAGATGGTGTTATGTACTGCCTACGCATTCCTAGATGAACCTTCAAATGCAATGTGGTCAAGGCTGCTTTAACTATCCCGGCTGGAAATTAGTCATCAATGACGTCATCAGAGCCCCAACAATCATTCCAGCCTGCCTTTCAGAGCTCTAATATAGCTCTGTTGACTGCTACCAGAGCTGTGAGAGAAGGGTTTTCTGGTTCATATTGACTACTGAACTAATCTGTTCTCTGTATTATCATTACATTGTGTATCTGGATGAGATCAAATGGCAGTTTCAGAGAATGTTCTGTGGGATCAGACCAAAACCTTCCGCTTGCATACTGTAAACATCCAATGAAAGATCAGCACCTATTCACTATAGCTGATGTATAACTACTTTTCTCTTTAACTATTTCCCTAGTTTTTTATGGCAGAACCGAGAGATGGCCTTGGGGAGGAACTTACCAAAGTTTTGCTTTCCTGCGACTCATGGGTGGAATTTAAGCATTTGAAAAAGAAGAATATCAAAGTACGTGGATAAAAGTAGAGAAATTAAATTGAATACAAGAAAGACAGTGGCAAAGGAGCGTGTGAGGCTATAATGGATTTTAAGGAAATGTCAGACTTATTAAAGGAGTATTTTTTCTGTTTTCACAATGGAGGAAAAGAGCAAAATGCTCGTGAACCTATAAACTATAAACTTATTCAAAAGGAGGAACTTAGTATATTTAATATAAATAAAAAAAATGTTAATGGAGAAAATAATGGGATTTAAGATAGACAAATCCCCAGGGTATTAAAAGGAATGTGAGGAAATTGCCAATGCATTTCATGTAATTTTACAAAGCTCTCCAGATTCAGAAATGATGCTGTGGCATTGGAAAATTGCAAATGTCACTCCATTATTGAAGAAGGGAGGGAAGGATAAAACTAGGGGGTCAAGCTTTGGTCTGAGTTGCTCCTATTTTTTTGGAGCAACTGGTTTAGAATGGAATATCTTAGAAATTGCAATTCTCGGCATTTAGTTTGCTCCAGTTCGAGTCAGTTAGAACAGTTTCATTTTGGAACAAATTTTTGTTTTCAAAAGGGGGCGTGTCCGGCCACTTACGTCTGTTTTGAAAGTTTAGGCAGTGAAAACTTACTCCAAACTAACTTAGAATGGAGCAAGTGTAGATTTTTGTACGCTCAGAAAAACCTTGCCGACACTTATAAATCAGGCGTAGGTTACAAATCAGGCATAGGGAACGAGGGGGTGGGGGGAAGGGGAGGAAGGGAAGTAATTAAATTCTACAAGCATTCAACAGTCTTACTTATACAAATAAACAGCCATCCTGAATAAAAAATTATAAACAAAGCAAAGACAAAATATTGAATATTCCTACCTGTGTGAAGCAGCAGCAGCCTTCGAGCTGCGGTGCTACAGGCAGGCCTTCTTTCCATGTCGGAGACAGGGGCGGTGTCAGTGGTTCGACAGCAGCCGAAGACACAGCAAGCAGCCTTTGAGCTGCGAGGGAAGCTGAGGCCATTCAGCCACGGGATAGGTGCGGCAGCAGTGGCTGACGGCATCGAAGACACAGCAAGCAGCCTTCAAGCTGCGAGGGAGACTGAGGCCATTCGGCCAGGGGACAGGGAGAGGCAGCCAGATAGCCAGGTTGAAACTTAAATTTGCAGAATGGGTGCTGCATTGTCAACACCACGGATTATGCAATTGTTCGCCAGCAATTCACTGCATAGGAGAGAATTGATTAGAGCTCACCGCACCAGGAACGTCATAGCCCATAGGCAGGAGACCTTACCCACGTCGGCAATATCGAGCCAGGCGCTCGTACCTGGACACGAGCGAGGCTGATTGTGTCAAAAGGCTGCGTTTCCACAGAGAAGTTGTTGCTGAGATCTGTGATATGCTGAGAGCAGATTTTCAGCCCAGAAGCAGAACGCCAACTGCCTTGAAGTGAAGTGAAGGTATTAGCTGCACTTGCCTTCTATGCCTCGGGATCGTTTCAGGCTACAACTGAAGATGTGTGCACCATGTCTCAATGTGCAATACATGCCTGTGTTTACCAGGTCACGGCTGCACTGTATGCATGGAGGAGTGACTTCATCAATTTCCCAATGACCGCACAAGCGATCCATGAGAGGGCTGTGGGCTTCTTCAGGATTGCCGGCTTCCCAAAGGTACAGGGCTGCATTGATTGTACCCACATCGCCTTGCAAGCACCTGTGGAGGATTCTGAGCAGCACAGGAATAGAAAAAGTTTTCACTCCATCAATGTGCAGCTCGTGTGCGACGACAAGCATCGCATCATGTGAGTCGATGCGAGATACCCTGGCAGCACCCACGATGCGTTCATCCTATGTGACAGCGTTCTATCTGACATGTTTGAGCAGCAGCCAGAAGGGCAGAGCTGGCTACTGGGAGACAAAGGGTACGGCCTGACCACCTGGCTCATGACGCCCTTATGCATGACATGGACAAAAGCTGACCGTCAATACAACATGGCGCACATTGCGACACGCAGCATCATTGAGAGGACCATTGGCATATTGTAACAGCGTTTCCAATGCCTGGACCATTCCGGAGGCCACTCAGATTGTCGGTTACTTCACTGTTGTGTGCTGCATGCTCCATAACTTAGCCATCATGAGGCAACAGGAGCTGGTAGTGGAACCAGAAGACCCACGTGAGGGTCCAGTGCATGATGGTTGTATTACAGAAGAGCAGAATGTGGATGATGACGACGATCAGTAAAGCATGCAAGTGACTGATGCCGGAGCACGAGGTCGGAGGAGGGCCGTCCATCGTGTTCCTTTAACGATTGCTCGAGCCCTGCACCAGCAGCTCATCCGTGAACGCTTCAATTACTGATGCCTGAGGGCTTTGCGACCACTGTTGCGCATGGACATGTTTATTCTTTGCAATTGTTCCTACATTGTGTTGTGTTAATAGAAGATGAATCAGTTTTAATGAAAAAACATTTTATTGAAAAGTTAACGTCACTACAATAAAATATTTGTTGTATCAAACTTTACTTTTTAATATCACTTAAAAACTGTAAGATCACTTATAAACTTGTAAAGTTACAAAAGTTACAAAACAATTTCAATGTGATAAATCTTGCACTCTTAAGAACACTTAAACTTCAAGATCACTTTTTAGATGCAAAATTAAATAAGTTACAAAATGAGAGAGCATTTACACTATAGGATCACTTAAAAACCCTAACATCACTTATAAGTTGTAAAGTTACAAAACTTACAAAACAATTTCAATTTGAAAAACACTACTACAGCTACATCAAGAACAAGAACAAAAGCAGCAAAGAAAGGCTGCAACCATCTCTCATCCACATCTCAGTGAATGTTCACTTCTTCATGGGGGTGTCATTTCATTGGCGGGGCTGTGTGCCCTTATTGTAGCAGCTACCTCCCTGATGGCCTGTGCCGTCACTTGCATTCCCTCCCTGACGGCCTGTGCCGTCGATTGCACTCCCTCGGACATTCCCTCCCTAAGTTCCCGTGTCATTACTGCTATTTCTCCCGTCAGGACCGTCACCTCTTCACCCACTGCACTGGCGCTACCGATGAGTGATCGGTAAGCTCATTGGTCTCCATACCCAATGCCACAACCTGAGCCGCATCTGTTGCACACTGCATCTCAGGAGAGCGTGTCTCCAATCTCCTTCTCCTCTGCCTGGGTCTGCCTCATGGCACCACTACACAGTGAGGCGCGGGCAGGGATGGTGGGTCGCTCTGTGCTCCAGACGGCAGTACTAGAGAGAGAGGCACAGGCTGGGACGGTGGGATGCTCTGTGTTCCAGACGGCAGTACTAGAGAGAGAGGCACGGGCTGGGACGGTGTGACGCTTTGTGCTCCAGACGGCAGCAGTCGAGTGCGAGCCATGGACTGGGATGGTGGGTGAATGGGTGTAAACTGCTCCATTATATCACCAGCACCACTGGGACCTGCAACGTCGGAATCAAAACGATGGAAGGTGGAACCAGAACCTATGTGAGTGGGAAGTGCAGGCTTCGACGGTAGTGCACTGGCTGTAAACTGCTGCATTACACCAGCAGCACCACTGGGACCCGCAACATCGGAATCAAAACCATGGAAGGTGGAACCGGAACCTGTGCAAAGGGTTGAAATTCTGATGCCCCTTAATGGGGGCTCATAATCATTAATTTGGAAGCTCTCCCCTGTAGACATTTCAGCCATCGCCGCCATCATCCAGTCTGGATCATCTGTATCTGGTTGTACTGGTTCTTGTTCTGTATCTTCAGGATCCTCAGGGTTGGCAGCATCAGCATCTTCATCATCATCATCATGTTCTGCAAAATACATCAGAACAGTCAAATGTTTAACAGCAAGGGAGGGGGCAGGATGGATGGCATGAGTACTCTCACACATAGCAGGCCAGGCAGCAGGTTGATTTGAAGGGCCACGATGCATTTTCAGGACTTACCCTCTTCCTCGCGTGCGGGCCCAGCTTGTGCTGTACTGATTGCTTTTCTCCATGTATGACTCATCATGGCAGCTACCCTCTGTTCCAAGGGTGTCAGTGGATGCAGATTGGGCATGCCTTCTCCTGTTCGAGTTGCTTCCCTTTTGTTGTGGGCCAATTTCTTCTGCAAAGAGTAAAATATAACTTTTTACAGAGTGCGTCTTTCTGCAGGGTGGGACATACAGATAGTCACATTACAATTATGATTACATTAAAAATGGAAAATATTACTTACACTAACCAAGGTCGTGCCATTTCTTTTTACACTGGCTTCCAGATCTAATGGCATGCACCACTGCGCAGTAATCTTCTGCAACTTGGTTCCAGCGTTTCTTCATTTCTTTAGGTGGCACTTTTATGCGACCTCTGTTGCTGGTATCCAGCTCCTGCCATTTCTGCTCAATGATGTTGACTAATATCTCCACTTCCTCATGCAAGCAATTCTTTGTTCTTGATGGACGTTGTTCCATTGCTGTATTGAATTGACACTTATTTTTCAAAGCACACAGTCCTTAATTTGTATGCAGCAATGCTGTAGAATTTACCAATATCTCGCAAAGATTCCAGGTACCTTTCCCCTACAGAGGAGAAGAATCCCTTTCTGGGCTTTTAAAATGAGTTTAAAGGGGCAGACGAAGCCTGCGGGGGATAAAAGGGGATGCATTCATGGAGACCCCCCCCAGTGTTTGGACTCATAGGAAAGGGAATTCAAAATGGACCTAAATTACAGAAACTTGAGATCCCCTAAACATCTATGGGAAGGAGCATATCAATTTTAAGATTCTACAACATTTTGGCTGGAAAAAAAAAGAGTTACCAAATACAGGAGGTGGGGCCAAATTCGTGTATTAAAGACCCCAGACTGTCTGGGGGGACTATTCACCCTCTAAGAGATAATCGAATTACCCAATCAAGCACAATGGAAATCATGGTCAAGAAACTGGACAATTCTAAAACAATGCAAAACCAGTGATAGCACATTCTCACCCACCCTAATCGAGTTACTGCTGACAAAGGAGACATTTGAAAATCAGTGGACAGAACAGTTCAAACAGAGCCCAAGAGATCTGATGGGAGATAACGGATCCTTTTTTTTGGAATATATCTATCCCCCAGTTTTTTTTACAAGGAAAGACCAGCAAGGAGCAGCGCGCAGACTAGCAGAACACAGAAACTAGCAGAAGACAGAAGAGAAGCAGAGCACAGACTGGAACACAGACACAGACACAAGCAGCTGGAGCTGGGGAGTGAAGAAATGGAGCAGTGAAGGAAACTACTAGAACTCATCAAGAACTGACCGAGCACGAGGCCCACGAAATGGAAGGTTGTCAGCAACCAAATTGACAACCCACAACCAGCAAAACGACCAACCAAAACCAACTCAGCAAAAACCAAAAAATCGACATTTATTTCCACTCTACAATCTACTTCGGAACGACCAACGGGTGAGAAATTACCAAAAAGGACTAACTAAAACTATTCCTAACCAAAGAAAGTGGGTATTTACCCCATACATCCAAAACGCAACTTAGCGCATCAACGGACGCACCCCAACCGAAGACTATGCAGTCCGAAGTCCTCTTCTCCGTCCGGGGTACGGCTCACCTAGAAGGCCAAGTGCAGCGAACCCCGAAACCGTGATTCACCAGCAACTGTCTAAAGGGATTGGTGAGATTAGCCCCTGAACCCTCAGAGCTATAACTTAGTTAGTTAGGGGAATTGGGAGGAGGGAGGCTGGGATAACTTGTGTAAATGTATCTGCATTCTCCTCTCTACCCCATTTAGAGTTTAAGCTGTATTCTTTTCCCCACAGACTGTATTTGGACAATTTATTCAATGTGTTGTACCCTTCAGTGTGTATTGGTCTGTGTGTGTTATTAAAGGTGTGCCCTTTTACTTCTTTTTAAACACAATAAAGACATGCCTGCTTCCTACCTTGAAACCGATTGTCTGTCCAAGTCTGTCACAGTCCCTTCATAATTCCAGTGTCTAGAACCAAGGGTGTGGGAGCGATTCGGAACCGCTCATATAAGGTCAGAAGGGAAAGCTGACCCCCTGCAAACCACCCCTTACAATGCAGCACTTGTTCTGGAAGTTTAGCAGTGAAAAGCAGCACTCACTGATTTCAGCAGATGATTTATTCAACAGTGCTGCTAAAAGCACTCCTTCAGACACAAAAAAAATCACCAAAATTCAATCCCAAGCCTTTCCAGGGGTCCACGAGACAAATCAACACTTTTCTTTAAGCCCCTTTAAAAATGGCCGAGTGCCAATGTTTCTGGGCTGCTGCACGTGTGCACGCGCTCCAACACGCAGGCGCAGGGCTACCGGCACGACGTTGCCTCATTTAACTTAGCCCCGGCCCCTCCACTTGCAGAATCAGCGCGACTCTGTGGCTCCGCCCCCCGCTGTTGTCTGCGCGCCGCGCCGAGCTCCCAGGAACCAGCAAGGAGTCAAAGAATTAAGAGGTATTTTTCTGTCGCACTTTTAGGCGTGAAAAACGGGCGTCCAGGTCAGGGCTGCGCCGTTCTAGGCACGGCCCGAAACTTGACCCCAATGTAACTGCAGACCTGTCAATTTAATATTGATTGTGGGAATGTTACTGGAATCTATCATCAGAGAAAGAGTGACTGAGCACTGCCACGTATGAATATCGGGGTGTTTTACTGTTCACAGAACTACTTGTCAAAGGTTTGGAATTTTCTAGACTTCTCCTTTGCATCCAGAAACAGGAATGGCCTTTAAACTGCTGCAGGCACAAATGGGCAAACTCACAATGAGAGTCATTACTGAGGCGTGGGGCTCGCTCACACTATGTAAATGAAGTTGACCCTGAAAACATAGGCGGAGTCAGTGTACTGAAATGCAGGTGTGTTCTGATAGGCCCAAGTCAGGTGTTGCACTAAGAATAGACCTCAGATGAAAATTGGGGCTGTTATGTCCTGTTAAAGCATAATTGACAATAATTGTACTTCTCATTTTACTGTGGAATAAAGAAGCTTAATGATTCAAACAAAGCTTTGCCTCACCTAGTTTAACTCGGTCTGCCTTCAGAAAAACATAGCATCCAGTTCAGGTCACAAGGGGGTTCTGGTGTCACACCTCTCGGCCCTGCTACAGTACAGGTATGGCAGGGTGAGTCAACTCCCAGAAAAGTAAGATGTACAGCCCACTTATAGGAGTGGCTGGTATCACTCAACCTGAGAAGGTGTTGACAAGAGACTTAAATTTGGAACAGTTTGTTTCTATGTTTTTTGTTGCTTTATGTTTTTCTGCAAACTATATTAAAAAGAATTATTTAATTAGAAATGTCAAACTTGCCATATTAAACAGTCATGCCTTGCAACCATTGGCAAACCGGAGCATAAGGTTACAAATAATTATTTCCGCTGCACTAGTTTAAAGCTTAAGAGGTTTACGATGTTGTCAGTTCTCAATAAAGTGAGAGATGAGAATGAATCTGTTGTTATATATTGCAATGCAAAGCTGCAGTGACAAAATAAGCAAAAAGCCTGGGAATGATGGTTCAAATTAGTTTGATCCAATCTCGGTCAAACCCATTGAACTCAAATCTGGCCTGAGTCAATAAAAGTGTAACTCCATCCTGCAGCTCAATTGCAATATGAAAATTTGGCTGAGAGCCAAGTTCAATTCATTTTTAGTGTCTTCACCTCCAATTTAATCTAGGCTGCCTATGGGGTTAATATGGGGTTTCTGTAGCGTTCCCGCCACCAACATTTTAACTGCCGAGATTACCATCCTCTGCCGTTGCAAACCACTGTCCTATCTCTAACTACCCTTTTCTCTCCATGGCTCTTGAACATGTTGTCACCCAAATCTGTGGGCCTCTTTCCTGCAACTCCGAGTTTGAATCTCATCAATCAGCTTTCTGTCCCTGCTGCAGCAATAAAATGACCCTAACCAAAGTCGCCAATGACATGCTCTGTGACTGTGACCATGTGGCACAATCGTCCTCAACCTCACTGCAGCCTTTGACATGGTAGACCATCTTTCTCCAATGCTTTTAATCTGTTACCCAGCTCAGTGGGATTGCCTTTGCTTGCTTCCAATCTTACCTATCCAATTGTAGCCAGAGCATCGTAACAATGGTTTATTTTCCTTCCCCTGCATCATTACCCTTAGAGACCCTAAGGATCTATCCTCCTCTACCTTGTCTACATGTTGCCCCTTAGTGACATTATTCACAAACAAAAGGTCAGCTTCCACATGTAAGCTGATGGCATCTATTTCTACTTCTCCACTACCTCTCTTGATCCCTCCATTGTGTCTTTGCTGTCAGACTCCTTGTCCATAGGAACATAGGAACTGGAGTAGGCCATTTTGCCTCTTGAGCCTGTTCCGCCATTCAATGAAATGATGGCTGATCTGTGACCTAACTCCATATATCTGTCTTTGCTACAAATCCCTTAATACCTTTCATTAATAAAAATCTATCAATCTCACATTTAAAGTTAACAATTGACCTGGCATCAATTGCCATTTACAAAAGAGATAAGTGATTCCTAATTTCCTAAAAGGTCTTGCTCTAATTTTAAGACTATACCCCTTAGTCCAATATCCAGTTGTGGATGAGACACAATTTCCTCCAGTTAAACATGGGGAAGGCTAAAGTCATCATTGTTGGTGCCTGCAACAACTCCTAATATTTGCCATTTAATCCATCCCACTCTCTGACCATTGTGTTTGGCTGAACTAAACTCTTTGTAATCTTGGTATCCTAATTGACTCTGAGCTGAGCTTCCGACCCCATATACTGTTCATCACAAAAACTGTCTACTTCCATCTCTGTAACATCACCACCCACCGCTCCTGCCTCAGCCCAGCTACCACTGAAACTCTCCTCCATGTCTGTCTCTAGACTTAACTATTCCAATGTCCTCCTGTCTGGCTTCCCATCCTCCACCCCTGTAAACTTCAACTCACCTAACACACTGCTGTCTCTATCCTATCCGGCACAAGAACCTGCTCACCATTCATCCATGTCCTTGTAGACCTATATTGCCTGCCAGTTGCCTAATGCCTGCAATTTACAATTCTCATCCCAGTGTTCAAATCCCTTCATGACTTCACCCGTTCTTATTTCTGCAACTTCCTCCAACCTCACAGCCACCGTCCTGAACTTTTCATTCTTCTGACTCTGATCTTTTGTTTACCTCACAGCCCCCTTCACCCCACCAATGCCATCCATGCCATCTAGGCCCCACACTCTGGATTTGCCTCCCGAAACCATCCAGCCTCCCTCTCCTCCTTTAAAATTGTCCTTACAATACATCTCTTTGACAAAACTTTTGTTCGTCCATCCTAATATCTCCTTCTTTGGCTTGGCATCCACCTTTGCCTAATTATACATCTGTGAAGTGCCTTGAGACATTTTACCACATTAAAGGCACTATATACATGCAAGTTACTGTTGTTGTTACGCAAATGAAACATCTCCATTCAAGTAGACAGTAAAGAGATGAAAATGGTGACCAACAATTTCTGTTTCCAGTTTATACAGCCAGCAGTTGCAGTTTTACTTTGTTTTAACCCAAAAGGAAATATTTGGTCAAATTGCACCACAATTTGTAGGAAGGTGATTTCATCTTAAAAATATGTTCCTCCTCCCTTGGATAATGTAGCATTAGTTATCCTTCACTACCATAATAACCACAGATAAACAACTCAGCAACTATGAAAATGAATAGCAGGTTGCAGCACTTTGAAGATGAAAGATGAAAATCTCGTCATTAAGAATAAATTACAACTCAAACTATGTTTTTGTGGCACTAACTGAAGTTTTCCTATGTCTCATTAAAAATAATTAGAACACCAGTTTTTTAATTGGCAACATTTATTTTGCAACGCAAAGAGGACCATACAG
Organism: Pristiophorus japonicus; assembly: GCF_044704955.1. NCBI lineage: Eukaryota > Metazoa > Chordata > Chondrichthyes > Pristiophoridae > Pristiophorus > Pristiophorus japonicus. The sequence goes on from NC_091977.1 coordinate 184,411,775, forward strand.
GATCCCGGAATCATCCACCGTAACTTAGGCGGAAGATCCACTGAAATCTTACAGAAAAGTTATGGTGGGCATTTGGAAATTCACCCCAAAAATTCCAAACTACAGATGAAAACCATTGAAGGGATTGGTTTATTCCTGCAAATAAATTTAACTGTCCCTCAAGTTGGTTGTACAGCATGCTGGGTAAAATGACACATTAATATGAAGCCTGGCAACTGCAGCAAATCTACTTTCTCATTGTACAAGGCGCACTGACACCCCAGTAGCCCTGGTTCGTACTGTGGATGGATATTACCAATTAGACTTTCAGACTATGCTGAGAGTCATATTGAGGGCATTATCAATGGCAGTATAGTTTTCAGACAATTTATCCTCAAAGGACCCATGGAGCTCTCCACATGGAAGAAACTATTAATATATGAAATGATAAAGAGACACAATGCTATGCAAAATTTAGGTAGATATTGCAATTGAATTTGATCTGTGTTATAAATGTTCCATCAGTGTCTGATTGCTTACACACTGGTGTGATGTACATATAAAAATCATTACATAACTTCGAGCCTACTTAAGGACAATCTGCGCCATTCCAAAATGAAAGGTTATGCCGGCGAAACACGGAACTTTTTTTTGGCGCACTTGAGCCGCTAAAAAATCAGACGTACCTCTTCAACTGCGCTAAAAAAAAGTCCATTTGGAATTTTGGACCCCTAGTACTCACCCAATAATTACCAAATTCCAACTTTTACACTGTTTAGGTGAACTCCATATAAGACCACTCTGTGCAGACCACTCTCAAATATTTGGGTCACAAATGATCAAAGTAGAATAAATGAGATTTTGGCCTAGAAATTGGATACCGTCTCGGGAGGTGCAAGACTTTGCGGCAGGCGTAGAAGTCTCGCCTTTCACAAGAAATTGTGGTTACCACCCCCAAAAGGAAGTGGAGCACTAAATCAAGCACTCCACTTCCTTCCTGGGGAGGAGGAGGGGCGCACGGCTTAGCAGCGCTATGCACTGGGCCATGTAGTGCTTCCACGTATGAGGCGCTCGTCCCTGAAGGGGCCAATCTACATACTCCGCAGGCAAGGAACCCACCTACCTGGACCACCGGGGGTGCCAACGGGAGGCAGAAATGTCCCCAATTTCTCCCCCTAAGTATTGAACAAGGGATAATGACACACATGTAGATATCCAGTTCTGACATTCTATGCTATTTTCACATTCATGTAATAAAAATCTATTTATTCAAAGGTACTTTAGATTGGGATATATAGGGCTAGACTTTCCACTTCATATCGCCCATCTATGGCCCATCTATCGCCCAAAACGGACCTCTATCACCCATTTTGAGCAAAAAGTGGAAATAGGCCCAAAACATCGCCGGAAAAATAGGTGCCTAAGTTTCCACTTTGATCGCAAAGATGATCGCCCAAATGATCACCCACACAAGGCCCCATCCCAAGTTTCGGCACCTAGCATGCACTTTGCTGGGCCGATGCAAGGCCCAAAAGAGTGCTGAGAAATAGTGCTTTTACTGGGCTTAAGAGAAGGAAATGGGCACTACGGACGCCATTTTGAACTTCGGTGGAAGGGTGGAGACTTAGTTGTGAGTTATTTAGAGAGTTAATTTAAAGATAATTGTACTCAGAATTTTGGAACAGGGAATACAAAGAGGTATTATCAAGTTATTTTTGGTAAATAGGTTTTATATATTGAAATTATTTGGAAATAGCTTTTACATAGTGAAATTATTTACTGATAATGTTGGGGCCTATCAAACTGACTGGTATACAGCGTAGAGAGTACAGAGAGTGCAGAGTACAGTGATTAGAGAGGATAGACGAGAAAGATTATTAAAATTAGTGAAAGTAATTATTGATAGTGATTATGGGGCCTATGCTTTCCCTGCCTTTAATTGCAACTGCTCACACACTGGTTACTGAAAGAACCAATCGAAGAGGTGGCAGAGTAATGCATAGACGGAGATGAAGACAGAGAAGGCGACCATACAGCTAATGAAGGTATTTGGAAAAGCAATCTTACATGAACTTGACTGAAAATGCTTGTCTTAGAAGGCTGCGATTCTGGAAGGAGGTCATCGATGAGATATGTCAACTCGTCAAGGGTGATCTGCAGCCTTCCAGCACCATCAGAACCGCACTGTCCGTTGAGGTGAACATTACTGCTGCCCTACCCTTCTACGCATCGGGATCTTTTCAGGCTTCAACTGACGACATCTGCCATATCTCTCAGCATGCTACACACTGCTGCATTCGACAGGTGACTGAAGCCCTTAACGCTCGCAGGATGGATTTCATAAGCTTCCCAATGACCAGGGAGGCACAGACCGAAAGGGCTTTGGGTTTCTCAAGAATAGCAGCCTTCCCCAAGGTGCAGGGAGCAATAGACTGCATGCACATTGCCCTGAAAGCACCCTTAAAGAACATGGAAGTGTTTCATAACAGAAAGGGGTTCTACTCACTAAATGTGCAGCTTGTTGTCGACCACAATCAAACAATTATGACAGTGAATGCTACATTTCCTGGCAGTATCCATGATGCGCACATCCTACATGAAAGTGCTACCCCTGACCTGTTTGTCAATCAGCCAGAAGATCACGGTTGGATGCTGAGGGATAAAGGAAAAGGCCTTGTCAGTTGGCTGATGACCCCTCTGTGTAATCCCATCACTGAAGCACAGAAACGTTATAATGAAAGTCACATAGCGACACACAACATGGTTGAAAAAACAATTGGAGTCCTAAAGCAGCGCTTCAGATGCCTGGATCATTCTGGAGGCAGCCTCCAGTACCACCCTGACCAGGTCGCAGAGTTTATTGTGGGTGTGTTGCATGCTGCATAACCTAGCTATAAGGAGAGGACAAGTAATTTCAGATCGGGCTGCAGGTCCACCTCCAGAAGGAGGGGAGACAGAAGAGCCAGCCGGCGAGGATGAAGAGGAGGAAGAGGCGGAAGAGGATGCAGGCGAGGACATAGGGGAGCGCAATCAGCCTGGCGATCTAGCACCGGTACCACCACCCCCCTCCCGAAGACCAGTGGCCAGGGGCAGTCACACGGCCGCTAAGCTGTTGCATCAGCAGCTCATTAATGAACGCTTTGCATAAACTATCATTGTGGATATTCAAATGTTCGTTTACAGTTAGGGTTAATCACAAGTTTCATTTGTGTGGGGTTCCCTTGTTGTCTTGCCTGCACTGGCCTATCATCGGAATTAATGCTTACTTTAAGTAAAGTTTAAGTAAAGCACTGCTATAATAAAAGAATAAACAAATAAGGATGAACAACTGTAAATTTGTTAACTAATGTAACTAAGAGAGAAGGCACAAAATTTATTAAATTAAAGATTTTTTTTATTAACAAAGACAACGAAAGAATTAATTTTAAAAAAACGATTTAACAACAACCTCCCTCCACCCCCGCACCCCCCCCGCCACAACCCACCCTTCCCTCAAATCCCAATGAAACTTGAACAAAACGTTAACAATTTTTTAAAAAGAAAAAACACAATTCAACAATGAAAGACACCCCCCCCCACCCTACCTGCGGCCACGTTTCCCTCCAGGTCCTATCCCACCCCGTGTTCTTACCCCACCCGTCCGTTTTGGTCTACGCTGACCGACACGAGCACGTTGTGCAGTGTGGGACGGCAAGACTTCCTGCCGTGGTGGAGGTGAAGGAGTGGAAGTTGAAGCCTGAGGCTCCACTTCCGAGACAGGAGGAACTGTGTCCTCCATACTCGCTGGCATGCTCGGGGTCTCGCTGCGAGCTGACACGACACCTTGGGGTGCAGCGCCGTGTGCAGCCAGTAATGCATGCCGAAGGGCATTGGTTGCAGCGGCCTGCTGACGAATGACCTCCAACGTCTCCTGTGCTGTCTGTGTTTGCATGGAAGACCAGTAGGAGAAGATCGTGCTGAACTCACTCCAGGTTGCTGGAAACTGGTTCCAGTTCGCAGAGAACTGGCTCCAATTTGCGGAGAAACCCACGAAACCCTGAATAAGGTTGCGACCGATCGCGACCGTCTCCCTGCACAGGAATATCAAGCTCCATGTCTTGCCCTCCATGGTAGGCGATTGCTCACCCCACTGACCCGACCTCCGTGGGGTTGGCGTTTGCAATATTTCGTACCTTGGTGTCATTACCTGCATTCCGCTTGGTCCTGGTGCATCATCCATCTCATAGATATGGCCACAGGTTGTTCTCCCCCCACAAAAACAATATCGTCCTCTTCCTCCTCCTCCTGCTCTTACTCCACAGTTGGCAGCAGTTCCTCCTCGTCCTCCTGCGAGGTATTTGATGGTGCAGGAGTAGTGGATGAGTCCATTGACTCTAACGGCACTTGACCTTAAAAAGACAAATGACATTTCTAAACAACTTATTAGGATGTTAACGGTGCTCATTATTAATAAACATACATATCAATACGTATCAATTTTTTGATTACCCATAATATAAGAATACTTTTCAATACCCCATAAGCACAAGGGTTCACCAGGGCTGACATGACCTCATTCGTAAATCAAGAGCACATCAAAAGTATATATCATATTGCATTATAATTGCTGAACATTACATGCGTAACTAAGATATTTTTAAGATGTATTTAATAATGTTAGACACATTGCACAGTTCCCATTGCTCACAAGACTCAAGGGTGGGTTTGACCACACCACAGGTCGTGACTGAACAGTTGTCAAGCCCCACTAAGGTGACCGCAAGCTCCTCGTATTCCAATAAAATCTGCACCTGAGCAGAGCCGCCGCCCATCCTCCTCTGCTCAGCACAATTGATGGATATCTTCTTCTGTAAATGATAAGATAACATTGCATGGCATAAGCTAATGGACTTGGTAATATACATTTAAGATTGACGGATTTAAATGTTCAATTAGAAATTTGCATTGCATTGCATATGAACAATATTTCATAATATAAAATTCAACTTAGTGTTAGGATGCATAAATTAATTCATCATTTAATTAATTAATACTATAACGAAATGACATTCAAAATTCCAATTAAAATTTGCATACATCATTTAAATATTACATATGTAAAATTTAAAATAAAATACGCAACTTACTCTGGCTGCTGCCAACAAGCTGTTCCACCTTTTCCTGTACTGGTCAGGTGTACATACTTCATTCGAGGCCGAGGTTACAACATCGGCAATCTCGGCCCATATTTTCCGATAAGCACGGGGTGGAGGTTTCCCATGCCCACCCCATGTCAAGTCATCCCACCTGCCACTTACTATGTTAACGAGTGCCTCGTTGGTCTCCTTGCTAAAGGGTTTAGCCCTTTCCCCATCACTTTCTCCCTCCATTCTTTGTTATATCTATTGTATGTATTATATTTCAATATATTTCAATATATATTTCAATATATATTATATAATATATTATATTGTATTATTTTTCAATATTGGGCAAAAATAAATAATTGTAAGTTGATAAGAATAGTTATTTTTCAATCCGAATTCAACAATCACTTCCAACAACCACAAACAGCTATTCCTCTCTTCCTTCCTCTCTCTCTCTCTCTCTCTGATCCTCCCTGTGCTTCTGAGCATGTGTGATGACCCTTGACCTCTCAAAACGCGCAAAGAAATTCAATCACAAAAAAAATCCCACACATGCGCAGAATAGCGTTGCTAGGGAAGCTTTGTTTTATCTTCTTTGACTTCTGTTTTCATTGGGCGATCATGAGATCACCGAAAAATCACATCGCCCATTTGACATCGCCGGGGTAAGGCCGAGTGGAAAATCACAAAAAAAATTGGACCTTGTGCCAGTGATTAGCAAGACCAAGATGTCCCACATCGCTGGAACATGGACCATTTTTTGGGGCCTGAGCCACCTAGTAGAAAGTCTAGCCCATAATATATACACACACACACACACACACACACATACACAAACACGGAGTAAATAATTCTAGTGTCCTTAATAACCCAGGAAAGGTCAAAACATAGAAACATAGAAAATAGGTGCAGGAGTAGGCCATTCGGCCCTTCTAGCCTGCACCGCCATTCAATGAGTTCATGGCTGAACATTCAACTTCAGTACCCCATTCCTGCTTTCTCGCCATACCCCTTGATTCCCCCTAGTAGTAAGGACCTCATCTAACTCCTTTTTGAATATATTTAGTGAATTGGCCTCAACAACTTTCTGTGGTAGAGAATTCCACAGGTTCACCACTCTCTGGGTGAAGAAGTTCCTCCGCATCTCGGTCCTAAATGGCTTACCCCTTATCCTTAGACTGTGACCTCTGGTTCTGGACTTCCCCAACATTGGGAACATTCTTCCTGCATCTAACCTGCCTAACCCCGTCAGAATTTTAAATGTTTCTATGAGGTCCCCTCTCATTCTTCTGAACTCCAGTGAATACAAGCCCAGTTGATCCAGTCTTTCTTGATAGGTCAGTCCCGCCATCCCGGGAATCAGTCTGGTGAACCTTCGCTGCACTCCCTCAATAGCAAGAATGTCCTTCCTCAGGTTAGGAGACCAAAACTGTACACAATACTCCAGGTGTGGCCTCACCAATGCCCTGTACAACTGTAGCAACACCTCCCTGCCCCTGTACTCAAATCCCCTTGCTATGAAGGCCAACATGCCATTTGCTTTCTTAACCGCCTGCTGTACCTGCATGCCAACCTTCAATGACTGATGTACCATGACACCCAGGTCTCTTTGCACCTCCCCTTTTCCTAATCTGTCACCATTCAGATAATAGTCTGTCTCTCTGTTTTTACCACCAAAGTGGATAACCTCACATTTATCCACATTATACTTCATCTGCCATGCATTTGCCCACTCACCTAACCTATCCAAGTCGCTCTGCAGCCTCACAGCATCCTCCTCGCAGCTCACACTGCCACCCAACTTAGTGTCATCCGCAAATTTGGAGATACTACATTTAATCCCCTCATCTAAATCATTAATGTACAGTGTAAACAGCTGGGGCCCCAGCACAGAACCTTGCGGTACCCCACTAGTCACTGCCTGCCATTCTGAAAAGTACCCATTTACTCCTACTCTTTGCTTCCTGTCGGACAACCAGTTCTCAATCCATGTCAGTACACTACCCCCAATCCCATGTGCTCTAACTTTGCACATCAATCTCTTGTGTGGGACCTTGTCGAACGCCTTCTGAAAGTCCAAATATACCACATCAACTGGTTCTCCCTTATCCACTCTACTGGAAACATCCTCAAAAAATTCCAGAAGATTTGTCAAGCATGATTTCCCTTTCACAAATCCATGCTGACTTGGACCTATCATGTCACCTCTTTCCAAATGCACTGCTATGACATCCTTAATAATTGATTCCATCATTTTACCCACTACCGATGTCAGGCTGACCGGTCTATAATTCCCTGTTTTCTCTCTCCCTCCTTTTTTAAAAAGTGGGGTTACATTGGCTACCCTCCACTCCATAGGAACTGATCCAGAGTCAATGGAATGTTGGAAAATGACTGTCAACGCATCCACTATTTCCAAGGCCACCTCCTTAAGTACTCTGCGATGCAGTCCATCAGGCCCTTGTAGATTTATCGGCCTTCAATCCCATCAATTTCCCCAACACAATTTCCCGGCTAATAAGGATTTCCCTCAGTTCCTCCTCCTTACTAGACCCCCCGACCCCTTTTATAACCGGAAGGTTGTTCGTGTCCTCCTTCGTGAATACCGAACCAAAGTACTTGTTCAATTGGTCCGCCATTTCTTTGTTCCCCGTTATGACTTCCCCTGATTCTGACTGCAGGGGACCTACGTTTGTCTTTACTAACCTTTTTCTCTTTACATATCTATAGAAACTTTTGCAATCCGTCTTAATGTTCCCTGCAAACTTCTTCTCATACTCCATTTTCCCTGCCCTAATCAAACCCTTTGTCCTCCTCTGCTGAGTTCTAAATTTCTCCCAGTCCCCAGGTTCGCTGCTATTTCTGGCCAATTTGTATGCCACTTCCTTGGCTTTAATACTATCCCTGATTTCCCTTGATAGCCACGGTTGAGCCACCTTCTCTTTTTTATTTTTATGCCAGACAGGAATGTACAATTGTTGTAGTTCATCCATGCGGTCTCTAAATGTCTGCCATTGCCCATCCACAGTCAACCCCTTAAGTATCATTCGCCAATCCATCCCAGCCAATTCACGCCTCATACCTCCAAAGTTAGCCTTCTTTAAGTTCTGGACCATGGTCTATGAATTAACTGTTTCATTCTCCATCCCAATGCAGAATTCCACCATATTATGGTCACTCTTCCCCAAGGGGCCTCGCACAACGAGATTCTTATTGCTACTGCGCAGTTTTAGTGAAGGGTATTTACTGACATGGCAATTTAAGTAAAGCTGTTATTGCCTCATGTATGGATACAAGCCTGTATTATCCCTTAGCAGTGCCTGGAAAAAATAGGTAGCAAAAACCCTAATAGCTGCTGTCGCCTTCATGGCTACTTGTGAAGCTGTAGTATTTAGAGAGGTTAGTGAGAATTTGTCTGCATTTCTGAATTAACATGAAGAGTTTATTTCTAATTATAACAATGGTCTAGTTCCTATATATTTTGAACACAATAGTTTTTCATATGACGTTTCATACAGCATGTTCCCTTGGGCGGGTATTGCTTCTTCTTGTTTTCCTGTGGTTGTTGCTACTTCTAAAATTATCAAGACAGTTCCAATCAAAGCTGAACGGCTATGATTCAGAAAGCAGTTATATTGTGGTCTGCTCTTGATGCTTGAATTTGTGATGGAAAATAATTAGCTTAATTATTGCCTTAATTGTCTCTTGAAAAGTTTAGTAAATATTACCATCATCATCATAGGCAGTCCCTCGGAATCGAGGAAGACTTGCTTCCACTCTTAGCATGAGTTCTTAGGTGGCTGGACAGTACAATACGAGAACCACGGTCTCTGTCACAGGTGGGACAGATAGTCGTTGAGGGAAAGGGTGGGCAGGGAGCCTGGTTTGCTGCACGCTCCTTCCGCTGCCTGCGCTTGATTTCAGCATGCTCTTGGCGACAATACTCGAGGAGCTCAACGCCCTCCCAAATGCACTTCCTCCACTTAGGGCAGTCTATGGCCAGGGACTCCCAGGTGTCAGTGGGGATGTCGCACTTTATCAGGGAGGGTGTCCTTGTAACGTTTCCTCTGCCCGTGTTTGGCTCGTTTGCCGTGGACGAGTTCTGAATAGACCGCTTCTTTTGGAATCTCGTGTCTGGGATGCGAACTATGTGGCCTGCCTAGTGGAGCTGATCAAGTGTGGTCAGAGCTTCAATGCTGGGGATGTTGGCCTGGACGAGGATGCTACTGTTTGTGCGTCTTTCCTCCCAGGGGATTTGCAGGATCTTGCTGAGACATCGCTGGTGGTATTTCTCCAGCGACTTGAGGTGTCTACTGTACATGGTCCACGTCTCTGAGCCATACAGGAGGGCGGATATTACCATGGCACTGTAGACCATGAACTTGGTGACACTACCATTAACAGCAACTGGAAAATTAGACTGCAAACAAAAAGTACATTCTTAATATTAAATCTTCAGAGCACTGTATACTCTTAGCAAATCGAGACCAAATCTCATATCTTAACTGATAAACCCTCAGTTAATTCCTTTCAATTGCTTACTAATGAATAACTTGAAAAACCTAGTGCATTGATCATGTCACTTCTATTTAGTGGAGAATGGAATTAAGATTGCAAGACCTGAGTTATTTTACAACTTCTTCAATATGCAAGTCACACTGTATTGTAAAAGTCATAATTATTCTCATGCACCTAAAGTAATTTAAAAATGTTTTATTCAAGTTATTAAACAAACAGCAAAAATTTAATTTTCGTAAAATGTTGCAAGATATCCACTGAACATAATAATATAGGTTGTTTTGAAAGCTGTGAGATTGCAGTGAAAATGTGTGAAGATACGGCTCATAATAATATCCTGTCATCTCCCAAATGACTGGTTCCTGGTCTAATTATAATGTAGATGATCAGTCTTGTGGGAAAGCGGGTTGTGTAGAGGACACAGAGAGGCTGCAAAGAGATTTAAATAGGTTAAGCGAATGGGCTAAGGTTTGGCAGATGGAATACAATGTCGAAAAGTGTGAGGTCATCCACCTTGGGAAAAAAAACAGTAAAATGGAATATTATTTGAATGGGGAGAAATTACAACATGCTGTGGTGCAAAGGGACCTGGGGGTCCTTGTGCATGAATCCCAAAAAGTTAGTTTGCAGGTGCAGCAGGGAATCAGGAAGGCGAATGGAATGTTGGCCTTCATTGTGAGAGGGATGGAGTACAAAAGCAGGGAGGTCCTGCTGCAACTGTACAGGGTATTGGTAAGGCCGCACCTGGAGTACTGCGTGCAGTTTTGGTCACCTTACTGAAGGAAGGATATACTAGCTTTGGAGGGGGTACAGAGACGATTTACTAGGCTGATTCCGGAGATGAAGGGGTTACCTTATGATGATAGATTGAGTAGATTGGGTCTTTACTCGTTGGAGTTCAGAAGGATGAGGGGTGATCTTATAGAAACATTTAAAATAATGAAAGGGATAGACAAGACAGAGGCAGAGAGGTTGTTTCCACTGGTTGGGGAGACTAGAACTAGGGGGCACAGCCTCAAAATACGGGGGAGCCAATTTAAAACCGAGTTGAGAAGGAATTTCTTCTCCCAGAGGGTTGTGAATCTGTGGAATTCTCTGCCCAAGGAAGCAGTTGAGGCTAGCTCATTGAATGTATTCAAGTCACAGATAGATAGATTTTTAACCAATAAGGGAATTAAGGGTTACGGGGAGCGGGCAGGTGAGTGGATCTGAATCCACGGCCAGATCAGCCATGATCTTGTTGAATGGCGGAGCAGGCTGGAGGGGCTAGATGGCCTACTCCTGTTCCTAATTCTTATGTTCTTATGTTCTTATAACTGTATAGGGTATTGGTGAGGCCGCACCTGGAGTACTGCGTGCAGTTTTGGTCACCTTACTGAAGGAAGGATATACTGGCTTTGGAGGGGGTACAGAGACGATTCACTAGGCTGATTCTGGAGGGGGTTACCTTATGATGATAGATTGAGTAGACTGGGTCTTTACTTGGAGTTCAGAAGGATGAGTGGCGATCTTATAGAAACATTTAAAATAATGAAAGGGATAGACAAGATAGAGGCAGAGAGGTTGTTTCCACTGGTTGGGGAGACTAGAACTAGGGGGCACAGCCTCAAAATACGGGGGAGCCAATTTAAAACCGAGTTGAGAAGGAATTTCTTCTCCCAGAGGCTTGTGAATCTGTGGAATTCTCTGCCCAAGGAAGCAGTTGAGGCTAGCTCATTGAATGTATTCAAGTCACAGATAGATAGATTTTTAACCAATAAGGGAATTAAGGGTTACGGGGAGCGGGCGGGTAAGTGGAGCTGAGTCCATGGCCAGATCAGCCATGATCTTGTTGAATGGCGGAGCAGGCTCGAGGGGCTAGATGGCCTACTCCTGTTCCTAATTCTTATGTTCTTATGTTCTTATGTTGTCAATTAATATACACACTTCTTTAATCACACAAGTATAACCCATCAATTAATTTATAGATTAAAGATGGCAGGTCCTTTATTCCATGTAATGTGAAGATAAAACATCATGGGGCAGAAATCTTGGCCTCTCCTGGTCCGTACTGAGGGCCTAAGTTTCAGTTGAGGATTAGTATGGCACACCTCTGAGAGATCCGCCGATTTCCTGAAATAAAAAGCGTGCCTGTTTCCTACCTTGCTATTCTCGACTTTCATGAGGCCCCTGTGGCCTCGGCGCAGCGCAGCAACAACAGCGGGGAACGGAGCTCCAGCCATCCGCTTAAAAGGCTGCCGGCAGCTACGCGTGTGCACAGTGGAGTCTGCGCGCATGCGCAGTAGCTCCTGGCCCCCAGATTCTGTGTGCGTGTGCTGCTGGCTGTGTGGGAGGGGCCCGAATCACGCCGCCCCTAGCCCTGGCTGAATAGCTCCTGGAGCGGGTGACCGACTATGCGGAGGAGAAGGAGATCCTGAACTCGGACCCGGAGACGGCAAACAAGAAAGGGAGAAGGAGCTGGCAAAAGTGACTATCAAGAAGGAAGATGTCGATTGCTGTCACTGACCGAGGCCATCGAGTGTTCCTTGGGACTGTCTCGGAGATGTTCGGAGGGGTGGAGGTAGCAGGAAAGAAAAGAGATTGGGGGCAAGACGTGTGTAGGATGGGACCTGGGCAGGCTCGTCTGTTTAACATTGCCCCTTCTCCCCCTCCCCTCCCTCCTCCTCCCCCCACTCCCCTCCCGGCTGCGCTCACGACCTTATCCCTAGCCGAGTGGCCTGCCGCTGCTTGCTGCCTGTGTGTATGGGCTGCATGTGCTTGCTGCTGTCAGCGCTGCTGGAGGGCTCTCAGTGCTTCCGAATGGATAGGTGCTGCAGTATTAATTTTTATTTACTGATTTATTGATTGATTTAAAAAAAAAATTTCTTTATTGATTTATTGATTTTTTTATTGATTGGTTGATTTATTGATTTATTTATAATTTATTATTGATGATGGCTCTTTATTGCTAAAAGTGAAGTGTTTAATACTTTGTAAAATCCCCTCACTGCCCTCTAACTTCTCTTCCCCGCCGCCCCCCAGCCCCCAACCCCCCAGCCCCCCATCTCTGGCTACCTGCACCTAATTTCTAAAGTGTACGGAAGCTTTTTCTGAGCGTACAAAAGTCGACACTTACTCCGTTCTAAGTTAGTTTGGAGTAACTTTTCGCTGCCTAAACTTGCAAAACAGGCAAAGTGGCTGGTAATGCCCCCTTTTGAAAAAAAGGGAACTAAAACGAAACTAAACTAACTCACTAGAATTGGAGCAAACTAAATGCCGAGAATTGCAATTTCTAAGATACTCCAAACTAAACTAGTTGCTCCCAAAAAAATAGGAGCAACTCCAGCCGAAACTTGGGCCCATAGTGTGGTCGGACCCGGGAAGGCATCGCAAAAGTCGGTTTTCAGCGCACAGCTCTGGCTTGACAGATCCTCCATATCCCCACAGCCAGGACATTCGCATTGACAAGATTGCCATACTTGCACATCTCTTGCCCAGCGAATGTTCTGAAAACTCTTGTGCCTAGTAAAAGCAGGCGCATAGCCTATTTTTTATCAGCTTATGAGTTTTAAAATATACATAACATTGTAAAATAAAATTTAAAAAACACATTTTAATGTTAAAACTCTGCCCACTAAGGTAAGTTTATTTTAAACCACAATTTAAAAACTTATATATGATGTATTTTTTCTATTTTTGATTTGTGTTTGGGTATCTGGGGGAGTGTTTCTCAATCATAATAATGAGAACTCCTACTTACGGAGCTCCCATTATTATGAAGAAGAAAATACTGTGCCTGGATTGGCTGCCCCGTGCTATGTGACTCCAGCTCCAACATACAGACGTCCCGACGTGCACACGCTCCGATGCGCAGGGAGAGGTAGGCTTCAGGAGCAGGATTGATGCTAGGCACAGCACGACAAGGTAGATGCGCATCTTTTTTACCATTTTCTGTCGAGCGTCCATGCGAAGCAGAGGACCGGGATTTCAGGGCTCAATGCATATAAGGTGGCCAAGGTTAGTGGGAAACGAGAAGATTGGGAAAATTTTAAACGACAGCAAAGAATGACTAAGAAAGCAATAAAGAAAGGAAAGATAGATTGCGAAAGTAAACTTGTGCAAAACATAAAAACAGATAGTAAAAGCTTTTACCAATATATAAAACGGAAAAGAGTGACTAAAGTAAATGTTGGTCCCTTAGAAGATGAGAAGGGGGATTTAATAATGGGAAATGTGGAAATGGCTGAGACCTTAAACAATTATTTTGCTTCGGTCTTCACAGTGGAAGACACAAAAACCATGCCAAAAATTGCTGGTCACGGGAATGTGGGAAGGGAGGACCTTGAGACAATCACTATCACTAGGGGGGTAGTGCTGGACAGGCTAATGGAACTCAAGGTAGACAAGTCCCCTGGTCCGGATGAAATGCATCCCAGGATATTAAAAGAGATGGCAGAAGTTACAGCAGATGCATTCGTTATAATCTACCAAAATTCTCTGGACTCTGGGGAAGTACCAGCAGATTGGAAAGCAGCTAATGTAATGCCTCTGTTTAAAAAAGGGGGCAGACAAAAGGCAGGTAACTATAGGCCGATTAGTTTAACATCTGTAGTGGGGAAAATGCTTGAAGCTATCATTAAGGAAGAAATAGCGGGACATCTAGATAGGAATAGTGCAATCAAGCAGACGCAACATAGATTCATGAAAGGGAAATCATGTTTAACGAATTTACTGGAATTCTTTGAGGATATAACGAGCATGGTGGATAGAGGTGTACCGATGGATATGGTGTATTTAGATTTACAAAAGGCATTCAATAACACAAAAGGTTATTGCAGAAGATAAAGGTGCGCAGAGTCAGAGGAAATGTATTAGCATGGATCGAGAATTGACTGGCTAACAGAAAGCAGAGAGTCGGGATAAATGGGTCCTTTTCGGGTTGGAAATCGGTGGTGAGTAGTGTGCCACAGGGATCGATGCTGGGACCACAACTGTTTACAATATACATAGATGACCTGGAAGAGGGGACAGAGTGTAGTGTGACAAAATTTGCAGATGACACAAAGATTAGTGGGAAAGCGGGTTGTGTAGAGGACACAGAGAGGCTGCAAAGAGATTTAGATAGGTTAAGCGAATGGGCTAAGGTTTGGCAGATGGAATACAATGTCGGAAAATGTGAGGTCATCCACCTTGGGAAAAAAAACAGTAAAAGGGAATATTATTTGAATGGGGAGAAATTACAACATGCTGCGGTACAGAGGGACCTGGGGGTCCTTGTGCATGAATCCCAAAAAGTTAGTTTGCAGGTGCAGCAGATAATCAGGAAGGCGAATGGAATGTTGGCCTTCATTGCGAGAGGGATGGAGTACAAAAGCAGGGAGGTCCTGCTGCATCTGTATAAGGTATTGGTGAGGCCGCACCTGGAGTACTGCGTGCAGTTTTGGTCACCTTACTTAAGGAAGGATATATTAGCTTTGGAGGGGGTACAGAGATGATTCACTAGGCTGATTCCGGAGATGAGAGGATTACCTTATGATGATAGATTGAGTAGATTGGGTCTTTACTCGTTGGAGTTCAGAAGGATGAGGGGTGATCTTATAGAAACATTTAAAATAATGAAAGGGATCGACAAGATAGAGGCAGAGAGGTTGTTTCCACTGGTCGGGGAGATTAGAACTAGGGGGCACAGCCTCAAAATACTGGGGAGCCAATTTAAAACCGAGTTGAGAAGGAATTTCTTCTCCCAGAGGGTTGTGAATCTGTGGAATTCTCTGCCCAAGGAAGCAGTTGAGGCTAGCTCATTGAATGTATTCAAATCACAGATCGATAGATTTTTAACCAATAAGGGAATTAAGGGTTACAGGGAGCGGGTGGGTAAGTGGAGCTGAGTCCACGGCCAGATCAGCCATGATCTTGTTGAATGGCGGAGCAGGCTCGAGGGGCTAGATGGCCTACTCCTGTTCCTAATTCTTATGTTCTTATGTTCTTATATGAAAAGCTGTTGTGTTAAAATTAGAAAGGAAATAGATCATTGTTACAATTAAAATACTCCATTATTTAGAACCAATTGGCTTAGAAATTGATTGGCCCCAGGCGGCATGCCAGTGAATACCATTTGGAATTTAGGCTGCTGCATTGCCGGCAGAGGCTCTCAGTTAGGAGAGGAGAAGAGAGGAGTGATCGGAAGAATGGGTCGATGGAGCAATTGGGAGGGAGGGGGAGATCGGTAAGGGGGTTTGCAGCAACGATCTTGGTGGAGGGGGATTTGAGTAGTCGACAACAGAGACCCATGGTTTTAACATGGACTGAGGTGGAATATACATGCTGCTTCTGCCTCTGCATTCCAGTATGTATTACATTTTTAAAACTTACTTATTTAGTGGTCTCTTTAAAGATCACTGATTAGGCTGCATGTAGGAATGGTTTTCCTAAATGCTTCTGTCCCGCAGCCGACTGCGTTCAGGGGAAACTAATTTAGTATAGGGGGAGTCAAACAGGCAATCGACTATGCAAAGGGCCTGGCACCCTTTTTTGTGCCTATAAAATGGAGGCAGTGCAATTACATTTCTAGCCATTTTAAGGACCCATGAATCTAAGCGCTTTTTAACTTCTCATTTTCCTTGGAGTCATTAGTCATTACCGAAAATGGCAACGTTGATTCACTTGAATTGAAAGTAATAATGTTAACAGACTGCAACTGACATTATCATCAATGTTCATATCATTTGAAATTTAAAAAATGCTGCAATCATTGCAATAATTTAAATTCTTTATTCCAAACATGAAAGCAATGTAGTGAAAGCTATATCCAACAAGTTTTAGCTAACAGGTGCACAGTTCTGAATTATGGTGTAAATCACATATTCTGACAATTT
The DNA here is from genome assembly GCF_044704955.1 of Pristiophorus japonicus. Classification (NCBI taxonomy): domain Eukaryota; kingdom Metazoa; phylum Chordata; class Chondrichthyes; family Pristiophoridae; genus Pristiophorus; species Pristiophorus japonicus. Next base: position 184,428,252 of record NC_091977.1, read on the forward strand.
CCAGAAATTATTCTCTTAGATTTCCAACATTAAAATATTTAGGGTTGCACACTTACCTGGAGGTGCTACGCTGCGCTAAGTGGGCCATTAAGCGTGGGCTCAACATTCGGGTGTTAGGCAGCATTTGGAGCAGCGCCACAGACATAGTGGCGCCATCTGGACTGAATTCAAACGTTGATTAGGGCCTCAATGCCTTGTGGGTATATTCGCTTCCTACGCACTCACTCAGACGATCATGGCAGACCTTGCAGCAACAGCTCTTCAGCATGCCTATCAGTTCATGGATGCCACAGTGCATGACTTCTTGATTAACTGGAGAGGCTTTGGCAGGTGCTCAGGACAGAGGCTGGAGGAGACCCCAACCCCAAAGATACCGAAAGCTATGGAGGGAAATAGCAGAGTGTCTGCGAGTGACACGGTGCCAAGGACAGCTAAGCAATGCCGAAAAATGTGGAAGGAACTGACACGGCTGGTGACGGTGAGTATCTTTAATTTCAAACTTCAACATGCTATGCTCTGACCTCAATGTGCAATCTCTGCTCAAAGTAGAGTTTCCGAATCCAGGCTCTAAGTGGGTGAGGCTACAGTCAAGGTTCCCAGTTGCAGCCTCACCCACTGCAATGACCTGCATGCACTGTTAACCTAGCTACTCAGTTCTGCTGACCCATCCCTCATGTTGTTGATGCCTCAGTCTTCATATGAGTCTCAAAAACGGTAGCCTCCTCATTACTGTTAGGTCCTGGCACTCTAATTCAATCATTGCCACAGCAAGTCCACGCCATGAATGGTAGTTACATCAAGTTATCAAGACTGTCATAGAGTAAAATGTAGACTGGAGCACACTGATAGAAGGCCTCTAACATTAACGTTACAGGCAAAGCTCGCACACAACTGATGGGAGCAAATGCAGACTGGTGGAGGGGAGCCAGACCTCCAAGTGCTCACTCCGTTGGAGGAATGGATAGCTGCCCTGATGGGCATCCAAGTTGATGTGATGGCAGTGGGTGCGGCTGACCCCCCTCGGGACAGTGACGGTATGTTGAGTTCCTTTGCAGTGACTTGCAGGACACTTGGCCTTCACACCATCGACGTGAAGCTATTTCCATGAGACTGGCATTCATGAATGCCTTTCCCGCTTCTGGCCCTCTCCCCTGCAGGTAACCGCTGTAAGAACATAAGAAATAGCAGCAGGAGTAGGCCATTTGGCCCCTCGAGCCTGCTCCGCCATTTAATAAGATCATGGCTGACCTGATCTTGGGCTCAGCTCCACTTCCCTGCCCACTCCCCATAACCCTTCACTGCTTATCATTCAAAAATCTGTCTATCTCCACCTTAAATGTATTCAATGACCCAGCCTCCACAGCTCTCTGGGGCACAGAATTCTACAGATTTACAACTCTCAGAGAAGAAAATTCTCCTCATCTCAGTTCTAAATGGGCGACCCCTTATTCTTAAACGATGACCCCTAGTTCAAGATTCCCCCACGAGTGGAAAGATCCTCTCTGCATCTACCTTGTCGAGCCCCCTCAGAATCTTATATGTTTCAATAAGATCACCTCTCATTCTTCTAAATTCCAATGAGTATAGGCTCAACCTGCACAACCTTTCTTCATAAGACAACCCCTTCATCTCAGGAATCAACCTCGTGAACTTTCTCTGAACTGCGTCCAATGCAAGTATGTCCCTCCTTAAATAAGGAGACCAAAACTGGAAGCAATACTCTTATTGTGGCCTCACCAATACCCTGTACAATTGTAGCAGGACTTCCCTACTTTTATACTCCATCCCCCTTGCAATAAAGGCCAACATTCCATTTGCCTTTCCGATTACTTGCTGTACCTGCATATTAACCTTTGGGGTATCATGCACAAGGACCCCAGGTCCCTCTGTAGTGCAGCATTTTGTAATCTCTCTCCACTAAATAACAATTTGTTTTTTTATTTTTTCTGCCAAAGTGGATAACCTCACACTTTCCCACATTATATTCCATCTCCCATCATCATCATCATCATAGGCTGTCCCTCGAAATCGAGGAAGACTTGCTTCCACTCTACAAGTGAGTTCTCTACAGGTGACTATACAGTCCAATACAGGAATTACAGTCTCTGTCACAGTTGGGACAGTCGTTGAAGGAAAGGGTGGGTGGGGAGTCTGGCTTGCCACATGCTCCTTCCGCTGCCTGTGCTTGTTTTTTGCATGCTCTCGCCGACAAGACTCGAGGTGCTCAGCACCCTCCCAGATGCTATTCCTCCATTTAGGGCGGTCTTGAGCCAGGGATTCCCAGGTGCCAGTGGGGATGTTGCATTTTATCAAGGAAGCTTTGAGGGTGTCCTTGAAATATTTCCTCTGCCCACCTGGGGCTCGCTTGCCATGTAGGAGTTCTGAATAGAGCGCTTGCTTTGGGAGTCTCATGTCGGGCATGTAGACGATATGGCCTGCCCAATGGAGCTGGTCGAGTGCAATCAGTGCTTGGATGCTGGGAATGTTGGCATGATCAAGAACAGTGTTTGAATACTTACTTAGCCTGCCTATGGGCTAAAGTTTCCTCATTTTTTGCATGCTTAACGCCCACTTACTGTCCATTTTACCATTGAAATGACGTATACCGCCCATATATCGCCCAGTTAATCACAAAATGGAAACTGACGGGTATTTTTCGGAAATGTGTCGCCAAGTGTTACTTTCTTCATGTGTATAACACCGGGAAAAAATAATACCACCCGCCCACTATTTTTGGCCAGAATCATCAAAATGGGCAAAATCAATGCCCATAATATCGCCCAGTGTTACTTTCGGCATGGAATTAACGCCGAGATTCAATGGGCTCAAGTTTCGGCCTGAGTTGCTCCTATTTTTTTTGAGCAACGAGTTTAGAATGGAACATCTTAGAAATTGCAATTCTTGGCATTTAGTTTGCTCCAGTTCTAGTGAGTTAGAACAGTTTCATTTTCAAAAGGGGGCATGTCCAGCCACTTACGCCTGTTTTGCAAGTTTACGCGGCGAAAACTTACTCCAAACTAACTTAGAATGGAGTAAGTGTAGATTTTTATACGCTCAGACAAACCTTGCCTACACTTATAAATCAGGCATAGGTTACAAATCAGGCGTAGGGAACGAGGGGGTGGGGGGGGAAGGGAAGTAATTAAATTTTACAAGCATTCAACAGTCTCACTTCTACAAGTAAAGAGCAATCCTGAATAATAAATGATAAATAAAGCAAATAATAAAAAAATTCAATTTTCCCACCTGTCTGACGCAGCACTAGCAGCAGCAGCAGAGCAGCCTCCCGAGCTGCACAGTTATTTGGGCCATTCGGCCAGGAAACGGGGCGGGCCATGGTTTGGGCCACACCAGCAGCACAGCAGCCCCCTGAGTTGCGCAGTTACTTGGGCCGTTCGGTCAGGAGATAGTAAGGTGGGACACGGTCATCAGGCAGGCCACACAGGCAGTACAGCAGTCTCCAGAGCTGCGCAGTTATTTTAATAAGCTGCAGGCCGTTCGGCCAGGAGACAGGGGAGGCATACAAAGCACCGGGAGGGAGAGCCAGCCAGCAAGTTTAAAAGTTCAATTTGTAATTCAAGTATGGGTGCTGCATTATCAACACCCACGGATTATGCAATGGTTCGCCATCAATTCACTGCATAGGAGAGAATTAATTAGAGCTCACTGCACCAGGAACGTCATAGCCCATAGGCTGATGGGCAGGAGACCTTATCCACGTCGGCAATATCAAGCCAGGTGCTCGTACCTGGACATGAGCGAGGCTGATTGTGTCAAAAGGTCGCAGAGAAGTTGTCATTGAGATCTGGAGAGAGCAGATTTGCAGCCCAGTAGCAGAACGCCAACTGCCTTGTCTGTTGAAGTGAAGGTAACAGCTGCACTTGCCTTCTATGCCTCGGGATCATTTCAAGCTACAACTGGAGATGTGTGCGCCATCTCTCAACATGTAATACATGCCTGCGTTAACCAGGTCACGGCTGCACTGTATGCGCAGAGGAATGACTTCATTAAGTTCCCAATGACTGCACAAGCAATGCATGACAGGGCTGTGGGCTTCTCCAGGATTGCTGGCTTCCCAAAGGCATTGATTGTACCCACATAGCCTTCCGAGCACCTGTGGAGCATTCCGAGCAGTACAGGAATAGAAAAGATTTCCACTACATTAATGTGCAGCTCGTGTGTGACAATAAGCAGCACATCATGTCAGTCGATTGGCAGCACCCATGATGCGTTCATCCTATGTTATATCTGAAATGTTTGAGCAGCAGCCAGAAGGGCAGAGCTGGCTACTGAGAGACAAATGGTACGGCCTGGCCACTCTGGCTCATGACGCCCCTACGCGTAACACGGACGGAAGCTGACCATCAATACAACATGGCGCACATTGCGACGCACAGCATCATAGAGAGGACTATTGGCATCTTGAAACAGCGTTTCCGATGTCTGGACCATTCTGGAGGCCATTTGCAATACTCTCCTCAGATTGTTGGTCACGTCACTGTTGTGTGCTGCATGCTGCATAATTTAGCCATCATGAGGCAACAGGAGCTGGTAGTGGAACCAGAAGACCCACGTGAGGGTCCAGTGCCTGATGATAGTATTTTGGAAGAGCAGGATGAGGATGATGACGATGATCAGTAAAGCATACAAGTGCCTGATGCCAGGGCACGAGGTTGGAGGAGGGCCGTCCATCGTGCTCCTTTAACGATTGTTCGAGCCCTGTGCCAGCAGCTCATCAGTGAACACTTCAATTACTGATGCCTGAGGGCTCTGCGACAACTGTTGCGCATGGACATGTTTATTTTTTGGAGTTGTTCCTATGTTGTGTTGTGTTAATGGAACATGATTCAGTTTTAATGAAAAGTTAACGTTAGTGTAATAAAATATTTGTTGTATCAAACTTGACTTTTTAAAATTACTCTTTAAGATCACTTAAAAACTTTAAGGTCACTTATAAACTTGTAAAGTTACAAAAGTTACAAAACAATTTCAATGTGAAAAATCTTACACTTTTAAGATCACTTAAAATTTGAGATCACTTTTTAGGTGCACAATTAAATAAGTTACGTGAGAGCATTTACAATATAAGATCACTTAAAAACCCTAAGATGACTTATAAGTTGTAAAGTTACAAAACTTACAAAACAATTTCAATTTGAAAAAGTTACTACAGTTACATCAAGAACAAGAACAAAAGCGGCAAAGAAAGGCTGCAACCATCTCTCATCCACATCTCAGTGAATGTTCACTTCTTCACGGGGGTGTCATTTGATTGGCCGGGCTGTGTGCCCTTATTGCAGCAGCTATCTCCATGAGGGCCTGTGCTGTCATTTGCACTCCCTTGGACATTCCCTCCCTAAGTTCCCGTGTCATTACTGCTATTTCTCCCATCTGTACCGTTATCTCTTCACCCACTGCACTGACGCTGTCCACGAGTGATCGGGTAAGCTCATTGGTCTTCACACCCAATGCCACAACCTGAGCCGCATCTGTTGCACGCTGCATCTCAGTCTCCTTCTCCTCTGCCTGGGTCTGCCTCGCAGCACCACTACACTGGGAGCCATGGGCTGGGACGGTGGGCCCCTTGGTGTTCCAAACGACAGCACTATAGTGGGAGCCTCGGGCTGGGATGGTGGGTGAATGGGTGTAAACTGCTCCATTATATCAGCGACACCACTGGGACCTGCAACGTCGGAATCAAAACCATGGAAGGTGGAACCAGAACCTACGCAAGGGGTTGAAACTCTGATGCCCGCTAATGTGGGCTCATAAATATTTCTTTGGAAGCTCTCCCCGAAGACATTTCAGTCATCGCCGCCTGCAGCCAGTCTGGATCATCCGCATCTGGTTCTTCTGGTTCTCGTTCTGGATCTTCAGGTTCTTCAAGGTTGGCACCATCATCATCATGTTCTGCAAAATATATCAGAACAGTCAAATGTTTAGCAGCAGTGGAGGGGGCAGGATGAGTGGCATGAGTACTGTCACACATAGCAAGCTAGACAGCAGGTTGATTTGAAGGGCCACGATGCATTTTCAGGACTTACCCTCTCCCTCTCGTGCAGGCCCAGCTTGTGCTGTACGGATTGCTTTTCTCCATGTACGACTCATCATAGCAGCTACCCTCTGTCCTGTATGTAACCAGCATACTACTGTAACCCTTATACAATTGTAACCCTCATGTAACCACTACATACTGTACATACTTACTAGAAATGCACACCTTGACCACAGGGTGTGTACTTGTGGGAGACACTCCTTACCTGGAGATTCAGGTATATAAGGGGAGGTCCCTCACAGGGCCAGCACTCCTTGGTCCAGGTACTAAAGGTGACGGTCACAGAGTGACTGTGTCTGCAGTACGTGCCTCGTGTGATTATGTTTCAGAGTTAAGGTCTCAACACCCTCTGTTCCAAGGGTGTCAGGGGATGCAGATTTGGCTGGCCTCCTCCTGTTCGAGTTGCTTCCCTTTTGTTGTGGGCCAATTTCTTCTGCAAAGAGTAAAATATAGAGTACGTCTTTCTACAGGGTGGGATATATACAGATAGTCACATTTACAATTACGATTCCATTAAAAAATGAAAATATTGCTTACACTAACTACTTGACCAAGGTCGTGCCATTTCTTTTTACACTGGCTTCCAGATCTCGTGGTGTTCACCACTGCGCAGTAATCTTCTGCAACTTGGTTCCAGCGTTTCTTCATTTCTTTGGGTGGCACTTTTATGCGACCTCTGTTGCTGGTATCCAGCTCCTGCCATCTCTGCTCAATGACGTTAACTAATGTCCCCACTTCCTCATGCAAGAAATTCTTTGTTCTTGATGGACGTTGTTCCATTGCTGTATTGAATTGACACTGATTTTTCAAAGCACACAGTCCTTAATTTTCATGCACCTATGCAGCACTTGTTCTGGAAGCTTAGCAGCAAAAAGCAGCACTAACTGATTTCAGCAGGTGATTTCTTCAACAGTGCTGCTAAAAGCACTCCATCAGGCACAAAAAAAATTACCAAAATTCACTCACAAGCCTTTCCACAGCTCCACAAAACAAATCAGCACTTTTCCTCATTTACCTTTAAAAATGACCGAGTGCCAATGTTTGTCTCACACTGCATGCACGCACGCTCCAGCGCGCACGTGCAGGGCTGCCGGCACGACATCGTCTTCTCCGACTTAGCCCCGCCCCCCTGCAGTCTCAGAATCAGCGCCATGCTTTGGCCCCGCCCCCCCCGCAGATCTCTCCACGCCACGCCGAGCTGGAAAGGAGCAGCTGCGAATCGGAGAATTGCTCCGTAATTTTTGACGCGCTTTTGAGCGCGGAAATCAGGCGTGGCTCTCGAAGCCACGCCGTTCTAGGCGCGGCCCGAAGCTTGAGCCCAATAATACCGCCCGCCCACTTTTCTTTATCGTAAAGATTACATTTGCCGAAACTAACGCCCATGAGATCGCCCAGCGTCACTTTCACCATCTCTCACACATATCGTCCACAATATTGCTCGCCCAAAAAAACGGCAAGAACAAGTGGAACTAACCGGAACTAATCACAGCGTTATGGACACCATGTTCTACATCACATGTCACATCCTTTAAAAGGCTGCTGTGCTTCAACCTCGGGGGCGTTCGGATGTACTCTGGAGGTCGTTGGAGTTGATGTGAACATCTGTACAAACATCTTGACCATACTGTGACTGATTGGAATTGAATAGGTGTCTTCGTTGGGACAATCATTCTTTGTGACCAATCGGTGGAAAACAGAGTTCTATTGCAATGGAGCCTGTCATTTTTCACCCTCTCTTGATGACCAATTACATGCTGCAGACTCGAGATGGCTGAAGGTATGCTCCACAGCATCATGTGCCCAATGTAAGACGTGCCAGGCTGATGAGGAGGACCAGACGTTACACGCCCTGCAAGTACAAGGAGAAGCATTCTTACCTCAACTTGCCCGATACCTCCTGCCTTTGGAGACTGCGCTTCCACAAAGAGGTTATCACTGAGGTATGCCAGCTCATAAGGTAAGATCTGCAGCCTGCCAGCACCATCAGTACTGCCCTGTCCGTCGAGGTCAATGTCACCCCGGCACTGTCATTCTACATGTCAGGTTCTTTTCAGGCCTCAGCTGACGACATTTGCGGTCTGTCTCAGCATGCCACACATTGCTGCATTAGACAGGTCACTGAAACCCTGTACGCATGCAGGATGGCCAAAGGGATCAAGGGGTATGGAGAGAAAGCAGGAAAGAGGTACTAAGGTTGAATGATCAGCCATGATCTTATTGAATGACGGTGCCGGCTCGAAGGGCTGAATGGCCTGCTCCTGCACCTAATTTCTATGTTTCTATGTTTCTATGATCAGCTTCTCTATGACCAGGGAGGCACAGAGTGAGAGGGCTCCAGGATTCACCAGAATTGCAAACTTCCCCAAGGTGTCGGGAGCAATAGACTGTATGCACATCACAATGCGGGCACCTTTTCAGGATACAGAGGTTTTCAGGAACTGCAAGGGATTCCACTCCCTGAATGTCCAACTGATTGTCGACCACCAGCAAATTATACTGGCAGTGATGCTCAATTTGCAGGTGAGAGCACTGTATCTGACTTGTTCAACAATCAGCCATAAGGTCAATGCTGGATGCTTGGTGGCAAAGGATATGACCTCGCTACCTGGCTGATGACCCCCCTGCGTGACACCCACACTGAAGCCAATAGGCGATACAACGAGAACCACAGAGCCACTCACAATATCGTGGAGAAAGCTATTGGAGTGCTTAAGCAACACTTCAGATGCCTGGACCACTCAGGAGGCGAGCTCCAATACCACCCTAAGCAGGTAGCTCAATTCATGGTGGTGTGCTCCATGCTGCCCAACTTGGCTATCAGGAGGGGACAAGAATTGCCTGATGAGTCCGACAGTCCACCTCACCAGAGAGAGGAAGAGGAGGATGAGGAAGCGGATGCTGACATCGGCCCACACAATCAGGCTGATGCTGAAGCCTTGCCCCAGCCCCCCTGTAGATCCTTTCATGCAGTCTACAGGGGGTCGGGGGCATGGCTTCAGCATCAGCCTGATTGTGTGGGCCGATGTCAGCGTCCGCTTCCTTGTCCTCCTCTTCCTCTCTCTGGTGAGTTCGAGCTGCGGGAGTTCGTGGTCGCTGAGGCCTATAAAAGGCCCGTTGAGGAGGAGTCGGGGAGTTCGAGCTGCGGGAGTTCGTGGTCACTGAGGCCAGCCGGTGCAGCTGCAGCAGGGTGAGAAGGCAAAAGAAGTAGAAAGAAAAAGGAAGGTGATGTCACAGCCAAGGGGGTAAGTGATTGGCTGGTGACTGGTAAGTAGTTTTTCTTTTTCATTCTTTATCAGTAAGTAACCTTTAGCATTGTTGTTGCCAATTTAAGTTAATCTAAGGGTTAAGTCATGGTAGGACAGCTCAGACACGTATCATGCTCCTCCTGTACTATGTGGGAAGTCAGGGACGCTTCTGGTGTCCCTGACGACTACGTATGCGGGAAGTGCATCCACCTGCAGATCCTAACAGACCACATTGTGGCACTGGAGCTGCAGGTGGATGAACTCTGGTGCATCCACGATGCTGAGAATGACGTGAATAGCACGTTTAACGAGTTGTTCACACCGCAGGTAAAGGGTACACAGCCAGATAGGGAATGGTGACCAACAGAAAGAGCAGTGCAAGGAAGGTAGTGCAGGGGTCCCCTGCGGTCATCCCCCTGCAAAACAGATACACCGCTTTGGGAACTGTTGAGGGGGATGACTCATCAGGCGAAGGCAGCAGCAGCCAAATTCATGGCACCGTGGGTGGCTCTGTTGCACAGGAGGGCAGGAAAACAAGTGGGAGAGCGATCGTGATAGGGGATTCAATTGTAAGGGGAATAGATAGGCGTTTCTGCGGCCGCAACCGAGACTCCAGGATGGTATGTTGCCTCCCTGGTGCAAGGGTCAAGGATGTCTCAGAGTGGGTGCAGGACATTCTGAAAAGGGAGGGTGAACAGCCAGTTGTCGTGGTGCATATAGATACCAATGATATAGGTAAAAAACTGGATGAGGTCCTATTAGATGAATTTAGGGAGCTAGGAGCTAAATTAAAAAGTAGGACCTCAAAAGTAATAATCTCAGGATTGCTACCAGTGCCACGTGCTAGTCAGAGTAAGAATCACACGATAGCTCAGATGAATACGTGACTTGAGGAGTGGTGCAGAAGGGAGGAATTCAAATTCCTGCGGCATTGGAACCGGTTCTGGGGGAGGTGGGACCAGTACAAACTGGACGGTCTGCACCTGGGCAGGATTGGAACCAATGTCCGAGGAGGAGTGTTTGCTAGTGCTGTTGGGGAGGAGTTAAACTAATATGGCAGGGGGATGAGAACCTATGCAGGGAGGCCGAGGGAAATAAAAGGGAGACAGATAAAAGATAGAAAGGAGAAAAGTTAAAGTGGAGGGCAGAGAAACCCAAGACAAAAAACAAAAAGGTCCACATTACAGCAAAATTCTAAAGGGGCAAAGTGTGTTAAAAAGATAAGCCTGAAGGCTCTGTGCCTCAATGCGAGGAGTATTGGGAATAAGGTGGATGAATTAACTGCGCAGATAACAGTTAATGGATATGATGTAATTGGCATCACAGAAACATGGCTCCAGGGTGACCAAGGCTGGAAACTAAACATCCAGGGGTATTCAACATTTAGAAAGAATAGACAGAAAGGAAAAGGAGGCGGGGTGGCGTTGCTGGTTAAAGAGAAAATTAATGCAATAGTAAGGAAGGACATTGGCTTCGATGATGTGGAATCGGTATGGGTGGAGTACGGAATGCCAAAGGGCAGAAAACGCTGGTGGGAGTTGTGTACAGACCACCAAACAGTAGTAGTGAGGTTGGGGACAGCATCAAACAAGAAATAAGGGATGTGTGCAATAAAGGTACAGCAGTTATCATGGGCGACTTTAATTTACATATAGATTAGGCTAACCAAACTGGTAGCAATGCGGTGGAGGAAGATTTTCTGGAGTATATTAGGGATGGTTTTCTTGACCAATATGTCGAGGAACCAACTAGAGAGCTGGCCATCCTAGACTGGGTGATGTGTAATGAGAAGGGACTAATTAGCAATCTTGTTGTGCGAGTCCCCTTGAGGAAGAGTGACCATAATATGGTAGAATTCTGTATTAAGATGGAGAGTGACACAGTTAATTCAAAAACTAGGGTCCTGAACTTAAGGAAAGCTAACTTTGATGGCATGAGGTGTGAATTGGCTAGAATAGACTGGCAAATAGACTGATATTTAAAGGGTTGACAGTGGATAGGCAATGGCAAACATTTATAGATCACATGGATGATCTTCAACAATTGTATATCCCTTTCTGGAGTAAAAGTAAAACAGGGAAGGTGGCTCAACCGTGGCTAACAAGGGAAATTAAGGGTAGTGTTAGATCCAAGGAAGAGGCATATACATTGGCCAGAAAAAGCAGCAAACCTGAGGACTGGGAGAAATTGAGAATTCAGCAGAGGAGGACAAAGGATTTAATTAGGAGGGGGAAAATAGAGTACGAGAGGAAGCTTGCTGGGAACATAAAAACTGACTGCAAAAGCTTCTATAGATATGTGAAGAGAAAAAGATTAGTGAAGACAAATGTAGGTCCCTTGCAGTCGGACTCAGGTGAATTTATAATGTGGAACAAAGAAATGGGAGACCAATTGAACAAATACTTTGGTTCTGTCTTCACGAAGGAAGACACAAATGACCTTCCGGATGTACTAGGGGACCGAGGGTCTAGTGAGAAGGAGGAACTGAAGGATATCCTTATTAGGCGGGAAATTGTGTTAGGGAAATTGATGGGATTGAAGGCCGATAAATCCCCGAGGCCTGATTGTCTGCATCCCAGAATACTTAAGGAAATGGCCCTTTAAATAGTGGATGAATTGGTGATCATTTTCCAACAGTCTATCGACTCTGGATCAGTTCCTATAGACTGGAGGGTAGCTACTGTAACAGCACTTTTTAAAAATGGAGGGAGAGAGAAAACGGGTAATTGTAGACCGGTTAGCCTGACATCAGTGGGGAAAATTTTGGAATCAATTATTAAGGATGAAATAGCGCATTTGGAAAGCAGTGACAGGATCGGTCCAAGTCAGCATGGATTTATGAAAGGGAAATCATGCTTGACAAATCTTCTGAAATTTTTTGAGGATGTAATTAGCAGAGTGTACAAGGGAGAATCAGTGGATGTGGTGTATTTGGACTTTCAAAAGGCCTTCGACAAGGTCCCACATAAGCGATTGGTGTGCAAAATCAAACCACATGGTATTGGGGGTAATGTACTGGCGTGGATAGAGAATTGGTTGGCAGACAGGAAGCAGAGAGTCGGGATAAACGGGTCCTTTTCGGAATGGGAGGCAGTGACTAGAAGAGTGCCGCAGTGCTGGGACCCCAGCTCTTTACAATATATATTAATGATTTAGATGATGGAATTGAGTGTAATATCTCCAAGTTTGCAGATGACACTAAACTGGGTGGCGGTGTGAGCTGTGAGGAGGGTGCTAAGAGGCTGCAGGGTGATTTGGACAGGTTAGGTGCGTGGTCAAATGCATGGCAGATGCAGTATAATGTGGATAAATGTGAGGTTATCCACTTCGGTGGCAAAAACACGAAGGCAGAATATTATCTGAATGGCGGCAGATTAGGAAAAGGGGAGGTGCAATGAGACCTGGGTGTCATGGTTCATCAGTCATTGAGAGTTGGCATGCAGGTACAGCAGGCGGTGAAGAAGGCAAATGGTATGTTGGCCTTCATAGCTAGGGGATTTGAGTATAGGAGCAGGGAGGTCTTACTGCAATTGTACAGAGCCTTGGTGAGGCCTCACCTGGAATATTGTGTTCAGTTTTAGTCTCCTAATATGAGGAAGGACATTCTTGCTATTGAGGGAGTGCAGCGAAGGTTCACCAGACTGATTCCAAGATGGCTGGACTGACATATGAGGAGAGACTGGATCAACTGGGCCTGTATTTACTGGAGTTTAGAAGGATGAGAGGGGATCTCATCGAAACTTATAAGATTCTGATGGGACGGGACAGGTTAGATGCGGGAAGAATGTTCCCGATGTTGGGGAAGTCCAGAATCAGGGGACACAGTCTTAGGATAAGGGGTAGGTAATTTAGGACTGAGATGAGGAGAAACTTCTTCACTCAGAGAGTTGTTAATCTGTTGAATTCCCCGCCGCAAAGTGTTGTTGATGCCAGTTTATTGATATATTCAAGAGGGAGTTAGATATGGCCCTTACAGCTAAAGGGATCAAGGGGTATGGAGAGAAAGCAGGAAAGCGGTACTGAGGTGAATGATCAGCCATGATCTTATTGAATGGTGGGGCAGGCTCGAAGGGCCGAATGGCCTACTCCTGCACCTATTTTCTATGTTTTCTATGTCTATGTTTTCTATGGCATAATAGCTGTAAGAGCCTTATGTCAGGAGCTCATCAATGAGTGGTTTGCCTGAAAGAACATTGGTGTTATTTACAAAGCTGACACACTGCTGGGTGTGCAGGTCATACATCAATGGTGGTCATCACCTTGGTGACAGTTACATTTTAAGTTGGTTGAATTTAAGTGTAATTATGCCCTTTGATGTTAAGAAATCACCAGCGTGTAACGGTGCAGCTATCTGAGCCAATGCACAACAAGGTTTTTTTAAATAAAAAACATTTAAACCGAACAGTTGTCTGAAATCATAAGTATTTCTGTAAAAAAACAACCCTACCCCCCCACCTCCCGCTTCTCCTCCCCACCTCTGCCCCTTCCCCTTCCCCTCCTGACTCCAACTCATCTGGCCAAGGAGTTCCTCAGGCGATGCTTCATTGGAGGGGAGGGGGGTGATGATGGCAGAACCGCTGTTTGGATGGATACGGGAGAGGATGGTCCCGAGCTGGGAGCGAGCTCCGAGCCATAAGCAAGATGTTACTCCTGGCTCTCATGTATGGTTGGCAATGGGGGTGCGGCACCTTGAGGTGCCGTGCCATACTCCGGGACCACTGGGAGCTCTCTGCCACCAGTGTTCCTGGCTACCAGCTCCAGAGACTCCACCATCCCTTCCATATTATATCTTATTTGTTGGAGAGAAACGTGGTGCCAACTATGTTCTTGGTGCTTAGTAGGCTTTTTGCTGCTGGTGAATCTCCCTCGTGCCTCCCACAACAGCCAGACAAGCACACACCACAGCCACATACGCTTTCAGTCTCTGCGTGTGTCACAATGACCCTTGACTTCCTGAATCGTGGGAATCGAGCGTTGCCATGCCATTGCTAAGGACTGCGATACTTTACGGCAGAAGGTCAGTGAGATTTAACGCTTCCGCCATTTCATATCGCTCACGGTAACGCTCAATTTCAAAAATGGAGACTATGTGCTTTGAGAATGGGCGAGAAGCCGGTGATCTGAAAACCCATTTTTACCACCTACGCCGGAAATAACGCCCATTTTTGGGCGATAAGCATGAAAGTATAAATCTAGCCCCATATCCCTTTGCAGATTCTTTGTGTCCTCCTCAGAACTTGCTTTCCCACCCATCTTTGTATCATCAGCAAACTTGGCTACATTACACTCAGTCCCTTCATCCAAGTCATTAATATAGATTGTAAATAGTTGAGGCCTCAGCACCGATCTCTGTGGCACTCCACTCGTTAACGTTTGCCATGAGGAAAATTATCCATTTATCCCGACTCTCTGTTTTCTATTAGTTAGCCAATCCTCTATCCATGCTAATATATGATCCCTAACCCCATGAGCTCTTATCTTGTGCAGTAACCTTTTATGTGGCACCTTATTGAATGCCTTCTGGAAATCCAAATACATCACATCCATTGATTCTCCCTTATCCAACCTGCTCGTTAAAACTGAAAATATTACGCCCCTATTTAAAAAAGGAGGGAGACAGAAAGCAGGAAAGTATAGACCAGTTAGCCTAACATCTGTCGTTGGGAAAATGCTGGAGTCCATTAATTAGGACGCACTAGCAGGACATTTGGAGAATCCTCAAAGAACTCCAGAAAATTTGTCAAACTGGAAGCAATACGGTGGAGGAGGATTTCCTGGAGTGCATAAGGGATGGTTTTCTAGACCAATATGTTGAGGAACCAACTAGGGGGGAGGCCATCTTAGACTGGGTGTTGTGTAATGAGAGAGGATTAATTAGCAATCTCATTGTACGAGGCCCCTTGGGGAAGAGTGACCATAATATGGTGGAATTCTGCATTAGGATGGAGAATGAAACAGTAAATTCAGAGACCATGGTCCAGAACTTAAAGAAGGGTAACTTTGAAGGTATGAGGCGTGAATTGGCTAGGATAGATTGGCGAATGATACTTAGGGGGTTGACTGTGGATGGGCAATGGCAGACATTTAGAGACCGCATGGATGAATTACAACAATTGTACATTCCTGTCTGGCATAAAAATAAAAAAGGGAAGGTGCTCAACCGTGGCTATCTAGGGAAATCAGGGATAGTATTAAAGCCAAGGAAGTGGCATACAAATTGGCCAGAAATAGCAGCGAACCTGGGGACTGGGAGAAATTTAGAACTCAGCAGAGGAGGACAAAGGGTTTGATTAGGGCAGGGAAAATGGAGTACGAGAAGAAGCTTGCAGTGAACATTAAGGTGGATTGCAAAAGTTTCTATAGGTATGTAAAGAGAAAAAGGTTAGTAAAGACAAACGTAGGTCCCCTGCAGTCAGAATCAGGGGAAGTCATAACGGGGAACAAAGAAATGGCAGACCAATTGAACAAGTACTTTGGTTCGGTATTCACTAAGGAGGATACAAACAACCTTCCGGATATAAAAGGGGTCAGAGGATCTAGTAAGGAGGGGGAACTGAGGGAAATCTTTATTAGTCGGGAAATTGTGCTGGGGAAATTGATGGGATTGAAGGCCGATAAATCCCCAGGGCCTGATGGACTGCATCCCAGAGTACTTAAGGAGGTGGCCTTGGAAATAGCGGATGCATTGACAGTCATTTTCCAACATTCTATTGACTCTGGATCAGTTCCTATGGAGTGGAGGGTAGCCAATGTAACCCCACTTTTTAAAAAAGGAGGGAGAGAGAAAACAGGGAATTATAGACCGGTCAGCCTGACCTCAGTAGTGGGTAAAATGATGGAATCAATTATTAAGGATGTCATAGCAGTGCATCTGGAAAATGGTGACATGATAGGTCCAAGTCAGCATGGATTTGTGAAAGGGAAATCATGCTTGACAAATCTTCTGGAATTTTTTGAGGATGTTTCTAGTAAAGTGGACAAAGGAGAACCAGTTGATGTGGTATATTTGGACTTTCAGAAGGCTTTCGACAAGGTCCCACACAAGAGATTAATGTGCAAAGTTAAAGCACATGGGATTGGGGGTAGTGTGTTGACGTGGATTGAGAACTGGTTGTCAGACAGGAAGCAAAGAATAGGAGTAAACGGGTACTTTTCAGAATGGCAGGCAGTGACTAGTGGGGTGCCGCAAGGTTCTGTGCTGGGGCCCCAGCTGTTTACATTGTACATTAATGATTTAGACGAGGGGATTAAATGCAGTATCTCCAAATCTGCGGATGACACTAAGTTGGGTGGCAGTGTGAGCTGCGAGGAGGATGCTATTAGGCTGCAGAGTGACTTGGATAGGTTAGGTGAGTGGGCAAATGCATGGCAGATGAAGTATAATGTGGATAAATGTGAGGTTATCCACTTTGGTGGTAAAAACAGAGAGACAGACTATTATCTGAATGGTGACAGATTAGGAAAAGGGGAGGTGCAACGAGACCTGGGTGTCATGGTACATCAGTCATTGAAGGTTAGCATGCAGGTACAGCAGGCGGTTAAGAAAGCAAATGGCATGTTGGCCTTCATAGCGAGGGGATTTGAATACAGGGGCAGGGAGGTGTTGCTACAGTTGTACAGGGCCTTGGTGAGGCCACACCTGGAGTATTGTGTGCAGTTTTGGTCTCCTAACTTGAGGAAGGACATTCTTGCTATTGAGGGAGTGCAGCGAAGATTCACCAGACTGATTCCCGGGATGGCGGGACTGACCTATCAAGAAAGACTGGATCAACTGGGCTTGTATTCACTGGAGTTCAGAAGAATGAGAGGGGACCTCATAGAAACGTTTAAAATTCTGACGGGTTTAGACAGGTTAGATGCAGGAAGAATGTTCCCAATGTTGGGGAAGTCCAGAACCAGGGGTCACAGTCTGAGAATAAGGGTAAAGCCATTTAGGACCGAGATGAGGAGAAACTTCTTCACCCAGAGAGTGGTGAACCTGTGGAATTCTCTACCACAGAAAGTAGTTGACGCCAATTCACTAAATATATTCAAAAGGGAGTTAGATGAAGTCCTTACTACTCGGGGGATCAAGGGTTATGGCGAGAAAGCAGGAAGGTGGTACTGAAGTTTCATGTTCAGCCATGAACTCATTGAATGGCGGTGCAGGCTAGAAGGGCTGAATGGCCTGCTCCTGCACCTATTTTCTATGTTTCTATGTTTCTATGATTTCCCTTTCATAAAACCATGCTGACTCTGCTTGACTGAATTATGATTTTCCAAATGTCCTGCTAGTGCGTCCTTAATAATGGACTCCAGCATTTTCCCAATGACATATTTTAGGCTAACTGGTCTATACTTGCCTGCTTTCTGTCTCCCTCCTTTTTTCAATAGGGGCGTTACATTTGCAGTTTTCCAATCTGCTGAGACCTCTCCAGACTCCAGGGAATTTTTGTAGATTGCAACTAATCTCTGCAGCCACTTTTTATAAGACGCTAGGATGCAGGCCATCATGTGTGGCTGCGGATCCAATTCAACAACCGACCACCAGCCTTGATGAAGGCCCTGATACCCCATTGAGGAGGAGCAGTAGGCGTGGGAGGGTGAGAAGGGAAAGGGTGGTCAAGCCCACTTTAAGGCAAAGTAAAGACCTGTGTGAAGGTGGTCACATATGCTGACCATGTGAAGATATGAGCTTTTAAAACTAGTTGCTCTTGTATGATGTACCAAACACTTGTTTGATAGTCAACAGAGATGGCTAGGTTGTTGCAATGTGAGCTTATATAAATTGTTGATGAATGATCCACAATGATTTGGTACTTGCCAGAGATAGCTACCTTGTTACAAAATGAACTGATTTCAATAGGTGCACTTGGATATCTATGAGAATGTTTGAAGGGGTTTTGTGGGTATGTTGTTGTATTGGGGATGAAGTTGCTGTCTAGTGCTTGTTTTCAGCACACATGATTTATGTTTTCAATTAACCAAGTTTGGATTGTTCTCATGATGATGCAGTGATTATTAAAGACGGAGGGCTGCAGGGTGTGTAACGATGTGTTGAGTTGATGCACATCAAGAGTAATTCATTGGAATCGATGAGCGATGAGTCTCTGATGAGCAGCCCTTCCAGCCGCAGCAGTGTCAGGCTGCCTTCTCTTTCGATGAGGCTCCACATCTTCCTTGTCGTCGTCACCCTCCTCCTGAGGTGGATCATCCATCCCTGGTGATAATGGCTGGGCCCTCATAATGATCAGGTTGTGCAGCATGCAGCACACAACATTGATCATGGAGATTCTATCAGGTGAGTACTGCAATGCCCTTCCAGAGCAGTCAAGGCAGCGAAAACGCTGCTTCAGAGCCCTGATAGTTTGCTCGATAATGGCCCGGGTTGTGGTTTGGCTGGTGTTGTAGCACTGCTCGGAAGGGGAGGTGGGATTGCGGAGATGTGTCATCAGCCAGGGGACCACACCATAACCTTTATCGCCCAAGAGCCAGTCACGGCCTTTATGCGGTGGCTTGAAGAGTCGTGGAACAGTGGTCTCCCGCCGGATGAAGGGATTATGGCAGCTGCCAGGATATTGGGCATTGACAGCGAGGATTATCTGCCTGCAATCGCAGACCAGCTGTACGTTGATGGAGTGGAATCCCTGGCAATTCCGAAAGATCTCTCCATTGTGGGGCAGGGCCCTCAATACCACATGCGTACAATCAATGGCACCTTGATCCCTGGGAAGCCCGCTATCCTGGCAAAGCCACGGTTGCGCTCATCCTGGTCTTCCCTTGACATGCTGAACCTGATGTAGTCCATTAATTTGCCATTGAGAGCATCGGTCACCTGCCGAATGCAGCAATGTACTGCAAACTGCGAGATGTTGCATATATCGCCTACAGGAGACTGGAAGGAGCCGGTAGCATAGGAGTTCAGTGCTACTGTCACTTTCACTGCCACTGACAGCGAGGTCCTGGTGTCAATGTCAGCTGCCAGGCCTGTCTGCAGAAGGTTGAAAAGCTTCGTGACCACCTCCTTGCGGAGCCTCAGCCTTCTTAAACACTGGTCAAGATAAGAGTAATGCGCACGGTAAACCCTGCGTCTGTATAGCCTCCTGCCCCGCCATCTGGGGCCTCTCCTCTGGTGAGGATCCACATTTGCCCTCAGCTGTCTCTGCAGCCAGCGCCTTGCAATTCGGTGCCGCAGTACAATGTGGTGTGCGATCACTGCCCCCATCACTTGGCACAGGTCACGGCGAAATAGAGATTTCAAATTTTTCCGATATGGAACCCAACAATGTGTCCGAGATACTAGTACTCAATCGGACGAGTCAACAGCAGTATGACGCCAACACCCTACTCTCTGTGCGAGCATCAAACGCAGCACTGACTGAGACCTCTGAGTCCCAGCTGCAACTCCCTTTAAATAATGCCCCGGATTCATTTCTCCGTCTTGTGCAATCCAACTTTTTCAGGCATCATGGATGCCAGCCATTAAGTGAGGTGGCAAAAATCAATATGGTGAGAAGGGCGCCAAGGAGGCATTGCACACATACAACACCGCATCCAGTATGCCAGCACAGCCTTTGGTCGCCTGAGGAAGAGAGTGTTTGAAGACCAGGACCTCAAATCTGGCACCGCGCTTATGGTCTACAGGGAAGTAGTGATACCCGCTCTCGTATATGGCTGAGAGACGTGGACTATATACAGTAGACACCTCAAAGCGCTGGAGAAATAACACCAGTGCTGCCTCCGCAAGATCCTGCAAATCTCCTGGGAGGACAGGCGCACCAATGTTAGCATCCTCAACCAGGCCATTATCCCCAGCATCGAAGCGCTGATCACACTCGACTAGCTCCACTGGGTGGGCCACATCGTCCACATGACCGACACGAGACTCACTAAGCAAGCGCTCTACTCGGAACTCTGACACGGCAAACAAGCTCCAGGTGGGCAGAGGAAACATTTCAAGGGCACCTTCAAAGCCTCCTTGGTAAAGTGCAACATCTCCACCGCACCTGGGAATCCCTGGCCCAAGAGCATCCGGGAGAGTGTTGAGCACCTCGAGTCTCGTTGCCGAGAGTATGCTGAAATAAAGTACAGACAGCAGAAGGAGCATGCGGTAAACCAGACTCCCCGCCCACCCTTTCCTTCAACCGTCTTCCCCACCTGTTTCAGAGACTGTAATTCCCACATTGGACTGTGCATTCACCTGAGAACTCACCTTTAGAGGATCTGCCTATGATGATGATGACTGACGTCATGATTTCCATGGCGTTTGCCAGTGGTACGTTACATTTTAACGCCGTTAAAAAATTACCACCGAATTTCACGTCAGGCCTGAATAGCACCAAGCGCCACTCCCAACTGTCTAACTCCTAGGTAACACTTAACGTTATCAGCAGGTGTTAACAACCAAATTTCGACCCCTCAATAACAGCTACACTTTATTTTGCAGTCTGTGTTGATGTTCATTTAGATTTTCCTTTACAGCTGTTTAAGGCATTAAACAAACCGAACCAAGTGAGAAAGTAACAAACAGCAAGTAATATTATTTGTCATTATTGAACAACATTTCTGATTAATAACTTTGTTGTGGAAGGAGAAGCTTTATTGTCAATTTTCCTCAGTATAATGTAATTTTAAAGGAGAATTTTAGAAGGCTCCACTCACAATACAGTCATGAAAAGACCCTGCAACAATTGAAGCCACACCTGATTAAGCAGTGGTTACCTATGCCTGTCTGCTAGCTGGCAATTCTTCAGTTTTTGGAAGGGATTGCTGAATTGAATGGCTATGTCATTATCTCAAGAGAAAACTGCTCCATTTGTCTGTTTGCCTGCCGTGCACCAGCGACTGAGTACTTCTGCAGGATGATCAGAGATGTGCGTGGGAGCATGGTGCAAGGCATCTCTGAGGACCATTAAGCCTGTCAATTTCCATTAAGGCTTGGGATACGACTGTCCAAATTAATTTTGCTATAGTGGCAGCAAAGGGAAAATCTTCA
Source organism: Pristiophorus japonicus (assembly GCF_044704955.1). Classification (NCBI taxonomy): domain Eukaryota; kingdom Metazoa; phylum Chordata; class Chondrichthyes; family Pristiophoridae; genus Pristiophorus; species Pristiophorus japonicus. The sequence continues at coordinate 184,449,526 of NC_091977.1, forward strand.
TCCAATAATCTAATCTGGAATTTAAAGCTTGGTCCCAGACACAAAAAGATAGTGTTTCTGCACGATGAGTACAATACTGCCCAATCCTTAAAATGCAGCTTTAAATCCAGCTAGATCTGGGTGACAGCTTTGTCCTATCCCACAATATATGACTCCTATAAATTGAAACACAAGTTCACAAAAATGATAATCACAGTGACTGTGTGTCTGGGTTTAAGGTTTCTGACCTCAGGGGATTTTTGGGGAGTTACCATATATGCCAAGATGCACTGCAGTTGGGTGAATCCCTCACATATGGTTGCAGAAGTGTTAAAGGTGACTGAATTCTAAAATATCTGATGCTGAGAGGTACTTTCCCCTGGCTGGAGAGTCTAGAACTAGGGTCACAGTTTCTGGATAAGGAGTCAGCCATTTAAGACAGAGATGAGAAGGAATTTCTTCACTCAGAGGGTTGTGAATCTTTGGAATTCTCTGCCCCAGAGGGCTGTGGATGCTCAGTCGTTGAATATATTCAAGACAGACAGATTTTTGCGCACTAAGGGAATCAAGGGATTTGGGTATAGGGTGGGAAAGTGGAGTTGATATAGAAATTCAGCCATAACCTTATTGAATGATAGAGAAGGCTCGAGGGGCCATATGACATACTCCTGCTCCTATTTCTTATGTTCTTATCTCTTGTGGGGTAATCTACGCATTCTCAGAAAGCATCAAGAAGGCTTTTTGTTCATCCAACCACTCCCAATGGGATGAAATCCTTACCCATGTAGCTAAAGAATGCTTTAGCATGAGTAAAAAGTAAGGCTGCAATTTTGCCTACCGGGTCGGGAGAGAGGTGGGCGACAAAAGGGTGTGGGTTCCAACCCTGCTGCTCTCTCCATGCTGGCTTCCCCCATGATTTTCCCCTGAAAGTCCAGTTTGTTAAGTCCGCCCAGCGAGGTTCCCCAGCCAATTAAAAGGAAACAGGTCTGATGATGTTATTTGATGATGCGTCATTAGCCAGTTTCCTTAAAGGGACCATGTCCACATTCATTTTGACAGTTTTGCTGTCAGTGTTCTGCAGCATTGAGGTGACAGGCACTGCACAGAGGTGCATGACTGCATCTAGGCTCTCCCATGCCTATGGAGTGAGTCACAGCACACAGGGAGGTTCTCTTCCCTTCCAATGGGTGGAAGAGACCGCCCCAGGACCCCAACACAGCCTGGTTTCACAGTACACAGAGGGCACATGCAGGGATGTCATCAGGAGGACCAGGCCAGAGTGGGACAAACCTTTCAATGATCTCAGTAGATCACGAAACATGACTGCAGTGCCACACTCAACCTCATCCTGCTGTGCCGCTCATCACATCCCCATCACTCTGCCTTCCCTACCCTACCTCTGCACATCATTACTCACACTAACTTACCTTGCATCTCCATCCATCCCTCTCTCCATATTTCCATTATCATATCCCCATCTCACTCCTCACACGCACCCTTATCCTTGTCCAATCATAAAAACTAGCAACACACAAGGGTCTTTCAGCCAATAGTCATGTAAAGTTTCTTGTGTTGTCAAACATTGAAATCTTTATTTTCAACACTTTGCCTTCTTGGACAGATTTCTGTGTTCCTTTGGAAATGGATTAGTGAGTTGTAGTGAATGGTGAGACATAACGGTACCCCTGCAATGGTGATGAGTATGAAAGGAATGGCTTGGGCATTGTAAGGATGCTTTATGGCATTGGTGTGGGGTTGTGCCAACCTGGCGCATCATGTGGCAGCCAGAATGTACAGCATCAAGTGAAGTAAATCTGGCCACGGTGAGGCCATGACTGACCTGTCGGGCAGCAAAGCAGTCATGTGCTGATGCCTTGGCCGAGAAATTCAAGTCGTTTGCGCCTCCCATTAGCACCCCCGGGGAACGCTAATGGGGCGCAAATGACTTCTCGCCCAGACACGGCGCCACTAACGACGTCGCTAAGGATGTCGTTAATGATGTCATCACTGTATGCAGCACTCCGTTAGCGCCCTGGACCCTAAATTTGGTATCGCCCCCAAAGCTGCGCGGGACGATGTCAGCGACAGCTTCAGGGGGCACGTACAGGGCAGCCGGCCGCTCACGGGGCGTTAGTTTAAGGGGAGGTGTGTGTAATGTCTGTGAGCTTGTAATGTTTGGAACTCCACACTATAGATGTGGACGTATTGTGTACTGCAACTGCAGAGTTAATAATAAACAGAACCAGAAAGTTCCGGAGACTTCTGAGAGCTGCCTGTCATTACAGAAAGCTGTGTGTGCTTGTGTTCTGTGAATATATCACATTTGGCAGTGAGATGAGATTTTTCAGATGATTTAAAGCTGAAATTTTGTTGATGGATTCAGTCAGCCGACAGAGAGACTTTGGAAGCTTCTCTGTCTTTGGAAAAGCTACAAAATCCAAGGTAAAAAAATGAGCACACTGTCTGTACTGCAGAGTTTAAAATGGTGGCACCCATAGCAGTAATGGGACACTTAGGTGAAAATAAACATGACCAGGAAAGGTTTAAGGCGTATGTGGACTGGCTAGAAATGTATTTCACTGCAAATAATATAATCGAAGTTCCAGAGAATGTAGATCAGAACCGGGCTGTGTTGGAACGTAAGCGACCGATCTTCTTATCGGAGGCAGGTCCGGCATTGTATGAAACGCTGATAAATCTGCTTGTGTCTGACGAGCCAAAGGACACAACGCTTAAAGAGATTTTAATGAAGCTGGAGCAGCACTATAATCCCAAAATGTTAGAAATGGCTGAAAGCTATCATTTCGGTATACGAAATCAAAAGACGAATAAGTGATTGCATTGTAACATTAAAAATGCTATCTATTCACTGTAATTTCGGAAACTTTCAAAACCGAGCATTGCAGGATCGTTTTGTTTGTGGGGTGAAAAATTATGCAATCAGAAGAAAGTTATTAACGACGGATGACTTGACTTTTGAGATTGCTTGTCAGGCAGCGAGGTCGATGGGCATGGCCGAACAATATTCCCGAGAATTTCATAATAATTACGGTCGTCAGTTAACCGAGGTGAATCACCTGCAGATTCAAAGTAAAAGGTGGTGGGGAGCCCAAAGTCTCAGAAACTGGAAATTCTAACAGAGCACCAAAGTCGTGCTATAGGTGCCTGGGACAACACATTGCTCAAAGTTGTCCATATGTGAAGGCAGAGTATTTCTTCTGCAGAAAGACTGGGCATCTTGCGAAGGCATAACGACTGAAGAGTAAACCAGCTTTTAAAGCTACGAATAAAAATCCTCAGAGACTACATAGCATGGAAGAACAGCAACAGGACGAGGAGATGTTAAGAGTTACACGTCATCAGGAGTATGAGGTTAACGGACAGCGATTCGGAAAGTATCAAAACCCACATAAATGTTGCGGGATTCAAGACACCTATGGAAATCGACACTGGTGCATCCGTGAGTGTAGTACCGGAGTCGCTAGACCTCAACAAATTGCTTGATTTCCCATTGGAACTGCGAGGCTACTCGGGAAAGAATATTCCTGTGGTAGGTCATATCACCGTACTGGTGATATACAAGGATCAATTTCAGAATTTGCCTCTAATAGTAGTGAAAGGAGACAAGCCTGCCTTACTAGGAAGAAATTGGTTGAGATCACTGAAGCTGGATTGGAGTGAGATTTTTCGTGTTGAAACGAGATTTGCATCAACGGATGATGTTATCAAGAAGTATCCGAAGATGTTCTGCGAAATGGGCAGTCCGATCCAAGGCTTCAAGGCTAGTGTCAGGGTACAGAAGGACGTCAGATCAGTTTACTGCAAGCCACGTTCCATACCATATGCACTCAAGGAGAAAGTTGAGCAAGAACTCAAAAGATAGAGACTGAGAACATTATATGTAAGATAGATCGATGTAATTGGGCTACACCCATTGTTGTTGTACCTAAGTCCGATGGTAAGGTAAGATTGTGTGGTGATTATAAAGTAACTGTAAACCAGGTTCTGGAGGGTAATGTCCCCAATACATTGCCGAATATAGAAGCTTTGTTCACAACGCCTGACAGGTGGTCAGATCTTCTCAAATCTGGATCTTACAAATGCCTACCTACAGCTTGAACTAGATGAGGAGTCCAAGTCATGTTTGACTATAAATACTCATCTAGATTATATCAATTTAATAGGCTACCATTTGGAGTGTCTTCTGCCCCTGCCATGTTCCAAGGGGTGATGAACCAGATTTTGCAAGGTACTGAAGGTGTAGTATGTTATTTGGATGACATACTAATTTCAGCACCAAATAGGCAAATTCATAATAACATATTGAATGAAGTCCTCAAACGGCTAGAGAAGCACAGAGTACAAGTGTCTGCTCGTAAGTGTGAGTTATTTAAAAACTCAGTGGAGCATTTAGGGTAGAGAGTAGACAAAGATGGTTTACATCCAACCATGGGAAAACTGGATGCAATCAGAAATGCACCCACTCCCAGGAATGTCACTGAACTTTGATCATTTTTGGGTCTTTTGAACTATTATGGGAAGTCCCTACCAAATTTGGCTACAGTATTACATCCACTGAATGAACTATTGAAAAAACAGGTCCATTGGAAGTGGTTAAAAGAATGTGATTCAAGGAGTGTAAAAGCAAATTGGTAGAGAGCGCCATGTTAGTTCGCTATTACTTATCTAAGGAGATTAAGCTAGCATGTGATGCCTCTCCGCATTGAGTTGGGGCAGTAATCTCTCATGTATCAAGTAGTGGGGAGAAGAGACCAATTGCTTTTGTTTCACACACTCTCAAGGCCAGTGAGAGTAATTATGCGCAAATTGAAAGGGAAGCTTTGGCATTAATTTTTGGGGTCAAGAAGTTCCACAAATACTTGTATGGTCGTAAGTTTACCATCATTATGGACCACAAGCCCCTAATAGCAATCCTCCATCCAAATTCCCCAGTTGCAACATTAGCTGCAGCCTGAATGCAGAGATGGGCTTTGATTTTGTCAGCATATACATATGATATTGAATATAGATGATCAGCTGACCACAGTAATGCTGATGCAATGTCTAGATTGCCTTCCTCATCACAAGTTACACCCGATAGGGAAGAAGCATTCTATTTTTCATAATTGATGAACTGCCGGTGACAGCTGAAGAGATTGGTAGAGCAACCAAACGTGACCCAGTGATGTTAAAAGTTTATTGCAAATGGATGGCCAAACCAGGAAACAGACAAATATATTCATCCATTCTTCATTCGTAGGAATGAATTATCAATCGATAAAGATTGTATCATATGGGGTGCAAGAGTGGTTATGCCAAATAAAGTCAGGTCCAAGTTATTAGAAGACCTCCATGACCAGCACCTGGGAATGTGCTTGACCAAGAGTTTTGCACGCAGTTACTTACGGTGGTCAGGTCTTGATAAAGATATAGAGTACATCTTGAGTCAGTGTACGACATGTCAATCGGTAAGCAAGCAACCACCATCAGTACCATTACAGCCATGGAAATAGCCTCCCAGAGTGTGGCAAAGGCTACATATTGATTTTGCTGAGTTAGAAGGACAACAATTGTTCATTGTGATTGATAGCCATTCGAAGTGGGTTGAGGTGTTTCCAATGTGGAAAATAACAACAAATAAAACATTGGACATTTTGCAAAGTTTATTTTCTTCATTTGGCCTCCCTGAAGAAAGTGTTTCGGATAATGGACCACAATTTCATTCCGAAGAATTTGCACAGTTCACGAGCAAAAATGGTGTGAAACTTACCAAGAGATTGCACCATACCATCCTGCTTCGAATGGTGCAGCAGAGCACACTGTACAAATTGTAAAACGTGCCCTCATAAAACAAATGTTAGATCCAAATCCAAAGAAATGACAGTTGTCATTGAATCACAAATTGGCTAACTTTCTAATTACGTATCATAATACTCCTTATACAAATATTAGTAGAACACCAGCAGAGTTGTTCCTCAAACGACAGCCACAAACCCGATTCTCGTTGTTAAAACCAAATTTGGCACAGTCCGTAGAAGAGACACAATTAAGACAGAAAGAAAATCATGATAGAGGTAGAGTAAAAGAGAGAAGTGTGAAATTAAACCAGAAGGTGAGAGTGAAGAACCATCACCATAAATGGTTAAAGTGATTACTAGGAAGAGTGGTGAAGATATGTGATCCTTGCACATATTTGGTAAAGATGTTTGATAATGGACATGTTAGGTTTGTTCATATTGATCATATTTTACCTATAGACATGGAAGGAGTTGAAGGTGGGAATGATTCAATTATTTCTGACTCATCAGATAGTTTTGATATACCAGTAGCATATCCTACATCTAATGTACTGGAAACAAATCCAAGAGAAAATCAGAATTTAAGCCTGAGTCCGAGTCAGAAAAACAAATAGCCTATGTTCGAGCGAGTTCAAATGAAAATCAAGGCAATTCCTTGGAGGAAAACGTTCCTCAGGATGAGCCTTGAATGAGTTTAAATTCGACACCATGTTTGGAAGGTTCTGTTCGAGAGCGAAGGTATCCTCTTCAAAACAGAAAATAAGTAGTAAAGTTACATTTGTAAATATGGAAGAATAGAAGTCTATATCCTGTGTTATGTATATACATACAAGTTATTTATGATGTTGTTATAATAACTTCTTCATTAAGGAGGGAGAAGTGTAATGTCTGTGAGCTTGTAATGTTTGTAGCTCTACACTGTGGATGTGGACATATTGTGTACTGCAGCTACAGAGTTAATAATAAACAAAACCAGGAAGTTCTGGAGACTTCCGAGAGCTGCCTGCCATTATAGAAAGCTGTGTGTGCTTGTGCTCTGTGAATATATCACAGTGTGGGACTTTAAAAAAAAATGTTGCCTCTTTTTTCCTTCGCCCCATGGGCACTTTCGGGGTCTGTGCTACAGTCGGTGAACTAGCATCAGTGCCCCATGAAGTGACACCCTTATCTCCCACACCACTCTTTCAGCCACTAATCTGTTAGCCTCTATGCCAATTTGCACATGGCTCTGAGAGGTTCTGCATTTTAATTTCAACCCTAACTCCTCAAACTCTCTCAGCAGAACCTCATTCCTTGTTCTATCTATGTCATTGGATCTTCCCACTCCAAATTCTTCTCCACCTGGACGCCATACCCCTTGATCCCTCTAGATATCCTTAATACTGGCACTCGGCAGGCAGCACAGGCAACACAAGTCCCGGTCAGAGCTGCAGAGAATAGTTTCTATACTGTTCCCTACCACATAACATTCTTTTTCAAGGACTTTAGTGAACCAGATGGATTTCATGGTCATACTAGTTTTTTATTCCAGATTTATTTAATGAACGGAATTTAAATTCCCCAGCTGCAATGGTGGGATTTGAACTCATGCCTCTGGATTATTAGTCCAGATCTCTGAAGTACTAGTCAATTATCACTATGCTACCATATCCAAGAATTCCACCACTGAACCTCCAATTCCCCACAAATCCATTAGATTAATGGGACAAAGATTCTCTGCTGCTACATCAAAGTTAAACTGAGCAGTCTTAACTCAAGTCTTAATGATTGAATTTGCACAGGAATTCTCTTCATTGTTTACGCCATATCTCTGGAGTTATCGTGGATCTTCCGCTGAAGTTATGGCAGGTGATCAGGAGAACCCCTGTGGAAATTCAACCCCTTAGTGTATGGCAAGTCGACAGAATAAAGTTACCTTTAATTTGATATTAATTTCTGTTACATTGATAGCATTGCTCAGAGACGTCAAAATGTCCTATGTTAGAATTAGAACTTGTCATTGCAGAGAATGTTCTTTTGAGGTTGATGTTAATTCTCACTGCTGGGATAGAAAAGATTAATCTTACTCTGCATTAGGAAATGCTCCACAAAAGTTCAGAATGCTTAATGTTAATACTAAACGTCCCACCAGCTCAGATCAGGATTTGTTAAGTATTTGTTAGGTATCAAACATTTCCACCTCTCGACCTCACCCTCCTCCTTCAAGACATCCCATATCCCTTTGACCAAGCTTTTTGTGACCTGTCCTAATATCTCCTTACGTGGCTCAGTATCTGCTAACGCTCCTGTGAAGTGCCTTGGGACATTTTATTACATTAAAGGTGCCACATAGAAATATAGAAAATAGGTGCAGGAGTAGGCTATTCGGCCCTTCGAGCCTGCACCACCATTCAATGAGTTCATAGAAACATAGAAAATAGGTGCAAGAGTAGGCCATTCGGCCCTTCGAGCCTGCACCGCCATTCAATGAGTTCATGGCTGAACATGCAACTTCAGTACCCCATTCCTGCTTTCTTGCCATACCCCTTGATCCCCCTAGTAGTAAGGACTACATCTAACTCCTTTTTTAATATATTTAGTGAATTGGCCTCAACAATTTTCTGTGGTAGAGAATTCCACAGGTTCACCACTCTCTGGGTGAAGAAGTTTCTCCTCATCTCGGTCCTTAATGGCTTACCCCTTATCCTTAGACTGTGACCCCTGGTTCTGGACTTCCCCAACATTGGGAACATTCTTCCTGCATCTAACCTGTCTAAACCCGCCAGAATTTTAAACGTTTCGATGAGAGCCCCTCTCATTCTTCTGAACTCCAGTGAATACAAGCCCAGTTGATCCAATCTTTCTTGATATGTCAGTCCCGCCATCTCGGGAATCAGTCTGGTGAACCTTCGCTGCACTCCCTCAATAGCAAGAATGTCCTTTCTCAAGTTAGGAGACCAAAACTGTACACAATACTCCAGGTGTGGCCTCACCAAGGCCCTGTACAACTGTAGCAACACATCTCTGTCCCGGTACTCAAATCCCCTCGCTATGAAGGCCAACATGCCATTTGCTTTCTTAACCGCCTGCTGTACCTGCATGCCAACCTTCAATGACTGATGTACCATGACACGCAGGTCTCGTTGCACCTCCCTTTTTCCTAATCTGTCACCATTCAGATAATAGTCTGTCTCTCTGTTTTTGCCACCAAAGTGGATAACCTCACATTTATCCACATTATACTTCATCTGCCATGCATTTGCCCACTCACCTAACCTATCCAAGTCATTCTGCAGCCTCATAGCATCCTCCTCACAGCTCACACTGCCACCCAACTTAGTGTCATTCGCAAATTTGGAGATACTACATTTAATCCCCTCATCCAAATCATTAATGTACAATGTAAACAGCTGTGGCCCCAGCACAGAACCTTGCGGCACCCCACTAGTCACTGCCTGCCATTCTGAAAAGTACCCTTTTACTCCTACTCTTTGCTTCCTGTCTGACAACCAGTTCTCAATCCATGTCAGCACACTACCCCCAATCCTATGTGCTTTAACTTCGCACATTAATCTCTTGTGTGAGACCTTGTCGAAAGCCTTCTGAAAGTCCAAATATACCACATCAACTGGTTCTCCCTGGTCCACTCTACTGGAAACATACTCAGAAAATTCCAGAAGATTTGTCAAGCATGATTTCCCTTTCACAAATCCATGCTGACTTGGACCTATCATGTCACCTCTTTCCAAATGCGCTGCTATGACATCCTTAATAATTGATTCCATTATTTTACCCACTACCGATGTCAGGCTGACCGGTCTATAATTCCCTGTTTTCTCTCTCCCTCCTTTTTTAAAAAGTGGGGTTACATTGGCTACCCTCCACTCCATAGGAACTGATCCAGAGTCAATGGAATGTTGGAAAATGACTGTCAATGCATCTGCTATTTCCAAGGCCACCTCCTTAAGTACTCTGGGATGCAGTCCATCAGGCCCTGGGGATTTATCGGCCTTCAATCCCATCAATTTCCCCAACACAATTTCCCGACTAATAAGGATTTTCCTCAGTTCCTCCTTCTTACTAGACCCTCTTACCCCTTTTATATCCGGAAGGTTGTTTGTGTCCTTCTTAGTGAATACCGAACCAAAGTACTTGTTCAATTTGTTAGCGTTAGTGTTTTCTTAGAAGAATCACTCAACACTCAGGGTCGGTTCCAATGCTGAAGCAGCTTTTATTACGCTCAGCGGGAAGGAAAAACTCAGGACCGTATCCAGGTTTCTCTTCACAGAACAAAGGATTACATGCACCTTTATATGTTTCACAACAGTTACAAAACATTTTACTACAGCTACACAGCCCATCACGGCTGGACACAAGCCAATCACAATGATTATAGATTACATATAGGTTATTTTAACCCAATAGAATTCCCCTTATGTCTCAGGAACCATGTGTTCGTCTTTTGTCAGCTTGGGCTGATTGATGGCTTTATAGGTTCTCTCCCTAGTTCTTTCATCTGGGAGAAATAATTGGTATATAGCCTTGTTTACAGCAAATGGTTTCCCTCTTATCTTTCTTCCTGAAATAATTGGTTTCATGGCCTTGTTCACAGGAGATGGTTTCCTTCTTATCTCTGTCTTCCCAAGCATTCCTACAGTGGGCCTCACAGGGTTATTGCTCGGTCAGTGAACGTTCAACAGTTCACAGTTTGACTACCTGATTTCCCATAATGCCTGGGCAGCCATTTTATGTGTGTGTCCATTTAAGCTTATGTGAGTTCTAAATATCCAGCAGGTGCCTAATGCCTAAGTCTATATATATCTTTCGACTCTCTACAACAATTCCCCCTTTCGGTAAAGGGACTAGCCCTAGTCCCCTTTTAACCGAAATACTGCCTTTATCTGATATTTGTGCACAGCCCGGTATTCCTTGCCTCAACGTGCTGGCCAGTCACGCGGTTTCAGGAGTTCCGGTTGCTCAAATCAAATTAACAAAGGCTAGCTCCTCCCGTCCCCTTATCAAACAGACTTGTTTAATATCCAGGGAACGGTGATTGGTCCGTTTCTGCCGTTTGTGGCGCCTGCATACCTGGCAGGCCATCACGCCCCATGTTATTGCTAAGATTAATTGTATTCCGACCAGTGTGTGTGAAATAATTCGGATCCATGGGTGGATGTTCACATTTATTCCCCAGTCCCAGACCTTTCTCCACCAACTCTGACTTTGTAAGTCTACCTCGGTATCTTCTTCCAGTTCTTTGATTTTAGTTTGTAGCTGGTGATAGAGTTTTACGGATTGCCCCACTCTGAGCCTTAACTCCCGTAATACCTCGGTTAGATGTGGGATAGGGACCTGCTCTGGCTCGTCATAATCCTGCAAATGATCATGGAGCTGATCAGTTACTTCAATAACTTCGGACTTCCGGCGCCTAACCTGGGTGATATGCGCTTGCCCGATCGCGACAGGTCGTAGTGGTGTAAAGCAAAAGTTTGGCTGCGGTATAGGGCACTGCAGGTCATTATACTGGTATGAACTCTCAGTAGTAGAGACGCAGTATCTTCCCCTCCCTCCGTAGCCTGCCCTCGCGAAGTGCATGTGTGCGGGCACTATTTCTAGTACACACCCGTTGGTTCGGTTAAACCCGCACTCGTCTAGTTCACCTCGGCCCACCGGGTGAGGGCATACTGTGATTTCCCCCCCTTTGCTTGCAATCTGCTAGGGAAATCCCAGTAAGTATGTTGTTTCGACGAACGGCAGAGGTGGTGGTTAGGTAGTAGCGTATGGAGACATTTTCCCGTATTACTCCGATATTCTCTAGTTGGTATAAGGGGAACGGCCCTGAGTCCGGCGTTGCTATAGGGATCAACAGGACTATCCCTATCCCGGTAGTCCTACCCATCTGGCAATCTGGAATTGCGGGGTATACTCGGGTCAGTCCCTTCAGAGTACAATTATCCAGTGTCCCCCTTTGGTTCGCCAACTGAGCTAAATGTGAACTGTCTATCCAATCGGGTACTTCCCCGCGTTGGATCTGGTCGAGGTTGTGGCGGATCTGTCCCACCATCCACAGACCATAAGCATGACAGAGTTGCCCCTGTCTTTGCTTTATTGTATCTTCTTGTTCTCTATCAATGAGGTGATTGATGGTTTTAGCGTGAGCTTCCAGGACTGAGATGCCATCCAACTGGATTTCGGCACCCTCCTTTCCTAGGTTGGCCTGGTCTTCCTGGTTTTGCTCCACCCTCTCCAATAACCCCTTCATCACCCCTTTAAGCTGTTCTACCCTCTCATTTAGCCCTTGTATGTCTATCGAGTTCACTACGGAGGTTCCTGTATTGAAAACGGTAGCAACATCATTTACTATTTCCCTCTTCACCCTGGGTGCTAACCCCTGTCCCCGGAACTTACTGGCACCCATGGCATCGGCAGCCTGCTGCATTACGACTTTACTTAATACATTGTACATCTTCCTTGACTGTTCGGTACAATATTCCGGCATCTGGATGCCTGAAATATTGATCAGAACAGGCACAATTTCATGTTTAACATTATCATACAATAATTCCCCTTCGTTGTACATTGCAATCCCATTTTCTGGTCCCTTAGTAGTTATGGGACAAGGCAGTTCTTCGGGCAATGTAGTGATTCTTATGGGGCGCGGTGTCGGAGGGGGTGAGAAACATACATACAATTATATTGCAGCCGCCCCCGCCTCCTCGTAATACCCACACAGCCCCATTCCCTTCTTGCGGATGACTGATTGCTGGGATTGTCCCGGAGGCGCGCAAATTATGCCGAAAGTACATTCATCAGGCCCTTTGACATCCCTCCGTTTAATGCATCTGCTCCTTATACCCGTGGAGCACTGTACACATACTCTTATTCTTATTAGGATTCTTATTAGGATTCACTTGTAACCATGCATTAAAATAAGTCCTGTCCTTGCTCCAGTCCTTGGCTGCTGGGATGCACATTCTGGCCGTTAAATTAAACAAGACACCATAGTTCATATAGTTGTTTATTTCCAGCGTGCTCTGCTGTCCGTCGGTGTTGCCCAGGGTACGTGCATGTCGCAGGGCTATCCAGATTACGAGTAGCGCCGTTCGTATTCCCATTCCGGTAAGTATTATCTGTAATTTTAAACAGACGGCCTGGTCGTCACCAGGGGTTAAGTTTTTTGCTCTACGAGAGTCCCTGTCACCCTGCAAAATCAGAAGCACAAGGTTATAATCGAACCATTTCGAGCTGAATCTGTAGGGCGTGCGCCCGTGTCTTTACCCACTTAAATATTACCCAAACTCCTATGACCAAGGCCAAAGCTATTCCTCCAAACATCGCTGTCTGCTTTACCGTTAGGTTGGGTTTGTGGACTACACCTACCCACCGTGGGGTACATTGGCTCTATTGCCAGAGGTGATGGTGCTATGGCTGCGCACTGCACTATCCGTCTAGTCCCGTTATCTCTTCCAGCCTGTTTATCTTAGCTTTTAACTCTTCAATTTGTTTTATTGAATATCTATTTCTTTATTGTATCAGGCAAGTATTATTACATAAGCTAGTTCTGTTTTTATTTTTGTTTCCTCTGTTAGGTGAGTCTTTTTTTTTCCCTATTAAGAAATCCAAATTAATAATGTTCAGTATAAAACGGCTGTCAATGGAAAGGGTTAACTCCTTTCCAGGTTTGTAAGAAGACCTGATGTCATTACGTGACTTCACGTAATCATCTGGAAAAAAAAAAGTCTTTGTGCCTTCAAAACTGGCTTCGAAATTAGGAATCCGTTAAACAGCATAAATCATTAGAGTAAACTCCAATGTTTTCTTAACTTCTAATTCAAGTACTTGCCAAAGAATTTTTTTTTTTAAATTGTTTTAAAACAAGACCACACATACAATAGCAATTTTGTTTACTGAAATTCAATTCTGTTTTTTTTTATTTCTCTCTTTCTCCTCGTTATCTTCAAAACCCTCCTGCTTGTTTAGACTGTTCGGGACATTTTGGAAATCTTTTCAAACTGCATTGAAACTTTTTCATAATTGAAAATTCGAATCCATGTAGAGTGTTTTTTACTTATTCCAATTTTTTTTTTTTTCTTCTAATTAAACCAATATCTTTTTCACAGCAAACATCAACTAGTATTTAGTAAGTTATGTCTTTTTCCATTTAGTCTGTTACATCTTTTTTTTCTTTCTTCAAATTAGGTTTTGTATTTTACACGGAGGGTTCGTAACTCCATAAAATTGTTAATTTAAAATCATTTGTTTACTTTCAAAGTGGCGTCTTTATCTTTTTCTTTTTCTCCATAACTGGAATGAAGTCCATCTTTGAGAGTTTGAGTGCTTTTTCGTTATCTCAAAATGCTCCAGTTTCAAAGTCGTTACTAAAGCTTGCTGTTTTTTAACATTTTCCAAAAGTTCCTTTTACACCTTCGCAGATAGCTCGCCACTTGCCCAGGAGTTTGACCTGATCAGATTTAATTTAATCTTTTTTTTTTAAATCCACCTCAGTATTTCCTGTGCCTTCTCTGAATATCTCAAAATCCCAATTCAAACTTTGTAATTTCAATCTTTATTTAAAACTTTTTTTTTTTAGAAGCTCTCTTTTTTTTAAGCATTCTTTATCTCATTCCGAGACCAAATTTATGTCTTTCAACCCAATCAATCATTGCATGTTTTCTTTCGGCAAGTAAGTGAGCATGTCAAATAAATATTTTGCTCAACAAACCTATTCTTTATTTGTTTATTTTCCTAGCTCCGTAACTTATCATCCGAATAAATCCACACCTGCGTTTCTAACTTAAATGTCTTAAAACTTCCCACATACAGGACAACATTACAAAGGGTTTAAAAAAAAAGACTTTCACTCTGTTTCTAAAATAAAGAGACACTTGCATTCCTCTTCCAACCAGACTTTCGGAACATGAAAACATAAAAAAATTCATTCTGCAGTCAAAAATCACACAGACACTTCTCACTCAACGATTTACAACAGTCTCTCTTCTTGTTTTGGCCGGCTCTATTTTTGGATCCATGACCTTTCAGGGAATTCGTAGTTTTATCTAAATAATTCCTCACATAACTAATTCCTGAGGATTCCACCCTGCTTTAATCATATTTTCAATAAGCTTCTTTTGTTTTTCCGCCAGGTGGCGGGTAAGCGACCCTTCTGGTCCCCACTCGAGTTTACTTGTTTTCATGGCCATTCCTGGGTAGGACTACTACCGTTAGGAATCTACTCTCAGAGGTCCGCTTTCTTTCTAGCGCGACTTGTAGTAAACTGTCTCTTGGCTACTGTCAGGTCACAAGTTCTGCTGTTGCACAAACTTATACAATTCTTAAAAACGCGTTTAAGCAATTCCCGCAGTGCTCTACATATCCTTAACGACTACCTACCACCGCTCAGCCCGTTGGTCCGACCCTGTTCACAGGTTTGGATTCCGTTAGCCGCTGTACACCGCTTGGTTCTATCCCGGGGTATTTCAAATTACACTACTGGGTCCGGAAGATGTCTCTCGGTATCACGATCCCACGGTCTAAGTGTGTTCCCTACGCCTACTTGGTTCCTGGCCGTCACGTGGGACAAAAGTCCTCTTAATTCAGGCTCAGGCTAGGCGTTTGAGATATTAGACCGTCTCCTCATGTCGATCAACCAGCTTCCACCTTCCGCACCCTTTATACTTAAAAATAGTTTTTTTATACTCACCCGGGTTTTTTCCAAGGGCGTCCAGCGACTCTGGGAAATCCCGTCGACTACGCCATTGTTAGCGTTAGTGTTTTCTTAGAAGAATCACTCAACACTCAGGGTCAGTTCCAATGCTGAAGCAGCTTTTATTACGCTCAGCGGGAAGGAAAAACTCAGGACCGTATCCAGGTTTCTCTTCACAGAACAAAGGATTACATGCACCTTTATATGTTTCACAACAGTTACAAAACATTTTACTACAGCTACACAGCCCATCACGGCTGGACACAAGCCAATCACAATGATTATAGATTACATATAGGTTATTTTAACCCAATAGAATTCCCCTTATGTCTCAGGAACCATGTGTTCGTCTTTTGTCAGCTTGGGCTGATTGATGGCTTTATAGGTTCTCTCCCTAGTTCTTTCATCTGGGAGAAATAATTGGTATATAGCCTTGTTTACAGCAAATGGTTTCCCTCTTATCTTTCTTCCTGAAATAATTGGTTTCATGGCCTTGTTCACAGGAGATGGTTTCCTTCTTATCTCTGTCTTCCCAAGCATTCCTACAGTGGGCCTCACAGGGTTATTGCTCGGTAAGTGAACGTTCAACAGTTCACAGTTTGACTACCTGATTTCCCATAATGCCTGGGCAGCCATTTTATGTGTGTGTCCATTTAAGCTTATGTGAGTTCTAAATATCCAGCAGGTGCCTAATGCCTAAGTCTATATATATCTTTCGACTCTCTACAACAAATTGGTCTGCCATTTCTTTGTTCCCCGTTATGACTTCCCCTGATTCTGACTGCAGGGGACTGACATTTGTCTTTACTAACCTTTTTCTCTTTACATATCTATAGAAACTGTTGCAGTCCGTCTTAATGTTCCCTGCAATCTTCCTCTCGTATTCTATTTTCCCTGCCCTAATCAAACCCTTTGTCCTCCTCTGCTGAGTTCTAAATTTCTCCCAGTCCCCGGGTTCGTTGCTATTTCTGGCCAATTTGTATGCCACTTCCTTGGCTTTAATACTATCCCTGATTTCCCCCTTGATAGCCACGGTTGAGCCACCTTCCCTTTTTTATTTTTACGCCAGACAGTGATGTACAATTGTTGTAGTTCATCCATGCGGTCTCTAAATGTCTGTCATTGCCCATCCGCAGTCAACCCATTAAGTATCATTTGCCAATCTATCCTAGCCAATTCACGCCTCATACCTTCAAAGTTACCCTTCTTTAAGTTCTGGACCATGGTCTCTGAATTAACTGTTTCATTCTCCATCCGAATGCAGAATTCCACCATATTATGGTCACTCTTCCCCAAGGGGCCTCACACAACGAGATTGCTAATTAATCCTCTCTCATTACACAACACCCAGTCTAAGATGGCCTCCCCACTAGTTGGTTCCTCGACATATTGGTCGAAAAAACTAACCCTCATGCACTCCAGGAAATCCTCCTCCACCGTATTGCTTCCAGTTTGGTTAGCCCAATCTATATGCATATTAAAGTCACCCATGATAACTGCTGCACCTTTAATGCATGCATCCCTAATTTCTTGTTTGATGCTGTCCCCAACCTTACTACTACTGTTTGGTGGTTTGTACACAACTCCCATTAACGTTTTTTGCCCTTTGGTGTTCTGCAACTCTACCTATATAGATTCCACATCATTCAAGCCAATGTCCTTCCTAACTGTTGCATTAATCTCCTCTTCAACCAGCAATGCTACCCCACCTCCTTTTCCTTTTATTCTATCCTTCCTGAATGTTGAATACCCATGGATGTTGAGTTCCCAGCCCTGATCATCCTGGAGCCATGTCTCTGTAATCCCAATCACATCATATCCGTTAACATCTATTTGCACAGTTAATTCATCCACATTATTATGGATACTCCTTGCATTAAGGCACAAAGCCTTCAGGCTTGGTTTTTTAACATCCTTTGTCCTTTTAGAATTATGATGTTGTGTGGCCCTTTTTGTTTCTTGCCTTTGTTTACTCGGCCTTCCACTATTGCTTTTTACCTTTCTACCATCTGTTTCTGACTCCATATTACTTCGCCCTATCTCGCTGCATAGGTTCCCATCCCCCTGCCATATTAGTTTAAACACTCTCGAACTGCATTAGCAAATGTTACCCCTAGGACATCAGTTCCAGTCCTGCCCAAGTGCAGACTGTCCCTTTTGTACAGGTCCCACTTCCCCCAGAACTGGTTCCAATGACCCAGGAATTTGAATCCCTCCCTCTTGCACCACTGCTCAAGCCACGTATTTATTCTAACTTTCCTGCTCCCTCTACTCTGATTAGCACGTGGCACTGGTAGCAATCCAGAGATTACTACCTTTGAGGTCCTACTTTTTAATTTAACTCCTAGCTCCCTAAATTCAGCTTGTAGGACCTCTTCCCACTTCTTACCTATATCATTGATACCTACATGTACCACGACAACTGGCTGTTCACCCTCCCTCTCCAGAATGCTCTGCAGCCGCTCCGAGACATTCTTGACCCTTGCACCAGGGAGGCAACATACCATCCTGGAGTCTCGGTTGTGGCCGCAGAAACTCCTATCTATTCCCCTTACAATAGAGTCCCCTATCATTATAGCTCTCCCACTCTGTTTCCCATCCTTCTGTGCAGCAGAGCCAGCCACAGTGCCATGAACTTGGCTGCTGCTGCCCTCCCCTGATGAGTCATCCTCCTCAACAGTACCCAAAGCGGTGTATCTGTTTTGCAGGGGAATGACCGCAGGGGACCACTGCACTACCTTCCTTGCACTGCTCTTCCTGCTGGTCTTCCATTCCCTAGCTGGCTGTGGACCCTTCACCTGCGGTAAGACCAAGTCAGTACACGTGCTACTCACGTCATTCTCAGCATCGTGGATGCTCCAGAGTAAATCCACCCTCAGCTCCAACTCCGCAACGCGGTCTGTCAGGAGCTGGAGGCGGATACACTTCCCGCACACATAGTCGTCAGGGACACCGGAAGTGTCCCTGAGTTCCCACATGGTACAGGAGGAGCATATCACGTGACCGAGCTCTCCTGTCATGACTTAACCCTTAGATAAACTTAATTTGGCAACAACAATGCTAAAGTTTACTCACTGTTATAGAAGAGAAAAAAGAAAAACTACTCACCAATCACCAACCAATCACTTATCCCCTTGGCTGTGATGTCACCTTTCTGTTTCTTTCTACTTCTTTTTTGCCCTCTCCCTGTAGCTGCACCGGCTGGGCCTCTTGTAGGTCTCTCGCCGACCCCTGACTCACGTCTCTCCATGCACCTCCCGACACCTCTCGCGGCCTCTTGTAGGCCTCTCGCTGACCCCTGACTCACGTCTCTCCATGCACCTTCCGACGCCTCTCGCGGCCTCTTGTAGGCCTCTCGCCGACCCCGGACCCACGTCTCTCCACGCACCTCCCGACGTCTCTCGCGGTCTTTTGTAGGCCTCTCGCCGACCCCGGACTCACGTCTCTCCACGCACCTCCCGACATCTCTCGCGGTCTTTTGTGAGGCCTCTCACCGACCCCGGACTAACGTCTCTCCACGCACCTCCCGACGCCTCTCGCTGCCTCATGGCTGAACATGCAATTTCAGTACCCCATTCCTGCTTTCTCGCCATACCCCTTGATCCCCCTAGTAGTAAGGACTACATCTAACTCCTTTTTGGGTATATTATGTGAATTAGCCTCAATAACTTTCTGTGGTAGAGAATTCCACAGGTTCACCACTCTCTGGGTGAAAAAGTTTCTCCTCATCTCAGTCCTAAATGGCTAACCCCTTATCCTTAAACTGTGACCCCTGGTTCTGGACTTCCCCAACATTAATAAGAACATAAGTACATAAGAACATAAGAACATAAGAATTAGGAACAGGAGTAGGCCATCTAGCCCCTCGAGCCTGCTCTGCCATTCAACAAGACCATGGCTGATCTGGCCGTGGAATCAGCTCCACTTACCCGCCCGCTCCCCGTAACCCTTAATTCCCTTATTGGTTAAAAATCTATCTATCTGTGATTTGAATATATTCAATGAGCTTGCCTCAACTGCTTCCTTGGGCAGAGAATTCCACAGATTCACAACCCTCTGGAAGAAAAAATTCCTTCTCAACTCGGTTTTAAATTGGCTCCCCCGTATTTTGAGGCTGTGCCCCCTAGTTCTAGTCTCCCCGACCAGTGGAAACAACCTCTCTGACTCTATCCTGTCTATCCCTTTCATTATTTTAAATGTTTCTATAAGATCACCCCTCATCCTTCTGAACTCCAATGAGTAAAGACCCAGTCTATTCAATTTATCATCATAAGGTAATCCCCTCATCTCCGGAATCAGCCAAGTGAATCGTCTCTGTACCCCCTCCAAAGCAAGTATATCCTTCCTTAAGTAAGGTGACCAAAACTGCATGCAGTACTCCAGGTGCGGCCTCACCAATACCCTATACAGTTGCAGCAGGACCTCCCTGCTTTTGTACTCCATCCCTCTAACAATGAAGGCCAACATTTCATTCGCCTTCCTGATTACCTGCTGCACCTGCAAACTAACTTTTTGGGAAGAGTTTCATGCACAAGGACCCCCAGGTCCCTCTGCACCGCAGCATGTTGTAATTTCTCCCCATTCAAATAATATTCCCTTTTACTGTTTTTTTTTCCAAGGTGGATGACCTCACATTTTCCGACATTGTATTCCATCTGCCAAACCTTAGCCCATTCGCTTAACCTATCTAAATCTCTTTGCAGCCTCTCTGTGTCCTCGACACAACCCGCTTTCCCACTAATCTTTGTGTCACCTGCAAATTTTGTTACACTACACTCTGTCCCCTCTTCCAGGTCATCTATGTATATTGTAAACAGTTGTGGTCCCAGCACTGATCCCTGTGGCACACCACTAACCACCGATTTCCAACCCGAAAAGGACCCATTTATCCCGACTCTCTGCTTTCTGTTAGCCAGCCAATTCTCGATCCATGCTAATACATTTCCTCTGACTCCGCGTACCTTTATCTTCTGCAGTAACCTTTTGTGTGGCACCTTATCGAATGCCTTTTGGAAATCTAAATACACCACATCCATCGTTACACCTCTATGCACCATGCTCGTTATATCCTCAAAGAATTCCAGTAAATTAGTTAAACATGATTTCCCCTTCATGAATCCATATTGCGTCTGCTTGATTGCACTATTCCTATCTCTATATCCCGCTATTTCTTCCTTAATGATAGCTTCAAGCATTTTCCCCACTACAGATGTTAAACTAACTGGACTATAGTTACCTGCCTTTTGTCTGCCCCCTTTTTTAAACAGAGGAGGTACATTAGCTGCTTTCCAATCTGCTGGTACCTCCCCAGAGTCCAGAGAATTTTGGTAGATTATAACGAATGCATCTGCTATAACTTCCGCCATCTCTTTTAATACCCTGGGATGCATTTCATCAGGACCAGGGGACTTGTCTACCTTGAGTCCCATTAGCCTGTCCAGCACTACCCACCTAGTGATAGTGATTATCTCAAGGTCCTCCCTTCCCATATTCCCGTGACCAGCAATTTTTGGCATGGTTTTTGTGTCTTCCACTGTGAAGACCGAAGCAAAATAATTGTTTAAGGTTTCAGCCATTTCCACATTTCCCATTATTAAATCCCTCTTCTCATCTTCTCAGGGACCAACATTTACTTTAGTCACTCTTTTCCATGAGATTAATGTGCAAAGTTAAAGCACATGGGATTGGGGGTAGTGTGCTGACGTGGATTGAGAACTGGTTGTCAGACAGGAAGCAAAGAGTAGGAGTAAATGGGTACTTTTCGGAATGGCAGGCAGTGACTAGTGGGGTACCGCAGGGTTCTGTGCTGGGGCCCCAGTTGTTTACATTGTACATTAATGATTTAGACGAGGGGATTAAATGTAGTATCTCCAAATTTGCGGATGACACTAAGTTGGGTGGCAGTGTGAGCTGCGAGGAGGATGCTATGAGGCTGCAGAGTGACTTGGATAGGTTAGGTGAGTGGGCAAATGCGTGGCAGATGAAGTATAATGTGGATAAATGTGAGGTTATCCACTTTGGTGGTAAAAACAGAGAGACAGACTATTATCTGAATGGTGACAGATTAGGAAAAGGGAAGGTGCAACGAGACCTGGGTGTCATGGTACATCAGTCATTGAAGGTTGGCATGCAGGTACAGCAGGCGGTTAAGAAAGCAAATGGCATGTTGGCCTTCATAGTGAGGGGATTTGAGTACAGGGGCAGGGAGGTGTTGCTACAGTTGTACAGGGCCTTGGTGAGGCCACACCTGGAGTATTGTGTACAGTTTTGGTCTCCTAACTTGAGGAAGGACATTCTTGCTATTGAGGGAGTGCAGCGAAGATTCACCAGACTGATTCCCGGGATGGTAGGACTGACCTATCAAGAAAGACTGGATCAACTGGGCTTGTATTCACTGGAGTTCAGAAGAGTGAGAGGGGACCTCATAGAAACGTTTAAAATTCTGACGGATTTGGACAGGTTGGATGCAGGAAGAATGTTCCCAATGTTGGGGAAGTCCAGAACCAGAGGTCACAGTCTAAGGATAAGGGGTAAGCCATTTAGGACCGAGATGAGGAGAAACTTCTTCACCCAGAGAGTGGTGAACCTGTGGAATTCTCTACCACAGAAAGTAGTTGAGGCCAATTCACTAAATATATTCAAAAGGGAGTTAGATGAAGTCCTTACAACTCGGGGGATCAAGGGGTATGGCGTGAAAGCAGGAAGGGGGTACTGAAGTTGCATGTTCAGCCATGAACTCATTGAATGGCGGTGCAGGCTAGAAGGGCTGAATGGCCTGCTCCTGCACCTATTTTCTATGTTTCTATGTTTCTATATATTGGTAAAATCTTTTACTATCTGTTTTTATGTTTTGCGCAAGTTTACTTTCGTAATCTATCTTTCCTTTCTTTATTGCTTTCTTAGTCATTCTTTGCTGTCGTTTAAAATTTTCCCAATCTTCCAGTTTCCCACTAAGCTTGGTTTTTAATTTGGTACTCTCCTTTATTTCCTTGTTTATCCATGGCTGGTTATCCCTTCTCTTACCGCCCTTCTTTTTCACTGGAATATACTTTTGTTGAGCACCATGAATGAGCTCCTTAAAAGTCCTCCACTGTTCCTCAATTGTGCCACCATTTAGTCTGTGTTTCCAGTCGACTTTAGCCAACTCTGCCCTCATCCCACTGTAGACCCCTTTGTTTAAGCATAGTATGCTCATTTAAGACACTACTTCCTCACCCTCAATCTGTATTACAAATTCAACCAGACTGTGATCTCTCATTCCGAGAGAATCTTTTACTTGGAGATCGTTTATTCTTCCTGTCTCATTGCACAGGACCAGATCTAAGATAGCTTGCTCCCTTGTCGGTTCTGTAATATATTGTTCTAAGAAACAATCCCGTATGCATTCTATGAATTCCTCCTCAAGGCTATCCCGTGTGATTTGATTTGACCAATCGATATGTAGGTTAAAATCCCCCATGATTACTGCCGTTCCTTTTTCACATGCCTCCATTATTCCCTTGATTATTGTCCGCCCCACCGTGAAGTTATTATTTGGGGGCCTATAAACTACACCCACCAGTGACTTTTTCCCCTTATTATCTCTAATCTCCACCCACAATGATTCAACATTTTGTTCATTAGAGCCAATATCGTCTCTCACAACTGGCCTGATATCATCCTTTATTAACAGAGCGACCCCACCTCCTTTCCCTTCTTGTCTATCTTTCTGAATTGTCAGAAACCCTGTATGTTTAATTCCCAGTCTTGGCCACCCTGCAACCACATTTCTGTAATGGCCACAAATCATACCCATTTGTAATAATTTGTGCAGTCAATTCATTTACTTTATTTTGAATGCTGAGTGTTTTATTACTAGTTTTTAAACCATGATTTTTAGTTTTGACCCCTCCTGCAGCCCCTTTATATTCATACATATTGTCCCTTCCTTTCACCTTGTGGTTTACACTTACCCCAGTGCTACTCTGCCCTGTTGCCTCCTGCCTTTTGCATTCTTTCTTGGGGTCCTGTTCATCTGAGCTGTCACCCACTCTAACTAGCTCAGAGCCCTCTCCTGGGTTCTGAATACTCCTTGCTTTGAGGCATTGAGCTTTCATGCTTGCCTTTTTATTACACTTTGACCCTTTAGAATTCTGCTGTACAGTGGCCCTTTTTGTTTTTTGCCTTGGGTTTCTCTGCCCTCCGCTTTTACTCATCTCCTTTCTGTCTTTTGCTTCTGTCTCAATTTTGTTGCCCTCTATCTCCCTGCATTGGTTCCCATCCCCCTGCCATATTAGTTTAACTCCTCCCCAACAGCACTAGCAAACACTCCCCCTAGGATATTGGTTCCAGTCCTGCCCAGGTGCAGACCGTCCGGCTTGTACTGGCCCCACCTCCCCCAGAACCGGTTCCAATGCCGCAGGAATTTGAATCCCTCCCTGCTGCACCACTGCTCAAGCCACGTATTCATCTGCGCTATCCTGCGATTCCTACTCTGACTAGCACGTGGCACTGGTAGCAATCCCGAGATTACTACTTTTGAGGTCCTACGTTATAATTTTGCTCCTTGCTCCTTAAATTCGTCTCGTAGGACCTCATCTCTTTTTTTACCTATGTCGTTGGTACCAATGTGCACCACGGCAACTGGCTGTTCACCCTCCCTTTTCAGAATGTCCTGCACCCGCTCCAAGACGTCCTTGACCCTTGCACCAGGGAGGCAACATACCATCCTGGAGTCTCGGTTGCGGCCGCAGAAACGCCTATCTATTCCACTTACAATTGAATCCCCTATCACTATCGCTCTCCCACTCTTTTTCCTGCCCTCCTGTGCAGCAGAGCCAGCCACGGCCAACAGCCTAACAGCCCAGCAAGGCCAGGCTCACCTAGCAGCCCTGTAGGGCCAACAACACGCCAGCCTAGCGAGGGCACAGCCAACACAGCAGAACAGATATTTAAACCGAGGCGGTCCACCAGGGAAAGAAAGGCTTCCGACTGCCTCACCTTGTTAATAGTTTTCACTTTGACTTTGGTGGGGGAGTGATGTTGCGTATCTGTAAAACATACACTCCCATATTCCGCCACCAAGGAGCTCTTCCCCTGAAGTCCCAAGGGATCCCAGCATCCCTTGGGAGTACTGTATATAAGCCGGCCCCTAAGGCCTGTTCCTAACTCTGGAGTGTCTTATAAAAGACTGAGGTCACTGTTACTTTAACCTCCCTGTGTGCAGCCTCATCTGTGTTCGGAACACAATACTAACCTAGCTAGAATTAGGTATTGGAAGGTGGGAGGTATAATTTTACTGCAACCCCCTTCGAATGTGTAGTGTATGGTACTTTATTCGAGTGATATTAAGTTTGACCTTGTACCTTTCCTTGTGTTGTTCTTCATTAGAGTGATTATAAGTTTGTCCATGTATTTTCTTACTAGAGTAATAAGCCTATATTACTTTGACTGTAATAAAACCAAAGTTCTTTGCATAAGGGATGGTTTTCTAGACCAATATGTTGAGGAACCAACTAGGGGGGAGGCCATCTTAGACTGGGTGTTGTGTAATGAGAGAGGATTAATTAGCAATCTCATTGTGCGAGGCCCCTTGGGGAAGAGTGACCATAATATGGTGGAATTCTGCATTAGGATGGAGAATGAAACAGTAATTTCAGAGACCATGGTCCAGAACTTAAAGAAGGGTAACTTTGAAGGTATGAGGCGTGAATTGGCTAGGATAGATTGGCGAATGATACTTAGGGGGTTGACTGTGGATGGGCAATGGCAGACATTTAGAGACCGCATGGATGAAGTACAACAATTGTACATTCCTGTCTGGCGTAAAAATAAAAAGGGGAAGGTGGCTCAACCGTGGCTATCTAGGGAAATCAGGGATAGTATTAAAGCCAAGGAAGTGGCATACAAATTTGCCAGAAATAGCAGCGAACCTGGGGACTGGGAGAAATTTAGAACTCAGCAGAGGAGGACAAAGGGTTTGATTAGGACAGGGAAAATGGAGTACGAGAAGAAGCTTGCAGGGAACATTAAGGCGGATTGCAAAAGTTTCTATAGGTATGTAAAGAGAAAAAGGTTGGTGAAGACAAACGTAGGTCTCCTGCAGTCAGAATCAGGGGAAGTCATAACGGGGAACAAAGAAATGGCGGATCAATTGAACAAGTACTTTGGTTCGGTATTCACTAAGGAGGATACAAACAACCTTCCGGATATAAAAGGGGTCAGAGGGTCTAGTAAGGAAGAGGAACTGAGGGAAATCTTTATTAGTCGGGAAATTGTGTTGGGGAAATTGATGGGATTGAAGGCCGATAAATCCCCAGGGCCTGATGGACTGCATCCTAGAGTACTTAAGGAGGTGGCCTTGGAAATAGCGGATGCATTGACAGTCATTTTCCAACATTCCATTGACTCTGGATCAGTTCCTATGGAGTGGAGGGTAGCCAATGTAACCCCACTTTTTAAAAAAGGAGGGAGAGAGAAAACAGGGAATTATAGACCGGTCAGCCTGACCTCAGTAGTGGGTAAAGTGATGGAATCAATTATTAAGGATGTCATAGCAGTGCATCTGGAAAATGGTGACATGATAGGTCCAAGTCAGCATGGATTTGTGAAAGGGAAATCATGCTTGACAAATCTTCTGGAATTTTTTGAGGATGTTTCCAGTAAAGTGGACAAGGGAGAACCAGTTGATGTGGTATATTTGGACTTTCAGAAGGCTTTCGACAAGGTCCCACACAAGAGATTAATGTGCAAAGTTAAAGCACATGGGATTGGGGGTAGTGTGCTGACGTGGATTGAGAACTGGTTGTCGGACAGGAAGCAAAGAGTAGGAGTAAACGGGTACTTTTCAGAATGGCAGGCAGTGACTAGTGGAGTGCCGCAAGGTTCTGTGCTGGGGCCCCAGCTGTTTACATTGTACATTAATGATTTAGACGAGGGGATTAAATGCAGTATCTCCAAATTTGCGGATGATACTAAGTTGGGTGGCAGTGTGAGCTGCGAGGAGGATGCTATGAGGCTGCAGAGTGACTTGGATAGGTTAGGTGAGTGGGCAAATGCATGGCAGATGAAGTATAATGTGGATAAATGTGAGGTTATCCACTTTGGTGGTAAAAACAGAGAGACAGACTATTATCTGAATGGTGACAGATTAGGAAAAGGGAAGGTGCAACGAGACCTGGGTGTCATGGTACATCAGTCATTGAAGGTTGGCATGCAGGTACAGCAGGCGGTTAAGAAAGCAAATGGCATGTTGGCCTTCATAGCGAGGGGATTTGAATACAGGGGCAGGGAGGTGTTGCTACAATTGTACAGGGCCTTGGTGAGGCCACACCTGGAGTATTGTGTACAGTTTTGGTCTCCTAACTTGAGGAAGGACATTCTTGCTATTGAGGGAGTGCAGCGAAGGTTCACCAGACTGATTCCCGGGATGGCGGGACTGACCTACCAAGAAAGATTGGATCAATTGGGATTGTATTCACTGGAGTTCAGAAGAATGAGAGGGGACCTCATAGAAACGTTTAAAATTCTGACGGGTTTAGACAGGTTAGATGCAGAAAGAATGTTCCCAATGTTGGGGAAGTCCAGAACCAGGGGTCACAGTCTGAGGATAAGGGGTAAGCCATTTAGGACCGAGATGAGGAGAAACTTCTTCACCCAGAGAGTGGTGAACCTGTGGAATTCTCTACCACAGAAAGTAGTTGAGGCCAATTCACTAAATATATTCAAAAGGGAGTTAGATGAAGTCCTTACTACTCGGGGGATCAAGGGTTATGGCGAGAAAGCAGGAAGGGGGTACTGAAGTTTCATGTTCAGCCATGAACTCATTGAATGGCGGTGCAGGCTAGAAGGGCTGAATGGCCTGCTCCTGCACCTATTTTCTATGTTTCTATGTTTCTAAAACAGTGTCCTCTGCATTTTTGTCACACCCCACCAAATAAATCCAGAGTACAGAACCCAAGGGAGGGGGAGCGAATCGAAACCGCTCAAGTTGGTCAGAAGGGAACCCGACCCCCTCATAGAGACCACAACATACCCCAAACACCCGCCTTACAAAATGGCGACCGTAGCAGGACTCTGGTACATGGGGTGTGATGTAGAGAGTGCTGGTTTGGGGCAAAGAACCAAAATGGAAGAGAGGATTTCCTCCTATGTGTATAAGAAAGTGAATGTAACTAAGGAATGGGTGCTTAGTCTATTGCGCGCTGAGCGTCCGGCTGATGCTGCAGCCCAGTGGACAGCAAGTAAAGATCACAAAGAAGCAGTAGAGAAAGCAATTTGGTCGGTCTGTCTACAGCGACAGGTCCAACTGCTGGACAGAATGAATGAAACATTACAGGCAGATTTATGGGAATGTGCAGAGAGCTACCAGGAAAGGGTTATGTCAGAAGAAAGATTATCAGGCGAACTCCGTAAGCTAAAACAGGAAAGGACCCAAATAATGGAAAGGTTTAGAAACAGTCAGGACTATTTTCAATGTCAGGTTACCGAGGCCAAAAGTAATGAAAAGTAATTGAGGGAGGAAAGCACTCGCCTCACCCTACAAGTAAAAGAGCTCCAGGAAAGATTAAAAGATGTGCAAGCAGCGTATAAAGTAGCTAGCAGTAATGGGATTGAATCGGGAGACCACGGTCCCTGCCAGCAACAAATTAAAAGTTTAAACCTTGCTCTGTCCAAGGCAAAAGGCATGGTATGCCTAATAAGCCCGGGCATGCCCCAGGTAAACCTGGAAGAGAAGGAAGAAACTACCTGGCCACTACCTGTGGCACCGTGGCAGCAGCAGGAGGGGTAAATCAGTGAATAGTGAACCACCACCAGCTGTAGCACCGAGTTTCAGCTCAGCTTGGCCGCAGGGAGGAGAGGGGTGCGAGCCAGAACAGGGAGAGCCAGAACCAGGGTCAATATGCCTGGTCCGCCAACAGAAGTTTGGCCTGCCCACCCTTAACAGGGGTTCAGGGCCCCTGGAAAGTCAGTTTGTGGTCCCCCACACTCCCCACCAGCTTAGGGCTATGATAAGCCACCTGGGAAAGCTAACTCCAAAGGAAGACCCCTCGGTTCACTTTGTGGAAGTGGAACAGGCAGGGGATATTAATGGGTGCGATGATGCAGAAATGGCAAAGATGCTTTTCCTATCCCTAGACAGCAAACTGTACCAGTGCCTCTCTACTGAGAGCAAAAGAGGAGAGAAAGACATTTTAGAAGCTATGGGCTGCAATGATGGGAGTCCCTTGTCGAGAGTGGAGAAAATGGTGCAGCTCACAGGAGAAACCCCACAGGCTTTCGCAGACCGACTGTGGCAGGTGTAGAAAAGCGCCTGTAGTGGGGACATAGACAGAGATCACTTAAACCTGGACGAATTAGCACACTGGCTCCAAAGCCTCGTAGTTAACAGTTTACCCAGAATAAGAACCAAGGCTGAGGCCTGGTTCGAACCCAGCGATCTCCAAGCCACAGAACAGGGAGTGCTTAGGCAACTGACCCTAGCTTACAGAAACGACAGAGGGTCAGAAGAGCACCCACAAAAGGGAAGGGTTCACGAAATCCGACCGAACCAAGACAAGAGGGAAAGGCACCACGAGGGGGGCAAACCCTCCGATACAAAATGTACCTGCTTCGGGTGCGGAAAGAGTGGGCACTGGAGAAAGGTTTGTAAAAGTACTTGGAAGAATCGCGCAGGAATGTCATGTATCTTACATTATTATATATAACTGTATCCTAACATGCTATACATAACTGTAATAAGATATGACCTGTAACCACCAGCATACCTTACCACCAGGGGTGCACTTGCACGAGACAGGTATATAAGGACAGGTCTCAGGCAAGTGCAGCATTCCAGAGCTGTGAAATAAAGGTGCAGGTCCAGAGTGACCTTGACTTCACTACATACCTCGTGTGAATCTGCACTAAGGGGACAGGACTTTACAGTGGCGACGAGTTACCGGATTACAGATTCTACAGAGTGGCGAACAACGGATCAGATGAAAAGTACAATGCGGGAGACAATTGGGAGGACTTTATAGAAAGGCTCCAGCAAAGTTTTGTAACCAAAGACTGGTTAGGTGACGATAAGGCAGACAAGAGAAGAGCCCATCTCTTGACCAGCTGTGGCTCGAAAACATATGCTTTAATGAAGGATCTGTTGGCACCGAGAAACCAGCAAGCAAGTCGTTTGAAGAATTGAGCACACTGGTAAGAGACTACCTGAAGCCAGCGAGCAGCCTACACATGGCCAGACACAGGTTCTACAACTACAGATGCTGTGTGGGCCAGAGCATACCCGACATCGTGGCGGAACTTCAGAGGTTGGCTAGTTTATGTGAGTTCTCCGATGAACTGAGGAGAGAAATGCTGAGAGACTTTTTCATTGAAGGAATAGGCCACGCAGGCATATTCCGAAAGCTCATAAAGACCAAGAACCTGACCTTAGAGGCAGCAGCACTGGTTGCACAGACATTCTTGGTAGGGGAAGAAGAAACGAGGTTGATTTACAATGCAGGTACGTCAACTGACGAAATATCGGAACAAGAAGTTCACAGCACTAAACAAGCTGCTACCCCCACATACAGACAAAACCGGAAGAACAGGCTCTCGACAGCAGGCAGAAGCCATCAAGGGCCACAGGAACGGCCGTTCACACCTCATCAACCCACAATGCGAGCAATCAACTACAAACTGAGAGAATCTCAAGAAAGATCAGCTAGACGCAGCTCATTCTTCGGGAACACTTTAAACCATAGAACAGGTCTGTGCTGGAGGTGTGGGGGTTGGCACTCATCAAGAGGATGTCGATTTCAGCAGGCTGTTTGCAGAAATTGTGAATATACAGGGCATTTGGCCTGCATGTGCAAAAAAACGGCAGCTCGCTGGTATACGAATCGGATGGGTCGGAAAGCGGACCAGAAGATGGTGGGGACAGTACCCGGGACACCGATATACAGTGGGTCAACACGATCAATGGCCACTGCTCCTGCAACAGGATGCCTTCAATAATGATGAGGGTCCTACTCAACGGGATATCTGTCAACATGGAGCTGGATACGGGAGCGAGTCAATCTCTCATGGGCGCTCAAAAATTTGAACAACTGTGGCCGCATAAAAGAGACAGACCAAAACTCACAAGGGTCGACACCAAACTAAGGATCTATACCAAATAAATCGTACCAGTCCTCGGCAGCGCCATGCTCTCTGTCACACACAAAGGGACAGTGAACCGACTTCCCCTGTGGATTGTCCCCGGAGACTCCCCCAGCACTGCTGGGGAGAAGCTGGCTGGCAAAATTAAACTGGAAATGGGATGATATCCATGCAATGTCATTAGAGGAACAGACCACCTGCTCAACAGTTATAAAGCGATTTGAACATCTCTTTCAGCCAGGTGTGGGCACTTTCAAAGGGGCCAAAGTCAAAATCTACATCACACAGGATGCTAGACCGGTCCATCACAAGGCCAGAGCTGTACCCGATGTGATGAGGGAAAAGATTGAACACGAACTAGACAGGCTTCTGCGGGAAGGCATTATATCACCTGTGGAATTTAGCAACTGGGCAAGTCCCATTGTCCCAGTCATGAAGCCAGATGGATCCGTATGAATCTGTGGGGACGACAAATCTACCATAAACAAAGTTTCCCTACAGGACCAGTACCCACTGCCCAGAGCGGAGGACTTATTTGCCACATTGGCTGGAGGTAAACTTTTCTCAAAATTAGACCTCACATCTGCGTATATGACGCAAGAATTGACCGAGGAATCCAAGCTACTCACCACAATCAACACACATCGAGGCCTTTTCATGTACAATCAATGCCTATTCGGCATCAGGTCGGCAGCTGCCATATTCCAGCGCAACATGGAGAGACTGCTCAAGTTCATCCCGGGGACGGTTGTATTTCAAGACGACATAATTAACACGGGCAGGGACACTGACTCCCATCTCCGTAATTTGGAGGAAGTACTAAAGCGGTTGGATCGGGTAGGCCTACGAGTCAAGAAATCCAAGTGCCTGTTTCTCACACCCGAGGTTGAAATTTTGGGCAGAAGGATTGCCGCTGATGGAATCCGCCCTACAGAGTCCAAAACAGAAGCAATTCGTCTGGTACCCAGGCCCTAGAATGTCTCAGAACTGCACGCCTTTCTCGGGCTACTCAATTACTTTGGGAACTTTATGCAGAACTTAAGCACGCTGCTGGAGCCTCTCCACGTGCTACTCAGGAAGCAGTGCGATTGGTTTTGGGGGGATGCCCAGGAACGCGCCTTCATTAAGGCACGCAACCTTCTGTGTTCCAACAGTGTTTTGACTTTCTTTGACCCAGGTAAAAAGCTAGTTCTCACATGCGATGCGTCAGCATATGGGATCGGGTGCGTTTTGCAACATATCAATAGTGCGGGCAAATTACAACCCATAGCTTATGCCTCCAGGTCACTTTCGCGGGCGGAGCGCAGGTACGGAATGGTAGAGAAGAAGATGCTCGCGTGCGTGTACGGTGTCAAAAAGATGCACCAAGACCTTTTCGGGGTCAAGTTTGAGTTAGAAACCGACCACAAGCCCCTCACGTCCCTCCTATCCGAGAGCAAGGCAATAAACGGCAACGCTTCGGCGCGAATTCAATGGTGGGCACTCATGTTGGCGTCCTGACTACACAATAAGGCACAGTCCAGGCACAGGCAACTGTGCCGACGCGCTCAGCAGGCTACCCCTGGCGACCACGGAAGGGTCTGATGAACAGGACTGTTGGATAGTCATGGTAATCAATGCCTTTGAGTCCACAGGTTCGCCCATGACGGCTCGCCAAATCAGAGCCTGGACGGCCAGCGACCCCACGTTATCCTTCGTAAAAAGATGTGTCGTAACCAGTGACTGGGCAGAGTCTCGCGTTGCCTGCCCCGAGGAATTAAAACCCTTTCACAGGCGCATGCATGAGCTATCACTACAAGCAGACTGCCTGATGTGGGGCAGCCGAGTAGTCATGCCTCTGCGAGGCAGAGAGGAATTTGTCCGGGAGCTCCACCACGATCACCTGGGGATCGTTCTCATGAAGGCCATAGCCAGATCCCACGTCTGGTGGCCTGGTATTGACGCGGACTTGGAGCTCTGTGGCCGAAGGTGCACCATTTGTGCCCAAGTCAGCAATGCCCCCAGGGAGGCTCCACTGAGCCCCTGGCCCTGGCCTACCAAATCGTGGTCATGAGTGCACGTAGACTATGCGGGCCCATTCATGGGCAAAATGTTCCTCGTAGTTGTAGATGCATTTTCAAAGTGGATCGAATGCACCATTTTAAACCTGAGTACAACCTCCACCACTGTGGAGAGCCTCGCAACCATGTTTGCAACGCACGGAATCCCTGACATATTGGTCAGTGACAATGGTCCGTGCTTCATCAACGCAAAATTCCAAGATTTTATAATTGACCACGGCATAAATCACATCAAGACGGCACTGTTCAAACCAGCCTCCAACGGCCAGACGGAGAGAGCAGTGCAAATCATTAAACAAGGCATGCTTAAAATCCAAGGTCCCACGCTGCAGGGTTGCCTGTCGCGACTGCTGCTGGCATACAGATCTCGTCAGCACTCACTGACTGGGATCCCCCCCGCACAACTGTTGATGAAAAGAACTTTAAAAACAAGGCTCTCATTAATCCTCCCAGACATGCACGAAATCGTTGAGGCAAAGCGCCGTAAGCTGATTGAGTACCATGACAGAAATTCGAGGGGGAGATGGAATGAGATAGGGGACAAAGTCTTTGTACGAAACTATGGCAGGGGTCCTAAATGGCTTGCAGGGACAGTAACGGGCAAGGAAGGAAACAGGCTACTGGTAGTACAAATGGACAATGGCAAAACCTGCCGGAGGCATGTAGACCAAGTCAAAAGCAGATTTACCAACAACACTGCGGAACCAGAGGCAGACTACAATGTGGAACTCGCACCACACCTGGTGGACAGACAGAGGGAACAACCTGTGGAAAGGGCAATCCCAACAGACAGCCTAAGCGAGTCAACAACAATCACACCAATCGAAACAGACAGCCCAGGCGAGATACCAGCAACCACACCCAAAGAAAAACAGACTCCAAGGCAAACAACTGAACCACAACTCAGACGCTCCATGCGAGAGCGTAGACCACCTGAGAGACTGAACCTATAAAGACAATAAGACCTTGGGGGAGGGTGATGTCATGTATCTTACATTATTATATATAACTGTATCCTAACATGCTATACATGACTGTAATAAGATATGACCTATAACCACCAGCATACCTTACCACCAGGGGTGCACTTGCAAGAGACAGGTATATAAGGACAGGTCTCAGGCAAGTGCAGCATTCCAGAGCTGTGAAATAAAGGTGCAGGTCCAGAGTGACTTTGACTTCACTACATGCCTCGTGTGAATCTGTGCTGAGGGGACAGGACTTTACAGAAATAATTCTCCAACCCCTGCCCAAAAGACCGAGACAGATAAGCCAGTCCCTCCCCAGTCATTTGAAACCTTTTTAACTGCACTCCGAGCCATGTTAGATGGCCCTGGAAAGGTAGCCACCGCCACCGGTACCGAGATCCCATCTGCCCCATCCCAACCAAAACCGTGACTAGGACAGGCACAGCCTGTCCACCTGTGTACCCTCGAGTATGATGCGTGGGGGAGACCGACTGTACAGATGGAAGTGGAAAAGGTGAAAGGGACTTACCTGCTGGACACTGGTGCCTCAAGCACCCTTGTCTATGCAGCTAACCCCGCCGCCTCACCTCTGTCTAACGGGGTCCCCTACAGCTTGGTGGGTTTCACGGGCACTGAACAGACTGGCTCATTCTCTGTTCCACTCTCCATTCATTTAAGTACACTCCACACTAAGTGGACTTGTGTCCTGATGAAGTGGGAGCAGGAAAGGAGAGGGATCCTGGGGGCTGACGTCATCCTAGGCCACGGGATCCTAGTGGATTTAAGAAACCACTGTCTTTGGGGGTCAGTCTGTACGGGACAGGAGAGTGAGGTGATGGTTATCCCTGGAAAACAGGGAAAAGGGACGGTGTGCACCATGAAACCAAAGGAGGGTTATGACCTTGAATCACTGGTCAGTAGCACCCCTGTAGAAAATCAAGAATATGTGAGGAAAAACTTTGCAGCTTTTGCCACTCACAAACATGACTGTGGGAGAATAAACGGGGTCAAGGTTAGTATAGATGGGGACCCCATGAACCGAGCACAGAAACAGTACAACTTCCCCAGGGAGGCGGAGGCAGACATGGAAACAGCCTGGGGTTCTTTGGTTAAACAAAGGGTATTGAGACCAATAGCTACCCATGTGAACTCTCCATTGTGGCCGGTTAAGAAACCGGACAACTCCTGGAGAGCCACGTTGGACTATCGAGTACTCAACCGTAAGATCCCCGCCTGTGCACCCACCATTGCTGCTGTAGCTGACCTCATTGGAAGTATCCCAACCTCTGCGACCACCTTCACGGTGCTGGATATTTCCAACGAGTTCTGAGCCATACCTTTAAGAAGGGAAGATCAGTACAAGTTTGCTTTTACCTTTAAAGGACAGCAATATACTTGGAACTGTCTCCCTCAGGGCTTCCACAACAGCCCAAGTATTTTCCATCAGTGTATGGCCAACTGTTTAAAGAGTTTCAGCAGACCCCAGCAGTTAGTACAGTATGTAAATGACCTGCTCCTGATCACCGATGAGGGGGAGGAGCATGGCCCACTGCTGGCTGAGCTGCTGGAGCTGCTGAAAGAAGAGGGATTTAAAATAAACCCCAAGAAGGCATAGATCGGCCTGATGCTGGTAAAGTTCCTGGGACAGGCTGTGCGCGCTGGGGAAAGAGCCATAGACAAAGCTAGAAGGGAAGCAGTGCAGAAGTTACCCGCCTCCAACACAGTAACAGGAGTAAGATCTTTTACAGGGCTAACCGGGTACTGCCGAGATTTCATTGAGGATTAGGCAGCCACAGCAGCCCATCTGCTCCGACTCCTACACAAGGGAGTGTAGTGGGAATGGGACAACGGTTGCGAGGCAGCATTTATCCAACTCAAGAAAGACCTGCAGACCGCGCCAGCTCTAGGGGCCATAGATGGGGTTAAAGAGTTTTTCCTGGAGGTAGCAGCCAGTGGGGACAGCCTGAGTGCAGTACTGCTCCAAGAGCGGCATGGCCGGCTGAGACCAGTGGTCTACTCGTCCAGGATACTCACGGACGTGGAGAAAGGATACTCCAACTGTGAGCGGCACCTCCTAGCCACTCATGGGGCTGTGAAAAGATGACTGATCTTCACAGGGGGGATCCCCTATCACACTCCTCACCCACCATACGCCCACCCAAATGCTCCTGGACGGGAGAATCAAGGCCAGGAAAGTGAGCATTGCCCGCATTGCTCGCTGGACCCTGCTCCTCTCTCAAATGGACCTACGAGTAAAGGGTTTCTGCGAACCAAGACTCGCAGTCAACATGATCTATCCAGGGACAGCCCACCGGTGTTCCATAGAAGGGGTATGGGAAATTAACATTGGCTTTCGGACTGGGTTACACCCCACAGGCCAAGAGATCTATGTGGATGGTTCAAGCACAGTATCTGCAGGTGAACGACTCACAGGCTGGGGAGTTTATGACCCCGAGGCAGGCATTGCCTTGGCGATTAAACTCCCCAGTACTATGAGCGCCCAGCACGCTGAACTATCTGTGGTGGTGTACGTAGTCACACACCCTGAAGAATTCCCTACCCCATACACAATTGGCTCAGACAGTGTGTTCACATGCAATTCGTGTCGGGAGTACCTGGTTATTTGGTCCCGCCGTGGATACAGATCCACAGACGGGAGACCCCTGGCAATTAAGCCCCTACTGGAAAAGATCATGAAAGCTGTAGGGGAGGAAGGAAAGATCTACATACATAAAGTGAAGGCACATTAACCACTGAACCCCGTAGCAAGGGAAACCAGCAGGCTGACATGTTAGCCAAGCAGGGGGCCCGCACGGGCAAGCTCTGGGATCCGTACAACCCAGGACCCATCGCAGCAGTCAGGGGCAGGATAGGGACAGCAGGGAAGGCAGAGATAGCTTTGCCCCCGGATCTAAAAATGGTTCAGACCCAACACCCCGTCCTCAAAACTGTCCTGAACATGCTATCTAAAGGGAAAAGGGTAGACGGCCCATACGGCACCGCATCAATTGCCATTAAAGAAGGCATGCTGTTCAGGGGGGAGCAATGGGTATTACCGCAACAACACCGGAGAGAATTCCTCCAGCTGGTCCACAAGGGTCCAGGAGCAGGACTCCCCGGACCTGAGACCACTTGGCAACGAGTGGAACAGGCAGGGTGGTGGCCAGGACTCAGGGAAGACGTCCGCGAGTTCTGTACTAGCTGTCTGGTGTGCGCGGCCAATAACCCCGACTCCCAGAAAAGAAAGGTGTCTATGGGACATATCAGGAGGGTAGAGGGACCCTGGCAGTCGATCCAGATCGATTACATCGGGCCCCTACCCACCGCCCAGGGAGATTACAAGTACTGCCTAGTATTACTGGACGTATTCACCAAATGGGTGGAAGCCTTCTCATGCCGAACAGCCACTGCCCTGCCCTGCCCTGGGAACAGCTAGGATCCTGGTCAGAGAAGTGTTCTCTCGATGGAGACTACCACAATACGTGGAGTCGGCCAAGGGAGTCACTTCACTGGGCAGGTGATGCAGGAGACCCTTAAGGTACTCGGCATCAAAGAGAAATGGCATTTTGCCCACAACCCGCAGTCATCCCGGCCTGTGGAACGTTTAAACCGCACTATCAAAGAAAGGCTGCGCAAAGAGACAGGGGACTCACCCAAAGGGTGGGTAGAGGTCCTACCACTAGTCCTCATGGGGCTCCGGGCCAGCCAGTCAAAGAGCATGGGGTACTTCCCACACGAGCTCATGACCAGCAGAGCCATGCAAACCCCCACCCATGTGTTAGCTCCGGTACTCACGGAACGTCAGCTCAGGGAAGCGAACCGGGACAGCTTTGTCAGGAATTTGTTTGAACGCCTTAAACAGATTCACTGGCAGGCTGCTAACAACATGGGAAAACAGCATCGGAGCAACCGACTGCTGCTAGAACCCCGCAAGCACCACGAATGGGAGATAGGGGACCAGGTCATGGTGAGGAACTACGCGAGAGTAGGGGT
The DNA here is from genome assembly GCF_044704955.1 of Pristiophorus japonicus. NCBI lineage: Eukaryota > Metazoa > Chordata > Chondrichthyes > Pristiophoridae > Pristiophorus > Pristiophorus japonicus. The sequence goes on from NC_091977.1 coordinate 184,487,120, forward strand.
CTTTGAGGCACTGTACATGGGACCATACCACATTGTCGACAAGGCAAGCCACATGGTCTATGCCATAAAATTGTCTCGCCGAACAAAGTGCTTCCACATAAATCAGTGCAAACTTTTCAACCCCGGGGCAGCAGCTAAACGTAAGGGACAGCCAAAAACTGTAAACCGTGCTTAAGACAGGGACCCCCAGCCAACAGCCCCCGACTGTGGAAATCCCACAGGGGATGTGGCAGACCAACAGACTGCACATAGGGGAGCGGTGAACTATGTTACAGGAGGAGCTGTGCCCCCCAATCATTTGGGACTAGGACACACCTCCAGCAGCCGGAGCCTTCAGAAGGACTCCCCACACACCATGGCCAAAGACAACGTGGTCACCAGCGCTCCCGGTTCAGCCCCGGGAGAGGGACCAGCCGCAAAAGGGCACCTAAGGTCAGAGACCAGCCCATGAGCAGGGACACCCAGCCGGTAGCCTCGGGCAACAAGGAACCTCCAGAAGAGATAGTGGTGGAACAGCCACCAAGTAAGAGTCCCCAGCCCGTAGCCCTCGACCAGGCAGCCACCCCCAATGGAGCGGTGTGCTGCAGCACCGTAGGGGACGTTCCCCCGATAGTGTGGGACTCAAACCCACTTCCAGTCAGGGTACTTAGGGTTAGACGGTGCAGACCGATCTATCACCTACCTTGCTGGACACCCAGCAGGAGAAGAAGAAAGAGAGAAGGCAGGAATTAATCTGGTCACCCGGAGACAGGTGGCAGATGTACATATATAGCGATGTGAATTTAAGGATGTTTAGCAATATGAATTTAAGAATGTTTAGTGAATAAATTTAGAATAGTGTAAGATTTATCTGTGTAATGATAAATATATATGTATTAGTAACTGGGGTAAGGAAAATAATCTACCTGTGCAGCTATTAAAAGAAGCACAGGCCGGGTAACACCCGGGAGTAAGAAGAATCTACCGGTATGGCTATTAAGGAAGCACCGGTAAGAAAACAAGCTGAACGATTGTGAGATAAAGTTAAAAGCAATCAGTCCACAAGGAACTTAAAAGGCAGCCAGTCAATTAAAGACGATGAGCCCAACTTGGAACTTGGTCACCTTTGTCAAGCCAGAGAACTTTCTCAGGGCTAGACAATCTGTTTTATGTGCCCCTACAGGAAAGAAAGCAGCATGAGAAGGATCCTGTTCCTGCTCACCCTGATAAGGATGAGCAGCGGCGACCGAGGAGATGTGGAAGAATCCCTCATCAACGGGTGTTCAGGAGGGAGAGCACCGATCGTAACCGCCGGGGGTGGCCCACGAGACCTGGAAGAACTCGCTGTTTACGCCCTCGAGGGAAGATGGCCAGGGTGGCTGGGATCTAATTCCACCCGCTACTCCAGCCAGGAAGGTTTTACCTACGGGGAGGCCTCAGTTCCATGCCCCCCGATACGGATTATCGCTGCCCGAGTCAGTGTTACAGAGAGAAAGCGTGTGTGTTTGACTTGTAAAGGGAACATTCCCCTGGGAAGATGGTGGTGGCTCAGAAAACTCAGCAAGGACGCATGGGACCAGGAATTGGACTGGGAAAGACTCGGTAATGGTATGTACCGCATCATTACGGGGACACGGGGAGGAGTAACAGTGTGTTGGGACAAATGGTGGGAATCCAAACAAGGAATTTATGTTTGCATGTGGGGATTAGAGAGTATTTGTCCCGTAGGCATATCAATCGCCATCGCCAGGCAATGGCAAACATAGAAACATAGAAAATAGGTGCAGGAGTAGGCCATTCAGCCCTTCGAGCCTGCACTACCATTCAATAAGATCATGGCTGATCATTCACCTCAGTACCCCTTTCCTGCGGTCTCTCCATACCCCTTGATCCCTTTAGTCGTAAGGGCCATATCTAACTCCCTCTTGAATATATCTAATGAACTGGCATCAACTACTCTCTGCGGTAGGGAATTCCACAGGTCAACAACTCTCTGAGTGAAGAAGTTTCTCCTCATCTCAGTCCCAAATGGCTTACTCCTTATCCTTAGATGGTGTCCCCTGGTTCTGGACTTCCCCAACATCGGAGTGAGGGAGTGAGTGTGAGTAAGTGGGAGTGTGAGTGAGTGAGTTTGACTGAGTGGGTGGGTGAGTGAGTGAATGAGTGTGAGTGGGTGGGTGAGTGAGTGGGTGAGTGGGTGGGTGAGTGAGTGAGTGGGAGAGTGAGTGAGTGAGTGGGTGGGAGTGAGTGGGTGGGTGAGTGAGGGAGTGGGAGCAAGATGAAGGGGAGCAAGATGAAGGGGAAGGGATGGGATGGTATTCCAGCCTACACGGGTGCGCAGTCCCACACTCCGCTCTCCCAATTAACGCCAGCGGACTAAGAGCACACATTAAGGCCCCAAGTTTCCACACGCGGCGAAAAAGGCGCACCTCAGAGCTGGGCGTCTGTTTTTCACGCCGAAAACGGCGCCGGAAAAAAAGTGCGGTATTCTTGTCTGCTTGGCATGGCGCACAGGGGGCGGAGCCTACCACTCGCGCCGATTTTGTAAGTAGGAGGGCGCGGGTACAATTGAAATGAGGCTTCTTGGTGCCGGCAACCCTGCGCGTGCGCGTTGGAGCGTTCGCGCACGCAAGTCTGAAGTAAACATTGACACTCGGCCATTTTTAAAAGTACTGCAGAAAAAGTGAAGATTTGTTTCTTGGACCCCTGCAAAGGCTTGTATTTTAATTTTCTTGATATTTCTGTGTGTGAGGGAGTGCTTTTAGCAGCACTGCTGAATAAATCACCTACTGAAATCAGTGAGTTCAGCTTTTCACTGCTAAACTTGCAGAACCGGTGCCTGCAAATTAAGGACTGTGTGTTTGGAGAAATGAAAGTACCAATTCAACTTTGCAATGGATCAACGTCCACCAAGAACAAAGAATTTCCTGCATGAGGAAGTGGAGATATTAGTCAACGTAATTGAGCAGAGATGGCAGAAGCTAGATACCAGCAACAGAGGTCGCATAAAAGTGCCACCAAAAGAAATGAAGAAACGCTGGAACCAAGTTGCAGAAGATTACTGCGCAGTGGTGCATACCAGGAGATCTGGAAGTCAGTGTAAAAAGAAATGGCACGACCTTGGTTAAGTAGTTAGTGTAAGTAATATTTCCCATTTTTAATTTAATCATAATTGTAACCTGGCTATCTGTATGTCCCACCTTGCAGACTGACACACTCTGTAAAAAGTTATATTTTACTCTTTGCAGAAGAAATTGGCCCACAACAAAAGGGAGGCAACTCGGACAGGAGGAGGCATGCCCAATCTGCATCCACTGACACCCTTGGAACAAAGAGTAGCTGCTATGATGAGTCAGACATGGAGTAAAGCAATCGGTACAGCACAAGCTGGGCCCGCACACGAGGAAGAGGGTAAGTCCTGAAAATGCATCGTGGCCCTTTAAATCAACCTGCTGCCTGGCCTGCTATGTGTGAGAGTACTCATGCCACCCATCCTGCCCCCTCCCTTGCTGTTAAACATTTCACTGTTCTGATGTATTTTGCAGAACATGATGATGATGATGATGATGATGATGATGATGACGATGCTGCTGCTGCCTGAGGATCCTGAAGATACAGAACAAGAACCAGTCCAACCAGCTGCGGACGATCCAGACTGGATGATGGCAGCGATGACTGAAATGTCTGCAGGGGAGAGCTTCCAATTTAATGTTTATGAGCCCCCATCAAGGGGCATCAGAGTTTCAACCCCGAGCATAGGTCTTGGTCCCACCATCCATGGTTTCGCTTCCGATGTTGCGGATCCCAGTGGTGCTGCTGGTATAATGCAGCATTCTGCAGTCACTGCACTACCGTCCCAGCCTGCGCCTCCCTCTCGCATAGGTTCTGGTTCCACCTACTATGGTTTTGATTCCGACTCTTCAGGTCCCAGTGTTGCTGCTGATATCATGGAGCAGTTTACACCCATTCGTCCAACATCCCAGCCCACGGCTCGCACTCGAGTGCTGTCGTCTGGAACACCGAGCGTCCTACCGTTCCAGCCCGAGCCTCTCCCTCTAGTTCTGCCGTCTGCAACACAGAGCATCCCATCATTCCAGCCCGAGCCTCTCCCTCCAGTTCAGCCGTCTGGAACACAGAGCGTCCCACAGTCACAGCCTGCGCCTCCCTGTGTAGTGGTGCCGCTTGCAACACCGAGCATCCCACTGTCCGTGCCCGCGCCTCCCAGTGTAGTGGTGCCATGAGGCAGACCCAGGCAGAGGAGAAGGAGATTGGAGACACGCTCTCCTAAGATGCAGCGTGAAACAGATGCGGCTCAGGTTGTGGCATTGGGTATGGAGACCAATGAGCTTACCCGATCACTCATCGGTGGCATCAATGCAGTTGGTGAAGAGTTGACGGTCCTGACGGGAGAAATAGCAGTAATGACACGGGAACTTAGGGAGGGAATGTCCGAGGGAGTGCAATCGATGGTACAGGCCATCAGGGAGGGCATGCAAATTACGGCACAGGCCATCAGGGAGGGCCTGGTTGAGGTAGCTGCTGCAATAAGGGCACACAGCCTAGCCAATCAAATGACACCCCCATGAAGAAGTGAACATTCACTGAGATGTGGATGAGAGATGGTTGCAGCCTTTCTTTGCTGCTTTTGTTCTTGTTCTTAATGTAGCTGTAGTAGCATTTTTCAAATTGAAATTGTTTTGTAAGTTTTGTAACTTTACAACTTATAAGTGATCTTATGGTTTTTAAGTGATCTTATAGTGTAAATGCTCTCACATTTTTTTGTATCTTATTTAATTTTGCACCTAAAAAGTGATCCTGAAGTTTAAGTGTTCTTCAGAGTGTAAGATTTTTCACAATGAAACTATTTTGTAAGTTTTGTAACTTTACAACCTATAAGGGATTTTATGGTTTTTAAGTGATCTTATATTGTAAATGCTCTCACATTCTTTTGTATCTTATTTAATTTTGCACCTAAAAAGTGATCCTGAAGTTTAAGTGTTCTTCAGAGTGTAAGATTTTTCACAATGAAACTGTTTTGTAACTTTACAACATATAAGTGATCTCAGGGTTTTCAAGTGATCTTATAGTGTAAATGCTCTCACATTCTTTAAATTATTTAATTTTGCATCTAAAAAGTGATCTTGAAGCGCAAGTGATCTTAGAGTGTAAAATTTTTCACATAGAAAGTGTTTTGTAACTTTTGTAACTTTACAAGTTTATAAGTGATCTTAAAGTTTTTAAGTGATCTTCAAGAGTCATATTAAAAAGTATAGTTTGATACAACAAATATTTTATTAGAGTGATGTTAACTTTTCAATAAAATATTTTTTCATTAAAACTATTTCATGTTCCATTAACACAACACAACGTAGGAACAACTGCAAAGAATAAACATGTCCATATGCAAAAGTGCTCGCAGAGCCCTCAGGCATCAGTTGTTGAAGCGTTCACTGATGAGCTGCTGGCGCAAGTTTCGAGCAATCGTTAAAGGGGCACGATGGACGGCCCTCCTCCGACCTCGTGCTCCGGCATCAGGCACTTGCATGCTTTCCTGATTATCGTTATCATCCACATCCTGGTCTTCCGTAATACTATCATCATGCACTGGACCCTCACGTCGGTCTTCAGGTTCCACTACCAGCTCCTGCTGCTTCATGATGGCTAAGTTATGAAGCATGCAGCACACAACAGTGAAGTGGCCGACCATCTGAGGAGAGTATTGCAACTGTCCTCCGGAATGGTCCAGGCATCAGAATCGCTGTTTCAATATGCCAATGGTCCTCTCAATGATGCTGCGCGTCGCAATGTGCGCCATGTTGTATTGACGGTCAGCTTCTGTCCGTGTCACGCGTAGGGGCGTCATGAGGCAGGTGGTCAGGCCGTACCCTTTGTCTCCCAGTAGCCAGCTCTGCCCTTCTGGCTGCTGCTCAAACATGTCAGATATAATGCTGTCGCGTAGGATGAACGCATCATGGGTGCTGCCAGGGTATCTCGCATTGACTGACATGATGCGCTGCTTGTTGTCACACACGAGCTGCACATTGATAGAGTGGAAACCTTTCCTATTCGGTACTGCTCAGAATCCTTCACAGGTGCTCGCAAGGCTATGTGGGTACAATCAATGCAGCCCTGTAGCTTTGGGAAGCCGGCAATCCTGAAGAAGCCCACAGCCCTCTCATGGATCGCTTGTGCGGTCATTGGGAAATTGATGAAGTCATTCCTTCGCGCATAAAGTGCAGCCGCGACCTGGTAAACGCAGGCATGTATTGCACGTTGAGAGATGGCACACACATCTCCAGTTGTAGCCTGAAACGATCCCGAGGCATAGAAAGAAAGTGCAACTGTTACCTTCACTTCAACAGACAAGGCAGTTATCCTTCTGCTTCTGGGCTGCAAATCTGCTCTCACCATATCACAGATCTCAGTGACAACTTCTCTGTGAAAACGCAGCCTTTTCACACAATCAGCCTCGCTCATGTCCAGGTACGAGTGCCTGGTTCGATATTGTCGACGTGGGTAAGGTCTCCTGCCCATCAACCTACGGGCTACGATGTTCCTGGTGCGGTGAGCTCGAATCAATTCTCTCTTGTGCAGTGAATTGATGGCAAACCATTGCATAATATGTGGTGTTGACAATGCAGCACCCATTCTGCAAATTTAAATATAAAACTGTCTATGTGGCTGGCTGCCTCTCCCTGTCCAAATGGCTTCAGTCCCCCTCACAGCTCGAAGGCTGCTGCTGTATCTTTGGCTGCCGGCCAGCCACTGACGCCGCCCCTAAAGCGTGGCCGAATGGCCTCAAGAACCTTAATGAGCTGCGTGTGTCCTCGGCTGCTGGCCAGCCATTGACGCCGCTGCAATCCCATGGCCGAATGGCCTCAAGTCCATCCGGGTGCTGCATCTTCGCGGGGAATGAAGGCCTGCCTCAAGCACAGCAGCTCAGCTCGAAGGCTGCTTGCTGCCTGCCGTGCCGTCGAGACACTGACGCCACACCACTGCCTGAAAGGCCTGCCTGAAGCACTTTCACACAGGTAGGAACATGGTTTATTTAATCTTTTCTTTGCTTATAAATTTTTATTCAGGTTGGATTTATTTGTATAATATTTGTATAAGTATAACTAAGGATTGATTGTAGAATTTAATGACTTCCCTTCCCCCCCTCCCCCCCCCCCCACCCCACCTCGTTCCCTAGGCCTAATTTGTAACCTGCGCCTGATTTTTTAAAGTGTAGACAAGGTTTTTTCAAGCGTACAAAAATCTTCACTTAATCCATTCTAAGTTAGTTTGGAGTACGTTTTCACTGTGGAAACTTTCAAATCAGGCGTCAGTGGCCGGACACACCCCCTTTTGAAAAAAAAATTCAGTTCCAAAGTGAAACTGTTCTACCTGACTAGAACTGCAGAAAACTAAATGTGGAGAATTCCGATTTCAAAGATACACCGTTCTACACCAGTTGCTTCAAAAATCAGGAGCAAATCATGTGGAAACTTGGGGCCTATGAAACCCCTGCCCACAACCCCGCCAATACGCACAGTAATAGAAAGGTGTCCTACCACCACCAAGGGACCTGGGAACGGATTTGTATTGGTACTGACCGAAAAGGTGTTATATCAGGGGGTGCACTATGCAGTAGCTTCAGTAATATTAAACCTTACCAAGGTACACCTGCCTGCATGGTGCTCGAAGGAAACAGAGCTGCTATACCAGGCCCTACTTAGAGATATGTTCAAGAAATTTTATGAGTTAGACTTTGGAAATGTAGACAAAGCAGACCTATACACCCTAAACACTAGGGACACCATGGGCTCAGGAAGACCTAGAAGGGGAATCATAAATGACGGTTTCACTACCAACAATACAGCATCCTCTGTAATAAATTGCTGAGATGACATCGAACTGCAAACACAGATAAACAGTTTAAAGACCCAATTGAAGAAAATCCTAAAACGGAATAGTAGTAGGATCAGAACTACACGAGGACCAGGCTATGACTGTCCATTTAAAAGAAATTGTGGCTGAGCTGGAAAAACATGCACAGACAGTGAATGCACTCATACGGGAGGATAGAAACGCTTCTGACCAGGCTGCACAGAACGAGGTGTGCGTGCTGTATGGGGCATGGTTGTTGGACGAGGGCCGCAACAACCTGGAGGATTTAAAACAAGGTGTAGTCCCTTCTTGGATCAGGAACAAGCACCTCGCAGCCCTCCACCCGTACAGCAATTCACTAAGCCCATGCCAGCTCCGCCTAGCCTTTGAAGCCGACCCTGCCCCAGTAGACAGTGGGAAATCTAACCACACCATTATGGGAATAGTACTAACGATGCCGGTCATGGGTAGGACAGCCCGACCCGCACCAATATACCGGGTGGAGAACATTGGAGTTATTCAGGGAGGTGCACACATTCGTTTCGCAGCGGTCCCACCCTATGTCATAAAGTGGGAGCACGCTGTAACTGGTACTGACCTCTCCAGGTGCCGGAGCCGGGGTGCACACGTAATACTGTGTCCCCAGCACTTGAGTGCCCATTCAAAGTCACAGTGTGGGTTTAAAGCTGCTGGTGCACAGCCTATTAACTGTACCATGGAGGTAATGGCACAAGACCATGTCCCTCCACAGGTAGCATACATAGGGGCTGGGACATATTGTGTCACCACCAGTGAACCCCACTACCAACATGGACACTTCTGGTGTACGGTGAGTGACAGCAGTTTTTGCTTCAAACCTGAGGCATCAGTTCAAGTGGCCCAGGAACGGATTGTTCCCATTCCTGAACCCTTCACTGTCCACTTCACTGTGAAGGAAAACATTACAAACCTGCAGGATTATGTTGTACATTTTGGCTATGCAATTTCCCCTCTACCCGAACATCTTACCGCTCTGCTAAAAGCTGTAATTATCTCACAAAAACACTTCTGTACTCTAGTGCAGAAAACCATTGAGATACTACCATGTTTAATTTGTGTTTGATTTTACCTGCTGTAAATCACAACATCGCGAGTGTTGTAAGAATGTCACTTGAGAATGTGTTGTTACTAGGTGTTTTTATTTTACTTTACTTAAAGTTGTGTATGACTGTATACTGTGAAAACCGAGTAAAAGAGGGACACCATACCCCTCTATGCTATAACCGAATTGTAATGACTGTATTCGCCTGTATGTTGCATTGCATTTCAACGGGGGATGCAGGGTAATGTTTAGCCAGTTTAAATGCAGGGAAGGTTGATTCTCAGGAGCAGGAATTTTGCTTACCTTGATTGACACTCAAAGAGTGTAGAGTGTCAACAGGGGGGACTACAGTGAGCAAAATTCACCAGAAACCCCCTGTGTTTGGGCTCATTCGAAAGGAAATTTAATTTGGGACTATCAACTGAAACATTTGGAACTCTAAAGTGCTTATGGAAGAAACTACGAACTTTAATAGAATTATGAACTTTTACAAGACAAATTGAAGCCTGTGGGCGGACCTAAGGAACAAAAGAAGCCCACTTGATTATTGGAACTGTCTGTGTGTGAGGACTGAGGTAACCTGTATGGAAGAATGAATATTTGGAAATCTTCCTCCACAAGAGACATTACCATCACAGTATCACCCAGAATTGGCTCCCCATCAACATGGGTCTGGACAAACCATTTTCAGCATATACATCACAAAGAGGCCCAATCCAGTCTGTATGCGAAAGACTAAGCACAAAAGGACATTGCAATTACCAAACTAATATTTCCATCAGGAAACAGTTTTTCGAAGATCAACCCACCCAAGACATATCAACTTTAGCGAGCCCGACAAAATATTACAAAGGATTGTGAAGAGATTTGGTGGCAAGATTAGAACACTAAAATCGTATAACTGGCCACTGTTTTCAACAGAGAGAGAGACGAAGAGTGAGAGGAGGTCGGGGAGAGAGGTGGTCACTACTACCACATCAAGACAAGGAGAGAAACCAACGTGACAGTTGTAAAACTAACTTCTCCAGCCTTGAAGTCTTGAAGTCCTGAAGGAAGGAAGAACATCACCATCTACCATTAACTATCAAAAAGATTGGTAAGCATAAGTCCCTGCCCTGGAGTCTAACCTAGCTATAATTAGGTATTGGAAGGTGGGAGGTATAATTTTACTGCAACCCCCTTTGAATGTGCAGTGTATGGTACTTTATTAGAGTGATTATAAGTTTGACCTTGTACCTTTCGTTGTATTGTTCTTTATTAGAGTGATTGTAAGTTTGGCCGTGTATTTTCTTACTAGAGTAATAAGCCTGTATTACTTTGACTGTAATAAAACCAAAGTTCTTTGCATCAAACGAGTGTCCTCTGCACTTTTGTCACACCCCCTCAAATAAATCCAGAGTACAGAACCCAAGTGAGGTGGAGCGATTCGAAACCGCTCAAGTTGGTCAGAAGGGAACCTGACCCCCTCATAGAGACGACAACACACCCCAAACACCATCTCCCTTACACTTTCAACCCAATGTAATCAATGATTACGTTTTTTTTTAACAAGTAATTGGGCATCTCAGCTTGTAATAACCAAATTGAAAAGATAGCACTTTGTTACAATATAAGATAATCGCATTTTTTCACTGTAATCCAATTAAACGTCCAAATCATTTTTTTTTTCGTTCGCAACTTATCATCAACATAAATCTACATCTGTGTTTCTAACTTAAAATGTCATTCAATTCTAGGTACACAATTCAACTTATTCACACTTTCTTAAAACTTCCCACATCTAGGACAACACTACTAAGGGTTAAAAACTTTCAGCTCTCTGCCCAAAAAAGTGGGTGGAACTAAAACAAAGATACAAATGCACCATTTCTCTTTTAAAAGACCGACTTTCAGACAAATGAAAAATTCATTAACTCCCACCTCAAATATTCTACAGTCAAGAAGACTTCACGCAACCACTTTCATACAACAAAGCTTAATGACGGACCACCGTCAAGCCTGCTTTGCCCTTCGTTTTATTTTTTTGTTTCTCCCACCATAATTTTTGTTTTGCGGGATCTTCTCTGGGATCCCATCCATCACTTAACATAGTAACTATCAATTTTTATGGTCGTCGGCAAAATATCTACTCAGCGAACCTTCCGACCCTGATCTAGCATGTCTTTGCACACCATCTATGTTTGGTACGCCTACCCTTCTATCGGTTCATTGTCCCCTTTAACCTGGTTTCCTCGAACCTAGGGTTTGCAATTACAAACCTAAGAAGCCGATCCTACTTTGATAATTACTATTGTGACCTCTTAACAACCTCAAGTCTTTTACACCATTACAGACCTTTCTCAGAAGTTCGGACACCCCAGGCGACTGACATGTTGCATCGGATTTATGAGTGGTATTTAAAATATACTCACTCACGATGGTCTGCAAACATCCATCTGTCTTTCGCCCGGGTGCATCCTGCCGACTACGCCATTTGATGTGGACTATGACAAAGACACTTAACACAGGTCTATTGTGGAGAAAATAATTGTTTAAATTGCTTGATCAAGGGAGACACGATTACACCAGTTCCTCAACTGGGTGTTTTCCCAACCGTTCTCCTCGAATACCTTTGGAGCTGCTTCTTTATACAGAATTTTTGCAAAGTCATTGGTCAGTCTCTCTACTACGTGACAATCTTCGCCCAAATACAGCTTGTTAATTCTAACTTGCTGAGTGTTCCAGTATCTTTCTTGGGTATGAACAGATGCATCCTGCAACATGCCTCCTGCCAATAACAGGAACTTACTTCCTAGGCTTAGGACCTCCATTCTGAATAACAGGAACTTACACCATTGTTCTGCAGTTGCACCGGATAATTTGTCACACAATCAGAATTTTGTTTTTGCTTTTCCAGCATAAGGCCCCTTTAACTCTTTAATACCCCCTTCACAAGACAACACAGACAAATTTGACACTGAGCCACAAAAGAAGAAATTAAGATGGTAAATTGTGTTGGGGAAATTGATGGGATTGAAGGCCGATAAATCCCCAGGACTGCATCCCAGAGTACTTAAGGAGGTGGCCTTGGAAATAGCAGATGCATTGACAGTCATTTTCCAACATTCCATTGACTCTGGATCAGTTCCTATGGAGTGGAGGGTAGCCAATGTAACCTACTTTTTAAAAAAGGAGGGAGAGAGAAAACAGGGAATTATAGCCTGACATTGGTAGTGGGTAAAATGATGGAATCAATTATTAAGGATGTCATAGCAGCGCATTTGGAAAGAGGTGACATGATAGGTCCAAGTCAGCATGGATTTGTGAAAGGGAAATCATGCTTGACAAATCTTCTGGAATTTTTTGAGGATGTTTCCAGTAGAGTGGACAAGGGAGAACCAGTTGATGTGGTGTATTTGGACTTTCAGAAGGCTTTCGACAAGGTTCCACACAAGAGATTAATGTGCAAAGTTAAAGCACATGGGATTGGGGATAGTGTGCTGACGTGGATTGAGAACTGGTTGGCAGACAGGAAGCAAAGAGTAGGAGTAAATGGGTACTTTTCAGAATGGCAAGCAGTGACTAGTGGGGTACCACAAGGTTCTGTGCTGGGGCCCCAGCTGTTTACATTGTACATTAATGATTTAGATGAGGGGATTAAATGTAGTATCTCCAAATTTGCGGATGACACTAAGTTGGGTGGCAGTGTGAGCTGCAAGGAGGATGCTATGAGGCTGCAGAATGACTTGGATAGGTTAGGTGAGTGGGAAAATGCATGGCAGATGAAGTATAATGTGGATAAATGTGAGGTTATCCACTTTGGTGGTAAAAACAGAGAGACAGACTATTATCTGAATGGTGACAGATTAGGAAACGGGGAGGTGCAACGAGACCTGGGTGTCATGGTACATCAGTCATTGAAGTTTGGCATGCAGGTACATCAGGCGGTTAAGAAAGCAAATGGCATGTTGACCTTCATAGCAAGGGGATTTGAGTACAGGGGCAGGGAGGTGTTACTTCAGTTTTACAGGGCCTTGGTGAGGCCACACCTGGAGTATTGTGTACAGTTTTGGTCTCCTAACGTGAGGAAGGACATTCTTGCTATTGAGGGAGTGCAGTGAAGGTTCACCAGACTGATTCCTGGGATGGTGGGACTGACATATCAAGAAAGACTGGATCAACTGGGCTTGTATTTACTGGAGTTCAGAAGAATGAGAGGGGATCTCATAGAAACGTTTAAAATTCTGACAGGTTTAGACAGGTTAGATGCAGGAAGAATGTCCCCAATGTTAGGGAAGTCCAGAATCAGGGGTCACAGTCTAAGGATAAGGGGTAAGCCATTTAGGATCGAGATGAGGAGAAACTTCTTCACCCAGAGAGTGGTGAACCTGTGGAATTCTCTACCACAGAAAGTAGTTGAGGCCAATTCACTAAATATATTCAAAAAGGAGTTAGATGTAGTCCTTACTACTAGGGGGATCAAGGGGTATGGCGAGAAAGCAGGAATGGGGTACTGAAGTTGCATGTTCAGCCATGAACTCATTGAATGGCGGTGCAGGCTAGAAGGGCCGAATGGCCTACTCCTGCACCTATTTTCTATGTTTCTATGTTTCTAAGACAGATGACTAAAAGCTTGGTTAAAATGGTAGGTTTAAGGAGCTTCTTAAAGGAGGCAAGACAGGTAGAGAGGCTGAGAGGTTTAGGGAGGGAGTTCCAGAGCTTAGGGACCAAACTGCTGAAGGCACGGCCACCGATGGTTGAGCAGTTATAATGGGCCCAAGTTTCCACATGATTCGCGCCTGATTTTTAGGAGCAACTGGTGGAGAACGGACTATTTTAGAAATCGCAATTCTCCACATTTTTTTTTCTGCAGTTCTAGTCAGGTAGAACAGTTCGAGTTTTGAACAGAATTTTTTCTTCAAAAGGGGGCGTGTCCAGCCACTGACGCCTGATTTGAAAGTTTCCACAGTGAAAATGTACTCCAAACTAAAGTAGAATGGAGCCAGTGAAGATTTTTGTAGAACTGAAAAAACCTGTTCTACACATTAAAAAATCAGGCGCAGGTTACAAATTAGGCGTCCAGAACGAGGGAGGGAGGGGGGGGGAAGGGAACTCATTAAATTCGACAATAAATCCTTATTTATACTTCTACAAATATTATACAAATAAATCCAACCTGAATAAACATTTATAAGCCAAGAAAAGATTAAATAAACCATCTTCCTACCTGTGTGAAAGTGCTTCAGCCAGGGAGAATTCTGCAGCCGTTCGTGCCGCTGAGCGGGAGAGAGAGAGAGAGAGAGAGAGGGAGGGAGAGAGAGAGAGGGGGGGGGAGGGAGGGAGAGAGGGGGGGGGGGGAGGGAGGGAGAGAGAGATAGGGGAGGGAGGGAGAGAGAGGGGGGGGAGGGGGAGGGAGAGAGAGAGGGGGGAGGGAGAGAGAGAGAGAGAGAGAGGGAGGGAGGGGGAGAGAGAGAGAGAGAGAGAGAGGGAGGGAGAGAGAGAGGGGGGAGGGAGGGAGAGAGAGAGAGGGGGAGGGAGGGAGAGAGAGAGGGGAGGGAGGGAGAGAGAGAGAGAGGGGAGGGAGGGAGAGAGAGAGAGAGCGGGGGGGTGGAGAGAGAGCGGGGGGGGAGAGAGAGGGTGGGGAAGAGAGGGGGGGAAGAAGAGAGGGGGGGAAGAGAGAGGGGGGGAAGAGAGAGGGGGGAAGAGAGAGGGGGGGCAGGTCGGGTCGGGGAACAGGAGCGCGGGTCGGGTCGGAGGGGGGGAGCGGGTGTCGGGTCGGTCTGGTCGGCGGGGCGGAGGGGGGGGAGTGGGTGTCGGGTCGGGTCTGGTTGGCGGGAGGGGTTGGGGGGAGCGAGTGTCGGTCTGGTCGGGGGGGGAGCAGGAGCTGGCCGTGGGTGGAGCCTCATTCACGCAGCCCCAGTGAGGCCATTCAGCCAGGGCTAGGGGCTGCGTGCTTCAGGCCCCTCCCACACAGTTCGGCGCCTGGAGCTACTGCACTTGCGTGCCCACTGTAGCGTGCATGTGCAGAGGTCCCGGCACTGTTTTCAGCGCCGGGACCTGGCTCCGCCCCCCCCACTGCTCGTGCTGGCTGCGCCGAGGGCCAGAGGACCTGTAAGTAGGTGGAGAATACCAAGGATTTTTTTAGGCGCCGTTTTAGGAGTGAAAAACGGGTGCCCAGCTCGGAGGGGTGCCCGTTTTTTTTCTTGTGGAAACTTGGGCCCCATGAGGGGTGTCCAAGAGGGCAGAATTTGAGGAGCGCAGACATCTTTTGCGGTTGTGAGGCGGAAAAAGATTACAGATATAGGGAGGGACGAGGCCATGGAGTGATTTGTAAACAAGGATGAGAATTTTTAAATCAAGGCGTTGTTTAACCAGGAGCCAATGTAGGTCAGAAAGCACAGGGATGATGGGTAATCATGACTTGGTGCGAGTTAGGACACAGGCTGCTCAGTTTTAGATGACCTCAAGTTTACATAGCGAAGAATGTGCGAGGCCAGCCAGGAGTGAGTTGGAGTAGTCAAGTCTAGCGGTAACAAAGGCATGAATGAGGGTTTCAGTAGCAGAAGAGCTGAGACAGGAGCGGAGGCGAACAATGTTACGGAGGTGGAAAAAGGCAGATATGTGGCTGCAAACTCATTCCAGGGTCAAATATGACACCTAGGTTGTGAACAATCTTATTCACCCTCGGATTGATGCTAAGGAGAGGGATGGAGTCGGTGGCTAGGGAACGCAGTTTGTGGCAGAGACTAAAGATAATGGCTTCGGTCTTCCCAATATTTAACTGGAGAAAATGTCTGCTCATCCAGTGCTGGACGTCAGACAAGCAATCTGAAAATTTAGATTCCAAGCAGGGGTTGATAGAAGTGGTGGAGAGATAGAGCTGGGTGTCGTCAGCGTACATGTGGAAACTGACTCTGTGTTTTTGGATGATGTCGCCAAGGGGCAGCATATAGATGAGAAATAGGAGGGGGCCAATGATAGATCCTTGGGGGACACCAGAGGTAATGATGCGGGAGTGAGAAGAGAAGCCATTGCAGGTGATTCACTGGCTAAGATTAGATAGCTAAGAATGTAAACAGGCGAGTGCAGTCCCACCCAGCTGGAGAAATGTTAGAGTGGTCAACTGAATCAAAGGTTGCAGACAGGTTCAGAAGGACAAGAAGAGATAGTTTGCCTTTGTCACAATCATAAAGGATGTTATTTGTGACTTTGATAAGAGCCGTTTCAGTACTGTGGCAGCAGCTTTGTGGAAAACTTGCTCCGGGACCAGCAGAAAACACCTTTGCTTGGTCGCTGATCCCATATATTTCCAAATGAGAAACATGCTAGTTTCAACACAAACTGTTGCTGCCTTTTGCGAGAATTGAACCTCTTCACTACTCACCCCTGCTTAAAAAATAAAATTATCACAATTTTCAAATCAATTTTTATCATATCTTTAGAAAAATAATAATGAATGCATGAAAGTTAATTGCAAAACTATAATCAGTTAATGGGTTCAGCTGGCATCATGCATCATCAGAGTGATATTTGAGCTGTTTATGAATGTCATGAGTATCTGAGACTATTTATCGTTTGGTATATTTCTTTAATAATACATATAATTTGATTCATTTTACTTGTATTTTAAATATGCTGACTTGTCATTATGCTGCTGAAGGACTGTGACATATGAAGCACCATTTTTCATTGGGTGACACTGAATTATATAGATGAATGAGTGTCATATCCTTTCATAAATATTATTGCAGAAAGGGGATCAGTTAGTGGTTTCAAAATATTTCTTTTATGCTTTGAATTTCATAAGAATATCAATAAATCGTACAAAAATGTCCCTTTCTGGAGATATATAAAATATTCATATACAGTGCTTTGATTGTTTTTTTCTCTGTACTTTTAAAAAGGACCTTCTCCAATTCATTTTCTATAGCATGTTGTATTTATTTGATTGAAAACTAATTTTAGCTCCCTCAACCTTGAAACGAAACCTCTCCTTCCAGACAGTTGATGTCATTCTCTTGACATCATTTTCAGGAAAGCTGATCAAGACTGCACTGTCAAGGTTCAAAGAATTGTGGGAAGATATTTTTATTACAGTGATGAGTATCAGTATAATGCTAGCTACTTTTCTTAAATCGATCATGTTATCTTCATTTGTCTTAAATTATTTGCAATTGCAGTCTGAAAATACTTCTGAAAACATACATTATTCCTCTCCTGCTTTTCACTGCATCCTTCCTTATGAAGAATACAAATGCAGTTTATAGAGGTTATAATAATCATTGATAAGTAAATTTTGTCTGGCCGTGAAGTCAAAGTGCATTTTATTCTATGACAGTACTGCAGACACACAATCTGAAACCTCTGCATTGGATAATGGCATTACATGACATTACACAAAGACATTCATCACCTTGTCCTGTTAGACGATAGCCCTGTTCTTTAATGGAACATGTGATTATAAGCCATGAATCTTTTTTACAGGCAGCAGATAAGGTAATGTGAACAGTTAATTACAGTAATATTGGATGTGAAACAATCAGGACTGCACATTTTGCTTTTCAATTTTGCATTCTTTATCACAGTCGCTGTTATCAATCAATCCTTATTGATAGTTTAATGGGAAGGGAACTGTTCCACCCTTGCTCATACACACCTTCACTTTCCAACATTTTCAGCTGATTTCCAGAGATAACCAACCCAGTTAATTCCTATCCAGAAAAAAAAACAAATGAGGCTTGCAAGGAAGGGCAGTGGAACCAGATAAGATTTGATTGTGGAAACCCATCCTCCAGCTCTACAGAATCTTGGATTTCCTGGCACATTGCATTCTCAGAATTCGAAACAATGAAATGACTGCTCCAGTGAATAAACTAGCCCATCTATTTTAAAGGCAAATTTATTTTATTAGAAGGATAAATTACGCTCAAAAGGAATTCATGTAAAATAAATTATGAAACAGGAGTTCTGCAAAGAAATAGTAAAACTGATTTCTATTTCTTATAAGTAATTATCACATTTTATGCAATTAAATTAATTTACGTTCATATAGTATGGGGAACACATAATCTATCATGTTATAACTCAGCGTGTATTTGAAAGAAAAATGTGTGGTTGAATGTCTTCAGTATTGTTCTTTGCCTTTGAAGAACCTAATCGAAACTCAGCAGAAGGAAAAGGTGTCAGGGAACTCCTCCACTCACATATGTCAAATATTAAGAGAACTGAACAGTAGCCTTGCTATTGAGTCCTCAATGAGCAAACAGCACAGAACTGACTGAATTAAACACCAAGAAATGTACTTTTGACAGCACAAAATTAATGGCTTGAAGAATTAAAATGTAATACTAATGTAGCCTGATTTTGAGGCTGGGATAAATGGTTGCTTTCGGTGACAAATCATTACATTGTTCTGAACCTATGCAGCATTTGACTTAACCCTGTTTAGCCATGTAAAAAATAATACTAGTGACCCGATAGTTCAGGCAATAGCATACCCATTTCCCAACTGGAAAGTCATAGTTAAACCTCAAGGCAGTTGGATCTTTGAACTTGCCTTCCATTGCCTTGCAGCCAATTATCCTATTTCTTTGCTGGGCCATTTCATTGCTGTGGGATGGTTGACTATGGTAGGGCACAGGAAAGCAGGAGCGGGTATAGTATAATTGGCTTGACATCAGAGAGCATTTCTTGTCAGTTATGGAATAATCTGCAGTCCATATTGCTAACAGTCCCAAATGAACATAGTTTCTACAGTCACAAGTGGCCCTGAGAGAAATAAAAATGGGACAATAAAAATAAAGTTTAAAAAGATTGCTTTTGTGGTATTGCAATGCTCTACCTTTAAATCGTACAAAAGAACAGAAAAAAATAAGGCTATAAGTAGCCTAAAGAGCATTTTAGATGGATATAATCAGATATAACCATAATTATACCTCACTGAATCATGCCTCAAAATTTAGTGAGTGCACGACAGCACCAATTCTATTAGCATAATTACTGCTTCAGACTTTAACCCTCCATATGCTAAACTGCATTATACTAATTTGCTTATATTGCAGCAAACAGGTTTTACTCAGGAATTAGGACAGTGGGGCAATGAATACCAAAGTGACTGTCAAGTGCTTGAATTAGCTTCAAATCCTTATTCATGAATAAAACCTGCAGATCAAATATAGGTATTAGTAGAAATAAGTGATATTAGACTAAATTTAAAATGAAATATTAGAATGGGGGATCCTAAATTGGATTATTAGCTGCTGGCTAGCCAATTGCAACAAGTAAATTGCATAATTTACCTACGGATGAGCAGTATAACACTGAGTGAATTTAATTTGTATTTTGCAGCTGCCGCTTCAGGCTACGTCCGAAAGTCTGGAACCTTGGTGTATTGTTCAATCTTAAGTTCAGCATCCCGGACACACAATCCATCATTAAGACTTCTTTCTTTCGACTCCATTTCCATGACATTGCCCATCTCCATCTCTATCTCTTCCCCTCTGTTGCCTTATTCATGATACCCAATTTCTCCAATAATCTCCTACTAACCTCCATCCGCCATAAACTATAACCCATCAAAAATGCCACAGCTTACAGCTTTGCCTGCATCGAGACCTACATGCTTACCACCCCTGTCCACCTTATCAAAGCAATCTCCTCCAGCAGATATCCCTGTATACACCCTTTGATTTTCTGATATTGACCTATTTCTCAACAAACCTTTTGAGGGAGAAATTTGGTACCACCCCGTTTGGGACGTTAACTTTTTAAATTTTGAAAATTTAGCGCCAAGAGCTAAGGATTATGAGCATCTTCTAAATTGGGCTTAAGCACCCCAGGAAGGAAGGGGGCAGTAAATCAAGCGCAAATTACCTCAGTTGGCTACTACAGGAGTGCTACCATCAGAGCACTACCGAATTTCAGATGACTTGCATTCATCAATCATCTTTCAATCCTTTACACTGCCTCATTCCAGCCCATAAAGGGGAGGCTGTATCAATGTGCAGCTGCTCATTTTCAGCATTCCTGAAGCTGAAGGCGACCAGCGAGCAAGTGAAACACCTCATGGCTATGGCTGCTCCAAATCCAAATCCTAGGGAGAGAGCTCGTTGGTTCACTGATGTTGCATTGAAGGCATTGGTGGCTGCAGTGGAGCAAAGTAGGGAAGCACTGTTCCCGGCCAGTGGAAGGAGGCCATTGCCTGAGGTCTTCAGGGCAAATTGGAGGAAAGTGGTACAGGAAATCTCTGCCAGTAGTGTAGTGCAACGCAGCCGAATACAGTGTCGTAAAAAAATCCAATGACCTCAGTTGGGTGGTGAAGGTGAGTACATGCTTCAACAGGTCCTACATAGCAGCATCAGAACATCTGTCTGTGCTCACTGTGCAAAGCAGCACTCCCCCACTACCCACCCACCAAACATCTGCACCTACTCAAAATCACATCCTCATCTCATGCCTTGCCTACATTCACAGCTATTTAACAATGGCAGGCATATCTCCCAGACACATAGCAGGACTGTGACTCACACATGTGATATCTTCTTATAACATCACTAACAAACACACGCTGCAAGATGGCTTAAATACGGAAACATGTTACCATGTGAATTTGACACTGACCCTTTTATTATTTACATCAGTAGTGGCATTACCACAGTGGTCTACTAGGTGGAGCAGTAGTCCACTAGGGGGAGTTCTATTACACTTCTCCCTCCTTATTGAAGAAATAATCATAACAAAATAATCATTATACATAATTGTATGGTCATACACAACAAAAGATATGGACTTATTTTTCCATATTTACAAATCAAACTTAATCACTGGTTCAATGGGGCAACCCTTGATCTACATTTAGACTCTCTAAAACTTCAGACTGTTTGTCTGCCTGACTCAGACTCAAACTTAAATACTGACATTCTCTTTGACTTGATTCTAGTGCATCTGATGTTGGATTTGCTATTGGTACTCTACTTGTAATAAGACTATCTGACTCATTAGAAATAATTGAATCATGTCAACTTTCAACTCCTTCCACATCTGTAGGTAAAACATGATCAATGTGAACAAACCTAACCTTTCCATGATCAAACATCTTGACCAAATATGTGCGAGGGCCACATATCTTCATGATTCTTCCTGATAACCAGTTTAACCATTTATGATGATGGATCTTCACTCTCAACTTCTGATTCAATTTCACACTTCTCTCTCTTACTCTACCTCCATCATGACTCTCTTTCTGTCTCAATTGTTTCTCTTCTCCTGACTGTGCCAAGTTCGGCTTTTAACAACGCTGTTGATGGTTTGAGAAACAACTCTGCTGCTGTTCTCCCAGTGGTTGTAGTATGAGGAGTATTACGATAAGTAATCAGAAAATTTGCTCATTTGTGGTCCAACGACAACTGCCGTTTTCTTTGATTTGTATCCAATATTTGTTTGATGAGGGTATATTTTACAATTTGTACTGTGTGCTCTGCTGCACCATTTGATATAGGGTGGTATGGTGGAACTTTGGTATGTTTCACACCATTTCTACTCATGAACTGTGCATATTCTTCTGAACAAAATTGCGGCCCATTATCAGACACCATTTCTTTTGAGAGGCCAGATGAAGAAAACATTCTTCGCAAATTGTTTACTGTTATTTGTCATATCGCAAACACCTCTACCCACTTCGAATGACTATCAATCACAATGAACAATTGTCCTTCTAGCTCAGCAAAATCTACATGTAATCTTTGCCACACCCTGCGAGGCCTTTTCCATGGCTGTAATGGCACTGATGGTGGTTACTTGCTTACCGATTGACATGTGGTACACTGACTAACTATATACTCTATATCTTTATCTAGACCTGGCCACCATAAGTAACTGCATGCAAAACATGCAAGCACTTTCCCAAGTGCTGGTCATGAGGATCTCCTAACAATTTGGACCTAACTTATTTGGGATAACCACTCATGCTCCCCAGATGATATAATCTTTATCCACCAATAATTCATTCATATGAACAAAGTATGGATGAATATCTTTCTCAGATACCTGGTTCGGCCATCTATATGCTATGTAATCATACAATTTGATACAACAGGGTCACGTTTGGTTGCTCTACCAATCTCTTCAGCTGTATCTGGCAGTTCATCAATGTATGAAAAATAGATAACTTCTCCATTGGGTGTAACTTGTGATGGGGATGGCAACCTGGACAGAGCATCAGCATTACTGTGATCAGCTGATCATCTGTATTCAATGTCATATATATAGGCTGACAAAATCAAAGCCCATCTCTGCATTCGGGCTATAGTTAAGGTTGGAATTGGAAACTTTGAATGGAGGATTGCTGTCAGGGACCCATGGTCAGTAACGATGGTAAACATACGACCATATAAGTATTTGTGGAACTTCTTGACCCCAAAAATCAATGCCTAAAGCTTCTCTTTCGATCTGCGCATAATTACGCTCACTGGCACTGAGAGTGCACGAAGTAAAAGCAATTGGTCTCTCCTCCCCACTAACGAATACATGAGAGATCACTGCCCCAACTCCATACAGAGAAGCATCACATTCTAGCTTAATCTCCTCAGATACATCATAGTGAACTAACATTGTACTCTCTGTCAAATGTTGCACGGAACACCTTTGGATACTAATTGATGACATCATCTTTCAATACAAATTTCATTTCCACATGAAAAATCTCATTCCAATCCAGCTTCAATGATCCCAACCCATTTCTACCTATCAAGGAAGAATTGTCTCCTGCCATTACTATGCGATGCAAGCTCTGAAACTATCCTTGTATTTCACTGATACGGTGATACGTCCTACCACAGGGATTTGCTCACCTGAGTAGCTTCGCAGCTCTATCTTCGATTTCTCCAGTTGAAAATCATGCAATTTGTTGAGATATAGCGATTCCAGTACTATGCTCACAGATGCACGAGTGTCAATTTCCATGGGTATCCTAGTTCCTGCAACATCTACTTGAATGACAATACTTCGGGAATTGCTGTTAGATACCCTCGTGCTCCTGATGACATGTATCTCCCGAACCTCTTTGTCTTGTTGCTTCTCTTCAATGCTATGTAGTCTCTGGTAATTTCTACTTATAGCATTGAACATCAGTCGGCATGCTTTCACAAGATCCCCAGTTTTCTTGCAGCAGAAACACTCTGCCTTCACATATGGACAGCTTTGAGCAATGTATTGTCCCAGGCACCGATAGCACAACTTCAATTCACTGTTACCTTGGCCAGTGGCTGAGGCCTTGGGCCCAACTGCCTTTTACTTTTAACCTGCAGGTGATTCACTTCAGTTGTCTGATGACTGAAAATGGCGCAAAATTCTCAGGAATATTGGTCGGTCATTTCTATCAACAGAGGAGTCTGACAAGCTAAATCAAAAATCAAGCTAGGGGTTGTCAACAACTTCCTTCTGATTGCTTCATTTTTCATCGCAGAAACAAAGCGGTCACGCAATGCTCGGTCCTGAAAGTTTCCAAAATGACAGTGAATGGATAGCGATTTAAAGCTACAACGTACTCACTGATACTCTTGTTAATGAATTGATCTCGTATTCCAAAACGGTAACTTTCACCAATTTCCAAGGACTCAGGACTGTAGTGCTGTTCCAATCTCTGTCAGTGGTGTGTCCTTCGATGTGACGGGAACAAGCACATTTTTCAGGGTTTCATACATCTTTGGGCCTGCCTCAGTCAAGAAAATAGCCCGTTTCCTTTCTAACACCACCCGGTTACAATTTTCGTCACCGGGGACTTCGACGATACTATTCACTGTGAAAAACATTTCTCACCATTGCACATATGATCCGAAAGTCTCTTGGTCATGATGGAACTTACCCTAGTTATTCCCATAGGCATGGCCATCTGGACTCTGGCAATGTCAACAGTTCAGCCAAGTGTGCTTGTAATTTACCTTGGATTTTTAACTGTTCTGCAAAATAAAGAACCTCTCAAAGTCTCTCTTTCAGTTGTCTGGACTATCCACCAACAAAAACTTCAGCTAGGGAATCCAGTAATCCTATCCTCATCATCAATGTGATATATTCTTATGATATCACGAACAAATACACTCTACAAGATGACTCTGATACAGAAACCCATGATCATGTGACTTTGCCACATGACCCTTTATTATTTACGTCAGTAGTTGCATTACCACAGTAGTCCACTAGGCGAACCAGTAGTCCACTAGGGGAGCTCTATTACAACACACATCTGTTTCTTTTGCAGGCCAAGGTGGCACGCAATCGGAGGGAGCAGCAGAGGACAGGAGGGCGTGAACCTCAGCACCAGCAGCTCTTAGAACTAGAGGAGCGAGTGCTGTGACTCATTGGGCAGCAGGTGGTGGGTGCTGTGTCCCTCAGTGACATTGACCCCATTGGGGGCAACAATGGTATCTTCATCCCCTCTACTTTTCTCATTCCACTTCCCCCTCACACCAGAAGGCTTTATCACTTTCCAGCTCCTGATACTGTCTGCATTCCTTGCTCCATTCCTGCCCCCCTGCCCTCACCTTAACGCAAGTCGTCTGCCTTTATGCTTTCAGATAATTAGCAACCATTTGACCAGCCTGTCCCTGAGCCCCCTAATGAGAGTGACGAAGCAGAAGAGGAGGAGGACCCAAGCACTGCATCACTACATCTCTCACCCACAGGCACCACCTCTGAGACTAGCACTATGCGATCATTAGAGGCAAGTTTAGTGGAGGGGTCTGCACTAGGCGATGCACCGGGATGAACAAGCTGCAGCAAGGCCAAGGGGAAAGGGTAGCTTGGGGACCAGCTCCTCAGAGGGAGGGGTTGCACGTGAGTTCTGCTGCACAGGACACTGATGAGGACCTCGATGGGGAGGCGTTCACAACAAGGATGATGGTCATGCACTCTGAGATGATAGGTGCAATGGTAAGGGTGCCCGAGAGTTTCTCAGCAATGGTAGGGAGGATGGAGGAGTCCATCTCCGAGGTTGCACAGAGCTCTGCGCACACCATGGACCCCATCATTTCCAGTCTGCAGACGATAGTGTACTCCCAGAGAGACCATGGTACCCATACCTCATGATGCATGCCATGGGCGATGTGGCAGCTTCCATTGCAGCATAGGTGGAAGCAACACATCTTAGTGCTGTAATGGTTGCTGGCATCATCGAAGCTCAAACTACACTCTTGCAATCTCAGCTGGATGCCACTTAAGCTTTGATTGCTGCCATGATCGCTGGGTCCACCACAGTCAACCAGGGATCTCGCGGTGTTGCAACAATCCACCAATCTGTGCTCCAGCAGATTAGCAGTTATGCTGAGGTGCTGCCCCAGAGGAATGGCAGTGAATCAGTGGAGCAGGAGCCTGCTGTCCTCTCTCAGGATGACAAAATTCACGATCCCACACTGCCACCCCGCCCTTGCACTTGTCGCTGCCTGTCACCTAGCCAGTCCAGTTTGCCGCCACCCAGCCTGAGCTGGTGCTGTCTACAGCCAGGTCTTCCAGGCCCAGAGCTGGTCGAGGGCATTCTGCAAGACCATCTGTAGGCTCTGACCCTGACACTCAGCAGCCTCCCACCAGGCCTGCTGCAGCCACAGGGGAGACACTACATAGAAGCAGTAGAATAGGTAAAGCCAGTGTTAATTTTGTACAATGGTGAATAGTAAAGTTAATTGTTGTTTATATATGTGGTTAATGTTTTTGGTTTAAATTTTATGTGGAATTATGCATATTTGTTACTGTCTCTCATTTCAGTTTTGTAGCTTTGGTACGGAATGAGAAATTGATGTAATGATGGGGACGTGCAGAGCAACCGACAAGTGGTCTGGACTTCATTGGAACCGAAGTCTGATGAGCGGGTCGTGGACTGCCCTTGCAGAAGGCCGATTGAGTGCCTGCCTCCTCCATCACTGCTGTTGCTGTTCCTCTTCCTCTTCCTACTCGTCCTCCTCCTACTCCTTCTCCTCCTCCCCCTCTTGAGGTCGTGGAGCTATGCCTGGTGGCAATGACTGCGCCCTCATGATGGCCAAGTTGTGCAGCATGCAGCAGACTATGACGAAAAGAGACACCCACTCAGCTGAGTATTGAAGGACTCCACCCAAGCAGTCAAGGCAGCAGAACCATTGCTTGAACACACCGATGGTCTGCTCAATGATGTTCCTGGTGGCATTATATGAGTTCTGGGCAGGAGTGTTGGGGTTGCGGAGGGGAGTCATGAACCAGGTGGAGAGCAGATAGCCCTTGTCTCCAACAAGCCAACCACGATGGTGGCTGGAAGAGAGCTGGCACACCGAAGTCTGGTGCAGGATAAAGACATTGTTGGCTGCTGCCAGGATAGCGGGCATTAACGGTGAGGATTCGGCATGTGTGGTCGCACACCAATTGCACATTAAATGAGTGCTCGCCTTTGCTGTTATGGAATACTGCAGGATTATTATGCAGTGCCCGCAAAGCAACATGGGTGCAGTCAATGGCTCATTGTACAATGAGGAAGCCCGCTATCCTGGCAAAGCCACATGCACCCTTGTGCTGCTTCTGTCTGGTGATGGGGAAGGAAATGTAGACCCTCATCCTTCTGCAGAGAGCATCTGTGACCTCATAGATGCAGCAATGGATGGTCAACTGGGAGATGTTGGAGATGTCTCCTGTTGCAGACTGGAAGGATCTACTCGCATCGAAATTGAGCATGATGGTGACCTTGACTGCCACTGAGAGAGCCGTCCTCACCTTGCTCTGAGGCTCCAGGTCTGGTTGCAGGAGGTGGCAGAGCTCTGTGACTATGTCCTTGCTGAAGCGTAGTCTTCGAACACACTGTTCCTCAGTGAAATCGATGTAGCAGAACTGCTGCTGGAATATCCTTGGAGGGTAAGGCCTCCTATTGAGAGCCCTGTTGGCCCTCCTACTCTGGCCACATTTTTCTGTCCTTCTCTGTGCCTCAGTTGCCTCCGACGCTGATGCTGTAGCGTGACATTCAGTGCCAGCACAGTCCCCATGAAATAATATAAATGTTGGAGTTTCAAATCTACGCTCAATGAAAGTCAGGAATTTTTATGAGCCAGAGTACTCCTTCAATTGCAAATCGCTCAAATCGGCCAATACGCCTATCTGCCTATGTGAAACCATTATTGGCCGACTAAAAGTAAATCGGATGCTGGCGCCTTTAAATAGCGCTCCTCCAGCCGACATCCGACTGAAGCCCAACTGCTGAAGCTGTCGTTGTCAGTGCCAGGTGCACAACCAGGAGGCAAGGGACAATTTTTGATCCAGGGAACTACTGGGGCATTGTGCACGGTGATGACATCTGCATCGCTGGGCGCAACAGAGCAGGGCGCAACATCTTACCGCCCACCACAAAGCTTCTGCCAAATTTAGCAGAAAGCGCTGTTCTCGCCGTGCCAGGTCGCAAACTCATTTGTGCCCCATTAGCGCCCCCTCTTTATTCCACCATTAGTGCTCACTCCTTGATCTGCTATGCCCTTGCCCTCTGCAAATTTTTCCCTCAGCACTTTTGCTTGTCACCACCTTCACTGCTTTCTGATGCCTCTTTGAATATGCTTTCCTTTCCTTTTTCTGTTTGCCTCCTCCTCTGTTTGGTGTCTTTTCTCACTCCAGTAAAGGGCTTTACGGAGTCTCTCTCCGCTCGTGTTCAAGCTTCAATGATTCCAACCAGAAATCCATAGCTCTAGTTGCTTTCTTTATTCGCTGACAAAATTCATCAGTGTACCACATGTGCACTTGGCAGCAATATAAAGGCTGAAGAATGGATAAGTTTCTTTCCAGAGGTTCTCTGAAATAATGGCAATCGTTAGCCTTTCTCATTACGTTAATTGAGTATTTTCATTGGCTTTCTTAGTTTTCGTGTGAGATGAGAACTATCAACATCAAAGTTTTGCAATAGTTCAAGCTTTGGAAGAGACACATGTAACCATGCAGATATAAGCAGTATACGCTCTACACAGTTACTTTTAATTGACTTCAATGTATAGTAAAATCAGGCAGTGTGTAAAATGGACATCCGATCCAGTCCCATCAGTTTCCCACAGAGTGGACCAGGTTCAAATTGCCTCCATTGATTTCTATTGCATTAAACAGGCAGTTCTTGTCCAATAGAGTTTGACCTTTGTGAGTAAATCTTCCTTGGGGTAAAGTTCAATTTCAGCAGGAGCTCAAACCCCCCCCCCGGCTTTGAAGTTGAATTTCACACCCGCTCTTCCTGGTCTCTTCTGGTTCTGCATCACATCACGCAAGCAACCTGAAGAAATTCAAAGCCTTGGTACTTTAAAAAAATTTGTTATGGGGATGTGGGCGACAGTGGCAAGGCTGGCAATTATTGCCCATCCCCATGGGATTTGAACTTACTTCTCTGGATTATTAGTCCAGGCCTTTGGATTACTAGTCCACTATGCTACTGTACTGATGTGACAACTCACTTCTCAGAGCAACTATATAGGAGAAACCAACAGCCACACAATAACAATTATATTCACAGCTTCTGAAGTATTCAGGTTATTATTATATATTTGAACTGTGCTTTTAAATTATTTACTGTCTCTCTTTGGACCCCAGTGAATATACTTTTGGGAGTGTTGAACTCTGCATTACATTGCTATGTCTCAACAGCGTTGATACAATTCTGGAAGGTCTGCTGGCAATTTGCAGTGTCATTTAACAGGGAACAGAGCTCCCATATGATTTTGATAAAGGATTCATTTCCTCTCAAAAGGATGAACATTCAGCTTTTCAGCTTTGATGGCCCAACAATTGAATTATTTGCAAGCTAAGCACTGAGTTCAGTAACTAATGTGTAAACCGCTCCAATTGCATAACCTATCATGCCACCAAACACTAGTTAGGCAATTGACTGTCAGGCAACACATTGATGCACATAGACCATTAGGCCAACAGAACAACAATACTAAGCACTATTCTGTCAGAATCTGAATGCTCCTCCACTAGAATATCAGAGAATCAATCTCTTCCATTTCCCTTCCCACCCACTAGTATTGAACATTGCAACTGAAAAGCTCAACTTTTACCAGGTCCAAAAGAAAAAAAAATCCAGAGTTTTTAAGGTTCTTCCTAAAGAAATTGTTATAATGTGCAACACTTTCTTCTCCATACAGTCAAGACAGACAACCCAACACAAATAGGTTGAAAACATTCTGATGCTGCATTAGGGTGACCTCCTTTGTAGTGCACATGAAGAAGTCCATTTAGGTACTTGTTCATTGTGGGGTTAACTATCCGGGCACATGCGGGTGTCTAGTAGACAGTGGTGGGTGCAATGCCCCTGGTTTTCCAGTATGTACAAGTAGTGAGTGAAGTCGCCCACCACTCGAAAAATTACCCTCTTGCATTAACTCAAAATGGTAATGGACCAAATTTTGTCTTAGCAGGGCATTTACAGGTGTCTGCCATTAGTTAGAAATGTCCTTGCATGTTTAGGTTTTTACATTTTTGGCGTGGCATGTTGCTGAAAGTGCCAGCTGATAATGCAAGGGAAACCAGGCAACTGGGACCTGTGTGAACAGGACCAGAAAGGAAAAGTAAAGAAATGTTTTTCAGTTTAAAATGCAACATTTTTAAAATCTCCAACAATAATTAACACCTGAGGGAATGAGATTCCATATTTGTAATGGTTAATTTTCAGTGTCAGAGAGGTTGATTGGTAGTAATGAACACCTAGCACTTTGTTAAAAAGGTACTTAGGCTTCAAATCGGCGTGGATGCCCCAACCTGCGTGAGAACACCAGCGGCAAGTCGGGGCTATAAAACGAGGGGAGAGCGTCCTAGGAGCGGCGTGGATGCATACTACTCCAGGGAGCAGTGCAAGCTGGTGCAGGAGGATGACGGCAGCGAAGAGTGACGTCGTCAAGGTCCCGGTCGGTGATTGGAGCGTGGGCAGATACAGCAGGAGCGGTGAGAGATTGCAGAAGGACGTGATCGGGGCCCAGGAGAGACATGAGTTCGGGGTCTGGGGCCCAGGGGCAGCACGGGCCAGCCCACACTGTGATATGTTTGCACACTCGGTCTGTGCAGCAGAGCAGGTCTCCAGTAGTCTTGTGTAATCCTTGCCACTGGACCAAGACCTACCTCTGTCAAACCCGTGTGGTGGCTGGTGTGCAACTGCCACCACACGTTAAAAAAATCCACGCACAGGCATCTTCCACCCTTGAGGATGTAGTTCGGGTCCTTCATTGAAACACCTGTGAACTCATCCTTTTTTGGTGTGGAAGCAAGTCATCCTCATTTTGAAGG
The DNA here is from genome assembly GCF_044704955.1 of Pristiophorus japonicus. Lineage (NCBI taxonomy): Eukaryota > Metazoa > Chordata > Chondrichthyes > Pristiophoridae > Pristiophorus > Pristiophorus japonicus. The sequence goes on from NC_091977.1 coordinate 184,517,283, forward strand.
ACTGCCTATAATGATGAGACTTCAAATGGCTTGACTTAACTTTTTGTGGCGAGTTTAGCTTATATCTACCATGCAAATACAGCAACTTCACTCCATTCAGTGCATTTCAATGGTAAATGCAGTCAACGATATGTCAATTATGCGAAGCATTCTTTCTCACAATTTGCAGGGCCCCCTAAAACTTCAATATCATTCCTCTTGAATCAATCTCCAATTTGTTTATTCAAATGGAAAACAAAGACTCAGCGCAGCCTCCTGGGCACACCACCGCTACCCACATGCAGCCCATTCAAAAAAAACAATCATACCCGTAGCTGGTAGCACTTATTTTAAGATCAACATTCTGTGTGTTTTCTTTTAACTTAAAATATACTTTCTTACAACTGACTTAAAAAGAAAATGCCAACATTCTTTTAAATTCATCGCCCTTTAATGTGTAGTCATCCATATCCACAGACTGAATTCCCACCAAACAAAAATAGTTGGGAGCACCCCGGTGATTATTATGGACATGCTTATTTTTATTGCCAAAATGACCGCCATGATCCGCCCTTTGTCTATGATTGGTCCCCTTGGAGGATAAGCCACACCCTGAAGTTTCACTGGAATGTGTAACTGGAACCGCCCACTCAAAGGTCTTACTGACTTTAAAATTGTAACTCGATCCACTTTGACATCCTGAAGTGACCGAGGTCTGAGCTCCCCAGAAGACAGCAAGGGCCAGCCAAAGTGCCTTAGCCCAGTCCAAGTGCATGCCTCCCCCAGCCAAAGTGCCTTACCCTGGTCCAAATGCATGCCTCCTCCAGCCAAAGTGCCTTACCCTAGTCCAAGTGCATGCCTCCCCCAGCCAAAGTGCCTTACCCCAGTCCAAGTGCATGCCTCCTCCAGCCAAAGTGCCTTACCCTGGTCCAAATGCATGCCTCCCCCAGCCAAAGTGCCTTACCCCAGTCCAAGTGCATGCCTCCCCCAGCCAAAGTGCCTTACCCTGGTCCAAATGCATGCCTCCTCCAGCCAAAGTGCCTTACCCCAGCGCAAGTGCATCATCCCCCGCCCCCCCACCCCCACCCCACCATAGATGGGGCAAGCATTCTGTATGGATTGTTAACAGGTTTATTGGGTATGAAGTGAATAGTGACAGTGTTGTGACTTCTGGATATCATCCACTCCAACAATGTCCCTTGCAGAGGGTTGAAACAACTTGATCCGTCTTCCCACTACCCATGTCTCTCTCACTCTCCTGCCACCCTCTCTCACTTCCCCGCAGCCTCTCTCACTACCCCCCGCCCCCCGCCTCCCCCAGCCTCTCTCTCTCTCACTCTTGGCCCCAGGACCTCTCTCTCTTCTCTTGGATCCAAGGCCTCCGCTCTCGACCCCAGGACTGCCGCTCTCGGCCCCAGGCCAGCCGGGGGTGGGTGTGGGGAGAGAGTTGGAGCCTCGGGTCCAGCTTCTCGGCTACACGTGGAGGAAATGATTAGGGCCAGGAGGGAAGCGGAGCTTGACGGGGGGCGGGGCTTGTCGCATGTCAGTCAATACAAGTGAAGTACAAGCATGGGGGAGAGGGGGTGGGGGGGTGCGGTGCTTGACAGATGCCTGTCTGTCAAAAAAAATGCAGTACAAATAGTTATAGTGGATTATTATATACCAAGCCTGGAATGACAACACAGGGGTTTAAGTCTAAGATTCTTCAAATGACTGTGAACTATCAGGGTCATGCAGCGAGTGGAGGCTGGCCATTCGTAGAGACAAAGGGGCTGAAATTGCCCCTTTCATTAAGGCCCATTAACACCACAAATCGGTGGCCACGCTGCAGAGAGCAGTGGCTGCCGAGTTTTCAGTAAAAGGCCGGCGAGATTGCTATTGCCCTGCTGTGGATTAGTGGCAGTGTGCAGCCCCACATCTCTTCCCCCCACTTCCGCAGCAGTAACGGACAGCACTCCTAAATGCATCATCACTGTGTGCACCGCTGAGGTCTTGGGCCGGGAGCCCCATTACCCTTTAAAAGTCGTCCGACCACTCGGTGGTGCCAATAGTTGTTTTTTTCGGGTGGTGCATCATTGCTGATGCACACCGCCAGAGTGCCTTAAAGGTTTGGTGATTCCAGTGGCTTTTGTGTTGGTGACTTTTTTGCGTTGTTTATGTAGCGGTGCAAGGCGAGAGTGCGCACTGCTTTGCGAGTGCTGGAGGCACATTCCACCTGCAGAACAGGGAGGCCACTTCGAGGAAGCTGAGCTTGTGGAGGCCTTTGAGATGGGGGTAGTGCTTGCAGGCCAACACCTTCTGCATATTGTGTGTGTCGCCAAGGCATGGAGGAGAAGGCGGCACTGGGAACAACAGCTGCAGAGACAGCGGACAGCGGACCAGAATGGAGAGGGCCATGGAGATGGCCACAGAGGGGAAGCAAGAGAGGTGCCACACGAAGGCCCTCAGCAAGGGCGTCCCCCCAAGGAAGAGAGTCAGATATGGCAACCCCATCCCGCCACCCCCACACAGTGACCCCACCCCTCGGCACCAGATAATGGGTGAGTTGGCCAGGAGGCAGCCTGCAGCGGAGCCAGATGCTGGGCAGCAGCAGCCTGTAGAGGTGAAGGAGGCAGAACAGCAGCAGGGAGCAACCAATCAGCCACCTCACATAGCAGGACGGCCACACAGATGTGGGGTGAGAGGTCATATCGCAATAGGGTCATCCGCCATCAATTCCCATAGACTGATATGAGTGATGATCAGTGCCTGCGCAGACTGAGATTCCGGAAGGACGTCGTCACTGAGCTCTGTAATCTCCTGCAGCCAGAATTGGAGCCACAGACACGGTTGAGGACAACCCTGAGCATGACATCGAAGGTGACTACTGCCCTCAACTTTTATGCCACTGGTTCTTTCCAAGCTGTCACTGCGGAGTCTGCAACATCTCTCAGTTGGCAGCCCATAAAGTGATACGGAAGGTCACAGATGCTCTTTATAGGAGGAGGGCCGACTACTTCTCCTTCCCCATAACCAGGGAGAAGCAATTGGAGCGCCAGACTATTCCTGCATATTAAGTGTTTCCCCAAGTGCATCCATGTAGCTCTCAGCGCACCCTACCAGGCTGCAGAGCAATTCAGAAACCACAAGAGCTTCCTCTCCCTCAATGTACAACTCGTTTACGACCACAACCGCAAGATTATGGAAGTGGATGCCCGGTACCCTGGCACCACCCACGACTCTTTCATACTGCGTCAGTGCGGTGTGCCCCGCCTCTTCACTGGTGCCAGTGAAGATTGTGGCTGGCTCCTGGGTGACAAGGGCTACACGCTAAGCACTTGACTCATGACTCCTCTGCACAACCCGAGAACTGATGGGCAGGTCGCGTACAATGAGAGTCTGACGGCCACCAGGACCATCATCGAACATTCTCAAACAGAGGTCCCTTGCCTGGACAGCTCAGGGAGTGTGCTGCAGTACTCGTCTGAGCGTGTCTCCATATTCATGCTGGTCTGCTGCATGCTCCACAACCTGGCCATCATGAGGGCACAGCCATTGGAGGACGACGCAGCAGCGCCACCTATGGTGGAGGAGGAGGAGGATGCGGGTGGCCAGCCATGCAGGAGGCGGCATCCCCATTGTGACCCTGCAAGGGAAGCAAAACGCCGTCTCATAGCCGCCTGGTTCACATAAGTCAATGCCCACTTAACCCTACATCTCGCCATGTCCATGGGCCAACTTGTGAGCCCTCTCACACATCATTCCCACACACTGAAATGAGAGACCTGATCACAAATTCCAACCACTAAATAAAGATTTATTACAACCCAAACAATGGGTTTCCAAAACACTCACATCATCAATTATCACCCTTGTACAACTCCATTTAAAACTGAGATGAGGAGGAATTTCTTCTCTCAGAGGGTTGTAAATCTGTGGCATTCACTGCCTCAGAGAGCTGTGGAAGCTGGGACATTGAATAAAATTAAGACAGAGGTAGACAGTTTCTTAACTGATAAGGGAATAAAGAGTTATGGGGAGCAGGCAGGGAAGTGGACCTGAATCCTTGATCGGATCAGCCATGATCATATTAAATGGCGGAGCATGCTCGAGGGGCTGGATGGCCTACTTCTGCTCCTATTTCTTATGTTCTTATGTTCTTATGTTCTTATTACCCCTCTTTCGCAGACCTATCCTTACACTACGCCGCAGTGTCTCCCCTGTGGCTGCCTCATTGCTTTGGGAAGGCTGCTGTGTGTTATAGAGGAAGTTACAGATGTCCTTCTCGGATGCCTTCGACCAGCTCTGGCCCTGGAAGGGCCGGCTGAAGACTGGGCCGCATCCTCCTGTGTGCCTTCAGTTGGAAGTGGCCGGGGCGAAGCCATGGTGGGCAGCAATTGCAGAGTGGCAGCTCTTGGCATGGGGCTGCTGTGAGCCGCAGAGGCAACATCAGTATCCTGGTCTGAGGAGCCAGAGCCACTCCCCCGGGGCAGTACCCCACCTCCACCACCAAGCTGCTGGACCACAGGTTGGCGGGGTGTGGTGGCACGTTAGGCCCCCGGTGGACCGTGGTGGACCCAGCTGCAATGGCAGCAGTCAGATCTCGCATAGCCTCCAGCTGACACTGCATGACAGCAGCCACACTCTAGAAGCCATCAGAGAGGAAAGCAGTCAGAGGCTCTGTGCCTTGTTGTCCAGAGTGCATGAGAGCATTCTGAGCTTCCAGGACAGCGGCCATCCTGTCCAAAGAAAGGTCAAAATGAACTCAAGACACAACTGCAAAACCTGCCCTTTAAGAAGGCCAGGGAGCAGCTGCATCGTTAGCATGATGGTTTGCATCAAACGGATCGGAGGGGAATTTCACTGTGCAAACTCCACTCCACAGGCACACCAGTCATAGCAGCCATTACCACCAGGAATTAACACTCCGCTCTGTTTCAGGCCCGAAAAAGGGACATTTCTATCTTACTAACACCCCATCCATATCGGCGGTAACAGAAGGTCAAATGCCCCGTTTCGGGCGGGGGGCAATTTCGGCTCTAAATTCTGTTAAGCGTCCATCCCAAACATTTTAAAGAACTTTCAATGGTTGTGCATTGTCTGTCAGGTTGTGGCGATAAGGATTTTCTGCGACAGCAAAATGATCATCACCTATTTAACATTCTACCATATAATAAATTCAATATTATATCCTGAAAGTCCTTAGATTTCTTTCGAGTAAGCAAATGTTGCAAGGTTGAGTATAAAAGCTTTGGCAGCTTTTGTGATTTGCATAGCTACTTATCCCTCGGGATGAGAATCAGATCCAGCCCTTGAGATTAAAGATCGATGCAAAATCCATTAACAAAGCTATTAGCTGAACACATGCACGCTAATCATATCATTGTCTGTGCCCACGTGTGCAACTTATGATGCCTGCTGACCACTAATCTGAGGCTCACTACCATACTTAATAAATATTTGTTGTAAACCATCAGTGTGCCCTTCTCTAATTAACATGCAGCCTCCAAATCCACTGCTCTATATTCTGCTATTTACCAGTCCAAATATCCTGCTTCCCAATCCTGATGACCTCTATCCCTGTCAGCTCTTTGGGGTAGATCTTGACCTTGATCGATAGTTTAAAACAGGTGATAGTGAATCGGTATAAAATCAGGAATGATGTATCAACACGGACTGCCGATTCGTGATCATCCATTTTACACTATTGCACAAAGTCACAATCTACCCCTTTATGTTGCAAACACCCATTTTTATCAGCAGTGATTACGAAACAGGTGGCTCTCTCTCGGTGTCAGCTTGGCTCAGTTGGTTTCTCTCATCCCTCTGAATCAAGTGTTTGTGGGTTTGAGCACATAATCTAGGCTTTCACTTCAATGTAGTACTCAGGGAATCCTGCATTGTAGGAGTGACGGTTGGAGTGATATCTTTCAGCTAAGACATTGAACTGAGACTTGCGTCCGCCCTCGGTACCCATCCCAGTTCCAGCCCATTTTTCTGGGTGGGGGCTCAGTAAGTATGTATGGTGAGTGTCTGGCAGTATTCCACCATCAAGAGGGAGCCCATAGCTTCAGCAGTGGAAGATCCAGCAAGGGACCTTAAAGGGGGAGGCATAACAAGAGCTTTAGAACCGCAAGGGGAGGATCATCAAGCTGACCATTGGGCTCCTAAAGCAATGGTTTAGGTGCCTTGATGGGCTCGGGTGTTCCCTGTAGTATGCAAGAGAGTCTTCAGCAGATTGACCTGCTGTGACCTGCACAGTATCAATATCCACAGAGGATTGCCGATGGATGGGGCGATGGGCAGGAAAAGTCTTCATATGATGATAGACAGGCAGACAAAGGTAAGGAAAAAGCAGAGGAAGGAGGGTCACTACAATGCCTTGTGGATAGCGATGTGCATTAATTTCTCAAAGGTTCAGTTGAGCAGCTCGATCCAGTTCCATGAAAACTGAAACCAATCCCATTTACAGTAATAGTCCTGGTCACTTCAGTCACCACTCCCTGAATCCTGCATTGTATAACATTGAAAGCATTCCGCCAACTTTTACATCAATGACTTACAAGGTAGAACATAAGAACATAGGAGCCTAAGAAATAGGAGCTGGTGTAGGTAATTTGGCTCTCCAAGCCTGCTCTGCCATTCAACAAGATCATGGCTGATCTTCTACCTCAACTCCACCTTCCCGCACTATCCACATTCCCTTCGTTCCCAAAAACTTATCGACCTCTGGCTTGAATATACTCAATGACTGAGCATCCACATCTCTCTGGGGTAGAGAATTCCAAAGATTCACAACCCTTTGAATTAAGAAATTTCTTCTTCTCTCAGTTCTAAATGGCCGACCCTTTATTTTGAGGCTGTGACCACTGTTTCTAGATTCCCCAGCCAGGGGAAACAACTTCTCAACATTAAGCCTGTCAAATCCCATAAGAATTTTATATGTTTCAATTAGATTACCTCTCATTCTTCCAAACTCTAGGGAATATAGGCCTAGTCTACTCAATCTCTTCTCATAGGCCAATCTCCTCATCCCAGGAACCAGTCTAGTGAATCTTCATTTCACTTCCTCTACGGCACATATGTCTTTCCTTAGGTAAGGAGACCAGAACTGTACACAGTACTCCAGGCGTGGCCTCACCAATACCCTGTATAAGTGTAGTAAGACTTTACTCTTGTACTCTAATTCCTTTGTAACAAATGCTAACATACCATTTGTTTTCCTAATTGCTTGCTATACTTGCATGTTAACTTTTTGTGATTCATTTACAAGGACATCCGGGTCCCTCTGAATGAAAACATTTCTTAGTATCTCGCCATTCATAAAATATTCTGCTTTTTTATTTTTCCTACCAAAGTGGATAAGTTCACACTTGCACACATTGTATTTCATTTGCTAAATACTTCCCCACTAAGTCAACCTGTCTATATCTCTCTACAGTCTCTTTGTGTCCTCCTCTTAGATTACTTTCCCATCTAACTTTGCAGTACCCCGCTAGTTACAGCCTGTCAACCCGAAAAGGTCCTGTTTAGTCCTACTCTCTGTTTTCTTCCATTAACCAATCCTCAATCCATGCCAATATATTACCCCCAAACCCAACCATAATTTTGGTGTAATAACCTCTTGTGTAGCACCTTATCGAATGCTTGTTGAAAATACAAATACATTGCATTCACTGGTTCCCCCTTATCCATCCTACTAGTTACATCTTCGAACAACTCTAACAGATTTTTCAAACACGATTTCCCTTTCATAAAAGAATGTTGAATCTGTCTAATCATATTACAATTTTCTAAGTGCCCTAGTGCCCTAGTCCCTAATAATAGATTCCAGTATTTTGCCTCCTATTGATGTCAGGCTAATTGGCCTACAGTTTCCTGTTTTTTCACTTTGTCCTTTCTTAAATAGCAGGGTTATGTTTGTGATCTTCCAACCCTTAGGGACTGTTCTAGAATATAGGGAATTCTGGAAGATTAATGCCAGTGCATCCACTATCTTTGCAGCTACCTCTTTTAAAACCCTAGGATGCAGGTTGTCAGGTCCAGAGGATTTGTTCCAACTTAGTCCCATTTATTTTTCCAGTATTTTGTCTTTACTTATACTGATTTCTTTAAGTCACTCAATCTCTATAGATCCATGGTTTCCCATTATTTCCAGAATGTTTTTACGTGTCTTCTACTGTGAACATAGATACAAAGTATGTGTTTATTATCTCTGCCATTTCCTATTGCCCATTATAATTTCTCCTGTCTCTCCCTCTAATGGGCCCACATTTACTTTCACTAATCTCTTCCTATTTAAATACCTATAGAAAAGTTTACAATGTTTTTATGTCTCTTGCTAATTTACTCTCGTATCCTTTTTTCTCTTTCCTTATCAATTTCTTGGTCCTCCTTTGCTAAATTCTAAAATCCTTCCAATCCTCAGGTGTACGACTCTTTTAAGCAACATTATAAGCCTGTTCCTTTGATCTAATACAATCTTTAACTTCTCTTTTTAGCCATGGAAGGAACACTTTTCCCATGGGATTTTTATGCCTCAAAAGAATGTATATCTGTTGTAAATTATGTATTAATTCCTTAAATGCTAGTTATTGCTTGTCTACCGTCATACCTTTAAATGTAATTTCCCAATCTACCTTAGCCAACTCGCCCCTTGTCATGTATGTACATGCTGTTTGTAGCCACCAGATGGTGTCATTGTTGGAGGCCACTGAGCAGCACATACATGGTGCTGCTCTGGTATAAAAGGCCAGCCATTTTGAGTCAAACACTTTGGGCCTAAATAAAGAAGAAGCAAGATTGTACCTTGCTTAGTTAAACAGTACTCAGTTTGAACTTTTATTGCATACATAACATTTGACGACGAGAATACAAGAACCTTTGTTTGCAAAATGAGCACGATTGGATTTTTAGAGCGATTCATGGAGAGAGAAGATTGGGTTGACTTTGTGAGCCATTTGAACCAGTACTTTGTGGCTAACAAAACGAAGGGGATCGACGATGCAGATCGGCGCCGGGCCGTGTTCCTCACTGTGTGCGGTTCAAAGATCTACGGTCTGATAAAAAATCTACTGATGCCCAGTGATCCAACAGAGAAAACATACAAGGAGTTATGTATATTGGTACGGGAGCACCTCAAGCCAGACGACGGCATCATCATCTCGAGATACAGGTTTTATACACATGTTCAATCGGAGGGCCAAAGCACGGCGGAATTCGTTGCCAACCTGAGACGTCTTGCGGGGCCGTACAAGTTCGGGATGGTATTGGCAGACATGCTGTGGGACATGCTGTGGGACTATCAACCATGAGGTGATCCTGCGCAAATTTCTGGCGGTGGAGGAGTTAGATTTAAAAAGGGGTATTCAGATCGCTCAATCATGTATGACGACGGACAGGAGTCTAAAGCAAATATCAGTGAAGAACCGAACCTCGGCAAGTACTGTACATGCGATTGATTCGGCGTTCGGCAGAGCGGCACATGGCAGGGTCTATCCGGCTGCATTCGCGAATGATTCGACATTCTGCAGAGCGGCACATGGCAGGGCCTATCCGGCTGCGTTCGCGAATGATTCGACATTCTGCAGAGCGGCACATGGCAGGGCCTATCCGGCTGCGTTTACGAAACCTGTGACTGTCCAAAGTCCGCCAGCGGGAATGTATCTGACTTCTCCGTGTTGGTGTTGTGGGGGAAATCGGCACCAACAGTGCCAATTTAAGCAATATAGTTGCAAAGGCTGTCTGAGAGTGGGGCATCTCCAGCGCAAGTGTCCGCAGATGAGCAAGCGAGCTGCAATATACCACGTGGAGGATGAGAGTCAGACTAGCACGGATCTGGATATGCAATCCGAGATGCCAGAGGAGGAAGTGTATAGACTGTACTCTTTCATAACCAAGAGTAAACTAATTTTGATTAAGGTGAAGTTTAACGGGATACTGGTCGCGATGGAACTGGACACAGGGGCGAGTCAATCAATCATGAACGAGAGGGCATTTAATAAGCAGTGGGATACTAAGACTGTGAGGCCAGGCTGAGCCTTGTTAACACCAAGCTGCGCACGTACACCAAAGAACTGATAAAGGTGATTGGCAGTGCATAAATTAATATGTCGTATAACAGTGCAGTTCATGAGTTACCGCTGTGCATTGTTCCAGGTAATGGCCCAATTCTGTTCGGCAGGAGCTGATTGGAGAAAATCACTCCAACCAGTTGGAACAACATAAAGGCATTGTCGTCGTCGGAAGTATTGAGCAAGTTCCCCTCGCTGTTCGAACTGGGTCTCGGCAACTTCACGGGAGCCAAGGTGTAGATCCACATGGACTCAGATGCAAGACCCGTCCATCATAAAGCTTGGGCAGTGCCGTATATGATGAGGGAGAAGGTTGAAATTGAACTGGACAGACTCCAGCGTGAAGGGATCATATCACCGGTTGAATTTAATGAATGGGCCTGCCACATTGTTATTCTCCCGAAAAGTGATGGCACAGTCAGAATCTGTGCAGACTACAAAGCTACAATCAACAGGGTTTCGAAACAAGATCAGTACCCGTTACCGAAGGCTGATGACTTGTTTGCGACGCTAGCCGGAGGGAAGTCGTTCACAACTTGACGTCGGCCAATATGACACAGGAGTTGGTCGAGATGTCGAAGAGACTTACGTGCATTAACAGGCACAAAGGACTGTTTATTTATCACAGGTGCCCATTTGGAATTTGCTCGGCTGCAGCAATATTCCAGAGGAACATGGAAAGTTTACTGAAGTCCGTTCCCAGAACCGTCGTGTTCCAAGATGACATCCTGATTACCGGTCATGACTCCAGGGAACATCTGAACAACCTGGAAGAGGTTCTACTGCGTTTGGACAGAGTGGGACTCAGACTTAAATGCTCGAAGTGCGTCTTCATGGCACCGGAGGTCGAATTTCTCTGGAGGAAAATCGCCGCTGATGGCATCAGACCTACTGACGTGAAAACCAAAGTCATCAAGAATGTACCCAAGCTGCAGAACGTGACGGAGCTGCATTCATTCCTGGGTCTACTCAACTATTTTGGTAACTTCCTACCTAAATTGAGCACCTTACTTCAACCATTGCACATGCTATTGAGAAAAGGCAACAACTGGGTGTGGGGCACGTTGCTTTGCTCGAACAAGTTGCTGGTACATTATGGCCCATGTAAATGTCTAGTTTTGACCTGTGACGCATCGTCATATGGAATTGGTTGCATGTTACAACAAGCCAAAGAGTCAGGGAAACTTTAACCTGTCGCGTATGCATCCAAAAGTTTATCTAAAGCAGAAAGAGCCTACAGTATGGTAGAAAAAGAAGCTTTAGTGAGTGTGTACAGTGTTAAAAAGATGCATCAATACCTGTTCGATCTGAGGTTTGAATTAGAGACTGATCACAAGCCGTTCATTTCATTGTTTTCTGTGAGTAAAGGTATCAATACCAACGCTTCATCCCGCAGGTGGGCGCTGACATTATCTGCCTATGATTATGTCATTCGCCACAGACCTGGCACAGGGAATTGTGCCGATGCTTTGAGCCGGTTGCCTTTGCCCACACCAGAGGTGGAAATGCCACAACTGGCAGATTTAATGTTAATCATGGATGCTTTTGAGAGTGAAGGTACCCCTATCACGGCTAAATAAGTTAAGACCTGGACCAGCCAGGACCCGATATTATCGGTGGTAAAGGGTTGCATCCTCAAAGGGGATTGGTCTGCCATACCTAAGCAAATGTGCGAGGAGCCCAAACCATACATTCGTCGCAAGGACGAATTGTTTATTCAAGCAGATTGCATATTGTGGGGCAATCGAGTTGTAATGCCGAAGAGAGGGAGCGAGAACTTTGTAAATGAGTTATACAGCACACATCCTGGTATAGTGATGATGAAGGCCATCGCCAGGTCCCACGTATGGTGGCCAGGAATTGATTCTGAGCTGGAAGCATGCGTGCATTAGTGCAACACCTGCATGCAGCTCAGCAAAGCACCGGCGGAATCGCCGCTGAGTCTGTGGTCATGGCCATCCAAACCTTGGTCCCTTTCTGGTTTGGTGGATGCTTATTCGAAGTGGATAGAATGCATAATTATGTCATCCAGTACGTCCACGGCAACCATAAAGAATCTCAATGTCATGTTCGCGACACATGGTCTGCCTGACATAGTGATTCACCAGTCAGGACTTTCAGGAGTTTGTAAAACTTAACGGCATAAAACATGTAAGGTCAGCACCATTCAAGCCTGTGTCCAACGGGCAAGCAGAACGTGCAGTACAAATTATCAAGCAAAGCATGAGGAGAGTAACCCAAGGGTCACTGCAGACCTGCATGTCTTGCATACTGCTGAGTTACAGGACAAGACCCCACACACTCACAGGGGTCTCGCCTGCTGAACTCATGATGAATAGGGGTCTTAAGACCAAGTTATCTCTTGTACACCTCGATTTAAGTAATCATGTTGAATACAGAAGACAGAGTCAACAAGGGTACCACGATCGCGCAACTGTGTCACGCAAAATTTCTGTTAATGAACCTGAATATGTGTTGAATTATGGTCAGGCTCCCAAATGGATTGCTGGTACGGTCATGGCCAAGGAGGGCAACAGAGTATTTGTTATTAAGCTCAAGAATGGGCAAACTTGCAGAAAACACATAGATCAAACAAAGCTGAGGTACACAGACAAGCCAGAGCAGTCGGACGAAGAAACCGTCGAAGACCAACCAACCTACCAGCAGCCTTCAGTGGACTCAAGGGTCATCAGTGAACCTGGAATTTCCATCATGGACTTCTCAATAAAAATGGACTTGCAATTCCTGACATGGCCACTGCCACCCCCAACAAGTCAGCCATCCAGCCACCAGTCACAACAGACTCCGCACATTCACCCAAGGCTGCAATTGAACTGAGACGGTCAACCCAGGAGCGTAAAGCACCGGACCATCTCAACCTGTGAAAGACTGTAACAAGAACTCAGAGGAGGGTATTGTCATGTATGTACATGCTGTTTGTAGCCACCAGATGGTGTCATTGTTGGAGGCCACTGAGCAGCACGCACATGGTGCTGCTCTGGTATAAAAGGCCAGCCATTTTGTGAGTCAGGCACTTTAGGTCTAAATAAAGCAGAGCCAAGGTTGTACCTTGCTTAGTTAAACAGTACTCAGTTTGAACCTTTATTGCATACATAACACCCCTCATACCTACGTAGTTTGCTTTGATTAGGTTTAAGACCCTAGTTTCAGACTTTACTAAATCGCTTTCAAACTCAATATAAAATTCTATCATATTATGGTCACTCTTCCCGAAAGGTTTTTTATTAACCCTTTCTCATTGAACAATACTAGATCTAAAATGGCCTGTTCCGTAGTTGGTTCCTCAACATACTGATCCAGAAAACTGTCTTGTATGCATTCCATTTACTTGCCCTCCACACTATTACTGCAAATTTGATTTGCCCAGTCTATATGTAGATTAAAGTCCCCCATGATTACCTTATTACCCTGGTTACAATTGTCTCTAATTTCCTGAATTAAACTCTGCCCGACATTACCACTACTGTTTGGGGGCCTATAAACAACTACCACCAATGTTTTCTGCCCCTTGCTGTTTCTTTGCTCTACCCAAACTGATTCTACTTCTTGATTTTCCGAGCGAAGATCCTTTCTCTCTACTGTCTTTATCTCATCCTTTATTATCAGGGCTACCCCTCCTCCTTTTCCATTTTGCCTATCTCTTCTAAAAGTTATGTATCCTGTAGTATTTAATTCCTAATCGTGGTCACTTTGCAACCACGCCTCCTTAATGGCTATTAGATCAAACCTATTCATTTCTATCTGCGCTATGAATTCATCTATTTTGTTGGGAATACTTCACGTATTCAGATCTAGTGCCTTTACTTTTGACTTTTTTCTATTTTACCCTGATGATGGCGTATTACCTTTGTTACTCTCTATGTCCCTTCCTAACCCATTCTGCTTATTTTTACCCAAACTCTGCTCTTTTCTAGAGTCTTGACATTTCTCTTGCTACTTTTAAATTTACTCTTTCCTGAATCCTCCAACCCCACCCACCTTGATTAGTTTAAAGCCCTGTCTGCTGCCCTAGTTATTCGATTCACCCGGACACTGGTTCCAGTCGGTTTAAGTGGAGCTCGTCCCAACAGAACAGCTCCCTCTTTCCCCGGTACTGATGCCAGTGCCCCATGAAGCAAAACGGCTGCCTCCCACACCACTCTTTAAGCTATGCTAATTTGCTTATTTCTCCACCAGTTGATGCATGGCTGATGTAACAATCCAGAGATTATTACCTTTGAGTTCCTGTTTTTTAATATGGACCCCAGCTCTTCAAAATCTCTCAGCATTCCTAGTTCTAACTATGTTGTTGGTTCCTATGACAACTGGATCCTCCCTTCACACTCCAAGATCTTCTCCAGCACGAGGAGATGTCTGTCACCCTGGCAGGCAACACAACCTTCGAAACTCCCTGTCGTGGCTGCAGAGAGTAGTATCTATCCCTCTGACTATACTGTCCCCTACCACAACTACATTCCCTTTCACTCCCCCCACTTGAATGGCCTCCTGCACCATGGTGCCATGGTCAGCCTGCTCCTCCATCTTGCAGGCTTTTCCCTCATCCACATAGGCAGCAAGAACCTCATACCTGTTGGATAAGAACTGTTATGTCTTGGATAAGGAGTCAGACTAGATACTGCAGGCTCAAAGTAAGTGTGACCTTAGTTCTTTATTACAGATCTCAGAGTGCCTCTCCAGCCTGTGAGACCTCCTTATATACAGGTGCTCCCAAGGGATTGTGGGATCCCTTCGGACTCCAGACAATAAGTCCTCTGGTGGTTGGACATGGTGATTACAGGTTTACATATATAACAAGGACAAAGGCCGAGGCTCCTCCAGCATTGCACCTAGGGTCCCCTTACCTGCCTGAGTTGCAGTCACACTCTTCTGTTCCTGACCACTAACCAGACCTGTACCATTATGTAACTGAAGGGGTGTGACTGCCTCTTGGAACAAAGTGTCCAGGTAACTCTCGCCCTCCCTGATGCCCTGCAATGTCTGCACCTCAGATTCCAGCTCAACAACTCTGAGTTTAAGTTCCTCAAAATGCAGGCACTTATTGCAAACATAGTTGTCCGGGATCACAATGCTCTCCACAAACTCTCACATTCTGCAGTTGCAGCACCCCATCTGCACTGCCATCCCTGTATGATATTTTTATATTTAATGAAATTAAATTAAATTTGTATTTAAGTAATGTAGTTTACAGTTTAGTTCCTTGACTATTTGCTAGATCTAGATTAAGTAATGGATAATGAAATTAAATATCTACCTTTTTTTTTATTTGTTCATGGGTGTGGGTGTCGCTGGCAAGGCCAACATTTATTGCCCATCCCTAATTACCCTTGAGAAGATGGTGGTGAGCTGCCTTCTTGAACTGATGCAGTCCGTGTGGTGAAGGTATTCCCATAGTGCTGATATGGAGGGAGTTCCAGGATTTTGACCCAGCGATGATAAAGGAATGGCGATATGCTTCCAAATCAGGATAGTGTGTAACTTGGAGGGGAATGTGGAGGTGATGGTGTTCCCATGCGCCTGCTGCCCTTGTCCTTCTATGTGGTTGAAGTCGTGGGTTTGGGAGGTGCTGCCGATGAAACATTGGCAAGTTGCTGCAATGCATCTTGTAGATGGTACACACTGCAGCCACGGTACACCAGTGATGGAGGGAGTGAATGTTTAAGGTGCTAGATGGGGTGCCAATCAAGCGGGCTGCTTTGTCCTGGATGATGTCAAGCTTCTTGAGTGTTGTTGGAGCTGCACTCTTCCAGGCAAGTGGAGAGTATCCAATCACACTACTGACTTGTGCCTTGTAGATGGTGGAAAGGCTTTGGGGAGTCAGCAGGTGAGACACTTGCCGCAGAATACTCAGCCTCTGACTTGCTCTTGTTGTCACAGTGTTTATGTGACTGGTCCAGTTAAGTTTCTGGTCAATGGTGACCCCTAGGATGTTGATCGTGGGGAATTCAGCGATGGTAGTGCTGTTGAATGTCAAGGGATGGAGGTTAGACTCACGCTTGCTGCAGATAGTCATTGCCTGGCTCTTGTGTGGCACGAATGTTAAGTGCCACTTATCAGCCCAAGTCTGAATGTCGTCTAGGTCTTGTTGCAAGCTGGCATGGACCGCTTCATTATCTGAGGAGTTGCGGATGGAACTGAACACTGCGAAGTCATCAGCGAACATTTCCACTTCTGATCTTATGCTGGAGGGAAGGTCATGGATGAAGCAGCTGAAGGTGGTTGGGCCTTGGACACTAAGCAACTCCTGCAGTGATGTCCTGGGGCTGTGATGATTGATCACCAACCACCACAACCATCTTCCTTTGTGCTAGGTATGACACCAGCCAATGGAGAGTTTTCCCCCTGATTCACATTGACTTCAGTTTTACTAGGGCTCCTTGATGCCACACTCGGGCAAATGCTCCCTTGATGTCAAGGGCAGTCACTCTCACCTCACCTCTGGAATTCAGCTCTTTTTTCCAATTTTGGACCACGGCTGTAATGAGGTCTGGAGCTGAGTGGTCCTGGCAGGAACCAAACTGGGCATCGGTGAGCAGATTATTGGCGAGTAAGTGCCGTTTGATAGCACTGTCGATGACACCTTCCATCACTTTGTTGATGATTGAGAATAGACTGATGGGGCAGTAATTGTCCGGATTGGATTTCTGCGTTTTGTGGACAGGACATACCCTAGGCAGCTTTCCACATTGTCAGATAGATGCCAGTGTTGTAGCTGTACTGGAACAGCTTGACTGGATGCGCGGCTAGTTCTGGAGCACAAGTCTTCAGCACGACAGCCAGGATGTTGTCAGAGCCCATAGCTTTTGCTGTATCCAGTGCGCTCAGCCATTTGTTGATATCACATGGAGTGAATCGAATTGGCTGAAGACTGTTTGCTGTGATAGTGGGGATCTCAGGAGGAGGCTGACATGAATCATCCACTCGGCACGTTTGGCTGAAGATGGTTGCGAATGCTTCAGCCTTGTCTTTTGCACTGGCATGCTGGGCTCCGCCATCATCAAGGATGGGGATATTCATGGAGCCTCCTCCTCCCATTAGTTGTTTAATGGTCCACCATTCATGACTGGATGCTGCAGGACTGCAGAGCTTTGATTTGATCCGTTGATTGTGGGATTGCTCAGCCTTCTCTTTGTCATGCTCCTTCTGCTGTTTAGCATGTATGTAGTCCTGTGCTGCAGCTTCCCCATTTGGCATCTCATTTTTAGGTATGCCTGGTACTGCTCCTGGCATGCTCTTCTGCACTCCTCATTGAACCAGAGTTGGTGCCCTGGCTTGATGGTGATGGTAGAGTGAGGGATAAGCCAGACCATGAGGTTACAGATTGTGGTGGAATGCAATTCTGCTTCTCCTGATGGCCCACAGTGCCTCATGGATGCCCAGATTTGAGCTGATTGATCTGTCCTGAATCTATCCCATTTAGCACGGTGTTAGTGCCACACAACACGATGGATGGTGTCCTCAGTGTTAAGATGGGACATTGTCTCCACAATAACTGTGCAGTGGTCACTCCTACCAATGCTGTCATGGACAGATGCATCAGCGACAAGTAGATTAGTGAGGATGAGGTCTGTTGTACATGTAAATAAACAGACTTACTGAACCAGGAGTAAAGTAACTTAACTGTGTGCTTTATAACATCAACCCAAAATGGTGACTTAAAACCAGCATGAGTCAGAATGTTTGCAGCATAGTGTGAATAGCTCTCGCTATTGCCTGTCTGGTGTCATGTAACAAACACATAGGGCTAGAACTTCCACTTTTTTTGCATGCTCAATGCCCATTAATGCCCATTTTACCGCTGAAATGACGTATAACAACCATATATCGCCCATTTTGCCACAAATTGGAAACTGGCAGGCATTTTTCAGAAAATTATCGTTGGGCATTACTTTCCCCGTGAGCTTAACAGCGGGAAAAAATATTACCGGTCACCCACTTTTTTGGGGCGGAATCATCAGAATGGGCGAATTCAACGCCCATAATATCGCCCGGCGTTACTTTCCACACAGATTTAACGCCGAAATTCAATATTAATGCCCGCCCACTTTTATTTTGTCGTAAAGAGCCCATTTGGCAAAACTAACACCCAGGAGATTGCCCACTGTCACTTTCCCCACCTCGCACACATAGCGCCCACAATATCGCTCACCCAAAAAACCGTCCACAAAAAGTGAAACTGTTCTGAACGAACACCAGCGGTGTGGCTGGCATTTTTAAAATCTCACTCTTATGTGAGGAGCTGAAATCTGAACGATTTGCCTGAAATAGTGTTGATGTGAGTGACAATGCTGACACACTGCTCTGTGTGTGCAGCTCAGACATCAATGGTGCCCATCAACTTGGTGCCAGTTAAAGTTTACATTGATTGATGTTAAGTTGTATTTAACCCTTTCATATTAAGGAATCAACAGTGTGTAACGATGCAGCTATCTGAGACAATGCACAACAAGGTTACGTTCAATAACAAAAATGATATACCAACATTGGTCTGAAATCACAAGTATCACAGGCAATAACACCCAACCCCCACCCACACCCCACTTTTTCCACCATTGACATAAATCACATGTCACCATGTCCAGCGACACAGAATACAAAGGCAAAGCAGGAGGGTGGTCCTCAGACCATATACATTGCAACAAATTACACACACCCAGATGGAGATATAACACAGCCATCACCTGCGGACATGCACCTCACTTTCCTTCCCCCCTCCCCTTCTTCTCCCCATCTTTACCACTTCCCCTCCTCGCTCCACGGTGCCTGTCCGAGGAGCTCCTCAAGCTGTGCCTCATTGGGGGGGATGAAGGCAGATGCGGTCGTTGCACGTGTACGGGAGAGGGGGAAACCGAGGGAGCAACATTCTCTGATGCAGAAGCAGGATCTTGGTCCTTGTTCTCATCTGTCGTTTGCAGTGGTGGTGCGGAACCTAGGGGTGGAACGCTGCATTCGGGGACCACTAGGAGGCCTGTGCCAGCAGTGTTCCTGGCTATCGCATCCAGGGCCTCCGCCATGCGCGGAATGCTCTTGGTCATATTGGCCAGCTGTCAGGATATGCCTCCCAATGCTTCGATGAGCTGGTCACCAATGTCTACAGTCCTGGACAACTGTACCATCTCTCCGCTGTCATGTGGCACTCGTCTAACAGACCTGCCGTGTCCATGGGAGCTCTGCGGGGTCGGTGCCGTCCTGGGGACAAACGGGGTGCCCTGTGATGAGGTACTTGGGTCCGGTACCTCCAGAGTGGAGGCGGGAATGACCGCAGGACCACTAGATGGCCTTGGGGTGGAATGGCTTCTGGAGCGTGGCGATGCAGGTTCCTCAAAATCTGCACTCTCATCCGTGGAGAACAGACCCAACGGATTGACGGGCAAGAATCGGAGCTCCTCAGCACCAGATGTAGGATTGTCCAGAGAGCCATGCCTCTGTGGTCTTGCCTTGGGACGCACTGCTGGCTGAGCTGAAAAACACAAATTAGGTTATTAGAGGAGAAGGGGGTGCTAGGGTCACAAGGTGAGTCCAGCGCTACTCACAGCTTTTGCACAACAAAAGCAGCATCGCTCTCAAAATCATCGCAGACATCACATTTCAAGACGATTAACACACTTGCATTCCAATGATTTTCATTAGGTCATCATTATTTCTATGACAAATTTAGAAATCATCCATCATATATAATTGTTCAGATATGAGTGGGTGTGGCATCTATTGACTTTAAATGACGCAATGGTGTAAGCTTTACTCACGTGGTGTCACGTCAGGGTCTTAACGTGGATGAATTAACTGAGCAGATAGCTGTTAATGGATATGATGTAATTGGGATTATGGAGACATGGCTCCAGAGTGACCAAGGCTGTGAACGCAACATCCAAGGATATTCAATATTCAGGAAGGATAGACAGAAAGGAAAAGGAGTTGGGGTAGCATTGCTGGTTAAAGAGAAAATTAATGCAATACTAAGGAAGGACATTAGCTTGGATGATGTAGAATCGGTATGGGTAGAGCTGCGGAACACCAAAGGGCAGAAAACGCTGGTGGGAGTTGTGTACAGACCACCAAACAGTAGTAGGGAGGTTGGGGATGGCACCAAACTGGAAATTAGGGATGCGTGCAATAAAGGTACAGCAGTTATCATGGGTGACTTTAATCTACATGCAGATTGGCCTAACCAAACTGGTAGCAATACGGTGGAGGAGGATTTCCTGGAGTGTATAAGGAATGGTTTTCTAGACCAATATGTCGAGGAACCAACTAGGGAGCTGGCCATCCTAGACTGGGTGATGTGTAATGAGAAAGGACTAATTGGCAATCTTGTTGTGCGAGGCCCCTTGGGGAAGAGTGACCATAATATGGTAAAATTCTTCATTAAGATGGAGTTAATTCAGTTAATTCAGATACTTGGGTCCTGAACTTAAAGAAAGGTAACTTCGATGGTATGAGACGTGAATTGGCTAGGATAGACTGGCGAATGATACTTAAAGGGTTGACGGTGGATAGGCAATGGCAGACATTTAAAGATCACATGGATGCACTTCAACAATTGTACATCCCTCTCTAGTATAGAAATAAAACAGCGAAGGTGGCTCAACCGTGGCTCACAAGGGAAATTAGGGATAGTGTTAAATCCAAGGAAGGGGCATATAAATTGGCCAGAAAAAGCAGCAAACCTGAGGACTGGGAGAAATTTAGAATTCAGCAGAGGAGGACAAAGGATTTAATTAGGAGGGGGAAAATAGAGTAAGCTTGCAGGGAACATAAAAACTGACTGCAAAAGCTTCTGTTGATATGGGAAGAGAAAAAGATTAGTGAAGACAAATGTAGGTCCCTTGCAGCCAGAATCAGGTGAATTTATAATGGGGAATAAAGAAATGGCAGACCAATTGAACAAATATTTTGGTTCTGTCTTCACTAAGGAAGACACAAATAGCCTTCCGGAAATACGAGGGGACCAAGGATTTAGTGAGAAGGAGGAATTGAAGGAAATCCTTATTAGTCAGGAAATTGTGTTAGGGAAATTGATGGGATTGAATGCCGATAAATCCCCAGGGCCTGATAGTCTGCATCCCATAGTACTTAAGGAAGTGGCCCGAGAAATAGTAGATGCATTGGTAGTCATTTTCCAACATTCTATAGACTCTGGATCAGTTCCTATGGATTGGAGGGTAGCTAATGTAACACTACTTTTTAAAAATGGAGGGAGAGAGAAAACAGGGAATTATAGACCGGTTAGCCTGACATCGGTAGTAGGGAAAATGTTGGAATCAATTATTGAAGATGTAATAGCAGCACATTTGGTAAGCAGTGACAGGATCGGTCCAAGTCAGCATGGATTTATGAAAGGCAAATCATGCTTGACAAATCTTCTAGAATTTTTTGAGGATGTAACTAGTAGAGTGGATAAGGGAGAACCAGTGGATGTGGTGTATTTGGACTTTCAAAAGGCTTTTGACAAGGTCCCACACAAGAGATGAGTGTGCAAAATGAAAGCATATGGTATTGGGGGTAATGTATTGACGTGGATAGAGAACTGGTTGTCAGCGAGGAAGCAGAGAGTGGGAATAAACGGGTCCTTTTCAGAATTGCAGGCAGTGACTAGTGGGGTACCATAAGGTTCAGTGCTGGGACCCCAGCTATTTACAATATACATTACTGAATTGGACGAAGGAATTGAATGTAATATCTCCAAGTTTGCAGATGACACTAAGCTGGATGGCAGTGTGAGCTGTGAGAAAGTTGCTAAGAGGCTGCAGGATGACTTGGACAGGTTAGGTGAGTGGGCAAATGCATGGCAGATGCAGTATAATGTAGATAAATGTGAGGGTTATCCACTTTGGTGGCAAAAACAGGAAGGCAGAATATTATCTGAATGGTGACAGATTTGGAAAAGGGGAGGTGCAACGAGACCTGGGTGTCATGGTACATCAGTCATTGAAAGTTGGCATGCAGGTACATAGGTGGTGAAGAAGGCAAATGGCATGTTGGTCTTCATAGCGAGAGGATTTGAGTATAGGAGCAGGGAGGTCTTACTGCAGTTGTTCAGGGCCTTGGTGAGGCCACACCTTGAATATCGTGTACAGTTTTGGTCTCCTAATCTGAGGAAGGGCATTCTTGCTATTGAGGGAGTGCAGTGAAGGTTCACCAGACTGATTTCCGGGACAGCAGGACTGACATATGAAGAAAGACTGGATCGACTCGGCTTATATTCACTGGAATTTTAGAAGAATGAGAGGGGATCTCACAGAAACATATAAAATTCTGATGGGATTGGACAGGTTAGATGCAGGAAGAACATTCCCGATGCTGGGGAAGTCCAGAACCTGGGGGTCACAGTCTAAGGATAAGGGGTAAGCCATTTAGGACCAAGATGAGGAGAAACTTCTTCACTCAGAGAATTGTGAACCTCTACCACAGAAAGTTGTTGAGGCCAGTTTGTTAGATATATTCAAAAGGGAGTTAGATGTGGCCCTTATGGCTAAAGGGATCAAGGGGTATGGAGAGAAAGCAGGAATGGGGTACTGAAGTTGCATGTTCAGCCATGATCATATTGAATTGTGGTGCAGGCTCGAAGGGCCAAATGGCCTACTCCTGCATCTATTTTCTATGTTTCTATGTTTCTACGTCTGCAGATGCATCCGTAGTTGTCCGGTGGTGCTTCCCCACGAGTGCAAGCACATGCACCCCCATGTCAGTGATGTCGCTGGGGACTGGTGGCCCCCCACCCATTCGCCTCTGCACGGATCTCATCGTCGATAGCTTCTTCTGTAAAAGGTGACAGGACGACATGGCATGAGATCATTGCATGATATCATTGCTGGGTACTGTCACAAAGACTGATACAATACATAACTGACAGATGTACTCATCATTATTATGAAAATTATCCTTCTTTACCTAAAGACGTGCACCGTGCCCACAGGCTTTGAGTAAAACATTCCCGGTAAAAGTGAAAGACCTCACAAATGATGATAGTCACTCATGACTGTTACAAATAAAATTATATAAATAAATAAGTACATGTAAATCAATGTAATACTTACTCTTGCGGATCCCACAATGCCGTTTGCAGCATTGGTTGCCCTCACACACCTCGTTGGTCGCCGACAAGAACACCTCTGCTATCTCGGTCCATATCTTCTGGTATGCCTTTTGGGGTGGGCTTCCCACACCCTCCCTGTGTCAAATCACCCCAGCGTAACACGACCTCCTGCAGGAGGGAGGCATTTTCCTCATCCGAGAACCTCCTGGCTCTTTTGCGCCCTCCAATGTGCTCCTCTCCCACCTCACTGCTCTCTTCAGCATCAGTCTCCACAGCGTGCCGTGATGCCTCCTCCTCTCTCTCTATTATAGGCCAAATTTGGGCAAATATGTGGCTGGTAACAGCTACTTTTTGTTTGCCAACTTGCTGTGAAGCTCTAAAGGCTCCTTCCTTCCTCCCAAAGCAGCCACACCACACGCAGCCACGCCTTCAGACCCTCTGAGCTCCCTCTCTCTCTGTCCCCTCTTCTGCGCATGTCATGATGACCCTTGACATCCAGAATCGCGGGAATCGAGCGTTGCCATGCCATTGCTAAGGACGGCCAACTTTATTGCAGAATGACAAAAAAATGTAACACTACCGCCCATTTTATATCGCTCGCGGTAACGCCCATTTTCAAAAGTGGAGACTAGGTGGTTTGAGAATGGGCGAGAAACCGGTTATCTATAAACCCTTTTTTAACGCCCACGACAGAAATATCGTCTGGGCGATAATCACAAAAGTGGAGGTTCTAGCCCATAGAGTGTGAATACAATGGGCCCGAAATTCACCGTCCCCGATGGGACCACTACCGCGGGGTTTGGGTGGTCGATCGAAAAAATCAATCATCGGTCGCAGTTGGGTACTTTTCCCTCCCCGAGCCATATTCAGCTCAGGGAGGATTTCAGCGGTGTTCACTTCCGCCAGAAACAGTGCGGTGAAGCCGCTGTAAAGGAAGGCTTCCAGCGGAGATCTGTTCACCGAGGAAAAGGTAGAACTTTCCCCGGCAGTGCCCCCGCGAGGTTTTCGATGCGGTGCTCGAACGTGACACTGCTGGGGCCCTTTGGTAGGTGTTGGGGTAAAAAGACTTCTCTTCTTCAAGGTGGACTCCCTGATATAAGGAATCGACATCCACTCGTATAGTAACCACGTAATCACTCAGATGAAACCTTAGTTCAACCGGTCTTTATTCAAGCATGCAGGGGAATAGTTCAAGAATGAACCGTCGAGATACAAGGGTTCTACTTACACAGTTACACAGTTTTTTGAGGTGTGCGACCCTCCTACAAAACTTCTATGACCACCGATTGGCCTACAGCTTATCAGCACAACTTCATTCATTCATAGACCCTTATCAGACTGGCTGCTGAGTGGTTTCCCAACCTGTCCATCTCCCAGCAGATGTCAACCTTCTGGAATGTGTTGTTCTGCAGTGTCAACTTTGCCTCTGATGTGTGGTTTAACCTTGCTTCCCATGGCCTGTTGTGCATCTGGTTTCTTATCCTCCCTTTCCCATGCGCTCCAGCCATAACTATCTCTTTCTCATGAGTGCAGTTGCTGCTACAATCTATGTTTCCAGACAACTTAGTCCTTACTGGCCTTGGTAGGTGCTGATCCTTTAAATGTACTGAATATGTTATTTTCTATCATTCTGTACTAAAGTTCAACACACTTGATGTTTCATTTATCATCAAGCTTTGCTTCTTAGCCTTTCTCCAAAAACGCATTTGCAAGTGAGTTTTATAAGCGAGCTTGACATATATAAGTGAGTTTTACATACAATCTGTCAATAGGCGATATTACAATCCTTACCATGAGGTGAAGAAACTCCCGACTCCTCACAACCTCCTAATATTGATAAGCCCTTTAATCTGAACCATTTCACTACCTCCAGCATCCACTTTAGTGACCATCTGTCTGTCTAATTCCACTTTGGTGACAATACTTTACGCTCTTACTATATACCCCCTTACAGTAGGTAAAATGTTTTATTACTTATTATTGTTTTTATTTCATTTTCCAGCATGCATCTGCAGTATTTATCTTTTGATATAGTTTTATTAATTATTAATGTTTTTTTTTCATTTTCCAGCATTTGCAGTATTTATCTTTTCATATAATTTTACTAATTGTTTTGGCTACATTAAACCTGCCGAGTGCTGCTCAGAGGTTTGCACATACCCCTGTACTTTCATACAACTTTCAGGTCTGACTCTTTCATGGAGTCGTGTGAGCTGCAGTGTTCACCATGAGAATGGGAGGAGTGTTGGGAAGGCGACACCTGGTACACCTGGTCAGATGCAGGGTGGCACACAGGAGAAGGCATCACTGTCAGCACCGTGCAGAGAGGCAGCGGGCAAAAGAGACAGCAGCCATGATTCGTTCATTCTGCACCAGACCAGTGTGCACGCGTCTTCACCGGCCAATCAGGATTGCGGTGGGTTGCTTGGGGACAAGGGATATCCCCTGTCGACTTGGCAACTCACTCCTCTGTGGAACCCCAGGATAGTGCCAGAGCATGCATACAATGACGCTCATTGTGCCATCAGGTGCTTCATCGAGCAGTGCATAGGCATCCTTAAGCAGAGGTTCCGGTGCCTGGACCGCTCTGGTGGCACCTTGCATACTCTCCTCAATGGGTCTCCATAATCATCGTGTTTTGCTGCATGCTGCACAACCTGGCCATCCTGAGGGAATAGCCGCTGAAGGTCGAGCCAGCAGTACCACCTGAGGCGAAGGAGGTGCAGGAGGAGGAGGAGGCACAGGAGGAGGAGGAAGATCCCCATCGCCCCAGAGCTTGGACCCATCGCAACCCTGGAAGGGCTATGCAGACTGGCCAGCACCCTCCTGGGATGGTGTGTCCTCACATATATGGAGGTGCCTGATACCTCCCCTGAAATCTCCCTCCATATATTATGCACTGGCGGTCTGCCAGGTCTCCCCACGTCAGGAAACAGTATACTTCTTCTGTCCTCCACACCATCCATCAGTGTCTCCAGCTCCGTATCAGTGAACCTGTTGGCTCTCCTTGTACCTCTTACACCAGCCATCCTTCCAAACTTCTTCTTCCATCAGGGCCTTGCTACAAACCCTGGCCTTTAAAAAGGCCGAAGAGCAACTGGCTCCTTAGAACCCTGACCTGCATGCTGAATTTCTCATAAAGCTCAAATTAAGACAGCCACACCACTGAAAAATCCATTTTGGAAGGATTCATTAGCACTGGAACCCATTTGTTCACTGTTGGAGCTGAATATGGGAAGGCCCAGCCGCAAAAACATTTTGGCGCTAATGGCCACAAAAAGGTGGGGAGGAGCACCAGCTTTCCAGCAGTACTGAATTTCAGGCCCAAAATATTTCCCCCCTTTTGAAAATAAGGTCTATGAACAGACAAAATCCTTGAGATAGCCAGATCGTATTCTGATATGCTGAGACCGGCATGGAGCTTGCAATGTTTGATCGAGGTTTTTGGTTGAGAGACAGAACGGTGCCTCTGTTCCGTCCTGCTAGTCTGTTGGCCTGTGAGTTGGGATCAGTCTATGAGCGTCCATCAAGTTCCATCATCGAGCTCGTAGGTGTGAGGGCTGAACTTTCGCCCGATCTGTTTTGGAGGCAAAAGTGAAGATGTGAGCTTATGACTACGGTTTGGGCGCTTAACTCTGACCCAATCTCCGTTCTTCAGTTGGGGCTTTTGAGCGGGTCATTTTATGTCAATATACAACTTCGCTTTTCGTTGGCGTTCCGAAATCTGGTATGTGAGTGTGGTTATCTTTGCGCTAGGTTTGGCTGGGGGTTTGAGAATGTCCAGTAGCCAGCAAAGATTCTGCTCAACCATGAGCTCAGCAGGTATCTTCCCAGTTAGGGAGTGCTTTGTTGAACGGTATGTGTGGAGAATGGTTTGAATTGCTTCGTCAAATATTTGGCCTGCTGCAAGGTTGGCTTTCCACCCCTCTTTTGATGGCGCGGTTAAATCGCTCAACACCTCCGTTGCTTTGAGGATTGTCCCGAGCAGTAAGGCGATGCTCGATAGCATGACGAATGAGGAAATCCGCGAACTGGTTGGACACAAACTGTGGTCCATTGTCAGTGATTATGACCTCTGGGAGGTCCTACATCGTGAGGTCACTGAACATGTTATAGCGATTTCTGGCCATTTGGAATGCAGGTCATGTACTACAACAAAGAAACGCTGGTACTGTGGAGCTGCTTCAACTGGACCGAAGATATCCAATTGAAGTTGTTGCCATGGTTTTTGTGGCCATGGAATGGGCTTCACGAGTGCTGGTCAGATGTTTGTGGCCTTTTAGCTCAGACTGCATGCTTCGTAGTGTGAGACGAACTCTTCGATGCGAGTGTCAATCCCAGGCCACCATACTGAATCGTGACATCTCTGTTTCATGCGGACAATGCCAGAGTGTCCATCGTGTGCCAATGAGAGAGCGCGCTTTTGAAGCGACTTGGGAATTGCTGCTCTATCACAACAAGGTAGGCAGCCATCGTTCCAAATGGAAAATTCCTCGCAAAGTCTGTGGAAGCTTTTCAGCTCTTCCAGAATTTGATTAGGTCACTCAGTCTGGAGGAAGTGGTACATGTGCTGGAGCGTAGCATCACTCTGTGATTCGGTTTTGAATTCATCACAGGAGACAAGGTTTCTGATGGACTGAGTGATGATCAACGTGACATATCTGTCGTCACCTGTGAACAAGTCAGCACCAGAGTCCGAAGCAGGTGTCGAGCGGCTGAGCATGTCGGCTACATGGTTGTTACTGCCAGCAATGTACTGTACGTCAAAGTTATACTGATGAAGGCGATCTGACCATCGGCTGATTCGTAGTGGTCTGTGACCAGATCCAGTTGTAGCGAGTAGCGTAGTTAGCGCTTGGTGATCAGTACGGAGGGTAAATTTCCTGCAATAGAGGTAGATGTGCCAGTGTTCACATACATAGATTCAAGCGACTGCTTCGCATTCCCCTGTAGAGTAATTACGTTCTGCAGATGAGAGTGTGCAGGAGGCGAAGGCTACTGGGTGTTCCAGGTCGTCAATCCATTGCGAGAGCACAGCACCCATGGCGGTCAGTGCCTGATACATCCGTGGTGACATACATAGTGGTATTCGTATCAAAGTGCACGAGGATAGGAGGGGATGTGATTTTCTCTTTAAGCGTGGTGAATGCCTGAGCCTGGGAATCTGTCCATTCCCAAGGGATGTCCTTGTGCAGCAACTTGCGAAGTGGTTCGGCAATGTGCTTAAGTGTCAACAATTGTAATTAAATGCTGTTCAGAGGGCATTATCGTTTATTTAGAATTTTGTACTTCAGTAACATTCCAGGAATCAGATAGAAGTTGCAAATGCCGAGGAATGATGAAAGTTCTTTGATGTTGGTAGCCTCCTGCATTGTGATGCTTGACTCCTTGTGTTGGGACGCTGTAGCCCATAAAGTTTATTTCTCCAGCAGCGAATGTACACTTATCGGTATTAAGTATAATGTTATGTGTAGCACGTCTAGCCATAACTGCGTGAAGTCGCTGGTCATGTTCTTCTATTGTCTGTCCATGGACGACGATATCGTCAAGCAGATTGGGGGCTCCCTCTATGCCTGCGAGCATAGTAGTGACAATCTCCTGAAATGCACTTGGTGCGGAAGATAGTCCATAGGGCATGTGTCGATACTGATACAGACCATCATGCCTCATGAATGCCGTGAGCGGTTTGCTGCCCTCTGCTCGGGGTATTTGTAGGTAACTGCGGCGCATGTCGAGTTACATGAAAATTATTGAGCCGTGGAATTCTGAAGATAATTCGTTGATGGTAGGAAGAGGGTACTTGTCGGGAATGATGGCCTTGTTGACTTTTTTCAGGTTGATGCACAGGTGGATCTCCCCATTTTTACGCCAAGCAATGACTAACTTCGAGATCCAGCGTGAAGAGTCGATGCTCTCAATGATTCCCGTAAAGTGGAAGCTGCGGGCTGCAGTTGACAGTGCGTGAAGTGGGTTTTGTACACAGCCTCACTCAATATGGAGACTTGACTGCAAGTCAAAGAGGAGGCATATGGGTGTGCCGTCAAGGTGTGCCTCACATTCCTTGAATTTTCCCAAACCTGTTATATATGTGAACTTATATTTACTCTGTACAGCCACCAGAGGGCTCATCCGCTGGAGTCCCAAGGGATACCATAATCGCTTGGGAGCACAGGTATTTAAGGAGGCTTCACAGGTTGGAGGGGCACTCTGGAGACCTGAAATAAAAGACTGAGGTCACACTTTACTTTGAGCTCACAGTGTTCAGTCTGACTCTTTCGCCATACACAACAACTGACGAGGAGATACAGACAGCGAACCCAAAGATGCAGATAACTGTGGGCATCCTGGAGAAATTCTCGGAGGGAGATGATTGGGAAACATTTGTGGAACGACTCGACCAATACTTCATGGCCAACGAGCTAGATGGGGAAGAGAGAGCTGCCAAACGAAGGGCGATCCTCCTCATCGTCTGTGGGGTACCAATGTATGGTCTCGTGAAGAATCTGCTCACTCCAGCAAAACCCACGGAGAAATCGTACGACGATTTGTGCAGATTGGTCCGAGAGCATTTGAACCCGAAGGAAAGCGTTCTGATGGCGAGGTACCGGTTCTACACCTACAAAAGGTCTGAAGGCCAGGAAGTGGCGAGTTATGTCGCCGAGCTAAGACGTCTTGCAGGACATTGCGAATTTGAAGGACATTTGGAGCACATGCTCAGAGACTTTTTCGTACATGGCATTGGCCATGAAACCATACTTTGCAAACTTTTGACTGTAGACATCTCAACCTTGAGTAAGGCCATAGTGATAGCCCAGGCATTCTTGCCACCAGTGACAATACTAAGCAAATCTCTCAGCACACAAGTGCTGTCACAAGTACTGTGAACAAAGTGATGTTATTTTCGAATTGTAACGTACGGGGCAGGTCACACATACCTGCAGCTGCACGTCCGCAGAGGACTCAGAGTTCACCATCAAGGGTGATGAATGCAAGGCCAGTAACACCTTGTTGGCGCTGCGGGGGTGATCAGCGTTTCCATTCATGCCGATTCAAAGAGTACGTTTGCAAGGGCTGTGGAACAATGGGACATCTCCAACGAGTGTGCAGACAAGCTGCTAAGTCTGTTAAACCTGCAAACCACCATGTTGCAGAGGAGGACAGATCCATGGAGGATCATGACGAACCAGAGCCTCAGATAGAGGAGGCAGAGGTACATGGGGTGCACACATTCACCACGAATTGTCCCCCAATAATGCTGAATGTTGAACTAAATGGACTCCCGGTGTAAATGGAGCTGGACACGGGCGCGAGCCAGTCCACCATGGGCAAAAATATTTTCGAAAAGTTGTGGTGCAACAAGGCCTCAAGGCCATTCTTAACTCCAATTCGCATGAAACTAAAAACTTACACTAAAGAACTGATTCCGCAATTGGCAGTGCTATCGTAAAGGTCTCTTACGATCGAGCGGTGCACAAGCTACCACTCTGGATGGTACCAGGCGATGGTCCCACGCTGCTCGGCAGGAGCTGGCTGGGAAAGATACGCTGGAACTGGGACGACGTCCGAGCGCTATCGCCTGCTGACGACATTTCGTGTACCCAGGTCTTAAACAAATTTCCTTCACTGTTTGAACCAGGCATCGGGAAATTCTAAGGAGCAAAAGTGCAGATCCACCTAATTCCGGGGGCGCGACCCATCCATCACAAGGCAAGAGCAGTACCGTACATGATGAGAGAAAGGATAGAAATCGAGCTAGACCGGCTGCAAAGAGAGGACATCATTTCACCGATTGAGTTCAGTGAGTGGGCCTGTCCTATTGTCCCAGTCCTCAAGGGAGACCGTAAGAATCTGTGGCGATTACAAAATTACTATCAATCGTTTCTCCCTGGAGGACCAATACCCACTACCAAAGACCGACGACCTCTTTGCAACGCTGGCGGGAGGAAAGACGTTCACGAAGCTGGATCTGACTTCAGCCGACATGACGCAGGAACTGGAGGAATCATCGAAGGCCCTCACCTGCATTAACACGCACAAAGGTCTTTTTGTTTATAACAGATGCCCGTTTGGAATCCAATCAGTGGTGGCGATATTCCAGAGAAACATGGAAAGTTTACTGAAGTCGGTCCCGCACACCGTGGTCTGCCAGGACGACATCTTGGTCACAGGTCGGAACACAGTCGAGCACCTGCAGAACCTGGAGGAGGTTCTTAGTCGACTCAACTGCATGGGGCTCAGGTTAAAATGCTCGAAGTGCATTTTCCTGGCGCCTGAAGTGGAATTCTTGGGAAGGAGGATTGAGGCGGACGGTATCAGGCCCACTAACGCAAAGACAGAGGCAATCGAGAATGCACCGAGGCCACAGAATGTGACAGAGCTGCGGTCGTTTCTGGGACTCTTGAACTACTTTGGTAACTTCTTAGCGGGTCTCAGCACCCTGCTAGAACCACTACATGTCTTACTCCAAAAAGGGGGCGAATGGGTTTGGGGCAAAAGCCAAGAAAATGCCTTTGTAAAAGCGAGAAAATTGTTATGCTCAAACAAATTGCTTGTGTTGTATGATCCATGTAAGCATTTGGTACTAGCATGTAATGCATTGTCATATGGTGTCGGGTGTGTATTGCAACAAGCTAATGATTTTGGGAAACTGCAACCGGTTGCTTATGCATCCAGAAGTCTGTCTAAGGCTGAGAGAGCCTACAGCATGATTGAAAAAGAAGCGTTAGCGTGTGTCTATGGGATAAAGAAAATGCATCAATACCTGTTTGTCTAAAATTCGAATTATAACTGACCATAAGCCACTTATATCCTTGTTTTCCGAGAGTAAAGGGATAAATACCAACGCATCGGCCCGCATCCAGAGATGGGCGCTCACGTTGTCCGCATACAACTACGCCATCCGCCACAGGCCAGGCACAGAAAACTGCGCCAATGCTCTCAGTCGGCTGCCATTGCCCACCACGGGGGTGGAAATGGCGCAGCCCGCAGATCTAGCCATGGTTATGGAAGCATTTGATAGTGAGAAATCACCCGTCACTGCCCGGCAGATCAAAACCTGGACAAGCCAGGACCCCTTATTATCTCTAGTCAAAAGCTGTGTGCTTCACGGGAGCTGGTCCAGTGTCCCAGTGGAAATGCTGAAGAGATAAAGCCATTCCAGCGACGCAAAGATGAAATGTCTATACAGGCAGACTGCCTTCTGTGTATTGATGAAGGGCAGAGACACCTTCATCAGTGCCCTCCACAGTACCCACTCAGGCATCGTAATGATGAAAGCGATAGCCAGATCCCATGTGTGGTGGCCCGGTATCGACGTAGACTTAGAATCCTGCATTCACAGATGTAATACATGCTCGCAGTTAAGCAATGTACCCAGGGAAGCACCATTAAGTTTATGGTCTTGGCCCTCCAAATCGTGGTCCAGGGTACATGTCGACTATGCAGGCCCGTTCTTGGGTAAAATGTTCCTTGTGATTGTAGACGTGTACTCCAAGTGGATTGAATGTGAGATAATGATGGCTAGCATTGAAAGCCTGCGGGCCATGTTTGCCACTCACGGCTTACCCGATGTCCTGGTGAGCGACAACGGGCCATGTTTTACCAGTGCTGAGTTCAAAGAATTCATGACCTGTAACAGGATCAAACATGTCACATCTGCCCTGTTTAAACCAGTGTCCAATGGTCAGGCAGAGAAAGCAGTGCAAACCATCAAGCAAGGCTTGAAGAAGGTAACTGAAAGCTCACTGCAGACTCACCTATCCCGAGTCCTGCTTTGCTACCGCATGAGGCCCCAATCACTCACTGGGATCCCACCTGCTGAACTGGTCGTGAAATGAGCACTTAAGACAAGGCTCTCATTAGTTCACCCTGATCTACATGAACAGGTAGAGAGCAGGCGGCTTCAACAAAGTGCATACCATGATAGCACAAAAGTGTCACGCGAGATTGAAATCAGTGAGCCTGTATTTGTATTAAATTATGGACAAGGTCCCAAGTGGCTTCCCGGCACTATCGTGGCCAAAGAGGGAAGCAGGGTGTTTTGGGTCAAACTTTCAAATGGACTTATTCACTGGAAACACTTGGACCAAATCAAACTCGGATTCATGGACTATCCTGAGCAACCCACCTTTGACCTACCTTTTTTGATCCCCCAATCTGTGGCAACCAGCACAACGATTGACCACGAAGCAGAACATGTAATCCACAGCATCCCTGCAGGGCCCAACACACCAGACAGCCCAGCAAGGCCAGCTGCACAGCAGCCCAGCAAGGGCCCAACAATTGATTCAACAACACCAGCTTTCACACCGAGATGATCAACCAGGGCAAGAAGGGCCTCAGATCGACTCACATTGTAAATAGTTACACTATTGATTTTCGGGGGGGGAGTGTTGTTATATATGCGGACTTGAATTTACTCGGTACAGCCACCAGAGGACTCATCCTCTGGAGTCCCAAGGAATCCCATAATCCCTTGGGAGCACAGGTATTTAAGGAGGCTTCACCAGGTTGGAGAGGCACTCTGGAGACCTGCAATAAAAGACTAAGGTCACACTTTACTTTGAGCTCACATGTTCAGTCTGACGCTTTCTCCATACATAACAAAACCGATGTGCTAAATGTCACCAATGGTGTAAACCATACCGGGTTCATCACTATCGGGGTTGTCCATGTCGAATATGCTGCAATGAGCGACAGACACTAACAAAATGGTTCATTTTACCACATGCAGAACATTTCTTCCTACGTGCAGGGGCAGTTAGGACTCTTTGCTGAATATAATTTGCCCCCACAGTTAAAGCAGTGGAAGTTAGGCCTGCGATCCATAGTGGATGGCTTATTACTAGCCCTGGGTCTCTGCTGTGATTTCCGCTTTGGATGAATGCCTTGCACATGGGCTGTAGCTGAAGTCTGCTGCACAGAGGGAGCAGGGGATCTGATCGCTTTTGAATCGGAAAGCGCTGATTCGATTTGGATGGCCAAATTAGTTGCTTTGTCCAATGTCAATTTGTCATCCTCCATTAGCAAAAGTTCCCGAATGCGGGGAATCATTCTTTTCTCAATAATTTGATCCCTGATCATTTTCTCTGTAAGTGCTCCAAAGTTACACGTAGCGGTCAATTCAGTTAATGAAATGATATATTGATTGACTGGTTCACCATTTCCTTGCCCTCTTTGACGAAATTTGTATCTCTCCATCATGATACTTTTCTTTGGCCCAAAATATTTTTCTAGGGCACTTACCGCTTTGTCGTAGGACTCCGTGTCTTCGATTTGGCCAAAGACGCATTGGCCTTCGGTGCCAAGGCAGTGGATAAGTATTGGACGGCGGCGAGCTGGTGTTACATTGTCACCGTCTAACCAACTCGCCGTGATATATGTAGAAAAGCTCTTTATCCATCTCGGCCACAGAATTGGAAGGTCCCCGGCTGTGGAGAGGAAAGATGGGGGGGTGGAGGTGCAGGGGGGGAGGGAGGTTAATTTGATTCATCCTCGTCGCCAATTATGTTGTGTATGTAAATAACCAGACTAACTGAATCAGAAGTAAAGTAACTTAACTGTGTGCTTTATAACAACAACACAAAATGGTGACCCAATACAAGCATAAACCAGAATGTTTACAGCAGTGTGTGAATAGCTCCTGCAGGGTCCTGATGCCTGTCTAGTGTCCTGTAATAAACACTTGAAATTGGTCAAGGCCTCCGCCCGCCCAAGTGCCACCCAAAGTGCCACCGATGGCTGCCGAGGTACCGGACAGTACCTTCGGCGGGGTTTTCATTGCCGAGATCCCTCGAAGATCGGCGGGCAGCAAATGAACAACGTACGCCGCCAATCTGGGCAGCAGCGGGCAGGAGGTCTCATTCTCGGCAGCAGATGCACTTGCCACCCAAGTTCAGTCGAGGATGGAGTCGGGCCCATGGAGGGTCGAACAGCTGAAAGTAAAATTCATCAGGAAAAAATAAAAAAACTATCAGAAGACCTTCAGGGGACCCCATCCAGGTAAGTCGCTGTGGAGAACAAAATGTTCACTAACCTTTTCTTCAGGATCTTCAGATTTACCGTCGGGGACAGACTAGCCTCCAGCCAGCGGTTCACCCCCATTCTGGCGCCGATTCCAGCCCGCATGAATATGGGAGCTCGGCGGGCGGGGGGTCAGTTGCGCCACTCGGCCATCCGCTGACATCAGCGGGCGGTTCCAGGCGGCTCTCCCCTCCTGCCCGCTCAAGGCCACATCGAAAGTGGCATTGGGCGGATCTTGCAAAGGAAGGTCGGCAGCAGTGGGCAGTAAGTTGATCAATTTCGGCCCTATAGTGTATGAACTCAGCAAGGTCAGGTAGGTTTTTCCCTCATGTTGGCTCTCTCACCAGCTGTTGCAGGCCCAGTCTGGCAGCAATGTCCTTCAGGACTCGGCCAGCTCGGTCAATAGTGGTGTTACCAAGCTACTCTTGGTGATGGGCATTGAAGTCCCCCACCCAGAGTACATTCTATGCCCTCGCTACTCTCAGTGTTTCTTCCAAGTAGTGTTCAACATGGAGGAGTACTGATTCATCAGCTGAGGGCGGGTGATAGGTGGTAATCAACAGGAGGTTTGCTTGCCCATGCTTGACCTGAAGCTATGAGACTTCATGGGATCTGGTGTCAATTTTGAGGACTCCCAGGGTCACCCCCTCCCAACTGTATACCATTGTGCCACCACCCCATTGGGTCTGTCTTGCCGGTGGGACAGGACGTACCCAGGGATAGTGATCGAGGAGTCTGGGACATTGGTTGAAAGGTTTGATTCTGTGAGTATGACTATGTCAGGCTGTTGCTTGACTAGTCTGTGGGACAGCTCTCCCAACCTGTAACACAAAGCACTAAAAGTAGTGTAGGCATAAAGCAACAACTCCTTCCCCCTCTTCTCTGAATTCCCACTCTTTCCAAATTCCCAAATAAAATGTTCTGTTTAAGTGCGCTCCGTTTAAGGCACTCTGTGCAGATCACTCACTAGACTAAAAAGGTGCTCTACAAACTGTCATGTATCTCACACTACTGTACATAACTGTATCTTACCATGCTATACATGACTGTAACTAGAGATGACCTGTAACCACAAGTTTACCTTACCTTACCACCAGGGGTGCACTTACAGGAGACACTGGATACCTGTCCCAGGTCTCAAGCAAGTGTGGCATTTGAGAGCTGTGTAAAAAAGGTGCAGGTCCTAAGTGACCTTAACTTCAGCAAGTGCCTCGTGTGAGTCTGTACTGCAGGGACAGGACTTTACAGTGGTGACGAGTTACAGGATTACAGAATCCACAGAATGGCGACCAACGGCTCAGATGAAAAATACAATGCTGGAGATAATTGGGAGGACTTTATAGAAAGGCTCCAGCAAAGCTTCGTAACCAAAGACTGGGTAGGCAACAATAAGGCAGACAAGAGAAGAGCCCATCTCTTGACCAGCTGTGGCTCGAAAACATATGCCTTAATGAAGGACCTGCTGGCACCCGAGAAACCAGCAAGCAAGTCGTTTGAAGAGTTAAGCACACTGGTGAGAGACCACCTGAAGCCAGTGAGCAGCCTACACATGGCCAGACACAGGTTCTGCAACTACAGACGCTGTGTGGGCCAGAGCATACCCGACTTTGTGGCGAAACTTCGGAGGTTGGCTAGTTTATGTGAGTTCTCTGATGAACTAAGGAGAGAAGTACTGAGAGACGTTTTTATTGAAGGAATAGGCCACGCAGGCATATTCCAAAAGCTCATAGAGACCAAGAAATTGACCCTAGAGGCAGCAGCAGTGGTTGCACAGACATTCTTGGCAGGAGAAGAAGAAACGAGGTTGATCTACACTGCGGGTACGACAACAAACGAAACATCGGAACAAGGGGTTCACAGCACGAAACAAGCCGCTATCCCCACACACAGACAAAGGCAGGAGAGCAGGCCCTCAACAGCAGGCAGTGGCGCCAGAAGCCATCAAGGGCCACATGAATGGCCGTTCACACCTCATCAACCCACAATACGAACAATCAACTACAAACTGAGAGAAGCTCAAGAGAGATCAGCCAGACGCAGCTCATCCTTTGGAAACAATGGAAGCGGTCTGTGCTGGAGATGTGGGTGAAGGCACTCATCAAGGGGGTATCGATTTCAGCATGCTGTTTGCAGAATCTGTGACTATACAGGGCATCTGGCCCGCATGTGCAGAAAAACGGCGGCTCGGCTGGTATACGAATCGGAAGGGTCGGAAAGCGGACAAGAAGTCGGTGGAGACAGTACCCGGGACACCGAGGTACAGCGGGTCAACACGATCAATGGCCACTGCTCTTACAACAAGACGCCTCCTATAATGATGAGAGTCCTACTCAACGGGATACCCGTCAACATGGAGCTGGATACGAGAGCAAGTCAATCTCTCATGAGCATCCAACAATTTGAATAGCTGTGGCTGCACAAAAGAGACAGACCAAAACTCACAAGGGTCGACACCAAACTAAGGACCTAGACCAAAGAAATTGTCCCAGTCCTTGGCAGCGCCATGCTTTCAGTCACATACAAAGGGACAGTGAACCGACTTCCCCTGTGGATTGTCCCCGGAGATCTCCCAGCACTGCTGGGGAGAAGCTGGCTGGCAAAACTAAACTGGAAATGGAGTGATGTTCACGCCATATCGTCAGAGGAACGGACCTCCTGCTCAACAGTTCTAAGTCGATTTGAACATCTCTTTTAGCCAGGTGTGGGCACCTTCAAAAGGGCTAAAGTCAAAATTTACATCACACAGGATGCTAGACTGGTCCATCACAAGGCTAGAGCTGTGCCCTATGTGATGAGGGAAAAGATTGAACATGAACTGGACAGGCTTCTGCGGGAAGGCATTATCTCACCCATGAAATTTAGCGACTGGGCAAGTCCCATCGTCCCAGTCATGAAGCCTGATGGATCCGTACGAATCTGTGGGGACTACAAATCTACCATAAACAGAGTCTCCCGACTGGACCAATACCCGCTGTCCAGAGCGGAGGACTTATTTGCCACATTGGCTGGAGGAAATTTTTCTCAAAACTAGATCTCACATCTACGTACATGACGCAAGAATTGACCGACGAGTCTAAACTACTCACCACCATCAACACACATCGAGGCCTTTTCATGTATAATCGATGCCCATCCGGCATCAGGTCGGCAGCTGCTATATTCCAGCGCCACATGGAGAGTCTGTTCAAGTCCATCCCGGGGACGGTTGTATTTCAAGACGACATAGCTATCACTGGCAGGGACACCGACTCCCATCTCTGCAATTTGGAGGAAGTACTAAAGCGGTTGGATCGGGTAGGCCTAAGAGTTAAGAAATCCAAGTGCCTGTTTCTCACACCCGAGGTTGAATTTTTGGGCAGAAGGAGTGCCGCTAATGGAATCAGGCCAACAGAGTCCAAAACCGAAGCAAATCACCTGGCACCCAGGCCCCAGAATGTCTCAGAACTGCACGCCTTTCTCGGGCTACTCAATTACTTTGGGAACTTTATGCAGAACTTAAGCACGCTGCTGGAGCCTCTCCATGTGCTACTCAGAAAGGGGTGCGATTGGTTTTGGGGGAACGCCCAGGAACGCGCCTTCAATAAGGCACGCAACCTTCTGTGTTCCAACAGTGTTTTGGCTTTCTTTGATCCAGGTAAAAAGCTAGTTCTTACATGTGATGCGTCAGCATACGGGGTCGGGTGCGTTTTACAGCATGTCAATAGTGCGGGTAAATTACAACCCATAGCTTATGCCTCCAGGTCACTTTCGCGGGCGGAGCGCAGGTACGGAATGGTGGAGAAGGAGGTGCTCGCGTGCGTGTACGGTGTCAAAAAGATGCACCAATACCTTTTCGGGGCCAAGTTCGTGTTAGAAACTGACCACACGCCCCTCACGTCCCTACTATCCGAGAGCAAGGCAATAAACGCCAACGCCTCGGCGCGCATTCAATGGTGGGCACTCATGCTGGCGTCCTACGACTATACCATAAGGCACAGACCAGGCACAGACAACTGTGCCGACGCGCTTAGTAGGCTACCCCTGGCGACCACGGAAGGGTCTGATGAACAGGACTGTGAGATAGTCATGGCAATCAATGCCTTTGAGTCCACAGATTCACCCATGATGACTCGCCAAATCTGATTTGGCAAGCCATCATGGGTGAATCTGTGGACGACCAGCGACCCCACGTTATCCCTAGTAAAAATATGTGTCTTAACTGGTGACTGGGCAGAGGCTCGCGATGCCTGCCCCGAGGAGATCAAACCTTTCCATAGGCGC
The DNA here is from genome assembly GCF_044704955.1 of Pristiophorus japonicus. Classification (NCBI taxonomy): domain Eukaryota; kingdom Metazoa; phylum Chordata; class Chondrichthyes; family Pristiophoridae; genus Pristiophorus; species Pristiophorus japonicus. The sequence continues at coordinate 184,556,649 of NC_091977.1, forward strand.
ATGCATGAACTATCACTACAAGCAGACTGCCTGATGTGGGGCAGCCGAGTAGTTATGCCTCTGTGAGGCAGAGAGGCATTTGTCCGGGAGCTCCACCGCGAGCACCCGGGGATCGTTCGCATGAAGGCCATAGCCAGATCCCACGTCTGGTGGCCTGGTATTGACGCGGACTTGGAGCTCTGCATCCGACGGTGCACCATTTGTGCCCAACTTAGTAATGCTCCCAGGGAGGCCCCCCTGAGCCCCTGGCCCACCAAACCGTGGTCACGGGTGCACATAGACTATGCGGGCCCATTCATGGGCAAAATGTTCCTCGTAGTTGTAGATGCATGTTCAAAGTGGATCGAATGCACCATTTTAAACTCGAGCACCACCTCCACCATTGTGGAGAGCCTTGGAACCATGTTCGCAACGCATGGCATTCCTGACATATTGGTCAATGATAATGGTCCGTGCTTCACCAGTGCAGAATTCCAAGATTTTATGAGTGGCCACGGCATAAATCACATTAGTACAGCACCGTTCAAGCTGGCCTCCAACGGTCAGGCGGAGCGAGCAGTGCAGATCATTAAACAAGGCATGCTCAAAATCCAAGGTCTCACGCTGCAGGGCCACCTGTCGCGACTGCTGCTGGCATACAGATCTCATCTGCATTCATTGACTGGAGCTCCCCCCACGCAACTATTGATGAAACAGACCTTAAAGACAAGGCTCTCATTAATCCTCCCAGACATGCATGAAATCGTTGAGAGAAAGCTCTGTAAGCTAACTGACGACCATGACCAAAATTCGAGGGGGAGGTGGAATGAGATAGGGGGCAAAGTGTTTGTGCTAAACTATGGCAGGGGTCCCAAATGGCTTGCAGGGACAGTAACAAGCAAGGAAGGAAACAGGCTACTGGTGGTACAAATGGACAATGGCAAAACCTGCCAGAGGCATGTAGAGCATGTCAAAAGTAGATTTACCAACAACACTGCTGAACCAGAAGCAGACTACAATGTGGAACTCACACCACACCTGGTGGACAGACAGAGGGAACAACCTGAGGAAAAGGCAATCCCAACAGACAGCCCAGGCGAGATACCAACAATCATACTGAACGAAACAGACAGCCCAGGCGAGATACCAGCAATCACACCGAAAGAAAAACAGGCACCAAGGCAAACAACTGAACTACAACTAAGACACTCCACGCGAGAGCGTAGACCACCTGAGAGATTGAACCTATAAAGACAATAAGATTTTGGGGGAGGGTGATGTCATGTATCTCACACTACTCTACATAACTGTATCTTACCATGCTATACATGACTGTAACTAGAGATGACCTGTAACCACAAGCTTACCTTACCACCAGGGGTGCACTTGCAGGAGACACTGGATATCTGTCCCAGACAGGTATATAAGGACAGGTCTCAGGCAAGTGTGGCATTCGAGAGCTGTGTAATAAAGGTGCAGGTTCTGAGTGACCTTGGCTTCAGCATGTGCCTCGTGTGAGTCTGTACTGCAGGGACAGGACTTTACACAAACATTGCAGACCAAAGTGTCAACAGTGCTGAAGCATTGGAACAGGATTTGGCCATTCAGCCCCTCGAGCCTGTTCTGCCATTCAATTAACCCATGATGATCTGTACCTCAACACCATTTACCCACCTTTGATTCATATTGTTTGATACCCTTGCAAAGATCTATCGATCTTAGTTTTCAATATTGATACTGGCCTAGCATCCACAGCCTTTTTAGGGGAAGTGAGTTGCAGATATCCACTGTTCTTTGGAAGGAAACAAATTATGGAACATTCATGAGATATTTTCACTGCAAAGAAATGATTGTCTTCATAATCAAGCTTTTCTTTATTTGGTGACATTTGACTTTACAAATTGCAAATAGCTCTGGCTGTTAAGGCCGCTTTTGGCAAAAATATTGCGGCCGTCTTACTTCCACCCACATCTGGTGCGGGCCGCTGTGGCCGCCATTTTGGGCAGGTCACTACTGTGGCCTTCGTCTGCATTCGCCAGAAGAATGCTAATGAGGAAGATTGTGATGTCAATTGGTGTGCAACACTGATTTGATGCATGACCTGCTGGTTTGGATGCCGTTGCTCGACTGTATGTCCTCTTCAAAGCTCACACAGCTGAACATGCATTCAGCTGCATGATGGGCCCCCCCACCAGCGCTACTTAAAGGGACACATGCAACTTTGAGGTAAGTTGCTTTTTTCTTTTGTATTCGTTCCTGTACAGTTTATTTGAGTAGTGGCTTACTGTAAGACATTTAAAAAGTTGGTAAAGTTGGTGCAGGGAGTGCAGAAAGTGCTGCTATTTGCAAAGTATTGCTTCTTAAAGGAAGGCTCTGTGAAGACCACTTCTCCCAGTCCTGGGGGCTCTAGTTGCCGTCCTCCTTGGGTTGCAGCATGACATGGAGATGGAGCAGAGGCACCAAAGCGAACAAGCTGCCTGCAGAGGGAGGAGAAAGCGGAAGAGGAGGAGGAGGAAGAGTAAGTAGCAGAAGAGGAAGAAGCAGAAGAGTCAGACAGTTGCTGTTCCGTCGGGACGGGCTCCACTTAAACTGGCTGGAACCAGCGTCCTGGCAAATAGAATAACTCGGGCTGTAGATAGGGTTTGAAACTAAAAAATGGGGGGGAGGGGTCAGGTGAGGGGAAATTTAGATATCTAAAGAGAAAGCTCAATGCAATACAGCAGTAAAGCGATTTGGGTAAAATAAATAAGCACAGGAATGGACAGAGAGTTTAATTTTAGCAGTGCAGCAGAGAATAAGGTCAAAGCGGGGAATAATGGTAAAAAAATTTAATTAAAGGCTCATTATCTGAATACACGGAGCATTCGTAAAAAGATATATGAACTCGTGGCACAAATAGAGATAAAGGGGTTTGATCTAATAGCCATTACAGAAACATGGTTGCAAGGTGACCAGGGTTGGGAACTAAATATTCCAGGGTACTTGACGTTTAGAAAAGAATGGTAAAGGATGACATAAGGACAATAGAGAGAAAAGATCTTGGCTCAGAAGATCAGGAAGTAGAATCACTATGGGTGGAGATAAGGAATAACAAGGGGCAGAAAACACTGGTGGGAGTAGTATATAGACCCCCCAACAGTAGCTATACCATTGAACAGAATATTAATCAAGAAATAGTAGGAGCTTGTAACAAAGGTATTGCATTAATTGTAGGGGACTTTAATCTTCATATAGACTGGGCAAATCAAATTGGTGAATGCAGTCTTGAGGTCGAGTTCATGGAATGCATTCGGGATAGTTTTCTAGAACAATACATCATGGAACCAATCAGGGAACAGGCTATTTTAGATCATGTATTATGTAATGAGACAGGATTAATTAGCAATCTCATAGTAAAGGATCCTTTGGGGCAGAGTGATCATAATACGATAACATTTCACATTACATTTAAAAGTTACTTGCCTAAGTACAAAACTAGAGCTTTAAACTTCAATAGCATGGTAGAATTTCAAATTCAGTTTGAGGGCGAGAAAGCTAGGTCTGAAACTAGTGTCCTGAACTTAAATAAAGGTAATTACAAAGGTATGAAGGCAGAGTTTGTTAAAGTGGACAGGGAAAATATTTAAAGGGTAAGACTGCAGAAAAGCAGTGGCAAGCATTTAAGGAGATATTTCTAACTCTCAGCAAAGATATATTCCAGTGAGAAAGAAATTTGCTAAGAGAAGGATGAACCATCCGTGACTAACTAAGGAAGTAAAGCATGGTATCAAATTGAAAACAAAGGCATACAATATTGCGAAGAACAATGGAAGGCCAGAAGATTGGGAAATTTTTTAGAAATCAGTGAAGGATTACTAAAAAAATGATAGAGAGAGAGAGCTTATGAGAGCAAACTGGCAAGAAATATAAAAACAGACAGTAAGAGCTTCGACAGGTATATAAAAAGGAAGCGAGTAGCTAAAGTAAACATTGGTCCCTCGGAGGATGAGTCTGGGGAATTAATAATGGGAAACAGGGAAATGGCAGAGATTTGAACAAATATTTTGTATCGGTCTTCAAGACAGAAGACACTAAAAGCATCCCAATAATTGATAATCAAGGGGCTATTCGCAGTGGGGGAGACTTAAAACAATCAATGTCACTAGAGAAAAAATACTAGGCAAACTAAAGGGACTAAAGTTGGACAAGTCCCCTTGACCTGATGGCCTGCATCCTAGGGTCTTAAAACAGGTGGCTGCAGAGATAGTGGATGCATTACTTGTAATCTACCAAAATTCCCTGAATTCTGGAGAGGTCCCCGTGGACTGGAAAACGGCAAATATAACGCCCCTATTTAAGAAAGCAGGGAGACAGAAAGAAGGAAACTAGAGACCAGCTAGCCTAACATCTGTAATTGGGAAAATGCTGGAGTCCATCATGAAGGAAGTAATAGCAGGACATTTATAAAATCCTAATGCAGTCAAGCAGAGTCAGCATGGTTTTATGAAAGGGAAATTATGTTTGACAAATTTGCTGGAGTACTTTGTGGATGTAACGAGCAGGGTGGATAAAGGGAACGAGTAGATGCTGTGAATTTGGATTTCCAGAAAACATTCGATAAGGTGCCACATACAAGGTTATTGCACAAGATAAGAGCTCACAGGGTTGAGGGTATTATATTAGTGTGGATAGAGGATTGGCGAACTAACAGAAAACAGAGAGTCAGGATGAATGGGTCATTTTCAGGTTGGCAAGCTGTAACTACTGGGGTACCACGAGATCTATGCTGGGGCCTCGACTATTTACAATTTATATTAATGACTTGGATGAAGGGACTGACTGTAATGTAGCCAAATTTCCTGTAATACAAAGATAGGTGGGAAAGCAAGTTGTGAGGAGGACGGACCAAATCTACAAAGGGAGATAGATAGGCTGAGTGAGTGGGCAAATATTTGGCAGATGGAGTATAATATGAGAAATTAGTATGGGGAATAAAGAAATGGCAGAAACGTTAAACAAATATTTTGCATCTGTCTTCACAGTAGAAGAAGAAAAAAGCAGACCTAAAATGGGGGGTAACCAAGGATAACCAAAGACAGAGAGGTAGTCAGTGCCCACTGGAAGGAACACTTTGAAGATCTCCTTAACCAAGACTCTGGGCTAGATTTTCCATTATTTTTGCATGCATACCACCCACTTAACGCTGAAATGAGGTATAATGCCCATATATCGCCCATTTAGCCACAAAATGGAAACTAACGCCCATTTCTCGGTCACTTATCGCCGAGCGTTACTTGCGGCATGTACGTAACGCTAATAAAAAATAATACTGCCCGCCCACTTTTTTGGGGCGGAAAGATCAGAATGGGCGAAACCAACGCCCATAATATCGCCCAGCGTTACATTCGCCATGTAATTAACGGCAGATTTAATAATACCGCCCAGCCACTGTTTTTTGTCATAAAGATCACATTTGCCGAAACTAACGCCCAGAAAATTGCCCAGCGTTACTTTCGGCACCTCGCACACATCTCGCCGACAATATCGCTCGCCGAAAAAACTGCTGTGAAAAAGTTGCTCTCACCTGAACTCATCACAGCGGTATGGACGCCATTTTCTAAATCGCAGGTCACTTCATTTAAAAGGCTGCTCTGCTTTAACTTCGGGGGAGTTTGGATGTACTCTGGACGTCTTTTAAGGTGATGTGAACATCTGAACAAACATCTTATCATACTGTGGATGATTGGAATTTACTTTAGGTGTCTTAATGGGGACAATTATTGTTTGTGAACAATCGGTGTAATACTAATAGCTATTTGAATGGGGCCCGTCATTTCTCAGCCTGTCTTGATGAGTACGCACATGCTGCAGACTCGAGATGGCAGAAGATATATTCAACAGCATTATGTGCCCAATGTAAGATGTGCCAGACTGATGAGGAGGACCAGACCTTAAACCCCCCGCAAACAGGGAGAAGCGGTTTTATCTCAACTTGTCCGACACCACCTGCCTTAGGAGACTGCGCTTCCACAAAAAGGTTTATCAGTGAGATATGCCAGCTCATCAGGGGAGATCTGCAGCCTGCCAGCACCATCAGGACTGCACTGTCCGTCGAGGTCAAGGTCACCGCGGCACTTTCATTCTATGCGTCGGCTTCCTTTCAGACCTCAGCTGGCGACATTTGCGATACATCTCAGCATGCCACACATTGCTGCATTTAACAGATCACTGAAGCCCTTTACGCATGCAAGATAAACTTTATCAGCTTCTCTATGACCAGAGAGGCACAGACTGAGAGGGCTTTAGGATTCTACCGAATTGCTAACTTCCCCAAGGTGCAAGGAGCAATAGACAGTACTCACATCGCGATGCGGGCACCTTTTCAGGATGCAGAGGTTTTCAGGAACCGCAAGGGATTCCACTCCCTGAATGTGCAACTCGTTGTCAACCACCAGTAAATTATAATAGCAATGAATGCCAAATTTCCGGGCAGCATCTATGATGCTCACATCCTGTATGAGAGCGCTGTATCTGACATGTTTATCAGTCAGCCACAAGGTCAATGCTGGATGCTTGGTGACAAAGAATATGGCCTCGCCACCTGGCTGATGAACCCCCTGCGTGACACCCACACGGAAACCAAGAAGCGATACAATGAGAGCCACAGAGCCACTCGCAATATGGTTGAGAAGACCATTGGAGTGCTTAAGCAGCGCTTTAGATGCCTGGACCACTCAGGAGGTAAGCTCCAATACCACCCTGAGCAAATAGCTCAATTCGTGGTGGTGTGCTCCATGCTGCACAACTTGGCTATCAGGAGGGGACAAGAATTGCCAGAAGGGACTGACGGTCCACCTCAGGAGAGAGAGGAAGAGGAGGACGAGGAGGTGGATGCTGACCTCGGGTCAAACAATCAGGCTGATGCTGAAACCATGCCCCCGCCCCTCTGTAGACTGCAGGAAAGGGCCCGTGGTGGCTATATAGCTGCAAGACTCTTACATCAGCAGCTCATAAATGAGCGCTTTGCTTGAAAGAACGTTGTTGTTATTTACAAAGCTGCAAGACTGCTGGGTGTGCAGGTCATACATCAAAAGTATGCTTCACCTTGGTGACAGTTAAAGTTTAAGTTGACTCAAGTTAAGTGTAATTATACCCTTTCGTGTTAAGGAATCACCAGTGTGTAACGGTGCAGCTATTTGAGACAATGCGCAACAAGGTTATGTTAAATTCAACACATTTAATCCGGCCATTTGTGTGAAATCGTAATTATAACTAAAAAACACCCCACCCCACAACAAATTTATCACATTTACATCATTACAATGGTCTCCATTTCCAGCAACACAGAACACAAATGCAAACCAACAAGATAGCCCCCTCGCCCCTTGCCCCAACCCTCCCACCATAATAGCACCAACAACATAAAAATATGCCCAAGACAACACCTGCGGCCATGCACCTCACTTTCCTTCACACCCCCCCCCCCGCCCCGCTTCTCCTCTCCACCTTTACCCCTACCCTCCTTCCCCTTCCCCTCCTGACTATAAGCCGCCTGGCCAATGAGCTCCTCAGGCGCTGCTTCATTGCGGGGGGATGACGCAGAACCGCTGCTTGGACGGATATGGGAGATGACAGTCCCGAGGTGGGGACGTCCTCCAGGTCAGAAACAAGATCTTCCTCCTGGCTGTCATGTGTCATTGGCAATGGTGGTGCAGAACTGGAAGCCCTCTGCCACCAGTGTTCCTGGCTATCAGCTCCAGGGCCTCCGCCATCCGCGACACGTACTCCGTCATGGTGGCGGACATGCTGGCCAGCTGGAAGGATATGCCCCCCATTGTTTGTTGGATCATGCTGACCTATGTCAACACTTCTCCTGGACAAATGTACCAAGTCCCCGCTCAGATCTGCCGCTTGCGGAGCAGACCTGTCATGTCGAACCAACCTCCACTTGGTCGGCGCCATCCTGGAGACACCTGGGGTGCCTTGTGACAAGGTGCTTGGGCCTGGTACCTCACGGTGGAAGTGGGAATGGCCACAGGAGCACTTGATGTCAGTGGTGTTGAATGGATTACGGAGCTTGGGGATGCAGGCTTCTCGAAGTCGGCACTGTCATTCATTGAGAAGGGACCAGCAGATGCACGGGCGAGAATTGGGGCTCCTCAGCACCAGATGAAGGATCGTCCAGCGAGTCCGTCCCCGCGCCCCCACCTTCTAGGCTCAGTGGTGTTGCATGAGGCCGCGCTGCTGGCTGAGCTGCAAAACATAAATTAGGTTATTGGAGGAGAAGGGGGTGCTAGGGTCACAAGGTGATTCCAGCGCTACACACAGCATATGCACGACAAAAGCAACACCGCTATCAAGATCATCACAGACATCACATTTCATGACCATTCACCAAATTCTGCATTGCAATGATTCTCATGAGGACATCATTATTTAGAGAAAAATTTTATGAATTTTATGATTCATCCATCATATAATATTGGTCAGATATGAGTGGATGTGGCATCGATTGACTTTACATCACACAATGGTGTCTACTTTACTCACATGGCATCACATCAGGTTCTGCAGTTGCTTGTAAGGCTGACCAGGGGGTGGCTCCTCTCTAGTGCCAGCACCCACTCCTCGATGTCGGTGAGGTCGCTGATGACTGGTGGCCCCCCACCCGTTCGCCTCTGCTTGGCCCGATTCTTGGAAAGCTTCTTCTGTAAAAGGTAACAAGAGCACAACATGGCATGAGATCATTGCGCAAGATTATTGCTAGGGTACTGTCACAGACACTGATACAACACATAACCGACAGATGTAATCATGATTATAATGAACATTATAATTCTTCACCGAAGGACGTACACCATGACAGCAGGCTTTGAGTACAACATTCCCGGTATAAGTGCAAGACATCACATCTGATTTTAATCATTCATTACATGTACAATTCCAATAATATAAATCTATAAGTACATGTAAATAAATGTAATACTTACTCTAGCGGATCCAACAAGGTCGTTCCATCGCTTGCGGCATTGGTTGCCCTCACGCACCTCGTTGGTCGCTGACGAGGCCACCTCTGCTATCTCGGCCCATATCTTCTGGTATGCCTTTGGGGTGGGCTTCCCATGCTCTCCCTGTGTCAATTGACCTCAGTGTGACTCGATCTCCTGCAGGAGGGAGGCATTTAGAAACATAGAAACATAGAAAATAGGTGCAGGAGCAGGCCATTCAGCACTTCTAGCCTGCACCGCCATTCAATGAGTTCATGGCTGAACATGAAACTTCAGTACCCCCTTCCTGCTTTCTCGCCATACCCCTTGATCCGCCGAGTAGTAAGGACTTCATCTAACTCCCTTTTGAATATATTTAGTGAATTGGCCTCAACTACTTTCTGTGGTAGAGAATTCCACAGGTTCACCACTCTCTGGGTGAAGAAGTTTCTCCTCATCTCGGTCCTAAATGGCTTACCCCTTATCCTCAGACTGTGACCCCTGGTTCTGAACTTCCCCAACATTGGGAACATTCTTCCTGCATCTAACCTGTCTAAACCCGTCAGAATTTTAAACGTTTCTATGAGGTCCCCTCTCATTCTTCTGAAATCCAGTGAATACAAGCCCAGTTGATCCAGTCTTTCTTGATAGGTCAGTCCCACCATCCCGGGAATCAGTCTGGTGAATCTTCGCTGCACTCCCTCAATAGCAAGAATGTCCTTCCTCAAGTTAGGAGACCAAAACTGTACACAATACTCCAGGTGTGGCCTCACCAAGGCCCTGTACAACTGTAGCAACACCTCCCTGCCCCTGTACTCAAATCCCCTCGCTATGAAGGCCAACATGCCATTTGCTTTCTTAACCGCCTGCTGTACCTGCATGCCAACCTTCAATGACTGAATTACCATGACACCCAGGTCTCGTTGCACCTCCCCTTTTCCTAATCTGTCACCATTCAGATAATAGTCTGTCTCTCTGTTTTTACCACCAAAGTGGATAACCTCACATTTATCCACATTATACTTCATCTGCCATGCATTTGCCCACTCACCGAATCTATCCAAGTCACTCTGCAGCCTCATAGCATCCTCCTCGCAGCTCACACTGCCACCCAACTTAGTGTCATCCGCAAATTTGGAGATACTACATTTAATCCCCTCGTCTAAATCATTAATGTACAATGCAAACAGCTGGGGCCCCAGCACATAACTTTGCGGTACCCCACTAGTCACTGCCTGCCATTCTGAAAAGTACCCATTTACTCCTACTCTTTGCTTCCTGTCTGACAACCAGTTCTCAATCCATGTCAGCACACTACCCCCAATCCCATGTGCTTTAACTTTGCACATTAATCTCTTGTGTGGGACCTTGTCGAAAGCCTTCTGAAAGTCCAAATATACCACATCAACTGGTTCTCCTTTGTCCACTTTACTGGAAACATCCTCAAAAAATTCCAGAAGATTTGTCAAGCATGATTTCCCTTTCACAAATCCATGCTGATTTGGACCTATCATGTCACCATTTTCCAAATGCGCTGCTATGACATCCTTAATAATTGATTCCATCATTTTACCCACTACTGAGGTCAGGCTGACCGGTCTATAATTCCCTGTTTTCTCTCTCCCTCCTTTTTTAAAAAGTGGGGTTACATTGGCTACCCTCCACTCCATAGGAACTGATCCAGAGTCAATGGAATGTTGGAAAATGACTGTCAATGCATCCGCTATTTCCAAAGCCACCTCCTTAAGTACTCTGGGATGCAGTCCATCAGGCCCTGGGGATTTATCGGCCTTCAATCCCATCAATTTCCCCAACACAATATCCCGACTAATAAAGATTTCCCTCAGTTCCTCCTCCTTACTAGACCCTCTGACCCCTTTTATATCCGGAAGGTTGTTTGTGTCCTCCTCAGTGAATACTGAACCAAAGTACTTGTTCAATTGGTCTGCCATTTCTTTGTTCCCCGTTATGACTTCCCCTGATTCTGACTGCAGGGGACCTACGTTTGTCTTTACTAACCTTTTTCTCTTTACATACCTATAGAAACGTTTGCAATCCGCCTTAATGTTCCCTGCAAGCTTCTTCTCGTACTCCATTTTCCCTGCCCTAATCAAACCCTTTGTCCTCCTCTGCTGAGTTCTAAATTTCTCCCAGTCCCCGGGTTCGCTGCTATTTCTGGCCAATTTGTATGCCACTTCCTTGGCTTTAATACTATCCCTGATTTCCCTTGATAGCCACGGTTGAGCCACCTTCCCTTCTTTATTTTTACGCCAGACAGGAATGTACAATTGTTGTAGTTCATCCATGCGGTCTCTAAATGTCTGCCATTGCCCATCCACAGTCAACCCCTTAAGTATCATTCGCCAATCTATCCTCGCCAATTCACGCCTCATACCTTCAAAATTACCCTTCTTTAAGTTCTGGACCATGGTCTCTGAATTAACTGTTTCATTCTCCATCCTAATGCAGAATTCCACCATATTATGATCACTCTTCCCCAAGGGGCCTCGCACAATGAGATTGCTAATTAATCCTCTCTCATTACACAACACCCAGTCTAAGATGGCCTCCCCCCTAGTTGGTTCCTCGACATATTGGTCTCGAAAACCATCCCTTATGCACTCCAGGAAATCCTCCTCCACCGTATTGCTTCCAGTTTGGCTAGCCCAATCTATGTGCATATTAAAGTCACCCATTATAACTGCTGCTCCTTTATTGCATGCACCCCTAATTTCCTGTTTGATGCCCTCCCCAACATCACTGCTACTGTTTGGAGGTCTGTACACAACTCCCACTAACGTTTTTTGCCCTTTGGTGTTCTGCAGCTCTACCCATATAGATTCCACATCATCCAAGCTAATGTCTTTCCTAACTATTGCATTAATCTCCTCTTTAACCAGCAATGCTACCCCACCTCCTTTTCCTTTTATTCTATCCTTCCTGAATGTTGAATACCCTTGGATGTTGAGTTCCCAGCCCTGATCATCCTGGAGCCACGTCTCCGTAATCCCAATCACATCATATTTGTTAACGTCTATTTGCACAGTTAATTCATCCACCTTATTGCGGATACTCCTTGCATTAAGACACAAAGCCTTCAGGCTTGTTTTTTTAACACCCTTTGTCCTTTTAGAATTTTGCTGTACAGTGGCCCTTTTTGTTCTTTGCCTTAGGTTTCTCTGCCCTCCACTTTTCCTCATCTCCTTTCTGTCTTTTGCTTTTGCCTCCTTGTTGTCTCCCTCTGTCTCCCTGCATTGGTTCCCATCCCCCTGCCATATTAGTTTAACTCCTCCCCAACAGCACTAGCAAACACTCCCCCTAGGACATTGGTTCCGGTCCTGCTCAGGTGCAGACCGTCCGGTTTGTACTGGTCCCACCTCCCCCAGAACCGGTTCCAATGCCCCAGGAATTTGAATCCCTCCCTGCTGCACCACTGCTCAAGCCACGTATTCATCTGCGCTATCCTGCGATTCCTACTCTGACTAGCATGTGGCACTGGTAGCAATCCCGAGATTACTACTTTTGAGGTCCTACTTTTTAATTTAGCTCCTAGCTCCTTAAATTCGTTTCGTAGGACCTCATCCCTTTTTTTACCTATGTCGTTGGTACCAATGTGCACCACGACAACTGGCTGTTCTCCCTCCCATTTCAGAATGTCCTGCACCCGCTCCGAGACATCCTTGACCCTTGCACCAGGGAGGCAACATACCATCCTGGAGTCTCGGTTGCTACCGCAGAAATGCCTATCTATTCCCCTCACCATTGAATCCCCTATCACGATCGCGCTCCCACTCTTTTTCCTGCCCTCCTGTGCAGCAGAGCCAGCCACGGTGCCATGAACTTGGCCGCTACTCACGTCATTCTCAGCATCGTGGATGCTCCAGAGAATCTCCTCGCTCTTTTCCGAGAATCTCCTCGCTCTTTTATGTCCTCCCAATTGTTCCTTTCCCACCTCAGTGCTTTCACCAGCATCAGTCTCCACAGCATACTGTGTCACCTCCTCCATCCATTCCATGTTATATATTATTTTTTCGACAAAACTCGGTGCCAACTACCTTCTTTGTGCTTATTAGCTTTTTTATTGTTGGTGAATCTCCCTCCTGACTCCCACAATAGCCAAACAAGCACACACCACACCCACACACGCTTTCAGTCACTCTCTGCTCCCTCTCTCTCTTTCTCCTCTTCTGCGCAATGTAATGATGACCCTTAACCTCCTGAAATGCAGGAAACAAGCATTGCTATGCCGTTGCTATGGTCGGCGACACTTCATGGCAGAAGTTCAAAAAAATGTAACCCTAACGCCCATTTCAGATCGCTCGCAGTAACGCCCATTTTCAAAAATGGAAAGTTAGGGTTTTGAAAATGAGTGATAATCCGGCGATCTCAAAACCCATATTTAACACCCACGCTGGAAATATAGCCTATTTTTGGCCAATCTACACAAAAGTGGAAAGTCTAGCCCTCTGTCTTCAACGTGAGTGTCCTTAACTCCATCCCGCAGCATGCTACCCACCACCAGTATTCTTGGCACGAATCCATGACCACATCTCTTATCTGGAAGGAGGAGAGCATGCCAGTGGATCTTAGAGATGCCAAAATCGTTACCATCTTCAAGAAAGGTGACACGTCTAATTGCAGTAATTACAGAGGAGTTTCCCTGCTGTCTGCCACAGGGAAAGTTATTGCAAGAATCCTCCTCGATCGTCTTCTCCCAGTTGCTGAAGAAGTCCTCCCAGAATCACAATGCAGATTCCACCCACTATGGAGCACAATGGACATGATCTTCACCCTGCAACAAATCCAAGAAAAATGTAGGGAGCAGCATCAACTTCTGTATATGGCCTTCTTTGACCTCATAAAGGCCTTCGACTCTGTCAACCGTGAGGGTTTATCCTTCTCAAATTCGACTACCCTCAAAAATTTGGCACCATCCTCCGCCTGCTTCACGGTGACATGCAAGCCGTGATCCTGACCAACGGATCCACCACAGACCCAATACACGTGCAGACTGGTGTCAAGCAAGGCTGTATCATCGCACCAACGCTCTTCTCAATCTTCCACGCTGCAATGCTCCATCTCACCCTCAACAAGCTCCCCACTGGAGTGGAGCTAATCTGCAGGACAATTGGGGAATTGTTCAACCTCCATCGTCTCCAGTCCAGATCCAAGGTCATTCCAATCTCTGTCATTGAATTACAGTATGCAGACGGCGCTTGCATTTGTGCACACTCAGAAGTCGAACTCCAAACCATCGTGGACACTTTCACCAAAGCATACGAGAGTCTGGGCCTTACATTAAACATCCATAAGACAAAAATTCTCTACCAACCTGCCCCTGCCACACACTACTGCCCTCCAATTATCAAAATCCATGACGAGACCTTGAACAATGGGGACCACTTTCCATATCTTGGGAACCTAATGTCAACAAGGTCAGACATCGATGATGAAGTCCAACACTGCCTTCAGTGTGCCAGTGTAGCCGTTGGTCACCTGAGGAAGAGAGTGTTCAAAGTCCAGGATCTCAAACCCGGCACCAAGCTCATAGTCTACAAAGCAGCAGTGATACCCACCCTCCTATATGCTTCAGAGACATGGACTATGTACAGGAAGCACCTCAAAGCACTGGAGAAGTACCACCAATGCTGCCTCCGCAAAATCTTGCAAATCCATTGGCAGGATAGTCACACCAATGTCAGTGTTCTCGTACAGGCCAACATCCCCAACTTCGAAGCATTGACCATGCTCAATTTGCTCTGATGGATGGGCCACATTGTCCGCATGCCTGATATTAGACTCCCAAAACAAGCACTCTGCTCCAAGCTCCAACACGGCAAGCGAGTCCCAGGAAGGCAGAGAAAACGCTTCAAGGACACCCTCAAATCCTCCTTGAAAAAGTGCAATATTCCCACCGACACATCAGAATCCTTGGCCCAAGGCCGCTCAAAGTGGAGGAGAAGCATCCGGGAAGGTGCCAAACACTTCAAGTTTCTTCATCAGGAGCACACGGAAGCCAAACACAAAGGTGCGCATGGCAACCCAAGCACCCCACCCACCCGTCCCTTCAAACACAACCTGCCCCACCTGTGACAGAGATTGGTCTCATCAGTCACCTCAGAACTCATCTTGGTGTGGAAGCAAGTCATCCTCGACTCTGGGGGACTGCCTAAAAAGAGAAGATTGAGGGTGAGGAACTTAATCTAATTAATATAAGTAGAGAGAAAGTACCAGAGAAACTAACGGGACTAAAAGCCGACAAATCCCCTAGACCTTACGGCCTACATCTTAGGGCACGAAAAGAGGTGGCTGCAGAGATAGTGGATGCATTGGTTTTGATCTTTCAAAATTCCTTAGATTCTAGAATGGCCCCAGAGGATTGGAAGATAGCAAATGTAACACTGCTATTCAAGAAAGGGGGGTGAGAGAAAACAGGGAACTACAGACCAGTTAGCCTGACAACAGTCATCATGAAAATACTGGAATCAATTGTTAAGGAAGTGGTATCAGGGCACTTAGATAAGCATAACATAATTAGGCAGCATCAACATGGTTTTATGAAAGGGAAATCATGTTTGACAAATTTATTAGAGTTTTTTGAGGGTGTAACTAGCAGGGTAGATAAAGGGGAACCAGTGGATGTGGTATGTTTGGATTTCCAAAAGGCATTCGATAAGGTGCCTCATAAAAGGTTATTACATAAGATAAGAGCTCATGGGATTGGAGGTAATGTATTAGCATGGATAGAGGATTGGTTAATGGACAGAAAACAGAGGGTAGGGATAAACGGGTCATTTTCAGGTTGGCAGGCTGTAACTAGTGGGGTGCAGCAAGAATCAGTGCTGGGGCCTCAGCTATTTACAATCTATATTAATGACCTAGAAGAATTAATGACCTGAGTGCAATGTATCCAAGTTTGCTGGCGATACAAAGCTAGGTGGGACAGTGAGCTGTGAGGAGAACACAAAATGTCTGCAAAGGGATATGGATAGACTAAGTGAGTGGGCAGTAAGGTGATAGATGGAGTATAATGTAGGGAAATGTGAGGCGATTCATTTTGGTAGAAAAAATAGAAAAACTAAATATTTTTTAAATGGAGAGAAACTTTTACATGTTGGTGTTGAGAAAGATTTGGGTGTCCTTGTGCAAGAAACACAGAAAGCTGGCAAGCGATAAGGAAGGCAAATGGCATGTTGTCCTTTATTGCAAGGGGGTTGGAGTATAAGACTAAGGAAGCCTTGCTACAATTGTACAGGGTCTTGGTGAGACCAAACCTGGAGTACTGTGCACAGTTTTGGTCTCCTTATCTAAGGAAGGATATACTTGCCTTAGAGGTGGTACAGCAGGGGTTCACCAGCTGAATCCGGGGATAGGTCTGTCTTATGATGAGAGATTGTGTAGATTGGGCCTATACTCTCTGGAGTTTAGAAGAATGAGAGGTGATCTCATTGAAACATCCAAGATTTTGAAGGGAATTGACAGGGTATATGCTGAGTGGTTGTTTCCTCTGGCTGGAGAGTCTAGAAGTTGGAGGCACAGTCTCAGCATAAGGGGTAGGCCATTTAAGACAGAGATGAGGAGGAATTTCTTCACTCAGAGTGTTGTGAATCTTTGGAATTCTCTGCCCCAGAGGGCTGTAGATGCTGAGTCTCTGAATATATTCAAGGCTGAGATAGATAGATCTTTGGAATCTAGGGGAACCAAGGGATATGGAGATCGAGCGGGAAGGTGGAGTTGAGGTCGATGGTTAGCCATGATCTTATTGAATTGTAGAGCAGGCTCGAAGGGCCATAGGGCCAACTCCTGCTGCTATTTCTTATGTTCCTATGTAAGAGGAGGAAGTGGAAGGAAGGAAGCGACCCAGACCGCCCCTTCCTGGTAGGGATATCCAGGATCGAATCATCACCAGTGAACACAACCCCAATTCCCCATTCAATGTTAGTCCCACATCTTACCTTCCCTCTGTTACTGACCATCACAGCGGCCTCTTGGCCACAATGCTGAAACAAAAGCCATCACAAAGCAAACTTTCCAATCCAACTTTATTCATCTATGCATCCAATATTACATCAAAATATCAACTAATCACCCTTGTACATTCCCTTAGCCACAGTCTTGCATGTGTGTTTTCCCATCCTAGTGCTCCTATGCAGTGCTACCCCAGTGGCTGCAGCATGGCTCGTGGGAGGTTCCTGACTTTCAATGTTGGAGACTGCATTTGGCCTTGCAGGATGACCTCGAGGAGCTCTGAGCCAAACAAGCCCAGCTTCGGACTGCATCACCTCGGCATGAGCGACAGCAGTCTGCACACAGGCAACAGCAAGGGCACTGGTGGAGTGCCAGTGGTGCGAAAACGAATGTTGTCATCCTGAGAGAGGACAGGAGGGTCGACCTCCACGATCCATTGCCATGTCAAGGGCAGCGCCTCAGCAATCCTAGTAATCTGATGGAGTACAGACTGCTGGACTGCTGTGGACAACCTGCAAGCCCCTTTCAAGACTGGTAAACCCAGCCAAGTGGGCATCTGTCTGTGCTTGTGTGGCAGCTAGCTGAGCTTGCATGACTTCAGGTCTGAACTTCCACTGCAGCACTCAAACATTGGGCGACTTTTGCTTGTGCTGCACTGGAAGCTGAATCTTTGGCCATCAGATGTGGCATGATGTTTGGGTTTACAAGTACTTTCACAGATCTACCCACCCCTTCCATGCTTCTCCTTAAAGCCCTGTTCAAGGTTGGAGCTGGACTCCACCCTGCTTCTTGACCTTGCATTCAGGCTTTCTGGCAGGCCTGCCAATACACCAAGCATTTAATTGTACATACCCCTCAGTGTTCTTCTGTAGGCAGGGCCAAATAAAGTCATCATTGAATCCTGTGCAGCAGAACTCATGTGCGACCTCACCTTCCGGGGAGCTGGCTACATAAGAACATAAGAACATAAGAATTAGGAACAGGAGCAGGCCATCTAGCCCCTCGAGCCTGCTCCGCCATTCAACAAGATCATGGCTGATCTGGCCATGGACTCAGCTCCACTTACCCGCCCGCTCCCTGTAACCCTTAATTCCCTTATTGGTTAAAAATCTATCTATCTGTGACTTGAATACATTCAATGAGCTAGCCTCAACTGCTTCCTTGGGCAGAGAATTCCACAGATTCACAACCCTCTGGGAGAAGAAATTCCTTCTCAACTCGGTTTTAAATTGGCTCCACCGTATTTTGAGGCTGTGCCTCCTAGTTCTAGTCTCCCCGACCAGTGGAAACAACCTCTCTGCCTCTATCTTGTCTAACCCTTTCATTATTTTAAATGTTTCAAAAAGATCACCCCTCATCCTTCTGAACTCCAACAAGTAAAGACCCAGTCTACTCAATCTATGCAGGTAGCACCTGCACTACCCTTTCCCCCTGCCCTGGCTGTAGGCCACCTGTGCCCAGTGTCTCACCATGTGCAGATCCCGCGTCAAACCTGCCCTCTAAAGTAAATGGACTGTCAGTATCTGAACTGGTGGCTGGGAGTGTGAAATTGAGCAAAAGTGTTCCTTCTTCTTAAATAAAAACAGAAAATGCTGGAAATACTCCGCAGGTCAGGCAGCATCTGTGGAGAGAAAAACAGAGTTAACTTTTCAGGTTGATGACTTTTCATGAGAACTGGAAAATGTTACTGATGTAATAGGTTTTAAGCAAGTGCAGAGGTAGGGAAAGGGGGAGGGGAGGGAAGAACTCTACGACAGGTCTGTGTTAGAGTGGGAGGCAGCAGTGATTAAATCACAAAAGGGGGGATGGTGCAAGGCAAAAGGGGTGGCAATGGGACAAGTAAAGGAACAAAAGATGTGTCTAGAAGAGGTGTAAATGGGAACGGCAGAATCATCGATGGCTGCTGTCTGAAAAAATGGAGGCCAAGGTTATGATCTGAAATTGTTGAGTTCAGAAGGCTGTAAAGTGCCTAATTGAAAGATGAGGTGCTGTTCCTCGAGCTTACACTGACCTTCATTTGAATAGTGGAGGGGGCCGAGGACAGAGAGTTCAGAGTGGAAGTGGAGTGAAGAATTAAAGAGACAGGTGACCGGAAGCTCAGGGTCATGCTTAGTTTAAGAAGGGAGAAAGGGATAGGCCGAGTAATTACAGGGCTGTCAGCCTAGCCTCAGTGGTGGGAAAATTATTGGAAAAAATCCTGAAAGACAGGATAAATCTACATGTTGAAAGGCAAGGATTAATTTGGGACAGTCAGCACGGAATGGTTAAGGGAAGATCGTGTTTGACTAACATGATTGAATATTTTGAGGAGGTAACCAAGAGGGTCAATGAGGGTAGTGCATACGATCTAGTGTATATGGACTTTAGCAAAGCTTTTCATAAGGTCCTACATGGTCATGAAGGTTAAAGCCCATGGGATCCAGAGCAAAGTGGCAAGTTGGATCCAAAATTGGCTTGGAGGTAGGAAGCAAAAGGTACTGGTTTTTTTGACTGGAAGGATGTTTCCAGTGGGGTTCCGCAAGGCTCAGTACTGGGTCCCTTGCTTTTTGTGGTTTATATCAGTGATTTAGATTTGATTATAGGGAATATGATTAAGAAGTTTGCAGACAACACTAAAATTGGCCGTGTGGTTGATAATGAAGAGGAAAGTCATGGGCTGCAGGAGGATATCAATCTACTGGTCAGGTGGGCAGAGCAATGGCAAATGGAATTTAATTCAGAGAAGTGTGAGGTAATGTACTTTGGGAGGGCTAATAACGAAAGGATATACACATTAAGCGGTAGGCCACTTAATAGTGTAGATGAACAAAGGGACCTTGGAGTGCTTGTCCACAGATCCCTGAAAGTAGCAGGCCAGGTGGATAAGGTGGTTAAGAAGGCATACGGAATGCTTGCCTTTATTGGCCGGGGCATAAAATATAAGAGCAGTGAAGTTATGCTTAAATTATATAATACTTTGGTTAGGCCACAGCTGGAGTATTGCGTACAGTTCTGGCCGCCGAAATATAGGGAGGATGTGATTGCACTAGAGAGGGTGCAGAGGAGATTTACTAGGATGCTGCCTGGAATGGAGAATCTTAGTTATGAGGACAGACTGAATAGGCTGGGTTAGTTCTTATAGGAACAGAGGAGGTTGAGAGGAGACCTCATTGAGATGTACAAAATATTGAAGGGCCTGGACATAGTGGATAGTAAGGGTCTATTTCCATTTTTGGAGGGGTCTATTACGAGGGGGAATAGTTTTAAGGTGGTTGGTGGAAGTTTTAGAGGGGATTTGAGGGGAGGCTTCTTTATGCAGAGAGTTGTGGTGATCTGGAACTCGCTGCCTGGAAGAGTGGTGGATGCAGAAACCCTTACCACTCTTAAGAGATAGAAACATAGAAAATAGGTGCAGGAGCAGGCCATTCAGCCCTTCTAGCCTGCACCGCCATTCAATGAGTTCATGGCTGAACATGAAACTTCAGTACCCCCTTCCTGCTTTCTCGCCATACCCCTTGATCCCCCGAGTAGTAAGGACTTCATCTAACTCCCTTTTGAATATATTTAGTGAATTGGCCTCAACTACTTTCTTTGGTAGAGAATTCCACAGGTTCACCACTCTCTGGGTGAAGAAGTTTCTCCTCATCTCGGTCCTAAATGGCTTACCCCTTATCCTCAGACTGTGACCCCTGGTTCTGGACTTCCCCAACATTGGGAACATTCTTCCTGCATCTAACCTGTCTAAACCCGTCAGAATTTTAAACGTTTCTATGAGGTCCCCTCTCATTCTTCTGAACTCCAGTGAATACATGGATGGGCACTTAAAGTGCAGTAACCTGCAGGGTTACGGACCTAGAGCTGGTAATTGGGATTAGACTGGATGACCTTTTGTTGACCAGTGCAGATATAATGGTAAGTACTGCAGGGAATCGAATATGGCCAGGGTGATCTTCTGAACTAGTTTTGATCGCCTGGATGGGTTGGAGAGGAATTTTCCCAGATTTTTATCTCCCTAAATTGTCCTGGGTTTTTTCTGGTTTTTGCCTCTCCCAGGAGATCACATGGCTCCGGTTGGGGTGGAGTGAAGAATGTTTCAGTTTAAGGGGTGTTGCAGTTGTGTGGGGCGGACTGGTTGGCTGGATGCTCTTTGCCTTTCCGCCATTGTTCATCGGTTTATATGTAACCTTCAGGGCTGCTGGCCGAGGGCCGTGCGACTCTTTGTTGGCCAGTGCGGACACAATGGGCTGAAATGGCCTCCTTCTGTGCTATAATTTCTATGTTTCTATGTTTCTAATGGTGAGCACAGCCTCCTCCAAGGGGGTGCGGTGTCCCCCACCTGTTAAGGTTGAACCTGTCCCCCGGCTGTTAAGGTCAACTGGTGCAAGTTATGCGCCACCTTTTCCTGCAAGAGAATGGGAAGTGCGTCACTGAGTGTGGTGCAAAATGTTTGGATGATGTGGCTACCATGGTTGAATAAGTGACAAAGTGTTCAAGCTGTGAGATGTGGGTGTGAGGCTTACAGCAGTGGTAAGCGTGTGAGGGTAAGGTGAATCTAGGAATGTGAGGTGTGCCTCGTATTTGGTAGAGATTATCGGTAGGTGAATAATGGTGGTGCATTGAGCAGTGTGTGAGGCTAGTGGTGCAATTGGAAGGAGACAGTTTTTAAAGATGCATTAATAAAAACAGAAATTGCTGGAAATCTCAGCGGGTCAGGCAGCATCTGTGGAGAGAAAAACAGAGTTAACGTTTCGCGTCGACGACCCTTCATCAGAACTGACGGATGTTCGAAAAAAACACATTCTTGAGCACTGAAAGGGGAGGGGAAGAAAGAACAAAATGGAAGGTCTATGATAGAGTGGAAGGCAGGAGAGATTAGAGAGACAAAGGGATGATGGTTGAATTGAAATGGTAATGACAGAAGTCAGAAAAAGGTTAATCCGGATAGGGTGTGAATCGTGTAGTAATGACCAGCTGCCTTTATAGACAAAGAGAAAAAAAAGGAGAGAGAAGAAAGAAGAAAAGAAACATAAAATTGTGGGTGGGAGGGGGGGGAGGGGAAGGGAAAGGGAGCCAAAGGTGGCCAGAGATTATGCTCTGAAATGGTTGAACTCGATGTTGAGTCCAGAAGGCTGTAAAGTACCTAACCGAAAGATGAAATACTGTTCCTTGAGCTTGCGTTGAGTTTCATTGGAACAGTGGAGGAGTCCGAGGATGAAGATATCAGAATGGGAGTGGAGTGGACATTTAAAGTGACAGGCAACCGGAAGCTCAGGGTCACACTTCGTGACTGAATGGAGGTGTTCAGCAAAGCGGTCACCCAACCTACGCTTGGTCTTCCCAATGTAGAGGAGACCACATCGTGAGCAGCTAATACAGTATACTAAATTGAAAGAAGTACAAGTAAATCGCTGTTTCACCTAGAAGGAATATTTGGGGCCCTGGATACTGGGAAGGGAGGAGGTAAAAGGGCAGGTGTTGCATCTCCTGTCCTTGCACAGGAAGCTGCCGTGGGAAGAGGAGGGGTTGCTGGGGGTGACTGCGGAATGGAGGTGAAACTCCAACTCTCTGTGCATGCACAGGTGACCCCTGACCCCCAAAATCGCGGGGAAAAAGCATCTGTAAAAAAAGGCAAAAAAAAAAATCCACGCATGCGCAGTGCAATGCCGCACCATCTATTGACAAGGAAGTCAATCTTGATTGACTATAATGCTGCATACCACCCACTGCACACCACTCGCATACTGCTTGCATACCGGCGAAAACGTTTGGACGAAACTAGCAGTTTTGGTCTCGGCAGCATTCAGGTGGTTTTAAACCACGCACCACCGGAATATCGCTGAAAAATGGGCAGAACTTACATCCTGATGAATTTCGAGCCCTGTGAATTTTGGTCACCAGCTGTGCGCACTGCCAGTCAGCAGCGCATTCAGTGCTGGGCTGTGTGCTTCAATCATGCAAAGTAGCAGGCCTGCACAGATTTTATGTGTTGCCTGAACTCCTTTGAACGTGGTCAGATCACGGATAGTGATCGCCGTGCCCATTCTCGGATCTAATCCATTTTCAACCTTTTAACTTGCAATCAAAAAGGCAGACAGCTGCACAGAGTTTTATCAGTTCAGCAGATTTTCTATAAAGGTCAGATGGAAAGTAAATATTTGTTTCAGAATATTAACATTCACGTTAGCCGTCCAAAGACAAGGCTCAATATATCCCTTTCAATGTATAAAACAACAGACAGATTGATAATGATGCAAATACTGATATCTGTGATACAAGGGCAGCAATTGCAAAACCCCACTGCTCACAAAATTAGTGTTAATTTCAAAATAATTTTCTCTTATTCTTCCAATTGCGAGTATCAAATTTGTTAGTGAAATGTATTGACCAATTTAGATTTTTACAGATTTCTCACTCACTCCTTCTTCAGCATAGAGTTTTATATATTGGACAAATATGGCGACATTAAGAAATTACCATGTTTTTCAAGCACTCAATTGTTCCTATTTACATATCATTTTTTGTTGAGTTTTGTGGTCTGTTTACAATGCTGACCACCCTAGATGTACCTCCCTCTTTGTTGCATCAATCACGGAGCACTTAGCAGCATGCATCAGAGCAAGCTCGAGCATCTATGGTAGTGGTTGGAGGAGCTGTCTGCTGATGACAATCCTACTTTATGTAACTAACCTTCCCATCTCAATCCCCATCATCCTTCAAAAAAATCATGTATTTTGGCTGATTTTTTGTGTACAAGCATAAAGTCTCCATGCAGGCCACCCTCCAGCATATTCTAAGACCTACCCCTTTGTGTGGACAGTTTCTGGCTTTTAATACCTAGGGGTAACAATAATTCTTAAATCCATTGACTTGTACAAAATTCTTCCACTGCCCCACCCTGTCCAGTATACACACTAATCTGGACAAATGGAACAACCGACTTGTGTTACACTTGGGAAGGGCAAGCACTACAAAAATGATTGTACACCCCCACCTTCTCCACCTTTTTCAGCTGCTACCAGTCAGGGATTCAGTGTAGCTAAGTATAGACTGCAACACCTGCATCTCCAAGGTTCTATGGGAAAGGAAAAAACCATGAATGTGTCTCACACCCTGCAGCTCCCCAAAGATGAAGTAAGGCTCAATATTCAGCACTAATATTTGGGGGATTAGGGCCCAGAACCCCACAATTAGGCATGAAGACCTGGTCCTCCTGGTCAATTCCCTGACAAAACCTTTTTAGACCTCCAAAAAATTTTTACAGGGGTCTAGAAGCGCTCCATAATAACAGTGACAACAGGTGACAGCCAAGGCTCAGTGGCAGTACTCTTGCCTCTGAGACAAAGGTTGTGGGTTCAAGTCCCAATCCGGAGATTTGAGCACACAATCTAGGCTGACACTCCAGTCCAGTACTGAGGGAGTGCTGCACTGTCAGAGGTGCTATTTTTCAGATGAGACATTAATCCGAAGACCTGTCTACTCTCGCAGGTGGACGAAAAAAATCCAATGATGCTATTCAAATAAGAGCAGGGGACCTCCCTGGTGCCCTGGCCAATATTTATCCCTCAACCAATGTCACTAAGAAACATATCGGCCCGGAAATTACGGTCGGAGGCTTCCCGTGGGCAATTGCTTCCGACCTGAAACATTTCTACGAAATTACCTGGTGGTCCGAGAGGAGCCTGGGATTCCGTTTGGGAGGCCTTCCCTTCCCGCGCTGCAAAGTGCGCTCCCATCCTCCAGGTTCCACGCAAAAGATGCAGTCACGTGTGACTGCTCAGCCAATCAAGTGCAGTATTCCACAGCTTTCCCATTATTAGCAATGAGAACTCCGTATCTACGAGTTCTCATTGCTATTGAGGGGGGAAAAAACAAACACACTAATAAAAAATAAAAAACAGACCTCACATACTTAAAATTAATTGAAATTAAAGTTAATAAATTCCTCAGAAAATAACAATATTTTTCCGATTTTAAAAAAGTTTTGTAATTCGGGTTAAAAATAAACTTACCTTAGTGGGCAGAGTTTAAAAAAAATAAAATGTGTTTATTTAATTTTATTTTATTATATTTGTGCTATATAAGTGTAAGATCTTTCTTTTAATATTTATCTGGAACAGGTCTGTACCAGGATCTATGAAGAACTATCAAATGCATTTGGCATGGGTTTGAGTTTGAAATGACTCAAATGGATTAACAGATTAGGTCAAGTTCTCAACGGTGGTGAAATTTGCTTTTGCAACAACTGGCCGATAAATGCCACCTCACCCAACATGACTTATTCTGCCATTTCTAAATGAAACATATTCTCCAAGACCCAGCTACACTTGAAAAACTTGAATGTGAGCCAATCCAACCACACCCCGCCCCATCCCCCACCTCCAAGAATTGTTTCTCCACTCCCTTGTGATATTGTTGAAATCACATCTGTGCCCTCTGAAACATGTTTGCTCCTACATCAAAATAGATCACAGAAAGTCTTAGAGAGGTCTGGGAGTGAGACTTAGATCACCAGGTGACAGAAGGATCACAGAGCTAAGCAACAACTTGTATTTATAGAGTGCTTTTAACGTAGTTAAATGTTCCAAGGCCCATCATGAGAGCGTTATAAAACAAAATTTGACACAGAGCCAGGTAAAGAGATATTAGGGCAGATGACTAAATGCTTGGTTAAAGAGGTAGGTTTTAAAAAGAGTCTTAAAGGGTGAAAGAGAGGTAGAGAGGCAGAGGGGTTTAGGCAGGGAATTCCAGAGCTTAGGGCCCAGGCCGCTGAAGGCACAGCCTGCAATGGTGCTGCATGTTTGAAGACGAAGACCTCAAATCCGGCACCAAGCTCATGGTCTACAGGGCAGTAGCGATACCCGCCCTCCTATATGGCTCAGAGACGTGGACTATATGTAGCAGACACCTCAAAATGCTGATACCACCAATGCTGCCTCCGCAAGATCCTGCAAATCCATTGGCAGGACAGACACACCAACATCAGTGTTCTCGATCAGGCCAACATCCCCAGCATCAAAGCATTAACCACGCTCGATCAGCTCCGACACGAGATTCCCAAAGTAAGTGTTCTATGCAGAGTTCCGACACGGCAAGCAAGCCCCAGGTGGGCAGGGGAAACACTTCAAGGACATCCTCAAAGCCTCCTTGATACAGTGCAACATCCCCACCAACTCCTGGGAATATCTGGCCCACGACCGTCCAAAGTGGAGGAAGAGCATCCGGGAGGACACCTGGGAGGAGAAGCCATTGCAGGTGATTCTCTGACTATGATTAGATAGATAAGAATGGAATCAGACAAGGGCAGTCCCACCCTACTGGATGACGGTGGAGAGACATTGGATGAGGATGGTGTGGTCAACTGTGTCAAAGGCTGCAAACAGGTCGAGAAGGATGAGGAGGGATAGTTTACCTTTCTTACAGTCACAAAGGATGTCACTTGTGAATTTGCTAAGAGCTGCTTCAGTACCTTGGGGGCGGGGTGGGGGGGGGGGCAGCAGAAACCTGATTGGAGTTCCAGGAATGATGAATACGGATTTGGGAGGTGACAACATGTTAAAGGACTTTGGAGAAGAAAGGGAAGTTGGAGATGGGGTGGTATTTTGCAAGAATGTAGGGATCAATGGTTGTTTTTTTGAGGAGAGGGGTGATGATGGCAGGGGAGGGGGACAGTATCTGAGAAGTACGGAAGCAAAGCCTCACGACAACCAAAATGTGTAAAGGCCAGCTCAGGGTAATTTTCCATGTTTGATCCACCATTTCCATCCTTCCCTAGGGGATGAATGCTGTCAGGGCTGTGGTCAAATGGGCATGCTGCTACACAAGTTCAGCCTTTTTGAGCAGCAATCCACAAGGCCACATGACAGGCCTCACAATCTCTGCAGATTCAAGTCTATATGACAGAATTAATTTCCCTGCAATACATAGGCTCCCATAACTTGCTCATTGCAAGTCAATGTACCATCCCCGGTGGTGGTGCAGCACCCTGTCCACAACAAACAAGTGAATGGAACATGTGTGGGACATATATTCGTCAGAACAGATAATGTATGGACACCACATGGAAGTCAGGAAGTGCGTGGCAGCCTGGAACCCATTTGTTAAGCCTATATGATCCAAATAGCGTCCACAAAGACAAAGTCAGAGTGTTAGATCTCTTAATTTTCAATGAAATGTGAACTCCGGTTATAGTTTTAACATAACTTTTATTCTGGCAGCAGCAACAAGCTTCTGGCTGATTGCCAGTTCCTTTGTCTTACTGAGACCACATGGCCAAAATGGCTGTTCATATACCTAATCAGTTTACAGAAAAGAATGCGCCTTCTTTGATCTTATTGGCTCAATTGATATTCTGTTAACCTTTAATTGGCTCGCTACCAAAGGTCCTAAAATGTCAAGTTGATTGATGACTTAATGCAACATGCTCCCACTCACGTAGCAGCTCTGACTGGGGGTCTGTGAATTCTCACAGCCTGTCTGAATGCAGCCTGTTTGAATTCTCTATCAATCCCCCCTTTGATTCTTTCACAAACTGAATCATAAAACATCAGCTATCACTGGGTAAACATTCTGAAAAGTAATTTCATACATGTTAATAGAGTTTCCTTCTAAAATTTGTTGATGTGTTTCGCCACATGTCCGGACTAGTAGCTTCCACACAAATTTACACCAACCCGAATTCCATCGTGGCCACAATGGAAGTCTGGTTTTAGTAGGTTAATTAACGTTATTCCAATTTAATCCAAATCAATATCTTAATTCAACCAGTGAACAACCTTCCCTGAAGCATAACATACCCCATGCCACGTACAGATGGTCTGCTGGGACCTGCAAGGTGTCTCACCTTAGGAACAGCAGCGACAGCTGCCTGGTCGCAACAACATTTGATCAACATAAACAAACAATATAAAAGTAAAATAATTACAATGAATAAATTAAACCTTCCACCAATGAAGTTCCTATTGAACCGAGCCATTCAGTGACTCCGCTCCACAAAGTGAATGATGGGGATCGCTTAAGTTTTTCTACCTCCTTTTGGATATGCTCCGCTAAGTGGGTAATTCCTTCGGAGCTATCTGGGATATATGTGCAACACTCAGTTCCGAGTAGGGTGCAAGTACCTCCCTTTTCAGCCAAAGGCCAGTCTATTCTGTAGGGCTACTGTGCGGATTGCTATCATTTCTGCATTGATTTTAACTCGGGCCTCTGAGGTATCATTGGCTACCCGTTCCACAACGGATGCCATGTTAATGGATTCCCTTGTCAGTCTGGCGGTCCCATACCTGGGGATCAGAATGGCAAAGAACCTCTCTGTTTCTGTGATAGCTCTCTTAGGACGGTGTAAATGTTCCGATAGTGATTTTATATGATACATATATGGCACAATATAGGCTAAATAGCAAGATCCCATCCAATTCTGGGGCAGCCAAGGGTAGGCCTTGTGGCCACACACGCAATAGGTGCCATTATAGGCAATGAATGTTAGCTATTTCTTTGTCAGCAACACTCCGGGGCCTGTCCAGGCTTTTCCATCTGTTTTATTCAGAATCCCCGTTACGTTAAGAATTCCCACATCAGCCCAGTTTGGATGGTTCCGTGGCTTGATTACATTATAATTCCGGGAGCAGTTACTGCACCCTATATTTTGGCCTCCTTTGATGTTTCTAATCAGATAGACCGATTCCCCTGGTCTTCCTATTCCCGTTGTATTAGTGATAACAAAAAATGGGCGCCGTTTGGAATTATTGTAGCACGATTGGTACCCCCCTTCAAAGGTAGTCAGATTGTAACCTGCTGACTTCCATTTACGTGCCCAGTTTTCCGTATCCTGAAATATTGCCGGTTTTGTTTTGTTTAATTATCCACTCAGCCATTTCCGAGATATTCAAGGGAACTGGCCTCAAGGGAATCCCTCCCTTTGAGTGAATAGGAATATGCGCACACACCCAACAACCAGTAATGTTACCTTGTTTGGCATAAATGTATGACATATATAAAAAGGTATTTACATGCAATTCCCTTGCTACCCTACTATTTCGCTTTGGTGCAGAGGGTCAGCTAGTAAGAAGTAGGCTAATGCCGAGAAAACCTACAGTCAGTAATACAGTGAATTTATACATTTTGGCAAAAAGTAATTGTACTTATCAGATTTCAGCTTCAGTTACGGATGCTCGTTTAACGTGTGAGGCGTGGATCCAGGCTTTCTTTCCTTGGACTTTAACAGCTGCCTGGGTGGTCAATAACACTTGGTAAGGTCCCTCCCACTTGGCACCCAAAGGTTCCTTCTGCAACTTTTTCACATACACCCAGACTCCCGGGATGGTGCCGTATCCTCCTTCGGGTGGATTACCCTAAGCTGCCGATACCTGTCGGGAAACAGAACTAATAGCATTGGTTAGGTCCTGCCTGTATGATAACAAAGTGTCACTCATTAAGTGAACATCAGCTTTCCGTAAATCAATAGTTCCTGGCAACGACATGGGTCTTCCTGTTATAATTTCAAATGGGCTTAGACCTGTAGTTCGGTTTGGGGTTGGCCTATTACTACATAGCATTATTGGCAGTGCCTGGGGCCATGGTGTTCCTTCTTACTGATATTTGGCAAGCTGTTGTTTCAGAGTTCGATTCATTCGCTCTACTTGTCCTGATGATTGTGGATGATAAGGACAGTGTAAATCCCACGTAATGTTCAGTAACCTACAGACTTCTTGGCAGACAGCACCTGTGAAGTGTGTTCCCTGATCTGAGTCAATGCTACTCAGGACTCCCCATCGGGGAATGTAATCCTTACACAAGACCTTTGCAGTGTGATTGGCTGTGTCTCTTTCAGTTGGGACAGCTTCTACACATCTAGAGAATCTGTCGACCATGACAAGAATGTTAGTGTATCCTTGGCATGAAGGAAGAGATATATAATCAACCTGCAGATGCTGGAATGGTCCGATAGGGGCAGGGGGCCTCAGTTGGGGCATTATTGTGATGGGTCCAGAATTATTTTTCTGGCAGACCACACAGCTGGGCATGGTTTTTAAATCCCTGACCCCACCAGCTTTTCTGGCACCATGCCGTCATCTGTTGTGAGGCCAAGTGTCCCCACGAGTGGATCTGTTGGGCTAAAAAAGGCATAAGCGCTTGTGGCGCAACTGGCTTGTCGGTAACTCTTTGTCTCCAGACACCATCTTCGCATAGCTTAATTCCTGCCTCAATCCATGTCCATTTTTCCTCTCGGGAGCACTTGCCTTGCATTGTTTGAAGGTCTCGTGTCAGAGTCCTGAGTGCTTTCAATCTGCACATCTGTGTTGGTTCTTCTGCGGGAGTGCCCTATGAGGCGGCATCTTTAGCTGCCTGGTCGGCTAGGGCATTTCCCTGAGCTTCTGTGGTATTTTCCTTGGTATGGGCATTACACTTCAGGATGGACACTTCCTGAGGTAATTGTATGGTCTCTAGTAAGTCTCGGACTTCTTTTCCATTTCGGATAGGTGTACCAGCAGCAGTGAGGAATACTCTTTTCCGCCATAACAGACCAAAGTCGTGAGCGACTCCAAAAGCATAACGCGAATCTGTGTAGACATTAGCCGTCTGTCCTTCTGCTATTCAACATGCTTCTGACAGGGCCTGTAACTCGGCCTGTTGTGCTGACGTTCCTGAGGGTAAACATCCTTTTGCCACTACCTCATATAAGGTTGTAACTGCCCATCCTGCTTTTCTGGTACCATTGTCAACAAAGGAGGAACCATCTGTAAACAGGATGAGGTCTGGGTTGTGCAGAGGCTCCTCTGCTGCTAAGGCTGCTTCTTCTATTTCTTTTAAAATCTCCACGCAGTCATGCTCTTCACATTCTCCCCCTCTTGCTCCCTCGATTCTGACATCGGGAGCATAGTTGCGGGATTAACCGGGCTGGCCCGGACGATATGGAGATCAGGAGCTTCCAAAACTGCTGTCCAGCGGGTCCATCTAGCTGCCATCAGCTGAGACATTCTATTCATAGGCAGCAAAGCGTGTACGGTGTGGGGACACTTGACAATCAGCTTTTGGTCGAGGACTAGACCCGCAGTGATCATTACCGCTCGACATGTAGCTTCCATGGCCCTTAGGCAACTTCCCCATCCGAGGGCTATCGCATCCAGTTTTGCCGAATAATAGCCAATAGGTCTTTGCAGATCCCCATGTTCTTGTGTCAGTATAGCTGTCATGTATCCTTCTTTCTCATGAACAAACAGGGTAAATGGCTTACCACTGTCGGGGATTCCCAGAGCCGGTGCCGAACACAAAGCCTTTTTCAAACTCAGGAAGGCCTCTTGCTGTTCCTTAGTGAGGGTGATGGCTTCTTTAGAGGCACGTTTCCCCTTTAAAATATCATTCAATGGCTGAGCAAGCTGTGTGAAGGAGTCAATCCAATTTCTGTTAAAGTTACACAATCCCAAAAAAGACCTTCGTTCCTGAATAGTGGTGGGTTTTTTAGCAGCCCGATGGCTGCAGTTCTATCCTGGGTATGTTCTCTCTTTCCTTGTGAAATCTTTTGTCCCAGGTATACAACCTCTTCTTGGGATATTTGTGCTTTGTCAATACTGGCTTTATGTCCTTTCAGCCAAAGGTGGTCCAGCAAAGCTCGTAAATCTTGTTCATGCTGTTCTTCCGTGTTTGAAGCTAGCAGGATATCGTCTACATATTGGATGACTGTGGATGTCAGGGGAGATAATTCTCGCAAATGGCTTTGTAAAGCCATGTGGAATACTGTAGGGCTGTTGTGGAAACCCTGCGGCAACCGGGTCCAAGTATACTGTTGTCCTTGGACCGTGAAAGCAAACCACTGTCGAACCTCCGGTGCCACAGGCACCGACCAAAATCCGTTGGCCATATCTATAACCGAGAAATATTTATGTTCCGGTTTGAGGGCATTAAAAGTGGTGGAGGGATCTGCGACCAAAGGAGCTTTTTGATCAATACACTGGTTAGCTTTCCTATAATCGACAGTCAAAAGCCAAGTCTCATTAGATTTCTGTACCGGCCACATGGGGCTATTGGAGGAGCTATGCGTTTTAATAACCCCCTTTTGTTTCTCCAATTGCTGAATAACCGGTAAGATTCCCACGATGGCAGTTGGACTGATGGGATACTGTTTAGTGCATGGAGGCTTGGTCCCGGTAAATGCCGCAGGCTCCATCTGGAGTAGGCCACAATCGTTCTTATCTTTAGCCCATATCGGGTGTTCCTTCAATTCTTCTTTCTTCAAAGTTTTAATTGACCATGTCACCCGACCATTCTCAAAATGCAACGATGAATCTACTTGGATTGGAACGTCCATTCCCAAAAGGGGTTGATCTACTGGGCCTATCCAGACCGGCGTGGTTAGTTCATGTGGACCCAGCCCTATAAGTACCGGGTTTATGGCCCCCAGCTCCATAGGCTGTACGTGCCCTACCATCCAACAGCAAAACATCTCCATATTGTAGGGGTAAGCATGTTAATTCTGCCCCTGTGTCTAAAACAAAGTCCAAATCCTTATCGCCCACCCTCACAGTTATATATAGCCCATCTTCCCTTTGTTGTATTAGTGCGAGGAGGGGGGCCAGGGTGGGCTCTAATCGTTTTTTGCTATCCCAAGTAACTCCTTCTGTTGTAGTATTGTCAGTCGCTTAAATGCTTCTATGAGGTCATTATCTTGTGACAAGCCTGGCTTGTTGGCTGAATTGTATCCCTGGCTGCGTCCTCTTCACTGGCCGCGACCTTGCAGTTTTGCCGTTCATGTCTTGGCCCAGTGACCTTCTTTTCCACAATAATGACATTTTCCGGGTAATTTTCCTCATAACTGTTTATTGGAATCCTGGGATTTCCATCCCACAGCCTGCAGGTCTCGGACTTTAGCTCCCATATTCCGATCTAATTGCTTACATTGATCCACCAATGCTGCAAAGGTAGTTCCTCTACCTTCCCAGTCCGGTAACACTACCTTTAGCATTTTGGACAGTTCTGGCTTTAGACCTGCCACGAAAGCTGCTTTCAGGGGTCCAAACACTTGTTCATCCATTTCCTCATCCGTATTATTCATACCCGAATGTTCTAGCCACATGCATCTAAACCACTCATCATACTCCAGGACCTCCTCTGTTCCTTTCTGTTGGCAGGCTGCAATTTTTCCCCAGTCTGTCTTAGCTGGACTGAAGGCTTGCAGCCAGTGTTTAATCGCCTCCCATCCTGCATCTAATTCTTGCTCATCCTGCCCCAAAGCTTCTTCTACCTTGTCGTGCAATTTTCTTCCCTGTGTTTTTGGCACCATTATGGTCAAAATTTGCACTCCGTCCCAGGGATGAAGTTGATATATATTTCTTAAGCGGTCCAATTGGTCCCACGTTTTTACTCCCCCTTTCTTTGGATTGGGCAATTCCTTGGACCATTTATCAATTTTCTCTGGGACTGCCGGATCATGAAATAAGTATTCTGCATACACCCTGTTCTTCGTTGTTTTTGTTCCGTCCTCATCTGCAGTCTCTTCTGATTTGACTACAACTCGTCTTTTTTTAAACGGGGCAAAGCGCACCCCTAATTCTTCGTCCTCCGACCCTGTATCGTCAGAGGATTCAGAATCCGTATCTATTCCTCGGTCGTGTCCTCGGGTTTGCGCTTTTAATTTATCCAAACATGGGTATCCTGGGAATTGACCGATACATTTTCCTTTTCCTATTACTGTCCCTTGACCTAATGATTTTTTCCATTCTTTAATTTCACCTTTAAGATCTTTAACTTCTGCTTCCGACTTTTCAAGTTCAAGTTTTTTCTGTCGGAGCTGTGCACAAACAGCTTGCAATTGGTCCTTTGTACTGGTCAGGTCCCTATCATGTTGGGAACGCGTTATGATTTCATTCTGCTGTCGGATCTGTCTCATAATGGCTAGGGACCATCTGATTCGCTCTTTATTTTTCATACGGGTCGTTTGTCCCCAGACCCTTTTGATCTCGTACAACACCATTGTCCTTTGGAGGTACCGTATTTTTGTTCGATCTTAATACAGGTTTTAGATAAGTTGAATTGTTGCTCTATGTATTCTTTCAACTGTTTGAGGATTTCATCTATCGAAACCTCAGGTGGTGCCTGCCCACGTTTAACAGTTGTAGGCAATTCTTTGCTCTTATCTCCCGCTGCCATAATACTGATTTCTTTACTGGGGTCTCGAGTTGAAGGCTTTCCAGCCGATCAGTGGGTCGGTGATTAATTAACTAACACACCGCCGAAGTTAGACATCTATGGGACCTCGAGCCGACTACCAACCGGAGGGTTCACAAACCGGAGGCTTTCGGAATCGCGTAGAAGGAGAGGCGAATTTAGACTTTTGACCGAGGACTTTTATAAAAAAGAGTCCTTACTTCAGTTTGTAGGTCCGATGTCCAAAATTCAGTTTCTTTCCTCAGCGATCGTGTTCGTGGCACCAAAATTGTTTGATCTCTTAATTTTCAATGAAATGCGAACTCCGGTTGTAGTTTTAACATAACTTTTATTCTGGCAGCAGCAACAAGCTTCTGGCTGATTGCCAGTTCCTTTGTCTTACTGAGACCACATGACCAAAATGGCTGTTCATATACCTGATCAGTTTACAGAAAAGAACGCGCCTTCTTTGACCTTATTGGCTCAATTGATATTCTGTTAACCTTTAATTGGCTCGCTACCAAAGATCTTAAAATGTCAAGTTGATTGATGACTTAATGCAACATGCTTCCACTCATGTAGCAGCTCTGACTGGGGGTATGTGAATTCTCACAGCCTGTCTGAATGCAGCCTGTTTGAATTCTCTATCAAGAGGTAAACCACAAACACCTCCAAGTGTGCCACAAAGGATAATGTCCAAATGTGACAAGGTTCATCACCACATTTCTAAGAATATCATTATCCTTTGCCAGCCAATCTTCAGGGACAGCTGAATACAATTATACAAACCCCCAACAGGCCACTGTACCCAACATGTGCACAACTTGCTTATTATCCTGATACACCAATGTATACTCTGCAAGTACCATGTTGCAAACTGCAGTGACCTCATGACATAAGCATAATGAGCTAGGAATTTGTTAGTACCTGGTTTCAGGCACAATGGCATCAATGCTGCCACAACACGCATCCTAATCGGGAAGACCAAGGCCGCTCAGAAATTGGGCTTCGGGCCTCTTACATAGTTCGGGCAATCTGTCCAACTGATCATTTGAATTTAGAGCCATTTACCTCACGTGCACTGGCTTTCAGGTAACTGCTGGGGGAAGTGAGGACAGCAAGGGGAGGGGGCCACCAGGGACACCTAATAAATCATTGCGGCCAATTCCAGGAGGAACAACTTTCAGCCGTCCTTCCGGGACAGGGCATTGAACTTTGAAATTGGGCTATATTAGTCTCATTGCTGCCTCTGGACCTTGCAGTGCGTAAACTGGCTGCTGCCTTTCTCTAAATTACAACGGTGTGTGCAGTTGAAAACAACTTAATTAACTGTGACGTGCTTTGAGCTATTCTGTGGTCAGAAAAGACTCCAAATAAAGACAATGAATTGCAATATCATGCAGAATATAGCAAACTACAATCGGACTCTTAAGACTCTCATTGGGCACTATTGCAGAACACCACCAGCTTTATCTCAGCATCTAAAATGGGACTGGAGAATTCCTATGATCAACTCTATGAGACCTCTTGTAGTGGTGTGGATGTCATTATATCCATTGTCCCCCTCTGTCTTACTGGAGTCATCACCCATGATTGCCATGATCACGAATCAACCATCTGGATACATGGCTCTGAGTCACATGAGCTGGCATGGCAGATTTTCGGACGTTGAAAGCATTAGGGCAGTTTCCTGGGTATCTGGCACTGACATGCAGTATAAGGTAATTGGCATCACACACATAACTAAAGCAGAACTGAGTGAAACTAACAGAAAAGTCCTGACTGAATCTCCAAAGTGCTAAACAGACCATCATGGAGCATGCACGATGTTATATATGCAGACTATAGATATACTTTCTGTGTAGTAACTGTATAGTTGCATAAGATGGAGACTTGTTTACCTGATATACTATCAATAAGGTTTACACTGTGTATATACTGTGCTGGCACCACTAGAGGGTGCAACTGGTGGAGACTAGGGTTTCCTGCTCTGATGGCAAGGGCTGTATAAAAGGGCAGCCACCATGCAGCTGCCTCACTCTGGAGTTATGAATAAAGGACCAACTGTTTGAGTACAACACATTGCCTCGTGGAGTCATTCATAAGTACATTACAGACATAACACAGACAACATAATTCAGTTAATTAAAAATACTTTTCGTTTAAGCAATTAGGGAACCACCGTAGGTATTATTAATAGGATAGAGTTTCCACAGGACATGCTGGGGCTTCCGCTGATTCTCCGTCAAAGTTATACTTGGAGTTCACGTAAACCCCCCTGGAAATTCTATTCCAGTAACTTTTCACTCCCTTTCCCTGCTCAACTTTTTCCTTAGTGTCTGAGATTGCAACAGTTTGCACTGTGGTTTGAGATCTGCAGTTGATATCGGAGACTACCAGATACCAGGAGTTCCACAGTTGGATTCAGTCTGCCATTGACCCTGTTTCCACAGCAAGGTGAAGTTACAACAGTGGAGCTCCGAGGAAGTTCCCGGCCTATCCTTAGCATTACTCAGTGACACTAAGTGTGTGAAGACACCCCAAATGACAGCCTTTACTTACTTCTTTTCTTGACGTAATAGAACTTTTATGGATTTCCTGCCAGGCTCTACAGATGTCAGGTCAGAGGCTGGGTATTTTGTGCCGAGTGTCTCACCTCCTGACTCTCCAAAGCCTTTCCACCATCTACAAGGCACAAGTCAAGACTGAGATGGAACACTCTCCACTTGCCTGGATGAGTGCAGCTCCAACAACACTCAAGAAGCTTCACACTGTTATATATGTGAAATTGTATTTATTCTGTCCAGCCACCAGAGGGCTCATTCCTCGGAGTCTCAAGGGATCCCATAATCCCTTGGGAGCACAGGTATTTAAGGATGCTTCACAGGCTGGAGAGGCACTCTGGAGACCTGTAATAAAAGACTATGGTCACACTTTACTTTGAGCTCACAGTGTTCAGTCTGACTCTTTCTCCATACACAACAACTGACAACGAGATACAGATAGCGAACGCAAAGATGCAGAGAACAGTGGGCATCCTGGAGAAATTTTCGGAGGGGGATGATTGGGAAACTTTTGTGGAGCGACTCGACCAATACTTCATGGCCAATGAGCTGATAGGGAAGAGAGCGCTGCCAAATGTAAAGCGATCCTCCTCACCGTCTGTGGGGCACCAACGTATGGCTTCATGAAGAATCTGCTCACTCCAGTGAAACCCACACAGAAATCATACGACGATTTGTGCACACTGGTCCGAGACCATTTGAACCTGAAGGAAAGCGTTCTGATGGCGAGGTACCGGTTCTACACCTACAAAAGGTCTGAAGGCCAGGAAGTGGCGAGTTATGTCGCCGAGCTAAGACGCCTTGCAGGACATTGCGAATTTGAAGGACATTTGGAGCACATGCTCAGAGACTTTTTCGTACTTGGCATTGGCCATGAAACCATACTTTGCAAGCTTTTGACTGTAGAGACCCCAACCTTGAGTAAGGCCATAGCGATAGCCCAGGCGTTCATTGCCACCAGTGACAATACTAAGCAAATTTCTCAGCACACAAGTGCTGCTGCAAGTACTGTGAACAAAGTGATGTTGTTTTCGAATCTTAACGTACAGGGCAGGTCAAACCTACCTGCAGCTATACGTCCGCAGATGTCTCAGAGTCCACCATCAAGGGTGATGAATGCAAGGCCATTAACACCTTGTTGGCGCTGTGGGTGTGATCATCATTTTCATTCATGCCGCTTCAAAGAGTACATTTGCAAGGACAGTGAAACAATGGGACACCTCCAACAAGTGTGCAGGCAAGGTGATAAGCCTGTTAAACCTGAAATCACCCCGTTGCAGAGGAGGACAGATCCACGGAGGATCACTACGAACCAGAGCCTCAGATACAGGAGGCAGAGGTACAAGGGGTGCATACATTCACCACGAATTGTCCCCCGATAATGCTGAATGTTGAACTAAATGGACTCCCAGTGTCAATGGAGTTGGACACGGGCGCGAGCCAGTCCATCATGGGCAAAAATACTTTCGAAAGGTTGTGGTGCAACAAGGCCTCAAGGCCAGTCTTAATTCCAGTTCGCACGAGACTAAGAATTTACACTAAAGAATTGATTCCTGTAATCGGCAGTGCTACCGTAAAGGTCTCCTACGATGGAGCGGTGCACAAGCTACCACTCTGGGTGGTACCGGGCAATGGTCCCACGCTGCTCAGCAGAAGCTGGCTGAGAAAGATACGCTGGAACGGGACGACATCCGAGCGCTATCGCTCACTGACGACACGTCGTGTGCCCAGGTCTTAAACAAATTTCCTTCGCTGTTCGAACCAGGCATCGGGAAATTCCAAGGAGCAAAACTGCAGATCCACCGAATTCCGCGGGCGCGACCCATCCATCACAAAGTGAAAGCAGTACCGTACATGATGTGAGAAAGGGTAGAGATCGAGCCAGAACAGCTGTAACGAGAGGGCATCATTTCACCGATCGAGTTCAGCGAGTGGGCCAGTCCTATTGTCCCAGTCCTCAAGGGAGATGGCACCGTAAGAATCTGTGGCGATTGCAAAGTAACTATCAATCGTTTCTCCCTGCAGGACCAATACCCACGACCAAAGACCGACGACCTCTTTGCAATGCTGGCGGGAGGAAAGATGTTCACGAAGCTGGATCTGACTTCAGCCGACATGACGCAGGAACTGGAGGAATCATCGAAGGCCCTCACCTGCATCAACATGCACAAAGGTCTTTTTGTTTATAACAGATGCCCGTTTGGAATCCGATCAGCAGCGGCGATATTTCAGAGGAACATGGAAAGTTTACTGAAGTCGGTCCCACACACCGTGGTCTTCCAGGACGACATCTTGGTCACAGGTCAGAACACAGTCGAGCACCTGCAGAACCTGGAGGAGGTTCTTAGTTGACTCAACCGCGTGGGGCTCAGGTTAAAATGCTCGAAGTGCGTTTTCCTGGCACCTGAAGTGGAGTTCTTGGGAAGGAGGATTGCGGCAGACGGCATCAGGCCCACTAACGCGAAGACAGAGGCAATCGAGAATGCACCAAGGCCACAGAACGTGACAGAGCTGCGGTCCTTTCTGGGACTCTTGAACTACTTTGGTAACTTCTTACCGAGTCTCAGCACACTGCTAGAACCACTACATGTCTTACTATGAAAAGGGGGCGAATGGGTTTGGGGCAAAAGCCAAGAAAATGCCTTTGTAAAAGCGAGAAAATTGCTATGCTCAAACAAATTGCTTGTGTTGTATGATCCATGTAAGCGTTTGCTACGAGCATGTGATGCGCCGTCATATGGCGTTGGGTGTGTATTGCAACAAGCTAATGATTTTGGGAAACTGCAAACGGTTGCTTATGCATCCAGGAGTCTGTCTAAGGCCGAGAGAGCCTACAGCATGATTGAACAAGAAGCGATAGCATGTGTCTATGGGGTAAAGAAAATGCATCAATACCTGTTTGGGTTAAAATTCGAATTGGAAACTGACCATAAGCCACTTATATCCCTCTTCTCCGAGAGTAAAGGGATAAATACCAACGCATCGGCCCGCATCCAGAGATGAGTGCTCACGTTGTCTGCATACAACTACGTCATCCGCCACAGGCCAGGCACAGAAAACTGCGCCGATGCTCTCAGTAGGCTGCCATTGCCCACTACGGGGGTGGAAATGGTGCAGCCCGCAGATCTAGCCATGGTTATGGAAGCATTTGAGAGTGAGCAATCACCCATCACTGTCTGGCAGATCAAAACCTGGACAAGCCAGGACCCCTTATTATCTCGAGTCAAAAGCTGTGTGCTTCACGGGAGCTGGTCCAGTGTCCCAGTGGAAATGCAGGAAGAGATAAAGCCGTTCCAGCGGTGCAAAGATGAAATGTCTATACAGGCAGACTGTCTTCTGTGGGGCAATCGAGTAGTGGTCCCCAAGAAGGGCAGAGACACCTTCATCAATGACCTCCACAGTACCCACCCAGGCATCGTAATGATGAAAGCGATAGCCAGATCCCACATGTGGTGGCCCGGTATTAATGCAGACTTAGAGTCCTGCGTTCACAGATGTAATACATGCTCGCAGTTAAGCAATGTACCCAGGGAGGCGCCGCTAAGTTTATGGTCTTGACCCTCCAAACCGTGGTCTAGTGTACACGTCGACTATGCAAGCCCGTTCTTGGGTAAGATGTTCCTTGTGGTTGTAGACGCGTACTCCAAGTGGATTCAATGTGAGATAATGTCGGCTCGCACGTCCGCTGCCCCCACTGAAAGCCTGCGGGCCATGTTTGCCACACACGGCTTACCCGATGTCATGGTGAGCGACAACGGGCCATGTTTTACCAGTGCTGAGTTCAAAGAATTCATGACCCGTAACAGGATTAAACATGTCACATCTGCCCCGTTTAAACCAGCATCCAATGTTCAGGCAGAGAGAGCAGTGCAAACATCAAGCAAGGCTTGAAGAGGGTAACTGAAGGCTCATTGCAGACTCGCCTATCCCGAGTCCTGCTTAGCTACCGCACGCGACCACACTCACTCACTGGGATCCCACCTGCTGAACTGCTCATGAAAAGAGCACTTAAGACAAGGCTCTCGTTAGTTCACCCTGATCTACATAAACAGGTAGAGAGCAGGCGGCTTCAACAAAGTGCATACCATGATAGCGCAAATGTGTCATGTGAGATTGAAGTCAATGATCTTGTATTTGTATTAAATTATGGACAAGGTCCCATGTGGCTTCCCGGCACTGTCATGGCCAAAGAGGGGAGCAGGTTGTTTCTGGTCAAACTTTCAAATGGACTCATTCACCGGAAACACTTGGATCAAATCAAACTCAAATTCACGGACCATCCTGAGCAACCCACCTTGGACCCTACCTTTTTTGATCCCTCAATACACACACCAGTGGCAACCGACACCACGATTGACCATGAAGCAGAACCCATCATCCACAGCAGCCCTGCAGGGCCCAACACACCAGGCAGCCCAGCAAAGTCAACTGCACAGCAGCCCAGCGAGGGCCCGACAAATGAT
Source organism: Pristiophorus japonicus (assembly GCF_044704955.1). Classification (NCBI taxonomy): domain Eukaryota; kingdom Metazoa; phylum Chordata; class Chondrichthyes; family Pristiophoridae; genus Pristiophorus; species Pristiophorus japonicus. Next base: position 184,597,704 of record NC_091977.1, read on the forward strand.
TCAACAACACCAGCTTTCACACCGAGATGATCAACCAGGGTAAGAAGGGGCCCAGAGCGACTCACATTTAAATAGTTAAACTTTGGTGGGGAATGTTGTTATATATGTGGACTTGTATTTACTCTGTACAGCCACCGGAGGGCTCATTCCCCGGACTCCCAAGGGATCCCATAATCCCTTGGGAGCACAGGTATTTAAGGAGGCTTCACAGGTTGGAGAGGGACTCTGGAGACCTGCAGTAAAAGACTAAGGTCACACTTTACTTTGACTCACAGTGTTCAGTCTGATTCTTTCTCCATACACAACACACACCATCCAGGACAAAGCAGCCCACTTGATTGGCACCCCATCCACTACCTTAAACATTCACTCCCTCCACCACCAGTGCACCGTGGCTGCAGTGTGTACCATCTACAGGATGCAGTGCAGCAATTCGCCAAGCCTTCTTCAGCAGCACCTCCCAAACCCGCGACATCTGCCACCTAGAAGACAAGGGCTGCAGGTGCATGAGATCAGCACCACCTCCAAGTTCCCCTCCAAGTCACATACTTAGAGGGGAACATCCTGACTTGGAACTATATCGCCGTTCTTTCATTGTCACTAGGTTAAAATCCTGGAACTCCATAACACCACTGTGGGAGTACCTTCACCACACGGACTGCAGTGGTTTAAGAAGGTGGCTCATCACCACCTTCTCAAAGTTAATTAGGGATGGGCAATAAATGTTGGCCTTACCAGCGACGCCCACATCCCATGAACTAAAAAAAATATATCCTATTGATCATTACTTTTATTTCTTCACAGGCCCATGTCCTGTCATTTTTGCAGGGTTGATCTCAATTGCTTTAAATACTTCAGGTAGTGAACCCATATTCTGATATATAATATGTTCTGTGAAATATCCTTTCTAAAATGGCTGCTTTCCTCAATGCTTTCAGCCTTTTTGAATACTTTAATTGTCTAAACTTCCTATTGCATACTTCATTTATACTGTATTAATATTCACTAAATGAAAGTCATGTACATTTTAGTTTCTTAGGAACAAGTTATCATATTAATAATGCAATATGCTGTTTGTTCATTTTGTCTTTCTTTCAAGCTAAATAGTTATTGTATTTATTTGCATGACAAACACTTGTACAGGGTCTATTGCAGCATGATGTTCTGCTCAGTTCTTGTGTTACTGAAGCTAGATTTCTAACTCTTTAAGTATTTGAACATCAATAGGCGGTGTCACGAATTCATGAAAAAGGGGCTTGAGGTTACATTCCCAAGAGAACCCTGTGAAGCAACTGCTAGAGAAGATGGCTATGCATATAATCAAATAGTGACAGGTGCACATGCAGCTAATGGGAGCAGAAGGCCATCATTATGACACAATACATAAGGAAGAATCAATTGAACAGCAAGCCTGCAAATAACAAATATGGAATTTCAATAAGATGTTGTGTTTGAAATTTCCAGTACTCGTAAGAACAATGCCAATCATGATTCATAACATAAATAGTTTTAGCTAAATTAATGTAGAGTATGCCTGAATAATAAATTAATTCTGCTTAGCAATGACTCCCTATGGTTTACGAACACATTTTATTATCTGTCTCAAAAATTCTAATATTACAGTTGAATTTATTATGAACTGCCTTTTATTAGCTATCAATGTTTCATGCCTCTAATTAATAGTGCTTGTCCGGACCATTTTGAGGAGCAGAACACAAAGGTATAAGGTCTGCGTCTGAGAAACAAGTAACTGTTAAATAAATAACTGTATGCTCTGGGGGTATCTGGGTTAATAATAATGGATAGTTTACTACGAAGGTATACAACAGATTGAGTAGATGTGAATCCCTGATTTTAAATATATAGTTATGTATGAAAATAATAAATGCCTGATCTGCTTAGTCCTGTTGGGAATTAGAACATATTTTGATTACATAATTAATTGGCTTTTAGACCTGTCTAATATATTATATAAACGAAACATCAATTTGAATGATGTAATTACTTTGTACTTCTTGTGAAAATAGAACCATATAATGCTAGCTGCATGACTTGAACAATAAAGTAAATTTATAGTATGACTAACTTCCTAACATTTGAATAATTTAATGACAGTCTGCAGAAATTAGAATGACTAATCAAGTACATTGTTTAGCACACCACAGTACCCTCTCCTGACAATGCTTATGCAATAAATATAACCCACATCCTGAAGAGTTAACAAATGTAAGCCAGTCTTTTCCATTATGTTCAGAGAATTTGCATTTCTCAAGACAGACTGATATTGGGGAAGGGGAAAGGAACTTGATGCAATCGAGGAGAAGGGCTGACTGTAGTGAGGTAAATTGTCTGGTCGAAAAATCTAGAAAAAAGGTAAAGTAAAATATGGTAAGCAAAATCCAGAAAGTATTACAGCTAGTCTGAACAATAACCACAAAGGTTTTAAGCCTTATCCTACAGTAAATCTGGATCCAAGATTGAGTTAGCCCAAAGCTAATTTGGTCTCAAGCTGAGGATGTGAATCGCTATAAATGTTTAATTCTCAGCACAGATGACGAAGCGTAAAGATTTGTTTATCTTGTATTAACTGTTGAGACTGTGTGGTGCTTTTCTGATGTTGCATGGTGTAATAGAAATAACTAATATGTGTTTGCAGCATGATAGCTTCTGCTGATAATTCACTGAAAATTGCATGCTAATGTGATTGCCTATTTACTGGGGAGTTTTTCTGATCTGATGTATTGGTGCAACATGAGCACACTGTCAACCATATGTTCCAAGGGTGCACCCGAAATGCAATGTCATTGTTGAGAGCCTTAGCTTCTTAGCTTCTTAAAGGTATTCATCTCATTATTTTGCGAGTAACTTTAAAGTTTGTTCATTTCAAAATCCATTTTGATTTAATTTTATTGTCCTTTTTAGCTGCATTTTTTGCCATTCTTGCAGCTTCTGCCTGATTTTGTTTTACCTTTTTTTGTCAGTATCTAAACGGAGTTGCCTTCTAAATGGAAACAGCCCCCCCCTGCATAGGATGGGAACTGACGGGAATTCCTCTTACCATCATGGAGTGAGAGAATGAGGGGTAGATTTACAGGAAGGAGTAGAAGTAGATGAGCCTGCTACAGAGCATGCTCAGTGGATCGAACTTACCCAAGTTACAGTTACCTGGGCATGTCTGAAAATCTTTATCTTTGCTGTCTTCACTTCTCCAGGGAGTCAGGCTGAGAACTTTGTGTCCACTACTGTTAGGCATTCAAAACTTAATCAAGCTTGAGACAGCTCTGCTGTGGCATTATAAGTCATAACTGACTTCAACTTCCACAGAACTGGCATCCTTCAAGCTGTATTAAAAGTTTAGCATGCAGGTAGGTACAGCAAGTAATCAGGAAGGCAAATGGAATGTTGACCTTTATTGCAAGGGGGATCGAGTATAAAAGCAGAGAAGTCCTGCTACAACTGAACAGGCTATTGGTGAGGCCACACCTGGAGTACTGCATGCAGTTTTGGTCTCCGTATTTAAGGAAGGATATACTTGCATTGGAGGCTGTTCAGAGAAGGTTCATTAGGTTGATTCCGGAGATGAGGCGGTTGATGTATGAAGATTGCTTGAGTAGGTTGGGCCTGTACACATTGGAGTTCAGAAGAATGAGAGGTGATCTTATCAAAACATATAAGATAATGAGGGGGCTCAACAGGGTGGATGCAGAGAAGATATTTCCACTCATGGGGAAACTAAAACTAGGGGCATAGTCTCAGAATAAGGGGCCGCCAATTTAAAACTGAGATGAGGAGGAATTTCTATTCTCAGACGGTTGTAAATTTATGGAATTCTCTGCCCCAGAGAGCTGTGGTGGATGGGTCATTGAATTTATTTAAGGCGGAGATAGACAGTTTGAGTGATAAGGGAATAAAGGGTTATGAGGAGTGGGCAGGTAAGTGGAGCTGAGTCCATGATCAGATCAGCCATGATCTTATTAAATGGCGGAGCAGGCTCGAGGGGCCAGGCGGCCTACTTCTGCTCCTATTTTTTATGTTCTTATGTATTGGGACATCTCAGCCAGGTCAACCAGTCTGCAATGAACTGTAGCTTATCATCATCATATTAGGCGGTCCCTCGAAAAAGGATGACTTGCTTCCACGAGTTCAAAGTGTTTCGATGAAGGACCCCTATGTTCCAGTCCTGAATTCCAACTGAGGGGGTGGAAGATGCCTGTGCGTGAATTATTTTAACGTGTGGTGACCGTTGCACACCAGCCACCACAAGGGCTTGACAGAGCTAGGCCTTTATCCAGTGACAAGGGTTAACCAGGATGACTGGAGGCCTGCTCTGCTGCACGGATCTAGTGCGCACACATATCGCAGTGTGGGCTGGCCCATGCTAATGGGCTCTCGGCTCTTCTGGGCCCCGTACCCTGACCTGTCGCACCTCCACCACGACCTCTCACCGCTCCTCCACCATAAACATACACCGCATCTCGCCACAAACATTCGCTGCTCATCCGTCCCGACCTTCTCACTCCTCTGGACCTGGGCCCTGCCGAAGTTCCTGCCCACGCTCCAAAACGACGACCAAGGTTTTGATAACATCACCCATCTCAAAATAGTCGCATACTTGGAGCAGCTTACACTGGAGGTTATACCAGGTCGCTGATGCACTATTTTCCAGGGAAAGGACTCATCCGTTTTCCAAAGCAAAGTGAGCAGCAACAGAAGAAGTTGCTTCACTTTTTCAATGTGGATAGATTCCCAAGCGTACAGGGCCTCACCAATGGAACCTGTGCAGCCATGTTGCTGTCTTCATGCATGTTATTGGATTTGTGAATAGGTTCAGATGTGAACAGTCCAAAAGGAAGACCAAAATGTGCTTTATGTTGTTAATGATGTTATCAGGACAGGAGTCACCATGCCAGCAAGTGCAAAGAAGAGGGTCTAGAAGGCCCAGAAGGAGACAAAGAAATAGAGAAATATAGAAAATAGGTGCAGGAGTAGGCCATTTGGCCCTTCGAGCCTGCACCACCATTCAATAAGATCATGGCTGATCATCACCTCAGTACCCCTTTCCTGATTTCTCTCCATACCCCTTGATCCCTTTAGCCATAAGGGCCATATCTAACTCCCTCTTGAATATATCCAACGAACTGGCATCAACAACTCTCTGCGATAGAGAATTCCACAGGTTAACAACTCTCTGAGAGAAGAAGTTTCTCCTCATCTCGGTCCTAAATGGAACTTACGGCTAGACTATGTGCCCCTGGTTCTGGAGTTCCCCAACATGGGGAACAATCTTCCTGCATCTAACCTGTCCAGTCCCGTCAGAATTTTATATGTTTCAATGAGATCCCCTCTCATCCTTCTAAACTCCAGTGAATACAGGCCCAGTTGATCCAATCGCTCCTCATATGTCAGTCCTGCCATCCCGGGAATCAGTCTGGTGAACCTTCGCTGCACTCCCTCAATAGCAAGACCATCCGTCCTCAGATTAGGAGACCAGAACCCAACACAATATTCCAGATGAGGCCTCACCAAGGCCCTGTACAACTGCAGTAAGGCCTCCCTACTCCTATACTCAAATCCCCTAGCTATGAAGGCCAAAATGCCATTTGCCTTCTTCACTGCCTGCTGTACCTGCATGCCAACTTTCAATGACTGATGTACCATGACACCCAGGTCTCGTTGCAAGAATCCTCTTTTCCTAATCTGCTGCTATTCAGATAATATTCTGCCTTTGTGTTTTTGCCACCAAAGTGGATAACCTCACATTTATCCACATTATGCTGCCTCTGCCATGCATTTGCCCACTCACCTAACCTGTCCAAGTCACCCTGCAGCCTCTGAGCATCCTCCTCACAGCTCACACCGCCACCCAGCTTAGTGTCATTTGCAAACTTGGAGATATTGCACTCGATTCCTTCATCTAAATCATTGATGTATATTGTAAATAGCTGGGGTCCCAGCACTGAGCCCTGCGGCACCCCACTAGTCACTGCCTGCCATTCTGAAAAGGACCCATTTATCCCGACTCCCTGCTTCCTGTCTGCCAACCAGTTCTCTATCAACGTCAATACATTACCCCCAATACCATGTGCTTTAATTTTGCACACTAATCTCTCGTGTGGGACCTTGTCAAAAGTCTTTTGAAAGTCCAAATACACTACATCCACTGGTTCTCCCTTGTCTACTCTACTAGTTACATCCTCAAAAAATTCCAGAAGATTTGTCAAGCATGATTTCCATTTCATAAATCCATGCTGACTTGGACCGATCCTGTCACTGCTTTCCAAATGCGCTGCTATTTCATCTTTAATAATTGATTCCAACATTTTCCCCACTACTGGTGTCAGGCTAACTAGTCCATAATTCCCCGTTTTCTCTCTCACTCCTTTCTGAAAAAGTGGTGTTACATTAGCGACCCTCCAGTCCATAGGAACTGATCCAGAGTTGATGGACTGCTGGAAAATGATCACCAATGCATCCACTATTTCTAGGACCACTTCGTTAAGTACTCTGGGATGCAGACTATCAGGCCCTGGGGATTTATCGGCCTTCAACCCCATCAATTTCCCTCATATAATTTCCCGCCTAATAAGGATTTCCTTCAGTTCCTTCTTCTCACAAGAACCTCTGTCCCCGAGTATTTCCTTCACGAAGACGGAACCTGTCATGTATTCAACCAGCATTGTAACCCATGTATAAACTGACCTAAGTTGTACACCGTGAGAACACTGACCACTCGGTGGGAGACACTCCTAACCTGGACCTTCAGGTATAAAAGGGGAAGCTCCACCCACCTTCATCACTTGAGTGCTAAGGAATAAAGGACAGGTCACAGACTGACCTTCTCTCAAGCATGGGCCTCGTGTGCATTTATACTGTGTAGTAAGGACGTATCAATGGCGACAAGAAACTGGGATTTAAACCACGCGAGCATGGCCACTAGCAGAATAGACGAGAGGTACTGTGTTAAGGAATGGTTGGGACAGAGATTCAACATTGTTAAAGCGGCACACAGTTCTCCAGGCAGACAAGGGCAGTCAGGCATGCCCCAACATGTAGACGAACCCAGAGGGGGAGTTCGACAGAAACAATGGCAAGCTGAACAGTGATTCACGCCATTGCAAGGGACAATGCGGCCAGTAATGGGGCCATCAACACCTGTTAATGGTGCACTCAAGGACAATAACAGGGGCAGTCAGGGACGATCGACTGGCAAGGGACCTTTTGTTTCAAACTGCAACTCATGCTGGAGGCGTGGAGGCATACATTCAGCCAGAGTTTGCAGAGATGAGCAAAATACCTGCAGAAATTGCAGAAATGGACACTGGGGGAAATCGCTGGAAGCTGAAGTTCAGCGAGTTCATGTGGAGCACGTATACAGATCATACACCAGGACGCCACCGATAATGATGAAAGTGCTCCTCAATGGCATCCCAGTATCAATGGAGTTAGACACGGGTGCCAGCCAGTCCCTGATGGGCATCAAACAGTTCGAAAAGTTGTGAGCATCCAAGGCCAGGAGGCCAAAATTATCGCCGATTGACGTACAGCTACGGACTTACACAAAGCAGATAATTCCGGTGCTAGGCAGCGCCACGGTAGTCGTGACCCACAAAGATTCGGAGAACAGGTTGCCACTCTGGATTATCCCAGGGGACGGTCCCGCACTACTGGGGAGGAGTTGGCTTGCTGTCATGAAGTGGAAATAGGGCGATGTCAATGCAATTTCCTCTGTGGAGCGAGTATCATGCTCACAGATCCTGGACAAAGTTGACTCATTATTTCAACCCGGCATTGGCACTTTCATGGGGGCCAAGGTAGTGATTCACATAGACCCGGACGCCAGACCAGTACACCACAAGGCCAGAGCGGTGCCGTACGTGATGCGGGAAAAGATAGAAGGCGAATTGGACCGCCTGTTGAGGGAAGGCATCATCTCGCCAGTCGAATTCAGTGATTGGGCGAGCCCGATTATGCCGGTGCTCAAGGCGGATGGGTCGGTCAGGATATGTGGCGATTACAAGGCCACCATCAATCGGGTGTCACTCCAAGACCAGTACCCGCTACCGAGAGCGGAGGACCTCTTTGCGACGCTATGCGGTGGCAAACTTTTTTCAAAATTGGACCTGACCTCAGCTTACATGACCCAGGAGCTGGCGAGTGAGTCGAAGAAGCTGACCACCATCATGACACACAAGTGGTTGTTTGAGTATAACAGATGTCCGTTCGGGAATCGCTCGGCCGCCGCGATCTTCCAACGAAATATGGAAAGCCTCCTCAAGTCGATTCCAGGGACGGTGGTTTTTCAGGACGACATCCTCATTACGGGTTACGATACTGAAGAACACCTCCATAACCTGGAGGAGGTGCTACGCAGACTGGACCGGGTAGGTCTGCGACTGAAAAAGGCGAAGTGCGTCTTCCTAGCTCCAGAGGTAGAATTCCTGGGGATGAGGGTAGCAGCAGACGGGATCAGCCCTACTGCATCCAAGACGGAAGCGATCCAGAGAGCACCCAGACCCCGTAACACGACGGAGCTGCGTTCGTTCCTGGGGCTCCTGAACTATTTTGGTAACTTTCTTCCCAAATTGAGCATGCTGCTAGAGCCGCTACACATGCTCCTACGCAAAGATCGCGAATGGGTCTGGGGGGACAGCCAGGAAAGGGCTTTTAATAGAGCACGCAATTTGTTATGTTCCAACAATCTGTTAACGCTATATGACCCATGTAAGAAACTTGTGTTAACGAGCGATGCGTCGTCCTATGATGTCGGGTGTGTGTTGCAGAATGTCAATGCCAAGGGTCAGTTACAGCCGGTAGCTTATGCCTCCAGGAGTCTGTCCCAGGCAGAAAGGGGCCACGGGATGGTAGAAAAGGAGGCGCTCGCATGTGTATATGCGGTAAAGAAAATGCACCAGTACCTGTTTGGCAGGATATTTGAGCTGGAGACAGATCACAAACCCCTAACGTCCCTTTTGGCTGACAACAAGGCCATAAATGCAAACGCATCGGCCCGCATACAGAGGTGGGCACTCACATTAGCTGCCTATGACTACACAATTCGGCACAGACCGGGCCCCGACAACTGCGCCGATGCACTCAGCAGGCTCCTACTAGCCACCACTGAGGGGGCTACCGAGCATGGTGCTGAGATGGTCATGGCTGTTGAAGCTTTCAGAAGCGAAGGCTCACCCGTGACAGCCCGTCAGATTAAAGTCTGGACAAATAGAGACCCGCTATTGTCTCTAGTCAAGAAATGTGTCCTGAATGGGGACTGGGCAGCCACGTACAGGGCATGCCCTGAGAAATTTAAACCATTTCACAGGCGCAAGGATGAACTCTCGATTCAGGCCGATTGCCTACTGTGGGGAAACCGCGTAGTCATGCCCCAGATGGGCAGAGAGGTGTTCATCAGAGAACTCCACAATGGGCACCCGGGCATTGTCACGATGAAGGCAATTGCCAGGTCACACGTTTGGTGGCCAGGGATAGACGCAGATCTGGAACTTTGTGTTCGCAGGTGCAACACGTGTGCCCAGCTGGGCCATGCGCCCAGGGAAGCCCCCCTTAGCCCCTGGCCATGGCCCGCCAAGCCTTGGTCACACATCCATGTGGACTACGCAGGTCCTTTCATGGGGAAAATGTTTTTGGTTGTAGTAGACGCCTACTCCAAATGGATCGAGTGTGACATTTTAAATTCAAGCACATCCTCTGCCACGGTAGAAAGTCTACGGGCAATGTTTGCCGCCCACGGTCTACCGGACATCTTGGTCAGCGACAATGGCCCATGCTTCACAAGCACTGAATTCCAGGACTTCATGGCAGGCAATGGAATTAACCATGTTAGAATGGCACTGTTCAAGCCGGCCTCAAACGGCCAGGCAGAACGAGCAGTGCAGATAATCAAACAGGGGATGCTCAGATTCCAAGGGGGTTCCCTACAAACCCACTTATCACACCTCTTGTTGGCCTATAGATCCAGACCACATGCTCACAGGGGTTCCACCCGCAGAGCTACTAATGAAAAGGACGCTCAAAACCCGATTATCCCTGATACACCCCACCATGAAAGAAATTGTCGAGAGCAGACGCCAGTCACAATATCACTACCATGACAGGAATGCGAGGGCGTGATGTATTGATGTAAATGATCCTGTTTTTGTCCTCAACTATGCTGCAGGGCCCAAATGGCTCGCAGGCACTGTGGTTGCCAAAGAGGGAAATAGGATTCTGGTAGTTAAACTTACCAATGGACAAATCTACCGCAAACATGTGGATCAAACAAAAAGGAGGTTCAGCAACCCCACAGAAGAAACAGAGGAAGAACACGATATAGAGTTCACTCCACCACAGGTGACTGAACACCGGAACCAAAGGGAGGAGAGCCCAGTCACTGTGGGCAGTCCGGACAGGCCTTTGGCACTGCAAACAGCAGACACTCAGGCCAGCGCCCAACAACCGGAGCCCCAACTCAGGCGCTCTACAAGGGAGCGTAAACCACCAGAGAGACTCAACCTGTGATCCCAATAAGACTTTGGGGCGGGGAGGTGATGTCATGTATTCAACCAGCATTGTAACCCATGTATAAACTGACCTAAGTTGTACACCGTGAGAACACTGACCACTAGGTGGGAGACACTCCGAACCTGGACCTTCAGGTATAAAAGGGGAAGCTCCACCCACCTTCATCACTTGAGTGCTAAGGAATAAAGGACAGGTCACAGACTGACCTTTTCTCAAGCATGGGCCTCGTATGCATTTATACTGTGTAGTAAGGACGTATCAGAACCAAAGTATTTGTTCAATTGGTCTGCTATTTCTTAGTTCCCCATTATAAATCCACCTGTTTCTGACTGCAAGGGACCTACATTTGTCTTCACTAATCTTTTCTCTTCACATATCTATAGAAGCTTTTGCAGTCAGTTTTTATGTTCCCAGCAAGCTTCCTGTCATTGTCTATTTTCCCCTCCTAATTAAACCCTTTGTCCTCCTCTGATGAATTCTAAATTTCTCCCAGTCCTCAGGTTTGCTGCTTTTTCTGACCAATTTATATGTCTCTTCCTTGGATTTAACACTATCCTTAATTTCCCTTGTTAGCCACGTTGAGCCACCTTCCCCGTTTTATTTTTACTCCAGACCGGGATGTACAATTGTTGAAGTTCATTCATGTGATCTTTAAATGTTTTCCATTGCCTATCCACCGTCAACCCTTTAAGTGTCTATTCTAGCCAATTCACATCTCATACCATCGAAGTTACCTTGACTCAAGTTCAGGATCCTAGTCTCTGAATTAACTGTATCACTCTCCATCTTAATAAAGAATTCTACCATATTATGGCCACTCTTCCCCAAGGGGCCTCACACAACAAGATTGTTAATTATTCCTTTCTCATTACACATCACCCAGCCAGCCCTCCAGTTGGTTCCTCGATATATTGGTCTAGAAAACCATCCCTAATATACTCCAGGAAATCCTCCTCCACTGTATTGCTCCGGGTTTGGTTCGTCTAATCTATATATAGATTAAAGTCACCCATGATAACTGCTTTACCCTTATTGCATGCATCCCTAATTTCTTGTTTGATGCTGGCCCCAACCTCACTACTACTGTTTGGTGGTCTGTACACAACTCCCACGAGCATTTTCTGCCCTTTGGTATTTCACACCTCTACCCATACAGATTCCACAGCATCCAAGCTAATGTCCTTCCTTACTATTACGTTAATTTCCTCTTTAACCAGCAACGCTACCCCACCTCCTTTTCCTTTCTGTCTATCCTTCCTGAATGTTGAAGACCCCTGGATGTTGAGTTCCCAGCCTTGGTCACCCTGGAGCCATGTCTCCGTAATGCCAATTATATCATATTTGTTAATATTTGCCTGCGTAGTTAATTCATCCAGCTTATTACGAATACTCCTCGCATTGAGGCACTGGGCCTTCAGGCTTGTCTTTTTAACATACTTTGCTCCTTTAAAATTTTGCAGTAATGTGGCCCTTTTTGATTTTTGCCTTGGGTTTCTCTGCCCTCCACTTTTACTTTTCTTCTTTTTATCTTTTGCTTCTGCCCCCATTCTACTTCCCTTGGTCTCCCTGCATAGGTTCCCATCCCCCTGCCATTTTAGTTTAATCCCTCCCCAACAGCACTAGCAAACACTCCCCTTCGGACATTGGTTTCAGTCCTGCCGAGGTGCAGACCATCCGGTTTGTACTGGTCCCACTTCCCCCAGAACCAGCTCCAATGTCCCAAGAATTTGAATCCCTCCCTCTTGAACCATTCCTCAAGCCACGTATTCATCTTAGCTGTCCTGCAATTCCTACTCTGACTAGCACGTGGCACTGGTAGCAATCCTGACATTACTACCTTTGAGGTTCTACTCCTGCACCGCCTCCTTCGATCTGGCGATGCACCTCCGACGACGTTGGGCCTTTTATAGGCCTCACACGGACTCCTGCACCTCCTCCGATCTGCCGACGCTCCTCCGATGACGTTGGGCCTTTTATAGGCCTGCCCCGGACTGCCGTGCCTCCTCCGATCTGCCGATGCTCCTCCGACGACATTGGGCCTTTTATAGGCCTCACACGGACTCCCGCGCCTCCACCGATCTGCCGACGCTCCTCCGACGACATTGGGCCTTTTATAGGCCTCCCCGGACTGCCGTGCCTCCTCCGATCTGCCGATGCTCCTCCGACGACATTGGGCCTTTTATAGGCCTCACACGGACTCCCGCGCCTCCACCGATCTGCCGACGCTCCTCCGACGACATTGGGCCTTTTATAGGCCTCCCCAGACTCCTCTACCTCCTCCGATCTGCCGACAGTTAGAATGAGCCGAAGACTGAGGTGTTGCCAACTGCACTGGAGCTACAAGCTAACATTTATTGCAAAAGTGTTTCACTATTACTTTGAAATCTCTCCAATACAAATATTCCTGCACCATGTTCCCAATCACACATCAAATCCAAATAACCTCATAATGCTACATTCACTTTATTAACCATTTGTGCCCATCCATTCATCTCCTGCTGAAGAAGTATGTGCCAGGATAATTTAACTTTCCGTGCAACGTCTAAATTCAATTCCAAAGATGTGTTGGTGGGTCTGGTCGAGGTTTGAGAAAATAAGAACAGAAGAAATAGGAGCAGGAGCAGGCCACACAGCCCCTCGAGCCTGCTCCGTCATTCAATAAGATCATGGTTGATCTGATCATTGACTCAGCTCCACTTCCCTGTGGAAGCTGTGGAAGCTGAGTCATTGAATAAATTTAATACACAAATAGACAGTTTCTTAAACGATAAGCTTCCCAGTCTTCTGTACTCCCACTAGTTTTGGCCACTTTGTATACTCTTGTTTTTAATTGGATACCGTCCTTTATTTCTATAGTCAGCCACAGATGGTTATCTTTTCTCTTACACCTTTTCCTCCTCACTGGAATATATTTTTGAGACTAGACAGGGGAGGATTGTGAAAGCTATAGGAATAGAACCATAAGGCATGGCTATATTAAATATCAAAAATACTATCAGAGATAAATGGAAAAGAAATATGTTTTCCAGTATTGAGAGACAACAACACTGTTGCAGAAGGGGAAAGAGAATTTTAAAAATTAAATGAAAAAACAGATAACTGAGTCAGATTTATGTGATACGTATATAAATGTGCAAAGCATTCAAAACAAAAATGGACAGGAAAAAAGGAGAACTCCTTGCATTTATATAGCACTTTTAAAATAGAAAAGCATCCATAGCTCTTGACAGGGGGAGTACCTGTAATCAGAAATAAGTGGAAGCCAAGCCAGAAAAAGACACATTCGGTGGGTTGACCAGAAGCTTGGTCACAGAGATAGGTTTTAAGATGGGTCTTAGAAGTGGAGTGGGGGATGGAGAGGTAGCAGGGTTTAAGCAGAAAGCGTTGACCATCATAGCTGAAGGCATGGTCGCCAATGGTCGCCAAAAGGAGGGAGGAGGAACAGAGAATTCTGGAGGGGTTGTCGGGTCGATGAGATTAAAGATAGAAAGGGGCAAGGCCGTAAAGGGTTTTAAGCCAAAGATGAGAATTTTAAATAGGAGGCCTTGTGGGACCAGGATCCAATGTTGGTAGCGAGAACAAAGCTGATGAATAAGCAGGACTTGGTGTGAGATGCAGGCAGCTGAGTTTTAGATGAGTAAAGCTTATAGGGGCTGGAGAGCATTGGAATATTTGGTGAGGATTTCCATAGCAACAGCAGGGGTGGAGCAGGGAAATGTTTGGAGGTGGAAGTAGGTAGTTTTGTGATGGGGAGGATAGGGGGTCAGAAGCTTTAATTGGGGTCGAAAATGATGCCAATATTACAAACAGTTTGCTTCAAACTGAGACAATGGCCAGGGAGGGCGATGGTATCAGTGGCTAGTGTATATAGGTTGTGGTGGGGCTGATGACAATGGCTTTGGTCTTCCCAATGTTTAATTGGAAGAAATTGCAGCTTATCCAAGATCGGATATCAGACAGGGAATCTGAAAGAACAGAGACAGTGGCGGGGTTGGGAGAGGTGAGGGAGATGTACAGCTCTGTGTCCACAGTGCAAAATATGCTCATGCATCTGGATATGCAATAACATAAGTGGAAAATCTCTCTTACAGCACCCACTATAAGATGAATTAGTTGCACCAACCTTCATCAACAACTAATGAGAGACATGTACCTTAGTGGGTGTATGTACCCCATGTGTCGGTACAATAAATGACAAACCGAAGCTTCAAGCAATTAGGCTCTTAATGACAAAGCTTTGCTATCCATAAAAATGAGTCTTTCTTCAAATTCCGAGCATTGTTTTTGATTTGAAAATTAGTTTCAGTTATCCTTGAAGAGCAACACATTAAGCTTTCAAGTTTAACTGAGATATCCTGTATGAATACCTACAGTTAATAAATACTGATGTTATTCCTTTCCTGCAGATCCTGGGTATGTGTGATTTATGGATTATGGCAATGATTCCCAGCTGGATACATTTGCTGAATACTGCTGAATAAAATGCGAATAGCTACATGCACATTAAAATTGCTGTCCTGAGCTAGTCATTAAGCTTCTCTGATCTGAAAATTGCCATTTTTGAGAGATTTGGATTGTAGGAATTACACCTATTATTTTACTACACTGTACTGTGACGTTTGCACATTATTGTTATCGATTACCATTCAAGCCATTTAGGAGACTTGTTATCATCCTTCCACCACTTCCCACACTGAAACCACGGCAGGGGCGGGGGATTTTAACCACCAAAAACAGTGGGTTTGGGTTGGGTGGAATGTAAAAATGTTAGAAACTCGTATTCCCGACCCCAACCTGCCTCCAACCAGCCACATCCTGTTTTACCAGAGATGGGGTGGGCACCCAACCGGCTCCCAGGAGGCAGATTGGTCTTTTAAATATTATAATGAGGCTACGTGCCTCACAGGTAACCACAATTTTAAATTCAACTCTGGTTAGCCGAGTTTTCCAGGCTTTGGGAAACCTGGCAGCTAAAGGGATCCAGGAGGTAAGGGCCTTTCCACTTTTATGCTGGATACAGCTTATCTGCTTCATCCACCCCCCATGATGAGACACCAGCTCCCCCACACCGGCCCCACCTCTCCACCCCCGATCTTTCCAATCTCCCCCTGATTGTTCCAGTCTGCCTTTTGGCCTCTGATCTCTCCCCTGCTCTGGCCTCCGATTTGCTTTCTGGTCTTTGATCTGTCCCCTGCTCTAGTCTCCAATTTTGCCTTCGAGCCTCTGATCTTGCCTTTCCGATCCCTCTCTCCCTCCTCTCCACTCCTTGGCTATGGCTTGCTTCTGAAGGCCTACTCGCCTGACAGCCAGCTAGCCTCTCAATCTAGTGGCTGTAAAACGGAGACACAAAATAGTAACTGGGTCCTGACGTTACATTCAGCAGGTGCTGAGCGCAAGATTGCCCCTCCGCTTTCTCCCCATCTCCGAGATAAGATCGGACCCCATGATCCGGCTTCCAGTTATTCAATAGTCATCGTAGATACAGTGGCCAATTTTCCTGATCTTTGCTCCAAGAGAATGCTATTCATAGGTCAGTAAAAATGGGCATAGGGCTGTTTTGGCACATCTCTACTGCCGTTATGCTGCCCCCAAATTCCCTGAGGGGTGGAGTGAGGTCTGGATTACAATAGATGCAGATATAACAAACGTGTGCAAATGAAGCAGAGGAGGGAATTCCTGGCCATCTCACCTTATTCTCTCGGTGCATCCAGACACAGAAGCACCCCACAAAACTTGCAGTGGAGCCTTATGCCAGGACCCTCCTCACATTGGAGGATCTAAGGAGGTCTGGAAGCAAGCAAAGCAAAGATAGGCCCAAAAGCAAATGGGCATTTTTAAATTTCTGGCTGACTCAGCCCTTTTGTTGTTGGTTTCCAGTAGGTCTGCTTCTCTTTGCTGCCCCAGTTTCCCAGCACATGGCCTTGTTGGTGGTGGGTGTAGCGGGGGGTCCTCATTGACATTTTAAAGGTCCAACCCACCAAAATTGATTTAGGCTGGCCGGGACAGATGTAGTGGATGGATGTATTATAGTTCAGGTGCACTACCCCGAAACAGAAAATGAGCACGATGGGTTTAATAAGCACATGCTAAATCTCTATGATGAGCTCACGAAAGAGAGAGAGAGAGAGAGAGAGAGCCTAGTACTAATTTTACAGAGCAGTGTAACCTTGGGCTGTTGTGCCTCACTCCTGAAAGCTTGTGGTCCCGGAGAGAGCCCAGCAGAAAGTAAGTTCCTTCTTATGCAGGTTGCTTAAGAAAATTTGCTGGCCATTGCTGCTGATGCAGCTGTCTCAGATAGCTGAGTTTCACCCCTTAGTCTAGGCACAGGGTCCTGCTAGTGTGCAGGCCTGACCCAGGGAACAGCTGGATAATGAGCTAAACCCCGATATAAAGGCTGATTCAGGTCACTGCAGGTGGGCCACAGCGGGACGGTGGGGGAGGATAATTGGCTCTCTGGTGTAAAGAGGTTTCAATAAAGTGTCTTGCTGGAGGTTTGTTACAAAAATTCAGCTGTATGGTCTTATAGGATAGTTAGTAGCATGGTTAGTTGCTCAATAGTAAATAAAGGATTAGGGTTAATGTGTGTGGTTTGGATTGGAGAAGAGTTGGAAGTGGTGTAGCTGAGCCATCAATACAGGGGCACTTTTGTTTTTGATATATATTAATAATTTTGACATAGACATCGAGGGCACGATTCTGGTATTAGCTGATGAAACAAAAGTAGGTGGCATGGCAAAATATGAGATAGACTGTAAAAGACGTCAGGAAAACATAGACAATGGTGTCCTAATCCCCTGCCCTAGCTCCTGCACACTTGTGGTCAGTGATTCACATGGCTACCCCTTCTCTAGCCTACCCTCTAAAGTGCATGTTATGCCAATCTCTGAGCTGGTGCTTGCTCGGGTCAGATTGAGTGATACTGCATCTTCACGAATGCTGGCCTCTTCTTCCAGAAGTGGCACAGAGGCATTGACGTTTTGAAACCTGAATTGAAAGAGATGGACAAGGGTTAGCTTTTAGTGTGAAGGGAGAACAAAGAAAGATGAGTGGCTGCTGAAATCAGCTGCAGGTCATCAAGCAGCCTATGTGGGGTGAAGATATAAAGAGACCATGTGAGGAAACCCTGCACAATATCTGCTCCAGCCTTGCCACTCAACACGGCAATGACTCCCCCTAACCATGATGGCCAGCATCTCTTCCAGAGGGGTAAAGGTGTGCAGGTGGGCTTGGTCTCCTCCTATGATGCATATGTATTACATCGTGAATATATCAAGAACAGTTTGAAATATCCAGCTGAAGCCCAAGGATCCAACCAGAAGAACAGACAAATCTGAGGCATTTCGAGCATGAATTAACCCGATTAGCAGTTTTTTCAGAATAATGTATTTTTATTGTGTTTGTTCTGTTGTAAATGTTGCCTGAGAGATTTCATTTGAGGAGCAGAGAAGCAGAAAATTGTTGTCGACTCATATCCACCAGGTTTCTGCTGCATATGCATTCCAAAGAGAAATTTTGTTGAAGGGATAGGCACTTCTTTTACTTGACCCCTTGTTCTAACTTCACTCTTGAGGGCATGCCTGGTGGGATCACAGATTTCTCCAGAAATCCTACTATTGCTATCTCTTGTACATTTAGCATTAATTACATCTCCATTAAGTTATTGCCATTCAAACATAGGGGGCAGCAGTGAAGAAGCATCAATGAATGCACATGGTTCCCTTCAGATCTTTGACAAGACCAGCATGTCCATCACTAATGTAGCATGTCATAAAAAAAAGCCTATCAAACACAACAGCTTAGAAATTCAATCATCACACTCATTTTTTGGGGGTGCTAAATGGTTACTTAATTCTCCAATATAGCAGGCAGGCAGTGCACACTCATTATTAACCGAAAGAGCGTCACAAGGTATTGGTGAGGCCACACCTGGAATTTTGCGTGCAGTTTTGGTTTCTATATTTATGAAAGGATATACTTGCTTTGGATGCAATTCAGAAAAGGTTCACGAGGTTGATTCCGGGGATGAGGGAGTTGACGTATGAGGAAAGATTGAGTAGGTTGGGT
Organism: Pristiophorus japonicus; assembly: GCF_044704955.1. Taxonomy (NCBI): domain Eukaryota; kingdom Metazoa; phylum Chordata; class Chondrichthyes; family Pristiophoridae; genus Pristiophorus; species Pristiophorus japonicus. The sequence goes on from NC_091977.1 coordinate 184,616,286, forward strand.
CTCTACTCATTGGAATTCAGAAGAATGAGAGGTGATCTTATTGAAATGTATAAGATTATGAGGGGGCTTGACAAGGTGGATGCAGAGAGGATGTTTCCACTGATGGGGGAGACTAGAACTGGAGGGCATGATCTCAGAATAAGGGGCTGCCCATTTAAAATGAGATGAGGAGAAATTTCTTCTCTCAGAGGGTTGTGAATCTGTGGAATTCATTGCCTCAGAGAGCTGTGGAAGCTGGGACATTGAATAAATTTAAGACAGAAATAGACAGTTTCTTAAACGATAAGGGGATAAGGGGTTATGGGGAGCGGGCAGGGAAGTGGAGCTGAGTCCATGATCATATCAGCCATGATCTTATTGAATGGCGGAGCAGGCTCGAGGGGCCAGATGGCCTACTCCTTTTCCCACTTCTAAAAAAAAAATTTAAAAATATTGGTATAGGCTGGTATAGGCACAGACCAGGGTCCTATGTGATCAGATTGAAACCTCAGAGATAGTAATTGTGTCAGTTGGCAAAGTCAAGGAGTGGCCATGGATATGGGTGGAAGATTGGATGTGAATGGTGAATTTCAGGGAGTGTAAGAGGGCAGAAAAATTGGAGGAATGGGAATTAGGATGGAGGTTGAAGTCACTGAACATGACTATAAATTGGTACACAGGTTGAGGGAGGAGAGAAGGGAAGAGATATCAGCAAAGAAGTTGGCATGGAACTTGTGTGAATACCTAGGGTGGAGAATAGGGGAGGCATGGGCTCACTGAGAAAAGATTGTTACTGCTACTGCCTTCATTGTGAATTATAATAATTATAGTTGGATAGTTAACCTGTGAGATTGTAGAACATTAAACAACCTTGTTATTTGCTTATTTCTTAAGGTTTAGTGACAAACACAAATTTGGCAGTTTAGTTTGAACTTTGGAGTCTATCATTGTTAATGAACATTGCATACCTCAATCTTGGAATCCTTTTTGATAATTAAATTTTTTTGTGTGGAATTTCCTTTTTGAATGGGTTACGGGGATGTGGCCACATAGCAGTCGGTGAATCTCATTAAGTGTCAACTGTAATGTATAAAAATTGCCTATTTCCCATGGCAGAAAGAGACAATTAGAGATTAACTGCAAGAATAAGCAGAAGCTTTTCATCGGGAATTAGTAAAGACAAAGGTTTTCTCTGAACCAAAGCTTAACTCAGCTCAGGGGTTTAAAATGCTGGTCTAAGTATTCAATGCCCCTACAAAATTGTGGCTTATGAGTGCTGTGATGTGCAAAATAGTTTATGAGGCACAGCCCATTTGTCATGATTTCCAGACATCGTGCCTGAGGACCCTGGCACAACTAGCTGGCATCGACCAAGTGAAATGCCTTTGCAGATTCTGGACCAATACAAAGACAATTGCAGAATTACAGAGTTGTACCACATCTGCTGTAAAGACAACCTTCACTAGAGGGACAGCACAGCCAATAAAAATCATGGCATCTTCTCTGTCAATTGTCAGAGTAGCATAGAATTCACTTGCTAATTGATGAAGCAAGCTATTTAACTTGGTTTGTGTAATCATCTCAAAGAGAAGGTGAAGTTGTTGCTCCTCCCACCACAGGGAAGGGGCGAAAGGGAATTTTGAGTCTCTAAGGAAATACGCAAAAGGTTCTGTCAAGGAAAGTTGTGTATAAGTTGTAATTGGCTATTACTAAATATGCCCTAATTTATGTGTGAATCTGTGAATGGAGTCCTCTGTAGAAAAAATTGAAAATCATGTTATCTGGGGCTTAAACTGGTCTTTACCACCTGCAGATGAAGAACTAAAAGACGAATATAAAACTAACAAGTATCAAAGGAGTTCGGAAGGTTTTCTCCCCCAGAGCAGTAGGTATGCAGTACTGACTCCCTGCAAAAGCAACTAATGCTCAATCAAATAAATTCCTTCAAATAAACCATTGTGGCTTCCCTGTCAGGCCAACCAGGTGGCAACAGGCGTCGGACCAGAATGGGCCCAGAAAGGTAGGTTCATTGTTTTTGGGGGTTTCCCTGTGGGCCCGGAGGAGCAGCAATACGCCAATGGATCCCACAAGGAAACCTTGGAAAACCCCAGTCCCGGGTTTTCTTCCCTCTCCTCTGACCGCAATGCCAACCCGACCCCCTCCCAAACAACTAAGTGCCGGGAACTGTTCCTTCAGGTCATTGGCGGCGGCCTCCTGCTGCCTGAAATCACGCCCCCGCCCACAAGCAGTAAGCGCTCCTTGGCCTCACATTACAGAGGGCTACATAGGAAGCCATTTGCCTCAGCCAGTTGCAATAATTCCCACCCAGGAGTCAAAATTAGTGCTTTCATCTCAGAAAATCTTTCTCTGCCCAAATAAATATAGTATGGAAAATTGTCTGAAACCCTGATTTTCACCGTCAATCCAATATTCTGTCACCGGTTTACCAACACTTGGATGATGACAATCGAAAGTTTTAACTGCAAACAAAATGATGGAGGTGCTGGAACTTCAAATAAACCTTAAAAAGTTTCCATATAAAGAATTTGTGATAAGATGAGCGTAATGTTTTTTTGTTCATTGAGTAATGCATGTGAGTGAGTTGAATATATCTTTACATTTATAATACTGTTTGTAGACGTGTGGGATTGATGAAAGCTGCATAGTTGCTACTAGATCTTTGAGTTTATTTTATTGCTGTTGGAAACATTGAGTTGAATATGTTGCTGAAAGTGTGACATGTAAGAAAGAACGTGCATTTATATAGTGTCTTTCACAACCTCTGGACATCCCAAAGAGCTTCACACGATGAAGTACTTTTGAAATGTAGTCACTGTTGTAGTGTAGGGAAAAGTGGCGACTAATTTGCGGACAGCGAGGTCCCACCAACAGTGATAAGATAAATGGCCCGATAATCTGTTTTAGTAAATACCAGTACAGTCACTGGGAGAAACCCCCTGTTCTTCTTTCAATAGTGCCATGGGATCTTTTATGTCCACCTGAGAGGGCAGATGATGTATCGATTTAATGTCTCATCCAAAAGATAGCACCTCTGATAGTGCCACACTCCCTCAGTGCTGTGCTGAAGTGTCAGCCTAGATAATGTGCTCAAGTCACTGATATATTATAAGCGCTTGTATACTCACCGCACACCAAACCCAAGGAAGGGAATTGTGCTTGTGCACACGCATGCATACGCACATAGCAGAGGAACAGACACACATACATACACCAGAGGAAAATTGCTTGTGAACCAGCAGTACAGAGTATGTGGGTATGCACACAAACATATACACACCAGGGAAATAGTGCACATGCACAAACTCAAGGAACAGTGTAGTTGTATCCACTTGTATTCAAGGAGAATAGTGCATATGCACATATATACCAGCAAAATAGCTTGCATGTTCACAGGCACACGTTCATAATGGCCCTGAAATTCCGTTTTCGCCTTCCCGAGGGCATTTTAGAGAACAAATACGCACCTACCTTAAGCTGATGCCCACGTTGGACTTTCCGATGCTGAGGCCTCCTTCGACTGCAATTCGCAGCTCGTGTATGTTGATTCGTGCGCAGGCCTCGAGCTGGAGTCATATGGCTCTGGGCAGCCAATCAGGTAAAGTATCATAGTAATAGCACTTCTGCAGGGTCCTAAACTCCTATTACTATGATTGTGATAGAGCCCGAAACACCCAAAACACTAATAAAAAATAAAAAATAATTACACTACATTCATTTAAATTAAATATTAATGTCTTAAAAAATAATAATTTCCCGATTTAAAAAAAACATTTTTTAAATAAACTTACCGTTGTGGGTATGGTTTTTAATGATAAAATATGTTTTAATAACTTTATTTTTATATGTTTTTGTGTTTTTTAAAACACTTGCGCCTGTAAAAGTAGGCTACATGCCTGCTTTTTCAGGCGCAAGATTTTTGAAGACATTTGTAAGCGTGAATATCGGAAATTTCCACTTACAAATGTGCTCCCGAGATGCAACCATCTGTCAAGCCAGAAACTTGACAGATCGGAAATGCCGGTTTCCAGCGCATGCACATTGTGCGCTGGAAACTGGCATTTCCAATGACTTCCCGGGTCCGTATGGACCCGGGGAGGCCGGAATTTCAGGGCCATCGTGTTTTCAAAGTGAAGGGAGATTTTAACTGTCATTGTTTATGTGGAATCTATTTGTTGGTTTTGGATCTTGTTGGATGTAAACAAGATCAGTTGCATTAAGTGTTTGTTTGAAGGTTTCTGACTGTACTGCAATTTGTAAATCATATCTTCCCTGTGGTGCTTGTTGCTACAGTACCTGCTTATGAAAGATTTGTTTCAGCGCTTTTGGAATGTCGTCAATTTTTGTTGTGTGGAAGTCTGAGAAGATTTTCAATTTGGACATTAAAGGCTGAGATAGTCCCCAATCCCGAGTTTTATTTTGCTGCTTTTCCTTTCGTACTCTATCACCTACTTCATAATGTGAAGAAATTGGAGGCCTGTATAGCAAGTGACAATAAATAAACGGAAGTGAGAACTTGGTGGAATCCTTACTGTTAGATCCCTGCCTAGTTTTGAGCTATCTCCATTTCCCATCGTCTTTTCCAATGGACGGTGGAAGTACCCACTCTAAATTGGGCACCTGTATTCAAACTCAGCAGTACTGAGGTGGTGATGTTCCGTTCTACTTCACTGCTGTCGCCATTGCATGTATAAAACTGGCTTCCACAGTTATTAGGTGTTAGAAAAAAGGTGGAAATTGATTGAAAGAGCTCAGCAATCACAATTTTATTTTATGATTTACAGAAAGCTTATTTCACTTATTAATGAGGCTCGAAGCTCAATTTCGCACTTTGGGTTGCAAGGAAGGCTTCAGGCAACTCGTGGCAGATGGTGGTGAGCCTTGAATGTTTCAGATGCCAACCTACCGATATTCCTGGGCGAGATCTGCCAGAGAGAGGACCACCTACTGAGCTCACAGGGAAGGAGGACATTGAAGGCTGTTACCAAAGCCATATGGAGGATGGTGCTGAGTGTCTTATCTTTAAAAATTTGCATATAGTGCCTTTACTGGAGTAAAACATCCCAAGATGCTTCACAGGAGCATAAGGAAACAACTTTTGATAGCATGCCACATAAGGAAATGTGTGTCATAATGAAGGTAACTAAATGCTTGGTCAAAGCGGTAGGTTTAAGGAGCATCTTAAAGGAGGAGAGAGAGACAGAAAGATTTAAGGAGGGAATTCCAAAGCTTAGGGCCAAGGTAGTTGAAGGCACATGCACCAATGATGAGGCGATGAGATTCGAGGATGTGCAGGAGGCCAGAATTGGAGGAGCGCAGAAATTCGGAGGGTTGTAGAGCTGGAGGAGGTTACAGAGATAGGGAGGCATTGGAGGGATTTGAAAACCAGAATGAGCATTTTAAAATTGAGGCATTGCCAGACCGGAAGCCAATGTAGGCCAGCGAGCGCAGGAGTGATGGGGAACAGGAATTGGTGAGAGTGAGGATATAGGCAGCAGAGTTTTGGATAAGCTCAAATTTACTGAGAGAACAAAGTGGGAGGCAGACGAGGAGAGCATTGGAATAGTCGAGTCTAGAGGTAACAGATGCATGGATGAGAAAATTCGGAAAATGAATTGGCTTCACAGTAAGAGCTTGCAGTATTATGTGGGCACCATCTATTGCCCCCTTGACCTCTGGGGAATCAAGCAACAAGATGAAATTGAATAGTGCTTGCATGCTGCTGCCTAGAAATCATTCGAAAGTGAAGGAATTTCTGAGCTGACCATAAAATGCATTAGTGACCTAATATATGCATGCTCGGACTGCTCTCTGGGCGATGCAATATAACTTGCCAGTTGCAGTTTGAAGGGTGCACTTGGCATAAAAGCTGAGAGCTGACTTGATAGGCACTGAAAGAGTTGTTCAATTACTTGATTAATCCTGAAGGTCATCGTGCAGAAGATGCCGCCACTTATCCAGATTGTTTTTAGTGAATTGAAATTGCCAAAGGCAGAGCTCCTCACTTAATCCCTCCATAAAATCAGCAGGGCCTACAGGATTGTTGTGGGGATATTAGTGCATTGGCCCCGTCCTTGATGAGGCCTCACCTGGAATATTGTGTTCAGTTTTGGTCTCCTAATCTGAGGAAGGACGTTCTTGCTATTGAGGGCGTGCAGCAAATGTTCACCAAACTGATTCCCATGATGGCAGGACTGACATATGAGGAGAGACTGGATCGACTGGGCCTGTATTCACTGGAGTTTAGAAGAATAAGAGAGGATTTCATAGAAACATATAAAATACTGAGGGAACTGGACAGGTTAGATGCAGGAAGAATGTTCCCGATGTTGGGGAAGTCCACAACCAGGGGACACAGTCTAAGGATAAGGGGTAAGCCATTTTGGACCGAGATGAGGAGAAACTTCTTCACTCAGAGAGTTGTTAACCTGTGGAATTCTCTGCCGCAGAGAGTTGTTGATGCCAGTTCATTAGATATATTCAAGAGGGAGTTAGATATGGCCCTTACGGCTAAAGGGATCAAGGGGTATGGAAACATAGAAACATAGAAAATAGGTGCAGAAGTAGGTCATTCGGTCCCTCGGGCCTGCACCACCATTCAATAAGATCCTGGCTGGTCATTCCCTCAGTACCCCTTTCCTGCTTTCTCTCCATACTCCTTGATCCCTTAAGCTATAAGGGCCATATCTAACTCCCTCTTGAATATATCCAATGAACTGGCATCAACAACTCTCTGCGATAGGGAATTCCACAGGTTAACAACTCTCTGAGTGAAGAAGTTTCCCCTCATCTCGGTCCTAAATGGCCTACCCCTTATCCTACGATGGTGTCCCCTGGTTCTGGACTTCCCCATCATCGGGAACATTCTTCCCGCATCTAACCTGTCCAGTCCCCTCAGAATCTTATATGTTTCTGTCATGTATGTAACCTTTCTGTAACAACACTGTATATACGTAAGAAATGCACACCTTGACCACGGGGGATGAACTTGTGGGAGACACTCCTCACCTGGTCATCCAGGTATATAAAGGGAGGTTCCACGCAGGGTCATCACTTCTTGGTCCTGTGAATAAAGGTTCAGGTCATGGAGTGACCTTGTCCATAGAATGTGCCTCGTGTGCATTTGTGATATTGTGTAAGGACTTTACAGTTTCTATGAGATCCCCTCGCATCCTGCTAAACTCCAGTGTATAAAGGCCCAGTTGATCCAGTCTCTCCTCATATGTCAGTTCCGCCATCCCAGGAATCAGTCTAGTGAACCTTCACTGCACTCCCTCAATAGCAAGAACGTCCTTCCTCAGATTAGAAGACCAAAACTGAACACAATATTCCAGGTGAGGCCTCACTAAGGCCCTGTACAACTGCAGTAAGAGCTCCCTGCTCCTATACTCAAATCCCCTAGCTATGAAGGCCAACATACCATTTGTCTTCTTCACCGCCTGCTGTACCTGTATTCCAACTTTCAATGACTGATGAACCATGACACCCAGGTCTCGTTGCACCCCCCTCTTTCCTAATCTGCCACCATTCAGATAATATTCTGCCTTTGTGTTTTTGCCACCAAAATGGATAACCTCACATTTATCCACATTATACTGCATCTGTCATGCATTCGCCCACTCACCTAACCTGTCTAAGTCACCCTGCAGCCTTTTAGCGTCCTCCTCACAGCTCACACCACCACCCAGTTTAGTGTCATCTGCAAACTTGGAGATATTACACTCAATTCCCTCATCCAAATCATTATGGAGAGAAAGCAAGGAAGGGGTACTAAGGTGATGATCAGCCATGATCTTATTGAATGGTGGTGCCGGCCTGAAGGACCGAATGACCTACTCCTGCACCTATTTTCTATGTTTCTATGGGGCCAAGTTTCGGCCTGAGTTGCTCCTGTTTTTTTGGAGCAACTGGTTTAGAATGGAGTATCTTAGAAATGTGAATTCTCAACATTTAGTTTGCTCCAGTTCTAGTCAGTTAGAACAGTTTCACTTTGGAACAGAATTTTTTTTTCAAAGGGGGCGTGTCCGGCCACTTACGCCTGTTTTCAAAGTTTAGGCAGTGAAAACTTACTCCAAACTAACTTAGAATGGAGTAAGTGAAGATTTTTGTATGTTCGAAAAAGCCTTGTCTACACTTTAGAAAATCAGGCGTAGGTTACAAATTAGGCGTAGGGAATGGGCGGGATGGGGGGGGTGTTTAAAGGGAAGTTTACAAACATTAAACACTTCAGTTTTACAAATAAAGAGCCATCATCAATAATAAATGATAAATACATCAATAAATCAACCAATAAATCAATCAAAAAAAATTATTAAAAAATTAAAAAAATTTTAAAAAATCAATAAATAAAACATTTTCTACTTACCGACTGCAGCACCGGGAGTCCTCCAACAGCATGCTGGGACAGCCCCCGCAGTGTGTCACTGTCAGTGTCTCTATCTCTCTGTCTGTCTGTGTGTGTGTCTCTCACTCTCTGTTTCTCAGTGTCTGTGTTTCTGACAGCGAGGGGATGGGGAGAAGGGGGGTGGGGGGGGAGGGAGGGAGGGAGGGAAGGAGAGAGGAGGGAGGGAGGGAAGGAGAGAAGAGGGAGGGAGGGAGGGAGAGAGGAGGGAGGGAGGGAGGGAGGGAAGGAGAGAGGATGGAGGGAGGGAAGGAGAGAGGAGGGAGGGAGGGAGGGAGGGAAGGAGAGAGGATGGAGGGAGGGAAGGAGAGAGGAGGAAGGGTGGGGAGGAGGGAGGGGAGGCGGGAGGGAGGGAAGGAGAGAGGAGGGAGGAGGGAGGGAAGGAGGGAGGAGGGAGGGAGGGAAGGAGAGAGGAGGGAGGGAGGGAAGGAGAGAGGAGGGAGGGAGGGAAGGAGAGGGGGGGGAAGGGAGAGAAGGAGGCTGAACGGCCAGGCCCAACACCTCGGGCTTGATTTACAGCTAGGTGGCGTCGGGTCTCGGGGGGGGGAGGAGAGAGAGTCGTGGAGGTCCGGGGGGGGGACGCGGGAGAGAGTCGCGGAGGTCCGGGGAGGGGGGAGCGGAGGTTGGGTCGCCGGGGCCAGGGGTGGGGGGGGATGAGAGCGGGGGTCGGGTCGGGTCTGGTCGGGTGGGAGGAGCCTTATCCACGCAGCCCCAGTGAGACAATCAGCCAGGGCTAGGGGCTGCGTGCTTCGGGCCCCTCCCACAGTTTTGGGCGCCTGGAGCTACTGCACATGCGCGCCCACTGTAGCGCGCATGTGCAGAGGTCCCGGCACTGTTTTCAGTGCAGTGACCTGGCTCCGCCCCATACAGCTCGTGCTGCGCCGCGCCCAGCTCCAGATGGCCTGCAGGGAGCCGGAGAATAGATAAGTTTTTTTTAGGCGCACTTTCTGGCACGTAAAACGGGCGTCCAGGTCCGGGCTGCGCCGTTTTAGGCGCGTCCCGAAACTTGGGCCCTATATTTCTATGTCTTCCTTTGATGCTGCTTCTGTTATTCCCTTCTCTACAGTGCCAAGCATAAAGACAACCCACATAAGCATCAGCTGCCATGATGGTGCTGAGTGGTCGCTTATCTGTGCATGGACTTACCTTTGAAGAAAGATGTAGCATCCAAAATATTCAAACAACTATACACACTCTGAGTATTACATTCTTCTTGGCGATTCTATAATAAAGAGGGTATTGAATTACGGTACATTGTATCTGTGCCATATCAGAGAGTGACAGGATATTGGTTTAGCCTGCAGTGAATCCCTAGCCATACCATACCAAGCAAGCGGCATGGAGATGAGATTCTTCTGCAGATGAGAAAGAAAATTGGAGGACCAGTCATTCAATTTCAGTACCCCACCTCCCTCTCCAGACAGAGATGTTGCATGGCAATGAGGACAATATAAAACTCTGGGAAAATAGGAAACAACTTCCAGGGAGGCAAAAGTAAATAAAACACAAAAAACTAAACACATACCAAAGCAACATATCTGTGAAATGTATTGTTCCTCTTCATTTCTTCTGACAGTCTAAGTATTAACATTTTTGCAACATGGCTCGATATCACTAGGTGGAGTTACATAGAATTGCATCGGATATGCAGCACAGAAACAGGCTATTCGGCCCAACCAGTCCATGCCGGTGTTTTTTGCTCCACACGAGCCTTCTCCCATCTTTCCCCATCTAAATCTATCCACATAACCTTCTATTCCTTCTCCTTTATATGCTTGTCTAGCCTCCCCTTAAATGCATCTATACTACTCGCTTCAACCACACTCTGTGGTAGCGAGTTCCACATTCACACCACTCTTTGGGTAAAAAATGTTCTTCTGAATTCCTTATTGGATTTCTTGGTGACTATCTTATATTGATGTTTGCTATTCCCCACAAGTGGAAACATTCTCTTTGTATCCACTCTATCCCAAACGTTTCATAATTTTAAAGACCTCTATTAGATCACCCTTCAGCCTTCTTTTTTCAAGAGAAAAGAGACTCAGCCTGATCATCCTTTCCTGATAGGTATACCTTCGAATTTCTGGTATCATCCTAGTAAATATTCGCTTCACTCTCTCCACTGCCTCTATATCCTTTTTATAATATGGCGATTGAACTGTACGCAGTAGTCTTTGGGCCTGAAAGTGGTCGATGCATAAGGTCCACCTATTTCTTGGCGGTATGCCGGGCGGTGCGTCGTTTCAAACTGCTGGCACATTGCCGAGACCGAAGAAGACAAAATTGGTCAACATTTTTTCGCCGTTATGTCCGCGGTCTGCAGCAGGCAGTATGTTACCAAGTAGTCGACCCATATCGACTTTCTCTTTGATGGACAGTGTGGCACTGAACTGCGCATGCGCAATTTAAATTTTTGTCCCATTATTTTTTACAGAAGTGTTTTACCCGTGATTTCGGGGGTCAGGGGTCACCCGTGCATGCGCAGTGAGTTGAAGAGGAGGGAGAGAGAGTGAGAAAAAGCTGCAAGCTAGTTGATGGGCAATTATTTTAAAAACACATTGCAGACTTAAAAAATATTCCTAACAATTAATAATTCTACAGTTTGAAGAATAAGATTTCCAAAGCAAAAATCATAACTACAGAAATATCATAGAAATGTTACAAAAAAAATATCAAAGCGCAGGAACATCGAAAAGGGTGGCAGATTGAGAGCGCCCGCCTTCAACGAGATGGAGTTACCTGCCCTTCTCAAGCGTATAACAGAGAGGTACTCCGAGCTAACGAAGGGTGGTCGTGGAAAGCCCCCATCCACCAAAGGAGTACAACAGGATATGGAATGAGATCGGGGAGAATGTGTCCTCCAAATGTACCGTGGTACACACCAGGGAAAAGTGCCGTAAGAGATGGAACAACCTGGTGAGGGTCGCAAGAAAATCTAATGATTTTATTTATGCAGCCTCCCTCCCCCCCATGTACCATGTAAATGTAGGTTCAGTGTCATATGGATGATGTTATTTATCTTAAGATTACGGCAATCTATTCATGCTTTCAGGCAGTGACAAGAAGATCAACGCAGTGTTTTTGTGTGTGTGTGTGTGTGTGACCCTGTGTGTCTGCAACGTTAAATGGATTGAAGATTTTTACTTTGATTTACTTTACTTTCTGCAGAAGAAGACATCTGCAATAACAGCCGATCAGCGGCGTACGAGTGGAGGACCCACAACTCAGGAGTCTCTGACTGACATCGAGATCAGTGCCCTGTCCCTGGTTGGGGATAGCAACCGTGCCACCACTGGCATTGGAACTGACCCACTCACACAAGATGGTAAGTTAAATAAAATGCAGTCTGTGTTGCGGTCCTCTCATGTCAAGTAATGTAACTGTAACTGTAATGTTGGCCTCATGTAATGTAATGTAAGTTTATTGCACTGTAATGTTGGCCTCATGTGATGTAGTACAATGTTGTGGGCATATAACGCAATGCATATATGTATTGTCTGTCTGCAATATGTAATACAGCACTGCAGCAGTGGTGGACATTTAAGTAAAACTGCGATAAGTCACTGTACTATGTACTCACGTAACCCTGATCACTGCTCTGGTGCCAAGCTTTTTTAAATGTTGCTTTGTACTTCCAGACTCAGATCATTCAAACCACAACGACACAGACAACAGGCCCATTGCCTCCATCTCTGGCATCACCGAGCCCTCTCCCGACTTCACTACTTGCAGAAATGAGGAAGATGAAGAGGAACAGAAACAGGAAGAGTCGCTGATCCTGCAGCCAGTACAGGTGGAGGTGGGGGGTGGAGATGGAGGAGGATACACTAGTTTCATGTGGGAGAGCTGGAACATCCTCCACCATGGAGTCTGTATCCAGGGGATTCCCCCATGGCTCCTCTGATGCCATGTGCAGCAAGGCACCCCCAGTGTTGCAGCACCTTTGCCACAGCGACGGAGGTTGGTGCAGGAAAGGTCGGTTGCTGTAGGCGTGTATCAGGACATGGTGCGTCTGTCACAGGCCAGCATCGACATAGGTCGAGAGCTGCTCAAGGCCATGATTAAGATAGTCACAAACATCGTGGCTTTATCAAAGCGGCAATCGGAGGATATGTCGCGTATTATCACCACAAAGGAATGGATCACCGACGCTGTTGATGCCATGCGGCAATCAATGGGATTTGGACAAGGCGCGGAACCCCCCCCGTGCCATAGTAATCTGGTTGACAGCACCTGAGGGTGGGGAGCTGACATCATCTTCCAACCCCGAAGCCATGCCTTCCACATTACAGGCTTCTCCTGAGGCCCCATTTGTTGCGCCTGCAATGTCTGACCCCCAACGACAGCAACAACACTTGGAGTGTGATGCTGCACACCGGCTTGGTACCAGCACGGGGATGTCCAGCCTCGGGGGTACTGGGAAAGGAAAGGGCGGGAGTAAAAAAGGGGTGAATAGTCCCAAGGATGGTGTAGCAAGCGGTCGAGGACAGGGGCGAGGTCGAGGCCGAGGCCAGTAAAGGGTCTTTTTATCGTACTTGTTGAGTGAATAATTCAAGTTTGATATATGAGTTTATTAAAGTTGTTAAAGTTTTGTTAAAGTTGTTATTAAAGTTGTTAAAGTTGTTAGAGTTGTTTTATATTCATAAATTTTACAAAGTTTTAGAATTGTTGTATATCTTTGAGATTTTTACATAAACGTTTGTGTAATGTCATCATCATAGGCAGTCCCTCAGAATCGAAGAGGACTTGCTTCCACTATCAAAGTGAGTTCGTTGATGGCCGATACGAGAGCCACAGACCCTGTTACAGGTGGGACAGACATTCGTCGAGGGAATGGGTCGGTGGGGCTGGTTTGCTGCGCGTTCCTTCCGCTGCCTGCGCTTGGCCTCCTCACGCTCTTTGCGTTGAGACTCGAAGAGCTCAACGCCCTCCCGGATGCACTTTCTCCTCGGGCGGTCTGCGGCCAGGGTCTCCCAGGTGTCAGTGGTGATGCCGCACTTTACCAGGGAGGCTTTGAGGGTGTCCTTATAACGTTTCCGCTGTCCTCCGTTGGCTCGTTTACCATGAAGGAGCTCCGCATAAAGCATTTACTTAGGGAGTCTCATATCTGGCATGCGTACTATGTGGCCTGCCCAGCGAAGCTGATCGAATGTGGTCAGTGCTTCAATATTGGGGATGTTAGCCTGGTCGAGGACATTGATGTTGGTGCGCCTGTCCTCCCAGGGGATTTGCAGGATCTTGCGGAGATATCGTTGGTGATATAGCTCCAGCGACTTGAGGTGCCTTCTATACATCCCCCATGCCTCAGATCCATACAGGAGGGCGGGTATTACTACAGCCCTGTAGACCATGAGTTTGTTGGTAGATTTGAGGGCCTCGTCTTCAAACACTCTTTTCCTCAGACGGCCGAAGGCTGCGCTGACGCACTGGAGGCAATGCTGAATCTCCGCATCAATGTCTACCTTTGTTGATAAGAGGCTCCCGAGATATGGGAAATGATCCACATTGTCCAGGGCCACACCATGAATCTTGATGATTGGAGGGCAGTGCTGTGCGGCGGTGACAGGCTGGTGGAGGACCTTTGTCTTACGGATGTTAAGCATAAGGCCCATGCTTTCATATGCCTCAGTGAATACATTGACTATATCCTGGAGTTCAGCCTCTGAATGTGCACAGATGCAGGCATCGTCCGCATACTGCAGCTCAACGACAGAGGTTGGGGTGATCTTGGACCTGGCCTGGAGGTGGCGTAGGTTAAACAGCTTCCCACTGGTTCTGTAGTTTAGTTCCACTCCAGCGGGGAGCTTGTTGATTGTGAGGTGGAGCATGGCAGCGAGGAAAATGGAGAAGAGGGTTGGAGCGATAACATAGCCCTGTTTGACCCCGGTCCAGACGTGGATTGGGTCTGTAATGGATCCGTATGGTAAGGATCACGGCCTGCATGTCATCGTGAAGCAGGCGAAGGATGTTGACAAACTTTTGGAGGCATCCGAAACGGAGCAGGACGCTCCATAGACCCTCACGGTTGACAGTGTCAAAGGCCTTTGTAAGATCAAAAAAGGCCATGTATAAGGACTGGCGCTGCTCCCTGCATTTTTCCTGCAACTGGCGTGTGGCAAAGATCATGTCTGTTGTGCCCCGTAGGGGATGAAATCCGCATTGTGATTCCGGGAAGAGCTCCTCGGCCACAGGGAGAAGACGATTGAGGAGAACTCGAGCGACAACTTTCCCAGTGGCTGATAGCAGGGAGATTCCTCTATAGTTGCCGCAGTCGGACTTGTCCCCCTTTTTAAAAATGGTCACAATCACTGCATCTCTCAGATCTCCCGGCATGCTCTCCTCCCTCCAGATGAGAGAGATGACGTCATGTATCAGCGCCAACAGCGCCTCTCTGCCATATTTTAGCGCCTCAGCAGGGGTTCCATCCGCACCCGTAACCTTGTTATTCTTAAGCTGTTTTATGGCTTTCCCTACTCGTGCAATGTTGGAGTTTCACTGAGTTGGTGGCGGGTCGCATGCTGCGGGATGGAGTCGAGAACACTCACGTCAAAGGCAGAGTCTCGATTGAGGAGGTCTTCAAAGTGCTCCTTCCATCAGGCCCTGACAGCCTCGGTGTCCTTGATGAGTGTTTCCCCATTCTTGGCCAGGAGTGGGATGGGGCCTTGGGAGTTTGGACCGTAGGTGGCCTTGACTGCGATGAAGAATCCTCGCATATCGTGGCTGTCGGCCAGTCGTTGTATCTCCTGTGCTTTCTCCATCCACCACCTGTTCTTTAGGTCCTGGGTTTTTTGTTGGACCTGAGCCTTGAGCCATCTTGTTTTGCAGCTGCCGAATTCGGTTGTTGCTTGAGGCTCAGAAATGCTTTGCGCTTGCGATCTATTAGTTCTTCTATCTCCTGATCATTTTCATCAAACCAGTCCTGATGTTTTCTGGTTGAGTGACCAAGTGTCTCTTCACAGGCACTGGTTATGGAGGCCTGGAGGGCAGACCAAGTGCTGTGGGCATTCAGCATCTCAGGGTCATCAAGGCAAGCCAGATTGGCTGTGAGGCGCTGGCTGTATAGGGCTCTCTTAGCTGGGTCTCTAAATGCCCCGGCATTAACTTTTTTGCGGAACTGTTTCTGCTGTCCCCTCTGCTTTGGAGCAATGTTAATGTTGATGATGGATCGGATTAGACGGTGGTCCGTCCAGCAGTCGTCAGCTCCTGTCATGGCGCGGGTGATGCGCACATCCTTGCGATCTCTGGCTCGGACGATGACATAGTCAAGCAGGTGCCAGTGTTTGGAGCGAGGGTGTTGCCACGATGCCTTGTATTTGTCCCTCTGGCGGAACAGGGTGTTGGTGATGCGGAGTTCATGTTCTAGACATTTTGTCAGGAGTAGGGTACCGCTGGAGTTGGCTTTCCCTACCCCCTCTCTGCCAATCACGCCTCCCCAGAGGTCTGTGTCTTTGCCGGCCCTGGCATTAAAATCACCCAGGAGGATTAATTTGTCGCCCGTGGGGACGCGGGACAAGGATGTCGCTAGGTTGGAATAAAAACCCTCTTTAGCCTCATCTGTTGCATCGAGTGTAGGGGCGTACACACTGATGACTGTGGCACATTCGTTCCGGATAGGGTAATACGAAGAGTCATGAGGCATTCGATAACCCCACAGGGGGAGTCTTTGAGGTGGTCGACCAGTTCATTCTTGACGGCAAAGCCGACTCCATGAAGGCAGCGTACTGCCTCTGCTTTCCCTTTCCAGAAGAAGGTGTAACCTCCACCATGTTCCTTCAACTGGCCTTCCCCTGCCCGCCGGGTCTCACTTCGGGCGGCGAGGTCAATGTTGAAACGTCTGAGTTCCCGGGCAACTATGGCGGTGCGGTGTTCCGGCCTGTTGTTGTTGGGATTGTCCATGAGGGTCCTGACGTTCCAGGTCCCGAACTTCATACTGATGAAGTGGAAGATGCCTGTGTGTGAGTTCTTTTAATGTGGGGTGGCCGCTGCACACCGGCAACCACACGGGCTTAGCTGAGCAAGGTCTTGGTCCAGTGGCAAGGGGATCCAAGACAACTGGAGACCAGGCACAGCTCTATAAGCCTAATTGCCTACGGCGAAGTGTTGGCCGCAAGCTCAGCGCTGAGTAGCGCCATTGATGGTAAATGGCCCATGGTTGGCTGGTGGGCAGGCATTAAGAAGGTGACTTCCAAAATTATTTTAAAAGTTGAAAGTTGACAAAAATTCCCAATTTATTTCAAAAGTTTCTAAGAGTAGTTAAAAAGTCTAAGATGTAAATCAATAATAGGTTATAAAAGTTTCTCCAGTTTAAAAAGTTTCTAAAGATTGTAATGTATGTACATAAGGTCTGCCTGCCAACAGGGGCACTACCGTTGGAGGTTTAGAGTCATAGGTACACTCGTGCTGGGCCCGGTATCTAACCTGAACTTCACCTTTGTATCTTCACTTCTGGAAGCCATTAAAGACTGACCAGGTTACACCTGGTCACTGACTCACAGTATGGAGTTCAATGTATCATTTCATACACCACAACTGGCGATGAGGCAAATACAAACCCACGCAAAAGTATGGCGAGCACAGCACGATCGAGTACTGTTGGAATTCTCGAGAGATTCAATGAGAGAGAGGATTGGGGAGATTTCATGGATCATCTTAATGAGTATTTTGTGGTAAACGACCTAAACAAAGACAAGGATACAGAGAAGCGCAGGGCAGTTCTTCTCACCATCTGTGGCCCCACGATCTATGCACTCATCAAGAATCTGCCCTCACCCACTCTTCCTACAGAAAAGGATTACAAAGAACTGTGTGCTCTAGTTTGGGGACATCTTAAACCCACGGAAGGAATCCTCATATCCAGATATCGCTTCTATACGCACGTTCGTCCGTAGCGGCATTTGTTGCCGACCTGAGACGTCTTGCAGGGCCTTGAAAATTTGGGCCTGCATTGGAAGACATGCTGCATGACTTTTTCATGATCGTGGTCAACCACGAGGCGATCTTAAGTAAGCTGCTGGCTGCAGAGACGCCGGACCTCAACAAGGTCATCACTATCGCCCAGGCTTGCATGTCCACACAGAAAAGCACGAAGCAGATATCGCGACAAAACAGGAACTCCACTGCAAGTACTGCGTCTGCAAGACCGGGAGCTGCTCAAAGTTCGCCATCGAGGGCCTACTCGACTGCTTATGTGAGAATGGGAGCTGCTCAAAGTTCGCCATCGAGGGCCTACTCGGCTGCATATGCGAGAACGGGAGCCGCTCAAAGCCCACCATCGGGCGCAAATCCGAGCTCAACGTGTTAGCGTTGCGGGGGCAATCACCAACCCCATCAGTGCTGCTTCAGGCAGTATGTTTGCAGAGGGTGTGCGAAGACAGGGCAGCTTCAGCGGACGTGTCCACAACAGAGCAAGCGAGCTGCGACACACCACATGGATAATGATCAATTCAACGTGGATCTGGCGATGCAGCCTGAGGCATTTGAGAGCTCCGAGGAAGAATTGTATAGCGTACGTGCATTCCTAACAAAGAGCCAACCGATAATGATGGAGGCAAAATTAAATCCGTGGAATTAGATATGGGTGCGAGTCAATCTATAATGAGCCAGAGGACTTTCGAAAAGCTGTGGGAGACCAAGGCAGAGAGATCCAAGCTGAGTCTGATAAATGTGAAGTTGCGTACCGACACCAAAGAGCTCATACCAGTGATCGGCAGTGCAGCAGTAAGAGTATCGTACAAGGGAGCGGTTCATGATCTACCGTTATGGATTATCCCGGGCAATGGCCCATCGTTATTTGGCAGGAGTTGACTCGAGAAAATACAATGGAAATGGTACGATATCAAAGCTTTGTCAACAGCGGATGATGATTTGTGTGCTCAAGTGCTGAGCAAATTTCCCTCACTGTTTGAACCTGGAATTGGCAGCTTCAAGGGAGCCAAGGTGCAGATTCACCTAGGCCCAGACGCAAGGCCCATCCATCACAAAGCCAGGGCGGTCCCGCACATGATGAGAGAAAAGGTCGAGCTCGAATTGGACAGGCTACAACACGAGGGGTTCATCTCACCGATCGAATTTAATGAATGGACCAGTCCCATTGTTCCAGTGTAAGAGAGCGACAGCGCGGTGAGGATTTGTGGAGGCTACAAGGTCACGTTCAACCAAGTTTCGAAACAAGATCAGTACCTCCTACCAAAAGCTAGCCGGGGAAAAATCATTCACCAAATTGGATCTAACGTCGGCCTACATGACACAGGAACTGGTTGAATCATCAAAGAAACTTACGTGCATCAACACGCACAAAGGACTGTTTATTCACAACAGGTGCCCTTTTGGCATTCGTTCGGCGGCAGCCATATTTCAGAGAAACATGGAGGGCATATTGAAATCCGTCCCCAGGACCATGTTATTCCAAGATGACATCCTCGTCACAGGTCGTGACACCGCCAAACACCTGCACAATCTGGAAGAGGTTCTGCATCGTCTGGACAAAGTGGGACTCAGGCTGAAATGTTCGAAGTGTGTTTTCATGACACCAGAGGTCGAATTCCTTGAACGAAAGATTGCTGCAGACGGAATCAGGCCTACAGACACAAAAACAGAGGCCATCAAAAATGCGCCCAGGCCCCAGAATGTGACGGAGCTGCATTCGTTTCTGGGTCTTCTCAACTACTTCGATAGCTTCTTACCCAAATTGAGCACAGTATTAGAGCCTTTGCACAAGCTGCTCAGGAAAGAAGATGACTGGTGTGGGGTGAACTTCAAGACAGAGGCTTTGAGAAGACTAGAAATCTGTCGTGTTCCCACAAGCTATTGGTACTGTATGACCTATGCAAGCATCTAGTTTTGGCCTGTGATGCGTCATCCTATGGGGTAGGCTGCATACTCCAGCAAACCAATGAGTCAGGCAAACTACAACCAGTTGCATACGCATCTCGAAGCCTGTCCAAGGCAGAAAGAGCCTACGGCATGGTAGAGAAAGAGGCTTTAGCACATGTTTATGGGGTAAAAAAAATGCATCAGTACCTGTTTGGCTTGGCTTCGAGCTGGAAACCGATCACAAGCTCTTATATCGTTGTTCTCGGAACATAAAGGTATCAATACCAACGCATCGTCCTGCATCCAGAGGTGGGCGCTAACATTATCTGCTTATGATTGTGTCATTCTCCATAGACCAGGCATCGACAACTGCGCTGATGCATTGAGTCGGTTACCGTTGCCCACACCGGAGGTGGAAACGCCAATGCCCGCAGAGCTACTCATGGTCATGGATGACTTTGAGAGTGAAGGGTCGCCTGTCACTGCTCAACAAGTTAAGATCTGGACCAGCCAGGATCCGACCCTATTGGTTGTAAAACGTTCTGTTCTTAACGGGGACTGGTCGACCATCCCCAAAGGAAATGGGTGATGAAACGAAACCGTACAGCCGACGCAAAGATGAGCTTTCCATCCAGTCCGACTGTTTACTGTGGGGTAATCGTGTTGTTATGCCCAAGAAAGGCAGGGCGAGATTTGTACGGGAGTTGCACAGTACGCATCCTGGTATTGTCATGATGAAGGCCATCGCCAGGTCCCATGGTTTGGTGGCCTGGCATTGACTCGGACTTAGAATCATGTGTGTATCAGTGCAACACTTGCATGCAGTTAAGCAATGCCCCAAAGGAAGCTCCGATCAGTCTGTGGTCATGGCCATCCAAACCGTGGTCTAGAATCCACATCGACTTTGCGGGCCCCTTCCTCGGTAAAATGTTTTTGTGGTGGTGGATGTATATTCTAAATGGATAGTGTAGTGTATGCCTTTAGTAATGACTCCACGAGGCAGGGTATGATACTGTGTAGACCTGTAGATCTTTATTTGCAGCTCCTCGAGTGAGGACACCAAGCTGTGAGCTCCTTGAGATACCGGGTTACCTGTGCAGGTAACCCTTAGGTCTCCAGCAACAGCACCCTCTGGTGTACAGGTAAGGTGTGTACAGTGTAAGGGTACATTCAGTGTTGCATAACAGTGTTACAGACATCACACAATAAACAGACATGCATATACAGCAACACTCCCCCCTAAGCACTTTTTATATTCTTATTGTCATGACCTGGGGAGGTGATCAGTAGTGGGCTATGGGAGGTTGTGGTGAGGGTTGTGTGGGTGCCAGGTGTGACCCCTGTGCTTGAGGCTGGCCTCATACGTTTCCCCTCCCTCACAAACAGAACAAGTGGGTGTCACTGTTGTGGGATCCCTCAGGGGGTAGCCACGGCAGCAGTGGGTTGTGTGTATACACGGTGATGTGAGTAGTAGTGGGGTGGTGGGCAGGGCCGCAGGACTGGGTGGGCTCCTTGTCCACCAATTGGGATGAGGGTCAGGTCATCCCAGGGTTTGCCAGGAAAGCTGCAGGGTATTGGCCTCACACTCCTGGTATTGGCCCTGGTGGTCAGGGGTTGTAGGGCTGGTCTGGTGCAGGTTGCCATTGGTGGTGGCTGGGCTGCCCATTGATCACTGTCCCTGTAGTGGGTCTGCTCCCACTGGGTTTGTGTGTGTCCTGCAAAGGGCATCACACTCGTTCCAAAGGTCCAGGCTACGTGGTCAGGTAGCCTGCTGGACCAGGGGGTCTCCCACAGGGGGATTCCATTGGGATCAGCATGGTCCCTGTAGGACCCAATGTCGTTTGGCAGTGTCCTACCAGTATACATGACACCTTGGCTCTGATCACACATAGTCGAGCCTACATTGTACATTCTATCATTTGCATCACTTTTGGGTGTCCTGGTCTCAACAGACATGGTTACATTAGGCATGTCACATTCTCTATCATTATTGTTAAGCATAATAAACTTGTTCTTAATCCTTACTGACACCTGCATTCATCTCATTAGTCACATTAGTTAAACCAGAATAACAATTCATGGTTACATTGCATACATTTTCATACTTGCACCCTTTAATTGCATCTTTAGCTTTAAAGTCCTTGTACTCAAATATTTGAAACTGTCCCTTTAAATTTCTTTGGTTACCGGTCTCCTTTAAGGAAGCCTTCCCATCTAATTGGCCGCTCGGTGCCACGTGGTGCTCCTCCAACGCTGTCCCTCGTGGTATGGCCACGACCTTTTTGATTACAGGTTCTGCTCCTCGTGGTGCGGCAGCCATCTTCTGGCTCTCCTGCAGGTAGGCTGTGGTGCTCTTTTCTTCCACAGGTTCGACCCTGGACATTGGGAATACATTTCTTTCATCGATGTTCCTCTTTTGGAGTGCTGCCTCGGCCTAGAAAGTGGAGTTTTCGCAGTCCTGGAGTTTTGCCATGGTGCTGTGGAGTCGTCGCTGCGCCATCGAGCTGGACAGTCGAACCTCCGAATACAGCGATGGATCCGTGTTCGAGGTCAATTGCCGGGGCCTGGAGGCCTGGGAGCAGCTTCGCTTGGACAGGATGCTGTTGTGGTCAATTGGTGGGATTCATCCAAAGTGTTTCAAAGGTCGCTTCGCTCATCAGAGACTGGCTCGCCCGTGTCGCTCTCCACAGAAACTGGGACCCTGTCGATGTCTACTTTCATCGCCCACGGAGAATTTTCGACGGAGCAGGTATGAATTCCATACTCTTCTTCGAGGGGTTGAGCAACTTCACCTTCATCTATGTCGGAGCCCCGGTGATCAGCCAACTCATCAGAGATGCAGTGAGTACAGCTTTTTTTGCACATCATTTGAAGGTGCCCTTTCTCTTTACATGCATAGTCTTTGTCGTGGCACTGGTGGGCCCTGTGATTTTCTCCACAGCGCCAGCATGGGGCCATCTGGTTTGCCCCATGTGACGGACCCAGGGTTGCGGGACTCGGGGCAGTGTTTCTGCCCGTAGAAGTATCCATGCGATGCACTGCTCTCGTTAGTTCAGAGTGCCTTAGTGCTTCATTTACGTGGTCGCCAAAGTCGCACGGTGCAGCCAGTCTCCTTAAGTGTTCCAATCTTTCTACAAGAGCATCCCAATCTTCCCCATCGGTAAATTGCTGAAAGATGCTGAGATTCGACAAGCTGAGTGTGTGGTTCATGACCTCATATTCTCGTCGCCAGTTGTAGTGTATGTAGGCACTTTTAGTAATGACTCCATGAGGCAGGGTATGATACTTAAACTGTGTAGATCTGTAGTCCTTTATTTGCAGCTCCTCGAGTGAGGACACTAAGCTGTGAGCTCCTTTGTATACTGGGTTACCTGCAGTGTGCAGGTAGCCCTTAGGTCTCCAGCAGTAGCACCCTCTGGTGTACAGGTAAGGTGTGTACAGTGTAAGGGTACATTCAGTGTTGCATAACAGTGTTACAAACATCACACAGTAAACAGGCACAGAAACATAGAAACATACAAACATAGAAAATAGGTGCAGGAGTAGGCCATTTGGCCCTTCGAGCCTGCACCACCATTCAATAAGGTCATGGCTGATCATTCACCTCAGTACCCCTTTCATGCTTTCTCTCCATATCCCTTGATCGCTTTAGCCGTAAGGACCATATCTAACTCCCTCTTGAATATATCCAATCAACTGGCATCAACAACTCTCTGTGGTAGAGAATTCAACGGTTAACAACTCTCTGAGTGAAGAAGTTTCTCCTTATCTCAGTCATAAATGGCTTACCCCTTATCCTTAGACTGTGTCGACTGGCTCTGGACTTCCCCAACATCGGGAACATTCTTATGCATCTAACCTGTCCAGTCCCGTCAGAATTTTATATGTTTCTATGAGATCCCCTCTCATCCTTCTAAACTACAGTGAATACATGTCCAGTCGATACAATCTCTCCTCATATGTCAGTCCTGCCATCCCGGGAATCAGTCTAGTGAACATTCCCTGCACTCCCTCAATAGCAAGAACGTCCTTCCTCAAATTAGGAGACCAAAACTGAACAAAATATTCCAGGTGAGGCCTCACCAAGGCCCCGTACAACTGCAATTCCTTACTCCTATACTCAAATCCCCTAGCTATGAAGACCAACATACCATTTGCCTTCTTCACCGCCTGCTGTACCTGCATGCCAACTTTCAATGACTGATGTACCATGACACCCAAGTCTCGATGTACCTCCCCTTTTCCTAATCTGCCGCCATTCAGATAATATTCTGCCCGTGTTTTTGCCACCAAAGTGGATAACCTCACATTTATCCACATTATGCTGCATCTGCCAAGTATTTCCCACTCACATAACCTGTCCAAGTCACCCTGCAGCCTCTTAGCATCTTCCTCACAGCTCACACCGCCACCCAGCTTCATGTCATTTGCAAACTTGGAGATATTACACTCAATTCCTTCATCAAAATCATTGATGTGTATTGCAAATAGCTGGGGTCACAGCACTGAGCCCTGCGGCACCCCACTAGTCACTGCCTGCCATTCTGAAAAGGACCCGTTAATCCCGACTCTCTGCTTCCTGTCTGCCAACCAGTTCTCTATTCACGTCAGTACATTACCCTCAATACCATGTGCTTTAATTTTGCATACTAATCTCTTGTGTGGGACCTTGTCAGAAGCCTTTTGAAAGTCCAAATACACCACATCCACTGGTTCTCCCTTGTCCACTCTACTAGTTACATCCTCAAAAAATTCTGGAAGATTTGTCAAGCATGATTTTCCTTTCCAAATGCGCTACTATTTCATCTTTACTAATTGATTCCAACATTTTCCCCACTACTGATGTCAGGCTAACTGGTCTATAATTACCCGTTTTCTCTCTTCTTTTTTAAAAAGTGGTGTTACATTAGCTACCCTCCAGTCCATAGGAACTGATCCAGAGTTGATAGACTGTTGGAAAATAATCACCAATGCATCCACTATTCCTAGGGCCACTTCCTTAAGTACTCTAGGATGCAGACTATCAGCCGCCAGGGATTTATCGGCCTTCAATTCCATCAATTTCCCAAACACAATTTCCCAACTAATAAGGATTTCCTTCAGTTCCTCCTTCTCACTAGACCCTCGGTCCTCTAGTATTTCCAGAAAGTTATTTGTGTCTTCCTTCGTGAAGACAGAACCAAAGTATTTGTTCAACTGGTCTGCCATTTCTTTGTTCCCCATTATAAATTCACCTGAATCTGACTGCAAAGAACCTACGTTTGTCTTCACTAATCTTTTTCTCTTCACATATCTATTGAAGCTTTTGCAGTCAGTTTTTATGTTCCCAGCAAGCTTCTTCTCACACTCTATTTTCCCCTCCTAATTAAACACTTTGTCCTCTGCTGGATTTAAAATTTCTCCCAGTCCTCAGGTTTGCTGCTTTTTCTGGCCAATTTATATGCCTCTTCCTTGGATTTAACACTATCCTTAATTTCCCTTGTTCGCCACGGTTGAGCCACCTTCCCTGTATTATTTTTACTCCAGACAGGGATTTACAAATGTTGAAGTTCATCCATGTGATCTTTAAATGTTTGCCATTGCCTATCCATTGTCAACCTTTTAAGTATCATTCGCCAGTCTATTCTAGCCAATTCACGTCTCATACCATCGAAGTTACCTTTCCTCAAGTTCAGGACCTTAGTCTCTGAATTA
Organism: Pristiophorus japonicus; assembly: GCF_044704955.1. Lineage (NCBI taxonomy): Eukaryota > Metazoa > Chordata > Chondrichthyes > Pristiophoridae > Pristiophorus > Pristiophorus japonicus. The sequence goes on from NC_091977.1 coordinate 184,641,190, forward strand.
ACTGTGTCACTCTCCATCTTAATAAAGAATTCTACCATATTATAGTCACTGTTCCCCAAGGGGCCTCGCACAACAAGATTGCTAATTAGTCCTTTCACATTACACAACACCCAGTGTAGGATGGCCAGCCTGTTGTTTCCTCGACATATTGGTCTAGAAAACCATCCCTAATACACTCCAGGAAATCTTCCTCTACCGTATTGCTACCAGTTGCTACCATGCATATACAACAGATAGAACATGTGATCATGCCGTCCAGCACTTCCACTGCCTCTATTGAGAATCTGAGAGCCATGTTTGCCACACATGGTCTGCCAAACATCGTTGTCAGCAACAACGTACCGTGTTTCACGAGCCTGGAGTTTCAAGAGTTCATGAAATGCAATGGCATAAAACACATGAGGTCAACCCCATTCAAACCTTCACCCAATGGTCAAGCGGAGCGGGCAGTTCAAACCATCAAGCAGAGCCTGAAATGCATAACTCACGGTTCCTTGCAGACACGCCTGTCACGCATACTGCTCAGTTACAGGACAAGGCCACACACTCACCGGGGTCCCGTCTGCGGAACTATTGATGAAGAGAGGCCTCAAAACCAGACTCTCTCGAGTCCATCCTGACCTTAACGATCATGTCGAAACCCGATGTCAATGCCAGCAGTGGTATTAAGACCCCGCCACAGTATCACGCGACATATCTGTAAATGACCCAGTGTATGTACTTAACTATGGTCAAGGGTCCAAGTGGCTCCCGGGCAATGTTGTGGACAAGGAGGGTAATCTGATGTATAGGGTTGAGCTCAATAATGGGCAGATGTGTAGGAAACACATTGAACAAATCAAGCTAAGACACACTGACAAACCGGACGAGTTGGAAGAAGACACCACAGGCTTAGACGTCCAACCAACTCACGCCCAGCTCCAAGTCGTGAGAGACTCGTAAAGCACTGGGATTGTACTGAGATGGGCAACCAGGGAGCAAAGGGCTCTGTACCGTCTGAACTTGTAATATGGACTATTGCCAAGAACTGGGGGGGGGAATGATGTAACGTATGTACATAAGGTCTGTCCACCAAGAGGGGGCACTACCGTCAGAGGTCCTAGGGTCACAGGTACACTCGTGCTGGGCCCAGTATATAACATGAACTTCATCTTTGTATCTTCACTTCTGGAAACCATTAAAGACTGACAAGGTCACACCTAGTCACTGGCACACAGTACGGAGTTCATTATATCATTTTATATACTACAGTTTGAATTTAGTTTTAGCACTCTTGTACAGTGTCAAACTTTTGGGGTAACAGTCATCAGGTAAGGCCTTCTCCTCCTCATCAGTCTGCAACCTCCTCCATTACCCTTATAACTCTGCTCAATAAATCTTCTCACATCTGGTTCCTCCATTAGACAGGTTGTCAGCCATACAGGCTGAGATAGTACAGGCCCCATTCTTTTTAATCTCCACTATATTTTTCGATGAATAAAAAAGAACTAAAATGCCTTCTATCTGAATAAGTTACTCAATAACAATAAAAATACCTTTTCCACTCTAAAGTGCACTGTAAAATCACTGTTCACCTCAGAAATATATAGGTGCTGCTTTGGCTGACAGTTCCCGATTTCCAAAATGGCAGATCCGTGCACTCCGCCCATTTCCGTCCACTTAAGATCACGTAAAACCACCTTTTACAGGACGGTATGCAGCTCCGATGGTATGTCGGCGGTATGTGATGAAAATCGGACTTTTTGGGTGGTATGCGGATTCTCCTGCACGACGGGCGGTCTTCATATCACTCGCCGGTATGTCAATGATGAATATTCTGCCGAGAGGTATGTCAGTGGTATATAGGTGTTTTTGGACCAAAATCACATTTTTGGGCGGTACACGGGCAGTACGTGGGCGGTAGGGGGCAGTATGTCGACCAATTTCGGGCCCTTTGAAGTGTGATCTAACCAAGGTTCGAAAAGGGTTTAGCATAACTTCCCTACTTTTCAATTCTCCACCTCTCGAAATAAATCCTAGTGCATGGTTTGCTTTTTATGGCATTGCTAACCTGTGTCGCAACTTTGAGCGATTTGTGTATTTGTTCTCCGAGAGCCCTTTTTTCCTCACAACACCGAGACTCTCACCCTCCAAGTAATAAGTGACCTCCCTATTCTTCCTACCAAAATGTAATACCTCACATTTATCTGTGTTGAACTTCCTTTGCCAATTATATGCCCATTCTGCAAGTTTATTAATGTCCTACTGTTAGCTGCAGTCCTCCTCAGTAATGACTATCGCCCCCAATCTGGTGTCACCCGCAAATTTAGAAATTGTTTTTGATTCTAAAGTCAAAATCGTTAATATAAATTGTGAACAACAGTGGTCTCAGCACTGCTCCTTGTGGAACACCATTATCCACCTTCGATTACTGTGAATTGCTAACTTTTACCCCTACTCTCTGCTTTCTGTCTTGAAGCCAACTAGTTATCCATTCTGCTACTTCTTCCCTGACTTCGCATTCTCTGACTTTGTTCAACAGTGTATTATGTGATCTCAAAGTCGTCGCACACTTGGGACGACTCGAGCTGGAAGCTGTAGTAGTATGCTCTTTATACTCCTGACCTGCGATGGTGTCCTTTCGCTGATCGGGGTGGCTTACGATGTTGAAGGGCCCATGCTCCAGCTCTTTATACTCCCGACCTCCTACTAACTGTTCAAGCAGGAAGCACTCTGCTAATCCGCACATTCCGTTCCTTGGACTTTTGATGTTGGTACTGACACGGGAAAGCAACACTTTCGGTTCCTGCCTATGTCACGCAGTTACCTTTGAGGTGAGCGACTGGGTGACGTCATCAAGGCCCAGGTCGCCAGTTAGAGCGTGGGCAGGAACATCAGCGGGGCCCAGGCACGGCGGAGGAGCGGAAAGGTCGGGGAGGATGAGCGGCAAAGAGATTGTGGCGGAGGTGTGGCGAATGATTGAGGTGGAGGAGCAGTGAGAGATCGTTGATGAGACTTTATGAGATGAGCGGTGAGAGATTATGGTGGAGGTGTGGCAATGTTTGGTGTGGAGGTGCGATGAGAGATCGTGGCGGAAGCGCGGCAAATGTTTTGTGGCGGAGGAGCGGCGGGTGATCGTAGTGGAGGTGCAGTAAATGAGGGTGCGGGGCCGAGAAGAGCCGAGGGCCCAGGGGCAGCACGGGCCAGCCCACACTGTGATATGTGTGCGCACTCGGTCCGTGCAACAGAGCAGGTCTCCAGTCATCCTGGTTTACCCTTGCCGCTGGAGAAAGGTCTAGCCCTGTCAAGCCCGTGTGGTGGCTGATGTGCAATGGTCACCACATGTTAAAAAAATCCACGCACTGGCATCTTCCACCCCTGGAGTTGAGGACCGGAATATCGGGTCCTCCATTGAAACAGCTATGAACTCATTTCTTTTGGTGTGGAAGCAAGTCATCCTCGTTCGAGGGACCGTCTATAATGATGTTTATGGGATACCTTATCAAAGGCCTTTTAAAAATCAGATAAATTATACCGACTGCATTATCATTGTCTATTCTCCCTGTTACCTCTTCAAAAAATTTACTGAGGTTAGACAAGCAAGATTTTCCCTTTTGAAATCCATGCTGACTATTCGTTATTATATTTTCGGTTTCTTGATGTTCTTCTATTTTCTCCTTTAGTTTGGATTCCATTATTTGTTCTACCACCAATGTTAAGCTGACTGGTCTATAATTCCCTGGACATGTTCCATCTCCCTTCTTAAATATATCCACCAGTCGTTTGGCACTACATTATTAAATATGTGTACGAAGGCCTCTGCTATCTTATCCCTATCTTCTTTTAAAATGCATGGATGCAATCCATCTGGACCAGGGTTTTTATCCTCTTTGAGTTTGATTTGCTTATTTAATATATCCACTCTTTTAATTTTAAATGTACTTATCTCATTACTAATCTCATCATCCAATATCATGTCCACCTGTTCTATCTCCCTTGTAAATATTGAAGCAAAATCATGATTTAATATTTCGACCATCTCTCTATCGTTACCTGTGATATTAACCCTTCTATCCCTTAATGGCTATATTCCCATTCCAAACTTCCTTTTTTGTTTGATGTGCCAATAAAATATTTTACAATTTTGCTTTATTTTCCTTGATAGTTTAATTTCATGGTTCCTCTTTGCCTTCCTAATTGTTTTTTTGACTTCTCTCCTAAACTGTTAAACTTGATGCATTTGTTCTACATCCTGCAGCCTGCCATTTACAGAACCAAATGCCAGGACAAGTTCATTTCTTTTGGTCTGTGGGAAAATAGAGGGCAGATGTTTTATCTTTAATGTCTGTGCATAGTGCATAGAGAAAAATAGAATGGCGGGTGTGGGGGGTGCTTGCATGTCCATAAGAACCCCCATTTAACTTCCATTAATTTAACTGGAAGGAAAATCAGTCAGGCTCTGTCAACGATGTGTGATCCTGCTGCCCCATGACTCTCTATTGCATGCAGGCAATAGTAAAAATATACCCCAGTGTATTCAATTAAAAAACTGCAAACATGGTCAATTCAAACCTCCAGCTATTTACTTGGGCTGAACCATGGATGACAACAACAACAGCAACAATGTATTTATATATAGCACTTTGAATGTAGAAAAAACATCCTAAGGCACTTCACAGAAGATTAATCAAAAAAAGATGGACACCAAGCCAGGGAAAGACATACTTGGGGGTCGGGGGAGGGATGATCAATTGTTTGGTCAATGAGGTGGGTTTTAAGGAGGTTCTTAATAGAAGAGAAGAGATGGAGTGGCAATGACAAAGATATTGAAGGAGGAAATCTCAGTAGGTGAGACCTCGATGGCTGATGGCATGGCGTTGAACAATGGGGTGAAGACGATGGGGAGACACAAACAAGGCCAGAGTCAGAGGCATGGAGAGTTGGGGGTAGCTATAGGGCTGGAGGAGGTTACAGAGATAGGGAGGGGCAAGTCCATAAAGTGACATCACAATGGGAATTAACATTTTCAGTTGGAGGTGTTGAGAAACTGGGAGCCAATGGATGTCAGTGAGGACAAGGTGGATGGGTGAGTGGGACTTGGTGCCATTATTTGCAGTCATGGGGCTCAGCTTTCAAACCTGCACTGATGATATCCAGATCTACCTCTCCACCACTTCTCACAAACTCTCCACTGCCTCTGCATTATTAGACTGTTTGTCCAACATTCAGTCTTGGATAAGCCACAAGACTGGATGTTGGACAAACAGTCGGACAACAGAAAGGTAACAGAAAGGTCGAGCTTGATGTGTCAGAACGCATGTGAAAACTGACCCCTTCTCTGCGAATAATGTCACCAAATAGCAACATGAATATGAGGAAGATGGGGAATTGAGGATAGATCCTTGGGGGATTCTTGAGATAATGATGCCAGGGCAGAAAGAGAAGCCATTGACAGCGATTCAAATGAGGGTCATCACATTGAGCTACACAATACAGGAGAGGCATTGGGGGAGAATTGTGAGGTTGATCGTATCCGAAGCTGTCGAGAAGTCAAGCTGAACGAAAGGGATGATGCACCATGGTAACATTTGCAGCGAATGTCATTTGTGATCTTGTTTGGGGCTTTTGCATTTCTTTGAATCTTCCTAATCTCTGGATTAGATAGATTCAAAGAGAGAGGTGCAGGAAATATGGGTACAGATTGGAGAGACGACAATACATTTAAGGAGTTTGAGAGGGAAAGCAGGTTCGAGATGGGTGGAAGTTTGCATGGACAGCAGAATCGAGGGTGGGATTCTTGAGGAGGGAGGTGATTATGATGATGGTGATTTTGAAAGGGATGGGGCAGTACCTGAGAGGGAACCGTTTATACTATCAGCTAGCCTGGAGGAAGGTTTGTTGGGCAAGGGAAAAGGGTCTTTTGGCAATGGTCTTCAGCACTGCAATGGAGCCACGAGGAGCACTCCAGTTCATTCTGGCTGCACATTCAGGTAAGTTTTTTTTAAAACATACCTTTTTGGTAGCAGCCTCCAATGGTCCCTTTAAGAGGTTGCATGTAGACCATGTTTTCCTGATGGATGTCGGCTGAGTTCAGGGCAGCCTAAAGGGGGTCTCAAACAGGTGCGATACCCCCCGCCCCCCCTGCCCCCCATTTGCATCCACTGAAGATAAAGTACAATTTTTGGTATTTTTGGTTTATTTGTTGGGGGTCAAGAGGAGCAGTCATTCCCCTCCTGGAGGCACAAAAATCTTCAGCTTGCTGCCGCTCTATTCTCAGCTTCCCGAGGATCCGTTCATCCCCAACAGGCCCTCTGTGTTGTCCAGCTCTGTGCAAAAGCCAACTGATTTTCTGCTGCCAAAATTGGCGAGCTGCAGCAAGACATCCATTTGGCACCTGCAGCTCGCTGGCAGAATCCAAATGAGGCCCAAAAGTAAAATGGTTCAGGTCCCTCGGCTGCAGCCATGGGTGAGTGCCATCGGCCAAGTTGAAAATCTCCCCCATTATCAGGATTCATTTGCCTATTCCCTTAAAGCAAGATTTTGATTGGGTGTTGGCATCAAGATTTATGCTTATTCATTGAAAAGTGTACTTTCATGCATAAATGTATAAATATGAATTATATTACCATAATCAGTTTAAAGGTCACACTTATTTCTGAATCATCCATAATTTTCTTGAGTACTGCCTGCCTTAAACTCCGAGGAATTTCGGAACCCTTCCTCATTTATCTGAGGGCTGCTGCAACTTCAGCAGCAGCCCGATGGTCAATGAGGCTTCGCTGGAAGCTCTGCGCAGCTTGCCGTATCCGTGGAAATCAGGCCCAATATGTCATGCGTCTCGGACCTTACCATTCATATCCTGCGCCCACATTTGCCAGTAACTTGTCTGTTTTCTTACATATGCCGTCCGCCCTGCAGAGTTTTTCCAGCATTTTCTGTTTTTGTTTTCTGACAAAATTTGCCTGGCGGTCCCCTCTATAATCTTAGATATACTGCATGATATTTGTTTACCTCAAGCTGTGTGTCATTTAACCCTCAATCCGGTTCATTTCCAGAAATGCATCCAGTTCTATTTAAGAGATGTCAATTGATGCATTATTAACACTTGCCCCATAGGAAATTGTCAAAATGACTATGGATATCAATTGGAAATGCTTGAAACCGAGCGGAGTTGAAAGCATCAATGGCACCAAAAAAAGTCAAATTTTATAAACCTAGGGCTGGAAATCTCAGCCTCCCCAGGTCCGTACTGAGTGTCTACGGACCTGGGAAGGCATCGCAAAAGCCGGTTTTCAGCGCACAATGTGCACGCGCTGAAAACTGGCTTTTCCGATCGGTCCAGATCCAGCGCTATCAGGTGCGAAGACATTTGCAAGGGCAAGTTTGCGGTTTTTACCCATATCTTGCCCAGCAAATGTCCTCAAAATTCTTGCGCCTGATAAAAGCAGGTGCATAGTCTACCTTTATAGCGTAAGAGTTTAAAAACATACAAAAATATAAGAAAATTAATCTTAAAAAACACATTAATTTTACATTTATTTTTAAAACTTTTCAAAAACTCAGGAAAAAAAAGTTCTCAAGGAAATTTATTAACTTTAATGTCAACTAATTTTAATTATGTGGGTTGTGTTTTTTATTTTTTATTGTATGTGTTTAATGTGTTTGGTTTTAATTCTCATTAATAGCAATGCGAACTTGTAGATATGGAGTTCTCATTTCTATTAATGAGAGTGCTGTGGAATACTGTACCTGATTGGCTGAGCAGTCACACGTGACTGCACATTCTGCATGGGAACCAGGAGGACGAGAGCACGCTTCGCAGCGTGGGAAGAGAAGACCTCCCCACCGGAATCTCACGCTCCTCTCGGACCACCAAGTACATTCGTAGAAATATTTCAGGTCGGAGGCAATTGCCTGCGGGAAGCCTCCGACTGCAATTTCAGTCCTATCATTTATTTTCTGCTAAGTTGAGAATACATGATTCTTTTTCACATGCCGACAGCCGCTAGCACTGAGCATCATAACAACATAAGAACATAAGAAATTGGAGCAGGAATAGGCCCCCTTGAGCCTGCTCCGCCATTCAATACAATCATGGCTGATCCGATCATGGACACAAGTCCACTTCAGTGCCCGCTCCCCATAAACGACTTAATTCCAAATATTATGCACAGTATAATTTAGCCAATCCTTTAATTAGCACAATGAATTCCGTGTGCTATAATACAAAGGATACAATAAACCAGTAGTTTTATTTACACTGTAGCCTAGACCTCAACAGCTTACTTTTATATTTTTTCCCCCACTTTTAGTAAACAAATAACTATTTTGAAATACAGCAGACATGGGGGTTGCATTCTGCTCTGAGGTGCTCTTGTAATAATTATATAACCACGATAACTGGACTGCATTTCTATCCAGATAGAGGTGCAATTATGTAGTGCAATTCTTCTCATTTATCAATCAATGTGCTATATGCTCCCATGAGGTAGCTTGCGATAGTAATCATTACAGAATTCCCGACCATAACTTGTTGTCCTGCATGCCTGCTCAAGAGATTGATGGATTGCATGCTTTCCATGCTGACTTAAGGGACGTAATAAGGCTTTTACATGCATCATAATCAGTAATTGTTCCATTCATTGCACTATCTTTAAAGACAAAAGTATATGTCATCATTGGTGGAAGTAATAGATGAAGTACAGTTTGTTTTTTCCACAGGGTATAAAAAAAATGATATCTGCTTTCAGGAACGCCAGCCATTCATTAGTATGTCCCCTGATAAAGTTTTGTAACTGTGAAAAAACTACAACAGTGTCAATATCCTGACTTGTTGTAACTGCAATAAATCAATCACTCACTTGTTGAAAATGTTGCATTTTGATCTGTTGTATATTTCAGTCTTACTTATAGCTGTTACAGATAGCAATCCCTTAGCCCCTCACTTTTAATAGTACTATCATGAAGGATGGTATGGAAAGCTGGGAGGGGAGTTGGTTTCTAATTCATCTAAGAAAAAGATGAAGAGATGAAAGAAATTATTGGTGCAGTTGAACCGTCATAGGCCATTGATCAGGAGATAAATATCAATGTTATAAGCCTCAATATCATTAGGGACAATCATTTTCACTTGAGTCCGAATCATCTTTAATGGCAGTCAGCATGGACATTAAACTTTGGAAATAAACAGAAGATTCTAAAGTACTTTTCACTGATGATGGAACGAAGACCATACAATAAATTAACATGGAAATAAAACTTGTTGAATGAATTTAGCCAAGACAGTCACAGTTACGCTACCCTGGGTACATCCAGACATCATAGAGGACTGATTGATTCTGTCATAAAAATTATCAATTGAAAACAACTAGAATTATGGACTGGACAAGAGACAGATGAGTGATAGTGGCTATCACGAGGCCTCCAATGAAGTGGTCTTAGGTGAAAACTAGATAAGTGGTGAAGATGATGATTACTGTCCTCAAATGCAGATCAAGTATTAATCCACAATGTGCTATCACCCAGCTCCATTACAATTAAGTGCAGAAAATTCAACAGAACAAATAAGTCTCCTCTGTACTTGGGCATGTCCAACAGAAGGATTAAAATTGCTATGAATATATTCCCACCCCTAAAAGATAATATATGCAGAAAATTATGGTGTTGGATAAAAACAAGTATGCTTCCATCCTTGCAGAAACAGCTCAAAATGCAAAATATTCCAATTTTAACTTGTGGAAATGAAAATCAGGAGAGATGTGCAGTGGGCATTTCAATCAATAGTGGGCATTTTACACTATCACCCAAAGTCAAAATTGTCCTCACTATTTCTAACACATTGGCACGCTGTGGTCGCTAACCCTATTCGCGGAGGTAACCAGGAGGGTTGATGAAGGCAATGCGTATGATGTAGTGTATATGGATTTTAGCAAAGCGTTTGATAAGGTCGCACATGGCAAGCTGGTCATGAAAGTAAAAGCTCATGGGATCCAGGGTAAAGTGTCAAGTTGGATCCAAAATTGGCTCTGAGTCAGGAAGCAAAGGGTAATGGTCTATGGGTGTTTTTGTGACTGGAAGGCTGTACCCAGTGGGGTTCCTCAGGGCTCAGTGCTGGGTCCCTTGCTTTTTATCACTGACTTGGACTTGAACTTTATGGTTATGATTAAGAAGTTTGCAGATGATACAAAAATAGGCTGTGTGGTTGATAATGAAGAAGAAAGCTGCAGATTGCAGGAAGATATCGATATACTGGTCAGGTGGGCGGAACAATGGCAAATGGAATTCAATCCGAATAAGTGTGAGGTAATGCACTTCGGGAAATCTAACAAGAAAAATTGGAGATGCTGGGTCTGTTTTCTTTGGAAAAGAGGAAGCTGAGGATACTAGGAAAGCAAAGAGACAGCATGAACAATTCTTCGCAAGTAAAATCAAGTAAAGCCCAAAGATGTTTTATAAATATATTAAGAGCAAGAGGATAACTAAAGAAATGGTAGGGCCTATTAGAGACCATGATGGTAATCTGTGCGTGGAGGCGGAGGATGTGGGTATGGTTCTTAATGAATACTGTGCATCTATTTTCACAAAAGAGAGGGGTGACATTGCTATCGAGGAGGAGGAGTGTGAAATATTAGATTAAATAAACATAGTAAGAGAGGAGGTATTAAGGGGTTTAGCAGCTTTGAAAGTGGCTAAGTGCCAAGTCCCAGATGAAACATATGCCAGGCTGATAAGCGAAGCAAAAGAGGAAATAGCAGAGGCTTTAACCATTATTTTCCAATCCTTTCTGGCTTCAGGTGTGGTGCCAGAGGACTGGAGGACTGCTAATGTGGTACGTTTGTTTAAGAAGGGAGAAAGGGATAGACCGAGTAATCACAGGGCTGTCAGCCTAACCTCAGTAGTGGGAAAATTATTGGAAAAAGCCCTGAAGGACAGAATTAATCTACATTGAGAAAGACACGGATTAATCAGGGACAGTCAGCATGGATTTGCTAAGCATAGGTCGTGTCTGACTAACTTGATTGAATTTTTTGAGGAGGTAACCAAGAGAGTCGATGAGGGCAGTGCATATGATGTAGTGTATAAGGATTTTAGCAAAGTTTTTGATAAGGTCCCACATGGCAGACTGGTCACAAAAGTAAAAGCCCATGGAATTCAGGGCGAATGATTTAGATGAAGGAATTGAGTGTAATATCTCCAAGTTTGCAGATGGCACTAAGCTGGATGGCAGTGTGAGCTGTGAGGAGGATGCTGAAAGGTTGCAGAGTGACTTGGACAGGTTAGGTGAGTGGGCAAACACATGGCAGATGCAGTATAATGTGGATAAATGTGAGGTTATCCACTTTGGTGGCAAAAACACATATTATCTGAATGACGGCAGATTAGGAAAAGGGGAGGTGCAATGAGACCTGGGTGTCATGGTACATCAGTCATCACAAAGTTGGCATGCAGGTACAGCAGGCGGTAAAGAAGGCAAATGGTATGTTGGCCTTCATAGCGAGAGGATTTGAGTATAGGAGCAGGGAGGTCTTACTGCAGTTGTACAGGGCCTTGGTGAGGCCTCGCCTGGAATATTGTGTTCAGTTTTGGTCTCCTAATCTGAGGAAGGACATTCTTGCTATTGAGGGAGTGCAGCGGGATGGTAGGACTGACAAATGAGGAGAGACTGGATCGACTGGGCCTGTATTCACTGGAGTTTAGAAGGATGACAGGGGATCTCATAGAAACAATAAAATTCTGACGGGACTGGACAGGTTAGATGCAGGAAGAATGTTCCCAATGTTGGGGAAGTCCAGAACCAGGGGACATGGTCTAAGGATAAGGGGTAAACCATTTAGGACTGAAATGAGGAGAAACTTCTTCACTCAGAGAGTTGTTAACCTGTGGAATTCCCTACTGCAGAGAGTTGTTGATGCCAGTTCATTGGATATATTCAAGAGAGAGTTAAATATGGCCCTTACGCCTAAAGGGATCAAGGGGTATGGAGAGAAAGCAGGAAAGGGGTACTGAGGGAATGATCAGCCATGATCTTATTGAATGGTGGTGCAGGCTTGAAGGGCTGAATGGCCTACTCCTGCACCTATTTCCTATGTTTCTATGTTTTTATGTTTCTATGTCAAGTTCGGATCCAAAATTGGCTCAGAGGCAGGAAGCAAAGGGTAATGGTTGATGGGTGTTTTTGTGACTGGAAGGATGTTTCCAGCGGGGTAGATAAGGTGGTTAAGAAGGCTTACGGAATGCTTGCTTTTATTAGCCGAGGCAGAGAATATAAGAGCATGGGGAATTATGCTTGAACAGTATAAAACACTGATTAGGCCACAGTTGGAGTACTTGCTTTTTGTGGTATACATCAATGATCTAGACTTGAATAGAGGGGGTATGATTAAGAAATTTGCAGATGATACAAAAATAGGCTGTGTGGTTGATAATGAAGCAGAAAACTGTGGACTGCAGGAAGATATCAATCAACTGGTCAGGTGGACAGAACAGTGGCAAATAGAATTTAATCCAGAGAAATGTGAGGTAATGCATTTGGGGAGGGCTAACAAGGAAAGGGAATACACATTAAATGGTAGGAGACTGAGAAGTGTAGATGAACAAAGGGACCTGGGAGTGCATGTCCACAGATCACTGAAGGTTGCAGACCAGGTAGATAAGGTGGTTAAGAAGGCTTACGGAATGCTTGCTTTTATTAGCTGAGGCAGAGAATATAAGAGCATGGGGAATTATGCTTGAACAGTATAAAACACTGATTAGGCCACAGTTGGAGTATTTGCTTTGTGTGGTATACATCAATGATCTAGACTTGAATATAGGGGGTATGATTAAGAAATTTGCAGATGATACAAAAATAGGCTATGTGGTTGATAATGAGGCAGAAAACTGCACACTGCAGTTCTGGTCACTGCATTACAGGAAGGGCGTGATTGCACTGGAGAGGGTACAGAGGAGATTTACGAGGATGTTGTCGGGAGTGGAGAATCTTAGCTATGAGGACAAATTGGATAGGTTGGGTTTTTATCCCTTAGAACAGAGGAGGCTGAGGGGAGACTTTATTGAGGTGTATAAAATTATGAAGAACCTGGATATAGTGGATAGAAAGGGCCTATTTCCCTTAGCAGAGGGGGTCAACAACCAGGGGGCATACATTTAAAGTAATTGGTCGAAGGTGTAGAGGGGATTTGAGGGTAAATTTCTTCATGCAGAAGGTTGTGGGGGTCTGGAACTCACTGCCTGAAAGGGTGGTAGAGGCAGAAACCCTCACATTTAAAAATTACTTGGATGTGCACCTGAAGTGCCGTAACGTGCAGGTTTATGGACCTACAGCTGGAAAGTGGGATTAGGCTGGATAGCCTCTTGTTGGCTGGCGCGGACACGATGGGCTGAAATAGCTTCCTTCTGTACTGTAAGCTACTGTGATTCTATGATTCTATGAGGGGAGACATGATTGAGGTGTATAAAATTACGAGGGGCCTAGATAGAGTGGATAGGAAGGACTTGTTTCCCTTGGCAGAGGGGTCAACAACCAGGGGACATGGATTTAAAGTAATGGGGGAGATTTGGAGGAAATATGAGGGGAAATTTCTTCACCAGAGGTAATGGGGGTCTGTCTTAACATTTTTGCAGCAGGGCTCGATATCAATAGATGGAGTTACATAGAATTGCATCGGATATGCAGCACAGAAACAGGCTATTCGGCCCAACCAGTCCATGTCCGTGTTTTTGCTCTACACGAGCTTCCTCCCATCTTTCCCCATCTAAATCTATCCACATAACCTTCTATTCCTTCTCCTTTATATGCTTGTCTAGCCTCCCCTTAAATGCATCTATACTACTCGCTTCAACCACACTCTGTGCTAGCGAGTTCCACATTCACACCACTCTTTAGGTAAATAATTTTCTTCTGAATTCCTTCTTGGATTTCTTGGTGACTATCTTTATATTGATGGCCTCCAGTTTTGCTATTCCCCACAAGTGGAAACATTCTCTTTGTATCCACTCTATCCCAAACGTTTCATAATTTTAAAGACCTCTATTAGATCACCCTTCAGTCTTCTTTTTTCAAGAGAAAAGAGATCCAGCCTGATCATCCTTTCCTGATAGGTATATCTTCGCATTTCTGGTATCATCCTAGTAAATATTCGCTTCACTCTCTCCACTGCCTCTATATCCTTTTTATAATATGGAGAATAGAACTGTACGCAGTAGTCTTTGGGCCCGAAATTGGTCAATGCATAAGGTCCACCTATTTCTTGCTGGTATGCCGGGCGGTGCGTTGTTTCAAACCCCTGGCACATTGCCGAGACCGAAGAAGACAAAATTGGTCAACATTTTTTTGCCGTTATGTCGGCGGTCTGCAGCGGGCAGTATGTTACCTAGAAGTCGACCCATATCGATTTTCTCTTTGATGGACAGTGCGGCACTGAACTGTACATGTGCGATTTTAATTTTTTTACCTTTTTTTTACAGAAGTGTTTTATCCGCGATTTCAGGGGTCAGGGGTCACCCGTGCATGCGCAGTGAGTTGAAGAGGAGGGAGAGAGAGTGAGAAAAAGCAGCAAGCTAGTTGATGAGCAGTTATTTTAAAAACACATTGCAGTGTTAAAAAATTATCATAACAACTAATAATTCTACAGTTTGAAGAATAAGATTTTACAAAGCAAAAAATCATAACAACAGAAATATCATGGAAATGTTACAAAAAAAATCAAAGCGCAGGAACATCGAACAGGACGGGAGGTTGAGGGCGCCCGCCATCGACGAGACGGCGATACCTGCCCTTCTCGAGCGTATAACAGAGAGGTACTCCGAGCTAACGAAGGTTGGTCGTGGAAAGGCCCCCCCCCGCCCCTCAAAGGAATACAACAGGATATGGGGCGAGGACGAGATCGGGGAGGTTATGTCCTCCAAAAGTACCATGGTACACACCAGGGAAAGGTGCTGTAAGAGGTGGAACGACCTGGTGAGGGTCGCAAGAAAATATAATGATTTTATTTATGCATCCTCCCTGCCCCCCCCCGCCTCCATGTGCCATGTACCATGTAAATGTAGGTTCAGTGTCACATGGATGATGTTATTTATCTTAAGATTACGGCGATGTATTCATGCTTTCAGGCAGTGACAAGAGGATCAACACAGTGTTTTGTGTGTGTGTGTGTGTGTATGCAACGTTAAATGGATTGAAGATTTTTACTTTGATTTACTTTACTTTCTGCAGAAGAAGATATCTGCAATAACAGCCAATCAGCGGCGTACAGGGGGGGGCGGGGAGGACCCACAACCCAGGAGCCACTGACTGACATCGAGATCCGTGCACAGTTCCTGGTTAGGGATAGCAACCGTGCCACCACCGGCATTGGAACTGACCCACTCACACAAGATGGTAAGTTAAATAAAATGCAGTCTGTGTTGCGGTCCTCTCATGTCAAGTAATGTAACTGTAACTGTAATGTTGGCCTCATGTGATGTACTGCAATTTTGGGGGCATATGTATTGTCTGTCTGCAATATGTAATGCAGCACTGCAGCAGTGGTGGACATTTAAGTCAGACTGCGATAACTCACTGTACTATGTATTCACGTAACCCTGACCCCATCCCTGGTGCTCAGCTTTTTTAAATGTTGTTTTGTACTTCCAGACTCGGATGATTCAGACCACAGCGACACAGATGACAAACCCACTGCCTCCACCTCTGGCATCACCGAGCCCTCTCCCGACTTCACCACTGGCAGAGATGAGGAAGACAAAGAGGAACAGGAAGAGGAAGAGCCGCTGATCCTGCAGCCAGTACAGGTGGAGGTGGGGGTGGAGATGGAGGAGGATACACCAGCTCCATGTGGGAGAGCTGGAACATCCTCCACCACGGAGTCTGTATTCTGGGGATTCCCCCATGGCTCCTCTGATTCTGCGGGACCAAGCCGTGCACAGCAAGGCACCTCCAGTGTTGCAGCGCCTTTGCCGCAGCGATGGAAATAGGTGCAGGAAAGTTCGGTTGCTATAGGCGTGTACCAGGACATGGTACGTCTGTCACAGGCCAGCATCGACATAGGTCGAGAGCTGCTCAAGGCCATGACTACGACAGCCACAAACATCACGGCTCTATTAGAGTGGCAGTTGGAGGATATGTTGCATATGATCACCACGATGGAGCGGATGGCCGACACTGTTGAAGCCATGCAGCAATCGACAGGATCGGGACATGGCGCGGAACTCCCCCCCGACCCCCCGCACCGTGCCATAGTAGTCAATCGACAGCACCTGAGTGTGGGGAGCTGACATCATCTTCCAACCCTGAAGCTGCGCCTTCCACATCATGAGCTTCTCCTGAGGCCCTATTTATTGCGCCTGCAATGTCTGACCCCCAACGACAGCAACAGCACTTGGGGAGCAGTGCTGCACGCCGGCTTGGTACCAGCACGGGGAGGTCCAGCCTCAGGGGCACTGGGAAAGGGAAGGGCAGGAGTAAGAAAGCGATGAATAGTCACAGGATGGTGTAGTAAGCGGTCGAGGACGGAGGCGAGGTCATGGCCGAGGCCAGTAAAGGGTCTTTTTGTTGTAATTGTTCGTTAAATAATTCAAGTTTGATTTGTACAAGTTTATTAAAGTTGTAAAAGTTTTGTTAAAGTTGCTATTAAAGTTGTTAGAGTTATTTTATAGTTATAAGTTTTATAACATTTTAAAATTGTTTTGTATTTTTGAGATTTTTACATAAACATTTGAATTTAATTTAAGCACTCTTGTACATTGTCAAACTTTTGGGGTAATGCTCATCAGCGTAAGGCCTCTTCTTCCTCATCAGTCTGCGACCTCCTCTATTACCCTTATAACTCTGCTCAATGAACCTTCTCATATCTGGTTCCTCCATTAGACAGGTTGTCAGCTATATAGGCTGAGATAGTACAGGCCCCATTCTTTTTAAATCTCCACAATATTTTTCAATGAAAAAAATAGAACAAAAATGCCTTCTATCTTAATAAGTTATTCAGTAACAATAGAAAATAACCTTTTCCACTCTAAATTACACTGTAAATCACTGTTCACTTCAGATATACAGAGATGCTGCTTTAGCTGACAGTTCCCAATTTCCAAAATAGCGGATCTGTGAACTCCGCCCATTCCCACCCACTTAAGATTGCATAAAACCACCAGGACGATATGCAGCTCCGGTTTTATGTCGGCGGTATGCGATGAAAATCGGACTTTTTTGGGCGGTATGTGGGCGGTCTTGCAAGGCGAATGGTGTGCATATCGCTTGCCGGTATATCAATGATGAATATTCCGCCAAGCAGTATGTCGAATGTATGTAGGTGTTTTTTGACCAAAATCGCATTTTTGGGCGGTGCGCGGGCGGGAGGGTAAACATAGAAACATAGAAACATAGAAACATAGAAAATAGGTGCAGGAGCAGGCCATTCAGCCCTTCTAGCCTGCACCGCCATTCAATGAGTTCATGGCTGAACATGAAACTTCAGTACCCACTTCCTGCTTTCACGCCATACCCCTTGATCCCCCGAGTAGTAAGGACTTCATTTAACTCCCTTTTGAATATATTTAGTGAATTGGCCTCAACGACTTCCTGTGGTAGAGAATTCCACAGGTTCACCACTCTCTGGGTGAAGAAGTTTCTCCTTATCTCGGTCCTAAATGGCTTACCCCTTATCCTTAGACTGTGACCCCTGGTTCTGGACTTCCCCAACATTGGGAACATTCTTCCTGCATCCAACCTGTCCAAACCCGTCAGAATTTTAAACATTTCTATGAGGTCCCCTCTCACTCTTCTGAACTCCAGTGAATACAAGCCCAGTTGATCCAGTCCTTCTTGATAGGTCAGTCCCACCATCCCGGGAATCAGTCTGGTGAATCTTCGCTGCACTCCCTCAATAGCAAGAATGTCCTTCCTCAAGTTAGGAGACCAAAACTGTACACAATACTCCAGGTGTGGCCTCACCAAGGCCCTGTACAACTGTAGCAACACCTCCCTGCCCCTGTACTCAAATCCCCTCGCTATGAAGGCCAACATGCCATTTGCTTTCTTAACCGCCTGCTGTACCTGCATGTCAACCTTCAATGACTGATGTACCATGACACCCAGGTCTCGTTGCACCTTCCCTTTTCCTAATCTGTCACCATTCAGATAATAGTCTGTCTCTCTGTTTTTACCACCAAAGTGGATAACCTCACATTTATCCACATTATACTTCATCTGCCATGCATTTGCCCACTCACCTAACCTATCCAAGTCACTCTGTAGCCTCATAGCATCCTCCTCGCAGCTCACACTGCCACCCAACTTAGTGTCATCCGCAAATTTGGAGATACTACATTTAATCCCCTCGTCTAAATCATTAATGTACAATGTAAACAGCTGTGGCCCCAGCACAGAACCCTGCGGTACCCCACTAGTCACTGCCTGCCATTCCGAAAAGTACCCATTTACTCCTACTCTTTGCTTCCGGTCTGACAACCAGTTCTCAATCCACGTCAGCACACTACCCCCAATCCCATGTGCTTTAACGTTGCACATTAATCTCCTGTGTGGGACCTTGTCGAAAGCCTTCTGAAAGTCCAAATATACCACATCAACTGGTACTCCTTTGTCCACTTTATTGGAAACATCCTCAAAAAATTCCAGAAGATTTGTCAAGCATGATCTCCCTTTCACAAATCCATGCTGACTTGGACCTATCATGTCACCATTTTCCAAATGCGCTGCTATGACATCCTTAATAATTGATTCCATCATTTTACCCACTACTGAGGTCAGGCTGACCGGTCTATAATTCCCTGCTTTCTCTCTCCCTCCTTTTTTAAAAAGTGGGGTTACATTGGCTACCCTTCACTCAATAGGAACTGATCCAGAGTCAATGGAATGTTGGAAAATGACTGTCAATGCATCCGCTATTTCCAAGGCCACCTCCTTAAGTACTCTGGGATGCAGTCCATCAGGCCCTGGGGATTTATCGGCCTTCAATCCCATCAATTTCCCCAACACAATTTCCCGACTAATAAAGATTTTCCTCAGTTCCTCCTCCTTAATAGACCCTCTGACCACTTTTATATCCGGAAGGTTGTTTGTGTCCTCCTTAGTGAATACTGACCCAAAGTACTTGTTCAATTGGTCTGCCATTTCTTTGTTCCCCGTTATGACTTCCCCTGATTCTGACTGCAGGGGACCTACGTTTGTCTTTACTAACCTTTTTCTCTTTACATACCTATAGAAACTTTTGCAATCCGCCTTAATGTTCCCTGCAAGCTTCTTCTCGTACTCCATTTTCCCTGCCCTAATCAAACCCTTTGTCCTCCTCTGCTGAGTTCTAAATTTCTCCCAGTCCTCAGGTTCGCTGCTATTTCTGGCCAATTTGTATGCCATTTCCTTGGCTTTAATACTATCCCTGATTTCCCTAGATAGCCACGGTTGAGCCACCTTCCCTTTTTTATTTTTACGCCAGACAGGAATGTACAATTGTTGTAATTCATCCATGCGGTCTCTAAATGTCTGCCATTGCCTATCCACAGTCAACCCCTTAAGTATCATTAGCCAATCTATCTTAGCCAATTCATGCCTCATACCTTCAAAGTTACCCTTCTTTAAGTTCTGGACCATGGTCTCTGAATTAACTGTTTCATTCTCCATCCAAATGCAGAATTCCACCATATTATGGTCACTCTTCCCCAAGGGGCCTCGCACAATGAGATTGCTAATTAATCCTCTCTCATTACACAACACCCAGTCTAAGATGGCCTCCCCCCTAGTTGGTTCCTCGACATATTGGTCTAGAAAACCATCCCTTATGCATTCCAGGAAATCCTCCTCCACCGTATTGCTTCCAGTTTGGCTAGCCCAATCTATGTGCATATTAAAGTCACCCATTATAACTGCTGCACCTTTATTGCATGCACTCCTAATTTCCTGTTTGATGCCCTCCCCAACATCACTACTACTGTTTGGAGGTCTGTACACAACTCCCACTAACGATTTTTGCCCTTTAGTGTTCTGCAGCTCTACCCATATAGATTCCACATCATCCAAGCTAATGTCTTTCCTAACTGGAATGTAGGTATCACCCGGGCAGCGTGAGTTGAGCATGCAGTTGGTGAGAGGGGAGCGACCTGTCAAAAGCCCAGCGGGAGATCGAGAGCCAGCGGCAGTTGGTGAGAGGGGAGCGACCTGTCAAAAGCCCTGCGGGAGATCGAGAGCCAGCGGCAGTTGGTGAGAGAGGAGCGACCTGTCAAAAGCCCAGCGGGAGATCGAGAGCCAGCGGCAGTTGGTGAGAGGGGAGCGACCTATCAAAGGCCCAGCGGGAGATCAAGAGCCAGCGGCAGTTGGTGAGAGGGGAGCGACCTGTTAAAAGCCCAGCGGGAGATCGAGAGCCAGCGGCAGTTGGTGAGAGGGGAGCGACTTGTCAAAAGCCCAGCGGAAGATCGAGAGCCAGCGGCAGATGGTGAGAGGGGAGCGACCTATCAAAGGCCCAGCGGGAGATCAAGAGCCAGCGGCAGTTGGTGAGAGGGGAGCGACCTGTCAAAAGCCCAGCGGGAAATCGAGAGCCAGCGGCAGTTGGTGAGAGGGGAGCGACCTGTCAAAAGCCCAGCGGGAGATCGAGAGCCAGCGGCAGTTGGTGAGAGGGGAGCGACCTATCAAAGGCCCAGCAGGAGATCAAGAGCCAGCGGCAGTTGGTGAGAGGGGAGCGACCTGTCAAAAGCCCAGCGGGAGATCGAGAGCCAGCGGCAGTTGGTGAGAGGGGAGCGACCTGTCAAAAGCCCAGCGGGAGATCGAGAGCCAGCGGCAGTTGGTGAGAGGGGAGCGACCTATCAAAGGCCCAGTGGGAGATCAAGAGCCAGCGGCAGTTGGTGAGAGGGGAGCGACCTGTCAAAAGCCCAGCGGGAGATCGAGAGCCAGCGGCAGTTGGTGAGAGGGGAGCGACCTATCAAAGGCCCAGTGGGAGATCAAGAGCCAGCGGCAGTTGGTGAGAGGGGAGCGACCTGTCAAAAGCCCAGCGGGAGATCGAGAGCCAGCGGCAGTTGGTGAGAGGGGAGCGACCTATCAAAGGCCCAGTGGGAGATCAAGAGCCAGCGGCAGTTGGTGAGAGGGGAGCGACCTGTCAAAAGCCCAGCGGGAGATCGAGAGCCAGCGGCAGTTGGTGAGAGGGGAGCGACCTATCAAAGGCCCAGTGGGAGATCAAGAGCCAGCGGCAGTTGGTGAGAGGGGAGCGACCTGTCAAAAGCGTACCGGTGCAGCTACAGCGGGAGAGAAAGCAAAATAGAAGTAGAAAGTAATCAAAAAGTGATGTCACAGCCAATGGGGTAAGTGATTGGCTGGTGATTGGTGAGTAGCTTTTCTTTTCTTTTTTATATCAGTAAGTGAACTGCAACATTGTTATTACAAATTTAAGGGTATCTAAGGTTAAGACATGGCAGGAGAGCTCGGCCATGTGATATGCTCCTCCTGTACCATGTGGGAACTCGGGGACACTTCCGGTGTCCCTGGGCGCTACGTGTGTAGGAAGTGTATCCGCCTCGAGCTCTTGACGGTCCGCGTTGTGGAATTGGAGCTGAGGGTGGATTCACTCTGGAGTATCCACGATGCTGAGAATGACGTGAGTATCACGTGTAGTGAGTTGGTCTTACCGCAGGAGAAGGGTCCACAGCCAGATAGGGAATGGAAGACCAGCAGGAAGAGCAGTGCAAGAAAGATAGTGCAGGGGTCCCCTGTGGTTATCCCCCTGCAAAACAGATACACTGCTTTGAGTACTGTTGGGGAGGATGACTCATCAGGGGAGGGCAGCAGCAGCCAAGTTCATGGCACCGTAGGTGGCCCTGCTGCAAAGGAGGGCAGGAAAAAGAGTGGGAGCGCGATAGTGATAGGGGATTCGATGGTGAGGGGAATAGATAGGCGTTTCTGCGGACGCAACCAAGACTCCAGGATGATATGTTGCCTCCCTGGTGCAAGGGTCAAGGATGTCTCGGAGCGGGTGCAGGACATTCTGAAATGGGAGGGAGAACAGCCAGTTGTCGTGGTGCACATTGGTACCAACGACATAGGTAAAAAAAGGGATGAGGTCCTACGAAAAGAATTTAAGGAGCTGGGAGCTAAATTAAAAAGTAGGACCTCAAAAGTAGTAATCTCGGGATTGCTACCAGTGCCACGTGCTAGTCAGAGTAGGAATCGCAGGATAGCGCAGATGAATACATGGCTTGAGCAGTGGTGCAGCAGGGAGGGATTCAAATTCTTGGGGCATTGGAACCGGTTCTGGGGGAGGTGGGACCAGTACAAACTGGACGGTCTGCATCTGGGCAGGTCTGGAACCAATGTCCTAGGGGGAGTGTTTGCTAGTGCTGTTGGGGAGGAGTTAAACTAATATTGCAGGGGGATGGGAACCTATACAGGGAGACAGAGGGAGACAAAAATGAGGCAATAGCAAAAGACAGAAAGGAGATGAGGAAAAGTGGAGGACAGAGAAACCCAAGGCAAAGAACAAAAAGGGCCACTGTACAGCAAAATTCTAAAAGGACAAAGGGTGTTAAAAAAGCAAGCCTGAAGGCTTTGTGTCTTAATGCGAGGAGTATCCGCAATAAGGTGGATGAATTAACTGTGCAAATAGATGTTAACAAATATGATGTGATTGGGATTACGGAGATGTGGCTCCAGGATGATCAGGGCTGGGAACTCAACATCCAGGGGTATTCAACATTCAGGAAGGATAGAATAAAAGGAAAAGGAGGTGGGGTAGCATTGCTGGTTAAAGAGGAGATTAATGCAATAGTTAGGAAAGACATTAGCTTGGATGATGTGGAATCTATATGGGTAGAGCTGCAGAACACTAAAGGGCAAAAATCGTTAGTGGGAGTTGTGTACAGACCTCCAAACAGTAGTAGTGATGTTGGGGAGGGCATCAAACAGGAAATTAGGAGTGCATGCAATAAAGGTGCAGCAGTTATAATGGGTGACTTTAATATGCACATAGATTGGGTTAACCAAACTGGAAGCAATACGGTGGAGGAGGATTTCCTGGAATGCATAAGGGATGGTTTTCTAGACCGGTATGTCGACCAATTTCGGTCCCTTTAAAATGTGATCTAACCAAGGTTCGATGCAGGTTTAGCATAACTTCCCTACTTTTCAATTCTATACCTCTAGAAATAAACCCTAGTGCTTGGTTTGCTTTTTATAGCCTTGCTAACCTGTGTCGCAACTTTTAGCGATTTGTGTGTTTGTTCTCCGAGAGCCCTTTGTTCCTCTACAACACCTAGACTCTCACCCTCCAAGTAATACTCTTCCTACCAAAATGTAATACCTCACATTTATCTGACTTGAAATTAATTTGCCAATTATATGCCCATTCTGCAAGTTTATTAATGCCCTTCTTTAATTTGTTGCAGTCCTCGTCAGTATTGACTATCGCCCCCAATTTGGTGTCATCCGCAAATTTAGAAATTGTATTTTTGATTCCAAAGTCAAAATCCTCAATATAAATTGTTAACAATAGTGGTCTCAGCACTATTGTGGAACACCATTACTCACCTTCTGTCACTGTGAATACCTACCTTTGACTCCTATTCTCTGCTTTCTGCCTTGAAGCCAACTAGCTATCTATTCTGCTACTTGTCCCCTGACTCCGCATTCTCTGACCTTTTTCATCAGTCTATTATGGGATACCTTATTAAAGGCCTTTTGAAAATCTAGATAAATTACATCTACTGCATTCCCATTGTCTACGCTCTCTGTTACCTCTTCAAAAAATTCAAGAGGTTGGTCAAGCAAGATTTTCCCTTTTGAAATCCATGCTGACTATTCGTTATTATATTTTTGGTTTCTAGATGTTCTTTTATTTTCTCCTTTAGTACGGATTCCAAATTTGTCCCAGCACCGATATTAAGCTGACTGGTCTATAATTCCCTGAACATGTTCTATCCCCCTTCTTAAATATAGGTTAACTATCTGCCAGTCCTTTGGCACTACACCTTTTTCTAACAAATTATTAAATATGTGTAGTAATGCATCTGCTATCTTATCCCGAGCTTCTTTTAAAATGCGTGGATGCAATCCATCTGGACTAGGGGTTTTATCCTCTTTGAGTTTGATGAGTTTATTTAATATACGTGAGTTGGCTAAAATAGACTGGTGAATGATACTTAAAGGGTTGATGGTGGATTGGCAATGGCAAACATTTAAAGATATCATGGATGAACTTCAACAATTGTACATCCCTGTCTGGAGTAAAAATAAAATGGGGAAGGTGGCTCAACCGTGGCTAACAAGGGAAATTAGGGGTTGTGTTAAATACAAGGAAGAGGCATATAAATTGGCCAGAAAAAGCAGCAAACCTGAGAACTGGGAGAAATTTAGAATTCAGCAGAGGAGGACAAAGTGTTTAATTAGGAGGGGGAAAATAGAGTATGAGAGGAAGCTTGCTGGGAACAAAAATTTTATTGCAAAAGTTCTATAGACTAAATTAAAAAGTAGGACCTCAAAAGTAGAAATTTCGGGATTGCTACCAGTGTCACGTGCTAGTCAGAGTAGGAATCGCAGGATAGCGCAGATGAATACGTGACTTGAGCAGTGGTGCTGCAGCAGGGATTCAAATTCCTGGGGCATTGGAACCGGTTCTGGGGGAGGTGGGACCAGTACAAACTGGACAGTCTGCACCTAGGCAGGACCGGAACCAATGTCCTAGGGGGAGTGTTGGCTAGTGCTGTTGGGGAGGAGTTAAACTAATATGGCAGGGGGATGGGAACCAATGCAGGGAGACAGAGGGAAACAAAATGGAGACAGAAGCAAAAGGCAGAAAGGAGATGAGTAAAAGTGGAGGGCAGAGAAACCCAAGGCAAAAAACAAAAAGGGCCACTGTACAGCAAAATTCTAAAGGGTCAAAGTGTAATAAAAAGGCAAGCCTAGCTTGGTGCCTCAAGGCGAGGAGTATTCGGAACCCGGGAGAGGGCTCTGAGCTAGTTAGAGTGGGTGAGAGCTCAGATGAACAGGACCCCAAGAAAGAATGCAAAAAGCAGAAGGCAACAGAGCAGAGTAGCACTGGGGTAAGTGTAAACCACAAGGTGATAGGAAGGGACAATATGTATGAATATAAAGGGGCTGCAGGAGGGGTCAAAACTAAAAATCATGGTTTAAAAACTAGTCTTTAAACACTCTACCTAAACGCATGCAGCATTTGAAATAAAGTAAATGAGTTGACGGCACAAATGATTACAAATGGGTATGATATGGTGGCCATTACAAAAACGTGGTTGCAGGGTGGCCAAGACTGGAAATTAAACATACAAGGGTATCTGACAATTCGGAAGGATAGACAAGAAGGGAAAGGAGGTGGGGTAGCTCTGTTAATAAAGGATGATATCAGTGCAGTTGTGAGAGATGATATTGGCTCTAATGAACAAAATGTTGAATCATTGTGGGTGGAGATTAGAGATAGTAAGGGGAAAAAGTCACTGGTGGGCGTAGTTTATAGGCCCCCAAATAATAACTTCATGGTGGGACGAACAATAATCAAGGGAATAATGGAGGCATGTGAAAAAGAAACGACAGTAATCATGGGGGATTTTAACCTACCTATCAATTGGTCAAATCAAATCGCACGGGGTAGCCTGGAGGAGGAATTCATAGAATGTATACGGGATTGTTTCTTCGAACAGTATGTTACAGAACCTACAAGGGAGCAAGCTATCTTAGATCTGGTCCTGTGTAATGAGACAGGAATAATAAACGATCTCCAAGTAAAAGATCCTCTCGGAATGAGTGATCACAGTATGGTTGAATTTGTAATACAGATTGAGGGTGAGGAAGTAGTGTCTCAAACGAGCATACTATGCTTAAACAAAAGGGGACTACAGTGGGATGAGCGCAGAGTTAGCTAAAGTATACTGGAAACACAGACTAAACGGTGGCACAATTGAGGAACAGTGGAGGACTTTTAAGGAGCTCTTTCATAGTGCTCAACAAAAATATATTGCAGTGAAAAAGAAGGGTGGTAAGAGAAGGGATAACCAGCCGTGGATAACCAAGGAAATAAAGGAAAGTATCAAATTAAAAACCAATGCGTATAAGGTGGCCAAGGTTAGTGGGACACTAGAAGATTGGGAAAATTTTAAATGACAGCAAAGAATGACTAAGAAAGCAATAAAGAAAGGAAAGATAGATTACGAAAGTAAACTTGCGCAAAACATAAAAACAGATAGTAAAAGCTTTTACCGATATATAAAACGGAAAAGAGTGACTAAAGTAAATGTTGGTCCCTTAGAAAATGAGAAGGGGGATTTAATAATGGGAAATGTGGATATGGCTGAGACCTTAAACAATTATTTTGCTTCGGTCTTTACAGTGGAAGACACAAAAACCATGCCAAAAATTGTTGGTCACGGGAATGTGGGAAGAGAGGACTTTGAGACAATCACTATCGCTAGGGAGGTAGTGCTGGACAGGCTAATGGGACTCAAGGTGGACAAGTCCCCTGGTCCTGATGAAATGCATCCCAGGGTATTAAAAGAGATGGCGGAAGTTATAGCAGATGCATTCGTTATAATCTACCAAAATTCTCTGGACTCTGGGGAGGTACCAGCGGATTGGACAGCAGCTAATGTAATCACTCTGTTTAAAAAAGGGGGCAGACAAAAGACAGGTAACTATAGGCCGGTTAGTTCAACATCTGTAGTGGGGAAAATGCTTGAAGCTATCATTAAGGAAGAAATAGCTGGACATCTAGATAGGAATAGTGCAATCAAGCAGACGCAACATGGATTCATGAAGGGGAAATCATGTTTAACTAATTTACTGGAATTCTTTGAGGATATAACGAGCATGGTGGATAGAGGTGTACCGATGGATGTGGTGCATTTAGATTTCCAAAAGGCATTCGATAAGGTGCCACACAAAAGGTTACTGCAGAAGATAAAGGTACGCGGAGTCAGAGGAAATGTATTAGCATGGATCGAGAATTGGCTGGCAAACAGAAAGCAGAGAGTCGGGATAAATGGGTCCTTTTCGGGTTGGAAATCGGTGGTTAGTGGTGTGCCACAGGGATCGGTGCTGGGACCACAACTGTTTACAATATACCTAGATGACCTAGAAGAGGGGACAGAGTGTAGTGTAACAAAATTTGCAGGTGACACAAAGATTAGTGGGAAAGCGGGTTGTGTAGAGGACACAGAGAGGTTGCAAAGAGATTTGGATAGGTTAAACGAATGGGCTAAGGTTTGACAGATGGAATACAATGTCGGAAAATGTGAGGTCATCCACCTTGGAAAAAAAAACAGTAAAAGGGAATATTATTTGAATGGGGAGAAATTACAACATGCTGCGGTGCAGAGGGACCTGGGGGTCCTTGTGCATGAAACTCTTTTTGGAGTTTATCTGCAAAAACAAAAAACATTAAACCGTGCCACCCTACCTGGGTGACACACCAGACATTTACAAGGCCCTTTTTTTTCTTTTTTTTTTTGTGTTTTTCTTTTTCTTTTTGGTTTTTGTTTGGGCACTAAAATCACAATTTTTCCCCAGTGCCCCCTATAAAAGGGAAGGGGGACACTAAAAGCACCGGCAATTAAAACAAATTAAACTTTAAAACGTAAAATCAAATTAAAATTTGGTTGCCGGGCGTGATGATGCACTCCAGTCCTTCCGGTGCCCACCTCTCGCGGAAGGCCGCGAGCGTACCGGTGGACACCGCGTGCTCCATCTCCAAGGACACCCTGGACCGGATGTAAGAGCGGAAGAGAAGCAGGCAGTCAGATTGAACGACCCCCTCGACCGCCCGCTGCCTGGACCGGCTTATGGCACCCTTGGCCGTGCCCAGGAGCAGTCCTACGAGGAGGCCTTCGGACCTACCCGCTCCCCTCCGCACAGGGTGCCCAAAGATCAGGAGAGTGGGACTGAAGTGCAGCCAGAATTTCAGGAGCAGCCCCTTCAAATAATGGAACAGGGGCTGCAACCTCGTGCACTCAATAAAAACATGGAACACGGACTCCTCCAGACCGCAGAAATTGCAGGCGGCCTGGGAGTCCGTGAACCGGCTTAAACATTTATTGCACGGCACTGCTCCGTGCACCACCCTCCAGGCCAAGTCCCCGATGAATAGTGGGAGGACCCCTGCGTAGAGTGCTCTCCATCGGGGACCCCCGCCTCCTCCGGACGGCAGGATGGTACGCCATGGCGTGTCCGGACGGCCGGCGAGGATGGCAAAGTTGAGAGTGTGCAGGAGCAGCCCGTACAGGAAACCACTCCGCGCGGAACTGAAAGGCACGGAGGGGATTTCCCCGAGGCGGCTCAAGTTGTGAGGCGCCGGCCCCCGAGGGAGGTTCCGGGGTTTGGCGCCGATGAGGAATTCCGTCCGGACGGGGGTCAGTTCGGACGGGATCTCCCCACGTGCTTGAGCCTCCTCGATGCACCTAACAGAGTCAGGGCCCAGAGCTGTTTTTAGCGACTCGATGGCATCGGCCGCGTGGCGGACGTTGGCAGAATTTAGGCGCTGCGCCAGCGTGTCTGGCGCCATCCAGCCCGCTCCTCCGCCATCGAACAGGTCCCTGATCCTGGTCACCTCACCAGCCACAGCCCTCTCTTCCGACCGCCACATGAAACCTCAGTCATGGAGGTGCGGATTCCCGAGCAGCGGCTCCTGCAGGACGGCCGCCACTCCAGCCGGCGGAGAGCTGCGCTTGGTGTAGACTTTGTTCCAGACCCTGATGAGTTCCCTGTAAAAGACAGGCAGCTCCCGGAGGGCGGTCCTGGCACCCCCCAAGTTCACAAACAGGAGCTGCGTGTCATAATTGAGGTCGCGCTGCTGGCGGAAGAAATACCTCGCCAGAGCACACCACCTAGGAGGGGGCTCGACGTAAAGGTATCTCTGCAGGGTCTGAAGACGGAAAGTCGCGAGCTGGGCGCTGACGCACACCAACGACTGACCGCCCTCCTCAAGCGGGAGACTCAAGACCGCAGCAGAGACCCAGTGCTTCCTGTTGTTCCAGAAGAAGTCCACCAGCTTCTTCTGTATCTTGGCGACAAACGCAGGGGGAGGGGTCAAAGTGACCAGCCGGTACCACAACATTGCGGCCACCAGCTGGTTTATGACTAGCGCTCGACCCCTGTAGGACAGCACTCGGAGCAGTCCTGTCCAGCGCCCTAGGCGAGCGGCGACCTTGGCCTCCAGCTCCTGCCAGTTCGCCGGCCAGGCTCCCTCGTCAGGGCTAAGGTAGACTCCCAGATAGAGGAGATGGGTCGTGCTCCAGGCAAAAGGCCTGAGCCCCTCTGGCAGGGAGTCCACCCGCCACTGACCCACCAGGAGTCCGGAACATTTCTCCCAGTTGATCCTGGCGGAGGACGCGGCCGAGTAAATCTCCTGGCACTCACGCATCCTCCGCAGGTCAGCGGGATCCTCTACCGCGAGGAGCACGTCATCGGCGTAAGCCGAGAGGACGACCTCCACGCCCGGCCCTTGCAGAGCCAGTCCCATCAACCTCGTCCGCAAGAGGCGCAGGAAAGGCTCCACGCAAACGGCGTATAACTGGCAGGACATGGGGCATCCCTGGCGCACCCCTCTCCTAAAGCGAAGGGGCGCCGTCAAGGACCCGTTAACTTTAATCAGACACTCCGTGGCGGCGTACAAAAGTCGGATCCGGGCGACGAAATGCGTCCCGAACCCGAAAGCGCGAAGAGTTCCGAGCAGATAGTCGTGATCCACCCTGTCGAACGCCTTCTCTTGGTCGAGGGATAGGAAGGCGACCGACAGACCAGCCTCCTGGGAACAATGGATGAGGTCCCGGACCAGATGGATGTTATCGTGGATTGTCCGGCCCGGGACCGTGTAGGACTGGTCGGGGTGGATCATGTGGTCCAGCACGGCACCAAGGCGAGCAGACATCGCCCTGGCGAAGATTTTGTAGTCCGTGCTGAGGAGGGAGACCGGGCGCCAGTTCTTATGGAGGCGGAGATCGCCCTTCTTAGGCAGCATCCTTGTGCATGAATCCCAAAAAGTTAGTTTGCAGGTGCAGCAGGTAATCAGGAAGGCGAATGGAATGTTGGCCTTCATTGCAAGAGGGATGGAGTACAAAAGCAGGGAGGTCCTGCTGCAACTGTACAGGGTATTGGTGAGGCCGCACCTGGAGTACTGCGTGCAGTTTTGATCACCTTACTTAAGGAAGGATATACTAGCCTTGGAGGGGGTACAGAGATGATTCACTAGGCTGATTCCAGAGATGAGGGGGTTACCTTATGATGATAGATTGAGTAGACTGGGTCTTTACTCATTGGAATTCAGAAGGATGAGGGGTGATCTTATAGAAACATTTAAAATAATGAAAGGGATAGACAAGATAGAGGCAGAGAGGTTGTTTCCACTGGTTGGGCAGACTAGAACTAGGGGGCCAATTTAAAACCGAGTTGAGAAGGAATTTCTTCTCCCAGAGGGTTGTGAATCTGTGGAATTCTTTGCCGAAGGAAGCAGTTGAGGCTAGCTCATTGAATGTATTCAAATCACAGATGGAAAGATTTTTAACCAATAAGGGAATTAAGGGTTATGGGAAGCAGGCGGGTAAGTGGAGCTGAGTCCACGGCCAGATCAACCATGATCTTTTTGAATGGCGGAGCAGACTCGAGGGGTTAGATGGCCTACTCCTGTTCCGAATTCTTATGTTCTTATGTTCTTATAGATAAGTGAACAGAAAAAGATTAGTGAAGACAAATGTAGGTCCCTTGCAGTCCGAATCAGGTAAACTTATAATGGGGAACAATGAAATGGCAGACCAATTGAAAAAAAAATTCTTTGGTTCTGTCTTCACGAAGGAAGACACAAATAACTTTCCAGAAATACGAGCGGACCGAACGTCGCGAGAAGGAGGAACTGAAGGAAATCCTTATTAGTCAGGAAATTGTGTTCGGGAAATTGATGAGATTGAAGGCCGATAAATCCCAGGGCCTGATAGTCTGCATCCCAGAGTAGTTAACGAAGTGGCCCTAGAAATAGTGGATGTATTGGTGATCATTTTCCAACAGTCTATCGACTCTGGATCAGTTCCTATGGACTGGAGGGTAGCTAATGTAACACCACTTTTTAAAAAAGGAGGGAGAGAGAAAACGGGGAATTATAGACCAGTTCACCTGACATCAGTAATGGGGAAAATGTTGGAATCAATTATTAAAGATGAAATAGCAGCGCATTTGGAAAGCAGTGACAGGATCGGTCCAAGTCAGCATGGATTTATGAAAGGGAAATCATGTTTGACAAATCTTCTAGAATTTTTTGAGGATGTAACTAGTAGAGTGGACAAGGGAGAACCAGTGGGTGTGTTGTATTTGGACTTTCAAAAGGCTTTAGACAAGGTCCCACACAAGAGATTGGTGTGCAAAATGAAATCTCATGCTATTGAGGGTAATTTATTGACATGAATCGAGAATTGGTTGGCAGACAGGAAGCAGAGAGGTGGAATAAAAGGGTCGTTTTCAGAATGGCAGGCAGTGACTAGTGGGGTGCCGCAGGGCTCAGTGCTGGGACCCCAGCTATTTACAATATACATCAATGGCTTAGATGAAGGAATTGCGAGTAATATCTCCAAGTTTGCAGATGACACTAAGCTGGGTGGCGGTGTGAGCTGTGAGGAAGATGCGAAGAGGCTGCAGGATGACTTAGACAGGTTAGGTGAATGGGCATGCAGGTGGAAGTTTGCATGGACAGCAGGATCGAGGGTGGGATTCTTGAGGAGGGAGGTGATTATGATGATGGTGATTTTGAAAGGGATGGGGCAGTGCCTGAGAGGGAACCGTTTATAATATCAGCTAGCCTGGAGGAAGCTCTGTTGGGCAAGGGAAAAGGGTCTTTTGGCAATGGTCTTCAGCACTGCAATGGAGCCACGAGGAGCACTCCAGTTCATTCTGGCTGCACATTCAGGGAAGTTTTTTTTTAAACATACCTTTTTGGTGGCAGCCTCCAATGGTCCCTTTAAGAGGACCAGTAGGTTGCATGTAGACCATGTTTTCCTCATGGATGTCGGCTGAGTTCAGGGCAGCCTAAAGGGGGTCTCAAACAGGTGCGAGACCCTCTGTCCCCCCCTGCCCCCCATTTGCATCCACTGAAGAAAAAATACAATTTTTGGTATTTTTGGTTTATTTGTTGGGGGTCAAGAGGAGCAGTCATTCCCCTCCTGGATGCACAAACATCTTCAGCTTGCTGCCGCTCTATTCTCAGCTTCCCTAGGATCCATTCATCCCCAACAGGCCCTCCGTGCTATCCAGCTCTGTGCAAAAGCCAACTGATTTTCTGCTGCCAAAATTGGCGAGCTGCAGCAAGACATCCATTTGGCACCTGCAGCTCACTGGCAGAATCCAAATGAGGCCCAAAAGTAAAATGGTTCAGGTCCCTCGGCTGCAGCCGTGGGTGAGTGCCATCGGCCAAGTTGAAAATCTCCCCCATTATCAGGATTCATTTGCCTATTCCCTTAAAGCAAGATTTTGATTGGATGTTGGCATCAAGATTTATGCTCATTCATTGAATGTATAAATGCATAAATGCATAAATATGAATTATATTACCATAATCAGTTCAAAAGACACACTTATTTCTGCCTCATTCCTTATTTTCTTGGGTACTGCCTGCCTTAAATTGTGAGGAATTTAGGAACCCTTCTCAATTACCTGAGGGCTGCTGCAACATCAGCAGCTTGGACATTACCATTCATATCCTGCGCCCACATTTGCCAGTAACTTGTCTGTTTTCTTACAGATGCCGCCCACCCTGCAGAGCCTTTCCAGCATTTTCTGTTTTTGTTTTCTGACAAAGTTTCTCCCTGCCCTGATAGGAAACTCAACAGCATGCTTTTACCTTGTGTGCCCAGTGTTGAATTCTTTACCACAGTAAGCAATTTGCCTGGCGATCCCCTCTATAATCTTGATATACTGCATGATATTTGATTACCTCAGCTGTGTGTCAGTTAACCCTCAATCCGGTTCATATCCAGAAAAGCATCCAGTTTTATTTAAGAGATGTCAATTTTAATTATGTGAGGTGTGTTTTTTATTTTTTATTATATGTGATTAGTGTGTTTCTTTTTTTTTCTCATTAACAGCAATGCGAACTTGTAGATATGGAGTTTCATTGCTATTAATGAGAATGCTGTGGAATACTGTACCTGATTGGCTGAGCAGTCACACATGACTGCACCTTCTGCGAGGGAACCAGGAGGATGAGAGCACGCTTTGCAGCACGGGAAGAGAAGGCCTCCCTAACGGAATCTCACGCTGTTCCCGGATCACGAAGTACATTGGTAGAAATGATTCAGATCAGAGGCAATTGCCTGTGGGAAGCCTCCGACAGCAATTTCAGTCGCATAATTTATTTTCTGTTGAGTTGAGAACACATGATTATTTTCACATGCCTACAACCACTAGCACTGAGCATCAATAATGAATAAACGACTTAATTCCAAATATTATGCATCGTATAATTTAGCCAATCCTTTAATTAGCACAATGGATTCCGTGTGCTACAATACAAAGGATACAATAAACCAGTAGTTTTATTTACACTGTAGCCTACACCTCAACAATTGCAGCTTAAATTTATGTTTTTTCCCCCACTTTTAGTAAACAAGTAACTATTTTGAAATACAACATAAATGAAGGCTGCATTCTGCTCTTAGGTGCTCTTGTAATAATTATATAACCACGATAACTGGAATGCATTTCTATCCAGAAAGAGGTGCTATTATGTCGTGCAATTCTTCTCATTTATCAATCAATGTGCTATATGCTCCCATGAGGTAGCTTGCGATAGTAATCATTACAGAATTCCCGACCATAACTTGTTGTCCTGCATGCCTACTCAATAGATTGATGGATTGCATGCTTTTCATGCTGACTTCGGGGGCGTAATAAGGCTTTTACATGCATCATAATCAGTAATTGTTTCATTCATTGCACTATCTTTAAAGACAAAAGTATATGTCATCATTGGTGGAAGTAATAGATGAAGTACAGTTTGTTTTTAGGGTATAATAAAAAAAATGATATCTGCTTTCAGGAACGCCAGCCATTCATTAGTATGTCCCCTGATAAAGTTTTGTAACTGTGAAAAAACTACAACAGTGTCAATATCCTGACTTGTTGTAACTGCAATAAATCAATCACTCACTTGTTGAAAATGTTGCATTTTGATCTGTTGTTTATTTCAGTCTTACTTATAGCTGTTACAGATAGTAATCCCTTAGCCCCTCACTTTTAATAGTACTATCATGAAGGATGGTATGGAAAGCTGGGAGGGGAGTTGGTTTCTAATTCATCTAAGAAAAAGATGAAGAGATGAGAGAAATTATTGGTGCAGTTGAACCGTCATAGGCCATTGATCAGGAGATAAATATCAATGTTATAAGCCTCAATATCATTAGGGACAATCATTTTCACTTGAGTCCGAATCATCTTTAATGGCAGTCAGCATGGACATTAAACTTTGGAAATAAACAGAAGATTCTAAAGTACTTTTCACTGATGATGGAACGAAGACCATACAATAAATTAACATGGAAATAAAACTTGTTGAATGAATTTAGCCAAGACAGTCACAGTTACGCTACCCTGGGTACATCCAGACATCATAGAGGACTGATTGATTCTGTCATAAAAATTATCAATTGAAAACAACTAGAATTATGGACTGGACAGGAGACAGATGAGGGATAGTGGCTATCACGAGGCCTCCAATGAAGTGGTCTTAGGTGAAAACTGGATAAGTGGTGAAGATGATGATTACTGTCCTCAAATGCAGATCAAGTATTAATCCACAATGTGCTATCACCCAGCTCCATTACAATTAAGTGCAGAAAATTCAACAGAACAAATAAGTCTCCTCTGTACTTGGGCATGTCCAACAGAAGGATTGAAATTGCTATGAATATATTCCCATCCCCTAAAAGATAATACATGCAGAAAATGATGGTGTTGGATAAAAACAAGTATGCTTCCATCCTGGCAGAAACAGCTCAAAATGCAAAATATTCCAATTTTAACTTGTGGAAATGAAAATCAGGAGAGATGTGCAGTGGGCATCTCAATCGATAGTGGGCATTTTACACTATCACCCAAAGTCAAAATTGTCCTCACTATTTCTAACACATTGGCACGCTGTGGTCGCTAACCCTATTCGCGGAGGTAACCAGGAGGGTTGATGAAAGCAATGCGTATGATGTAGTGTATATGGATTTTAGCAAAGCGTTTGATAAGGTCGCACATGGCAAGCTGGTCATGAAAGTAAAAGCTCATGGGATCCAGGGTAAAGTGTCAAGTTGGATCCAAAATTGGCTCTGAGTCAGGAAGCAAAGGGTAATGGTCTATGGGTGTTTTTGTGACTGGAAGGCTGTACCCAGTGGGGTTCCTCAGGGCTCAGTGCTGGGCCCCTTGCTTTTTGTGGTATTTATCACTGACTTGGACTTGAACGTTATGGTTATGATTAAGAAGTTTGCAGATGATACAAAAATAGGCTGTGTGGTTGATAATGAAGAAGAAAGCTGCAGATTGCAGGAAGATATCGATATACTGGTCAGGTAGGCGGAACAATGGCAAATGGAATTCAATCCGAATAAGTGTGAGGTAATGCACTTCGGGAAATCTAACAAGAAAGATTGGAGATGCTGGGTCTGTTTTCTTTGGAAAAGAGGAAGCTGAGGATACTAGGAAAGCAAAGAGACAGCATGAACAATTCTTCGCAAGTAAAATCAAGTAAAGCCCAAAGATGTTTTATAAATATATTAAGAGCAAGAGGATAACTAAAGAAATGGTAGGGCCTATTAGAGACCATGAGGGTAATCTGTGCATGGAGGCGGAAGATGTGGGTAAAGTTCTTAATGAATACTGTGCATCTATTTTCACAAAAGAGAGGGGTGATGCAGACATTGCTATCGAGGAGGAGGAGTGTGAAATATTAGATTAAATAAACATAGTAAGAGAGGAGGTATTAAGGGGTTTAGCAGCTTTGAAAGTGGCTAAGTGCCCAGTCCCGGATGAAACATATGCCAGGCTGATAAGCGAAACAAAAGAGGAAATAGCAGAGGCTTTAACCATTATTTTCCAATCCTTTCTGGCTTCAGGTGTGGTGCCAGAGGACTGCAGGAAATAAACAGAAGATTCTCCAGTACTTTTCACTGATGATGGAATGAAGACATCAGGCAATAAATTAATATGGAAATAAAACTTGTTGTATTAATTTAGCCAAGACAGTCACACGCTACCCTGGGTATATTCAACAAATGGCAACGGATAGACCAGAAGTCATAAAAGACTGAATGATACTGTCAGAAAAATTATCAATTGAAAACAACTAGAATTATGGACTGGACAAGAGACAGATGAGTGATAGTGGCTATCACGAGGCCTCCAATGAAGTGGTCTTCGGTGAAAGATGGATTAGAGATGAAGATGATGATTACTGTCCTCAAATGCAGGTCAAGTATTAATCCACAATGTGCTGTCACCCATCTCCATTGCAATTGAGTGCAGAAAATTCAACAGAACAAATAAGTCTCCTCTATACTTGGACATGCCCAACAGAAGGATTGAAATTGCTATGAATATATTCCCACCCCTAAAAGTTAATACATGCAGAAAATGATAGTGTTGAATAAAAACAAGTATGCTTCCATCCTGGCAGAAACAGCTCAAAATGCCAAATATTCTAATTTTGATTGTGGAAATGAAAATCAGGAGAGATGTACCATGGGCATCTCAATCGATATTGGCCATTTTACACTATCACCCAAAGTCAAAATAGTTCTCACTCTTTCTAACACCTTGTCACGCTATGGTCGCTAACCCTATTCGAGGAGATAATCAGGAGGGTCGATGAGGGCAGTGCGTATGATGTAGTGTATATGGATTTTAGCAAAGCTTTTGATAAGGTCCCACATGGCAGACCGGTCACGAAAGTAAAAGCTCATGGGATCCAGGGTAAAGTGTCAAGTTGGATCCAAAATTGACTGAGGCATGAAGCAAAGGGTAATGGACGATGGGTGTTTTTGTGACTGGAAGGCTGTATCCAGTAGGGTTCCTCAGGGCTCAGTGCTGGGTCCCTTGCTTTTTGTGGTATATAATCACTGACTTGGACTTGAATGTTAGGGATATGTTTAACAAGTTTGCAGATGATACAAAAATAGGCTGTGTGGTTGATACTGAAGAAGAAAGCTGCAGATTTCAGGAAGATATCAATGTACTGGTCAGGTGGGCAGAACAGTGGCAAATAGAATTTGTCATGTATGTATGCTTGGGGTTACTAGCCACCAGGTGGCGCGACTGTCAGAGGTCATTGGGCTGTACGCACGTGTGTGCAGCCCAGGTAAAATAGGCAACCTATCATGTAATGTAATCACTTTGGGCCCTAATAAAGCAGAGCCAGGTTTGTGCCTGTGTTAGTTTACAGTATTCAGTCTATTTAGTTATTATATACATAACATTTGGGGACGAGGTAACTTAAGAACCTTTGCATGCAAAATGAACACAATTGGAATTCTGGAGAGATCCGTGGAGGGAGAGGACGGGACAGATTTTGTAGCTCGCCTGGACCAGTACTTCGTGACAAACAAAATGGAGAAACCCACTGACGCAGTTAGGCGCAGGGCGGTCTTTGTCACGGTTTGCGGTCCGAAAATCTATGGACTCATAAAGAATCTTCTCTCACCTGCAAGTCCAAAGGACAAGGACTATGAGGAATCGTGTGCTCTGGTACGTGACCCTCTCAAACCAGAAGAAGGCATCATCATCTCACGATATCGATTCTACATGCACGTTTATTATGAGGGCCAGGATGTGTCAGAATTCGTTGCCGACCTAAGACGTCTAGCTGGACCATGTAAGTTTGAAAACGCATTGGCAGATATGCTGCGAGACTTCTTTGTAATCGGCATCACCCACGAGGTGATCCTGCGTAAGCTACTGGCGGCGGAAACACTGGATTTGATCAAGGCCATCGCAATTGCCCAGGCCTACATGATGATGGACAAATAAAGGTACAGCAGTTATCATGGAAGACTTTCATCTACATATTGATTGGGCTAACTAAACTGGTAGCAACGCGGTGGAGAAGGATTTCCTGGAGTGTATTAGGAATGGTTTTCTAGACCAATATGTTGACGAACCAACTAGAGAGTTGGCCATCCTAGACTGGGTGATGTGAAATGAGAAGGGACTAATTCGCAATCTTGTTGTGCGAGACCCCTTGGGGAAGAGTGACCATAATATGGTAGAATTCTTTATTAAGATGGAGAGTGACACAGTTAATTCGGAAACTAGGGTCCTGAACTTAAGGAAAGGTAACTTCGACGGTATGAGGCATGAATTAGCTAGAATAGACTGGCAAATGATACTGAAAGGGTTGACGGTTGATAAGCAATGGCAAACATTTAAAGATCACATGGATGAACTTCATCAATTGTACATCCCTGTCTGGAGTAAAAAGAAAACGGGGAAGATGGCTCAACCATGGCTAACAAGGGAAATTAAAAGGATAGTCTTAAAGCCAAGGAAGAAGCATATAATTTGGCTAGAAAAAGCAACAAACCTGAGGACTGGGAGAAATTTAGAATTCAACAGAGGAAGACTATGGGTTTAAGTAAGAGGGGGAAAATAGAGTACGAGAGGAAACTTGCAGGGTACATAAAAACTGACTGCAAAAACTTCTATAAATATGTGAAGAGAAAAAGATTGGTGAAGACAAACGTAGGTACCCTGAAGTCAGATTCAGGTGAATTTATTATGGAGAACAAAGAAATGGCAGACCAATTGAAAAAAAAATTATTTTGTTCTGTCTTCACGAAGGAAGACTCAAATAACTTTCCAGAAATACTAGCGGACCGAAGGTCGAGCGAGAAGGGGGAACTGAAGGAAATCCTTATCAGTCAGGAAATTGTGTTAGGGAAATTAATAAGATTGAATGCCAATAAATCCCCAGGGCCTGATAGTCTGCATTCCAGAGTACTTAAGGAAGTGGCCCTAGAAATAGTGGATGCATTCACGGTCATTTTCCAACATTCTATAGATTCTGGATCAGTTCCTACAGACTGGAGGGTAGATAATGTAACATCACTTTTTTAAAAAGGAGGGAGAAAGAAAACAGGGAATTTTTGACCAGTTGGCCTGACATCAGTAGTGGGGAAAATGTTGGACTCAATTATTAAAGATGAAATAGCAGCGCATTTGGAAAGCAGTGACAGGATCGGTCCAAGTCAGCATGGATTTATGAAAGGGAAATCATGCTTGACAAATCTTCTAGAATTCTTTGAGGATGTAACTAGTAGAGTGGACAAGGGAGAACCAGTGAATGTGTTATATTTGGACTTTCAAAAGGCTTTTGACAAGGTCCCACACAAGAGATTGGTGTGTAAAATTAAAGCACATGGTGTTGGGGATAATGTATTAGCATGGATAGAGAACTGGTTGGCAGACAGGAAGCAGAGAATCGGGATAAATGGGTCCTTTTCAGAATGGCAGGCAGTGACTAGTGGGGTGCCGCAGACTCAGTGCCGGGATCCCAGATCTTTACAACATACATCAATGATTTAGATGAAGGAATTGCGAGTAATATCTCCAAGTTTTCAGATGACACTAAGCTGGGTGGTGGTGTGAGCTGTGAGGAAGATGCGAAGAGGCTGCAGGGTGACTTGGACAGGTTTGGTGAGTGGGCAAATACATGGCAGATGCAGTATAATGTGGATAAATGTGAGGTTATCCACTTTGGTGGCAAAAACATGAAGGCAGAGTATTATCTGAATGGCGGCAGATTAGGAAAAGGGAAGGTGCAACGAGACCTGGGTGTCATGGTACATCAGTCAATGAAGGTTAGCATGTAGGTGCTGCAGTTGGTGAAGAAGACAAATGGCATGTTGGCCTTCATAGCTAGGGGATTTGAGTATAGGAGCAGGGAGGTCTTACTGAAGCTGAACAGGGCCGTGGTGAGGCCTCACCTGGAATATTGTGTTCAGTTTTGGTCTCCTAATCTGAGGAAGGACATTCTTGCTATTGAGGGAGTGCAACGAAGGTTCACCAGACTGATTCCTGGGATGGCAGAACTGACATATGAGGAGAGACTGGATCAACTGGGCCTGTATTCACCGGAGTTTAGAAGAATGAGAGGGGATCTCAGAGAAACATATAAAATTCTGATAGGACTGGACAAGTTAGATGCAGGAAGAATGTTCCCGATGTTGGGGAAGTCCAGAACCAGGGGTCACAGTCTAAGGATAAGGGGTAGGCCATTTTGGACTGAGATGAGGCGAAACTTCTTCACTCAGAGAGTTGTTAACCTGTGGAATTCTCTTCCGCAGAGAGTTTTTGATGTCAATTCGTTAGATACATTGAAGAGGGAGTTGGATATGACCCTTACGGCTAAAGGGATCAAGGGGTATGGTGAGAAAGCAGGAAAGGGGTACTGAGGCGAATGATCAGCCATGATCTTATTAAATGATGGTGCAGGCTCGAAGGGCCGAATGGACTCCTCCTGCACCTATTTTCGATATTTCTATGTTTTTATATCCACTCATTTTTTTTTAATGTGCTTATCTCATTACTAATCTCATCATTCAATATCATGTCCACCTGTGCTATCTCCCTGGTAACTATTGAAGCAAAAAATGATTTAATATTTTGGCGAGCACTCTATCGTTACCTGTGATATTATCCCTTCTATCCCTTAATGGCCCGATTCCCATTCCAAACTTCCTTTTTTGTTTGATGTGCCAATAAAATATTTTACTATTTTGTTTTATGTTCCTTGATAATTTAATTTCATGGTTCCTCTTTGCCTTCCTAATTGGTTTTTTGACTTCTCTCCTAAACTGTTAAACTTGATGCATTTTTTCTGCATCCTGCAGCCTGCCATTTACAGAACCAAATGCCAGGACAAGTTCATTTCTTTTGGTCTGTAGGAAAATAGAGGGTAGATGTTTTATCTTTAATGTCTGTGCATAGTGCATAGAGGAAAATAGAACGGTGTGGTGTGTGGGGTGTGGGGTGTGGCGGGGTGCTTGCATGTCCATAAGAACCCCCATTTAACTTCCATTAATTTAACTGGAAGGAAAATCAGTCAGGCTCTGTCAACGATGTGTGATCCTGCTGCCCCATGACTCTCTATTGCATGCAGGCAATAGTAAAAATATACCCCAGTGTATTCAATTAAAAAACTGCAAACATTGTCAATTCAAACCTCCAGCTATTTACTTGGGCTGAACCATGGATGGCAATAACAACAACAGCAACAATGTATTTATATATAGCACTTTGAATGTAGAAAAAACATCCTAAGGCACTTCACAGAGGTGTAATCAAAAAAAGATGGACACCAAGCCAGAGAAAGACATACTTGGGGGTCGGGGGAGGGATGATCAATTGTTTGGTCAATGAGGTGGGTTTTAAGGAGGTTCTTAATAGAAGAGAAGAGATGGAGTGGCAATGACAAAGATATTGAAGGAGGAAATCTCAGTGGGTGAGACCTCGATGGCTGATGGCATGGCGTTGAACAATGGGGTGAAGACGATGGGGAGACACAAACAAGGCCAGAGTCAGAGGCATGGAGAGTTGGGGGTAGCTATAGGGCTGGAGGAGGTTACAGAGATAGGGAGGGGCAAGTCCATAAAGTGACATCACAATGGGAATTAACATTTTCAGCTGGAGGTGTTGAGAAACTGGGAGCCAATGGATGTCAGTGAGGACAAGGTGGATGGGTGAGTGGGACTTGGTGCCATTATTTGCAGTCATGGGGCTCAGCTTTCAAACCTGCACTGATGATATCCAGATCTACCTCTCCACCACTTCTCTCAAACTCTCTACTGCCTCTGCATTATGAGACTGTTTGTCCAACATTCAGTCTTGGATAAACAACAAGACTGGATGTTGGACAAACAGTCGGACAACACAAAGGTAACATAGAAACATAGAAACATAGAAAATAGGTGCAGGAGTAGGCCATTCAGCCCTTTGAGCCTGCACCACCATTCAATAAGATCATGCCTGATCATTCCCTCAGTACCCCTTTCCTGCTTTCTCTCCATACCCCTTGATCCCTTTAGCCATAAGGGCCATATCTAACTCTAACTCTTGAATATATCCAATGAACTGGCATCAACAAGTCTCTGTGGTAGGGAATTCCACAGGTTAACAACTCTCTGAGTGAAAAAGTTTCTCCTCGTCTCAGTCCTAAATGGCCTACCCCTTATCCTAAGACTGTGTTCCCTGGTTCTGGACTTCCCCATCATCGGGAACATTCTTCCCGCATCTAACCTTGCCAATCTTATAAGTTTCTATGAGATCCCCTCTCATCCTTCTAAACTCCAGTGTATAAAGGCCCAGTTGATCCAGTCTCTCCTCATATGTCAGTCCCGCATCCTGGGAATCAATCTAGTGAACCTTTGCTGCACTCCCTCAATAGCAAGAACGTCCTTCCTCAGATTAGGAGACCAAAACTGAACACAATATTCTAGGTGAGGCCTCACCAAGGCCCTGTACTACTGCAGTAAGACCTCCCTGCTCCTATATTCAAATCCCCTAACTATGAAGGCCAACATAGCATTTGCTTTCTTCACCGCCTGCTGTACCTGCATGCCAACTTTCAATGACTGATGAACCGTGACACCCAGGTATCGTTGCACCTCCCCCTTTCCTAATCTACTGCCATTCAGATAATATTCTGCTTTCGTGTTTTTGTCCCACAGTGGATAACCTCACATTTATCCACATTGTACTGCATCTGCCATGCATTGGCCCACTCACCTAATCTGTCCAAGTCACCCTGCAGCCTTTTAGTGTCCTCCTCACAGCTCACACCGCCACCCAGTTTAGTGTCATCTGCAAACTTGGAGATATTACTCGCAATTCCTTCATCCAACTCATTGATGTATATTGTAAAGAGCTGGGGTCCCAGCACTGAGCCCTGCGACAATCCACTATTCACTGCCTGCCATTCTGAAAAGGACCCATTTATCCCGACTCTGCTTCCTGTCTGCCAACCAGTTCTCTATCCACATCAGTACATTACCCCCAATACTATGTACTTTGATTTTGCACACCAATCTCTTATGTGGGACCTTGTCAAAAGCCTTTTGAAAGTCCAAATACACCACATCAACTGGTTCTCCCTTGTCCACTCGACTAGTTACATCGTCAAAAAATTCTAAAAGATTTGTCAAGCATGATTTCCCTTTCATAAATCCATGCTGACTTGGACCGATCCTGTCACTGCTTTCCAAATGCGCTGATATTTCATCTTTCATGATTGATTCCAACATTTTTCCCATTACTGATGTCAGGCTAACCAGTTTATAATTAACCGTTTTCTCTCTCCCTCCTTTTTTAAATAGTGGTGTTACATTAGCTACCCTCCAGTCCATGGGAACTGATCCAGAATCGATCGACCGTTGGAAAATGATCACCAATGTATCCACTATTTCTCGGGCCACTTCCTTAAGTACTCTGGGATGCAGACTATCAACCCCCGGGGATTTAATCGGCCTTTAATCCCATCAATTTCCCTAACACAATTTCCCGCCTAATAAGGATATCCTTCAGTTCCTCCTTCTCACAAGACCGTCGGTCCCCTAGTATTTCCGGAAGGTT
Organism: Pristiophorus japonicus; assembly: GCF_044704955.1. Taxonomy (NCBI): domain Eukaryota; kingdom Metazoa; phylum Chordata; class Chondrichthyes; family Pristiophoridae; genus Pristiophorus; species Pristiophorus japonicus. Next base: position 184,684,739 of record NC_091977.1, read on the forward strand.
ATTTGTGTATTCCTTCATGAAAACAGAACCAATGTATTTGTTTAACTGGTCCACCAATTCTTTGTTCCCCATTATAAATTCACCTGAATCTGACGTTTGTTTTCACTAATCGTTTTCTCTTCACATATCTATAGAAGCTTTTGCAGTCGGTTTTTTATGTTCCCAGCAAGCTTCCTCTCATACTCTATATCCCCCTCCTAATTAAACCCTTTATCCTCCTCTGCTGAATTCTAAATTTTTCCCAGTCCTCAGGTTTGCTGCTTTTTCTGGCCAATTTATATGCCTCTTCCTTGGATTTAATACTATCCTTAATTTCCCTTGTTAACCATGGTTGAGTCACCTTCCCCGTTTTATTTTTACTCCAGACAGGGATGTACAATTGTTGAAGTTCATCCATGTGATCTTTAAATGTTTGCCATTGCTTATCCACCATCAACCCTTTAAGTAACACTCGCTAGTCTATTCTAGCCAATTCACGTCTCATACCCTCGAAGTTACCTTTCCTTAACTTCAGGACCCTAGTCTCTGAATTAACTGTGTCATTCTCCTTCTTAATAAAGAATTCTACCATATTATGGTCACTCTTCCCCAAAGGGCCTCGCACAACAAGATTGTTAATTAGTCTTTTCTCATTACACATCACCCAGTCTAGGATGGCCAGCCCTCTTGTTGGTTCCTCGGCATATTGGTCTAGAAAACCATCCCTAATACACTCCAAGAAATCCTCCTCCACTGCATTGCTACCAGTTTGGTTAGCCCAGTCAATATGTAGATTAAAGTCGCCCATGATAACTGCTGTACCTTTATTGCACGCATCCCTAATTTCTTGTTTGATGCTGTCCCCATCCTCATTACGACTGTTTGGTGGTCTGTACACAACTCCCACTAGCGTTTTCTGCCCTTTGGTATTCCATAGCTCCACCCATACAGATTCCACATCATCCAAGCTAATGTCACTCCTTACTATTGCATTAATTTCCTCTTTAACCAGCACCGCCACCCCGCCTCCTTTTCCTTTCTGTCTATCCTTCCTAAATGCTGAATACCCCTGGATGTTGAGTTCCAAGCCTTGGTCACCCTGGAGCCATGTCTCCGTGATGCCAATTACATCATATCCATTAACTGCTATCTGCGTAGTTAATTCGTCCACCTTATTCCGAATACTCCTCGTATTGAGGCACAGAGCCTTCAGGCTGGTCTTTTTAACACCCTTTGCCCCTTTAGGATTTTGCTGTAACGTGGCCCTTTTTTGCTTTTTGCCTTGGGTTTCTCTGCTCTCTACTTTTAATTTTCTTCTTTCTATCTGCAAGAGCCTTACGTCAGGAGCTCATCAATGAGTGCTTTGCCTGAAAGAACATTAGTGTTATTTACAAGGCTGACACACTGCTGGGTGTGCAGGTCATACATCAATGGTGGGCATCACCTTGGTGACAGTTAAAGTTAAGTGTCATTATACCCTTTGATGTTAAGGAATCACCAGCGTGTAATGGTGCAGCTATCTGAGCCAATGCGCAACAAGGTTTTGTTAAATAAAGAACATTTAAACCGAACAGTTGTCTGAAATCATCAGTATTTCTGTAAAAACCAACCCTTCCCCCCTGCTTCTGCTCCCCACCTTCCCCTTCCCCTTCCTCTCCTGACTCGAAGCCGCCTGGCCGAGGAGCTCCTCAGGCGATGCTTCATTGGGGGGTGTGCGGATGACGGCCAAACCGCTACATGGACGGATATGGGAGATGACGGTCCTGAGGTGGGAACGTGCTCCGAGACAGAAGCAAAATGTTGCTCCTGGCTCTCATGTAACAGAAAGGTTGAGCTTGATGTTGTCAGCATGCATGTGAAAACTGACCCCTTCTCTGCGAATAATGTCACCAAATCACAGCATGAATATGAGGAAGATGGGGAATCGAGAATAGATTCTTGGGGGATTCTTGAGGTAATGATGCTGGGGCAGAAAGAGAAGCCATTGACAGCGATTCAAACGAGGGTCGTCACATTGAGCTAGACATTACAGGAGAGGCATTGGGGGAGAATTTTGAGGTTGATCATATCCGAAGCTGTAGAGGGGTCAAGCTGAACGAGGAGCGATAATGCACCATGGTAACAGTTGCAGCGGATGTCATTTGTGATCTTGTTTGGGGCTTTTTCATTGCTTTGAATCTTCCTAATCTCCGGATTAGATAGATTCAAAGAGTGAGGTGCAGGAAATATGGGTACAGATGTGGAGAGACGACAATATATTTAAGGAGTTTGAGAGGGAAAGCAGGTTCGAGATGGGTGGAAGTTTGCATGGACAGCAGGATTGAGTGTGGGATTCTTGAGGAGGGAGGTGATTATGATGATGGTGATTTTGAAAGGGATGGGGCAGTACCTGAGAGGGAACCGTTTATACTATCAGCTAGCCTGGAGGAAGGTTTGTTGGGCAAGGGAAAAGGGTCTTTTGGCAATGGTCTTCAGCACTGCAATGGAGCCACGAGGAGCACTCCAGTTCATTCTGGCTGCACATTCAGGGAAGTTTTTTATTAAACATACCTTTTTGGTGGCAGCCTCCAATGGTCCCTTTAAGAGGACCAGTAGGTTGCATGTAGACCATGTTTTCCTGATGGATGTCGGCTGAGTTCAGGGCAGCCTAAAGGGGGTCTCAAACATGTGCAATACCCCCCGCCCCCCTGGCCCCATTTGCATCCACTGAAGAAAAAGTACAATTTTTGGTATTTTTGGTTTGTTTGTTGGGGGTCAAGAGGAGCAGTCACACTTCTCCTGGAGGCACAAAAATCTTCAGCTTGCTGCCGCTCTATTCTCAGCTTCCCGAGGATCCGTTCATCCCCAACAGGCCCTCTGTGTTGTCCAGCTCTGTGCAAAAGCCAACTGATTTTCTGCTGCCAAAATTGGCAAGCTGCAGCAAGACATCCATTTGGCACCTGCAGCTCACTGGCAGAATCCAAATGAGGCCCAAAAGTAAAATGGTTCAGGTCCCTCGGCTGCAGCCGTGGGTGAGTGCCATCGGCCAAGTTGAAAATCTCCCCCATTATCAGGATTCATTTGTCTATTCCCTTAAAGCAAGATTTTGATTGGGTGTTGGCATCAAGATTTAAGCTCATTCATTGAAAAGTGTACTTTCATGCATAAATGTATAAATATAAATTATCTTATCATAATCAGTTTAAAAGTCACGCTTATTTCTGCATCATCCCTTATTTTCTTGGGTACTGCCTGCATTAAACTGTGAGGAATTTAGGAACCCTTCCTCAATTACCTGAGGGCTGCTGCAACATCAGCAGCTCGGACATTACCATTCATATCCTGCGCCCACATTTGCCAGTAACTTGTCTGTTTTCTTACAGATGCCGCCCACCCTGCAGAGCCTTTCCAGCATTTTCTGTTTTTGTTTTCTGACAAAGTTTCTCCCTGCCCTGATAGGAAACTCAACAGCATGCTTTTACCTTGTGTGCCCAGTGTTGAATTCTTTACCACAGTAAGCAATTTGCCTGGCGATCCCCTCTATAATCTTGATATACTGCATGATATTTGATTACCTCAAGCTGTGTGTCATTTAACCCTCAATCCGGATCATATGCAGAAAAGCATCCAGTTCTATTTAAGAGATGTCAATTTTAATTATGTGAGGTGTGTTTTTTATTTTTTAAGTTGTGTGTTTCATGTGTTCGTTTTTTTTTCTCATTAATAGCAATGAGAACTCCTAGATACGGAGTTCTCATTGCCATTAATGAGAATGCTGTGGAATACTGTACCTGATTGGCTGAGCAGTCACACATGACTGCACCTTCTGCGAGGGAACCTGGAGGACGAGAGCGCGCTTTGCAGCACGGGAAGAGAAGGCCTCCCAAATGGAATCTCACACTGTTCCCGGACCACAAAGTACATTGGTAGAAATGATTCAGATCAGAGGCAATTGCCCGCGGGAAGCCTCCGACAGCAATTTCAGTCCCATAATTTATTTTCTGTTGAGTTGAGAACACATGATTATTTTCACATGTCTACAGCCACTAGCACTGAGCATTAATAATGAATAAATGACTTAATTCCAAATATTATGCACAGTATAATTTAGCCAATCCTTTAATTAGCACAATGGATTCCGTGTGCTCCAATACAAAGGATATGATAAACCCGTAGTTTAATTTACACTGTAGCCTAGACCTCAACAATTGCAGCTTAATTTTATGTTTTTTCCCCCACTTTTAGTAAACAAATAACTATTTTGAAATACAACACAAATGGAGGCTGCATTCTGCTCTGAGGTGCTCTTGTAATAATTAAATAACCACGATAACTGGAATGTATTTCTATCCAGATAGAGATGCTATTATGTAGTGCAATTCTTCTCATTTATCAATCACTGTGCTATATGCCCCCACGAGATAGTTTGCGATAGTAATCATTACAGAATTCCTGATCATAACTTGTTGTCCTGCATGCCTACTCAATAGATTGAGGGATTGCATGCTTTCCATGCTGACTTAAGGGGTGTAATGAGGCTTTTACATGCATCATAATCAGTAATTGTTCCATTCATTGCACTATCTTTAAAGACAAAATTATATGTCATCATTGGTGGAAGTAATTAGATGAATAACAGTTTGTTTAAGGGCATAAAAAAAATGAGATATTCTTTCAGGAATGTCAGCCATTCGTTAGTATGTCCCCTGATAAAGTTGTATAACTGTGAAAATACTGCTCCTGACTTGTTGTAACTGTAACAAATCAATAACTTACTTGTTGAAGATGTTGCATTTTGACCTGTTGTTTATTTCAGTCTTACTTATAGTTGTTACAGATAGTAATCCCTTCGCACCTCACTTTTAATAGTACTATCATGAAAGATGGTATTGAAAGTTGGGAGGGGAGTTGGTTTCTAATTCATCTAAGAAAAAGAATGAGGTGTAGCTGAACCATCATAGGCCACTGATCAGCAGATAAATATCAATGTTATAAGCCTCAATATCATTAGGGACAATCCTTTCCACTTGAGTGCGAATCATCTTTAATGGCAGTCAGCATGGACATTAAACTTTGGAAATAAACAGAAGATTCTCCAGTACTTTTCACTGATGATGGAATGAAGACATCAGGCAATAAATTAATATGGAAATAAAACTTGTTGAATTGATTTAGCCAAGACAGTCACATGCTACCCTGGGTATATTCAACAAATGGCAACGGATAGATCAGAAGTCATAGAAGACTGATTGATTCTGTCAGAAATAGTATCAAGTGAAAACAGCCAGATTTATGAACTGGACAAGAGACAGATGAGTGATCGTGGCTATCACGAGGCCTCCAATGAAGTGGTCTTAGGTGAAAACTGGATTGGAGATGAAGATGATGATTACTGTCCTTAAATGCAGGTCAAGTATTAACCCACAATGTGCTGTCACCCATCTCCATTGCAATTAAGTGCAGAAAATTCAACAGAACAAATAAGTCTCCTCTATACTTGGACATGCCCAACAGAAGGATTGAAATTGCTATGAATATATTCCCATCCCTAAAAGGTAATACATGCAGAAAATGATGGTGTTGGATAAAAACAAGTATGCTTCCATCCTGGCAGAAACACTCAAAATGCCAAATATTCTAATTTTGATTGTGGAAATGAAAATCAGGAGAGATGTACAATGGGCATCTCAATCGATAGTGACCATTTTGCACCATCACCCAAAGTCAAAATAGTTCTCACTCTTTCTAACACATTGTCATGCTGTGGTCGCTAACCCTATTCGAGGAGATAACCAGGAGAGTCGATAAGGGCAGTACGTATGATGAAGTGTATATGGATTTTAGCAAAGCTTTTGATAAGGTCCCACATGGCAGACCGGTCACGAAAGTAGAAGCTCATGGGATCCAGGGTAAAGTGTCAAGTTGGATCCAAAATTGACTGAGGCATGAAGCAAAGGGTAATGGACGATGGGTGTTTTTGTGACTGGAAGGCTGTATCCAGTAGGGTTCCTCAGGGCTCAGTGCTGGGTCCTTTGCTTTTTGTGGTATGTAATCACTGACTTGGACTTGAATGTTAGGGATATGATTAAGAAGTTTGCAGATGACACAAAAATAGGCTGTGTGGTTGATAATGAAGAAGAAAGCTGCAGATTGCAGGAAGATATCAATATACTGGTCAGGTGGGCAGAACAGTTGCAAATAGAATTTGTCATGTGTGTATGCTTGGGGTTACTAGCCACCAGGTGGTGCGACTGTCAGAGGTCATTGGGCTGTACGCACGTGTGTGCAGCCCAGGTAAAATAGGCAAGCCATCATGTAATGTAATCACTTTGGGCCCTAATAAAGCAGAGCCAGGTTTGTGCCTGTGTTAGTTTACAGTATTCAGTCTATTTAGTTATTACATACATAACATTTGGCGGCGAGGTAACTTAAGAACCTTCGCATGCACAAATGAGCACAATTGGAATTCTGGAGAGATTCGTGGAGGGAGAGGACGGGACAGATTTTGTAGCTCGCCTGGACCAGTACTTCGTGGCAAACAAAATGGATAAACCCACTGACGCAGTTAGGCGCAGGGCGGTCTTTGTCACGGTTTGCAGTCCTAAAATCTATGGACTCATAAAGAATCTTCTCTCGCCTGCAAATCCAAAGGACAAGGACTATGAGGAATTGTGTGCTCTGGTACGTGACCCTCTCAAACCAGAAGAAGGCATCATCATCTCACGATATCGATTCTACATGCACGTTTATTATGAGGGCCAGGATGTGTCAAAATTCGTTGCCGACCTAAGACGTCGAGCTGGACCGTGTAAGTTTGAAAACGCATTGGCAGACATGCTGCGGGACTTCATTGTAATCGGCATCAACCACGAGGTGGTCCTGTGTAAGCTACTAGCGACGGAAACGCTGGATTTGATCAAGGCCATCGCGATTGCCCAGGCATACATGATGACGGACAAATAAAGGGACAACAGTTATCATGGGAGACTTTCATCTACATATTGATTGGGCTAACCAAACTGGTAGCAATGCGGTGGAGGAGGATTTCCTGGAGTGTATTAGGGATGGTTTTCTAGACCAATATGTTGATGAACCAACTAGAGAGCTGGCCATCCTAGAATGGGTGATGTGTAATGAGAAGCGACTAATTAGCAATCTTATTGTGCATGGCCCCTTCGGGAAGAGTGACCATAACATGGTAGAATTCTTTATTAAGGTGGAGAGTGACACAGTTAATTCGGAAACTAGGGTCCTGTACTTAAGGAAAGATAACTTCGAGGGTATGAGGCGTGAATTGGCTAGAATAGACTGGCAAATGATACTTAAAGGGTTGACGGTGGATAAACAATGGTAAACATTTAAAGATCACATGGATGAACTTCAGCAATTGTACATCCCTGTCTGGAGTAAAAAGAAAACGGGGAAGGTGGCTCAACCATGGCTAACAAGGGAAATTAAGGATAGTCTTAAAGCCAAGGAAGAGGCATATAATTTGGCTAGAAAAAGCAACAAACCTGAGGACTGGGAGAAATGTAGAATTCAACAAAGGAAGACTAAGGGTGTAATTAAGAGGGGAGAAAATAGTGTATGAGAGGAAGCTTGCAGGGAACATAAAAACTGATTGCAAAAGCTTCTATAAATATGTGAAGAGAAAAAGATTAGTGAACTTAGGTCCCTTGCAATCGGATTCAGTTGAATTTATAATGGGGAACAAGGAAATGGCAGACCAATTGAACAAATACTTCGATTCTGTCTTCACGAAAGAAGACACAAATAACCTTCCGAATGTACTACGAGACAGTGGGCCTAGTGAGAAGGAGGAAATGAAGGATATTCTTATTAGGCGGGAAATTGTGTAAGGGAAATTGATGGAATTGAAGGCCGATAAATCCCCGGGCCCTGATAGCCTGCATCCCAGAGTACTTAAGGAAGTGGCCATAGAAATAGTGGATGCATTGGTGATCATTTTCCAACAGTCTATCGAATCTGGATCAGTTCCTATGGACTGGAGGGTAGCTAATGTAACACCACTTTTTAAAAAAGGAGGGAGAGAGAAAATGGGTAATTATAGACCGGTTAGCCTGACATCAGTAGTGGGGAAAATGTTGGAATCAATCATTCAGGATGAAATAGCAGCGCATTTTGAAAACAGTGACAGGATCGGACCAAGTCAGCATGGATTTATGAAAGGGAAATCACGCTAGACGAATCTTCTGGAATGTTTTGAGGATGTAACTAGCAGAGTGGACAAGGGAGAACCAGTGGATGTGGTGCATTTGGACTTTCAAAAGGCTTTTGACAAGGTCCCGCACAAGAGATTGGTGTGCAAATTCAAAGCGCATGGTATTGGGGGTAATGTACTAACATGGATAGAGAACTGGTTGGCAGACAGGAAGCAGAGAGTCGGGATAAACGGGTCCTTTTCACAATGGCAGGCAGTGAATAGTGGAGTGCCGCAGGGCTCAGTGCTGGGACCCCAGCTCTTTACAATATACATTAACGATTTGGATGAAGGAATTGAGTGTAATATCTCCAAGTTTACGGATGACACTAAACTGGGTGGCGGTGTGAGCTGTGAGGAAGATGCTAAGAGGCTGCAGGGTGACTTGGACAAGTTAGGTGAGTGGGCAAATGCATGGCAGATGTAGTACAATGTGGATAAATGTGAGGTTATCCATTTTGGGGGCAAAAACACAAAGGCAGAATATTATCTGAATGGTGGCAGATTAGGAAACGGGGAGTTGCAACGAGACCTGGGTTCATCAGTCACTGAAAGTGGGCATGCAGGTACAGCAGGCGGTGAAGAAGGCAAATGGTATGTTGGCCTTCATAGCTTGGGGATTTGCGTATAGGAGCAGGGAGGTCTTACTGCAATTGTACAGGGCCTTAGTGAGGACTCACCTGGAATATTGTGTTCAGTTTTGGTTTCCTAATCTGAGGAAGTACGTTCTTGCTATTGAGGGAGTGCAACTTTGGTTCACCAGACTGATTCCAGGGATGGCTGGACTGTCATATGAGGAGAGACTGGATCAACTGGGCCTTTATTCACTGGAGTTTAGAAGGATGAGAGGGGATCTCATAGAAACGTATAAAATTCTGACGGGACTGGACAGGTTGGATGCGGGAAGAATATTCCCGATATTGGGGAAGTTTAGAACCAGGGAACATAATCTTGGGATAAGGGGTAGGCCATTTAGGACTGAGATGAGGCGAAACTTCTTCACTCAGAGAGTTGTTAACCTGTGGAATTCCCTGCCGCAGAGAGTTGTTGATGCCAGTTCATTGGATATATTCAAGAGGGAGTTAGATGTGGCCCTTAAGGCTAAGGGGATCAAGGGGTATAGAGAAAAAGCAGGAAAGTGGTACTGAGGGAATGATCAGCTATGATCTTGTTGAATGGCGGTGCAGGCTCGAAGGGCCGAATGGCCTACTCCTCCACCTATTTTCTATGTTTCTATGTTTCTATGTTACATACTTAAAGCAGATATCATCGGAAAGTCGGAACTCGGCAAGTACTGTAAACAAGTTTGTATCATCGTTTGGCAGAGCTGCACATGGCAGGGCCTACTCAACTGCTTATGCCAAACCTGTGGCTGCCCAAAGTCTGCAACAGGAATGAATCCGATTTCACCATGTTGGCGTTGTGGGGGCAATCATTGGCCTCATCAGTGTCGGTTTAAACAGTACATTTGTAAAGGCTGTTTGAGACTGGGGCATCTCCATCCAACGCATGTGTCCGCAAATGAGCAAGCATGCTGTGACAGACCACGTGAAGGATGATGACCAGTATAGCGCGGACCTGGATATGCAATCCGAGACACCAGAGGAGGAAGTGTCTGGACTGTATTCGTTCCTAGCAAAGAGCCAACCGATAGTGATTAATGTGAAACTTAACGATGTGCCGGTACCGATGGAATTGGACACGGGTGCGAGTCAATCAATAATGAGCCAGAGAACATTCGATACGCTGTGGGATACTAAGGCTGTGAGGCATCAGCAGAGTCCAGTCAATGCCAAGTTGCGTACGTACACCAAAAAACTCACAAAGGTGATTGGCAGTGCAGTTGTCAAGGTGTTGTATGATGGTGTGGTTCATGATTTACCGTTATAGATTGTTCCAGGCAATGGTCCAACACTGTTCAGCAGGAATTGGCTCGAAAAAATCAAATGAAATTGGAACAATATCAAAGCATTATCGTCGGAGGATGATACTCCATGTGCTCAAGCGCTGAACAAGTTCCCTTCGCTGTTTGAACCAGGCATCAGCAATTTAACGGAGGATGAGTATAGGAGCAGGGAGATCTTACTGCAGTTGTACAGAGCCTTGGTGAGGCCACACCTGGAATATTGTGTTCAGTTTTGGTCTCCTAATCTGAGGAAGGACGTTCTTGCTATTGAGGGAGTGCAGCGAAGGTTCACCAGATTGATTCCCGGGATGGCAGGACTGACATATGAGAGACTGGATCAACTGCTTGTATCCACTGGAGTTTAGAAGAATGAGAGGGGATCTCATAGAAACATATAAAATTCTGACGGGATTGGACAGGTTAGAGGCAATGTTGGGGAAGTCCAGAACCAGGGGTCACAGTCTAAGGATAAGGGGTAAGCCATTTAGGACCGAGATGAGGAGAAACTTCTTCACTCAGAGAGTGGTTAACCTGTGGAATTCTCTACCACAGAAAGTTGTTGAGGCCAGTTCGTTAGATATATTCAAAAGGGAGTTAGATATGGCCCTTACAGCCAAAGGGATCAAGGGGTATAGAAAGAAAGCAGGAAAGGGGTACTGAGGTTGAATGATCAGCCATGATTTTATTGAATGGCGGTGCAGGCTCGAAGGGCCGAATGGCCTACTCCTGCACCTAATTTATATGTTTCTATTTTTCTATGTGTCCTTAGTGGTGATTGGTCTGCCATACCCAAACAAATGGGTGATGAGACAAACCTTACAACCGTCGCAAAGATGAACTATCCATTCAGTCAGATTGTTTACTGTGGGGTAATCGTGTTGTTATGCCCAAGAAAGGCAGAGAGAAATTTGTACATGATCTACATAGCACTTATCCTGGTATTGTCAAGATGAAAGCCATTGCCAGGTCTCATTTATGGTGGCCTGGAATTGACTCTAATCTGGAATCATGTGTGCATCAGTGCAACACTTGCATGCAGCTAAGTAAAGCACCAGCGGAATCGCCGCTGAGTCTGTGGTCATGGCCATTTAAACCAGGGTCTACATCAACCTTGCAGGTCCCTTCCTGAGAAAGATGTTTTTAGTTATGATGGATGCATATTCCAAGTGAATAGAGTGTATAATCATGTTATCGAGTACATCCACAGCTACCATTGAGAGTCTTCGTGTCATGTTTGCCACTCATGGTCTGCCGACATCGTTGTAAGCAACAATGAATCTTGCTCCACTAGTCTGGAGTTTCAAGAGTTCATGAAACTCAATGGTATCAAACATGTGAGGTCAGCATCATTCAAACCTGCATCTAATGGTCAAGCAGAGCGTGTTGTCCAAACACTGCTTAAGCACTCCAATGGATTTCTCCACAATATTGCATGTGGCTCTGTGGCTCTCGTTGTATCGCTTCTCAGCTTCGGTGTGGGTGTCACGCAGTGGGGTCATCAGCCAGGTGGCGAGGCCATATCCTTTGTCACCAAGCATCCAGCATTGATCTTGTGGCTGATTATTAAACAAGTCAGATACAGTGCTCTCATGCAGGATGTGAGCATCATGGATGCTGTCCGGAAATTTAGCATTCACTGCCATAATAATTTACTGGTGGTCGACAATGAGTTGCACAATCAGGGAATGGAATCCCTTGCGGTTCCTGAAAACCTCTGCATCCTGAAAAGGTGCCCGTATCATGATGTCCGTACAGTCTATTGCTCCTTGCACCTTGGGGAAGTTAGCAATTCGGTAGAATCCTAAAGCCCTCTCAGTCTGAGCCTCCCTGGTTATAGGGAAGCTGATAACGTCCATCCTGCATGTGTACAGGGCTTCAGTGACCTGTCTAATGCAGCAATGTATGGCATGCTGAGATATACCGCAAATGTCGCCAACTGAGGCCTGAAAAAAACCTGACGCGTTGAATAACAGTGCCATGGTGACTTTGGCCTCGACGGACAGTGTGGTCCTGATGGTGCTGGCAGATATGTCCTAATGAGCTGGCATATCTTACTGATAACATCCTTGTGGAAGCACAGTCTGTGAAGGCAGGTGGTGTCGGGCAAGTTGAGGTAAGACTGCCTCTCTCTGTACTTGCAGGAGGTGTAACGTCTGGTCCTCCTCATCAGTCTGTCACGTCTTACATTGGGCACATGATGCTGTCGAGCGTACCTTCTGCCATTTCAAGTCTACAGCATGTAAGTGGTCATCAAGAGAGGGTGAGAAAGGCTAGGCCCCATTCCAATAGCTCACTGTTTTCCACCGATTGGTCATAAAGAATGAATGTCCCCACGAAGACTCATATTAATATCCAATCGTCAACAGTATGATAAAGATGTTTGTTCAGATGTTCACATCCCCTCCAAAGACCTCTAGAGTACATCCAAACTCCCCAGAGGTTGAAGCAGAGCAGTCATTTAAATAATGCGACATGTGATTTAGAACATGGCATCCATATCACTGTGAGTAGCTTCGGTGAGTTCCACTTTTTCCCGGTGTTTTTTTCGGCGAGCGATATTGTCGGCTAGATATGTGCGAGGTGGCGAAAGTAAATATGGGTAATATACTGGGTGTTAGTTTTGGCAAATGTGATCTTTACGACAAAAAACAGTGGCGGGGTGGTATTATTAAATCTTGGCGTTATTTACGTGCCAAAAGTAACAATGAGCAATATTATGGGCGTTGGGATCGCCCATTCTGATGATTCCGCCCCAAAAAAGTGGCCGGACGGTATTATTTTTTCTCGCCATTACGCACATGCGGAAAGTAATGCTTGGCGATAAGTGACTGAGAAATGGGCATCGGTTTCTTTTTTGTGGTTAAATGGGTGATATCTGGACGTTACATGTCACTTCAGCGTTAAAATGGACGTTAAGTGGGCGTTGTGCATACAAAAATAATGGAATCTCTAGCCCATCATGAGGGTAATCTATGTGTGGAGGTGGAAGACGTCAGTATTGTTATGTATGCAACACCTTGTAACCAGCATTCTACCGCCACCAGAGGGCACATCAGTTGGAGCCCTGTATATAAGCAGGCCTCCCATGCTGTGCCAGCACTCTGGAGCCAGAATAAAGAGACTAATGTCACACATACTCAAGTCTACAGTACTCAGCCACATTGCTTTATTTGATACATAACAACTGGCGACGAGTAATAGATAATGAACCATCACGTGAAAATGCAGAGAACTGTTGGTATCCTGGAGAAATTCTCAGAAGGTGATGATTGGGAAGCCTTCGTGGAGCGACTCGACCAATACTTCATGGCCAATGAGCTGGAAGGGAATGAGAACGCAACCAAATGAAGGGCGATCCTCCTCACCGTCTGCGGGGCAACAACCTATGGCCTCATGAAGAATCTTCTTGCTCCGGTGAAACCAACAACCAAATCGTATGAAGATCTGTGTACGCTGGTCTGGGAGCATCTAAATCCGAAGGAGAGCATTCTGATGTCAAGGTATCGATTTTATACATGTCAACGGTCTGAAGGCCAGGAAGTGGCGAGCTACGTTGCCGAACTATGGCTCCTTGCAGGACATTGTGAATTCGGTAGATTCCTGGAGCAAATGCTAAGAGACTTTTTTGTGCTGGGCATTGGCCATGAGGTTATCCTTCGTAAACTATTGACTGTTGAAACACCGAACCTGAGCAAAGCCATAACGGTAGCCCAGGCATTTATGTCCACCAGCAATAACACCTAACAAATTTTGCATCAGCAAGCACTATACACAAAGTAGCATCGTTTTCAGGCAGGAATTCATATGGCAGAACGTACACGCCTGCAGCTGCACGACCTCAGATGACTCAGAGTCCACCATCAAGTGTGAATGCGAGGCAATTAGCACCTTGTTGGCGCTGCGGAGGTGATCATCGAGTCCATCAATGCCGCTTCAAACACTATGCGTGCAAAGGCCGTGGAACAATGGGACACCTCCAGCGAATGTGCAGACGAGCTGCAAACCCTGCAAACCACCACGTTGCAGAGGAAGACTGATCCATGATGGATCAAACTGAACTGGAGACTCGAACTGAAGAGGCAGAAGTGTACGGGGTACACACCTTCACCATGAAATATCCACCGATCATGTTAAAAGTTGAACTGAACGGAATTCCAGTATCCATGGAACTGGACACGGGTGCGAGTCATTCATGAGCAAAAAGGCCTTTGAGAGGCTGTGGTGCAACAAGGCACAAAGGCCCAAGCTGAGCCTTATTCATACCAAACTGAGAACTTACACTAAAGAGCTGATCCCTGTAATTGGCAGTGCAGCAGTAAAAGTCCCCTATGATGGAGGAGTGCACGAACTACCACTATGGATTGTACCAGGAGATGGCCCCACACTGTTTGGCAGAAGCTGGCTGGGAAAAATCTGCTGGAACTGGGATGACATCCGAGCGCTTTCGTCCATCGACGACGCCTCATGTGCCCAGGTTTTGAACAAGTTCCCATCATTATTTTGAGCCAGGCATCGGAAATTTCTCTGGGGCGAAGGTGCAGATCCACTTGGTTCCCGGTACACGACCCATCCACCACAAGGCACGTGCGGTGCCATACATGATGCGAGAGAAAGTGGAGATCGAGCTGGACAGGCTGCAACAAGAGGGCATCATCGCTCCGGTTGAGTTCAACGAATGGCCAGTCCGATTGTTCCGGTTCTTAAAGGCATTGGCACAGTCAGAATTTGTGGGAACTATAAAGTAACGATTAACTGTTTTTCGCTGCAGGGCCAGTACCCGCTACCCAAGGCAGACGACCTATTTGCGACGCTGGCAGGAGGGGAGACATTCACCAAGTTGGACCTGACCTCGGCCTACATGATGCAGGAGCTGACGGAATCTTCGAAAGGCCTCACCTGCATCAACACGCACAAAGGTCTGTTCATCTACAATAGATGCACATTTGGGATTCGATCGGCCCCGGCTATTTTTCAAAGGAACATGGAAAGTTTGCTAAAGTCGATTCCGTGGTTTTCCAGGACGACATATTGATCACAGGTCGGGACACCATCGAACACTTGCAGAACCTGGAAGAGGTTCTAAGTCGGCTAGATCATGTGGGACTCAGGTTGAAACGCTTGAAGTGTGTTTTCCTAGCACCAGAGGTCAAGTTCTTAGGGAGAAGAATCACGGCAGACGGCATCAGACCCACCGATGCCAAGACGGAGGCCATCAAGAACGCGCCAAGAGCACAGAACGTGACGGAGCTGCAGTCGTTCCTGGGACTCCTCAATTATTTTGGTAATTTCCTACCTGGTTAAGCACCTTGCTAGAAGCTCTACATGTGTTGCTACACAAGGGAGATGACTGGGTATGGGGGAAATCGCAAGAGACTGCTTTTGAGAAAGTCAGAAATCTGTTATGTTCCAACAAACTTCTTGTTCTGTATGACCCATGTAAATGTTTAGTGCTAGCTTGCGATGCGTCTTCGTACGGGGTCAGGTGTGTGTTACAGCAAGCAAATGAATCGGGAACATTACAACCGGTCGCTTATGCGCCCAGGAGTTTGTCCAAGGCCGAAAGGGCCTACAGCATGATTGAAAAAGAAGCTCTGGTATGCGTTTACGGGGTGAAAAAAATGCACCAGTGTCTGTTTGGGCTTAGGTTCGAGTTAGAAACTGACCATAAGCCGCTCATATCATTATTCTCAGAGAGCAAAGGTATTAATACCAATGCCTCTGCTCGCATCCAAAGATGAAAGAAATTGAAAGGTGATGTTACAGCTAAGGGGGTAAGTGATTGGCTGGTGATTGGTAAGTAGTTTTTCTTTTTCTTTTATCAGCAAGTAACATTTAGCATTGTTGTTGTCAATTTAAGTTTATCAAAGATAAAGTCATGACAGGAGAGCTCGGACATGTGTTATGCTCCTCCTGTACTATGTGGGAAGTCAGGGACGCTTCCAGTGTCCCTGGCGACTACGTGTGCGGGAAGTGCATCCGCCTGCAGCTCCTGACTGACCGCATTGCGGCACTGGAGCTGCGGGTGGATGAACTCTGGAGCATCCACGATGCTGAGAATGACGTGAATACCACGTTTAGTGAGTTGGTCTTACCGCAGGTAAAGGGTACACAGCCAGATAGGGAATGAATGACCACCAGGAAGAGCAGTGCAAGGAAGGTAGTGCAGGGTCCCCTGCGGTCATCCCCCTGCAAAACAGATACACCGCTTTGGCACTGTTGAGGGGGATGACTCATCAGGGGAGGGCAGCAGCAGCCAAGTTCATGGCACCGTGGGTGGCTCTGCTGCACAGGAGGGCAGGAAAAACAATGGGAGAGCTATAGTGATAGGGGATTCAATTATAAGGGGAATAGATAAACGTATGGATGGTATGTTGCCTCTCTGGTGCAAGGGTCAAGGATGTCTCGGAGCGGTTGCAGGGCATTCTGAAAAGGGAGGGTGAACAGTCAGTTGTCGTAGTCCATATAGGTACCAACGAGAAAGGTAAAAAATTGGATGAGGTCCGACAAGACGAATTTAGGGAGCTAGGAAGTAAATTAAAAAGTAGGACCTCAAAAGTAGTAATCTCAGGATTGCTACCAGTGCCACGTGCTAGTCAGAGTAGGAATCGCACAATAGCTCAGATGAATACGTGGCTTGAGGAGTGGTGCACAAGGGAGGGATTCAAATTCCTGGGACATTGGAACTGGTTCTGGGGGTGGTGGGACCAGTACAAACCGGACGGTCTGCACCTGGGCAGGATCGGAACCAATGTCCTTGGGGGAGTGTTTGCTAGTTCTGTTGGGGAGGAGTTAAACTAATATGGCAGGGGGATGGGAACCTATGCAGGGAGACAGAGGGAAGTAGGATGGGGGCAGAAACAAAAGATAGAAAGAAGAAAAATAAAAGTGGAGGGCAGAGAAACCTAAGGCAAAAAGCAAAAATGGCCACATTACACCAAAATTCAAAAGGGGCAAAGAGTGTTAGAAAGACAAGCCTGAAGGCTTTGTGCCTCTATGCGAGAAGTATTCGGAACAAGGTGGACGAATTAACTGCGCAGATAGTAGTTAACGGGTATGATGTAATTGGCATCACGGAGACATGGCTCCAGGGTGACCAAGGCTGGGAACTCAACATCCAGGGGTATTCAAAATTTACGAAGGATAGACAGAAAGGAAAAGGAGGTGGGGTGGCATTGCTGGTTAAAGAGGAAATGAATGCAATAGTAAGAAAGGATATTAGCTTGGATGATGTGGAATCGGTATGGGTGGAGCTACAGAATACCAAGGGGCAGAAAACACTCGTGGGAGTTGTGTACAGACCACCAAACAGTAGTAGTAGATTGGGGACAGCATCAAACAAGAAATCAGGGATGCATGCAATAAAGGTACAGCAGTTATCATGGGTGACTTTAATCTACACATAGATTGGGCTAACCAAACTGTTGGCAATGCGGTGGAGGAGGATTTTCTGAAGTGTATTTGGGATGGTTTTCGAGACCAATATGTTGAGGAACCAACTAGGGAGCTGGCCATCCTAGACTGGGTGATGTGGAATGAGAAAGGACTAATTAGCAATCTTGTTGTGCGAGGCCCCTTGTGGAAGAGTCACCATAACATGGTAGAATTCTTTATTAAGATGGAAAGTGATACAGTTAATCCAGAAACTAGGGTCCTGAACTTAAGGAAAGGTAACTTCAATGGTATGAGATGTGAATTGGCTAGAATAGACTGGCAAATGATACTGAAAGGGTTGATGGTGATAGGCAATGGCAGACATTTAAAGATCACATGGATGAACTTCAGCAATTGTACATCCCTGTCTGGAGTAAAAATAAAACGGGGAAGGTGGCTCAACCGTGGCTAACAAGGGAAATTAAGGATAGTGTTAAATCCAAGGAAGAGGCATATAAATTGGCCAGAAAAAGCAACAAACATGAGGACTGGGAGAAATTTAGAATTCAGCAGAGGAGGACAAAGGGTTTAATTAAGAAGGGGAAAATAGAGTACGAGAAGAAGCTTGCCAGGAACATAAAAACTGACTGCAAAAGCTTCTATAGATATGTGAAGAGAAAAAGATTAGTGAAGACAAACGTAGGTCCCTTTCAGTCGGATTCAGGTGAATTTATAATAGGGAACAAAGAAATGGCAGACCAATTGAACAAATACTTTGGTTCTGTCTTCACGAAGGAAAACACAAATAACCTTCCGGAAGTACTAGGGGACCGATGGTCTAGTGAGAAGGAGGAACTGAAGGATATCCTTATAAAGCGGGAAATTGTGTTAGGGAAATTGATGGGATTGAAAGCCAATAAATCCCCAGAGCCTGATAGTCTGCATCCCAGTGTACTTAAGGAAGTGGCCCTAGAAATAGTGGATGCATTGGTGATCATTTTCCAACAGACTATCGATTCTGGATCAGTTCCTATGGACTGGAGGGTAGTTGATGTAACTTCACTTTTTAAAAAGGGAGGGAAAGAGAAAGCGGGTAATTATAGACCGGTTAGCCTGACATCGGTAGTGGGGAAAATGTTGGAATCAATTATTAAGGATGAAATAGCAGCGCATTTGGAAAACAGTGACAGGATCGGTCCAAGTCAGCATGGATTTACGATGGGGAAATCAGGCTTGACAAATCTTCTGGAATTTTTTGAGGATGTAACTAGTAAAGTGGACAAGGGAGAACCAGTGGATGTGGTGTATTTGGACTTTCAAAAGGCTTTTGACAAGGTCCCACACAAGAGATTGGTGTGCAAAATCAAATCACATGGTATTGGAGTTAATATACTGACGTGGATAGAGAACTGGTTGGCAGACAGGAAGCAGTGAGTCGGGATTAAAGGGTCCTTTTCAGAATTGCAGGCAGTGACTAGTGGAGTGCCGCAGGGCTCAGTGCTGGGACGCCATCTCTTTACAATATACATCAATGATTTGGATGAAGGAATTGCGTGTAATATCTTCAAGTTTGCAGATGACACTAAACTGGGTGGCGGTGTAAGCTGTGAGGGGGATGCTAAGAGGCTGCAGGATGACTTGGACAGGTTAGGTGAGTGGGCAAATGCATGGCAGATGCAGTATAATGTGGATAAATGTGAGGTTATCCACTTTGGGGGCAAAAACGCAAAGACAGAATATTATCTGAATGGCGGCAGATTAGGAAAAGGGGAGGTGCAACGAGACTTGGGTGTTATGGTTCATCAGTCATTGAAAGTTGGCATGCAGGTACAGCAGGCGGTGAAGAAAGCAAATGGTATGTTGGCCTTCATAGCTAGGGGATTTGAGTATAGGAGCAGGGAGGTCTTACTGCAGTTGTACAGGGCCGTGGTGAGGCCTCACCTTGAATATTGTGTTCAGTTTTGGTCTCCTAATCTGAGGAAGGACGTTCTTGCTATTGAGGGAGTGCAGCGAAGGTTCACCAGACTGATTCCAGGGATGGCAGGACTGACATATGAGGAGAGATTGGATCAACTGGACCTTTATACAGTGGAGTTTAGAAGGATGAGGGGGGATCTCATAGAAACATATAAGATTCTGACAGGACTGGACAGGTTAGATGCGGATAGAATGTTCCCGATGTTGGGAAAGTCCAGAACCAGGGGACACAGGGGACACAGAACCAGGGGACATAGGAGTAGGCCATTTAAGACTGAGATGAGGAGAAACTTCTTCACTCAGAGAGTTGTTAACCTGTGGAATTCCCTGCCGCAGAGAGTTGTTGATGCCAGTTCATTGGATATATTCAAGAGGGAGTTGGATATGGCCCTTACGGCTAAGGTGATCAAGGGATATGGAGAGAAAGCAGGAAAGGGGTACTGAGGGAATGATCAGCCATGATCTTATTGAATGGTGGTGCAGGCTCGAAGGGCCAAATGGCCTACTCCTGCACCTATTTTCTATGTTTCTATGTTTCTATGGGCACTCACGCTGGCTGCATATAACTATGTAATTCGCCACAGGCCAGACACAGAGAACTGTGCTGATGCTCTCAGTTGGCTACCATTGTCCACCATCGGGGTGGAAATGGCACAGTCTGCAGACTCGCTCTTGGTGATGGATGCATTCGAAACCACAAAGTCACCCGTTACGGCCTGCCAGATCAGCACCTGGACCAGCCAGGATCCTTTACTGTCCCTTGTAAAAAACTGTGTCCTCCATGGGAGCTGGTCCAGCGGAGGTGCATGAAGAGATCAAGCCATTCCAGTGGCGCAAAGACGAAATATCCATACAGATGGACTGTCTTTTGTGGGGTAATCGCATGGTTTTGCCTAAGAAAGGCAGGGATACGTTTATACGTGACCTACACAGTACCCACCCAGGCATAGTAATGATGAAAGCTATAGCCAGATCCCATGTGTGGTGGCCCGTCATTGATTCAGACTTGCTCTCAACTGAGCAATGCACCCAGGGAGGCACCGCTAAGTTTCTGGTCATGGCCCTCCAAACCGTGGTCTAGGATCCACGTTAACTTTGCTGGCCAGTTTCTAGTCAGAATGTTTTTGGTTGTTGTGGATGCTTATTCAAAATGGATTGAGTGTGTAATAATGTCTGTAAGAACGTCCACTGCCACCATCGAAAGCCTATGAGACATGTTTGCCACGCACGGCCTGCCTGATGTCCTTATCAGCGACAATGGGCCGTGCTTCACCAGCGCTGAATTCAAGGAATTCATGACCCGCAATGGGATCAAGCATGTCACATCTGCCCCGTTCAAGCCCGCATCTAATGGCCAGGCAGAACGGGCAGTCCAAATCATCAAGCAAAGCTTGAAGCACGTGTCGGAAGGCTCCCTGCAGACCCACCTGTCCCGAATCCTGCTCAGTTACCGCACAAGACCCCACTCGCTCACCGGGCTTCCCCCTGCCGAACTGCTCATGAAAAGGGCATTCAAAACAAGGCTCTCTCTATTCCATCCTGATCTCCATGATCATGTCGAGGGCAGGCGGCATCAACAAAGCATGTACCATGATCATGCAAATTTGTCACGCAATATTGAAGTCTGTATTTTACTCAACTATGGACACGGTCCCAAATGGCTTGTTGGCACTTTCGTAGCCAAAGAAGGGAGTAGGAGTTTTGAGGTCAAACTTGCAAATGGACTAACTTGCAGAAAGCATTTGGACCAAACCAAACTGCGATTCACAGACAGCCACGAGCAACCTGAAGAGGACACCACCAATTTCGACCCTCCGATACACACACAAGTGGCAACTGACATCACGGTTGACCACGAAGCTGAACTCATCATCCCCAGCAGCCCAGCAAGGCCAGCTGCGCAGCAGCCCAGCGAAGGCCCAACCAACTCACCTGCACCTGTGTTTGTACCGAGATGATCGACTAGGGAGCGGAAAGCCCCAGATTGTCTCACCATGTAAATAAGTGTACTATTGACTTTGCGGGGGAGTGATGTTATGTATGCAACACCCTGTAACCAGCATTCTACCTCCACCAGAGAGCGCATCTTTTGGAGTCTCAAGGGATCCCAGCATCCCTTGGGAGCACTGCATATAAGCAGGCCTTCCATGCTGTGCCAGCAGTCTGGAGTCAGAATAATGAGACTAAGGTCACACTTACTCAAGTCTACAGTACTCAGTCACATTGCTTTATTTGAGACATAATAGGTATGGTTCTTAATGAATACTTTGCATCTATTTTCACAAAAGAGAGGGGTGATGCAGACACTGCTATTGGGGAGGAGGAGTATGAAATATTAGATGAAATAAACATAGTCAGAGAGGAGGTATTAAGGGGGTTAGCAGCTTTGAAAGTGGTTAATTCCCTCGGCCTGGATGAAATGTATCCTGGGCTGATAAGAGAAGCAAAAGAGGAAATAGCAGAGGCTTTGACATCATTTTCCAATTCTCTTTGGCTGCAGGTGTGGTGCCAGAGAACTGTAGGACTGCTAATGTGGTATCTTTGTTTAAGAATGGAGAAAGGGATAGACCGAGTAATCACAGGCCAGTCAACCCAACCTCAGTATTGGGAAAATTATTGGAAAAATTCCTGAAGGACAGGATAAATCTACATTTAGAAAAACATGGATTAATCAGGGACAGATTTGTTAAGGGAAGGTCGTGTCTGACTAACTTGATTGCATTTTTCGAGGCGGTAACCAGGAGGGTTGATTAGGGCAGTGCATATGATGTATATGGATTTTAGCAAAACTTTTGATATAGTCCCACATGGTAAACTGGTCACAAAAGTAAAAGTCTATGGGATCCAGGGCAAAGTGTCAAGTTGGATCCAAAATTGGCTCAGAGGCAGGGACATAAGAACATAACAAATAGGAGCAGGAGTAGGCCATACGGCCCCTCGAGCCTACTCCACCATTTAATAAGATCATGGCTGATCTGATCATGGACTCAGCTCCACTTCCCCTCCCGCTCCCCATAACCCTTTATTCCCATAATGCTCAAAAATCTGTCCATCTCCGCCTTCTATCTCTGGAAGAAGAGGCTGAGTTCTTTAGAGGATCGGGGTGGGGATGATGGGACCGAGCAAACCATGGAACTGTGGATGGAGTGGGATCGATAGGCCGAGTGGCCTTCACTGGGTCTGGGCCCCAGGTTCTAACTGCGTATCAGTGCTCGGGGGTGGGGGGGAAGGGGGGAGAGGGAGGCAAAGGGTAATGGTTGATGGGTGTTTTTGTGACTGGAAGGATGTTTCCAATGGGGTTCCGCAGGGCTCAGTACTAGGTCACTTGCTTTGTGTGATATATATCAATGATCTAGACTTGAATATAGGGGGTATGATTAAGAAGTTTGCAAATGATACAAAAATAGGCTATGAGGTTGATAATGAAGAAGAAAGCTGCGGACTGCAGGAAGATATCAATGAACTGGTCAGGTGGACAGAACAGTGGCAAATGGAATTTAATCCAGAGAAATGCAGGTAATGCATTTGGGGAGGGCTAACAAGGAAAGGGAATACACATTAAATGGTAGGAGACTGAGAAGTGTAGAGGAACAAAGGGACCTGGGAGTGCATGTCCACAGATCCCTGAAGGTAACAGGCCAGTTAGATAAGGTGGTTAAGAAGGCTTACGGAATGCTTGCTTTATTAGCCGAGGCATAGAATATAAGAGCAGGGGAGGTTATGTTTGAAGTGTATAAAACACTGATTATGTCTCAGCTGGAGTACTGCGTGCAGTTCTGGTCACCGCGGGGTGATTACACTGGAGAGGGTACAGAAGAGATTTACGAGGATGTTACCGGGAGTGGAGAATCTTAGCTAAGAGGACAAATTGGATAAGCTGGGTTTGTTTTCCTTGGAACAGAGGAGGCTGAGGGCAGACTTCATTGAGGTGTATAAAATTATGAGGGACCTACATATAGAGGATAGAAAGGGCCTATTTCCCTTAGCAGAGGGGGTCAACAACCATGGGGCATAAATTTAAAGTAATTGGTCGAAGGTTTAGAGGGGATTTGAGGGGAAATTTCTTCACGCAGAGAGTTGTGGGGGTCTGAAACTCACTGCCTGTAAGGGTGGTAGATGCAGAAACCCTCGTCACATTTAAAAAGTACTTGGATGTGCACCTGAATTGCTGTAACCTGCAGGGTTATGGACCTAGACTTGAAAAGTGGGATTAGGCTGGATAGCCTCTTGTTGGCCAGCACGGGCACGATGGGCCGAAATGGCCTCGTGCTGTGCTGTAAACTTCTATGATTCTATGAGGGGAGACCTGATTGAGGTGTATAAAATTATGAGGGGCCTGGATAGAGTGGATAGGAAGGACCTGTTTCCTTTGGCAGAGGGATCAACAACCAGGGGACATGGATTTATAGTAATTGCAGGGAGGTTTGGGGAGATATGAGGGGAAATTTCTTCACCCAGAGGGTAGTAGGGATCTGGAACTCACTGCCTGAAAGGGTGGTAGAGGCAGAAACCCTCACCACATTTCAAAAATACTTGGATGTGCACTTGAAGTGCCGTAACCTACAGGGCTATGGACCAAGAGTTGGAAAGTGGGATTAGGCTGGATAGCTGTTGGTGGGCTGGTGTATACTCGGTGGTCTGAAATGGCTTCCTTCCATACTGTAAATTTCTATGATTCTATGATTCTGATTGTATTCCTCTGGTACCTTTGTCTTTGATCTCATCTGTAGTGATCCTTATGAAATATCATGAACCAAAATGATTAGTTTACATGGTGTTTCACATGATGCAAGTCAAATATACTGTAAGAATTCAGTTCGAATCGCATCCTTACTTCTCACCTCTGCAGTGCTGCTTATCATTGCTCATAAACATTGCAGAAGGTAACTTTGAGCTAATACTTGAGCTCAGAACTTAGTTAGGAGATGAGTAACTACCTTGACTCAAGTAAAAAGACAAATAAATGGAGATGTCAACTGAGGTTCTTTAGTTGAGTATCTAACAACGATAATTTAGAATTCCATCAAGGGAGACAGCATGGAACAAAAAAAGAAAGAGCTCAGGAAACTGGCTGCACAGCCAAATTGAAAATAATATGTTCCTCCTCTTGCTGATCCAAGCTCAAGCTCAAGCTCAGAAAAGGAAAAATACACAACCAGTTTCAATTTAACTGCTCTATATGTTATGTAACACAGAATGTACCTTACACTGAACACCTTACCTGTACACCAGAGGGTGCTGCTGCTGGAGACCTAAGGGCAAATAAAGGACTACGATACCCTGCCTCGTGGAGTCATTACCAAAGGTGTCTACATACAGAACAACTGCTGATGGGGTCATGAACTACATGCTCAGCATGTCGAATCTCAGCAACTTTCAGCAATTTACCGATGGGGAAGATTGGGACATTTTTGTAGAAAGATTGGAACATTTCTTCATAGCCAATGACCTGGATGGGGACACACCGGCTACACGACCGAAAAAGCGCAGAGCCATCCTGCTTAGCAGTTGTGAGCCCACCATCCATTGACTCATCAGGGACTTGTTAGCCCCGGAGAAGATAACCACCAAGAGCTATGAGGAACTTGTAATACTAATACAGGAACAACTAAAACCAAAAGAAAGCATCCTCACAGCCATGCACCGGTTCTACACTTACCGGCGACCCGAAGGCCAAGAAATTACGAAGTATGCTGCACACTTAAGAAGACTATCTGCACCGTGTGACTTTGGAGACCACCTTAATGAAGCACTAAGGGACATATTTGTCATCGGAATCAGCCACGAGGGCCTCCTACACAAATTTCTCTCTGCGGACATCACAGTCACCCTGCAGAAAGCAATTCAAGTGAGCCAGGCTTACATGGTTTCAGCTGACGACTCCAGGCGAATACTGACCCAGGACTCTAAACTGGCGAGCGCAGTGCACCGCATGACTACTTCTAAAGGCAGAAATGCTGCCCCGAGTCCCGCAACCCTGAGACCGCCACATAGGGCAAACCGGATGGCGCTGTGGAGGAAACTACAGGGCCCACCAGTGTCGCTACAAAGACTATACATGCAAAGGCTGCAAAGAAAAAGGGCACCTTCAGAGAATGTGCAGAAAAAGTTTTACTCACCGTGTCAACAAAGAGTTGGCTGATCACCGGGGCTCCGACACAGATGAAGCTGAAGCTGCTCAACCCCTGGAAGAAGAGTATGGAATTTATTCCTGCTTCACCGAAAGTTCTCCGTGGATGATGGAAGTAGGCATCGACGGGGTCCCAGTTTCCATGGAGATCGACACAGGGTGAGCCAGTCTGTGATTAGCCAAACGACCTTTGAAAAAATTTGGATGAATCCCGCCACTCGACCAAAACTGTGTCCTGTCGAAGCGATGCTGCTCACCTACACCAAGGGTAAAATCCAAATCGTTGGCAGCGTGGACGTCCAGGTCTCCCAGGGCAGTGTGTTGAACAGACTCCCCCTGTGGATCATTGCCGGCGATGATCCCACGCTGCTGGGAAGGAATTGGATGAACCCGGTCGACGTGGTGACGGCCTCCGGGCTCCAGCAATCAACATCGAACATGGATCCATCGCTGCATCTAGAGATCCGACTATCCAGCTCGACTGCGTGGCGAAATCTCCAGGACCACACCGTGGCAAAATCTCCAGGACTGAAAACCCAAACTTCTCCTTCCGGGCCGGGGCAGAACTCCAAGAGGCGAAAATCATCGAGAAAGTTAGACTCCTGACGTCCATGGCCGAACCTGAGGAAGAAAAGACCACCACAGCCTATGTGGAGAGCCAGAAGATGGCGGCTGCACCACGAGGAGAAGAACCTGCAATCAAAATGGCCACGACCAGACCACGAGGGGCAGTGTTGGAGGAGTGACATGTGACACCGAGTGGCCAATCGGATTGGAAGGCTCCCTTAAAGGAGACCAGTAACCAAAAAAATTTAAAGGGACAGTTTCAACTTAAAGATGACAGGGACTTTAAAGCTAAAAATGCAATAAAAGGGTGCAAGTATGATAATGTAACCTCAAATTGTGATGCTGGTGTAACTAACGTGAAAAATGAAATGAATGCTTGTGTAAGTAAGGTTAGGAACAAGCTTGTTATGTGTGATGATTATGACTGAGAGTTTGAAATGTCTAATGTAACCATGTCTGGTGAGACCATGATACCAAAAAGGGATGCAAATGCTGTTATTAACAATGTAAAGGCAGTCAATAATGTAGACTCGACTATGTATGACCAGGGCCATGGTATCATGTATACAGGTAGAACACTGTTAAAGGACACTGGGTTCTACAGGGACCATGCAAATGCTAGAGGAATCCCCCCGTGGGAGATCCCAGGTCCAGCTGACTACCAGATCATGTAGCCTGGACCTTTGGAAATAGTGTGATGCCCCAGTAAGAACACACACACACCCAGTGGGAGCAGACCCACTACAGGGACAGTGGTCAATGGGCAGCACAGGCCAATACCCTCTAGCTTTCCTGGCAAACCCTGGGATAACCAGACTCTCATCCCAATTGGAGGACAAGGAGCCCACACACCACCACACACTCACACACACCACAGAGCATGGACCCTACCCACTTCTCCAATGGTTACCCCACTGAGGGATCCCACAACAGTGGCACCCACATGGTCTGTGTGAGAGGGGGGGGAAATGCATGAGGCCAGCCTCAAGCACAGGGATCACACCTGGCACCCACACAACCCTCACCACAACCTCCTATAACCCACTACTGATCACCTCCCAAGATCATTACAATAAGGGCTTGAAAAATGCTTAGGGGGGAGTGTTGTTATATATGCATGCTTGTATTGTTATATGATGTCTGTAACACTGAATGTACCTTCACCCTGTACACGCCTTACCTTCTACACCAGAGGGTGCTGCTGCTGGAGACCTAAGGCACACTATGCATAATACTATGCAGAGCTTTTCTGAATATATGCAGAAAACTGCCTGTAGAGTGCTTATAAATTCTAGAGTAAACTGGTAAATATTTGGCAGCGAAAACAAATAAAGGTTATGGAAGACAGGTGGAAACCAGGCAGTTGGGCAGATGCACTCAAGTGCGTTACATAACCACACTGCTCCTGCTGCATTAGGATTTTAAAATGCCTGATTTTTTTCAGGCACTTAAAACAGGCAGAAGCATTGTACATTTATTTAAGTTGGGGTCTTGTTAAGTTAATAAGGCCCCAATGTCATCTGACATCCGGCAGCTATAATCAGTCAAAGTTTCCCCCACCAGGATGCTTTCTCGCTCAGGAGTTAAAATTACCACTTATGTTTTGAACTTTGACAATAACCTATTCCACACCTTGCATTCTTATCTTACTATGATAGTCTTTTGAATGAATTTGTAGAACTCACTAAGTCAACTTATAATGGGTTTCTACCATCATCATGCCCCAACTATAACTCCAAGGCACATTCGGAGCAGTGGGGGTGGGGTTTGATATCAGGTGGAAAAGCTGGAAGTCATTTCAGCGCATCGGTCTGTGGTGTTTTAACGGAGCCACCTCATTATAGCACGACCTCAATTTGAGTATTTCAAGAGCCAATCCAAAGATGGAATTTGAAGGAGTAAGTAGTTTCATGATGGACTCAGGACGGTCAAGGGTGACAGACGTAAATATCAGCAACGCACATGTCATACACCACCCAGTCATGTTGACTTGATTTCATCAGCGAGTGAAAAATTATCATCTTCATAACGCTAACATTTTTACCCTCCCAGTACTAATTCATATCTTTTCCCTCTGCCAGAGCCTTCATAGCAGGAGTCCATGGACCTTGTGGATGACGAAACCTCTGAGGAGCTGATTCCTTCTGAGGGTGCATTGCAACAAGACTCAAGCCAATCCGGCCCCAGTGCAGATATTCATTCGCACTTTGCTGGGTCCTGTTAGGCAGTTAGTTGGGATTTCACCTGGTGACTCACTGCTTACAAGTGAGAATGAGCACACAGTGGTGGATGGGACAGCTGTGGTGAATCTGCGTCAGAGGGGTCTCTCCAAGCTCCGTTCAACTAGATGCAGATGCTGAACCCTGATGCCATTAAAGGATAATCATCGAAGGGCATCTGCAACATACTGGCAGGCCTTCCAAGCACACTGTCCACAATTGCAGAGATAATGGAGGAGCATAGCTCAAACATGAGTGGGTTGATATCACAGGGCATTGTGAGGATGACTTCTTCCTTGGATAGATTGGCCAACTCCGTGGAACATCAATCGCAATAATCTGGATGCTAACATGTCTTGCACCTTAAATAGGATGACAGATACCTTAGCCTTGGCCTTACAGCATGTCACTGATCTGCACCAAGCTGCTCTTCAGCAGAGTGGTAGAAGTGAAGTGTGGCTGGCCCATGAGAGCGATAATGGCGAACGGCGACATGGAAGTGGGAACTCCACTCAAAGCGCTCCCACTTCTCACCCATTGCCTCCCTCCCCCGCCGTCAGTACCCAACATGCTGCCTCCTCTCCCAAAGGTCGAGACTGCACCTGCACAGGTGCAGGTGGAGCAGTCTTTGGTGGGGCTCTCACGGGATCCAACACCAACAGTCAGAACAGGAATCTGAACAGCTTGCCTCTACCTCTTTTGAAGCCACAGGGGTGGCACAGCGTGGGAGTGGTAGGAAAAGGAAAAGTAAAGCTTTATAGTTCCACAAGGATACACACATGGATGTTTGAGAAAATGTTAAGTTTCCATTGGTAGAATCACATAAAATTTATTATTTGTATCACTTTCCCGTGTTGTCCATTCTTGGTTGCTGATGGCAACTCGCCTTTTCAGTTGCTTGTTAATGAATGGGAAGACATGAATTGAGGGGAACCAATAGAGGGATGTGCAATGGATGGTTTGTGTCAGTGGGATTAGGTGGGCAGGGGGCAGAGTGGCCGTTGACTGTGATTGTTACATTGGTCTAGTAGTAGTGGCTAACTGAACCTTACAGTTATTAGGGAATCTCTGGCATCCTGGGCAGTAATGTTAGTGGCTGGTGCTGTGTTGGGGCCACCATCTTCACATTTGCCTCCTCCTCCTCGCCCTCCTCTTCATTGGATTTGTCCACAGACGATGTGAGCTCTGTGCCTTGTTCTTCCTACAGCTATAATCCCCGCTGCTGCACAATGTTGTGCAGAGCACTGCACGCAACAATTATCCTAGAGACCTTTGCTGGCAAATACTGAAGGACGTCTCCAGATCTGTCCAGGCATCAGAAACACATCTTGAGTATCACTTGCTCAGTGACACATCTGGTTGTCATATGGCTGTCGTTGCACCTTGACCTTGCATCTCAATTCCTGCAAAGTACACAGATTAGCCTCTCACCACAAGCACTCTAAACAAACCCTTTCCCAGTGGGAGGTAAGAAAGCAGCTGCAAGCACTGAGTATTTATTGATGTCGTATGCCTGACTTTTAATGAGCTCCATGAATTGGAGTTCTGTTCTTGCCTTGATTTCAATGGCGAGTTTCAGGAAGCCTGGAAAACCCATGAATGTGCTGTTAAATTTAAATGCCGGTTAAAATGTCGTTGATAAACACCAATAAAAATATTCTAATCACTAACCCATCTCTCCGGAGGAGGCACTGCGTATGCAAGCCGTACGCTGCTGAGTTAAACCCAGAATCGTCACATTGGATCCAGTTTCTGGACACGCTGAAATTTTCGACGAACTTAACCTCCCACTTGTACCTAAACCTACACACTCCTCAATAGTAAAATTCCCTCCCATGTCTCTGCATTGTTCCCATTGCACATCTCAGTTAGAATGAGCAAACCAGATTCGAGATCCAAATTTCCCATGCTTTAATCATTGTGTACCTGAAAATGATGCTTCTTTTTAAATAGTAACATCTCGGTTTAAAGATTTATTCATGTGAAGACCTGTCTTCTAACCTAGCCACAAAGTACATGTGGCACAAGTCTCTGAGCTGGTGCTTGCGAGGGTCAGATCAAGTGACACTGCATATTTCTTTTCTGAAGGCTGACCTCCTCTTCCTGAAGTAGCAAGGAGGTATCTACACATCTTCAGCATCTGAAATGAAAGAGAGGGAACAAGGGTTAGCTTTTATTGTGAAGGGAGAGCAGAGAGAGATAAGTGGTTTGGCAACTCCGGTGAGGTCATTGAACTTCTTTTGGGATTGCAGCCATGTCTTGGGAGCTAAGAAGAAGAAGTTGCACATATAGCACCTTTCATGACCTCAGAACATCCCAAAGTGCATTACAGCCAATTAAGTACTTTTGAAGTGTTGTAATATAGGGAATGCGGCAGCCAATTTTGTGCATGGGATGGTCCCACAATTTGTTTCCAAGTGAGGTTTAGGGGATATATATTAACCAAGACCGGGGAGAACGCCCCTGCTGTTCTTCTAATGGTACCATGGGATCTATTACAGACACCTGAAAGGGCAGATGGAGCCTCAGTTTAACATCTTATCTGAAAGACAGCACCTCCAGCAGTGCAACACTCCCTCAGTGCTGCACTAAAGTGTCAGCCTAGATTTTATGCTCAAGTCCGTGGATTGGGATTGTGAACTCCAACCTTCGGACTCAGAGTTAAGTGTTTTACCACTGAGCCATGGCTGACATCTAAGCTCCTGGCATTGTCTTCCTCTGCAATGCCTTTCCACTGGCAGCAGAGTTCACCCTGGGGTGGAAGAGGATCTCCCTCCTCCCGTGCAATGCCTAGACCAGGGCCTCAAAAACAGCATTGGAGAATCTGAGTGATCGGACAGTGCTTGTTCCACCCACTTCTTTCTTTAGTTGTATACTTTTGAGTCTCTAACCAGAGTGCACCTTCCCTTTAAGAGGTTCTGGTTACCTTTAAGTGGTGTCAGAGATGCCCGATTTCCACACTGCTCCCCCAATAGGCACGCATCCAATAAAAAGCATGAGTAGCACTGGCTGCATATCTGACTCATTTCAATGAGGTCCCAACACAAATATAATATGATGCCTAGGTGAACTGTCTGCCTGATTTTGGGCATGATTGAATTTCTGGGTCACGAACACTTCAGGCTTATGATAAAACTGCAGTTGTCTTATGCTGTTGTGGTCCGGTTGTTAACAAAATGCAGATACATTGTCCATATAGAAAACTCCAACATATCTAAGGGTAAAACAAGCTGAAACAGACCAAGCAGAAGTAGGATGGGCAACTGAAGGGACTCAAGCACATGCTCAAGCATAAGCTCAAGCTATGTAATATCAATTTTGACAGCTGGGAAAATCTCACAGCTAATCGCACAAGTTGATAAGCAGTGATGCATGGTGAACATCAACACAATGAGCTTTTGAATAAGAGACAACAACAGCAGGAATGTGAATAGCAATGACCTGTTGACCTCAGATGGGTTGTTTAAATCTGTGAAACATGTGGAAGAGCCAGTAGTTCTCTTATTGTCCTTAAATTTTACCCATACACTCATTAGCACGGATTTTGTTTCCAACACGGTTCGTCATCTTTGAGAAATGAAAGACTTGCATTTATATAGCATCTTTCATGACCACCAGACATTCCAAAGTGCTTTACAACCAATGAATTACTTTTTGAAGTGTAGTCACTATTGTTATGTAGGAAATGCAGCAGCCGATTTGCGCACAGCAAGCTCTCACATACAGCAATGTAATAACGACCAGTTAATCTGTTTTAATGATGTTGATCAGGGATAAATATTGGTCAGGATACCAGGGATAACTTCCTTGCCCTTCTTCAAAATATTGCCATGGGATCTTTTACATCCATCTGAGAGAGCAGACAGAGTCTTGGTTTAATGTTTAATCCTAAACACAGCACCTCTGACAGTGCAGCACTCCCTCAATACTGCACTGGAGTATCTGGTGAGATTTTTTGTGCTCAAGTCTCTAAGTGGGACTTGAACCCACAACCTTCTGATGCAAAGGCAAGGGTGCTACTAACTGAGCCACAGCTGACACTAAATAACATCATATTATGTTATCGAGTTGCAGTGTGACACCATTGTGGCATCAATCTCTACCACTGTTAAGTTTTGTTGCCATTGGGTTAGGTGTCAGACAAGTGGCTGGAAATAATGTGACAAAAGGTAGGTGACTTCAAATTATTTTTGATTTTAGTCCTATAGTTTATTGGGGGTAAAGGTTTGTAGCATTATTGTGCCTATGGGCTAGACTTTCCACTTTTGTGCAGAACAGCCAAAAATAGGCGTTATTTCCAGTGTGGGAGGTAAATATAGGTTTTGAGATCACCGGATTATCTCCCATTTTCAAATCCCCAACTTTCCATTTTATCAAATGGGCGTTACCGTGAGCAATCTGAAATGAGCGTTAGTGTTAAATTTTTTTGATCTTCTGCCATAAAGTGTCAGCGTCATAGCAATGGCATGGCAAAGGTCATTTCCCGCATTTCAGGAAGTCAGGTGTTATCATTACATGCGCAGCAGAGGTATAAGGGGTGGTCCCGGGGGTCAGGTTCACCTCTGACCTACTTGAGCGGTTCGAATCGCTCCCACTCCCTTGGGTTCTAGACTCTGGATTTATTTGGGGGGGTGTGATAAAGTGCAAAGGACAACTGGTTTGATGCAAAAGAACTTTGATTTTATTACAGACAAGAAAATACACTGTCAAACTTATAATCACTCTAATAAAGAACAATGTATTACATGTTCAAAGGGGATTACAGTAAAAAATCACACCTGGTCAGTTAGCGGTAGTTTGTGATTTCGGGGTTTGTTGAATTCTGTAGGTTCTGCTTGCCATACCCCGAACGTCGGAGAAGACTTCTTACTGCGCAATCTTCAGTTGGGTTGAGTCCGCTGATGCGGTAAGGCGCGTTTTGGATTTGTGGGCTAAGTACCCATTTTCTTTCGCTAGAAGTAGGTTTTTACAGTTCTTTAGGTAATGTTTTACCCATTGGTAGCTCAGGAACAGCTTATAGAGTGGAAACTATTGACTCTTCGGTATCTTTCTGTTGGAGTTTTGTTTCGAGTTTGGTCGATCACGGTGGTTTTGGTGGTGCCACGTTGGCTGTGGTTGGTTGCTGCCGCGATGGTGATGTGCTTCCTTCCTTTTGGACTTTCAGGACTTCGAGGCTAGAGAAGTTGGTTTTCAACTATTGCGTTGGTTTCTCTCCCTTCTTGATGGCATAGTCACAGTATGGCACTGGCGTAGTATGGCATACCCTTTGTTAAAACAGGGGGCCAGTTATACAGTTTGAGTTGTCCTAATCTTCGCGCCAAATCAGTTCAGAATTCTTTGTTTAAATTTGGCGGGCTTGACATTTCTTTGTCATATTTTGGCGGGCTCATTAAAAGTTAATATGTCTTGGGTGGGTTGCTCTTCTAAATCTGTTTTCTGATGGAAATATTAGCTTGGTAATTGCAATGTCCTTTTGTGCTTGGTTTTCGCTTACAGACTGTAGTGGCCCCTTTGTACTTATTCATGCTGAAGATGGCTTTTCTCGGTTCAGTTGGATGGCTGGCCATCTCTGAGTTATTGTTGTAATGTTAATGTCTCTTGTGGAGAAGGATTTTCGAATATCCATTTCTCCAGACAATTTACTTTAGTCCCAACACCCAGAGAGTTCCAAAAATCAAGTTGGCTCCTTTCATTTCTTAGACCCGCCCACAGACTTGAATTTGTCTTGTAAAAGTCCAAAATTTGATTAAAGTTCATAGTTTCTTCCATAAGCACTTTAGGATTTCAAACTTTCCGGTAGATAGTCCCAAATTAAATTTCCTTTCCAATGAGCCCAAACACTGGGGGCGGGGGAGGGGGTGTTTCCCATGAATGTTGACCTTTCAGAGGAGAGAGAAAGGGAGCAGAGAGGAACTGAAAGCGTGTGTGGGTGTGGTGTGTGCTTGTTTGGCTGTTTTTGGAAGTAGGAGGGAGATTTTTCAGCAGCAAAAAGAATTCAGCGGACAAATAATGATGTTCCCACCGAGTATTTTGCAGAAAATGTATTGTTACAATGGACGGGATGGAGGGTGGACACAGCATGCTGTGGAGACTGATGCTGGCGAAAGCAGTGAGGTGGAAGAGGAAGGACGAAAAAGAGCGAAGAGATTGTCGAATGAAACAAATGCCTCCCTCCTGCAGGAGGTAGAGTCACACTGGGGTCAATTGACCCAGGGTGGGCGTGGGAAGCCCACCCCAAAGGTCTACCAGAGGATATGGGCCGACATAGCCGAGGTGGTCTCGTAGGCGACCAACGAGGTGCGTGAGGGCAACCAATGCTGTAAGCGCTGGAATGACCTTGTTGGATCCGCCAGAGTAAGTATTACATTTATTTACATTTACTTATATATTTATATAATTTGAATTGTAAGTGTAATGAGTGATTAAAATCAGATGTGATGTCTTGCACTAATACCGGGAATGTTTTACTCAA
Organism: Pristiophorus japonicus; assembly: GCF_044704955.1. Lineage (NCBI taxonomy): Eukaryota > Metazoa > Chordata > Chondrichthyes > Pristiophoridae > Pristiophorus > Pristiophorus japonicus. The sequence continues at coordinate 184,719,560 of NC_091977.1, forward strand.
AGTTCACGATGTACGTCTTCAAGTAAAGAATGATAATTTTCATAAGAATCATGATTACATCTGTCAATTATATGTTGCATCAGGCTCTGTGACAGTCATCATCATCATCATCACCATAGGCAGTCCCTCAAATCGAGGATGACTTGCTTCCACATCAAAATGTTCACAGGTGTTTCAATGATGGACCTAAAATCCAGGCCCGAACTAAATCTTGAAGGGTGGAAGATGCACACCAGTCACCACAGAGCTAGGTCTTGGTCCAGTAGCAAGGGTTAACCAAGACGACTGGAGACCAGCTCTACTGCACGGACCCAGTGCGCACACATATCGCAGTGTGGGCTGGCCCGTGCTGCCCCTGGGCCCTCGCCTCTTCTGGGCCCCGAACTCACGCCTGTCCTGGGCCCCGATCACGTCCCTCTACAATCTCTCGCCGCTCCTTTGCCCCGACCTCGCCGCTCCTGCTGTACCTGCCCACGCTCCAATCACCGACTTGGATCTTGGTGACGTCACTCTTCACTGCCGTTAGTCTCCTGCTCCAGCACGTGCTGCTCCCTGGAGTGGTACACTGCCAAACTGCTCCTTACGCTCTCCGGCCTTCTCCGATGGTGCTCGCAGGCCGGGGGCCATGCAGACTGCTGGGCTAGGCCGCCACGCTGCTCCTAGCAATGATATCACGCAACGATCTCATGCCATGTCGTGCTGGTGTTACCTTTTACAGAAAAAGCTTTCGAGGAATAGGGCCAAGCAGCGGCGAACGAGTGGCAGGTCACCAGTCATCAGCGACCTCACCGACATTGAGCAGTGGGTGCTGGCACTAGTGCGGCCCACCCCCAGTCGGCTACGCAGGCAGCTGCAGGACCTGATGTGATGCCACGTGAGTAAAGTATACACCATTGCGTGATGTAAAGTCAATAGCTGCCACACCCACTCATATCCGACCAATAATATATGGTTTATGAATGATAAAAGTGTTCTCTAAATAATGATGGCCTCATGAGAATCATTGAAATGCAGAATTTGGTGATGGTCATGAAATGTGATGATCTTGATAGCGTTGGTGCTTTTGTCGTGCATATGCTGTGTGTAGCGCTGGAACGACCTTGTGACCCAAGCACCCCCTTCTCCTCTAATAACCTCATTTATGTTTTGCAGCTCAGCCAGCAGCGTGGCCTCATGCAAGACCACCAAGCCCAGAAGGTGGGGGCGCGGGGAAGGACTTGCCAGCCGATCCTCCATCTGGTGCTGAGGAGCCCCAATTCTCACCCGTGGATCTGCTAGATCCCTTCTCCATGGATGAGAGTGCCGACTTTGAGAAGCCTGCATCGCCAAACTCCATAATGCAGTCCACACCAAAGACATCTAGTGCTCCTGCGGCCATTCCCACCTCCACCGTGGAGGTACCGGGCCCAAGCACCTTGCCACAGGGCACCCGAGATATCTCCAGGACGGCACCGACCAAGAGGAGGCTGGTTTGACGCGGCAGGTCTGCTCTACAAGTGGCAGATCTGAGTGGGGATATGGTAGACTTGTCCAGAAGGAGTGTTGACATAGGTCAGCAGATCCAACAGACAATGGGGGGCATATCCCAACAGCTGGCCAGCATGTTCGTCACCATGATAGAGTACGTGCCGCGGATGGCGGAGGCCCTGGTGGTGATAGCCAGGAACACTGATGGCAGAGGCCTCCCAGTGGTCCCGGAGCGCGGCACTGCACCCCAAGATGCTGCACCCCCATTGCCAATGACACATGAGAGCTAAGAGGAAGATCTTGCTTCTGGCTCAGAGTATGTTCCCACCTCGGGGCCGTTCTTTCACATATTCGTCCAAGCAGCGGTTCTGCCGTCATCCCCTCCAATGAAACAGCGCCTGAGGAGTTCCTCGGCCAAATGGTTTGGAGTCAGAAGGGGAAGGGGAAGGGGTAGAGGTGGGGAGGAGAAGTAGGGGGGAAAGGAAAGTGAGTTGCATGGCCACAGGTGTTGTCTTGGTCATATTTTTATGTTGTTGGTGCTATTTTGTTGGGAGGTTTGGGGGCAGGGGGCGACTTTGTTGGTTTACTGTGTTGTTGGAAATGTTGACCATTTGATTGATCTAAATGTTATAATTTGTTGTGGGGTGGGTGGGTGTTTTTTACAGTTATAATTATGATTTCATATAAATCTCATTAAATGTTTTTTATTTAACATAACCTCGTTGCGCATTGTCTCTGATAGCTGCACCATTACACACGGGTGAATCTTTAACATGACAAGGGATAATTAAACTTAACATGAAAGGGGATAATTAAACTTAACATGAATCAACTTAAACTTTAACTGTCTCCAAGGTGATGCCCACCATTGATGTATGAGCTGTAGACACAGCAAAGCGCTCATTTATGAGCTGCTGATGTAAGAGTCTTGCAGCTATGTAGCCACCACGGGCCCTTTCCTGCGGTCTAGCGGGGGGGCGGGGGCATGGTTTCATCGTCAGCCTGATTGTCTGGCCCGAGGTCAGCGTCCACCTCCTCATCCTCCCCTTCCTCGCTCTCCTTTGGTGACCGGGCAGTCCCTTCTGGCAATTCTTGTCCCCTCCTGATAGCCAAGTTGTGCAGCATGGAACACACCACGAATTGAGCTACCTGCTCAGGGTGGTATTGTAGCTCGCCTCCAGAGTGGTCCAGGCATCTAAAGCACTGCTTAAGCACTCCAATGGTTTTCTCCACGATATTATGTGTGGCTCTGTGGCTCTCGTTGTATCGCTTCTCGGCTTCGGTGTGTGTGTTATGCAAGGGGGTCATCAGCCAGGTGGCAAGGCCATATCCTTTGTCATCAAGCATCCAGCATTGAGATTATGGCTGACTGATAAATATGTCAGATACAGCGCTCTCAAGCAGGATGTGAGCATCATGGATGTGACCCAGAAATTTTACATTCACTGCTATTGTAATTTGCTGGTGGTCGACAACGAGTTGCATATTCAGGGAGTGGAATCCCTTTCGGTTCTGAAAAACCTCTGAATCCTGAAAAGGTGCCCGCATCGCAATGTGCGTATAGTCTATTGCTTTCTGCACCTTGGGGAAGTTAGCAATTCAGTAGAATCCTAGAGCCCTCTCAGTCTATGGCTCCCTGGTCATAGGGAAGCTGATAAAGTCCATCTTGCATGCGTAAAGGGCTTCAGTGACCTATCGAATGCAGCAATGTGTGGCATGCTGAGCTATACCGCAAATGTCGCCAACTGAGGCCTGAAAGGAACCCAATGCGTAGAATGAAAGTGCCGCGGTGACCTTGACTTCGACGGACAGTGCGGTCCTGATGGTGCTGGCAGGCTGCACATCTCCCCTGATGAGTTAGCGTATCTCACTGATAACCTCTTTGTGGAAGGGCAGTCTCCTAAGGCACGTGTTATCAGACAAGTTCAGGTAAGACTGCTTCTCCCTGTAAGTGCGTGGGATGTAAGGTCTCGTCCTCCTGATCAGTCTGGCATGTCTTAGACTGGGCACATAATGCTGTTGAATATATCTTCTGCCATCTCTAGTCTGCAGCATGTGCGTGGTCATCAAAACGGGCTGAGAAATGACAGGTCCCATTCCAATAACTATCAGTATTATACCTATTGTTCACAAACAATAATTTTTCCCACTAAGACACCTAAACTAAATTCCAATCGTCCACAGTATGATAAGTTGAAGCAGCCTTTTAAATGAAGCAACCTGCGATTTAGAAAATGGTGTCCATACTGCTGTGGGTAGTTCAGGTGAGAGCAATTTTTTCACAGCAGTTTTTTCGGCAATAAATATTTTTGGCGATATGTGTGCGAGGTGCCGAAAGTAACGCTCGACATTAGTTTCGGCAAATCTGATCTTCACGACAAAAAAAAGTGGATGGGCGTTATTAATTCGCGGCATTAAGTACATGCCGAAAGTAACGCTCGGTGATAATTTGGGCATTAGTTTCGCCCATTCTGATCTTTACGCCAAAAAATAATGGGCGGACAGTGTTATTATTTCTCAGTATTTACAATGTGGGTGATAAATGATTGATACATGGGCGTTAGTTTCCATTTTGTGCTTAAATGGGCGATATCTGGGCGTTATACCTCATCTCAGCGTTAAAATGGACATTAAGTGGGCGGTATCGATGCAAAAAAAGTGGAAAGTCTAGCCCATCATGTTGGACTTAAATCTAATAATGTAGTCGCATTATGTCCATTCGATTGCCAGTACTCTTGGGGTGGAAATTCGTCGGCGCCCAGTTTCAGCCTCCTCTAAATAATCTGGGTGAGCTGCCAGTGTCTGTCGCACCTCCAAAATGGATGAAAATTTGGATGTGAAAGATCCCATGGCACTATTTCGAAGAAGAGTAGGGGAGTTATCCCCAGTGCACTGGCCAATATTTATCCCTCAATCAACATTACAAAAAAACAGATTATTTGGTCATTATCACATTGCTGTTTGTGGGAGTTTGCTTGTGCACAAATTGGCTGCGTGTTTCCCACATTACAACAGTGACTACACTCCAAAAGTACTTCATTGGCTGTAAAGCGCTTTGAGACATCCGATGGTCTTGAAAGGCGCTATATAGATCAAAGTCTTTTTTTCTTTCTTTCCACAGGCAGCTCACCTGTCTGCTAATTCAAATTCTGGGTTGCCTGCCTCACTAGTGGCTCTCAAGTAAGTGCCGTGGGGAAAGAAGTAGTGAAAGGGGTCCGATTGTGGTCCGGTAACATCCCTCAGAAGAGCTGTGGAACCGTGAGGAGTACAGCTGTTCCTGTTGGCTCCAAAAAACATTATTAACCATTTTTTAAAAACTCACCTTTCACTGGCATCCTCTTTAGATTCCTGAGAGGAACAGTTTTGACTGCTGGCCCGCTCATTGCAGATCAATTTTGGAGAGGGGGCCTAAAACAGGTGTTGAGCCCCTTCTTTACATATGTAAAGGACCTAGATTGTTTTAGGTGCCCGCCACAGGCCCAATTTCAAGTTATATAGTTACATAGAATGTACAGCACTGAGACAGGCCTTTTGGCCCAACTGGTTTATGTGGATGTTTATGCTCCCACGAGCCTCCTCCCACCCCACTTCATCTCACCCTATCAGCATATCCTTCTATTCTTTTCTCCTTCATGTTCTAGATTCCCCTTAAATGCATCTATGCTATTCACCTCAACCAGTCCCTGTGGTAACAAGTTCCACATTATCACCACTCTCTGGTTAAAGAGGTTTCTCCTGAATGGATTTATTGATGACTATCTTGTCTTTATGATCCCTAGTTTTGGTCTGCCCCCACAAGTGGAAACATTTTCTTTACATCGACCCTATTAAACCTCTTTCAGAATTTTAAAGACCTCTATCAGGTCACCCTTTAGAGAAAAGAGATCTAGCCTGTTCAGCCTTTCAATAGTTGCTGATACAAGGTGAGTGTCCAAATATTAGCGTGAAGCTAATAGCTGGACATTTTTCAGGTGTGCTTGGGGCACTGGCCATTGGCCCTCAAAATTGGTTCTTGTTGTACTCGTTTAACACCCACAATGAGGTCCAATTTCTACTCCATTGTCTGAAATTCTGAAAGAATAGTAGGAGACTTTGCAACCATGATACATCATTATGATATAAATAATCGAGTGTCTTGAAAGAAAGAAAGCTTCATGACAGATATGGGAATATCCCCTCCTTGGCACTGTAGAGGAGAAACAGTATGCAAGGCTTTGCATCCCTCCAATCATTCCTGTGCACAGTGACATACATGAAAGAATATTACATTTAATATTTTGTATATCATTTAAGACTTAATTTTTCAGAGATAGATGATCCTTTGCGAATTAGTCCTTTGATTGAAAAAAGCTAGATCTATATCACCTACTAGTAAGGTTAATTATAAAATATAATTCTTGACGCAATTTGCCCTGCTATGCAAGAACGTAGAACACACAAAAATGAAAAGTGTCAATAAATTCAGTGCAAAAGCACTGCATTATATGAAAATAGTTCTAACCTGGCTTCTGTTAAATAGGTTACATTTTCTTACTTTCCAATTATATTATATAATAAGATATCCCAGTGGGGAGAATCTAGCAATCTGACTGCTGTTATAGTTTACTTTTAACTACATATAACCGCAATCTACCGGAGCTGTGGAGAAGAATAACATTCTGCTGAAGCTGCTCTCAGGTGATATTATAGCTACAATAAGAGCCTTTTAAAGAAAGCTTTCATCTTTCAGCCATACTTATTGTATTTTAAAATGTGTATATATGAGTTTATAACACAGATAACTAAAACTAGGACTGGCATGTTCATTTAGAGCAGTATTGACGAACCAGATTTCTCAGCACATTATCTGCTAGAAATGCATTACCAGGCCATTAGGTCACTGCACAGAAATTTACCACAGATACAACACAAGTATATCAGTTGTAGTTCTTTTCATCCATTGTGAGTATTATATTAAAACTTGCTTTATAGCATTATAGCTTTATATATGAAAAGCTTTTTAACTGCAAATCTTTTTGTCATTGGCTGTATTTAAACATGCTGTTGACATAAACAAAGGGGAGAATTTTAACCACCAAAAATGGGTTGGGTTGAGTCGGGTAGGATGTTAAAATGTTAAAAATCTCAAACCTGAAGCCAACCTGTCTCAAATCCGATTCCTCCCCGCCACACCCCCCACCCCCCAACTCCCCGGCCACCAATCTCCGCCACCCCTCCGGCCTACGCTCTCCCACCCTGCCGGCGTTTTCAATCCCTCCCTACCACCTATCTGCTCCCCAGCTGCAGTCTAGTGCTGCAGGCCTACCAGCCCGACAGCCAGCCTGCCTCTCGATCTGGCTTCAGCCGGGAAACGGAGGCAAAAACTGTTAATCAGGTCCTTCTGTTAATATCGCAATACTTAAGGCCCGAACGCAAAACTGCCTCTCCCCCCTCCCTCCCCGTCACTCCTTAATAATTGGGGCTAAAATCTCCGAAACACCTCAGCTGTAATATTAAAGTAATGGTTTCCACATGTTTTAAGCAGATAACAGTTTATCTTTTTGATATTCAAAGATATTCTTAGAACTTTTCCATTTAGCTGCATGTTAAAAGGAAAGCACCACTGGTAACATAATTTCCCAATTGATTACAGCTTATCTGCTTAGCAAGAAGCACAGGGTTGAAGACTGAACAATTATGCCTTGAGCACATTGGGTTGTTTGGCTTACAGTAATCAATGAGTAATGACTAAATACTAGCATACACTCAGTATTTGTGGATAGTGCATGAAACCATCTCTGCTTTAAAAAAAGGAGAAATCAATACCAATTTGCATCACAGTCCAGAGACTCTGAACCATTTGAATTTCACCTAGAAATCATCCTGTTCCACAGCAGAAACAACATGAACATTAGTTGTGTAGAAGCAGTAATGTTACCAAGGTAAGTAGTGAGATAATAGTTTTGATGATTCACTGGATTAAAGGAGCAAAAATAAGTAATAAAGATTTAGAAGAAAAACATTGCACATTTAAAACAAAAGCTATAATCAGATGAAAGAATCATTAAAAGAGAATGAAGGTAAAAAGCAAATACAGAAATTTGTGGTATCTCAAAACAGGAATGCTGGGGTTGCTTTATAGCTCAGTCAGCATCTGAATCATAGAATGGTTATAGCACAGAAGGAGGTCATTCAGTCCGTCGAGCCCATGCCAGCTCTCTGCATGAGCACTTCAGCGAGTTTCACTCCCCCGCCGTTTCCCTGCAGCCTTGCAAATATTTTTCTTTCATAGAAACATAGAAACATAGAAAATAGGTGCAGGAGTAGGCCATTCAGCCCTTCGAGCCTGCACCACCATTCAATATGATCATGGCTGATCATGCATTTCAGTATCCCATTCTTGCTTTCTCTCCATAATCCTTGATCCCTTTAGCCGTGAGGGCCACATCTAACTCCCTTTTCAATATATCTAACGAACTGGCCCCGACAACTTTCTGTGGTCGAGAATTCCACATGCCCACAACTCTCTGAGTGAAGAAGTTTCTCCTCATCTCAGTCCTAAATGGCTTACCGCTTATCCTTAGACTGTGACCCCTGGTTCTGGACTTCCCCAACATCAGGAACATTCTTCCTGCATCTAACCTGTCCAATCCTGTCAGAATTTTATATGTTTGCATGAGATCCCCTCTCATTCTTCTAAATTCCATTGAATACAAGCCTAGTCGATCCAGTCTTTCTTCATATATCAGTCCTGTCATCCTGGGAATCAGTCTGGTGAACCTTCACTGCACTCCCTCAATAGCAAGAATGTCCTTCCTCAGACTAGGAGACCAAAACTGTACACAATATTCAAGGTGTGGCCTCACCAAGGCCCTGTACAACTGTAGTAAGACCTCCCTGCTCCTATACTCGAATCCTCTCGCTATGAAGGCCAACATGCCATTTGCTTTCTTTATTGCCTGCTGCACCTGTATGCCAACCTTCAATGACTGATGTACCATGACACCCAGTCTCGTTGCACCCCCTCCCTTTACCAATCTGTCACCATTCAGATAATAATCAGCCCCCCAGTTTTTACCACCAAAGTGGATAACTTCACATTTATCCACATTATTTGCCATGTATTTGCCCATTCACCTAACCTGTTCAAATCACCCTGCAGCCTCTTAGCATCCTCCTCACAGTTCACACTACCACCCAGCTTAGTGTCATCTGCAAACGTGGAGATATTACATTCAATTCCTTCATCTAAATCATTAATATATGTTGTAAATAGCTGGGGTCCCAGCACTGAACCTTGCGGTACCCCACTAGTCACTGCCTGCCATTCTGAAAAGGACCCATTTATTCCGACTCTCTGCTTCCTGTCAGCCAACCAGTTCTCTATCCATGTCAGTTCATTACCCCCAATATCATGTACCTTAATTTTGCACACTAATCTCTCATGTGGGACCTTGTCAAAAGCCTTTTGAAAGTCTAAATACACCACATCCACTGGCTCCCCCCTGTCCACTCTACTAGTTACATCCTCAAAAAATTCTAGAAGATTTGTCAAGCATGATTCCCCTTTCATAAATCCATGCTGACTTGGACCGATCCTTTCACTGCTTTCCAAATGCGTTGCTATTACATCTTTAATAATTGATTCCAACATTTTCCCCACCACCGATGTCAGACTGACCAGTTTATAATTCCATGTTTTCTCTCTCCCTCCTTTTTTAAAACGTGGGGTTACATTAGTTACCCTCCAGTCCATAGGAACTGATCCAGAGTCTATAGAATGTTGGAAAATGACCACCAAAGCAGGCTCTATTTCCAGGGCCACTTCCTTAAGTACTCTGGGATGCAGACTATCAAGCCCTGGGGATTTATCGACCTTCAATCCCACCAATTTCCCTAACACAACTTGCTGACTAATAAGGATTTCCTTTAGTTCCTCCTTCTTGCTAGACCCTCGTTCCCCTAGTATTTCCGGAAGTTTATTTGTGTCTTCCTTAGTGAAGACAGAACCAAAGTATTTGTTCAATTGTTCTGCCAGTTCTTTGTTCCCCATTATGACTTCTGACTGTAAGGGACCTACATTTGTCTTCACTAATCTTTTTCTCTTCACATATCTGTAGAAGCTTTTGCAGTCAGTTTTTATGTTCCCTGCAAGCTTACTCTCATATTCTATTTTCCCCCTCCTAATTAAACTCTTTGTCCTCCTCTGCTGAATTCTATATTTCTCCCAGTCCTCAGATTTGCTGCTTTTTTTGGCCAATTTATATGCCTTTTCCTTGAATTTAACACTATCCTTAATTTCCCTTGTAAGCCACGGTTGAGCCACCTTCCCCATTTTATTTTTACACCAGACATGGATGTATAATTGTTGAAGTTCATTCATGTGATCTTTAAATGTCTGCCATTGCCTATCCACCGTCAACCCTTTAAGTATCATTCGCCAGTTTATCCTGGGCAATTCACGTCTCATACCGTCGAAGTTACCTTTCTTTAAGTACAGGACCCTAGTCTCTGTATTAACTGTGTCACTCTCCATCTTAATGAAGAATTTTACCATATTATGGTCGCTCTTCCCCAAGGGGCCTCGCACAACAAGATTGCTAATTAATCCTCTCTCATTACACATCACCCAGTCTAGGATGGCCAGCTCTCTCGTTAGTTCCTCGACATATTACATATCCAATTCCCTTTTGAAAGCGGGAGCAGCCAGGTCTACAAAAACAGGGCCCGAGACCAGGGGCTGAGAGCGGGAGCAGCGGCTGGGAGCAACGCGAACCGACCTGTGAAGGGGGAAAATAAAATCAAAGTGTGATGTCACAGGAAAGCAGGTAAGTGATTGGTTGGTGAGTATTTCGCTCTTTTTTTCTAAACTTGGGCATTGGTTTAAATTAAGAGCCGTGATTCCAGATTAAAAACTATACAAAGATAATTGAAATTTCAAATTTTGAAAACCTAATGAGTTAAATAAAATACAATAGAGATGGCAGGGCAGGCGCCGTGTTACAGCCGCAGCATGTGGAAGCTGGTGGACACCAGTGTGATCCACGGCGGCCACATCTGTAGTAAATGTTGGCGACGCGAGGGACTTTAGCTCCGAGTTGATGAGCTGGAGTCTGAGCTTCAGATACTGCAATACATCAGGGAGGGGGAGAGATACCTGGACGCTGTGTTCCAGGAGGCAGTCACACCCCTTAGGTTAAATCCTTCAAATTTGTTCTGTGGTCAGGGACAGGAGGGTGTGACTAAGAGTGAGGCAGGTATGGGGACCTAGGAGGTAGCATTGGAAGAGCCTCAGCCCTTGCGCTTGTCCAACAGGTACGAGATTCTTGCTCCCTGTGCGGACGCGAGCAGAGGCTGACCACAGCACCGTGGTACAGGGAGCCATTCAAGGTGAGGGAGTAAAAGGAAATGTAATAGTAGTAGGGGACAGAATAGTTAGGGGGATAGATATTGTTCTCTGCAGCCGAGAGCATGAGTCCCAAAGGCTGTGTTGCCAGCTCGGTGCCAGGGTTAAGGACATCTCCTCTGAGCTGGAGAGGAACTTGGAGTGGGAGGGGAAAGATCCAGTTATTGTGGTCCACATAGGTACCAATGACATAGGTAGGACAAAGAAAGAGGTTCTGCTGAGGGAGTATGAGCAGCTAGGGACTAAATTAAAAAGCAGAGCCACAAAGGTAATAATCTCTGGATTACTACCTGAGCCACGAGCAAATTGGTATAGGGTAAATAAGATCAGAGAGACGAATGCGTGGCTCAAATATTGATGTTGGAGAATTGGGTTTGGATTCATGGGACACTGGCACCAGTACTGGGGAAAGAGGGAGCTGTTCCGTTGGGACGGGCTTCACTTGAAACATGCTGGGACCAGTGTCCTGGTGAATCAAATAACTAGGGCTTAGAGAGGGCTTTAAACTAAATAGTGGGGGAAGTGTTCAGGTGAGGGGAAATTTAAAAAGTCAAAGAGAAAGGGGTAGGCAATAGTGCAGGGTAGCGATAGGAGTAATGATAACCAGAGTGTGACAGGAAGGGACAGAGCGAATAAACATAAAAGTGCACCAGAAAGTAGAGTCAGAGTAGGTAAAATAGTAAAAAACAAAATTAAAAGATCTTTATCTGAATGCATGCAGCATTCGTAACAAGATAGGTGAGTTAATGGCACAAATAGAAATAAATGGGTATGATCTGATAGCCATTACAGAGACATGGTTGCAAGGTGATCAAGGCTGGGAACTGAATATTCAGAGGTATTTCACATTTCGGAAGGATAGGCAGAAAGGAAAAAGGAGATGGGGTAGCTCTGTTAATAAAAGATGAGATCAGTGCAGTAGTGAGAAATGATATTGGCTCAGAATATCAAGATGTAGAATCAGTTTGGGTGGAGATAAGAAATAATAAGGGAAGGAAGTCACTGGTGGGAGTAATCGATAGGCCCCCTAACAGTAGCTACACTGCAGGACAGAGTATAAATCAAGAATTAATGGAGACTTGTAAGAAAGGTACTGAAATAATCATGGGTGATATTAATCTTCACATAGATTGGACAAATAAATTGGCAAAGTTAGCCTTGAGGATGAGTTCATTGAGTGTATTCGGGACAGTTTCTTAGATCAATACGTTGTGGAACCAACCAGGGAGCAGGCTAATTTAGATCTGGTAATGTGTAATGTGACAGGATTAATTAATGATCTCTGAAGCGGGAATTAAAGAGTTAAACACGTTTTAGATTAGGAAGGCAAAAACACAATTTGCTGATGTGGCAAAATTGGCAGGTGCAACTGTAGGACAATGGTGCAATTCCTGTTATTCAGAGCTAATGTCGTAGGCCTATGAAGTGGCTTCCTGTTGTTTTTCAGAACTAAGAAATAGATTCCTGTTAGTGGCAGGAGGCAGGATACAGGATACATATGTTCATACCCAAGAAGGATGTGAAACAATTAACAAAGTTGAAATTAAACAATCTGTAACAAAGTGAAAAAAATTGTCACACAGTAGAAAGACTGACCAATGATAATGTAAATGATGACTTTGCAAAGAATTCTGTATAAAAGAAGCAGCTCCTGAAATATTAGACGAGAAAAGTTGGGAAGGCATCCAGTTAAGGAACTGGTGTAGACCGTGTCTCCCTTGATCAAGCAATTAAACAATTATTTTCTCCATAACAGGCCTGTGTTGAGTATCTTTGTTATACTCCACGTCAAATGCCGTGCTCTGGCAGGATGCACCCGGGCAAAAGACAGATGGACGTTTGCAGACCATCAAGAGTGAGTATATTTTAAATACCACTCATAAATCCAATGTAATCTGCCGCGAAACGTGTCGGTCGCCTGAGGTGTCCGAACTTGTGAGAAAGGTCTGGAATGGTGTAAAAGACTTGAGGATAGTTAAGAGGACACAATAGTAATTATTAAAGTAGGATCGGCTTCATTGGTTTGTAATTGCAGAGCGTAGGTTCGAGGAAACAAGGTTAAAGGGGACAACGAGCCGATAGAGGGGTAGACGTACCAAAAATAGATGGCATGAAAAGATATGCTAGATTCGGGGCCGGGAGGTGCGCTGAGTAAGTATTTTGCTGGTGACCATAGAAAATTGATAGTTACTATGTTAAGTGATGGATGGGATCCCAAAGAAGACCCTGCAAAACAAAAATGATGGTGGAAGAGGCCAAAGCAGGTTTGATGGTGGTCAGTCAATGTTTGCACTATAAGGCCATGGCCAGGTCTCAATTAGAGGAATTGCGCAAATTAAGAGTAGGAGATTGAGTGGATAGATTTAAGAAGAATATAAAACCAACACAGAAGCTTCAGCTTTTGTGCCGGGGAAGAGAAAGATAAAGTTTGTTGAATGAAAGTGGTTGCGTGGAAGTTTTCTTGACTGTAGAATATTTGAGATGGGAGTTAATGAATTTTCCAGTTGTCTGAAAGCCGGTCTTTTAAAAGAGAAGTAGTGCATCTGTATCTTTGTTTTAACTCCACCCACTTTTCCGGGCAGTGAGCTGAAAGTTTTTAAACTTTGTAGTGTTGTCCTAGATGTGGGATGTTTAAGAAACGTGAAGAAGTTGAATTGTGTATCTAGAATTGAATGACACTTTAAATTAGAAGCACAGATGTGGATTTATTTTGATGATAAGTTACGGAATGAGGAAATGCACAAAGGATGGGTTTGTTTAACAAAGGATAAAACTTCAATTAAAAATGTGTGGCTCATTTTAAATCAATTAAAATCGTAAACAAAGTGTTGTCTTTTCAATTTGGTTATTGCAGGCCGAGACACCCAATTACTTGTGTAAAAAAAACACACGTAATCATTGATTACTTTGGGTTGAAAGATAATAAATTTAGTCTATGAGTGAGATAAAGAAAGGAGAAGGGAAGAGTGTAATGTCTTTTTTAAAAGAAACCTGCGTTTCTTGAGGCGACAGGCTGGGGAAGCTCCACCCTGGTTTCCTTTGTGTAGGATCTTATTTTAAATGATGTGAGAGCTTCTAGTTTATAAAAGAGATTTAAATAAAAAGATTTGCAGTACAATATTTGAATTGGGATTTTGAGATAGTCTTCTTGATAAACATTTTGGTTGCATGGGAAAACCTTGGGTTTGGAAACCTTCGTAAAAGAAATAATACCAAACAGTTTAAAAATAAATACTAAAAGTTTGTAAACAATCTAAAAATTCCATTTTCTCTGATGAGAGACAGAAATGCATGGGGACAGAATGAGACCAATAGCTTACTATTCAACCCAACGATCGCCAGTAGACGCGGGCTTGTCCAGATGCGTGGCTGCACTTAATCGCACCACATGGGCAGTCAAGGTCAGCAAATCTTGACAGGCAAAATTGTCCTACACACCAAACACACTCTGGTAGAAATATTGAATACTGGAAGGCTCCGGGCCGTCCCCAATGTCTACCAAGCAAAATGGGAAGCCGTTTTACTGCCCCACGATAAATCAGTACAGATAGTCAGAGACACCGGGGAAAATCCGGCAGAAGGAATCCTCACTAAGGGGAGCCCCATGAGTGTAACGCATTAGAATGGGAAGATTCCCCAGGGAATGTGAGTGAGGGGTAGCTCTCGAAAACCCAGACCTCACATTGTATGTGGGCGGATCCCGACGGTATGTCGACGGCCACCCACGTACGGGATGGGCGGTATTAAACCAGCATCTCGAGGTAGTGATGCAGGGAGCGCTGGATGGAGGCGTTTCAGCCCAAGTAACAGAATTAACTGCACTGACGGAAGCCTTATTACTGGCAGAGGGAAAGACAGTGAATATATATACAGATAGCAGGTATGTCTTTGGGGTAGTACATGACTACATGGTAGCATGGGGAAGGAGAGGATTTGTTACCTCTGGCGGCGAGGCCATCAAACACGATGAATGTATAAAATTACTATTAGAAGCAGCCAGCAAACCAGCTAAAGCAGCAGTGATAAATGTAAAGGCCCATCAGCAAGCAGTGGACGAAATACAGCGTAGAAATGAGGCTGCAGATAATGCCGCTCGAGAAGCGGCCACATCCGTGGACATAAAGATAGAGTCAGTCTGTAGCATTACCACAGAGGAGGACTTAAACATAGTTAAACTGCACACAGATACGAACGAGGAAGAAAGAGTAGAATGGGAGAGGAAGGGAGGATCACCTGGTATAGACTCCGTGTGGAGAAAGGACGGAAAGGTGTTGGCCCCTTTCTGCATTCGGCAAATGATCATGGAGTTACACCACGGCATTAACCATGCCGGGTGTAATTCCAGGATATCCAAAATCTCACGGGATTGGTGGTGACCGGGAACAGGGTGCGACGTTGCTAAACATTGTCAGCACTGTTACGTGCACCCAACATAATCCGGGAAAAGCGATAAAAATAAGGATGGTGCACCAACCCCACCCACGGCAACCATAGGAAAACATACAGATTGATTTTACTGGGCCTCTAATAAACTCCAGGGGAAGGAAGTACTGCTTGGTGATTATTTTCCAGTTTACAAGGTGGCTGGAAGCATTCATCATCCGCAATTGCACCGCAACCGCGGTAACCCATATATTAGTAGAAGAAGTAATTCCTAGATGGTGGATTCCCATTCAGATAGATTCGGGCCAAGGGACTCATTTCACAGAAAAGGTAATGAAGGAAACTTATAAAATACTGAACATTTGGCAGAAATTCCATATCTCCTACCATCCCCAGAGTTCAGGAATGGTAGAAAAAATGATTAGAACCCTCAAAACCTCCCTAAGTAAAGCAATCCAAGGAACTGGGCAGGCATGGCTGGAACTCCTGCCCACCATATTGATGAGACTGCGTGCTACACCGAACCACACAACAGGACTCATCCCTTATGAACTAATGACTGGACGAGCAATGAAACTCCCTGAGGGAATAGTTACAGGAGGAGTAGAGTTAGGACCTTTACACGATAGAATTAGAAAGTATGTGATGGAACTGAGTAGGCAGTTGAAAGGTATGTGACAGGAAGTGCGAAATAGGCAGGAGGAGGAAGACGAGGATAAAGGAACAAAACCCACAGCAGTAGTACCCGAGGTGGGGGCAAGGGTAATGGTTAGGGTATTACCAGAAAAATCTGGATTCGCCCCATGACAGAGCGGACCCTATGAGGTACTGATTAGTGGAGACACGTGTGCATGTGTAAATATGAAAGGTGGGGGCTGATGGAAACATTGGTCCCAGCTGAAAGAATAAGGAGTGGAGGAATGCATTGATAGACGGACTTTTCGGGGGACTAGGATTAATATTTACAATACTAGGGGTACTTGCCATAATAAAATGGACCTGGGAAAGGTCACATGCCTGGCGAAATGGTGCAAACAATTCAGTAGATGTAGAAATTGTAAGAATCTGACTAAAAGCCTGGAATATCCAGGATGTGTTTTATCAACAGGATGCATATAAACGTGATCACCACTGCCCTCATAATTCTACAAGGACAAGGAAGAAACTAATAGCCCATCACCCACCCCAGAGGGAAGTACAAGTTGTGACAATCATACAGGAGGAGGAGCGATGTTCCTGTGTATGAGGAGAAATCCAAGGTGCCTTCACATAACAAAGGGGGCCAAAGGGGGGTTCGTAATGAAATACACAAAGGAAAAAAAAACACTTTGGAATACGCCAGAAGATAATCACGATATTTCTAAATCTGACACTGCGGGCTTTAGATGGACCCAAGTCTAAGATCCTGAGGTTTATCACATTAAAAGGGAAGGTTAGACAAAAAAGGGGGATATTAGAAATGATGGGTGCGGGATATGTGGCGAGCGTAGCCACGGTAAACACTATATATCTCCAGATGGTAGAAGAGCATGTTGACACACTCACCCAAACCCGAAGAGGGTTGCTGGAAAGGGGAAATGATAATGAGAAAATGCAGGCCCAATTAGGAGATGGCACCAAACGAGAATTGTTACAAGTGGCCCAAACCCTAAGGGATCATGCCAAGACAATTAACTTAATAAACGCGAACCAAATGTACAATAGCGAAAGCAGACAAAACGCCGCGGTATGCTCCGGGTATGGAGCATGGATGATAAATGCAGTAGAACATAAATAAGAACAGCTACAAAATGGGGAGGTCCCAGATTGGATAACCAATGATGTATTCAGGGAATGGACCCTGCGAAAAAAGGAAACAGATGCCTATGAAATCAGGCAAAACAGCCATGCTTGGGTTCCTAAAATTAAATGTGTAACTGATCATCAGAATATAATTGGATTTGTACTGTCAATACCACAATGTGATGTGACTAAGGGAAACCTCCTGTATAAAGTTGACAATATAGGAGAAATAAGAAACCAAACACGGGTCAGATACCACAAACTGCACCAATACATTATTAAGAAGGGACATGATACCAAGGGTGTGTGCATTAAAGATTGTTATAAGAATAACCAGGTTGTTTTGTGCTGAGAACATCCCAGATTTGATCAAGATGACTGTGGATACAACCGCACAGAAGGATGCGTTCTGAGCATAACCCTGCTGATGCTGGATTTCGAGACAACAGCAGCACCACAAAGTAACAGGCAATGGTGGTCAGCAACACAGCCATTAACATGATTGTGGGAGGAGTAACACACTGCTCCATCACTACTACCGACTTTTGCTTTACGACCAGAGAAGAGGTTAATATTCAGGGATATGTTATATGCCCAGAATTAAAAGAAGAAACTATCAGTGGAATGGTGGTAGACACTATAAAGGCGGGGTACGAGGGCTTCGAAGAGCCTCAGGGAAAACCCATTCCCAAACTAAGTGAGGAACAGACAGCATTGGAGAAGAGTGTCCGCGAGCAACGACAAAAATACATCATCCTGATGAAAGAGATTGTTGAGCTGCAAAAGGACACAAAGAAAGTGCTGGCCAATGGAATTTTGGACTTAATGTTCATGTACACCCTTGGATAAGAATTATGTCACATGTATTAGTGATAGTGCAGATGTTGGTTATACTTATGTTACTGTTTGAATGGTGCTTTAAATGTAGGAGGAGAAGGATGAAAGTGCTGGTAAAAGCCGCTCAGAAATACGAAACGAAGCCTTTGCTGAAAGTAAGTAACAGGGGAGACGAACCAAACCAACATGAATATCTGATATGAGTTGTGAGTGTCCCAATCCTATCGCCTGATCAACGAAATCGGGGCGGGAGACACACAAGTCTAGTAAGGTAAAAGAATTGGTCACGGTGGGTTAATAGAGTAACCATGTGATCAAAGTGGGTATTGAAGCAGGAATTAAAGAGTTAAACACGTTTTAGGTTAGGAAGGCAAAAACACAATTTGCTGATGTGGCAAAATTGGCAGGTGCAACTGTAGGACAATGGTGCATCAGAGCTGATGTCGTAGGCCAACGAAGTGGCTTCCTGTTGTTATTCAGAACTAAGAAATAGATTCCTGTTAGTGACAGGAGGCAGGATAAAGTTGAAATTGAACAATCAGTAACAAAGCAAAAAAAATTCTCACGTGGTAGAAAGACTGACCAATGATAATGTAAATGATGACTTTGCAAAGAATTCTGTGTAAAAGAAGCAGCTCCTGAAGTGTTAGACAAGAACAGTTGGGAAGGTATCCAGTTAAGGAACTGATGTAGACCGTATCTCCCTTGATCAAGCAATTAAACAATTATTTTCTCTACAACAGGCCTGTATTGAGTGTCTTTGTTATGTTCCACATCATTCTCACAGTAAAAGATCCTCTGGGAAGAGTGATCATATCTTGTTAGAATTTCAAATTCAGTTTGGGGGTGAGAAACTTGGGTTTCAAACTAGTGTCCTGAACTTAAATAGGGACAATTACAAAGGTATGAAGACAGAGTTGGATAAAGTGGACTGGTAGGCCAGAGGATTGAGAAATTTTTAAAAATAAGCAAAGGATGACTAAAAAAAAATAAAGAGACAGAAGATACATTATGGGAGTAAACTAGAAAGATATATAAAATCAGACAGTAAGATCTTCTACATCAATGTATAAAGGAAGCTAAAGTAAACGTTGGTCCCTCAGAGGATTAGACTGGGGAATTAATAATGGGAAACAAGAAAATGACACAGATTTTGAACAAATATTTTGTATCGTTCTTCACAGTAGAGGACACCAAAGACATCCCAATTATAGATAATCAATGGGCTATAGGCAGGAGGAACTTAAAACAATCACTATCACTAAAGAAAAAATACGAGGCAAACTAATGGGAGTAAAGGTGGACAAGTCCCCTGGATCTGATGATCTGCATCCTAGGGTCTTAAATGAAGTGACTGCAGAGATAGTGGATGCATTGGTTGTAACCTACCAAAATTCATTGGATTCTGGAGAGATTCCAGTGGATTGGAAAACCGCAAATGTAACGCCCCTATTCAGGAATGGAGGGGGACAGAAAGCAGGAAACTATAGACCAGTTAGCCTAACATCAGTCATTGGGAAAATGCTGGAGTCCATTATTATGGAAGTAGTAGCAGGACCTGAAGAAAATCATAATACAGTCAAGCAGAGTCAGCATGGTTTTATGAAAGGGAAATCATGTTTGACATATATTCTAGAGCTCTTTGAGGTTGAAATGAGCAGGGTGGATGAAGGGGAACCAGTAGATGTAGCGTATTTTGATTTCCAAAAGGCATTTGATAAGGTGCCACATAAAAGGTTACTGCACAAGTTAAGAACTCACGGAGTTGGGGTAATATATTGGCATGGATAGTGAATTGGCTAACTAACAGAAAACAGCGAGTCGGGATAAATAGGTCATTTTTAGGTTGGCAAACTGTAACTAGTAGAATGCCAGAGGGATCAGTTCTGGGGTCTCAAGTATTTACAATCGATATTAATGACTTGGATGAAGGGACCGAGTGCAATGTAGCCAAATTTGCTGATGATACAAAGATAGGTGGGAAAGCAAGTTGTGAAGAACATAAGAACATAAGAAATAGAAGCAGGAGTAAGCCATAAGGCTCCTCGAGCCTGCTCCACCATTTAATACGATCATGGCTGATCCGATCATGGACTCAGCTCCACTTCCCCGCTCGCTTCCCATAGCCCCTTTTCCCCTTATCATTTAAGAAACTGTCTATTTCTGTCTAAAATTTATTTAATGTCCCACAGTTTCCACAGCTCTCTGAGGCAGGAAACTCCACAGATTTACAACCCTCTGAGAGAAGAAATTTCTCCTCATCTCAGTTTTAAATGGATGGCCCCTTATTCTTAGATTATGCCCCCTAGTTCTAGTCTCCCCCACCAGTGGAAACATCCTCTCTGCATCCACCTTGTCAAGTCCCCTCATAATCTTATATATTTCGATAAGATCACCTCTCATTTTTCTGAATTCCAATGAGAAGAGGCCCAACCTACTCAACCTTTCCTCATAAGTCAACCCCTCATCTCTGGAATCAACCTAGTGAACCTTCTCTGAACTGCCTCCAAAGCAAGTATATCCTTTCGTAAATATGGAAACCAAAACTGCATGCAATATTCCAGGTGTGGCCTCACCAATACCCTGTATAACTGTAGCAAGACTTCCCTGCTTTTATAATCCATCCCCTTTGCAATAAAGGCCAAGATTCCATTGGCCTTCCAGATCACTTGCTGTACCTGCATACTATCCTTTTGTGTTTCATGCACAAGTACCCCCAGGTTCCGCTGTACTGCAGCACTTTGCAATCGTTCTCCATTTAAATAATAATTGCTCTTTGATTTCTTTCTACCAAAATGCATGACCTCACATTTACAACATTATACTCCATCAGCCAAATATTTGCCCACTCACTTAGCCTGTCTATGTCCTTCTGCAGATTTCTATGTCCTCCTCACACATTGCTTTCTCTCCCATCTTTGTACCGTCAGCAAACTTGGCTACGTTATACTCAGTCCCTTCTTCCAAGTCGTTAATATAGATTGTAAATAGTTGGTGTCCCAGCACTGATCTTTGCGGCACCCCACTAGTTACTGATTGCCAACCCGAGAATGAACCATTTATCCTGACTCTCTGTTTTCTGTTAGTTAGCCAATCCTCTACCCATGCTACTATATTAACCCCAAACCTGTGAACTTTTATCTTGTGCAGTAACCTTTTATGTGGCACCTTGTCAAATGCCTTCTGGAAATCCAAATACACCACATCCACTGGTTCCCCTTTATCCACCCTGTTTGTTACATCCTCAAAGAATTCCAGCAAATTTGTCAAACATGACTTCCCCTTCATAACTCCATGCTGACTCTGCCTGACTGAATTTTGCTTTTCCAAATATCGTGCTACTGCTTCCTTAAAAATGGACGCCAACATTTTCCCAACCACAGATGTTAGGCTAACTGGTCTATAGTTTCCTGCTTTTTGTTTGCCTCATTTTTTAAAGGACACAAAGAATCCGCAAAGGGATATAGATAGGTTATGAGTGGGCAAACATTTGCTGATGGAGTATAATGTGGGAAAATATGAGGTTATTCACTTTGGTAGGAAAAATAAAAAAGCAAATTATTATTTAAATGGAGAGAGATTACAAGATGCTGTGCTACAGAGGGACCAGGGGGTCCTTGTGCATTAAACACAAAAGTTACAACAAGTAATTAGGAAGGCAATTGGAATGTTGGCATTTATTGCAAGGAGGATGGAGTATAAAAGGAGGGAAGTCTTGATACAACTGTACAGGGCATTGGTGAGACCACACGTGGAGTACTGCGTACAGTTTTGTTCTTTTTACTTAAGGAGGGATCATCATCTTAGGCAGTCCCTCGAAATGAGGATGACTTGCTTCCACGCCGAGAACGGATGAGTTCACAGGTGTTTCAACAATATTCCGGATCCCGAACTACATCCTGAAGGGTGGAAAACGCCTGTGCAAGGATTTCTTTTAACATGTGGTGGACGTTGCACTCCAGCCACCATCCAGGCTTGACAGAGCTAGGTCTTGGTCCAGCGGCAAGGATTAACCAAGATGGCTGGAGACCAGCTCTGCTGCACGGACCTAGTGCACACACAATCGCAGTGTGGGCTGGCCCGTGCTGCCCCTGGGCTCTCGCACCTTCTGGGTCCCGAACTTCCGCCTCTCCTGGGCCCCGATCACATCCCTCTATGAACTCTTGCTGCTCCTACTTGCATTGCAGGAAGTTCAGAGAAGGTTCACTAGGTTGATTTGTGAGATGAAAGGATTGTCTTATAAAGAAAGGTAGAGCAGGTTGAGCCTATACTCATTGCAGTTTAGAAGAATGAGAGGTGATCTTATTGAAACATATAAGATTCTGAGGGGGCTTGACAGGGTAGATGCAGAGAGGGTGTTTCCCCTCGTAGGGGAATTTAGAACTAGGGGGCATAGTTTCAGAATAAGGGGTCGTGCATTTAAAACCGAGATGAGGAGGAATTTCTTCTCTCAGGGCGTTGTGAATCTTTGGAATTCTCTACCCCAGATAAATGTGGAGGCTGGGTCATTGAATATATATAAAGTGGAGATTGACAGATTTTTGAATGATAAGGGAGTCAAGGATTATGGGAAATGGGCAGTAAAGTGGAGTTGAGGCCAAGATCAGATCAGCCATGATCTTATTGAATGGCGGAGCAGATTCGAGGGGCCAAATGGCCTACTCCTGCTACTATTTCTTATGTTCTTATGTAAGCCATAATTGAATCTGCCTCCACCATCCTTTCAGGCGGTGCATTCCAGATTCTAATCATTTGCTGCATGAAAAAGTTTTTCCTCATTTCGCCTTTGATTCTTCTGTCAATCACCTTAAATCTGTGACCTCTATTTATCGACCCTTCTGCCAATGGGAACAGTTTCTCTCTATCTATTCTGTCTAGACTTCTCATAATTTTGAACATCTCTATCAAATCTCCTCTCAACTTCTCTTCTCTAAGGAGAACCACCCCAGTTTCTCCCGTCTATTCACATATCTGAAGAAAGATGAGGCAGGAAAAGAGCGCATACGACAGATGTCTGGTCGAGAATACATCTGTGAATTAGGCTAAATATTGAAAGTTCAGAGGAGAAGTGAAAAAGGAAATAAGAGGGAAATAAGAGAACAGCTCTAAAGCAAGAGATAGTAAGGTATTAGGTGGGTCAGACTAAGAGAGAACGTGGCACGGTCTAAGATAGATTTACAGTGTATGGAAGTGAACGCACAAAGCATAGTAAAAAAGGTTTGGTGAGCTACAGGTGCAAATAATCCACAAGGGAATATGATGTTGCAGCAATAACAGAGATCTAACTCAAAAAAGGGAAGGATTGGGTATTAAATATTCCTGGATATAGGGTGTTCAGGAAAGATAGGGAAGGAAAGATAGGAGGTGGTTTAGCAGTATTGGTTAAAGAGAATGTTACAGTGCTGGAGAGAGAGGATGTCCTGGAGGGGTTAAGGGCAGAATCTATGGGCTCAAGTTTCGGCCTGAGTTGCCTCCTATGTTTTTGGACCAATTAGTTCAGAATGGAGCATCTTAGAAATTGCAATTCTCGGCATTTAGTTTACTCCAGTTCTAGTGAGTTAGAATATTTTCATTGTAGAACAGATTTTTTTCAAAAGGGGGCGTGTCCAGCCACTTAGGCCTGTTTTGCAAGTTTAGGCCATGAAAACTTACTCCAAACCAACTTAGAATGGAGTAAGTGTAGATTTTTGTACGCTCAGAAAAACCTCGCCTGCACTTATAAATCAGGCATAGGGAACGAGAGATAGGGGGTGGAAGGGGGGTTTACAAGCATTAAACACTTCATTTTTAAAAATAAAGGGCAATCATCAATAATAAATGATAAATAAATCAATAAATCAACCAATAAATCAATCAAAAAAAATTAAAAACTTAAAAATAAAAAAATAATGAACAATCAATCAATAAATAAAAAAATAACTTTCTACTCATCTACTGCAGCACCGGTAGCCCTCCAGCAGCGTGCTGGAATGCCACCCCCACCCTGCCCACTGTCTCTCTCTCTCTGTCTCTGTCTCTCTCTCTGTCAATGTCTCTCTCTGTTCCTGTCAGTGTCTCTCTGTGTTTCTGACAGAGGGAGAGGGTGGGGGTTGGAGGAGGGGGAGGGATGGGGTGGAGGAGCGGGGAGGGGGGGGGGAAGAGAGGAGGGGGAGGGAGGGGGAGAGAGGAGGGGGAGGAGGGGGAAGGGAGGGGAAGAGGAGGGGGGAGGGAGGGGGAAGAGGAGGGTGGAGGGAAGGGGGAAGAGGAGGGGGGATGGATGGGGGAGAGAGGGGGAGAGGGGGGGAGAGAGGGGGGAGAGGAGAGGGGAGGGAGGGGGAAGGGGAGGGGGGGAGGGAGGGGGAAGAGGAGGATGGAGGGAGGGGGAGAGGAGGGTGGAGGGAGGAGGGAGAGGAGGGGGAGGGGGAGAGGAGGGAGGGAGAGGAAGGAGAGGAGGGGGGAGGGAAGGGGGGGAAGAGGAGGGGGGATGGATGGGGAGAGAGGGGGAGAGGGGGAGAGGAGGGGGAGAGAGGGGGAGAGGAGGATGGAGGGAGGGGGAGAGGAGGGTGGAGGGAGGAGGGGGAGGGGGAGGGGGAGAGGAGGGTGGAGGGAGGAGGGGGAGGGGGGAGGGGGAGAGGAGGGAGGGAGAGGAAGGAGGGGGGGAAGGGGGGAAGAGGAGGGGGTACGGATGGGGGAGAGAGGGGGAGAGGGGGAGAGGAGG
This sequence comes from Pristiophorus japonicus, assembly GCF_044704955.1. NCBI lineage: Eukaryota > Metazoa > Chordata > Chondrichthyes > Pristiophoridae > Pristiophorus > Pristiophorus japonicus. The sequence goes on from NC_091977.1 coordinate 184,744,111, forward strand.
GGGAGAGAGGGGAGAGGAGAGGGGAGGGGGGGGAGAGGAGGGAGAGGGAGGGAGGCTGAACAGGCCCTGTTGCCGCTGCCGCCGCCAGCTGCCACGGAGGACTTCGGGCGGGGCCAGCCCCCCAATGAGAAGCCGGGCTGGCGGGCCCCGTTGCCGCCCACAATGCCGGTTGCCAAGGAGGACTTCGGGCAGGTCCCGCCCCCAGCAAGAAACCGGGCGGGCGTATCCCACCGATGAGGTAAGATGCGCAGGCCACTCAGCCAGGGATAGGGATGATGTCCCTTCGGCCTGGGATAGGGTCGTCGCTCGGAGACAGGACACGCTGGGAGGGCCAGGAGCTACTGCGCACGCGCGCAGTTGTCGGCACTGTTTTTGGCGCAGGGCTGTAGCTCCGCCCCCAGCAACTCCTGCTGCACCACGCTGAGCTGGAAATGGGCCTACAGATATCGGAGAATCGCGAGGTAAATGTTCGGCGCAATTTTTGTTCTACAAATTAGGCGGGCCTCTCCGATGTGCGCCGTTCTAGCGGGGGTCCGAAACTTGAGCCCTATATGGCTAGAATTAAGAAATAATAGAAGTGCCATTATACTACTAGGTGTGTTCTGTAGGCCACCAACTGGTGGGAAAAATATGGAGGAGCAAATTTGCAGAGAAATTACAGAGAGAGGCAAGTACTATAGAGTAGTGATAATGGGGGACTTCAAATAGCCGCATATAGACTGGGATAATAATAGTGTAAAGAGCCAAGTGTGTGTTCAGGAGAACATTCTTGATCAGTATGTTTCCAGCCCAACGAGGAAGGAGGCATTGCTGGTTTTGGGGAATGAGGTAGGTCAAGTGGAACAAGTGTCAGTAGGTGAACATTTAGGGACAATGAACATAGTATCATAAGGCTTAGATTTGCTATGGAAAACGACAGGGAGCAATCTAGAGTAAAAACACGTAATTGGAGCAAGGCACATTTCGGAGAACGGATCAGGGCTGGTAAATTGAAATCCAAGATTGGCAGGCAAAACTGTAGTGTAACAATGGGCTGCCTTTAAAGAGGAAACAGTTCGGGTACAGTCAAGGTACATTCCCACTGGGGGGATAGGTAGGGCAACTAAAGTCAGAGCTCCCTTGATGATGAAAGAGATAGAGAGTAAGATGAAGCAGAAAAAGAGCATGCATGACAGATGTCAGGTCGAAAATACATCTGAGAATCGGGCTAAAATAAAAAGTTCAGAGGAGAAGTGAAAAAGAAAATAAGAGGGACAAAGAGAGGGTATGAGAATAGAATGGCAGCTAACATAAAAGGTAATCCAAAAGTCTTCTATAGGCATATATATAGTAAACGGGTAGTAAGAGGAGGGATGGGGCCGATTAGGGACCAAAAAAGAGAGCTATGTGTGGAAGCAGAGGATATGGCTGAGGTACTAAATGAATACTTTGCATCTGCCTTCACCAAGGAAGAAGATGTTGCCATAGACATAGTAAAGAAGGAGATAGTGGAGATACTGTATGGGATAAGAATTGATAAATATGAGGTACTAGAAAGGCTGGCTGTACTTAAAGTAGATAAGTTACCAAAACCAGATGAGATGCATCCAAGGATGCTGAGGGAAGTGAAGAAGGAAATCGCAGAGGCACTGGCCATAATCTTCCAATCCTCCTTAAAAATGGGGTGGTACCAGAGGACTGAAGAATTGCAAATGTTACACCCTTATTCAAAAAAGAATGTAAAGATAAACCCAGCAACTTTAAGCCGGTCAGTTTAACATCGGTTATGGTGAAGCTTTTAGAAACAATAATCAGGGACAAAATTAACAGTCAATTGGACAAGGCTGGATTAATTAAGGAAAGTCAGCATAGATTTGGTCAAGGCAAATTGTGTTTAACCAACTTGATCAAGTTATTTGATGAGGTAACAGAGAGGGTTGATGAGGGCAATGCGGTTGATGTAGTGTATATGGCTATCCAAAAAAGCACTCGACAAAGTGCCACTTAATAGGTTTGCCAGCAAAGTTGAAGCCCATAGAATAAAAGGGACAGTGGCAGCATGGATACAAAATTGACTAAGCGACAGAAAACATAAGTAGTGTGAACCCTTGTTTTTCGGACTGGAGGAAGGTATATAGTGGTGTTCCCCGGGGTCAGTAGTTGGACCACTGCTTTTCTTGATATATATTAATGACTTGGATGTGGGTGTACAGGGCACAATTTCAAAATTTACAGATGACACAAAACTTGGTAATATAATGAACAGTGAGGAGGATAGTGATTGACTACAAGAGGATGTTGGGGAGGGCATCAAACAGGAAATTAGGGGTGCGTGCAATAAAGGTGCAGCAGTTATAATGGGTGACTTTAATATGCACATAGATTGGGCTAACCAAACTGGAAGCAATACGGTGGAGGAGGATTTTCTGGAGTGCATAAGGGATGGTTTTTTAGACCAATATGTCGAGGAACCAACTAGGGGGAAGGCCATCTTAGACTGGGTGTTATGTAATGAGAAAGGATTAATTAGCAATCTCGTTGTGCGAGGCCCCTTGGGGAAGAGTGACCATAATATGGTGGAATTCTGCATTAGGATGGAGAATGAAACAGTTAATTCAGAGACCATGGTCCAGAACTCAAAGAAGGCTAACTTTGAAGGTATGAGGCGTGAATTGGCTGAGATGGATTGGCGAATGATACTTAAGGGGTTGACTGTGGATGGGCAATGGCAGACATTTAGAGACCGCATGGATGAACTACAACAATTGTACATTCCTGTCTGGCATAGAAATAAAAAAGGGAAGGTGGCTCAACCGTGGCTATCAAGGGAAATCAGGGATAGTATTAAAGCCAAGGAAGTGGCATACAAATTGGCCAGAAATAGCAGCGAACCTGGGGACTGGGAGAAATTTAGAACTCAGCAGAGGAGGACAAAGGGTTTGATTAGGGCAGGGAAAATGGAGTATGAGAAGAAGCTTGCAGGGAACATTAAGACGGATTGCAAAAGTTTCTATAGATATGTAAAGAGAAAAAGGTTAGTAAAGACAAACGTAGGTCCCCTGCAGTCAGAATCAGGGGAAGTCATAACGGGGAACAAAGAAATGGCGGACCAATTGAACAAGTACTTTGGTTCGGTATTCACGAAGGAGGACACGAACAACCTTCCGGTTATAAAAGGGGTCGGGGGGTCTAGTAAGGAGGAGGAACTGAGGGAAATCCTTATTAGCCAGGAAATTGTGTTGGGGAAATTGATGGGATTGAAGGCCGATAAATCCCCAGGGCCTGATGGACTGCATCCCAGAGTACTTAAGGAGGTGGCCTTGGAAATAGTGGATGCGTTGACAGTCATTTTCCAACATTCCATTGACTCTGGATCAGTTCCTATGGAGTGGAGGGTAGCCAATGTAACCCCACTTTTTAAAAAAGGAGGGAGAGAGAAAACAGGGAATTATAGACCGGTCAGCCTGACATCGGTAGTGGGTAAAATGATGGAATCAATTATTAAGGATGTCATAGCAGTGCATTTGGAAAGAGGTGACATGATAGGTCCAAGTCAGCATGGATTTGTGAAAGGGAAATCATGCTTGACAAATCTTCTGGAATTTTTTGAGGATGTTTCCAGTAGAGTGGATAAGGGAGAACCAGTTGATGTGGTATATTTGGACTTTCAGAAGGCGTTCGACAAGGTCCCACACAAGAGATTGATGTGCAAAGTTAGAGCACATGGGATTGGGGGTAGTGTACTGACATGGATTGAGAACTGGTTGTCAGACAGGAAGCAAAGAGTAGGAGTAAATGGGTACTTTTCAGAATGGCAGGCAGTGACTAGTGGGGTACCGCAAGGTTCTGTGCTGGGGCCCCAGCTGTTTACACTGTACATTAATGATTTAGATGAGGGGATTAAATGTAGTATCTCCAAATTTGCGGATGACACTAAGTTGGGTGGCAGTGTGAGCTGCGAGGAGGATGCTGTGAGGCTGCAGAGCGACTTGGATAGGTTAGGTGAGTGGGCAAATGCATGGCAGATGAAGTATAATGTGGATAAATGTGAGGTTATCCACTTTGGTGGTAAAAACAGAGAGACAGACTATTATCTGAATGGTGACAGATTAGGAAAAGGGGAGGTGCAAAGAGACCTGGGTGTCATGGTACATCAGTCATTGAAGGTTGGCATGCAGGTGCAGCAGGCGGTTAAGAAAGCAAATGGCATGTTGGCCTTCATAGCAAGGGGATTTGAGTACAGGGGCAGGGAGGTGTTGCTACAGTTGTACAGGGCATTGGTGAGGCCACACCTGGAGTATTGTGTACAGTTTTGGTCTCCTAACCTGAGGAAGGACATTCTTGCTATTGAGGGAGTGCAGCGAAGGTTCACCAGACTGATTCCCGGGATGGCGGGACTGACCTATCAAGAAAGACTGGATCAACTGGGCTTGTATTCACTGGAGTTCAGAAGAATGAGAGGGGACCTCATAGAAACATATAAAATTCTGACGGGGTTAGACAGGTTAGATGCAGTAAGAATGTTCCCAATGTTGGGGAAGTCCAGAACCAGGGGTCACAGTCTAAGGATAAGGGGTAAGCCATTTAGGACCGAGATGCGGAGGAACTTCTTCACCCAGAGAGTGGTGAACCTGTGGAATTCTCTACCACAGAAAGTTGTTGAGGCCAATTCACTAAATATATTCAAAAAGGAGTTAGATGAGGTCCTTACTGCTAGGGGGATCAAGGGGTATGGCGAGAAAGCAGGAATGGGGTACTGAAGTTGAATGTTCAGCCATGAACTCATTGAATGGCGGTGCAGGCTAGAAGGGCCGAATGGCCTACTCCTGCACCTATTTTCTATGTTTCTATGTTTCTATGACATAGACAGGCTGGTGGAATGGGCGGACAAGTGGCAGATGAAATTTAAGGCAGGAAAGTGTGGTGATACATTTTGGTAGAAAGAATGAGGAGAGGAAATTAAACTGAAAAGTGCAATCCTAAAAGGGGTGCATGAACAGAGACCTGGGGGTATATGTGCACAAATCGTTGAAGGTGGCAGGGCAAATTGAGAAAGCAGTTAAAAAAGCTTACAGGAAGCTTGGCTTCATGAGAAGAGATATAAAGTACAAAAGTGTGGAAATTATGATGAACCTGTATAGAACACTTGTTCGGCCGCAACTAGAGCATTGTGTCCAATTCTGGACACCGCACTATAGGATGGATGTGAAGGCCTTAGAGAGGGTGAAGAAAAAATTTACGAGAATGATTCCAGGGATGAGGGACTTCAGTTATGTAGATAGACTGGAGAAGCTAGGGTTGTTCTCCTTCGAGCAGAGAAGATGGAAAGGAGATTTGATAGAGGTGTTCAAAATCATGAAGGGTCTGCACAGAGTAGATTGAGAGAAACTGTTGCCATTGACAGTAGGTTTGAGAACCAGAGGACACAGATTTAAGGTGATTGGCAAAAGAACCAAAAGTGACATAAGAAAAATATTTTTTACACAGCGATCTGGAATGCACTGCCTGAGAGGGTGGTGGAGGCAGACTCAATCACTGCTTTCAAAAGGGAATTGGATAAGTACCTGAAAGAAAAAAAAATTGCAGGGCAACGGGGAAAGGATGGGGGAGTGCGACTAGCTGATGTGCATTTGCAGACAGCCAGCATGGGATCGACGGGCCGAATGGCCACCTTCTGTGCTATAACCATTCTCAGATTCTACGGGGATGAAATTGCCCCGTGCCCTCTTTGGAGGCGGTCACCTTCCAGGGCCGGGACATTTATCACCCGACCCGGAAGTTTTGCCCACAGCGTGGAATTCGGCCCTTCTGCCCCTCAATGGAGGCGGAGCGGAGCGCTATTGGAGGCGCTCCCAGGATGATAGCGCGGTGCTGACTTCAGCGCCACGCTCTGGAGTCCAGTGCCGCGCTGGCAACATCAGCGCAACACAGATGCTCTGCATAGATGACACGGCAGAATGCCCCTACCCTCGAATTAAAGGGGAGGATCGCTGCGCGCTCTGCAGTTGCTTTGGCAATCGCCACTGAGCCACCAGAGATTCCATAATGGAGTGCCGGGCTGCAGGATGGTGACCCAGTTGATGCGAGGGCCACCATTGCTGGGCCGACAGAAGAGTCAACCGACAGAAAAATATGGCGGCCCACAGCGCAAACAGCCTCCCCATTAAGGGGTGCCCTGGCGGCGGTGATATCGCCCGATGCCATTTTCATAAACCACAGGTTAATTTCCCCCATGGTCGCAAAGGGGTCGCGCGAGACGGTTAGGGGTTGACATTCACAGCGAAGACGTCATCGCCGTGTGTGTACCAGCCCGAGGCGCAAATCACGGGGCGCGGCGCTAACGACATAATGTCCCCCAAACCTCTGGGCAATTGCCTCGGAGGCACTGTCGACCCCTTTCCCCAGGCGATAACCTCTAAAAAAGGGCAATTTCGCCCCCTATGATTCTAAGGTGCCGAAATTGATGGTCCTACCGTCGGCTTCCACTGAGTTTTCTCGGTGGTTGCCCCGATTTTTTCCGTGGGAGATTTTGTGAGGCCCTCACGCTGGCAGTTTGGAAGGACTGCTGGGGAGTGTCCGCCAGCAAGTGCTGGCGTGCCTCGCCGAAAAATGTCCTCCCGCCCGAGATTCATCCGAACGGTCCTCCGCCCCTGCAGGAGAAAAGACCACAGCATGGGAGCAGGTCTTACCTGGACGTCATCATCATCATAGGCAGTCCCTCAAAATCGAGGAAAACTTGCTTCCACTCTAAAAGTAAGTTCTCAGGTGACTGTACAGTCCAATACAGGAATTACAGTCTTAGTCACAGGTGGAACAGACAGTCGTTGAAGGAAAGAATGGGTGAAGAGTCTGGTTTGACGCACGCTCCTCCCGCTGCCTACGCTTGATTTCTGCATGCTCTCGGTGACGAGACTCGAGGTGCTCAGCGCCCTCCCGGATGCTCTTCTTCCACTTAGGGCGGTCTTTGGCCAGGGACTCCCAGGTGTCGGTGGGGATGTTGCATTTTATCAAGGAGGCTTTGAGGATGTCCTTGAAAAGTTTTCTCCATCCACCTGGGGCTCGCTTTCCGTGTAGGAGTTCCGAGTAGAGCGCTTGCTTTGGGAGTCTTGTGTCGGGCATGCGGACAATGTGGCCAGCCCAACGGAGCTGGTCGAGTATGGTCAGTGCTTCGATGCTGGGGATGTTGGCCTGATCGAGAACACTGACATTGGTGCATCTGTCCTCCCAGGGGATTTGCAGGATCTTGCGGAGACATCATTCTCCAACGATTTGAAGTGTCTACTGTACATGGTCCGTGCCTCTGAGCCATACCAAAGTGTAGGGGGCAAAATTCGGTAGCACCGCGTTTGGGGTGCTAAGTTTTCTATGATTAGACAATTAGCTCCGGGCAAGATGGGCTGCAAAAACAGTGCAAATTGGGCACTTTTCCTTCAGAAATGCAGCAACATGGTATCTAAGGCGCTAATGGCCTCAGTGGGGTGCTGCAGGGGCGCTATTACCGGGCCTGCACCCAATTTCAGCTGACTTTCATTCACTGATAATGAGGATGCTGTTCATTCCAGTTCTTAAAGGGAATGTCGTTTCAGGCAGCACCTGGTCATTCTCATCATTTCTTAAGTTGACTGAGCTGCAAGGAAAGTGTGCAATGGCTACTCCAAGAGCTCATGTGAGCACAGTCTGTTCAACGACCTGGTATTGGAGACATTGGTGGGGACAGTGGAGAGGAGGAGGCAGGCACTGTTCCCTCCATCTGAGAGAAGGCCAACTCCACAGGTTTTTAGGGCCATGTGGGCAGAGGTGGCTGTGGCGGAATCGGCCAGCACAATTGTGGATAGAACCATTACACAGTGTCTCAAAAAAATATCAACGACCTCAATCGGGTGGTCAAAGTAAGTACATGTTTCCACAACTCTTACATACTAGTCTGTGCACACTCTGTAAACCAGCACTTAACCCAGCATGCCAGCACCAACCATCTGTGCCTACTCACAGTCACAGCCCCATTTCACACCTTGCTATATTCACAGCTATTTAACCACGGCAGGCAGATCTTCCATATACACAACTGGACTCTTACTCACAGAGCTTCCTTTCTTTTGCAGGCCAAGATGGCACAGAACAGGATGGAGCAGCAGCAGACTGGATGGGGGAAGCCGAACTTGCCAGCTTTTTAACCTGGAAGAGCGAGTACTGCGGCTCATTGGCCCGCAGGTGGTGGACCCCGTAGCAGCCGGAGACATCGAGCCCACTGGGGGTAACAATGGTATCTTTCATTCCACTTCTCCCTTAAACCAGAGGGCCTTATCACTCTCCACCTCCTCATTCTGTCTGCCTTCCTTGCTCCTTTCCTGCCCCCCTGCCCTCACCTTAACTGACTCTTGTGCCATTTATGCTTTCAGATAATCAGCCAGCAGATGCACGGCCTGTGCCTGAGCCCCCTCAACCCAGTCACGAGGGAGAAGAGGAGGGTGAGGATGAGGAGGGAGGAGGAGGCGGAGCCAAGCACTGCGTCACTGCTACTCTCACCCGCTCAGATTCTGGCACTACACGGTCATTAGAGATTAGCTTAGGACACGGGTATGCACTGGGTGATGCACCGGGGCATAGCAGGCTGCAGCACAGTCAAGGGGAAGTTCGGGAGCCATCTCACAGAGGGCGAGTTCGCACACGAGTTCTGCTGCACAGGACTCAGATGAGGACCTCGATGTGGATTCGTTCACATAAGGGTGATATCCATGCACTCCAACATGATAGGGCCAATGGCAAAGGTGCCCGAGTGGTAAAGAGCATGGAGGAGTCTGCCTCCCACATTGTAGACAGCGCTGCATGCACCGTGGAGTTCAGCATTGCCAGTGTGGAGACGATGGTGGAATCCCAGACACATTGTGCGGTCCAGACCTCATGAACCATGCCATGGGTGATGTGGCAGAATATACGAACTTAAGAACATAAGAAATAGGAGTTGGAGTAGGCCATTTGGCCCCTCGAGCCTGCTCCGTCATTTAATAAGATCATGGCTGATCTAATCTTGGGCTCAGCTCTACTTCCCTGCCTGCTCCCTATAACCCTTTACTCCCTTATCATTCAAAAATCTGTCTATCTCCACGTTAAATATATTCAACATTCCACAGCTCTCCGGGGCAGAGAATTCCACAGATCTGAGAGACGAAATTCCTCCTCATCTCAGTCTAAATGGGCGACCTCTTATTCTTAAACTATGCCCTCTAGTTCTAGATTCCCCCACGAGTGGAAACATCCTCTTTGCATCTACCTTGTTGAGCTCCCTCATTATCTTATATGTTTCAATAAGATCACCTCTCATTCTTCGAAACTCCAATGAGTATAGGCCCAACCTGCACAACTTTCTTCATAAGTCAATCCCTTCATCTCAGGAATCAACCTCATGAACTTTCTCTGAACTGCCTCCAATGCAAGTACATCCGTCCTTAAATAAGGAGACCAAAACTGGAAGCAATACTCGAGGAGTAAGCCAGAAGGCCCCTCGAGCCTGCTCCGCCATTTAATACGGTCATGGCTGATCCAATCATGGACTCAGCTCCATTTCCCCGCTTGTTCCCCATAAGCCCTTATCCCCTTATCATTTAAGAAATTGTCTATTTCTGTCTTAAATTTATTCAATGTCCCACAGCTTCCACAGCTCTCTGAGGCAGGAAACTCCACAGATTTACAACCCTCTGAGAGAAGAAATTTCTCCTCATCTCAGTTTTAAATGGATGGCCCTTTATTCTACGATTATGCCCTCTAGTTCTAGTCTCCCCCATCAGTGGAAACATCCTCTCTGCATCCACCTTGTCAAGCCCCCTCATAATCTTGTACATTTCGATAAGATCACCTCTCATTCTTCTGAATTCCAATGAGTATAGACCCAACCAGCTCAACCTTTCTTCATAAGTCAACCCCTTCATCTCACGAATCAACCTAGTGAACCTTCTCTGAACTGCAATTATATCCCTCCTTAAATAAGGAGACCAAAACTGTATGCAGTACTCCAGGTGTGTTTTCACCAATATCCTGTAAGACTCTAGGATGCACGCCATCAGGTCCAGGGGACTTGTCCACCTTTAGTCCCATTATTTTACCAAGTAGCTTTTCTTTAGTGATAGTGATTGTTTTAATTTCTTCCCTCCCTATAGCCCCTTGATTATCTATTATTGGGATGTTTTAAGTGTCTTCTCCCGTGAAGACCAATACAAATATTTGTTCCAGTCTCTGCCATTTCCCTGTTCCCCATTATTAATTCCCCAGTCTCATCCTCTAAGGGACAACTGTTTACTTTAGCTACCCTCTTCATTTTTATATACCTATAAAAGCTCTTACTGCCTGTTTTTATATTTCTTGCCAGTTTACTCTCATAATCCATCTTCTTTCTCTTAATTATTTTTTTAGTTGTCCTTTGCTGGTTTTTAAAAATGTCCCAATCTTCTGGCCTCCCACTAATCTTAGCTACATTGTATGCCATTGTTTTCAATTTGATACCATACTTTACTCCCTTAGTTAGCCACAGATGGTTCTCCCATTTCATATCACTAAGGCTATCGCCCAAATTAAAAAGGCAAAATTAGCGGTTTTTAAAATGGGCGAAATTCCATCGACCCTGAAAAATAAAAAAAGCACTAAAGCTGGAAATATCGCCAATTTTTGGGCGATAGCGACCATAGTGGAAAGTCTAGCCTAAAATCTTTCCTTCTCACTGGAACATATTTTTGTTGAGAGTTATGAAATATGTCCTTAAATGTCTGTCACTGCTCTTCAACCATCTTACACGTTAATCTATTTTCCCAGTGCACTTTATCCAACTCTGCCTTCATACCTTTGTAATCACCTTTATTTAAGATCAGGATACTGGTTTGAGACCCAACTTTCTCACACCCCAACTGAATTTGAAATTTAACCATGCTATGATCACTCTTTCCTAGAGGACCTTTTGCTAGGAAATCATTTAATAATTGATTGAGAAATCAAACAGGCTGCATTTAGACAGGTTGAGAAAACACAGACTCCCATGTCTATGTGCGACTGAGCACATTGCATTAAGTCATCAATCAACTTGACATTTTAGGACCTTTGGGTAGTGAGCCAATTAAAGGTTAAAAGACTATCAAATGAGCCAATAAGGTCAAAGAAGGCGAGTTCATTTCTGTAAATTGAACCAGGTATAAGTACAGCCATTTTGACCATGTGGTCTCAGAAGGACAAAGGCCTGGCTTAAAGCCAGAAGCTTGTTGCTGCTGCCAAAATAAAGTTACATTAAAACTACAACCGGAGTTCATATTTCATTGGAAATTAAGAGGTCTAACAATTTTGGCGTCACAAACAGGATCGCTGAGGAAAGAAACTGAATTTTGGACATCGGACCTACATACGGAGGTAAGGACTCTTCCTTGTAAAAGTCCTCGGTCAAAAGTCTAAATTCGCCTCTCCTTCTACGCGATTCCGAAAGCCTCCGGTTTGCGAACCCTCCAGTTGGTAGTCGGCTCGAGGTCCCATAGACGTCTAACTTCGGCAGTGTGTTAGTTAATTAATCATCGACCCACTGATAGGCTGGAAAGCCTACGACTCGAGACCCCAGTAAAGAAATCAGTATTATGGCAGCAGGAGATAAGAACAAAGAATTGCCCACAACTGTTAAAGGCGGGCGGGCACCACCTGAGGTTTCGATAGATGAAATCCTCGAACAGTTGAAAGAATACATAGAGCAACAATTCAACTTATCTAAAACCTGTATTAAGATCGAACAAAAGTACGGAACCTCCAAAGGACAATGGTCCTTGGACGAGATTAAAAGGGTCTGGGGAAAAACGACCCGTATGAAAAATAAAGAGCGAACTAGATGGTCCCTAGCCGTTATGGGCCAGATCCGAAAGTTGAATGAAATTATAATGCGATCCCAACATGATCGAGACTTGACCAGTACAAAGGACCAATTGCAAGCTGTTTGTGCACAGCTGCGACAGAAAAAACTTGAACTTGAAAAGCTGGAAGCGGAAGTTAAAGATCTTAAAGGTGAAATTAAAGAATGGAAAAAATCATTAGGTCAAGAGACAGGAATAGGAAAAGGAAAATGTATTGGTCAATTCCCAGGGCACCCATGTTTGGATAAATTAAAAGCTCAAACCCGAAGACACGACCGAGGAATAGATACGGATTCTGAATCCTCCAACGATACAGGGTCGGAGGATGACGAATTAAGGGTGCACTTTGCCCTGTTTAAAAAAAGACGCGTTGTAGTCAAATCGGAAGAGACTGCGGATGAGGGCGGAACCAAAAAAATGAGGAAAAGGGTGTATGCAGAATATTTATTTCATGATCTGGCAGACCCAGAGAAAATTGATAAATGGTCCAAGGAATTGCCCAATCCAAAGAAAGGGGGAGTGAAAACGTGGGACCAATTGGACCGCTTAAGAAATATATATCAACTTCATCCCTGGGACAGAGTGCAAATTTTGACCATAATGTTGCCAAAAACACAAGGAAGAAAATTGCACAACAAGGTAGAAGAAGCTTTGGAGCAGGATGAGCAAGAATTAAACACAGGGTGGGAGGCGATTAAACATTGGCTGCAAGCCTTCAGTCCAGCTAAGACAGACGGGGAAAAAATTGCAGCCTGCCAACAGAAAGGAACAGAGGAGGTCCTGGAGTATGACGAGCGGTTTAGATGCACGTGGCTAGAACATTCGGGTATGAATAATACGGATGAGGAAATGGATGAACAAGTGTTTGGACCCCTGAAAGCAGCTTTCGTGGCAGGTCGACAGCCAGAACTGTCCAAAATGCTTAAGGTAGTGTTACCGGACTGGGAAGGTAGAGGAACTACCTTTGCAGCATTGGTGGATCGATGTAACCAATTAGATCGGGATATGGGAACTAAAGTCCGAGCTGTACAGGCTATGGGATGGAAATCCCAGGATTCCGATAAACAGTCATTAGGAAAATTACCCGGAAAATGTCATTATTGTGGGAAAGAAGGTCACTGGGCCAAGACGTGCAGGGCAAAACAGAAAGGTCGTGGCTGGGGAAGAGGACGCAGCCAGGGATACAATTCAGCCAACAAGCCAGGCTTGTCACAAGATAACGACCTCATAGAAGCATTTAAGCGACTGACAATACAACAAGAGAAGGAGTTACTTGGGATAGCAAAAAACAATTAGAGCCCACCCTGGCCCCCCTCCTCGCACTAATACAACAAAGGGAAGATGGGCTATATATAACTGTGAGGGTGGGCGATAAGGATGTGGACTGTCTTTTAGACACAGGGGCGGAATTAACATGCTTACCCCTACAATATGGAGACTTTTTGTCGTTGGATGGTAGGGCACGTACAGCCTATGGAGTTGGGGGCCATAAAATGGAAATTAAAAGGACAACACCGGTACTTATAGGGCTGGGTCCACTTGAACTAACCACGCCGGTCTGGATAGGCCCAGTAGATCAACCCCTTTTGGGAATGGACGTTTTAATCCAAGTAGATTCATCATTGCATTTCGAGGATGGTCGGGTGACATGGTCAATTAGAACTTTGAAGAAAGAAGAATTGAAGAACTGATATGGGCTAAAGATAAGGACGATTGTGGCCTACTCCAGATGGAGCCTGCGGCATTTACCGGGACCAAGCCTCCATGCACTAAACAGTATCCCATCAGTCCAACTGCCATCGTGGGAATCTTACTGGTTATTCATCAATTGGAGAAGCAAAGGGTGCTTCTTAAAACGCATAGCTCCTCCAATAGCCCCATGTGGCCGGTACAGAAATCTAATGAAACTTGGCGTTTGACTGTCGATTATAGGAAAGCTAACCAGTATATTGATCAAAAAGCTCCTTTGGTCGCAGATCCCTCCACCATTTTTAATGCCCTCAAACCGGAACATAAATATTTCTCGGTTATAGATATGGCCAACGGATTTTGGTCGGTGCCTCTGGCACCGGAGGTTCGACAGTGGTTTGCTTTCACGGTCCAAGGACAACAGTATACTTGGACCCGGTTACCGCAGGCTTTCCACAACAGCCCTATGGTATTCCACATGGCTTTACAAAGTCATTTGTGAGAATTACCTCCCCTGTCATCCACAGTCATCCAATATGTAGATGATATCCTGCGAGCTTCAAACACGGAAGAACAGCATGAACAAGATTTACGAGCTTTGCTGGACCACCTTTGGCTGAAAGGACATAAAGCCAGCATCGACAAAGCACAAATATCCCAAGAAGAGGTTGTATACCTGGGACAAAAGATTTCAAAGGAAAGAGAGAACTTACCCAGGATAGAACTGCAGCCATTCGGGCTGCTAAAAAACCCACCACTATTCAGGAACGAAGGTCTTTTTTGGGATTGTGTAACTTTAACAGAAAATGGATTGACTCCTTCACACAGCTTTCTCAGCCATTGAATGATATTTTAAAGGGGAAACGTGCCTCTAAAGAAGCCATCACCCTCACTAAGGAACAGCAAGAGGCCTTCCTGAGTTTGAAAAAGGCTTTGTGTTCGGCACCGGCTCTGGGAATCCCCGACTGTGGTAAGCCATTTACCCTGTTTGTCCATGAGAAAGAAGGATACATGACAGCTATACTGACACAAGAACATGGGGATCGGCAAAGACCTATTGGCTATTATTCGGCAAAACTGGATGCGGTAGCCCTCGGATGGGGAAGTTGCCTAAGAGCCATGGAAGCTACATGTCGAGCGGTAATGATCACTGCGGGTCTCGTCCTCGACCAAAAGCTGATTGTCAAGTGTCCCCACACCGTACATGCTTTGCTCTCTATGAATAGAATGTCTCAGGTGACGGCAGCTAGATGGACCCGCTGGACAGCAGTTTTGGAAGCTCCGAATCTCCATATCGTCCGGGCCAGCCCGGTTAATCCCGCAATTCTGCTCCCGATGTCAGAATCGATGGAGCAAGAGGGGGGAGAATGTGAAGAGCATGACTGCGTGGAGATTTTAAAAGAAACAGAAGAAGCAGCCTTAGCAGCAGAGGAGCCTCTGCACAACCCAGACCTCATCCTGTTTACAGATGGTTCCTCCTTTGTTGACAATGGTACCAGAAAAGCAGGATGGGCAGTTACAACCTTATCTGAGGTAGTGGCAAAAGGATATATACCCTCAGGAACGTCAACACAACAGGCCGAGTTACGGGCCCTGTCAGAAGCATGTCCAATAGCAGAAGGACAGACAGCTAATGTCTACACAGATTCGCGTTATGCTTTTGGAGTCGCTCACGACTTTGGTCTGTTATGGCGGAAAAGAGGATTCCTCACTGCTGCTGGTACACCTATGCGAAATGGAAAAGAAGTCCGAGACTTACTAGAGGCCATACAATTACCTCAGGAAGTGTCCATCCTGAAGTGTAAGGCCCATACCAAGGAAAATACCACAGAAGCACAGGGAAATGCCCTAGCCGACCAGGCAGCTAAAGATGCTGCCACACAGGGCGTTCCCCCAGAAGAACCAACACAGATGTGTAGATAGAAAGCACTCAGGACTCTGACACGAGACCTTCAAACAATGCAAGGCGAGTGCTCCCGAGAGGAAAAATGGACATGGATTGAGGCAGGAATTAAGCTATGTGAAGATGGTGTCTGGAGACAAAGAGTTACTGACAAGCCAATCGCGCCACAAGCGCTTATGCCTTTTTTAGCCCAACAGATCCACTCGTGGGGACACTTGGCCTCACAACAGATGACGGCACGGTTCCAGAAAAGCTGGTGGGGTCGGGGATTTAAACAACATGCCCAGCTGGTAGCAGACCGC
Source organism: Pristiophorus japonicus (assembly GCF_044704955.1). Lineage (NCBI taxonomy): Eukaryota > Metazoa > Chordata > Chondrichthyes > Pristiophoridae > Pristiophorus > Pristiophorus japonicus. The sequence goes on from NC_091977.1 coordinate 184,759,857, forward strand.
TGTGTAGTCTGCCATAAAAATAATTCTGGACCCATCACGGTAATGCTCCAACTGAGGCCCCCTGCCCCTGTCGGACCATTCCAGCATCTGCAGGTTGATTATATATCTCTTCCTTCATGCCAAGGATACACTAACATTCTTGTCATGGTCGACAGATTCTCTAGATGGGTAGAAGCTGTCCCAACTGAAAGAGACACAGCCAATCACACTGCAAAGGTCTTGTGTAAGGATTACATTCCCCGATGGGGAGTCCCGAGTAGCATTGACTCAGATCAGGGAACACACTTCACAGGTGCTGTCTGCCAAGAAGTCTGTAGGTTACTGAACATTACGTGGGATTTACACTGTCCTTATCATCCACAATCATCAGGACAAGTAGAACGAATTAATTGAACTCTGAAACAACGGCTTGCCAAATATCACCAAGAAGGAACACCATGACCCCAGGCACTACCAATAGTGCTTGTGGTAATAGGCCAACCTCAAACCGAACTATAGGTCTAAGCCCATTTGAAATTATAACAGGAAGACCCATGTCGCTGCCAGGAACTATTGATTTAAGGAAAGCTGATGTTCACTTAATGAGTAACACTTTGTTATCATACTGTCAGAACCTAACCAATGCTATTAGTTCTGTTTCCCGACAGGTATCAGCAGCTTGGGGTAATCTACCCGAAGGAGGACACGACATCATCCCGGGAGTCTGGGTATATGTGAAAAAGTTGCATAAAGAACCTTTGGGTACCAAGTGGGAGGGACCTTATCAAGTGTTATTGACCACCCAGGCAGCTGTTAAAGTCCAAGGAAAGAAAGCCTGGATCCACGCTTCACACGTTAAACAAGCACCCGTAACTGAAGCTGGAATCTAATAAGGACAATTACTTTTTGCCAAAATGTATGAATTTACTGTATTACTGACTGTAGGTATTCTAGGCATTGGCCTACTTCTTACTCGCCGACCCTCTGCACCAAAGGGAAATAGTAGATTACCAAGGGAAATACATGTAAATACCTTTTTATATATGCCATACATTTATGCCAAACAAGGTAACATTACTGGTTGTTGGGTGTGTGCGCATATTCCTATTCACTCAAAGGGAGGGATTCCCTTGAGGCCAGTTCCCTTGAATATCTCGGAAATGGCTGAGTGGATAATTAATCAAAACAAAACAGACATTTCAGGATACGGAAAACTGGGCACGTAAAGTCAGTCGAGGAGGCGGGAGCTCGGAGCAGCGCGAGTGCGGGGTCGGCGAGAGGCCTATAAAGGCCAGCGGGAGTCGAGCAGTTCGAGCAGTCAGTCGAGGAGGCGGGAACTCGGAGCAGCGCGAGTCCAGGGTCGGCGAGAGGCCTATAAAGGCCAGCGGGAGTCGAGCAGTTCGAGCAGTCAGTCGAGGAGGCGGGAGCTCGGAGCAGCGCGAGTGCGGGGTCGGCGAGAGGCCTATAAAGGCCAGCGGGAGTCGAGCAGTTCGAGCAGTCAGTCGAGGAGGCGGGAACTCGGAGCAGCGCGAGTCCAGGGTCGGCGAGAGGCCTATAAAGGCCAGCGGGAGTCGAACAGTTCGAGCAGTCAGCCGAGGAGGCGGGAGCTCGGAGCAGCGCGAGTCCGGGGTCGGCGAGAGGCCTATAAAGGCCAGCGGGAGTCGAGCAGTTCGAGCAGTCAGCCGAGGAGGCGGGAGCTCGGAGCAGCGCGAGTCCGGGGTCGGCGAGAGGCCTATAAAGGCCAGCGGGAGTCGAGCAGTTCGAGCAGTCAGTCGAGGAGGCGGGAGCTCGGAGCAGCGCGAGTCCAGGGTCGGCGAGAGGCCTATAAAGGCCAGCGGGAGTCGAGCAGTTCGAGCAGTCAGCCGAGGAGGCGGGAGCTCGGAGCAGCGCGAGTCCGGGGTCGGCGAGAGGCGTACCGGTGCAGCTACAGGGAGAAGGCAAAGATACAAAGGTGACGTCACAGCCTAGGGGGTAAGTGATTGGCTTGTGATTGGTGAGTAGCTTTTCTTTTTCTTCTTATATTGGTCAGTAACTTTTAACATTGTTATTATCAGTTTAAGTGTATCTAAGGGTTAAGACATGGCAGGAGAGCTCGGTCGGGTGTTATGCTCCTCCTGTACCATGTGGGAACTCAGGGACACTTCCGGTGTCCCTGACGACTACGTGTGCGGGAAGTGTATCCACCTCCAGCTCCTGACAGACCGCGTTGCGGAATTGGAGCTGAGGGTGGATTTACTCTGGAGCATCCACGATGCTGAGAATGACGTGAGTATCACGTGTAGTGAGTTGGTCTTACCGCAGGGAAAGGGTCCACAGCCAGATAGGGAATGGAAGACCAGCAGGAAGAGTAGTGCAAGGAAGGTAGTGCAGGGGTCCCCTGTGGTCATCCCCCTGCAAAACAGATACACCGCTTTGGGTACTGTTGAGGGGGATGACTCATCAGGGGAGGGCAGCAGCAGCCAAGTTCATGGCACCGTGGCTGGCTCTGCTGCACAGGAGGGCAAGAAAAAGAGTGGGAGAGCGATAGTGATAGGGGATTCAATTGTGAGGGGAATAGATAGGCGTTTCTGCGGCCGCAACCGAGATTCCAGGATGGTATGTTGCCTCCCTGGTGCAAGGGTCAAGGATGTCTCGGAGCGGGTGCAGGACATTCTGAAATGGGAGGGAGAACAGCCAGTTGTCGTGGTGCACATTGGTACCAACGACATAGGTAAAAAAAGGGATGAGGTCCTACGAAACGAATTTAAGGAGCTAGGAGCTAAATTAAAAAGTAGGACCTCAAAAGTAGTAATCTCGGGATTGCTACCAGTGCCACGTGATAGTCAGAGTAGGAATCGCAGGATAGCGCAGATGAATACGTGGCTTGAGCAGTGGTGCAGCAGGGAGGGATTCAAATTCCTGGGGCATTGGGACCGGTTCTGGGGGAGGTGGGACCAGTACAAACCGGACGGTCTGCACCTGGGCAGGACCGGAACCAATGTCCTAGGGGGAGTGTTTGCTAGTGCTGTTGGGGAGGATTTAAACTAATATGGCAGGGGGATGGGAACCAATGCAGGGAGACAGAGGGAAACAATAAGGAGACAAAAGCAAAAGACAGAAAGGAGATGAGGAAAAGTGGAGGGCAGAGAAACCCAAGGCAAAGAACAAAAAGGGCCACTGTACAGCAAAATTCTAAAAGGACAAAGGGTGTTAATAAAACAAGTCTGAAGGCTTTGTGTCTTAATGCAAGGAGTATCCGCAATAAGGTGGATGAATTAATTGTGCAAATAGATGTTAACAAATATGATGTGATTGGGATTACGGAGACGTGGCTCCAGGATGATCAGGGCTGGGAACTCAACATTCAGGGGTATTCAACATTCAGGAAGGATAGAATAAAAGGAAAAGGAGGTGGGGTAGCATTGCTGGTTAAAGAGGAGATTAATGCAATAGTTAGGAAAGACATTAGCTTGGATGATGTGGAATCTATATGGGTAGAGCTGCAGAACACCAAAGGGCAAAAAACGTTAGTAGGAGTTGTGTACAGACCTCCAAACAGTAATAGGGATGTTGGGGAGGGCATCAAACAGGAAATTAGGGGTGCATGCAATAAAGGTGTAGCAGTTATAATGGGTGACTTTAATGTGCACATAGATTGGGCTAGCCAAACTGGAAGCAATACGGTGGAGGAGGATTTCCTGGAGTGCATAAGGGATGGTTTTCTAGACCAATATGTTGAGGAACCAACGAGGGGGGAGGCCATCTTAGACTGGGTGTTGTGTAATGAGAGAGGATTAATTAGCAATCTCATTGTGCGAGGCCCCTTGGGGAAGAGTGACCATAATATGGTGGAATTCTGCATTAGGATGGAGAATGAAACAGTTAATTCAGAGACCATGGTCCAGAACTTAAAGAAGGGTAACTTTGAAGGTATGAGGCGTGAATTGGCTAGGATAGATTGGCGAATGATACTTAGGGGGTTGACTGTGGATGGGCAATGGCAGACATTTAGAGACCGCATGGATGAATTACAACAATTGTACATTCCTGTCTGGCGTAAAAATAGAAAAGGGAAGGTGGCTCAACCGTGGCTATCAAGGGAAATCAGGGATAGTATTAAAGCCAAGGAAGTGGCATACAAATTGGCCAGAAATAGCAGCGAACCTGGGGACTGGGAGAAATTTAGAACTCAGCAGAGGAGGACAAAGGGTTTGATTAGGGCAGGGAAAATGGAGTACGAGTAGAAGCTTGCAGGGAACATTAAGGCGGATTGCAAAAGTTTCTATAGGTATGTAAAGAGAAAAAGGTTGGTGAAGACAAACGTAGGTCCCCTGCAGTCAGAATCAGGGGAAGTCATAATGGGGAACAAAGAAATGGCAGACCAATTGAACAAGTACTTTGGTTCGGTATTCACTAAGGAGGATACAAACAACCTTCCGGATATAAAAGGGGTCAGAGGGTCGAGTAAGGAGGGGGAACTGAGGGAAATCTTTATTAGTCGGGAAATTGTGTTGGGGAAATTGATGGGATTGAAGGCCGATAAATCCCCAGGGCCTGATGGACTGCATCCTAGAGTACTTAAGGAGGTGGCCTTGGAAATAGCGGATGCATTGACAGTCATTTTCCAACATTCCATTGACTCTGGATCAGTTCCTATGGAGTGGAGGGTAGCCAATGTAACCCCACTTTTTAAAAAAGGAGGGAGAGAGAAAACAGGGAATTATAGACCGGTCAGCCTGACCTCAGTAGTGGGTAAAATGATGGAATCAATTATTAAGGATGTCATAGCAGTGCATCTGGAAAATGGTGACATGATAGGTCCAAGTCAGCATGGATTTGTGAAAGGGAAATCATGCTTGACAAATCTTCTGGAATTTTTTGAGGATGTTTCCAGTAAAGTGGACAAAGGAGAACCAGTTGATGTGGTATATTTGGACTTTCAGAAGGCTTTCGACAAGGTCCCACACAAGAGATTAATGTGCAAAGTTAAAGCACATGGGATTGGGGGTAGTGTGCTGACGTGGATTGAGAACTGGTTGTCAGACAGGAAGCAAAGAGTAGGAGTAAACGGGTACTTTTCAGAATGGCAGGCAGTGAATAGTGGAGTGCCGCAAGGTTCTGTGCTGGGGCCCCAGCTGTTTACATTGTACATTAATGATTTAGACGAGGGGATTAAATGCAGTATCTCCAAATTTGCGGATGATACTAAGTTGGGTGGCAGTGTGAGCTGCGAGGAGGATGCTATTAGGCTGCAGAGTGACTTGGATAGGTTAGGTGAGTGGGCAAATGCATGGCAGATGAAGTATAATGTGGATAAATGTGAGGTTATCCACTTTGGTGGTAAAAACAGAGAGACAGACTATTATCTGAATGGTGACAGATTAGGAAAAGGGAAGGTGCAACGAGACCTGGGTGTCATGGTACATCAGTCATTGAAGGTTAGCATGCAGGTACAGCAGGCGGTTAAGAAAGCAAATGGCATGTTGGCCTTCATAGCAAGGGGATTTGAATACAGGGGCAGGGAGGTGTTGCTACAGTTGTACAGGGCCTTGGTGAGGCCACACCTGGAGTATTGTGTACAGTTTTGGTCTCCTAACTTGAGGAAGGACATTCTTGCTATTGAGGGAGTGCAGCGAAGGTTCACCAGACTGATTCCCGGGATGGCGGGACTGACCTATCAAGAAAGATTGGATCAACTGGGCTTGTATTCATTGGAGTTCAGAAGAATGAGAGGGGACCTCATAGAAACGTTTAAAATTCTGACGGGTTTAGACAGGTTAGATGCAGAAAGAATGTTCCCAATGTTGGGGAAGTCCAGAACCAGGGGTCACAGTCTGAGGATAAGGGGTAAGCCATTTAGGACCGAGATGAGGAGAAACTTCTTCACCCAGAGAGTGGTGAACCTGTGGAATTCTCTACCACAGAAAGTAGTTGAGGCCAATTCACTAAATATATTCAAAAGGGAGTTAGATGAAGTCCTTACTACTCGGGGGATCAAGGGTTATGGCGAGAAAGCAGGAAGGGGATACTGAAGTTTCATGTTCAGCCATGAACTCATTGAATGGCGGTGCAGGCTAGAAGGGCTGAATGGCCTGCTCCTGCACCTATTTTCTATGTTTCTATGTTTCTATGTAAATGGAAGTCAGCAGGTTACAATCTGACTACCTTTGAAGGGGGATACCAACCATGCTACAATAATTCCAAATGGCCACCATTTTTTGTTATCACTAATACAACGGGAATAGGAAGACCGGGGTAATCGGTCTGTCTGATTAGAAACATCAAAGGAGGCCAAAATATGGGGTATAGTAAATGCTCCCGGAATTATAATATAATCAAGCCACGGAACCGTCCCAACTGGGCTGATGTGGGAATTTTTTACGTAACGGGGATTCTTAATAAAACAGATGGAAAAACCTGGACAGGCCCCGGAGTGTTGCTGACAAAGAAACAGCTAACCTTCATTGCCTATAATAGAAACATAGAAACATAGAAAATAGGTGCAGGAGTAGGCCATTCGGCCCTTCTAGCCTGCACCGCCATTCAATGAGTTCATGGCTGAACATCCAACTTCAGTACCCCATTCCTGCTTTCTCGCCATACCCCTTGATGCCCCTAGTAGTAAGGACGACATCTAACTCCTTTTTGAATATATTTAGTGAATTAACCTCAACAACTTTCTGTGGTAGAGAATTCCACAGGTTCACCACTCTCTGGGTGAAGAAGTTTCTCCTCATCTCAGTCCTAAATGGCTTACCCCCTTATCCTTAGACTGTGACCCCTGGTTCTGGACTTCCCCAACATTGGGAACATTCTTCCTGCATCTAACCTGTCAGAATTTTAAACATTTCTATGAGGTCCCCTCTCATTCTTCTGAACTCCAGTGAATACAAGCCCAGTTGATTCAGTCTTTCTTGATAGGTCAGTCCCGCCATCCCGGGAATCAGTCTGGTGAACCTTCGCTGCACTCCCTCAATAGCAAGAATGAGCTTCCTCAAGTTAGGAGACCAAAACTGTACACAATACTCCAGGTGTGACCTCACCAAGGCCCTGTAGAACTGTAGTAACACCTCCCTGCCCCTGTATGCAAATCCCCTCGCTATGAAGGTCAACATGCCATTTGCTTTCTTAACCGCCTGCTGTACCTGCATGCCAACCTTCAATGACTGATATACCATGACACCCAGGTCTCGTTGCACCTCCCCTTTTCCTAATCTGTCACCATTCAGATAATAGTCTGTCTCTCTGTTTTTACCACCAAAGTGGATAACCTCACATTTATCCACATTATACTTCATCTGCCATGCATTTGCCCATTCACCTAACCTATCCAAGTCACTCTGCAGCCTCATAGCATCCTCCTCGCAGCTCACACTGCCACCCAACTTAGTGTCATCCGCAAATTTGGAGATACTACATTTAATGGCACCTATTGGGTGTGTGGCCACAAGGCCTACCCTTGGCTGCCCCAGAATTGGACGGGATCCTGCTACATCCTGGCTGAAAAGGGAGGTACTTGCGCCCTACTCGGATCTGAGTGTTGCACATATATCCCAGATCGCTCCGAAGAAATTATCCACTTAGCGGAGCATATCCAAAAGGAGGTCGAAAAACTTAAGCCACCCCCAATCTTTCACTTTGTGGAGCGGAGCCACTGAATGGCTAGGTTCAATGGGAACTTAATTGGTGGAAGGTTTAATTTTATTTGTTGTAATTATTTTACTTTTATATTGTTCGTTTATGTTGATTAAATGTTGTTGCAACCAGGTGGCTGTAGCTGCTGTCCCGCAGGTGAGACACCTTGCAGGTCCCAGCAGACTGTCTGTATGTGGCACACGGGTATGTTATGCTTAAGGGAAAGTTGTTTACTGGTTGAATTAAGATATTGATTTGGATTAAATTAGAATAAGGTTAATTAACCTACTAAAACCGGACTTCCATTGTGGCCACGATGGAACTCGGGTTGTTGTAAATTTGTGTGGAAGCTACTAGTCCGGACATGTGGCGAAACACATCAACAAATTTTAGAAGGAAACTCTATTAACATGTATGAAATTATTTTGTAGAATGTTTAACCAGTGATACCTGATGTTTTATGATTCAGTTTGTGAAAGAATCAAAGGGGGGATTGATAGAGAATTCAAACAGGCTGCATTTAGACAGGTTGAGAAAACACAGACTCCCATGTCTACGTGCGACTGAGCACATTGCATTAAGTCATCAATCAACTTGACATTTTAGGACCTTTGGGTAGCGAGTCAATTAAAGGTTAAAAGACTATCAAATGAGCCAATAAGGTCAAAGAAGGCGAGTTCTTTTCTGTAAATTGAACCAGGTATAAGTACAGCCATTATGACCATGTGGTCTCAGAAGGACAAAGGCCTGGCTTAAAGCCAGAAGCTTGTTGCTGCTGCCAAAATAAAGTTACATTAAAACTATAACTGGAGTTCGTATTTCATTGGAAATTAAGAGATCTAACATTAATCCTGTCTCATTACACAGTACCAGATCTAAGACCGCCTGCTCCCTGGTTGATTTCACAACGTACTTTTAAGCTTCCATTGCAGCACAGGCAGAAGCAACGTGACGTCTTGGTGCTGTAATAGAGTCAATGGTTGCTTGCATGGATGTTTTGATTGCTCTCATGCAGTTTTAGCTTGATGCCTCGCAACATCTTGGTGATGTCATGCAGTCTCAGCTGCATGCCACGCAAGCCCTGACTGCTGCTGTCGCTGCTGGGTCCACCACAGTCGACCGGGGATCACACGGTGTTGCAGCAGCCCAGCAATCTGTGCTCCATCAGATTGGTGGGGATGTTGAGGTCCTGCCCCGGGGAAGTGGTACTAAGTCAGTGGAGCAGGAACCTACTGTCCTCTCTCAGGACGACAGCATTCTTGATCCCACCACTGCCACTCCGCTATTGCACTTGTCGCTGCCTGTCACCCAGCCAGCCCAGACTGCCGCCACCCAGCCTGAGGTGGTGCAGTCTGCAGCCGGGCCTTTCAGGCCCAGAGCTGGTCGAGGGCGTCCTACAAGGCCATCTGTCGTCTCTGGCCCTGACACTCAGCAGCCTTCCATCAGCCGTGCTGCAACCACAGGAGTGACACTGTGGAGAAGTAGTGGAATAGGTGGATGAAAAAGAGGCTGTAAGGAAATGCACAAGGGTGATGATTAAATACACAGTGATATATATTATTGTTGTTTCATAAATGGTGATTGGAATGTTTAATATTTGCTGATATCTCTCATTTCAGTGTTGGGGATTTGGTATGGAAGGACAAATTGATGTGATGATTGGGCCGTCCACAATAACTGGGAAGTGGGATGGAAATCAGTGGAAACGAGGTCTGATGAGACGGTCGCGGACCTCCCTTGCAGGATCGCGATAGACTCGCCTCCATTGTGGCTGTTGCTGCTCCTGCTCCTCCTGGCCCTCCTGCTGTTGTTGCTCTTCCTGGTCCTCCTCCTGGTCCTCCTCCTGAGGTGACACAGTTATTTCTGGTGGCAATGGCTGTGCCCTCATGCTGGCCAGGTTGTGCAGCATACAGGAGACGATGACAAATAGGGACACCTGCTCAGGCGAGTACTGCACAACTCCTCCCGAGTGGTCAAGGCAGTGGAACCGTTGCTTCTGCACTCCGATGGTCTGCTCAATGATGTTCCTGGTAGCAGATGACTCTCATTGTATGAGTGCTAGGCAGAAGTAGTGGGCTAGCGGAAGGGAGTCATGAGCCAGGTACATAGTGGATGGCCCTTCTGAGCAGCGAGCTTCATTTGGGGACTCGAACAGAACTGACATATTGGGGCAGGATCGTGACTGCTGCAAGGACAGTGGGCATTGACGGTCATTATTCTGCGTATGTGATTGCACACCAACTGTACATTCAGTGAGTAGTAGCCGTAATCTCAGGATTGTGACGCAGTGCCCTCACAGCGTCATGAGTGCAGTCAGTGACACCTTGCACCATGGGGAAGCCTGCTATCCTGACGAATCCACATGCACACTCATGCTGCTTCTCACTGCTCGTGGGGAAGGAGATGTTGTCCATCCTCCTTCTGTGCAGAGCATCTGTGACCTCGCGGATGAAGTAATGGACTCCAAACTGGGAGATGTTGGAGATGTCTCCTGTTGCTCTCTGGAAAGATCCATTGGCATAGAAAGTGAGAGTAATGGTGACCTTGACTGCCACTGAGAGAGCCGTTCTCAACCTGGTCTGAGGCTCGAGGTCTGGCTGCAGCAGATAGCAGAGCTCTGTGACCACGTTCTTCCTGAAATGCAGCCTTCGCACACACTGCTCCTCAGTGAAATTGATGGAGGAGAACTGCTGCCGAAATACCCTGGGAGGCCTTCTGTTGCCAACCCTATGGCACCTTCTTCCTCTGGCAACATCTTGATGTGCTACTCCCTGTGCTGCTGGATGTGGTTGTCTTTGCCTGTCCCCTTGCCTCTCCCTTTCCCTCTCCAATTCCCTGTGGCGTGCTTCATGGGCTTCTCCATGGGCCTCTCCATGTGTGTCCGCTCTTTGTCATAGCCTTTCTCTCTCCCTCTCTCGATGCTGTTCCCTCTGTGATTGGCAGCGCTTTTGTCTTCATCGAAGCATCCTCTGACGGTGAAGTTGGAGCAGGTAGTCGAGTGCCCCATGAAGCGACAGAAGTGGTAGAACATCGAAAGTACCATGAGTGATCCAAGGGAAAAGGTAGGAGGAAGAAGAATCTTTGAGCAAAAATTCACTGTCAACGGTCCACCAGTCACTCTGCCGAACTGTTGGAAAAGAGAAATAAGTAATGGCCGACAGAAAAAACTTTCCAAGGTGGCACCTATAAATAGCGCTGGCATATCCAGTTCCTGACTGCAACTCAACAGTGCAAGCAGCCGTTGTCATCGGCAGGCGCTAAGGTAGGTTCTGTGGGGCAATTTCATTTCCGGGGCAGTAAGTGGGCGATGCACATGGTGATGATGTCACCATTGCTGCACGCCGCCGAGAGGGGCAGTCCTGGCAGGAACGGGGCAGTGCCCCTGTAAAGCCCCCACCCAATTCCACGAGGGGGGGCGATTTTTGTGCCACGCACAGGCAAAATCTATTTTGCGCCCCATTAGCACCTCCCAGAGATGCTAACGGCCATCGCTAAAAGAGCCAATTTCGGCCCCTATCACTTTGCACTTTTCTGAATTAAATTTCATCTGCCATGTATCCGCCCATTCTACCTGTTTATGTTCTCTTGAAGCCTATCCTCCTCACTATTCACTATACCTCCAAGATTTGTATCATCTGCAAATTTTGAAATTGTGCCCTGTCCACCCAACTCTAAATCATTACTATACATCAAGAAAAGCAGTGGTCCCTAGGGAACACCACTGTACACCTTCCTCCAGTCCGATAAACAGCTATTCACCACTACTCTCTGTTTCCTGCCACTTAACCTATTTTGTATCCATGCTGCCACTGTCCCTTTTATTCCATGGACTTCAATTTTGCTGGCAAGCCTATTATGTGGCATTTTATCAAACATGAAAGATGGGTTAAAGTTTTCGGTGGGACCTAGCAACAGAACTCCGATGAAGTGCCCCACCTGAAATATTAATCTATCTTTCTCTTTCAGATATTGACTAAGTTGCTGTGCAGTATCAGCATTTTGTGTTGAAGGGAATGTTTTTTTTGTCACAGGCTTTCAAAGACAGTAACTACCCCCTCATCCAAACTGAGCTGAAACCCTGCACACAGTCTGTTTCTACTCATCAGATGCTTTATAGAGGAATGCAAATGAAAAGATATGAATGCAAAGTGAACATCTCAGCCAGAGGTTACTATCTGCAGCTAATTATTTTCCAGATCAGTGAATCAGTGCTAGTAGCAAACCCTTTACTGAAATGGAGGAGAAACCCCAGTGGTGCAGTTAATTTGCACTCGTGCAGTGCTGTGTAAGGGCATGTTAATAGAGGAGTAGATATGAAAACAGTGAAAAATCATCTCATCTCATGAAGATTAATCATGAATTGTGCAGTTAGTTACATGGTTAGAGTTTATTCTGCAAGTAAATCAAAGCTCATCTGCAGCTTGAAGCTCATGAATAATAAGAAGTGGCATTTGAAAGGCAGATTTGGAATTAACCAGGAAATTAGTACAATTGCCTCATTTTCTAAGAGCACACAGGTTTTATTCATTTTCTTACCGCTCAGATGCACATCTGAACACCCAATCAGGAAAATTCGGCAATAATGTACTGAATTATCTGTTTACCACTTTAGCAGCTGAAGTGCAAAAAATAACATGCCAGTGCATCACTCCAGCTGTGCAAAATGAAGCACTGCTGGATGCAATAACGTTTAGAAAGACTCATTTCACTGACAAGGCCCTTCAGGGTATTCAAAACAGTTACTTTGGGGTAGATTTTGGCTGAGCCCGTTTTTCGGTGCACTTACCCGAGTTGCGCCGCTTAAGTAGGTCCAGAGGTGCTCCGGAAAAAAATGTTGCAACTTTGGCCGCTGTCTGGCCTCGTCACTGCAGTCGCGCAGTATGGCCAGTCGGGGAGTGCTGTGCTGGAAAATGTGCCAGGAGATCTGCACATGCGTAGTGGAGATTAGTGATGTCCGCGCATGCGCAGTAGCGCTGTGAGTTGCCAATCGGCCATTACAGATCGGGTACTGTTCTGAAAACAATAGTCAGCTCCTCACATGAGGAAGGTTACTGAGGCACTGCACTGAACAGAGATAGATAAAGGCTTTTAATAAGGAGAGGTCGGATGAAATGAGTTTTGTCTTTACCCAGCAATTCTTCCCCTGCCAAATGACATCAAGGTAAAATACAAGCTTTTTATATTCCATTTAACTTTGCTAATCCTCATCCGGCAGTCCTTTTTTCTGACACTGGATGCCCAAAATGTAGAAGTTTTGTCCCCTTTCCCAGCAGCAAGCAGTAAATAAGGTGGATTTTAATGATAACATTTTGAAGGCTTGATACCAGCCAGTTCGATCACTCCTGCCCCTAGCCCAGGCCGAGTAGCCTGCCGGTGAGTTCTATGAGTTTTCCTACCTGCTGGTGAGTTCTGTGAGTTCTCCTGTGTGCGTTCTGAGAGTCCCAGGCTGAGTGCTGAAGGTAGGACTTTAATTTTCTATTTCTTCTTATTTTAATTGTGCGATGGAAGGATGGTTTTACAAGTCTATTTCCTAAGGCTTGGTTAGTTCAGGTCCAGGTCCTCTCCGCTTCCCGACCCTATCCCAGGCCAAATGGCTTCCGATGTACCTACCTGCGCCGATTTCTTTAACTCTCCGCAAGGGTTTTCTCAAGTGGCCACATACAATGGCCTAAGTAGAAGTGGAGTAACTATTAGTTGACCAAAGTTACCTAAATGGCCAAAACTGGTGTAGGTGGCTGGTAACACCCCCTTTAAAAAAAAAACAACCTAAAAAAATGTAACTAAGTGAGTGCAAATTGATTGAGGAAACTGGGGATTTTTAACTTAGGCCAGAAAAAGCTGCCTACTCCAAAAAAAACGGAGCAACTCCTGGCCAAAATTGAGCCCATAGAATGGGAAAGTGCCCTCTGTGAGTCAGAAGGGCAAACCACCAGGCATTGCGTCCAGCAAGCATTGGAGTGATCAAACTCCACATCCCATTTGAAGATATTTGTGGAAGAAGGTGTCCAGGTTAAAGAAAGCTTAGTAATAAGGATTACTATCACTGCTAAATGTGGATGAGCTGGTAATTACATTGCTATATATGGCTATGAATGAAAATTACAGTCCCCACCACTTACACCATCCACACTTATCCCGGACATCCAGCAAATGGCCCTAACCATTTGTCATCACCATAAGCGACAAAGTAGTACAAATGACTACTGCACACTGACTATTTAGTGCAGTTCAGAACTTACCTGATTGAAGCTGTGCGGTCCCTACTTTCCGACTGCCTCCCATCAACAACTAAGAATCATTCCAAAAGGGAACGCCAAGGAACTTCCTTCTTTTAAGTAACTGCCTGAAGCCTGCAGCTGTCAATTATCACGGCAAGAACTGACAGGGAGCTACTCTCAATAAACGAAGTGCAAACAAGCTGATTGAAGCTGCCCAAATCTCTACTTTCAACTGCCTCCCATAGTTATGAACAGTGAACAGTGCAAACCGCTAATGGAGTCTTCAGGCAGCTTCAATCAGCAGTTCGAACTATTAACACTACAGGAGGCAGTCGGAAAGTGGAGATTTCAGGCAACTTCATTCAGATGGTTTTACCGTCCACTGTGTATAGCGGACAAATCATGTTTGCACAAACATGCCAGCTATATGCGATAGGGATTGTATTGTGAATTGGGTAGAAAAATCAAAGGAGTTTACAGGCATCAGCCATGTTTTCCAAACTGGTTTCACAGAAGACTAATGTTAATTCAAATTTTGCCGGTATCTTGCTGGAAGTGGTGCACAAAAGGGAGGTGATGAAAATATTTTAGAAACACTTCCACAGGCTGGAAAACTGGCTAAGAAAGATTGTTCACTAATTATCCTTATGCATTTTCCCCAAGTTAGGCACCAGTCTCCCAATGTTGGCAGAACATTGTAGGGTTGACTGGACAGAGATAGGTGGAAAAAATTCTGAGGGACAGGATACATCTTCATTTAGAAAGACATGGACAGTCAGCACGGATTTGTTAAGGGAAGGTCGTGCCTGACTAACTTGATTTAATTTTTTATGGAGGTAACAAGGAGGGTCGATGAGGGTAGTGCGTTAGATGTAGCGTATATTGATTTTAGCAAGGCTTTTGATAAGGTCCCACATGGCAGACTGGTCACAAAAGAAAAACTGGCTATGAAAAATTGTTCACTAATTATCCTTACGCATTTTCCCCAAATTAGATCCATGGCAAAGTGGCAAGTTGGATCCAAAATTGTCTCAAAGGCAGGAAGCAAAGGATAATGGTCGATGGGTGTTTTTGTGACTGAAAGGCTGTTTCCAGTGCGATTCCGGTAAGGCTCGGTACTAGTCACTTGCTTTTTGTGGTATATATCAATGATTTAGTCTCGAATGTAGGGAGTATGATTAAGAAGTTTGCAGATGATACAAAAATTGACCATGTGGTTGATAATGAAGAATAAAGCTATAGATCTCAGGAAGATATCAATGAACTGGTCAGATGGGCAGAACAGTGGCAAATGGAATTCAATCTGGAGAAGTCTGAGGTAATGTATTTGGGGAAGGCTAACAAGGCAAGGGAATACACAATAAATGGTAGGACACTGAGAAGTGTAAAGGAACAGAGGGACCTTGGAGTGCATGTCCACAGATCCCTGAAGGTGGCAGGACAGGTAGTTAAGAAGTTATACGGAACACTTACCTTTATTAGCCAAGGCATAAATTATAGGAGCAGGGAGGTCATGCTTGAACTGTATAAAACACTAGTTAGGCCACAGCTAGAGTACTGCTTGCAGTTCTGGTCACCACATTACAGGAAAAATGTGATTGCACTAGAGAGGATAGAGAGGAGATTTACAAGGATGTTGCCTGGACTGGAGAATTTTAGCTATGAGGAAAGATTGGATAGACTGGAGTTGTTTTCTCTGGAACAGAGGAGGTTGAGGGGAGACCTGATTGAGATGTATAAAATTATGAGGGGCCTAGATAGAGTGGATAGGAAGGACCTCTTTAGCAGAGGGGTTAAAAACCAGGTGGCATAGAGTTAAACTAATTGGTGGAAGGTTTAGAGGGGATTTGAGGGGAAATTTATTTACCCAGAGGGTGGTGGGGGTCTGGAACTCACTGCCAGAAAGGGTGGTAGATGCAGAAACCCTCACTACACAGTTAAAAAGTACTTGAAGTGCCGTAGCCTTCAAAGCTATGGACCAAGAGCTGGAAAGTAGGATTCGGCTGGATAGCTCTTTGTCGGCCGGCACAGACGCGATAGGCCAAATGGTTCCTTCTGTGCTGTAAATTTCTATGAGGTCCATGTGATAGTACAGGTGCAGCGTCCAAAATCCGGAGTTCCGGAATCCGGAATGTTCCGGACTTCGGACACCGGGCTGATCCGTGGCAGGGTCGTCCGGAAACCGGAAAATGTTCCGAAATCTGGACTCCCCCCACTTCAGCGGTCCAACTTCATCCCAGCCCTTGGTGGCCCGACCTCGCTCCGGCCCTCGACGGCCCGACCTCGCTCTGGCGCTCAGCGGCCCAACCTCGCCCCGGCCCTTAGTGGCCCGACCTCTGGCCCGACTTCGCCACGACTTAGCCCACCCCGACTTCGCCCCAGCCGGCCCAACTTTGCCCCAACCTCACCTCGGCCTGACTTCGCCCCGACCCTGGCTCCCCCCCCCCCCCCCACTTACCTCGGCGGGCCGACCTCGCCCCCTTATCTCGGCTGCCCGACCCCACCTACCTCGGCTCAGGCAAAGACGTTCCAAAATCCGGAAATACCTGGAATCCAGAATGGCCTCGGTCCCGTGGTTTCCGGCTTTCGGACGCTTAACCTGTATGCATTATCTCCAGCAAACAGAGCAAATTAAACCCCATGAAAGTATTCTCCACATTGTCAGCACAGATAAGGGATCACATCAGCCAGTGCTGTCACTTCATCGTTTTTTATATTCATTCACGGGATGTGGATATCGCTGGCAAGACCAGCTTTTATTGCCCATCCCTAATTGCACTTGAGAAGGTGCTAGCGAGCTGTCATCTTGAACTGCTGCAGTCAATGTGGTGAAGGCGCTCCTACAGTGCTGTTAGGGAAGGAGTTCCATGATATTGACCCAGCGATGATGAAGGAATGGTGATATATTTCCAAGTGAGGATGGTGTGTAACTTGGAGGGGAACTTGGAGGTGATGGTGTTCCCATGCGCCTGCTGCTTTTGTCCTTCTAGGTGCTGGAGGTCCTGGGTTTGGGAGGTGCTGCCGAAGAAGCCTTGTCGAGTTGCTGCAGTGCATCTTGTAGATGATATACACTGCAGCCTTGGTGCGCTGGTGGTGGAGCCAGTGAATGTTTAAGGTGGTGGATGGGGTGCCAATCAAGCGGGCTGCTTTGTCCTGGATGGTGTTGAGCAGCTTGAGTGTTTTTGAAGCTGCACTGGAGAGTATTCCATCACACTCCTGACTTAGAACATGAGGGCATAAAAATTAGGAGCAGGAGTAGGCCACATGGCTCTTCAAGCCTGCTCCACCATACAATGAGATCATGGCTGATCTTCGACCTCAACTACACTTTCCTGCTCGATCCCCCTATCCTTTGATTCCCCTAGAGTCCAAAAATCTATCTATCTCAGCCTTGAATGTAATCAACGACTCAACATCCACAAGTCTCTGGGGTAGAGAATTCCAAAGATTCAGAACCCCTTGAGTGAAGAAATTCTTCCTCATCTCAGTCTTAGCTGACCCCTTTTCCTGAGTCTATGCCCCCTACTTCTATACTCTCCAGCCAGGGGCAACAACCTCCCAGCATCTACCCTGTCAATCCACCACCAAATCTTATATGTTTCAATGATATCACTTCTCATTCTTCTAAACTCCAGAGAGTATCGGCACAATCTACTCAATCTCTCCTCATAGGGCAACCCTCTCATCCCAGGAATCAATCTAGTGAACCATCATTGCACCGCTTCTAAGGCAAGTATATTCTTCCTCACATAAGGAAATTAAAACCGTTGTAAGATGTGTGGAATTACCCCTTGCCCCGTCCATAGAGTTTATAGAGTTCGGACTCATTGAACAAACAATTCAAACCAAAGATTTCTGGAATAAATTCTCTTTACTTAAAATCAACAAGAGATTACAAGTAAGCATCTAATAGTACCATTACACACAATAATCCCAGATGACAAATAAGCATGCAAGAATCTATTCCTTTATTTCAAGCTCAAGCGATCATAAGCAAAACTCACACGTATTAACACCGAGTGGTTGGTTCGGCAGTGACTAGATGTGGCTCTTTAATTGGCAACTGACTAGGTTGCCTTTGACTGTAGCAGTCCCAAATGACTTTTCGCAGCACTTTTTTTATACCTCCAGAAACCTAAGCAGTCCCTTACTGTAAAGGTGTCCCATCCAGCAGGGATAATGGCTGTAGTTGTTTTTTTCTCTTCTCCCTATCAATCAACTAGACAGTTGATCAGTGGGCCCCATCATTGGAGTCTCCAGGCCCGAAATTTGTGGACTTACTGTCCGCTGCCACCGAAACTCGGTGGTTTCCCTGGTTTCTGGACGGTCTCCCCTCTGAGCGAGTTTGGTGGAGACCTCCCGCTGGCGGGAGAGAGAAGACCGCTGAGTACTGTCCGCTGACGTCTGCCTGCATACACCACCCAGAAGAGTCCTCCTGCCCACCGAGCTGCCAGTTTGGTCTGGGCGGTCCTCCACTCCAGCAGGGGAAAAGACCGTTGCATGGAGGCAGGTCTAACCTCAACGGTAAGTATGAAGACCTGCAAAAAATGCTAGTCCACTTCTTTTCTTTAATTCTTTTGCTGGGATTCAGGTGGATGAGGTCCCCTGAAGGATTTGTTGGGTTTTTTTTCGTTTTGAACATTTTTTATATCAACAGTTCCCCCCTCCCTGGGCCCGACTCAATCCTCGGCGGTACTTTGCCAAGGATTGCATTTGCCGCCGAGAGTGGGAGTTGCCGTCCGCTGCCACCCAGAATCGGTGCGTAAGTCCCATTTTTGCCGCCAGGCGGACTTTCCCAGATTTTCCATGAAACTTTCACCCAAAGTACCGTCAGGATCTTAGCTGTCACCAATTTCTGGCCCTCCATGTCTGCAAGACTCTCAAGATCTGAAGACTTGCTTTCTCTTTTATCTGTGATTAACCACTGCAGCTACAACCATTTGTTCTGTCCAGGTCTGCCATCTAAACACAGCTTTCAAAATATCTCAATCACAGAACAGCTTACAGATTCAGCAGTTTTAATTTACATTTATTCAGCAGAAAATCCTGTTGGCCTCACGAGACCTCCGATACATAAAATTTGGTTAACTTTAAGCAAACTTTTACAAAATCTTACACTGTGCACAGTACTCCAGGTTTACCAAAGCCCTGCACAGTTGTAATAAGATTTCCTTACTCTTTTACTCCAACCCTCATGTAATAAAGGCCAAAATGCCATTTGACTTCTTAATTGTTTGCTGTACCTGCTTTCTAACTCTCTGTTTCCTGTACAAGGATACCTAAATCTCTCTGGACACCAACATTTAATAGTTTCTCACCACTTACAAAATATTCTGTTTTTCTATTCTTCCTACTAAAGTGAATAACTTCACATTCCCCTCATTCTATTTTATTTGCCACCTATGTCCAACTCACTTAACCTATCTATATCTCTTTACAGGCTCTTTGTGTTCTCCTCACAGCTTACTTTCCCACCTAGATTTGTATTGTCAGCAAACTTGGATACATTGCACTCGGTTCCTTCATCAAAGCCATTAATATAAATTGTAAATAGTTGAGGCCCACGCACTGATCCTTGCAGTACCCCACTAGTTACATTCTGCCAACCTGAAAATGACCCGTTTATCCCTAATCTGTTTTCTGTCCGTTAACCAATCCATGCAACTATATTACATCCAACCCCTGAGCCCTTATCTTGCGTAGCAACCTTTTATGTGGTACCTTATCGAATGTCTTTTGGAAATCCAAATATACTACATCCACTCGTTCCACTTTATCTATCCTGCTAGATACATCTTTAAAAAACTCTGCGAAATTTGTCAAACCTAATTTCCCTTTCATAAAACCACGTTGATTCTGCCTAATCATTTTATGATTTTCTAAATGTTACCACTTCCTTAATAATAAATTCCAGCATTTTCATGATGACTGATGTTAGGCTATCTGGTCTGCAGTTCACTGTTTTCCCTCTCCCTCCTTTCTTGAGTTGTGACTTATAGATGGTGGAAAGAATTTGGGGATTTAGGAAGTGAGTCACTCGCTACAGAATACCCAGCCTCTGACCTGCTCTTGTAGCCACAGTATTTATGTGGCTGGTCCAATTACGTTTCTGGTCATTGCTTACACCCCCCCAGGGTGTTGATGGTAGGGGATTCGATAATGGTAATGCCGTTGAATGTCATGGGGAGGTGGTTAGATTCTCTCTTGTTGGAGATGATCATTGCTTGGCACTTGTGTAGCACGAATGTTACTTGCCACTTATCAGCCCAAGCCTGAATGTTGTCCAGGTCTTGTTGCATGCGGGCACGGACTGCTTCATTATCTGAGGAGTTGTGAATTGAACTGAACACTTTGCAATCATTGATGATCATCACTATTTACTGACCTTATGATAGAGGGAAGGTCATTGATGGAGCAAGTGAAGATGGTTGAGCCTAGGACACTGCCCTGAAGAACTCCTACAGCGATGTCCTGGGGCTAAAATGATTGGCCTCCAACAATCACAACCATCTCCCTTTCTGCTAGGTATGACTCCTGCTAATGCAGAGTTCTCCCCCTGATTCCCATTGACTTCATTTTTACTAGGGGTCCTTGATATCATACTTGGTCAAACGCTGCCTTCATGTCAATGGCAGTCACCCTCACTTCACCTCTGGTATTCAGCTCTTTTGTCCATGTTTGGACCAAGGCTGTAATGAGGTCTGGAGCTGTGTGGTCCTGGTGGAACCCAAACTGAGCATCAGTGAGCAGATTATTGGTGAGTAAATAGCACTTGATACTACTGTCGATGACACCATCCATCACTTTGCTGATGATTAAGCATAGACAGATGAGGCGGTAATTGGCTGGATTGGATTTGTCCTGCTTTTTGTGGGCAGGACATACCTGGGTAGTTTTCCACATTGTCGGGTAGAGGCCAGTGTTGTTGCTGTACTGAAACAGCTTGGCTAGAGATACGGCTAGTTCTGAAGAACAAGTCTTCAGCATTAAAGCCAGGATTTTGTCGGGGGCCATAGGCTTTGCTATATCCAGTGTGCTCAGCCATTTCTTGATATCACATGGAGTGAATTGAATTGGCTGAAGACTGGCTTCTATGATAGTGGGGACCTCAGGAGGAGGCTGAGATAGATCATACACAAGGCATTCGTGGCTGAAGCTGGTTGCAAGCACTTCAGCCTTGTCATTTGCACTCGCGTGCTGGGCTCCACCATTATTGAGCATGGGGACGTTCTTGGAGCCTCCTCCTCCCGTTAGTTGTTTACTTGTCCACCACCATTCACAACTGGATGTGGCAGGCCTGCAGAACTTTGATCTGATCTGATGGTTATGGGATCGCTGATCTCTGTCTATAGCACGCTGCTTCTGCTGTTTAGAATGCTTACAGTCCTGTGCTGTAGCTTCATCAGGTTGACACCTCATTTTTAGGTATGTGTGATGCTGCTCCTGGCATGCTCTTCCATACTACGCCTGGATTAATGATCTGGAGACATGAGTTCACATCCCACTACGGCAGCTGATGAATTTCAATTCAGTTAATTAATAAATCTGGAGTAAAAAGCTAGCATCAATAATGATGGGGGGAGCTTTCCAGCTTTACCAGCTTTCCAGCAGTACTGAATTTCAGGCCCGAAAGCCTGTGCTCCCCCCACCTTTTTGGGGCCATTAGCGCCAAAACCTTTTCGTGGCTGGGCCACCCCATGTTCAGCTCCAAAAGTGAAAAAATGGGTTCCAGTGCAAATGAACCCTTCCAAAGTGGATTTTTCAGCGGTGTGGCTGTCTTAATTTGAGCTTTATCACCACTGAAAAATTCAGCATGTAGGTCAGGGTTTCTAACAAGGCAGCTGCTCCCTGGCCTTTTTTCAAGGACTGGGTTTGCAGCAAGACCCTGAGGGGGGCGGGGGGAAGGAATTTGGAAGGATGGCTTGTTTAAGAGGTGCAAGGAGAGCCAACAGGTTCACTGATATGGAGCTGGAGACACTGATGGATGGTGTGGAGAACAGAAGAAGAATACTGTTTCCTGATGTGGGGAGACCTGGCAGACCGCCAGTACATAATGCATGGAGTGAGATTGTAGGGGAGGTGTCAGGCACCTCCATATATGTGAGGATGCACCCTCCCAGGAGGGTGCTGGCCAGTCTGCACCGGCCCTTTCAGGCCCAGAGGTGTTCCAGGAAGTCCAAGAAGGACAACTGTAGGTCCTACACAACAACCACTGCAGCCTCCCCAGACCCATGATGCAGCCACAGGGATGAGAGTTAGGCGTAGTGTTAGAGTAGTCATGCGTATCAGGGTGTTATAGTGAGATGCACAGCGGTAAAAACTGATTATAGTATTATTACATTATTCTTTATGTTCTATTTTTGCAGTGATTTGGATAATTGAATACATCTTTATTTTTGGCACATATATCTTGTGTAAGGGGATAAAATACGGTCACTAAAGTGGAAGTAGACAGACAGATAGATGGTCACTAAAGTGGATACTGAAGGTAGTGAATTGATCTGACACATGGTCCAGATTGTAGGGCTTATCAATATCAGGAGGTTCTGAGGAATCAGGAGAGGGATTGTATGATAGGGATTGTAATATATCGTAAATTGACAGATTGTATATAAAACTCGCTTATGTATGTAAAGCACGCTTACAACACTCGCTTACAATGGGGTTTAAGAAGGGGAAGCAGCAAAGCTTGCTACGCAGCAAAGCTTGATGGTTAATGAACCATCCATTGTGTTAATCTTAATATGGACTGATGGCAACTTACATTCAGTACAGAACCACATCCACCAAGGACAGGAGCGAGTCAACAGTCTAGAAACATAGATTGTAGCAACATCCGAAGGGGTGTTTGGGAACACGATAGCAAACCCTGGGAAACAAGGTTAATTCACACATCATGAGGAACTGAGGAAAAGTTTATACCACTGAACAACACTTTCTGGAAGGGTGACGTGATGGGAGATGGACAGGTGGGGAGAGCCACTCAGCCAGTCTGATAAGGGTCAACAAATCAATGTAACTTCATTGATAGCAGTAGGCCAATCAGTGGTTTTGTAGGAGGGTTGCACACCTCAGAAAATGTATTACTGTCGATGTAGCAACCACTGTTCTGAGAAGGTCCATCCGTGAACCCTTCCCCTGCATGCTTGGTTGAACCGAGGTTTCATCTGAGTGATTCCATGATCACTATACGGGCAGGTGTCGATTTCTTATACTAGGGAGTCCACCTTGAAGAAGAGTAGTCTTCTTTTTACCCCAACATCTGGCAAGGTGTTTCATTTGGGAGTGGTCAATTCTGCATTGAGGCACTCATTGCGATGGCCATTGAAAGTGGTAGCTGAAGGGTCATGTGTGCATAGGATAAACAGAAGTGAGCAGCTATCAGATGCAGCTGCAGTTCCCTTCCAGGATTGTGATGGGGACGAAACAAATTTTAATTTGATTTTATATGTTTTAAAGTTTAATTTGTTTTAATTGCCGGTTTTAGTGTCCCCCTCCCCTTTTATAGGGGGCACTTATAAAAAATTATGATTTTAGTGCCCAATAAAACCCACAAAAAAACAACTGCAAAAAATACAAAAAAAACAAAAAAAAGGGCATTTGAAAAATGTTTGGAGTATCCCCCAGGGGAGCACTTGATTTAACTGTTAATTTTGTCTCCTTTAAAAAGAGTTGTGATGGGGACGACAACACCAACTCCTCCTCCTCCTCCTCCTTCTCCTCCTCCTCCTCCTCCTCCTCCTCCTCCTCCACTGCTGGCTCAACCTCCTCCTCCTCCTCCTCCTCCTCCTCCTCCTCCTCCTGCACTGCTGGCTCAACATCCTCCTCCTCCTCTTCCTCCTCCTCCTCCTCCTCCTCCTCCTCCTCCTCCTGCACTGCTGGCTCAACATCCTCCTCCTCCTCCTCCTCCTCCTCCTCCTCCTCCTCCTCCTCCTGCACTGCTGGCTCAACATCCTCCTCCTCCTCCTCATCCACTGCTGGCTCAACATCCTCCTCATCCTCCTCCTCCTCCTCCACTACTGCTGGCTTGACCTCCTCCTCCTCCTCAGGTGGTACTGCTGGCTCGACCTCCAGCGGCTGTCCCCTCATGATGGCCAGGTTGTGCAGCTTGCAGCAGATCATGATGATTATGGAGACCCATTGAGGAGAGTACTGCAAGGTGCCACCAGAGCGGTCCAGGCACCGGAACCTCTACTTGAGGATGCCTGTGCATTGCTCGATGATGCACCTGGTGGCGCAATGTGCATCATTGTACACATGCTCTGGCACTGTCCTGGGGTTCCACAGTGGAATGAGCAGCCAAGTGGACAGGGGATATCCCTTGTCCCCAAGCAGCCAACCACAATCCTGATTCGGGCCAGTGAAGGCGGCAAGCACACTGGTCTGGCACAGAATGAGCGAATCATGGCTACTGCCTGGGTACCTCGCATCAACTGCCAGGATCCGACAGTGGTGGTCACACACGAGTTGCACATTCAGTGAATGGAAGCCTTTGCGGTTCACAAAGATCTCGGGGTGATAATGTGGTGCCCTCAGCTCAACGTGTGTGCAGTCAATGGCACCCTGCACCCTCGGGAACCCTGCCATTCGGGCAAATCCGTCCTGCCACTCCAACTGTTTGTCCCTTATCATCGGGAAGGAGATGTACACTACATCTGTGACCTGCCAGATACACCGATGTGATTTTTACAGCGCAACAGCTGCAGGAAAAATGCAGGGAACAGCACCAGCCCTTATACATGGCCGCCTTTGACCTTACAAAGACCTTTGACACTGTCAACTGTGAGGGTCTATGGAGCGTCCTCCTCCGTTTCGGATGCCCCCAAAAGTTCGACACCATCTTCCGCCTGCTCCATGATGACATGCAGGTCATGATCCTTACCAACGGATCCATTACAGACCCAATCCACTCCGGACCGGGGTCAAACAGGGCTGCATCATCGCTCCCAACCCTTATTCTCAATCTTCCTCGCTGTCATGCTCCACCTCACAGGCAACAAGTTCCCCGCTGGAGTGGAACTTAACGACAGAACTAATGACAACCTGTTCAACCTTTGTCGTCTCGAGGCCAGGTCCAAGACCACCCAACCTCTGTCGTCGAGCTACAGTACGCGGACGATGCCTGCGTCTGCGCACATACAGAGGCCGAACTCCAAGTCATAGTCAACGTATTTACTGAGGCGTACGAAAGCCTTATGCTAAACATCCTTATGACACAGGTCCTCCACCAACCTGTTCCCGCCGCACAACACTGCCCCCCAGTCATCAAGATCCACGGCACGGCCCTGGACAACGTGGACCATTTCCCATACCTCGGGAGCCTCTTATCAACAAGAGCAGACATTGGCAACGCGATTCAACACCGCCTCCAGTGCGCCAGTGCAGCCTTCTACCGCCTAAGCAAAAGAGTGTTCGAAGACCAGGCCCTCAAATCTGCCACCAAGCTCATGGTCTACAGGGCTGTAGTAATAACAGCCCTCCTGTATGGCTCAGAGACATGGACCATACACAGTAGACACCTCAAGTTGTTGGAGAAATACCACCAACGATGTCTCAGCAAGATCCTGTAAATCCCCTGGGAGGACAGATGTATCAACATTAGCGTCCTCAACCAGGCCAACATCCCCAGCATTGAAGCACTGACCACACTTGATCAGCTCCGCTGGGCAGGCCACATTGTTCGCATGCCAGACACGAGACTCCCAAAGCAAGCGCTCTACTCGGAACTCCTTCATGGCAAACGATCCAAGGGTGGGCAGAGGAAACATTACAAGGATACCCTCAAAGCCTCCCTGATAAAGTGCAACATCCCCACTGACACCTGTGAGTCCTTGGCCAAAGACCGCCCTAAGTGGAGGAAGTGCATCCGGGAGGGCGCTGAGCATCTCGAGTCTCATCGGCGAGAAAATACAGAAATCAAGCGCAGGCAGCAGAAAGAGCATGCGGCAAACCAGTCCCACCCACCCCTTCCCCCAACAACTATCTGTCCCACTTGTGACAGGGACTGTGGTTCTCATATTGGACTGTTCAGCCACATAAGGAATCATTTTTAGAGTGGAAGCAAATCTTCCTTGATTCTGCGGGACTGCCTATGATGCTGATGATGCACCGATGTGCCGAGAATTGTGAGATGTTGCCAATGTCTGCAGTGGCAGACTGGAAAGACCCCATGGCGTAAAAAGTCAAGGCGATGGTAACCTTGGTCTCCATGGTGAGGGCTGTCCTGAGCCTTGTTGGAGGCTGCAGATCTTCTCACAGGACAGTGCAGAGCTCCCTGAGTACTTATTTCCAAAATCATAGCCTTCGCAGGCATTGCTCATCACTGAACTAGAGGAAGGAGAACTGAGGTCTGTAGCACTTTGAGGGTAGGGCCTCCTTCCCCCACCTCCCCTGGCAGCTGCCTGCTGGTCATCTCCCTGGTCCTCCTCATTCTCGGGCTCCTGTGGAGGCTCTTGCTGGAAAGGCTTTTCTCCCAGTATTTGGAGGGGGGATGGAGGCAGCATCCCTCACCCTCCTCCTGATCCCATCTCCCTCCTGGCTACCCTCTCCTGCTGCAGGTCTGCACACAATTCACGCTCTTCTCTCAGTTGTGTAGCCATGGCTGCTGCCTCCCTTGCCCGCTGCCTTTCTGCACGGTGCTGATGGTGACACCTTCTCCTGCATGCCACCTTGCTTCTGACCAGGTGTACGAAGTGTTGCCCTCCCAACACTCCTCCCATCCTGAGGGTGAACCCTGCCAAGCAGCTCTCTGCAACCCACAATGAGGCCGACAGGTCTCTACTAAACAGTCAGACCTGAAAGTTGTACAAAAGTCTGTGAAAACCTCTGAGCAGCACTCCACTTAATGGAGTCAAAACAATTAATAAAACTTATTGCACTTTTAATTAAAATTAAAAATTAATAAAACTAATTTCCTACCAAAGGGTCCTGATCGCAGCAAAACTCCAGCGGCGTCGCGTTCGTGCTCCGACTGGGAAACCTTGCGGGAGCACTGCCTGAAGACATCGGCGGAAGTGGACAGCTGTTAAATCCCCTCCGAGCTGAATATGGCTCGGGAAGGGAAAAACACCCGACCCCGGCAGCCGAATGATTTTTTTCAATCAGACGCCCAAACCTCACGGTACCTGTCCCTTCAGGGACGGTGAATTTCGGCCCCGAAGTTCCATCTTCAAACTGAGGGCACCCTCCATCATGTGTGGCACTAACTCCATGCTACATGAGATAGATTCAGAACTGGACATCCATGAGGCGCTGTGGGCCATGAGCAGCAACAGAATTGTATTCTAGCACAATATGTAACCTCATGGTCCAGCATATACCATGAACCCACGGTATCAACTCTGCTTAAATGAGCAGCGTAGAAGAGCATGCCAGAAGTAACAGCAGGTGTACCTAAAAATGAGGTCACAACTTGGTAAAGATAAAACACGGGACTACATACATGCTAAGCAACAGAAACAGCATGCTATAGACAGAGTTAAGCGTTCTCACAATCAACGGATCAGATCAAAGCTCTGCAGTCCTGCTACATCCAGTTGTGAATGGTGGTGGACAATTAAACAAATGACGGGAGGAGGAGGCTCCATGAATATTCCCATCCTCCATGACGGCTGAGCCCAGCACGTGAGTGTAAAATACAAGGCTGCAGCATTCACAACCAAGTGTCAAGTGGATCACCCAACTCAGCCTCCTCCTGGGGTCCCCACCATTACAGAAGCCAGTCTTCAGCCAATTCGATTCACTTCATTTGATATCAATGAACAGCTGAGCGCACTGCATAAAGCAAAGGCCATGGGCCCTAACAACATCCCGGCTATCATGCTGAAGACTTGTGCTCCAGAAT
This sequence comes from Pristiophorus japonicus, assembly GCF_044704955.1. NCBI lineage: Eukaryota > Metazoa > Chordata > Chondrichthyes > Pristiophoridae > Pristiophorus > Pristiophorus japonicus. The sequence goes on from NC_091977.1 coordinate 184,787,511, forward strand.
AGCCAAGCTGTTCCAATACAGCTACAAGACTGACATCTACCTAACAATGTGTATGATTGTCCTGGTATGTCTTGTCCACAAAAAGCAGTACAAATCCAATCTGGCCAATTACCGCCCCATCAATCTACTCTCAATCATCAGCAAAGTGATGGAAGGTGTCATCGACAATGCTATGAAGTGGCATGTAGCATTCATGCCACATAAGTGCCAGGCAATGACCATCTCCAATAAAAGAGATTCTAACCACCTCCCCTTGACATTCAATGGCATTACCATCGACGAATCCCCCAGCGTCAATATCCTGGGGGTCACCATTAACTAGAAACTTAACTGGACCAGCCACATAAACACTGTGGCTACAAGAGCAGGTCAGAGGCTGGGCATTCTGTGGCAAGTGTCTCACCTCCTGACTCCCCAAATACTTTCCACCATCTACAAGGCACAAGTCAGGAGTGTGATGGAATACTCTCCACTTGCCTGAATGAGTGCAGCTCTAACAGGAGGGAGACAGAAATCAGGAAACTATAGACCAGTTAGCCTAACTTCTGTCGTTGGGAAAATGCTGAAGTCTATTATTAAGGAAGTAGTAGCAGGACATTTGGAATATCATAATGCAGTCAAGCAGAGTCAGCATGGCTTTATGAAACAGAAATAATGTTTGACAAATTTGCTGGAGTTCTTTGAGGATGTAACGAGCAGGGTGGATAAGGAGGAACCAGTGGATGTGGTGTATTTGAATTTCCAGAAGGCATTCGATAAGGTGCCACATAAAGGATTACTGCACAAGATAAGAGCTCAGGGGGTTGTCGGTAATATATTAGCATGGATAGAGGGTTGGCTAACTAACAGAAAACAGCGTCGGGATAAATAGGTCTTTTTCCGATTGGCAAACAGTAACCAGTGGGGTGCCACAGGGATCGGTGCTGCAGCCGCAACTATTTACAATCTATATTAATGACTTGGATAAAAGTACCGAGTGTAATGTAGCCAAGTTTGCTGATGATACAAAGATGGGTAGGAAAGCAAGTTGTGAGGAGGACACAAATAATCTGCAAAGGGATATAGACAGGCTAAGTGAGTGAGAAAACATTTGGCAGATGGAGTATAATGTGGGAAAGTGTGAGGTCATCCACTTTGGCAGGAAAAATAAAAAACGCAAATTATTATTTAAATGAAGCGAGCTTACAAAATGCTGCAGTACAGAGGGTCCTGGGGATTCTTATGCATGAAACACAAAAAGATATTATGCAGGTACAGCAAGTAATCAGGAAGGCAAAAGGAATGTTGGCCTTTATTGCAAGGGGGATGGAGTATAAAAGCAGAGAAGTCCTGCTACAACTGTATAGGGTATTGGTGAGACCACACCTGTAGAGTACTGCATACAGTTTTAGTCTCCTTATTTAAGGAGGGATATACTTGCATTGGAGGCAGTTCAGAGAAGGTTCACTAGGTTGATTCCTGAGATGAAGGGGTTGACTTATGAAGAACAATTGAGCACGTTGGGCCTATACTCATTGGAGTTTAGAAAAATGAGAGGGGATCTTATTGAGCCATATAAGATACTGAGGATACTCAACAGGGTAGATGTAGAGAGGATGCGTCCACTCGTGGGAGAATCTAGAACTAGGGGGAATAGTTTAAGAATAAGAGGTCGCCCATTTAGAACTGAGATGAGGAGGAATTTCTTCTCTCAGAGGGTTGTAAATCTGGGGAATTCTCTGTCCGAGAGAGATGTGGAGGCTGAGTCATTGAATATATTTAAGGTGGAGATACACAGATTTTTAAACAATAAGGGTTATGGGGAGAGGGCACAGAAGTGGAGCTGAGCCCAAGATCAGATCAGCCATGATTTTATTGAAAGGCGAAGCAGGCTTGAGGGACCAAATGGCCTACCCCTGCTCCTATTTCTTATGTAACAGCATGCAAGAAGCTCAACACCATCCAGGACAAAACAGCCTGCTTGACTGACCCCCCAACCACCACCTTAAACACTCATTCCCTGCACCACCAGTGCACTGTGGCTGCAGTGACTACCATCTGCAAGATGCATTGCAGCAAATCGCCAAGACTTCTGCGGCAGCACCTTCCAAATCTGTGACCTCTACTGCCTAGAAGGCCAAGAGCAGCAAACGCATAGGAACACCATCACCTGCAAGTTTCCTTCCTAGTTCCACACCATCCTGACTTGGAAATATACCGCCGTTCCTTCATTGTCGCTGGATCAAAATCCTGGAACTCACTCCCTAACAGCATTATCGGTGTACCTTCACCACACGGACTATAGCAGTTCAAGAAGGCTGCTTACCACTACCTTTTCAAGGGCAATTAGGAATGGGCAATAAATACTGACCTTGCCAGCGACGCTTGCATTCCATGAACGAATAAGAAAAAACTCCTCATTGATTCAGGGTTGGTCACCTGGCTTTATGGTAGAGTGACGGAAATGCTGGGTCATGAGGCTACAGATTCTGATGGAATACAAGTCTGCTGCTGATGGCCCATAGCATGGTATAAGCATGGTATAAGCATGCTGCACCCAGCCACCAGCTCCTCAAGGTCGTCCTGCAAGGCCATCTGCAGTGACCCCACTGAAATTCAGCAGCCTTCCAGCAGCTATGCTGCAGCTGCTGTGGTAGCACTGTGTGACATCACTAGGATAGGCAAATGCACATGCAGGACAGTCATTAAATGAATGCACAAGGGTGAGTCATTGGTTTTTTGATGCAATATTGGATGCATATATGTATAAAGTTGGATTGAAAAGTTTGCTTTGTAGTGGCTTACATTTCAGCATTGTGGCTATGAGAATTCTGTGATAGTCAGTAACAAAAGGAAGGTAAGGTGTGGGACAAATGTTGAAAGGGAATTGGGGTTGTGTTCACTGGTTCCACATGCGGATGATTCGATCCAAGTTTCCCCGGCCAGCAAGAGGCTGTGTGGGTTGCCTCCTTCCTTCTGCTTCCTCCTCTTCTGCTTCTTCCTTTTCTATTTCCTCCTTTTCTGCTTCTTCCTCTTCCCTTTGTGAGCAGCTTGTCCCCTTTGCTGACTCTGCTTGATCCTCCATGTGCTGTTGCAGCCCAAGGGGGACTGCAACTACAGCCCCAGGACTGAGAGCAAGTGGTCTTCTCAGAGGTCTTCCTTTAACATCCAAAGCCTTGCAAGCATCCAGCAGTACTCCATGCACATTTTAACAACTTTTTAAATGTATTGTAGCAAGCCACTACTTCAATAAAAAAATTAAAAAGTACTAAAGCTGAAATTAAACCTTACCTGAAAGATGTGTGTGTCCCTTTAAGAAGCACTGGCAGCGTCTCTGTACAACTGCTGCACATATGTTCTTCCATGCGTGATTAGGAGAGGGCGTATGGCAATGTCCAAAATTGGAGTCATGCGTCAAATTAGGTGTTGCACACCATTCGACGTCATAACCTGCACATTTATATTGGAGAGACGAGCACAGGCAATGGTAGCACTGCCGATCTCTCCAAAATGACAGCTGCCGCAGTCTCGTGCCGGAATCTGGCAGAGGCAAGGCAGCCATCATTTTTTTAAAGAAAACCGACGTTAACAGCCAGCGTTACTACGTGGAATTTCTAGGCCACAGCATCACGAGGTCTGACAACTTTAAGAAAGAATTGCTCCCTATACCACAAAGGTACAATTCTATTGCACCATCGACTTGAAGGAATGTTAGCTGTGTACATCTTGTAAGACAAAGGTACAATATAAATAGACCTAATTTCCCAAATATCGGCTAAGATCGTTTCCCCATTTTAACTCAGTTTAGCACTATGATCCAAATCAGACATGTCATTGCAAAACAAAGGTGTCGAACTGTGACAGCATTTTAAAAATAATGATGTGCTGAAGAAAAATATGTATCTTCTTTTGGAATATGTGCATGAGTACTCTTTGGATTTTGGAAAAAAAAGTGTGTTAAGTGGGTGGGAATGTATATGGACCATTTAACTACTTTTTAATTAGGCATGGCGAAGTGTAGGAGAAGTACATTAATTATAATCAGTGTCATAATCCCGACTTGAAAGAGATGTTGGGTTTAACAAATGAGCTTGATGCAATAAGAGTGCCTCCTCCATTATTATAATTAATTTAATCTGCTTTATACCTCATGGCTCAGAATAGCATGGGGTTAAATTAATCCTTTAAGTTTATTTATTGAACTTTGATTTTCAATATAAACAAAGATTTTCTTTTTGAATTAATTTCACGTTTAATCAAACGAAAATCAATAGTAATTACCAACTCTTATCAACTAAGAGTTAAAAGGATACAGCCCTTTGTGGAGATGAAGATTCAGTTATGGGTTATGAACCTAGTGGAGATGGCTGCGAGATGAAAAGCCAAAAACTAATCTGTCATCACCATGAAGATATTAGTTTGCTGTCAAAGGAACTACTGCTGTAGATGGTAAACTCCAAATATAAGCCATGTTCAACCATTAGAGACAGCATGCAAAAGATGTCTTTGAAGGTGTCACTAATTTAGATTGTAGCATAAGTGGCAGAGTGGTATGCCATCAAAGGCAGAGAAACCTCAAAAATACATGGCCATTGGCAGGGTGACCAGCTGAAACACTTGTGCTCTCCGTGCAAGTAACGGAGTCTGCCTTTTGCTTTACCAACTATTAAGGAAGGTACCAACATTGAAGTAAATGGTGACTTTAGAACAACTAGACATGTGCAGGGCTGGACATCCACAATTGTTTTGAAGGTTAGTCTGGCTGCCAAAATAACGTCGTATTTTCTTTACGTTTCGATAGTAGCAGGCCTGGAAGCTGTTGTCGAAGAACCACCAGTTCTCCAACAGAGCCATTATAAAAGCTAAATTTGGTTAGTAAGCACTCTCCCAAACAACTTAAAGATCTATTAAAGCATTTCAATTGGCCAAAATGGATACGGATGATTGACCATTGCCAAAACTTTGAATTGATAATGGTTCATGCGAGAGATTATTACATTTTAAGCCAGGATCACAGTATTAATCAAAAATTGACATGAAATTTGGGTTTCTTTTTGCAGTTAATTACTTTCTGCATGATTACATGTTTTATAATAACCATAGTTGATTTCAATTTGATGATAATTGCGTAGTGTAGTCAATTCAAAGTTCAGCAGATCAGTACCAGTTAACATGTTTGACACTGAAGCAGCAATGGTTATACATCATTATAAAGGCAACATATGTCAAGACCAGTTTAAATAGCGTGTTTGATTTATGGTTTAATTCAATATCACTCAAGGTCATTTTTAACTTTCCCAATATCACATACTAATTAAATTTGCTTTTAGAAGTATTCTTTACTGATCAGGTCATAGAGATCTCACAAAGGAAGGCCAGAATATTAATTCACGGATTTTGCTGAATTTAACGACTGCATCTGGATTTAATGGAAGTCAGTGCACTGCCTCATAGCTATTTACATTCTAAATCAAACATAATTAAAACAAAATTATTCAAAGGTTGTTAAGTAGTTTATTTTTTGAAGTGCATATTGTTATGTTGCAGATTGGTAAAACTATATTATTTACATTTTAGAAACAAGAATTCGTTCTTTTTTACATAGAGGCAACTAAAAAGTATGACACATAATGGCATTAATTAGGAAACACTGCTGGTATGTTGCATCTGGATGCATGTGTGTTAATAGTTTGTGAACATTTGGTTCAACAAATTAGATGTCATGAATAAATTCCCCTAACCTTCACCAGAAGGATCCCATTTATAAAACTACCTCTGTTATAAGCTGAGCATGGGAAAAAAATCACAGGCAATAGTTTTTTTTTACAATTCTAAGAATGTTGGCACTCCCTGTGATAAATAATACTCTGTAAAAAGAAGTTCTCTATATTGCAAGTTTCTCACCTTTAGAATTTAAAAATGACGCTCGCAATTTTCCTGGAACCGCCATTGTTTCTCTTCACTATTGGCATCTGGGTATGGACATTGGCAACTTTAATTTGTTTAACAATTCACCTAGTTATCACATTTATTTTATTATGTTAGCTATAAGTTATTATCCGTGTCTCAGTATATTCACTTCTATCTTGATTTATGTTGTCAAAACTTTTAATACTGCATTTGGCAAAGTTGCTCAGATTTTTATTTTTTTCCTTATTTTGTTGCAAAGGGATTTTATCTGTTGGATTATTGGGAGAATGGGGTTACCTGCAGCGAACAAAGATTTTCTAGCTTGTAATGTCAATAAAAAGTCTTTGGATTTAAGCAGTGCAAGCATTTAATGGAAAATGATGGAGAGCAAAGGAGCCAATTATCAACTGAACATCAATGTCTGAAGGTCACTTCAACTAACCATTAGTAGGTGTTCAGGTTACATGTGCTATTTTCTTCCCTGCAGCTTCATAAGGTAGTGATAGTTTATTGACAAGCTGAGGAGAAGTGCTTAGTTAGTCATCTAAAAGTGTTTTTTTGGGGAATGACATTGTGCTTTTAATAAGTTATATATAAATCTGAATGATCAGATACAATCAACACAGATATGTAAGGACGGGTCAAGCTTGACTAATTTAATTCGATTCGACTAGGAAATACTGAGAAAGTTAGGCAAAGAGAATGCATTGGTATATTTGAAATATTAAAAATCCTTTCAAAAGTGGCACATAGAATTTGCTGTGAAGATTATGGCCCATGGTATTAAAGAAAGAACTTGCATTTAGATAGTGCCTTTCACAACCTCAGGACATCCCAAAGCACATCACAGCAAATTAAGTATTTTGAATTGTAGTCACTGTTGCAATGTAGGGAAACATGACAGCCCATTTGAGCACTGCAAGGTCCTAAAAAGAGCAGTTCGATAAATGACTGGATTATCTATTTTTGCTGGTGTTTTTTGAGAGTTGTTTTTTGAATTCCGTAGCTTTTTTAGAGCCAAAGGTAAAAAATGTTGCTTCTGCACTCCTGGCACAAAGCATCGTAAGTCTGGAGCGCATGACAGCCCACCCAATTTTCATTAACTTCCATGAAAAATCAGGCAGGCTATGCAACAGAGCATGATCATTTCAATATGGGCTCTGGCATGTGATGATCTGTGCAGAAATTTACCCTTGTGAGCCTTGGCTTTCATTTTCCCATTGCCTTTCAAAATATTTCTCTGCACCCAGCCTGATAATTCTTTTCTTGATAATAGAAACTCTCAGCTTCCCTTACTATTCTTTTTGTTGTTGGAATGACAACAGCTCACACAGATCATTGGTAAAGCCATATTTGCAATAGTGGGGTAATAGCTGCTCTGGTTGCTATATGTAACAACAATGGCCCAAAATTTGCTGTCAAAATAATGGCGAGCCTAGTAGTGCTCGTTGTTATTTATACACAAATGCCACAGCAACTTCAGGTGAGGATAAATGTATGATTAAACGCAGAAATTCTAAAGTTGCTGTCAGAGATGCGCCGCTCCATTGTTATCTTTGCGAAAACAGCATCTGATTGTCTGGCTCACCATTCAAATGCATTGAGTGGCGTGAAGTTCCTATACTTGCACGGCAGATAAGAAGTCAGTAATTTCAAGTTTAAGTACCCCTTTAACAACGTGATAATGTGTTTATTACTGCCAGTCAACCTGCCTGATGCTGAAAATTAACTGCAACAAGTGTGGAGTCTCATTCCTTTAATTTTAATTGTTGGAGATTTCTTAAAAACAGTGGCCCGGAATTTGCGGTCAGTGGCAAAGCAAAGGCATTTGCCACTGGCCCCGAAATAAGCTTCGCACAAAGATCTCGCGATCTCTGTGACGAGATGTTTGGCTTTTCCAATGTTCAGTTGAGATCAGTGTAGGTTAATGGGGAATCCCTAACGTGAGCTGCTGTGATGTCAACAAGCTGTCTAAGCAGCCAATCATAATGCAGGTTTCTCACAGACTGAGAACCAGGAAGTGAATAAGCTCTTTTTACTCGAACTTTAAAAAAAATTTATAGAGAGCAAGACAAAGATTGGAGTTCTCACATGGGGAAAAGGTAAACCTGAAATAAAGATGAACAAACTTTTTTTAAAAAGTAAAAAATAATGTTACGGGCTAGAAATTCATTATTGGTTAGGGCGTTAACGTTTGACAAGTTGGAAGTTTAGCGCCAAGTACTAAGCAATCTCACTGCCCGCTAAATTCAGTCTCAGCACTCAAAGAATGCAGGGGAACATTAAACCAGGTGCTAATGCCATAGATGAGTGGCGTTAGGCTCCAAGCGATAATGAATATGAGGTGTTGTGTAATCAGGAGTGAGCATTGGCGAAGGCGCCTTCCAACCATTAAAGGGGAGGGTACTGGAGTCTGCACACCAGCCCCCAGGGGAGTGCAGAATGGCGATATGCTGTGGGATGAAATGCAAAGTCCTTTGACAGCCCGCAACACTCCAGGGACTAAGCAGCCATTATTTGTCTTCAGATACATCCTGCGCTTTCTGCCACTCATAATTAATCTTTGGAATGGAAGTTCTTTAATATCTGGGGCGCATCCCTTTGGAGCGTCCCACCAGTCGCGAGCCGGCTGATTCACGTCTCCGCTCCCTGGCGCTGTTGGCATGAGGCAGTAAAGTGGGGGGAGTGGTGGGGGGGGGGGGGGGGGGGCGGTGCTACTGAGGTTTATAGATCAGGTGCCCAGCGAGCGTTGCATGCCCGCTAACATCACAATCCTCATGGCGAAAGGTGTCAAGTCGCTATGGGCTGGATTTTCGGCTAATTTGCACCTCGTTTAATGCCCCAGCAGGGCGTTAAATGCTGGTTCTGGGCATGATTCTGGGCATCCAGGATTTAGTGCCCGGCCGGAAGATTTTGCTATTGGTTTGCACCAGTGCAAAAACTTACTGCCCTGCCCTCTGTGATTATGACATCAAATGTGCAAGGCTATGCTAGCGTCCCAGATGGAACCTTTGGCCCTAACGCCTCATTTAATGACCGCCCCAGGAAATGCCTGAAAAAAACAGGTGGTCTCAAGGTGCAGCAGACGCTACTGGTTGCATATTTAAATGGATGCTGGAGGATCTTATATCACAGTTGTCAGTGACTGCTATGGCTGCGTGAGGCTGCAAGTTGCAAATGGCACTTTTATGTGCCCTGACACTTCATTTACAAGGTCAGTGAGAGATTTCAATGGGGGCAATACTTGTTCGCCAGCGTATCATGCTGGATGCTTTTGGCAGGTGGCTTCAAGCTGAAAGAAGGGTTCTTGGCCATGGTGGGCCACAGATTCGAAGAGGTCGCAGACGTATGGGGAGGAGACCTTACCCCCTGCGGGTTTACAGGGAACATTGCTCATACCTCCACATCTCTGAGGCGCAGTACGTTAGAAGGTTGCGTTTCCGAAAAGAAGTGCTGACAGAGATAGGCCAGCTCCTACAGGCAGACCTACAGCCTACCAGCGCCAACAGGGCTATGCTGCCCATCAAGGTGAAGGTGACTGTGGCGATGGCCTTCTATGCCTCCGGCTCCTTCCAGGCAGCAGCAGGGGACATATGCTGCATCTCTCAGCACGCTGTACATTGCTGCATTTGCCAGGTTACAAAGGCACTGTACGCATGCAGAATGGACTTCATAAAGTTCCCAATGAGTAGGGACAGACAGAATGAGAGAGCTCTAGAGTTTGGATGATTTGCAGGCTTCCCCAAGGTTCAAGGTGCCACTCACTGCACACACGCCGCCTTGCAAAACCGAAAGAGATACCACTCCCTAAACGTACAGCTGGTCTGCGCCCATACTCAGCACTTCCTCACAGTGAATGCCCAATATCCTGGGAGCACACATGATGCTTTCATCTTGCATGGGAGCAGTGTCTCACAAATGTGTCAGTGACAAAGGCAAGGCCTGTGCTGGCTGATCGAGGACAAAGGAGACAGCCTGGCCACCTGACTCATGACCCCCCTCCAGAACCTCACCACAGAAACTGAGCTGGGCTACAATGGGAGGCATGCAGCCACCTGCAACATCATCGAACAGACAATTGGTGTGCTGAAGCAGTGCTTCCGATACCTGGACCGCTCTGGAGGCAGCCTGCAATACTCCCGTCAACAGGTCTCCGAATTCATTGTCGTATGCTGCATGCTACACATGAGGGGCCAGGTATTGCCAGCGGGGAGGAGGAGGAGTACGAGGAAGAGCAGCCTGGCGAGGAATCCATAGTGGTGAAACAGGGAGGCAACGTGGAGATGTGAACGCAGCAAGTGCCTTACGTTGGTAGATCATCATTGACCGGTTTGCTTGAATGGGGAAGGTGGGGTTGCAGCGTTGACTCACTACTTGATGCCACCATGTCAGCTAATCTACAATTAATTCTGAAATGAGACACGACACCAAAGGCAAAGATCAAACAAACATTTTTATAAACATCAATAATTAACAATGCTTCCCCCCAAAAAACCCAAAACTATATAATGGTTAAAGTAAATGTAAATAAACACAAAACTGCTTCCTGCAGTGAACAAAATGTAAATACATAGTAAACTGCTTCCTGCAGCAAATAATTCAATATTAGACAATTGTTATCACACAAGTATGTACAATTTTTGCAATACTATATACATCCATGAGCATCAACTTGTGCCAGGCCTTGATGGCACTTATTCACATTCCTCCCCCCCACCCCCTTTCCCTTCAACCTCCTCCCACACCTGCTACTCCTCCTCAATGAGACCTCAGTGCCTACAGCAAGGTTGCTTGAGGGCTACTGTGTTGGGGGGGGCAAGACAATGCAGACAGTGTCTGAGTACGCCCTGGACCAGCTCTTGGCCTGGAAGGCCCGGCTGTGGACTGCTGCGCAACATCATTGGCGTGAGCAGTCGCTGGTGGTTGGGGTGTCAACTGTATATGGTACATGGTTGTCGAGTCAGAGGTGGGAGCCCGAATGCTGTCATCCTGAGGAAGGACAGCACCTTCCATTTCCTGGGAGCCATTGATTCTCTGTTGGGACTGGCCCTCAGCATCTGGAGCATGATGTGTCTCCACAACTTTCTGGTGTGCTTCAGCACCATCCCTTCCCCATTGGACAGTGGGGAACGCAGAGTATGGGTAGCAGACATCGACTGATCAAGCTGAAGCAAAGCTTGTGCCTGCGATGCGTCCGAGTCTGCGACATGCTCAATGTCATGCGCCACACACTTTGGAACGCTGCTGTCGCTGTTCGAGGGCACCAGCCTCTGTGTGCGGGCAATGCTGGTCTCGATGGACTCCTGAGTACACTGACAATCTGTGATGCTGCCTCCGCAACAGTCTCAGTGAGCTTGTCCGTGCTCTCTGGGATCCGTCCCAATGTATCCATAAGCTCACGGTTCATTCCTGTGGTCTCCCCGGACATTTCCACCAAGTCCAGTTCCTTGACTGCTTGGAATTGAGCAGACCGACTTTGCTGACTCTCCCTCCGGAGAGCTGGCCTGCGAGATTCCTCTCTCACATTGCGTTGCTGTACGCGGCTGTGGCCAGGTGCCTTCGACTCCTCAAACCCCGGGAAATCTGCCTCGTCTCCAGATGTAGTGAGGCCAGACTGGGCTAGTGGTGATCTCTGTGACTCTGGCAGAGCACCCTATTCACCTCCCTCGTCATCTCCCCTATGGCCAGATGTAGAGGGCTCCCTTGTAGGATGCTGTACTTGTGGCTGGTCATCTGCAACAGACGGTGGTTAGCAGTAAGGAAGGGGGCAGAGTGACATGAGGAAGATGGCATTACACATGTTCATTTGAAGGCCCACCGTCACTTCAATATGTGTCTCAGAGCAGTCTCTTCAGTCGCTCCATCCATTTACACACTCTCACTACCCATAGGGGGCTCAGCATCACCCCCCGGCAACTGTCCGAGCTGATACACCTATGAGGGCCAACACCCGTCCCTCGACACCAGTCAGAGCAATAATTCGGGTGGCCCTCCGTCTGTGTGCAGCATTGTGCGCTGAAAACCGGCTTTTCCGATGTCTTCCCGGATCCGTAGAAACTTCGGACGGACCTGTTTCTACGGACCCGAGGAGGCCGGGATTTCCAGACAGAACATCTTCATAACCTCACAACACAACAACCAGAGCAATTCTTTCCCAATTTGTTTTGGGCACCCTACTCTCAAATGTATATTGATATATTGGAAAAGGTTCAGTGAAGAGCAACATGATATTGTTGAGACTAAAGGATTTATGTTATGAAGACAGACTCATAGAAAAGATAGTACAGGAAAAGTCAAAGTCAAGAAAAGGCTATTTGACCGATTATAGCTTTGCCTTTCAGTTCTTTAACATTCTCATTTCAGCATCATGCTGAATTTTGAACCATCCACATTTTTTGTCTCTGCTGCTGTTACAAATCTGGGCTCTGCCATAGATATCTTCTTAGGTTTCATGGTGTCAGTTGTTCCTGTAAGTGGATCCAACATCTCTTACAGCAGTTAACTCAGTGCCTAATATCTACTTATACAACTTTCTAACTCAGGGCTTGTTGCCATGCGACCCCTTAACATACGAACTGGATTCCATAAACTTGCACGTGCTCCCAAGTGTACTTCTCCAATCTTTCGATAAGTAGAATTGATGGGCAGTGTAGTAAGATCACCAATCGGGAAGCTAGGTTATTTTGCAGAATTCATGTGACTGAACAAAAGTATCAATTTCAGATGTTTTTAAACCTCTCCTATAACACTTCCCATAACAATTCAAAATAACTAAAGCACACTTCACTATCCCAAACAGCAGATGGAAAATCACCTTTTTAAATTTTTTCCCCTTTTAAGTCAGCTTATAGCTGGGGAAACCAATCTGCTATAATTTAGATCCCAGCTTCAGCCAAGACCTGCCTTCTTGCAGGCTGACCCTGACCATTGTTTTTTATTTCCTTAATTTTAATTCTGATCACAGGAAGTGGAATATCACCAGACTACTCTGGTAACTACCACTGCTGAGCTCAATGAATCAAGTCAGCTCAACCAAAATAGGTGTGAATGATCACTGAACTGCCCAAACTAACTTTTATTCTGTGAAACATACTGATTCAAACATCCTGTCTGAATCTTAACTCGTATCTCCCAGCCCTGCTGTCATGTGAATGTTTGACATATGTCACACCAACCCTGCTCCCCACCCACCTCTCAAAGTTACATAGTCAGCAATTCTGATACATGACAACTACTCTGCTTGGCAGATTATTCCTAACATTTTTCATTTCTTTTAATGAGGAAGTCCTCCCTATTGTTTATTGTAAATTTACTTTTTATTCATTTAAATTTATGTCCTTGTGTCCTATCTTCCATGCTTAATCTGGTCATGAAATTCTGTGGACCCTAGTTTAGGAGACTAGAGTGCAGAAGGCCAGGACTTCCACCCATCATTTTGCTCTGCCATTGGCTCCATCCCAAATTGCGGGAACGGGGTAATTTACATAGAATGACAGCACACCTCTCAAGGATCAGCAGAAGCAGCCGTCCTATCAAATGGTGGAAGTTGGACCAACACTCTGCCACTCTGAGAGGGGGGACCTGAGGCCAAAATGGGAAGAAGCAAACTGGCTTTAAAAATGTTCATATGCTACTCAGGGTACAAAAAGGATGCTGGGCTTCACTGGACCTTTTAGGTGGTATGTTGGGCAGAATTCCAGCAGTAGCCTGGAAACGTCACCCCAGACACAAGCCCAGATTGTGCCATTGATATAACGGGCATTGATTCTAATGTCCACATCTTGTGAAGTACCAGATGTTGAGTATGGTTTGCTTGATCATCTTACATTAACTGGCTCAAATAATATTAATATTAATATATATACTATCAATCCTCTATTCGGATACGCTATTGAATGAATGAATTAACCTCTTCTTGCCAAAGAGATCAAAGAAGAATTCAAACTGTGAAATCATTAACTAACATTTATTTAATAACATATTGATAATAATACAATTAGTTGCATCTTAATATCAAACAATAAATGTACTCAACGTTGGTATTACTAACTGTCAGAATTAATATCAGAGATTACAAAGGCAGTTAAAACATAGAACAGAAATTCAGCATCAGTGGGACTCTGCTTAGTACAAGCTAATATTCTACTCAGTGTCTGAGATTAATAAAATGTCACTGAGTTTAGTTTAGATTAGATTCTGTGTATATCTGTAAAGTTAACAGGTTTGAATAGCGAATCTGTTGGTTATATTAAATGTCTCATTAGTTCAGTTTATTTCTGATGAGCTCCTCGCTTTGGTAAACATTTATAAAGAAAAGATTTATAGTTTTTTACAACCTTGGCCTTCTGAGACAATGTAGTATGCTTTGTGTTGTTGCCTTCCTCTGGAATGCTTGGGTCCACCTCCAGGTTGTCAGCATGATGAAAATTTGTCTGTCATAATAGTTTAGCCTTTTTCCCATGTCTATTATCTCTTGGTAGCACTAACCTTGCTTCTGTACTCAAGAACTAAACTCTTACATACACATGATATGCTGAATTATTTGTCGGTGTGTGCCTTGTGATGTTCTTAAACTCCTCTGAACTCTTGTACTTCTTCCTCAAAAAACCTTATTTCCATTTTCACTGGCCAACTGGCTTGATCTTTTGTGTCAAAAACAGTGGGAGCATTTTTTGTTTGAGGCATATATTTGGCAGCCCACCAATGAGGAGGGTGAGAAATCCAATCGGGCATCCATTATTTAGAGACAGTCTACAGTCCCTTAAAGGAGAGGTGGGCTTTTCATTGGTGGTTGGTAAAGAGTGGGCTATTGAAGCAGTGGGCAGCATGACATTGCCCAGGGCCCCTAATTCTCCAATGCAGTTCATAGAGCAAGGGAGGAACAGAAAGGAGGTCCTCTTTCCCTTCTATGGGTATCCTTGTGAACTTCGTCTGCAGCAATAAAACTTGGTGGTAGTGTAGAAAGAAATTTAATCAACTCACCAGGATTGCCAAGATAAGACTCCCCTTTACATCTCTCTAGCTCTCTGTACATCCCTGCACCATCCTTCTTTAGCTTCAGTGCAATCAACCCTTCCCTTCCACACTTCCCATATCTTTCCTACAATCACAATGGCACACTTCACAATTTCTCTTTCTGTTGGCACACACACTCTCAATAGATCAGGCCCTCAAATCTGCCACCAAGCTCATGGTCTACATGGCTGTAGTGATACCCGCCCTCCTGTATGGCTCAGGAGACGTGGACCATATACAGTAGACACCTCAAATCGCTGGAGAAATACTATCAGCGATGTCTCCGCAAGATCTTGCAAATCCCCTCGGAGGACAGACACACCAACGTTAATGTCTTCAATCAGGCCAACATCCCCAGCATCGAAGCACTGACCACACTCGACCAACTCCGTTGGGTGGGCCACATTGTTCGCATGCCCGACACAAGACTCCCAAAGCAAGTGGCTCTAGTCGGAACTCCTACACGGCAAGTAAGTCCAAGGTGGGCAGAGAAAATGTTTCAAGGACACCCTCAAAGCCACCGACACCTGGGAGTCCCTGGCCAAAGACCGCCCTAGGTGAAGGAGGTGCATCCGGGAGAGCGCTGAGCACCTCGCCGAGAGCATGCAGAAAACAGGCGCAGGCAGCGGAAGGAGCGTGCGGCAAACCAGTCCCACCCACCCTTTCCCTCAACGGCTGTCTGTCCCACCTGTGACAGACTGTAATTCCCGTATTGGACTGTTCAGTCACCTAAGAACTCACTTTTAGTGTGGAAGCAAGTCTTCCTTGATTTTGAGGGACTGCCTATGAAGATCTCAATACCTGCTACTATCCTCACAACACCTGCCCCTTTCGTAGCTTGGAACACGATCTGCTCCTTCTTCTCATCATACACACAAATGCTAAGCTACTTCACACATTTTCAACAAGACACACACAAACACACTTCTTACAGGAGAAGCTTCAACACAACAGAAGGGCAGATACAAGAATAAGAGGATGCCCCACTACACTACATACTCTGGCACCAATAGAGATACAGCTATCAGCATCATTGACAAGAAGGAATGCATGCTGCATTGGAGATAGCTAGGCTGTTGAGTGTTTGGGGATCTTCCATTCCTTTTTCTACTGAACTCATGCACACAGACTCATGTGCACACCCCCACCACCCCCCCACACAGACACCCCTTACACACAACCCCCCTACACACAACTATCCTCACAATCACATCTACCCCCACAACCACACCCACAACAGACACACATACATATATACGCATTCGCTGCATGACAACCTGGTGCAGCATTGCACTGCCACTCATAAGAACATAAGAAATAGGAGCAAGAATAGGCCATTCAGCCCCTCAAGCCTGCTCCGCCATTCAATAAGACCATGGCTGATCGTCTACCTCAACTTCACTTCCCTGCACTATCCCCATATCTCTTGATTCACTTAATATCCAAAAATCTAGTGATCTCTGTCTTGAATATACTCAACAACTGAGCCTCCACAGCCCTCTGGGGTAGAGAAGTCAAAGATTCATCACCCTCTGAGTGAAGAAATTTCTCCTCATCTCAGTCCTAAATGGCTGGCCCCTTATTCTAAGACTGTGACCCCTTGGTTCACAGACTCACCAACCAAGTGAAACATCCTCCCTGCATCTACCCTGTCAAGCCTTGTTACTTCTTACCTTTGCCATTACATGACAACCCTTGTCCCTCTGCCCTTTTTCTAGGTCCTTCAGATGACTCGGCCATGTAGGAGCACAGACAAGTATTGGCACTCCACAGACATAGATAATGAGTTAGAACCGCCGGCATCGGGTGATTCACTATGCACATGTAAGCAGGTGCAGGTACAAATGGCAGCTGAGAAGAGGGCAAGCTTGTGTCTCAGCTCTGCTGAAGAGGACAGAGTTGCAGTCCTTAGAGGCTCAGCATTTAAAATAATGATGCTTTCTATGCACCAGCAATCATTGAATGCTATAGAATATTGTCCAGGAACTTCTGTAAATGTCCGAGAGTGTGAAAGAGTCCACTATCAACTTGTGTGGTGTTCTCATGCATGGCATCGACACTCAGCAATCAACCATGGAGCATGTCATCATCTCCATGGGGGGGGGGGGGGGGGGGGGAACGGTGAGTGGGGCATTGTGGGGGGGAATGGGATATCGGGGAAGGGTGAATGGGACATCACGGGGGGGGTGGTGAAATAGGACATCGCGGGGGGAATGGGACATCGTGGGGCGGGGAATGGGACATCGATGGGGGGGGGGGAAATAGGTCTTTGCGGGGTGTGGGTGAATGGGACATCGTGGGGGGAATGGGACATCGCAGGGGGGAGTGGGGCATCATGGGGGGGGGGTGAATGGGACATCACGGGGCTGGAATGGGACATCACGAGGGGGCTGAATGGGACATTGAGGTTTAGGGGACCGGCTAATCGTGGTTTACCCAACGCAGGGTGTTTAAAAGATAAGTTTGATGTGCCGGGGAAGCACCCTTGCTTTTCCTGGCCCACAAGTAGCGCAATAAAGGCACTTACCGCATGGATCTGGCCCTTGCACCTCCATCCATCGCCAAGATTCCCTAGGCCTGGGAATTGCAGCCTGCAGGTGTTAAAACTTAAGTGAAAATGGAGGCACGTAGCCTCATTAGAAGATGTTAGTGACCAACCCACCTCCTGACAGCAGATTGGACACCATCCCTCAACCCATTAAAACCGGAAGTGTGTGCGTTGGGTTTGGGTTTCCCGTTTGTTTCGTTTAAACCCCCCACTTACCTCCTCCCCTACCCGCTCTGGTGGGTTACAAAAACCTCTCTCAGGTTCACAACATGTCGAGACCCTTGCGAACCCCAGACCTCAGCTCCTAGGGGGCGCTGACCACAAGCATCACAAGAGCCCTTGATTGAGCTACATAGAAGGTCTACCACCTTCTATGCTGAAGCCACTGGGAGAGCACCCCATATGTGGACATTACGGTAGCTAAGAGAGCACTTAACACAGGCACAAGCGGCTCATACTTGGGTGATAATTAAACGGTAGACATTTATATAATCTACGAAAATGATAAATCGTGTTCAAATCTTTCTGTGCAGAAAGTGTTTCTGTAGTAGCTTGTAATGACAGGCGACATGACTATCAATGTTGGCCTGAAGGCAAATGTAATTTATTTGTGGATGGAAGAACTGCAACAGATGTTGAACATATTGTTAATGCCAGGGAGCACAAAATGTTCATAGGAAGCAGTCTTCAATAAGTTGCTGCCAAAGAGCTCTAGTCACAGCCAGGTGTTGGAGCCCGCCCATTTCTTCTTCATCCGCCACGTCATCGATGTTGTCTCTCTCATCATGCTGAGAGCTCTTGTCCACTGGTGCAGAGCAAAGAAATGCAGCAAATCATTATCATACGGGATAATCTTTCTGGATTGTGCTGGAGGAATCCACCATACCTATCCTGGAAGTGGAACTGTTGCTTGATGAGGTCTCTAGTTCAGCCATGGATCTGGTAGTAGTGCTGTTCAACCACCAAGTGTGGGTTCCTGAGAGGAATCATGAGCCGAGTTTTCAGGGAATAGCTTTGGTTCTCAAGCAGCCAGTCTTTCACTTACTGTGTAGGGGCAAAGAGTGAGAGAATTGATGATTGACACAAGATATAAGCTTCATGACAGCTGTCAGCATTTAATTTGCCTGGCTTTAAATAATTGTGGTAAGAATTAAGTCACTCCCTATTTCCAGTTGTGAAAACCACTTTCAATTTGTGTGGCCTTAAATCCTGGCTCAAGACAATACAGAGTACAACTGGATGTCTTTTTAGTACATAAGATATAAGAGCCGGCGTAAGCCAAATGGCCTTTCAAGCCTGTAATATAGAGCTCCAACAATGGACTACTGTGGTAATGCAACTGCTGCTGTAAATACTATAAAAGCATCATGTGACAAGTTCCTGTAGAGCCATTTTGTAGATATGTGTTTGTGATGTCGTAAAGAATATATTACATTGTTGAATGAGGATAGGATAATCGGATTCCCTAGCTGAAATTTGTGTTGGTGGAAGTTTCCTGCCAAACAACAGAGAGACTTTGAGAGGTTCTTTTTTTTGCAGCACAGCTAAAAATTCAAAGTAAATTACAAGCACACTTGGCTGAACTGAAGTGTTCAGATGGATGAGTTCCATCATGACCGAGAAGCTTTCGGAGCATATGTGGAGCGGCTAGAAATGTTTTTCACCACGAATAGTATCATCGAAGTCGCCGATGATGAAAACTGTAACCGGGTGGTGTTAGAAACAAAATGGGCTATTTTCTTGACTGAAGCAGACCCCTAGGTGTATGAAACCCTGAAAAATGTGCTTGTTCCTGTCAAGCCAAAGGATACGTCACTGACGGAGATTCTGCGCCCCTGGAAAGTGCTGAAAGTTATCGTTTTGAAATACGAGATCAATCAATTGACAAGGGTATCAGTGAGTACATTGTAGCTTTAAAAAAGCTATCCATTCACTGTAACCACCATCAGTACCCTAACAGCCATGGAAATGGCCTCCCAGGGTATGGCGAAGGTTACATATAGATTTTGCTGAGCTGGAAGGACAACAATTGTTCATTGTGATTGATAGCTACTCGAAGTAGGTAGAGGTGTTTCCGACGTGGAAAATAACAACAAGTAAAACACTTGTTCTTCATATGGCCTCCCAGAAGAAATTGTGTCTGATAATGGGCTGCAATTTTGTTCAGAAGAATTTGCACAGTTCATGAACAGAAATGGGGTGAAACATACTAAGGTTCCACCGTACCGCCCTGCTTCAAATGGTGCAGCAGAGCACACAGTACAAATTGTAAAACATGCACTCATCAAGCAAATGTTGGATCCAAATCCAAAGAAATAGCAGTTGTCGTTGGATCACAAATTGGCAAATTTTCTAATTACTTATCGTAATACTCGTCATACAACGACTGTTAGACACCAGCAGAGTTGTTTCTCAAATGACAGCTATGAACCAGGTTCTCATTGTTAAAGCTAAACTTGGCACAGTCAGTAGAAGAGAAACAATGAAGACAGAAAGATAATCATGATAGAGGTAGGGTAAGAGAGAGAAGTGTGAAATTGAATCAGAATCAGAAGGTTAGAGTGAAGAACCATCACCATAAATGGTTAAAGTGGTTACCAGTAAGAGTAGTGAAGATATGTGGCCCTCGCACATACTTGGTCAAGATATTTGATCATGGAAAGGTTAGGTTTGTTCATATTGATCATATTTTACCGACAGATGTGGAAGGAGTTGAAAGTTGGAATGATTCAATTATTTCTGATGAGTCAGATAGTCTTGTTACAAGTAGAGTACCAGTAACAAATCCTACATCAGATGTACTAGAAACAAGTCCAAGAGAAAGTCAGAATTTAAGTCTGAGTCCGATTCAGGCAGACAAACAGCCTAAAGTTCTAAAGAATCAAAATGTAAATCAAGGGTTGTCCTTGGAGAAAAATTCTCCTCAGGCTCAGCCAAGAATGAGTCTAAGTTCGACACCAAGTTTGGAATATTCTGTTTAAGAGCAAAGGTATCCTCTTCGACACAAAAAACAGGTGCTTAAGTTTGATTTTGTGAATATGGCAAAATAAGTCTCTTTTGTTGTATATAACCATGCACGCTATGTATGATGATTATTTTGTTATGTTTACTTCTTCATTAAGGAGGGAGAAGTGTAATATAGAGCTCCACCTAGTAGACTACATTCTTTGAGGATGTAACGAACAAGGTGGATAAAGGGGAATCAGTTGATGGCGTGTATTTTGATTTCCATAAGCCATTCGATAAGGTGCCTCATAAAAGATTACTGCACAAGATAAGAGGGTAATATAGTAACATGGATAGAGGATTGGCTAACTAACAGAAAACATGGAGGTGAGATAATGGGCCATTTTCAGGTTGACAAACTGTAACTAGTGGGGTGCCGCAGGGATCGGTGCTGGGGCCTCAACTATTTAGCCACATTTGCTGATGATGCAAAGATAGGTGGGAAAGCAAGTTGTGTGGGGCCACAAAGAATCTGCAAAGGGATATAGATAGGCTAAGTTAGTGGAAAAAGTTTGGCAGATGGAATATAATGTAGGAAAAATGTGAGGTTATCCACTTTGGTAGGAAAAATAAAAAAGCTAATTATTATTTAAATGGGGAGAGATTACAAAAGGCTGAGGTACAAAGGGATCTTGAGGTCCTTGTACATGAAACACAAAAAGTTTGCATTCAGGTACAGCAAGTAATTAGGAAGTCAAATGGAATGTTGGCCTTTATTGCAAGGGGGATGGAGTATAAAATTAGGGTACAGGACATTGGTGAGACCACATCTGGAGTACTGCATACAGTTTTGGTCTCCTTATTTAAGGAGGGATATACTTACATTGGAGGCACTTCAGAGAATGTTCACGAGGTTGATTGCTGAGATGAAAGGGTTGTCTTATGAAGAAAGGTTGAGCAGGTTGGGCCTATACTCATTGGAAATTAGAAGAATGAGAGATGATCTTATTGAAACATATAAGATTCTGAGGGGGCTTGACATGGTAGATGCAGAGAATATGTTTCCCCTCGTGGAGCAATCTAGAACTAGGGGACATAGTTTCAGAATAAGTGGTTGCTCATTTAAAACAGAAATGAGGAGGAATTTCTTCTCTCAGAGTGTCGTGAAGCTTTGGAATTCTCTACCCCAGAGAGCTGTAGAGGCTGGGTCTTTGAATATATTTAAGGTGGAAATAGAGAGATTTTTGAATGACACGGGAGTCAATGGTTATCAGAAACAGGCAGGGAAGCAGAGTTGAGGCCAAGATCAGATCAGCCATGATCTTATTGAATGGCGGAGCACGTTTGAGGAGCCAAGTGGCCTTCTCCTGCTCCTATTTTTTATGTTCTTATGTTCTCATGTAATATTATCCTTAACCTCTTTAGTTAGTTACAGATGGATCACTTTTGCCACGGTGTTTTTATTCCTTAATGCAATGTTGAGAATTGTGTAATATTTCTTTAAATGTTCACCATTGCTTATCTACAGTCATATCTTTTAATCTAATTTCTCAATTTACCTTAGCAAACTTGCCCCTCATACCTGCGTAATTGACTTTATTTATTTTAATACTTTAGTTTTGTGCTTAAGTACGTCAGTCTCAAACTCAATCGTCCAGAAATTCCAGCCTCCCCATACGAAGTTTCTACGGATCAGGGAAGGCATCGAAAAAGCTGTTTTTTTAGCACACAATGCGCATGCATTGAAAACCGGCTTTCTAGATCTGTCAAGCTCCAGCTTGACAGATCATTCGCATTTCAAGAATGAGGACATTTGCAAGGGCAGGATTGCAGTATTGACCCATATCTTGCCCAGCAAATGTCCTCAAAACTCTTGCACCTGATAAAAGCAGGTGCATAGCCTTCTTTTACAGGCGTAAGAGTCTTAAAACATACTTCAAACATAAAAAATAAAGTTTAAAATACACATTTTGTATTTAAAATCCCTGCCCACTACATTAAATTTATTTTAAACCATAATTAAAAAAACTTTGTAAAAACTCGGAATTTTTTTTTCTCTAATCTATTTATTAACTTTAATTTCAATTAATTTTAATTATGTGAGGTGTGTTTTTTCTCTTTTAGTTGGTGTTATTGTGTTTTTTCCCCCTCAATAATAGCAATGAGAACTCGTAGATAAGGAATTCCCATTGCTATTAATTGAGAATACTGTACCTGATTGTACATTCTGCGTGGGAACCTCAAGGATGGGAGCACGCCTCGTAGCCAGGGAAGAGAAAGCCTCCCCACCGGAATCGAAGGTGCCTCCGGGATCAGCAGGTACTTTCGGAAAATTTCTCCGGTCGGAGGCAATTGCCCGCGGGAAGCCTCCGACCGGAATTTCAGGGCCAATGTGAAATTCTATCATATTTTATGATCACTCTTCCCCAGAGGATTCCTGACTATGAGATTACAATTAACTGTCTCATTACATAAGACAAAATCTAAAATAGTCTCTTCCCTGAATATGTATTGTTCTAGAAAACTGTCTCGGATGCATTCTATGAACTCATCCTCCAAACTATTTTTGCCAATTTGATTTGTTCAATCGTTATGATGATTAAAGTCCCCCATGATTATTGCATGACCGTTGTTACAATAAAGGTACTTTTAGTGGGCTTATAAACTACTCCTACCAGTGGTTTCTGCCCCTTTTTGTTTTTTAGCTACACCCATACTGATTCCAACTCCAGATCTTCTGAGCCAAGATCCTTTCTCACAACTGTCTGTACATCATCCTTTATAATCAGCACTACCCCACACCCCTTCTTTTCCATTTTGTCTGTGTTTTTGAAACATCAAGTATACTGGAATATTTAGTTCCAAAAATTGGTCACCCTGCAACCATGTCTCTTTAATGGCTATTAGATCAACCCATTTATCTTGATTTGTGCCATTAATTCATCACTCTTGTTATAATTGATTCATGCATTCAGATACAATGCTTTTAATTTAAACTTTTTATGATTTTTCCCTGATTTGACCTATTCACTGCTGCACTCTTACTGTTAATCTCTCTGTCCCCTCCTGTCACACACTGCTTATCTTTACCCAAATTACTGCACTGCTCTATGGCTTTGATTTTCTTCTTTAGGTTTATAAATTTCCCTTCACCTGAACCCTCTCTCCCCCACCCCCCACGTTTTAGTTTAAAGCTCTATCAACAGCCCTAGTTATTCGATTCTCCAGGATACTGGTCCCAACCCGGTTTAAGTGGAGCCTGTCCTGACAGAATAGCTCCCTCTTTCTCCAGTACTGGTGCCAGTGCCCCATGAAATAAAACCCCTGTCACCCACACTACTCTTTAAGTCATGCATTCAACTCTCTGATCTGTTTGACTCTGTGCTAATTCGCACGTGAGGCAGGTAGTAATCCAAAGATTATTACCTTTGAGGTTTTGTTTATTAATTTGGATTCTAGCTCCTCAAACTCCTTCAGCAGAACCTCATTGCTAGTTCTATCTATGTCATTGGCTCCTAAATGGATCATGACAACTGGATTCTCCCCTTCCCACTCTAAGTTCTTCTCCAACCATGAGGAGATGTCCTTAATCCTGATACCGGGCAGACAACACAACCTACAGAACTTCCGGTGGTAGCTGCGGAGAACAATATCTATCCCCCCGTCTATACTGTCCCCTACCACTACAGCATTCCTTTTCACTCCCCCTACTTGAATAGCCTCCTGTACCAAAGTGCCGTGATCAGTTTTCTCATCCACCCTGCAGACTTTGCCCTCATCCACACAGGCAGCAAGAACCTCACACCTGTTGGATAAAGGGCAAAGGTCAAGGCTCCTCCAGCACTGCACCTGGGGTCCCCTTACCTGTCTGACTAGCACACCCTCCTGTCCTTGACCACTAACCAGATCTGTACCACTACCTAAGCTAAGGGGTGTGACTGCCTTCTGAATCAAAGTGTTCAAGTAACTCTCCCCCTCATTGATACACCACAATGTCTGCACCTTGCTCCAGCTCAACAACTCGGAGTTGAAGTTCCTCGAGTTGCAGACACTTACTGCAGAAGTGATTGACTAGGAGCTTGATGCTCTACACAAACTCTCACATGCTGCAGTTGTGGCACATCACCTGTCCTGCCATCCCTATATTTCTATATTAGATTTATTTAATTAATTAAAGTTTATGGCCATGAAATTCAGCACCATAGCGCCGGCTGTTAAGGCAGGTTTTGACAAAAAATGGTGGCTGCCTCGCTTCCGCACACTTCCAGTTTGTCCCGCAGCGGTTGCCATTTTGGGCAGGTTGGCAGCATGGCAGTGCTTGCGCTCGCTAGAAAAATGGTAATGACGAAGATTGTGATGTCACTTAGTGTGCAATGCTGAATTAACGCATGACCAACCATTTTCGACTTTGCCGCTCCATTCAACGCCCTTTCCAAAACACGACCAGCTGAATGTGTGTTCAGCCACATGAGGGATCCCCCACCGGTGGTATTTAGAGGGAACTTCAACAGCTTGCAGGTAACCTGCTTTTTGATTTCGATTGGCTCTGTCTAAGTTTGTGCAACTGATAAGAGCTTTCTACAGTTATGTAAAGTTGGTGAGTTGACAGGGCGTGTTGTTACGTGGAGAAGGCCTTGCTTCTGATTTCAAGGGTTCTGCTCACACCACTTGCTCCCAGTCATGGGGATTCTACTTGTAGTCCCCCTCGTGCATGAGTACGCCAGGGAGATGGGGCAGAAGCAGTGAAGAAGAGGACAAGATGCTTACAGAGGGGAGACAGGAGGACTCTTAGCAGGAAGCCTTATCAACTGAGGCTCTTCCAAAAACTACTCCTACCTGCACTTAAGTCTGGCGCAGTGAATTTGGAGACCCCACTTCGCGAAGGAGGTGGTCACAGAACTCCTCCTGCAACCAGACCTGCAGCCTCAGAGCAGGGCAATGACAGCCTCAAGGTAACCATTGCCCTCAATTTTTTCACCACTGTATCCTTCCAGTCTGAAGCAGGAGACATAATTAAAATCTTCCAGTTCGCCGTCCATCGCAGCATCGGGGAGGTCACAGAGGCTCTGTACTCCAGGAGAAGGGACTTCATTGTCTTCTCTCTAAACAGAGAGAAGTAGGAGGAATGCACATGTGGCTTTGCCAAGATATCAGGCTTCCCTATGGAACCATCGACTGCACACATATGGCTTTGTGGGCACCACATATCAATCCTGAGATGTATTGCAAAGGCTACCACTCACTTAATCTGCAGCTGGTGTGCGACCATGCCCAGCACATCAAGATGGTGATTGTCCACTATCCTGGCAACAGTCATGATGCCTTCATCCTGTGCCAGCAATCTTCCATGCATCATATTGAATCCGAGGGTGGTTACTTGGAGACAAGGGCTATTGGCTAAACCCCTGGCTGAAGGTGCCCCTCCACAACCCCCAATGTAATGAGAGCCATGTTGCCACGAGGGATTTCATCACACAAACTATCAGGATGCTAAAGCAATGGTTCCACTGCCTTGACCTTTTGGGAGGAGCCCTCCAGTACTCACCATGTCCCATTTTGCTTTGTGGTCTGGTGCATCCTTCTCAACTTGGCCATTATGCAAGCGTAGCCCTTGCCACCAGAGATTTCTCCACCACCTCAGGAGGAGGAGGAAGGGAGGAGGCAGGCAGCAGATCCCCAGTCTGGATGGGCTGTCAGTGAGCACCTCATAACAATCCAGTTCCTGAATGAATCTCCAGATCCCCATTGCTCATCACTTCCCCACCCTCTGTCACAGAACATAACATCATCCATCCTCTTGGACACAATGCTGAAATTAGTGCAACCAAAAAACAAGCATTCCAAAAATAATTTATGAATGAATCCATCCTCTTGGACACAATGCTGAAATTAGTGCAACCCAAAAACAAACATTCCAAAAATAATTTATGAATGAATCAATCCAAAACTACAAAACAAAATCAGCAAACAAGCAGTTTGGCTTCTGCCAGGATCACTCAGCTCCAGACATCATTACAGCCATGGTTCAAACATGGACAAAAGAGCTGAATTCCAAAGGTGAAGTGAGAGTGCCTTTGACATAAAGATAGCATTAGGACATCAGGGCAGTGTCCTCGGCCCAACCATCTTCAGCTGCTTCATAAGGTCTCATAAAGTCAGAAATGGGGATGTTCCTTAATGATTGCACAGTGTTCAGTTCCATTTGCAACACCTCAGATAATGAGGCAGTCTATTACAGAATGCAGCAAGACCTAGACAACATTCAGGCTTGGGCTGATAAGTGACAAGTAACATTCACACCACGCAAGTGCCAGGCAATGTCCATCTCCAACAAAAGAGAGCCTTACCACCGCCCCTTGACATTCAATGGAATTGCCATCTTAGAATCCCCCACCATCAACATCCTGGGGGTCACCATGGATCAACCACATAAATGCTATGGCTACAAGAGCAGTTCAGAGGCTAGGTTTTCTGTGGCGAGTGTCTGACCTCTTGACTCTCCAAAGTCTTTCCACCATCTACAAGGCACAAGTCAGGACTGTGATACAATACTCTCCGCTTTACTGAATGAGTGCAGCTGCAACCACGTTCAAGAAGCTCAACACCATCCAGGACAAAGCAGCCCACTTGATTTGGCACTCCATCTACCATCTTCAACATTCACTTCCTTACCACTGGCGCACCGTCTCTGCAGTGTATACCATTTTCATGATGCACTGCAGCAACTCACCAAAACTTTTTCGACAGCAGCTCCCAAACCCGTGACCTCAACCACCTAGAAGGAAAAGGGCAGCAGGAGTATGAGAACACCACTAGCTGCAATTTCCACTCCAAGTCAAATACCATCCAAACTTGGAAATTATAATTTTTTTGCTTCATTGGTTCTTTGCTTAAGAATTCATAGCAAAACATTGCTATTAAGAACAAATTTATTAACAAAGGGTTAGCAATCACACTACACATTACCAGTTTACCCACTCGGCTCACAACTGCATACCTCATCGTGGATGCCTTAGACCCAACTGACTGGGGTTTTATTGAGTCTTGTGAACATCACGTGACTGGCTAAGCCACTCACAATAAACCTGTGAGCATACTCACAGTTACATACATTACAGAAATATATCCCCATTCCTTAGTCACTGGGTCAAAATCCTGGCACTCCCTCCCACCAGCACGGTGGGAGTACCATTACCTCACAGACTGCAGTGGTTCAAGAAGGCGGCTCACC
Organism: Pristiophorus japonicus; assembly: GCF_044704955.1. Classification (NCBI taxonomy): domain Eukaryota; kingdom Metazoa; phylum Chordata; class Chondrichthyes; family Pristiophoridae; genus Pristiophorus; species Pristiophorus japonicus. The sequence continues at coordinate 184,815,140 of NC_091977.1, forward strand.
ACCACCTTCTCAAGGGCCCTGCCAGGGACACCCACATCCTGTGAATGAATAAAAAAATTCCAGGCTTTTTTTATACTCTTGGGACCAAGGCCATTCCGGATTCTGTGGTTTTCCGGACTTTGGATCGTCTTTCTGACGTCACGAATCCGGAAACACCCGAATCCAGGTTTGGGTATTTCCGGATTTCGGAAAGTCAGAAAGGGGGGCGGGGAGGGCACGGCCGTCCAGGAGCTGGTCGGGCGGGCCCCACCGTCGAGGAAATGTTTGGGCGGGGCCCCGCTGAGGAGGAGCCATTCGGGCGGGTCCCCACCGAGGAGGAGCTTTCCGGGCGGGTAGCAGCCGTGGATCAGCTGTCCGGGCGGGTCCCGGCCGTGGATCAGCTGTCCGGGCGGGTCCCTGCCGAGGAGGAGCTGTCCGGGTGGGTATCAGCCGTGGATCAACTGTCCGGGCGGGTCCCTGCCGAGGAGGAGCTGTCCGGGCGGGTACCAGCCGTGGATCAGCTGTCCGGGCGGGTCCCTGCCGTGGATCAGCTGTCCGGGCGGGTCCCTGCCGAGGAGGAGCTGTCCGGGCGGGTACCAGCCGTGGATCAGCTGTCCGGGCGGGTCCCTGCCGAGGAGGAGCTGTCCGGGCGGGTCCCAGCCGTGGATCAGCTGTCCGGGCGGGACCCTGCCGTGGATCAGCTGTCCGGGCGGGTCCCGGCCGTGGATCAGCTGTCCGGGCGGGACCCTGCCGTGGATCAGCTGTCCGGGCGGGTCCCGGCCGTGGATCAGCTGTCCGGGCGGGTCCCTGCCGTGGATCAGCTGTCCGGGCGGGTCCCTGCCGAGGAGGAGCTGTCCGGGCGGGTCCCAGCCGTGGATCAGCTGTCCGGGCGGGTCCCAGCCGTGGATCAGCTGTCCGGGCGGGACTCTGCCGTGGATCAGCTGTCCGGGCGGGTCCCTGCCGTGGATCAGCTGTCCGGGCGGGTCCCAGCCGTGGATCAGCTGTCCGGGCGGGTCCCTGCCGTGGATCAGCTGTCCGGGCGGGTCCCTGCCGAGGAGGAGCTGTCCGGGCGGGTCCCAGCCGTGGATCAGCTGTCCGGGCGGGTCCCAGCCGTGGATCAGCTGTCCGGGCGGGACCCTGCCGTGGATCAGCTGTCCGGGCGGGTCCCTGCTGTGGATCAGCTGTCCGGGCGGGTCCCTGCCGTGGATCAGCTGTCCGGGCGGGTCCCTGCCGAGGAGGAGCTGTTCGGGCGGGTACCAGCCGTGGATCAGCTGTCCGGGCGGGACCCTGCCGTGGATCAACTGTCCGGGCGGGACCCTGCCGTGGATCAACTGTCCGGGCGGGTCCCTGCCGAGGAGGAGCTGTCCGGGCGGGTAGCAGCCGTGGATCAGCTGTCCGGGCGGGTATCAGCCGTGGATCAGCTGTCCGGGCGGGTCCCGGCCGTGGATCAACTGTCCGGGCGGGTCCCTGCCGAGGAGGAGCTGTTCGGGCGGGTACCAGCCGTGGATCAGCTGTTCGGGCGGGTCCCCGCCCTGCCGCCTAGGAGGTGTTCGGGTGGGCCCCACTGAGGTGCTGCTGTTCGGGCGGGCCCCGCCACAAAGGAAGCGTTCAGGACAGCAGCCCCCGTCGCAGAGGAAGTGTTGGTAAGGGCAACAGCGGCAGGCAAGGCGAGCAGCGGGGGGTAAGGGCAGCGGCAGCGGCAGCAAGGTGAGGCCCGGGGTCGGCGGGTCCGGATTCCGGAACATTTTACGGATTCCGTATGACCCTGCCACCAATCAGTCCGGAGTCCGTATTCCAGAATATTCTGGATTTCAGAACTCCGGATTTTGGATGCTGCACCTGTAAAAGCAACAAGCAAGCTGTCTCCTTTCTTTGAGATGCCTTCTTCACTGCCACTAACACCAGTGGCATTCATATATTTTTTGAACCAAGCTTTCACATATTTTTTATTTGCCGTTTGTTTCCGTAAAATATTTTCCTACTTCCATTCCACGTGGAGGCTCCGCATCTGATGTGGTGCTGATTCATGAAGGACAGGAAGGCTGGATGTAGGTTGTGTGAACTACTTTCAGTTTGGGTGATGGTCATTGGCTTCAATGACCTCAACTAATGAAAGGATATTTCATCTTGGACTCCTTTTCCTGAGTGCTGTCAAATGATTTATGTTAAAAAAAGAAAAGACTTGCATTTATATATCACCTTTCATGACCACTGGACCTCCAAAAGCGCTTTACAGCTAATGAAGTACTTTATGAAGTGTAGTCACTTTATAATGCAGGAAATGCAGCAGCCAATTTGTACACAGCAAGCTCCCGCAAACAGCAATGTGATAATGACCAGATAATCTGATTTTTTTTTAGTGATGTTGATTGAGGAATAAATATTGGCTAGGACACCGGGGATAACTCACCTACTCTTCTTCGAAATAGTGCCATGGGATCTTTTACATCCACCTGAGAGAGTAGAAATAGGCCTCAGCTCAATGTCTCATCTAAAAGATGGCTCCTCCAACAGTGCAGCACTCCCTCAGTACTGCACTGGAGTGTCAGCCTAGATTTTTGCGCTCAAGTTTCTGGAATGAGACTTGAACCCACAACCTTCTAATGCAGAGGCTGAGCCAGAGCTGAGATTAGAAGTATAAGCATTGGGTGAGGATGATATCAGACTCAGATGTATGATAAAAATGATTAAATTATGACAGAACATGGGTTACCTATAAACCAATTAATTTTTCTATCAAATCTACAGTCTTTCATATATATCTAGTCCTACTATCTTTATTTCCTAACCTTATAGAGCTAAATATTATTCATCAGCTTGTCTAAAATCAAATTACTTTAATGCATATTACTGAAATGTGATCTATTTTCATCTAGACAAAATTCAGCATTCAATGTTTTGCTTCAGATTAGGAATAAGTGGTTTGTTTTCTTCAGATATATCAATGTCATGCTGTTTCCTTGCACATTTGCCAGGAAAGGAAAATATCAGGGTATAAAAATGTTGGAAAATCAGGAGAAGCACATTGTTCTAATTGCAAAGCTAATACAACAGCAGGGCCACAGCAAGCAATATCAATCTCATTATTTCCTGGTCAAAGTTCACACTGCTGTTTGATGATTGTCCAATGAGTTTAGATTTCTCAGTTGGCACATTGTGATGTGACCTTTAAAACTCTGAAAACTTTCTTTAAAATATTTTCTGCATGGAACTAAAATGGTCAAATTATTTTACTCTGTTTTCAGAGAGGTCGCGTGCATTAAATATGGTGGTGCAGTTATAATAAAAATATTATTCAGCATTTTATCTCCTTTTATTATATAGTCATGATCACGGGAGACAATCATGTTGACTGAACAATTATAAATTGCCTGATGTTCTGTGACTTACTTACAATGCTAGCCAGCATCAAAATATCCAAACTGCTGCATTGGCATGAGCTGCCAGAGCTTTATCTTAGTCAAAGCCCAAAGCTTTTAAAAGCTGTGTAGGCATCTTTATAGTCCACCAGGTGACTTCTACACTGCTGGTCAATTGCTGGCAAATTATGTCTTAGTAAGTACTTCATAGTGCAGGTGCAATAAAAATATGACATCACAGGCCTCTGAATGACTGCTGTTTTCCTCTTGCTGAAATAAGGTATGGATGACAGCTGTGTGATACATCAAATAAAGTATCTTAACAATATTCCAACTGAGCTGAAACTTTTCTCACCAACTGAAGCCCAGTTCTGGTAACCTTTTAATGGAGAATACCTTACCACAAATATTGGTCTCTTCTGCATGCACCGTATAAAAAGCCTGAGCATTTCTTTTTTTAAAAGTGATCATAGTTTTCTGCAACAATATATCCTGGAACCAACAAGAAGACATGCCATATTATATTTAGCAATGAGTAATGAGCCAGATTTAGTTAACTGCCTAACGGTGTGTGAACATTTATCTAATACTGATCATAATATGATCGACTTCAATGTAGTGTTTGAAAGGGAGAAACGTGAAACAGCGACTAAATTCTAGATTTAGGCAAGACTGATGAGACAAGGACTGTCCACAGTAATCTGTTAATGGGTAAAATGACAGAAGATCAGTGGGAGGTGTTCAAAAAATAATTTAATGTGATACAGAACCAGTTTATACCTCTAAGGGAACAAAAGCTCTACTTGACAAAAAAAAGCCATGGGCGGCTAAAATGGTAAGAAACAACAAAAAACAGGGAAAAAAAGCATATAAAAATGCAAAAAGTAGCACGCATCCCGGTAAATGGGAAAAATACAAAGAACAGCAAAGGGTGACAAAAAGGGAGTATGAAAAGAAACTTGCAAGGGATATCAAAATCAACACAAAGATCTTTTACAATTATATTAGGAAAAAGAGGGTGGTCTGGAGCAAAGTTGGCCCCTTGAAAACTGATAAGGTGATATTGTCTCTGATAATAAGGGAATGGTGGACATGTTGCATAATTACTTTGTGTCAGTATTTACAGTAGAGGAAGAGGATAGCATGCCGGAAATCCCAAGGAAATTAATATTGAAGCAGTGACAGGAGTCACCAAGATTAACGTAAGCAAAATAACAGTAATAAAGAAAATAATGGCACTAAAGAACAACAAGTCCCCAGGGTCAGCTGGCTTCCATCCCAGGGTTTTAAAGGAAGTAGGTGGGCACATTGCAGATGCCTTAACTATAATCTTCCAAAGTTCTCTCATTTCATGAACCGTTCCTTTGGATTGGAAAATTGTGGATGTCACTCCACTATTTAAGAATGATGAGAGAAGGAGACCAGGGAATTATAGAACAGTTAACCTAACATCTGTTGTTGGGAAATTACTGGAGTCTAAAATTAAGGATAGGATGACTGAACATCTTGAAAATTTTCAGCTGATCAGCATAGATTTGTAAAGGGTAGGTCATGCCTGATGTACCTAATTGAATATTTTGAGGAGATCACGAAAGGATTGGACAGGGGAATGTCGATGAATATTATTTATATGGACTTCCAGAAAGCATTTGATAAAATCCCTCATAAGAGACTGTTAACGAAGGTAGAAGCCCATGGAATTGAGGGCAAATTATTGACCTGGTTAAGAAATTGGCTGAGCAGCAGGAGACAAGCAGTAGGGAAAATAGACAGGTACTCTAATTGGCAGGATGTGACTAGTGGTGTCCCACAAGGATCTTGTGTTGGGGCTTCAGCTATTCACCGTAAGTATAAATGTCTTCGATGATGGAATAGAAAGCCATATATCCAACTTTGCTGACAACACAAAAATAGACGGCATTGTACACAGTATAGATGAAAGCATAAAATCACAAAGAGGTATTGATAGATTAAGTGAATGGGCAAAACTGTGGCAAGTGTATTTCTATGTAGGCACATGTAAGGTCATCCACTTTGGAGCTAAAAAGGATAGAGCAGGGCACTTTCTAAATGGTCAAATGCTAAAAACAGTGGAGGTCCAAAGAGATTTGGGTGCCCAGGTACATAGACCATTAAAATGCCATGAACAAGTACAGATTATAATCAAAAAGGCTAATGGAATGCTGGCCTTTATATCTCGAGGACTAGAATACAAGGGGATAGAAGTTATGCTACCGCTATACAAAGCCCTGGTTAGACCACACCTGGAGTACTGTGAGCAGCTTTGGGCACTACGCCTTAGGAATGATGTATTGGTCTTGGAGGGACTGCAATATAGGTTTACCAGAATGATGCCTGGACTCAAAGGGTTAAATTACAAGGAGCGATTACACAAACTAGGGTTGTACTACTAGAATTTAAAAGGTTAAGGGGTGATTTGATCAGTTTTCATGATATTAAGGGGAATAGATAAGATAGAGAGAGAGAAACTAGTTCCACTGGTTTGGGAGTCTAAAAATTAGAGCCAGATCTTTCAGGAGTGAAATTAGGAAATACTTCTCCACACAAAGGCTGAATCTTACCAGCCCTACAAGTGCGGGCTTGGAGGTGGGCCCACTGTCAAAATGGCCGTGATTGACAGCGGGGCGGGCTCCTGCTCTTAACCCACCTCCTTGTCAGTTTCCAAAGTGTCGGGTCTCATTGTGGTTCACAGATCCGACACCAAGCACCAGGCCAGCCAATTAACATCATTAAGAAGTAAATTTAAAGGTATTTTAAAATAATTTTACCAGGTACTTAACATTTTCCAACTTTTTCAGGAGCTTCCCGTCGCTCAGGCTTCACGTCAGGTAAGTGTGTCGGGTTCTCAATGACTCTCCATTGCTTTGACTAGTTGACAGCTACAGAAGTGGTATAATCGTTATCATTTCACAGCTGTTCACTTTCTAATCTCAGAAGCTGAAGCCTTCAGGATTTGAAGAAACTTTTCAGCTGTATGCAGGTTGGAAGTGTTTGCAGTGAACTCTTTATCCACTGTCACCTCCTTGGAGCAACTTCTCTCACCATTGACAGATCGCTTCTGTCATCTCAACTTCAGCTGCCATCTGTTCCATCAGCATCAGTGCTCTTGAGAAAATTTCACCTTTGTCCTCAGAATTCCACCACAATCAGCCCCAACACCAACATCACCATACACACTATGCACAGGACACAGGGGATCAGCACCCAACACTTTGCTGCACAGGACGCCAGGGATGGCATCACCATGGCCACATTTACTACATTTGATGCTATGCACCCTGGCTGCCACATGATGCAGCAGGTTGGCACCACCCCACACCAACACCATCCCTGCAATGCCGAAGCCATTCCTTTCACACTCATCGCCATTGCAAGGGGTACCCTTATGTCTCACCATTTACTACAACTCATTAAGCCACTTCCAAAGGTTCACACTAATCTATCCAAGAACCCAAAGTGTTCAAAATAAATATTTCAATGTTTGACAACACATTAGCAGAAACTCTACATGAACATTGGCTAATAGACCCAAGTGCCTACCCTTGTGTGTTGTTAGTTGGTAGATTGGACAAGGATGAGCGTGAGTGTGAGGTGCGCTAGTGAGATGGGGATGCGATAAAATAGATTGAGAGAGAGGGATGGGTGGAGGTGCAAGGCAAGTTGGTGTGAGTAAGGATATGCAGGAGTCGGGTAGGGAAGGCAGAGCGATGGGGATGTGATGAGTGGCACAGCAGGATGAGGTTGAGTGTGGCTTTGCAGTAACGGTTCGTGATCTGAGATCACTGAAAGATCTCTTCCACCCATTGGAAGGGAAGAGCACCTCCCTGCGTGTTGTGACTCCCTCCATAAGCATCTGGATGGAGTCAGGGGAGAGCTAGGGTGCAGCCGTGCACCTCTGTGCAGTGCTTGTCAGTGATTGCAGCACCTCAGTGCTGTAGACCACTGACAGCACAACTGTCAAAATCAATTTGTACATGGTTCCTTTAAGGAAACCAGCTGGTGACGTGTTATCAAATGATGTCATCAGACCTGCTTGCTTCAACTGGCCGGTAACCTCGCAGGGCGGGCTTAACAAGCCCCATCAATGGAAGATTCTTCAGACAGAGCACGATGGAGTCATTACTCACCACCGACTCTAACCGACCTGGACTCGTCACAATTGGTTAGATTGCGGCCAAAGGGTAGTAGGAGTTTGGAACTCTCTTCCGCAAATGGCATGTGATGCTAGATCAATTGTTCATTCTAAATCTGAGATTGATATGTATTTTTGTTAACAAAAGGTATTAAGAAATATGAGGCAAAATCGGGTATATGGAGTTAGATCGCAGAGCAGCCATGTTATCATTGAATAGCAGAATGAGGAGCTAAATATCCTACCCTTGTTCCTATGTTTTATGTTCCTATGGCTGGTACGTCATGGGCTCAATGTACCTCAATGCTATGAAATTCACAAGTACCTTATGTTTTGTAGTCTGTTGGCTCATATATTTATATTACATATTTTACATAGGAATGTACAGGACTGGAAAAGACTGCAGTCCATCTGGCTGATCCCAAGAACTAATACCTTTCAATTTCCCACTCCTTCAAATATTTATCCAATTCTCCCGTAAATTTTTCACACTACCTGCCTCTAGTTCATCCCTGGAAAATCTATCCCATATTTTTATCTATTTCACCACCCTCTGCCTAAAAAATCTGTATGTGCATCTTTCCTCTTCTAAGCTTGAGCCTGTTCCCTGGTTCTCGCGTTTTGTGGCAATCTCCAACATATGGGCCAAATCTGGCTGCAGCAGGGCATCTCGCGGCATACACCATTAGTTAGACATTTTCCTGCATCCTTTAGCTTGAACATTTTTTGTGCCGTAACTTGCTGGAAGTGCGAGCTGATAACAACATGGCGAGGGTAACAGGGTATTTGGGACCTAAGTGAATGGTAGCACCAACAGACTATCTCCTTATCCAATGAGATTTAAGCCTGGAGAAGGAAACAGAGGAATGACGGAGGAGAGTAAATCAGCGAAGGTGAATTAGAGTCAAGTCAGGTACAGAAAGAGAAATAAAGGGAGAGAAATAAAGATTGGATTAAGAGAGAAAAAAAAGACTGAAAGGAAAAGTAGGAAAAAAAATGTAAAATTTAAAATTTTAAAAATCTTGATGGAGAATTTACTACTGGCAAGAATGAGTCTGAACAGCTTAAACTGTTCCCTTTCTGGGCCAAAGAGGTTGACTGGCATTGCATTAACAAGTATGTGTTAAAAGAATGCTACGCTCTTGATTACCAGCCCTAACTTTCTGCAGTGAGTTTAATGGGCAATTAATGTTAAAATCAAGAAAGTTCTTAAAAATATTAGGGAGGCTAAGGGTGAGATGCCATTTGTGAAAAACAAACAATGGAAAGACATAAATCGACCAGCAAGTTCTGGAGATTTGCAACTCATGGCGTATCTCTTACTCCCTGAATTTGTTGCCCAATTTACACATTTAAAATGACATATATCGTTAACATACTATTATTTTTTCAGCAAGATCTGGCCGATTATGTTGGTTCAATTTATCTGTTCTCTGGGACACATCACTTTCCATTTTTAAAATGTTAAAGTAAATTTTACCACTTGTTAATTGTAGAGCTATGATTTCACCGTCAGCATAATCATTGGAGCCTCTGAAATTGACACCTTAAGAGCAGAGAAAATAGAAACTGCACATTGAGGCAGGCATATTGGAAAGACCAATTGAAGATTCCAGGTCCCAGGGACAGTAGTTGCATGAAGAGAAAAATATGTTTGTGGGAGCTTCAGCACAAAAATACAGGTCATCAGCAGGATAGTCACTAAATAGGTGGAGCACTCCATAAATTGCAGAGATCAAAATTTGGAGAATGCTCAAGAATTGGACTTTGATTTGTTTTGATTTCAAAGAGATGTTGCACAATGGAAAGAATTGCACCAATGTCTTCCTGAAAGATGAGGCTTTACCATGTTCACAGCAACAGTCCCGGTACTAACCAAATCGACATGGATTTTAGCAAGGCTTTTGACAAGGTCCCACATGACAGACAGGTCAGAAAAGTAAAAACCCATGGGATCCAAGGGAAAGTGGCAAGTTGGATCCAAAATTGGCTCAGTGACAGGATTGGCAGCTGGCAAAGGGTAATGGTTGAAGGGTGTTTTTGTGACTGGAAGGCTGAATCCACTGGGGTTCTGCAGGGATCAATATTAGGTTCCTTGCTTTTTGTGGTATATTTCAATGATTTAGACTTCAATGTAAGGGACATGATTGAAAAGTTTGCAGATGATACAAAATTTAGCCGTGTGGTTGATAGTGGAGAAGAAAGCTGTAGACTACAGGAAGATATTGACGCACTGGTCAGGTGGGCAGAAAAGTGTCAAATGGAATTCAATCCAGAGAAGTGTGAGGTAATGCATTTGGGGAGGGCTAACATATCAAGGGAATACACAATATATGGTTAAATACTGAGAAGTGTAGAGGTACAGAGGGATCTTGGAGTGTATGTCTACAGATTCCTGAAGGTAGAAGGACATGTAAATAAGGTGGTTAAGAAGGCATATGGGATGCTTTCCTTTATTAGCCAAGGCATAGAATATTAGAGCAGGCAGGTTATGCTAGAATAGTATAAATTCACCATTATCATCATAGGTGGTCCCTCGTATCAAGGATGACTTGCTTCCACGCCAAAAAGGGATGAGTTCACAGGGGTTTCAATGAAGGACCTAATGTTCCAGGTCCCGAACTACATGTTGAAGGGTGGACGATGCCTGTGCGTGGATTTTTTTAACGTGTGGTGGCCATTGCACACCAGCCACCACACGGGCTTGACAGAGCTAGGTCTTGGTCCAGTGGCAAGGATTAACCAAGAAGACTGGAGACCAGCTCTGCTGCACGCATTTAGTACATGCATATATCACGGTGTGGGCTGGCCCATGCTGCCCCTGGGCCCTCGCCTCTTCTGGGCCCCGAACTCACGCCCCTTCTGGGCCCCGAACTCACGCCCCTGCTGGGCCCTGATCACATCGCTCCACAATCACTCGATGCTCCTGTCCTCCAACCTCGTCACTCCTGCTGTACCTGCCCACGTTCCAATCATACTCAATATTCGTTGGATTGTCCATCTTCGCAGAAGTAAATAATTTGTTTCTGAAATGACATCAACATACGAATACAGGCACCATGTTTCCAGCAGGGAGAACTCCAATTAAAGTGGTCATCATATGGCCAGATACCAAAATCCCATAAAGTATAAAAACACGAGATATTTATTATTCATCACACACATTACTAGTTTAAGGCATTGGAAGGGCTTCTACTCTCTCTGCACGTGTTTATGTATTCAGGAGCTGCTTAAAACTTCCCACGGGTCAGAGAATGAAACAGAATCTATCCTAGAAGGGTGTTATATACGCATGTTAATGATGTACTGTAACACTAGACCTGAATGTACCTTCACCCTGTATATAACATACCTGTACACCAGAGGGTGTTGCTGCTGGAGACAGAAAGGTCACCTGTACACTGCAGGTAACCAAGTATAAAAGGGAGCTCACCTCTTGGTGTCCTCACTCTAGGAGCTGCAATAAAGGACTACAGTCTGTACAATTCAAGTGCAAAACCCCTGCCTTGTGGAATCATTAATAGAGTGCCTACATACACAATAACTGGTGATGAGGTTACAAATTTCCATACACAATATGTCTAATCTCAGCAACTTCCAACAATTCGCTGATGGGGAAGATTAGGATGCCTTTGTGGAAAGGCTAGAACACTTTTTCATCACGAACGACCTGGCTGGGGACTCACCGATCTCGCTGGCGAACAAATGCAGGGCCATCCTGCTCAGCAGTTGTGGGCCCACTATCCATGGCCTCATCAGGGACCTGCTAGCCCCAGCAAAGATGACAACCAAGAGTTATGCGGAGCTCGTAACTTTAATACAAGAACAACTTAAGCCCAAACAGAGCATCCTCACAGCCAGGCACAGGTTTTACACTCATTGGCGGCCTGAAGGCCAAGAAAGTGCTAAATATGCTGCAGATCTAAGAATGTTGGCTGCATCGTGTGATTTTGATGACCACCTCAACGAAGCACTAAGGGACATCTTCGATATTGGAATCGGCCACGAGGGCCTCCTCCATAAGCTGCTCTCTGCGGACACCACGGTCACCCTGCAGAAGGCAATCAAAGTGAGCCAGGTATTCATGATTTCAGTCTGCAACTCCAAACGAATGATGACCAGCACCCAGAACTCTAACCCAACGAACATAGTGAACAGAATGGAGACTTTCAGAGGAAAGTATGCTGCCCCGAGTCCTGCAACCCTGAGTCCGCCACATGGGGCCAACCAGCTAGCCCCGTGCTGGTGCTGTGGAGGAAGCCACAGGGCCCACCAATGCCAATACAAAGACTATACCTGCAAAGGCTGCAACAATAAAGGTCACCTTCAGCGAATGTGTAGAAAAAGTTTTACTCACCGCGCCGCTGAAGAGTTGGCCGATCACCTGGGCTCCAACAATGATGAAGATGAAACTGCTCAGCCCCTGGAAGAAGAGTATGGAATATACCTGCTCCACCGAGAGATCCCCGTGGAAAATGGAAGTAGAAATCAACGGGGTTCCAGTCTCGATGGAGATCGACACAGGGGCGAGCCAGTCGTTGATGAATTAGACAGCCTTTGAGAAACTCTCGGACAATCCCGTCAAGCGACCAAAAATGTCCACAATCCAGGCAAAGCTGCTCACCTATACAAAAAGCACCATCCCAGTCGTTGGCAGCGTGGAGGTCCAGGTATCCCATGGTGGCGCGATGTACAAGCTCCCCTTGTGGATCGTTGCCGGTGATGGTCCAACGCTACTGGGAAGAAGTTGAATGAAGCAAGTCCAAATCGGTCGGAGCGATGATGGCCTCTGGGCCCCGATGATCAACATCCCATCCAACCCAAAACTTGGATCCATCGCAACACCTAGAAATGCTACCATCCAGCTCGACTGCGTGGCGACGACACAGACTGCACAACACCACGGCGAGATGATCCACCCCGAATGACCAGATCTCACCTTCCAGGCCGTGACATAAGATCGGCGTAGAAGGTAGATTCCCTGCATCTGTGGCAGAACCTGGGGAGAGAACTCACCGGTCCACTGATGAAGCCTACATCACGGAGAGAAAGAAGATGGTGCCCGCACCACGGGCGAAGAACCTGGAATCAAGATGGCCATGATCAGACCACGAGGGGCAGCGATGAGGGAGCAACGTGTGTTACCAAGCTGCGAACCGGATTGGGGTAAAGATTGCAAGGCCCTCTTAAAGGAGACCGGCAACCCAAGACAATTAAAGGGACAGTTCCACTCTAGGCACAGTGACATTAAAGTTAAAAGTGCAGTAAATGAATGCAGCTATACTAATGTAATGTTAAATGATGATGCCGGAAAAGCTAATGGGAAAAAGGTAATGAATGTTTCTAAAAGTGATGTAAGTAACAAGTTTGTACCGTTGAATAGTGATGCCAGAAATGTTAATGTGATAAATGTAACTCTGTATAGAGATACCTGTCATGTATGTAACCTCTATGTAACACCACTGTCCATAGAATGTGCCTCGTGTGGGTTTTGTGCCATTGAGTAAGGACTTTACAATACCGATACACAAGAAAGTGTTGTAAGTACAAAATATGAAAATGTGAAGAGAGATAACAATGTCAAGTTGACTAGTTGCGATTGGAGTCAATGTGTCATGTATGCTAAAGGTAGAATGATAAATGACACTGGGTTTTACAGGCATAATGTCAATGCCAGAGAAAACCCCCCGTGGGAGACACCTAGATCCAGCGGGCTACCTGACCATGTAACCTGCGCTTTCGGGACCAATGTGATGCCCCAGGAAGGGCTCAGACACACCCGGTGGGAGTAGACCCACTGCAGGGATAGCGGTCAATGGGCAGCACAGCTACCACCACTGGTAACCTGCCCCAGATCAGCCCTACATCCCCTGGCCACTAGGGCCAGCACCGGGAGTGAGAGGCCAGTACCCTCCAGCTTTCCCAGCAGAACCTGGGATGGCCAGACTTCCACCACCAATGGAGGACAAGGAGCCCGCACAGCCCTGTGGCCCTGCCCACCACCGAACGCCACCACCTACCCATTCTACAATGTATGTACCTTACCCATTGCACTGGCTTCACCACTGCAGAATCCTCCAACAGTGACACCCACATGGTCTTTGTGTGGTGGGGGGAGGGTGGGGGGGCGGTGTGGGGAAAGGATGAGTGCAGCCACGTGCACAGGAATCACACCTGGCACCCACACAACCCTCAACACAACCTCCCACAGCCCACTACTGATCACCTCCCTATGTCATAGAAACATAGAAACATAGAAACATAGAAAATAGGTGCAGGAGTAGGCCATTCAATGAGTTCATGGCTGAACATGCAACTTCAGTACCCCATTCCTGCTTTCTCGCTATACCCCTTGATCCCCCTAGTAGTAAGGACTACATCTAACTCCTTTTTGAATATATTTAGTGAATTGGCCTCAACAACTTTCTGTGGTAGAGAATGTCATGGCAATAAGGATTTGGAAAAGGCTTAGGGGGATGTTGTTGTGTATGCATGTTAATGATGCACTGTAACACTAGACCTGAATGTATCTTCACCCTGTATATACCATACCTGTACTCCAGAGGGTGCTGCTGCTGGAGACCTAAGGGTCACCTGTACATTGCAGGTAACCAAGTATAAAAGGGAGCTCACCTCTTGGTGTCCTCACTCTAGGAGCTGCAATAAAGCACTAAGGTCACTACAGTTCAAGTGCCATACACCTGCCTCGTGGAGTCATTAAGAGAGTGCTTGCATACACAATAAAGGGTACAATCGTCTAGTGGCTGTGGTATTGGACCAGTAATCCAGCAATCTGGACTAATACGTTTGAATTCAAATCGCACAATTTGGTTTAAGACAAATCTGGAAATAAAAAGCATAAAGTAGTCAGATTGTCATTAGAACCTAGCCCCATGCTAACGTGGCAGCGCACAGAAACTGAGGAGAAGCCATTTCAGTCCCTGTGGGAAGTGTTGTCGCAGCCCATCAGTGCCTGACCTGCGGAAGAAGGTACACCCAGCATACATCTCCGATGATGCATCAGAGAACACCTGTGGAGAGAAGTCAGTTCAGTGCCTCACCTGTGGTAAGACTTTTTATCAACTCATCCAATTTCCACAGGAACCATTTTTTTTAATTCATTCAGTCTCTGCTGTACGCCTCATTGTCAAGCTTGTCATTTATTGCCCATCTCGGTTTGATACAACTGAGTGGCTTGCTGACGACACTTCCGAGTACAGTTGTGAGTCAGCCACGTTGTATAAATTACTAGTTCGGTCACAGCTCGAGTACTGTGTACACCACATTAAAGAAAAGATGTAATTGCACTATAGAGGACACATAGCAGATTTACCAAGATGTTGCCAGGATTGGAGAATTTTAGCTAGATAGGCTGGGGTTGTTTTCTTTGGAACACAGGAGGTTGCGGGGAGATTTAATTGAGGTGTATAAAATTAGGACGTGTTTATTTGTACTGCCAAAATGGCCAACATGCTCCACCCTTTGTTTCTGATTTGTCCCCTTGGAGGATAAGGCACACCTGAAGTGTGTAACAGGAACCGCACATTCCAAGGTCTCACTGACTTTGCAAATTATAACTTGATCCACTTTGACTTCCTGAAGCGACAGAGGACAGAGCTCCCCAGAAGACAGCAAGGGCCAGCCAAAATGCCTTACCCCAGTCCAAGTACATCCCTCCCCCAGGCAAAGTGCCTTACCCCAGTCCAAGTGCATGCCTCCACCAGCTGAAGTGACTTACCCCAGTCCAAGTGCATGCCTTCCCCAGCCAAAGTGCTTTAGCCCAGTCCAAGTGCATCTCTCCCCCAGCCAAAGTGCCTTACCCCAGTCCAAGTGCATCCCTCCCCCAGCCAAAGTGCCTTATCTCAGCGTAAATGCATCCTTTCCCCGCCTCCTCACCATAGATGGGGCATTGTGTATGGATTGTTAACAGGTTTATTGGGTATGAAGTGAACAGTGACAGTGCCATGACTTCTGGATATCATCCACTCCAACATTGTCCCTTGTAGGGGGTTGGAAGAACATGATCCTCCTTCCCTGAGTTCCCTCTCTCCCCACCGCCCACCCCCCCCACCCCGCCACTATTTGGCTCAGGACCACTGCCATCGGGCCGCACCTCGCCGCTATCGTGCCCAGGGCCGCCACCATCAGGGACCCACCTCCCCCCCCCACCCCCCCCCGCTGCTATCGGGCCCAGAACCACTGCCATTGGGCCCCACCCCACCGCTATTGGGCCCAGGACCACCGCTATCGGGCCAAGGACCACTGCTATCGGGCCCACGCTGGCCGGGGGGAAGAGAGTCAGAGCCTCAGGTCCTGCTTCTCAGCACCATGTGCAAGGAATAGAAACATAGAAACATAGAAAATAGGTGCAGGAGTAGGCCATTCGGCCCTTCAAGCCTGCACCGCCATTCAATATGATCATGGCTGATCAAGCAACTTCAGTACCCCATTCCTGTTTTCTCTCCATACCCCTTGATCTCTTCAGCCATAAGGGCCACATCTAACTCCCTTTTGAATATATCTAACGAACTAACCTCAACAACCTTCTGTGGTAGAGAATTCCACAGGTTCACAATTCTCTGAGTGAAGAAGTTTCTCCTCATCTCGGTCCTAAATGGCTTACCCCTTAGCCTTAGACTGTGACCCCTGGTTCTAGACTTCCCCAACATCGGGGATTTGGCCAGGAGGGGGACGGAGCTTGAAAGGGGTGGGGTTTGTTGCCTGTCGGTCAAAAAAGTGCAGTACGGGTAGTGGGGTGGGTGGGGCTGGACAGATGCCTGTCGGTCAAAAAAAGTGCAGTACAGATAGTTACATCGATAAAATTATGAGGGGCCTGGACACAGTGGACAGGAAGGATATATTGCCCTAGCAGAGAGATCATAGATTCAGAGTAATTGGTAGAACGATTAGAAGGGAGTTGCGGAGAACTCTTTTCACCCAGAGGGTGATGGGGGTTTGGAACTCACTGCCTGAAAGGGTAGTAGAGGCAAAAACCCTCAACACATTTAAAAAGTACTTTGATGTGCACTTGAAGTGTTGTAACCTGCAAGGCTACGGACCAAGAGCTGGAAAGTGGGATAAGGTTGGATAGCTCTTTGTCAGCTGGCATGAACACGATGGGCCGAATGGCTTCCTTCTGTGCCGTAAACTTCTGTGATTCTATGATTCTATTAATTGTCACAGTAACCAAAAAGGCCATAGTGTGACAATCAGAAGTGCCTGACAGGAAATTATAGTGTAAAAGTAATGTTTAGTTGTATCATCGTAACACTTCATCCAACCTTTTGGCTGACAAAATTCATTAGCCAAATACTGTATGCAGCAAATTACGTGAAAGTTAATACTATCACTTTAACACAGTGTGAGCATATGCTAATATATTTCTTCATCAATCAAGCCTAATGATCCTTCTCAACAATAACTATAGTTAATCTATCATTGAGTGTAATGGCATGCTTTGACTATTTGCTAAAGTCATATTTTAATATACTAGCCTTAGGAGGCACAATTTAAAAAGCACAAAGCATACATAATTTATAAAAATAACAAAATAAAAATTTAGATGTAAGGACCTTTACATTATCGGTCTTTGGAAATACACATTTTCACTGTAAAATTTTGAGTTATTCGTCCTTATTAATGTGTTCTGCAGCATGAGTGCCAGCTCTTGATGGAGCATGGAATGAAACATTTTGAATAACGAAAAGAAAGAATTGTCAACATGAGTACTTTGATATAGTTAGTGACAATGAAAATGAAAATCGCAAGTCACCATTGATAACAAATCTTTGCTTGATTTTTGCCTTTTTTTCATAACTCGACCGTTCATAAATAATAATCCTCGTTCATATAATTGCTCTGGGTATGAGTTGAAAAGACAGTTGACAAATCTACCTAGGTGCTAAAATTTCAAAAGTAGATTTGAGCAAAGAGTGAATGTATTGTAGGTATAAAGGGGGAGAAATTCAGTCGTGCCTCTGTTGCGACATTAATCCAGGCGGAGCGGTACTTTTAGCGCCTTGAAAATAAGAACATAAGAAATAGGAGCAGGAGTAGGCCATACAGCCCCTTGAGCCTGCTCCACCATTTAATACGATCATGGCTGATCTGATCATGGACTCAGGTCCACTTCAATGCCCACTCCCCATAACCCCTTATTCCCTTATCAGTTAAGAAACTGTCTATTTCTGTCTTAAATTTATTCAATGGCCCAGCTTCCACAGCTCTCTGAGGCAGTGAATTCCATAGATTTCCAACCTCTGAGAGAAGAAATTTCTCCTCATTTCAGTTTTAAATGGGCAGCCCCTTATTCTAAGATTATGCCCTCTAGTTCTAGTCTCTCCTATCAGTGGAAACATCCTCTCTGCATCTACCTTGTCAAGCCCACTCATAATCTTATACATTTCGATGAGATCACCTCTCATTCTTCTGAATTCCAATGAGTAGAGGCCCAACCTACTCAACCTTTCCTCATAAGTCAACCCCCTCATCCCCGGAATCAACCTAGTGAACCTTCTCTGAATTGCCTCCAAAGCAAGTATATCCTTTCGTAAATATAGAAACCAAAACTGCATGCAGTATTCCAGGTGTGGCCTCACCAAGACCCTGTATAACTATAGAAGACTTCCCTGCTTTTATACTCCATCCCCTTTGCAATGTTTGCGCCTCCCGCCCAGAAATTCAACAGAATCGGCCGAAGAGCTAACAGGGGTGATAAATCAACTGTTGCATACCAGAGCTGGGAGGTCGATAACGAAAGTTTGGTCAGTACATTTTGTGGGCCCATTGTGCATGCGCGGATCTCCGAATTAGATCCCAGGAAAAGCCGAGTCTTAAAGGCATAAGCGAAGCTGTGGAAGTATCGCCACGGTCATAGGCAGAGCCATAGGAGGGGATCATAGATCCACCATAATGGCTAGGAAAGGACCTGACACCCACTCCGGAGGAAGAAGAAAAAAACAAAACAAAGAAAATATTGATTAAGCTAGTTAGAAAATTGATTGCTTTTGAGGTAGAACCGAACAGCTATCAGCCAGCACTGGCAGATTTTAATTTCCTGAAGATGATGTGAGCAATGAAGAGAGGGGGAGCTTTTAACCCCTCTTGCACAGCAGAAACCTGGTAGGTGGGCAGATAAAATCACTCTATCTCTTACTTGCCCAAAAGCCGCCAGGATCGCAACATCTGCGATATTAACTTGCTCTCCTGAGCAGGCAGCAAGGACACGCGCCCGGAGTCAACAGGGTCCTTCCCTACATGTTGTGGCCCAGTGACATCATTGACACCTGACTGTAATTTTAACTCAGGCCTGAGCGGGAAATCCACCTAGACTTAAAATCGGGGCCACAAACATGAACTTCGCAATGAATAGCCCAGGGAAGTCTGAAACTACCAGAATCCCAGGAGGCTGTCAGTAATAACCTGCAGCCTACCAAGACACTAATTACTTCAACAAAGGAACCTGAGAAGAAGCAGCAAATTAGGTATTGCACACCTGAAACAAAGCACAAAGAGCATACTGGGGGTACAATAGCATAATGGTTATGTTACTGGACGAGTAATGAAGAGGCCTGGACTAATAATCCGGAAACGTGAGTTCAAATCCCACCACAAAGAAATCTGAAATAAACAGCTAGTATCAGTAATGGTGACCATGAAACTACCGGATTGTCATAAAAACCCATCTGGTTCACAAATGTCCTTTAGAGAAGGAAATCTGCTGTGTTAAATTATCTGGTCTGACCTATATGTGACTACAGACCCACAGCAATCTGGTTGACTCTCAACTGTACTTTGAAATGTCCAAACGATCTATTAGACTTTTTTGGCAGACTCAGTTATACCAAACCACTACGAAAAACAATGATAAGAATAAAACATGACAGGCCACCCGGTATTAACCTAGGCACCGGTTTCAGACACGACAAAAGCACAACCAGCCCAGTCGACCCTGCAAAGTGCTCCTCACAAACATCTGAGGACTTGTGCCAAAATTGGGAGAGCTGTCCCACAGACTAGCCACACAACAGAGTCATACTCACAGAATTATACCTTTCAGCCAATGTCCCAGATTCCTTAATCACCATCCTTGGGTATGTCCAATCACACCGGCAGGACAGGCCCACCAGAGGTGGTGGCACAGTAGTATACAGTCAGGAGGGAGTGGCCCTGGGAGTCCTAAACATTGACTCCAGACCCCATGAAGTCTCATGGCTTCAGGTCAAGCATGGGCAAGGAAACCTTGTGCTGATTACCACCTACCGCCCTACCTCAGCTGATGAATCAGTACTCCTCCATGATTGTAAGAATAAAAGTGTTTATTAATGATTAAAATTGATTCTGTGTATGTATAAATGTTAAAAATGTAGGTTATACGGAAAGGCCTGTTTGTGTTGAAACAAAATGGAAGTCCACAGGTTGCCACATGGGTTTTGTGCATTAGTAAGCCATTTAAACTAATCAAGAGATGGCTGAGCCAGGCCAGACAGCCACATGTGTGAGGAGAGCCAATAAGGAACTGCCCTAGAACCAAGGTCCAATCCTGAAGCTTTCGGAGGGACATGGCTTTGAGAGGTATAAAGAACTCAGCCAAAGACTCTCTTCTCTGTCTCTTGAACCAGCCAGCCAAAGGGAAGTAACGTATATCAATCTTTATTATAACCTCATTGTATCTGTTGTAACGAAGGTGGATATGCATGTGTGTGTGTTTTTTTGAATAAACTGTTCCAATTGTTTTAAAAGAATTGTCTCACTGTCAAATTTAATGCCAGAGATTTAGAAATCTTACAATTGGTGGATAATGCCGACAACTGGTGAGACAGCTTTTTGATGATTCTTTTGAACAATTGGAAATCTCGGGAGTTGCGATTCTAAACGGTGTTGCGAAGCATAAGCTTCAAACGATTCAAAGTCTCGGGAGAAATTGCATCTTAAGGAGCGGTCATCTCGATAATTATAACTGTTTAAGTGGGGTGGGTTGGAACTGTTTAAGTGGGGACCCACCAGTATTTATTTTCAAAAGACACAGGATGAAGGGATCGGTCATGGACAGAAAGCCATCAATAAAAAGAAATGTTGAACTAGTTTATCAGGAGAAGTTGTCCAAAAAGTTCCCTATACAAGACATAGAGTTAAAGGCACAGGCATGGCACATCCATGAGGGTCAATGTGCGTCATTTGGGGAGATGGTGAAACTTATCCAGGAGAGGGTAGATAAGGGAGAGTTATGGCCAAAACGGGCAAACAGTCTCATGGCATTCAACACATTTTATTGTGCGCGGAGAGATGAGGAATTAATGAGGCAAGACGCCAAAGTGATACAAGATTTGAAAGAATTGCAAGTAAAAGAGATTCAACTAAAAGAAAGAGAGAATGAAAGTATAAAATAACAAAAGGAAGAAGGCCTCCAACTTGTGAAGCAGTTAAAATAGGGAGAAATACAGCATTTAAGACAAGACATTGGCCAATTAAACCACAGTATTAAGCAATTAGAAAGAGTGGCCGAACAGGCAGCTTCATTGCTACAGCAACAAAGCCTTTCAAACTTAAATGCCACCGCAGCTGTCATTGAAGCAAATGAAAACAAATTAAAGTTAAAAAAAATATAAATTGGAAAACTTGAGGCTCCAGCAAGAGATAGAAGATGTGAGAGGTGCATTAAGAGAAGTGATTAAGAAGCCACATAGGGAGGCAGATCACTCCCGGTGCCAACTAGAAATAGCGAGGCTAAAAAGTAAGTTAGGGGAGCAGCAGGCCCTGGTATCCACAGTAACACGGGGAGCCATAACAGAGACAGCAGAAGGGGAAAAGGGAGAAACAGATTGGGAAGAGGAAGGAAGTCAATATAATCCCCAGGAGAGTGGTGTAGGATGGGATACCTTAGAGACACAATTTTATTAAATCATACAGGGGCTTTGCACACTCTGCAAAGTCTGGGATAAAGTTCCCCACCAAACCCAAGAATGATCGTAGGGCTGATTTGGAAATGGGTACTGGCAGTCGCTGTATTATCTCCACCTTGTGAGAGTCGGGGGATGATCCCTCTAGAGAAATGGACACTCCTAGAAAGGTGGCCCATTCTTTTACTAATTGAGCCTTACGGGGATTTACCTTTAGTCCCGCCTGAGCCAACAATGTCAAAAGTTCGTGCAAAAGGGGCAGATGCTCCTCCATGCTGTCGGTTGCCAGCAGTAGGTCATCTACGTACTGCAGCAAGCAGGTAGAACAGGAAAAGTCTTTTAAAATTGCAGTCATTCTTTTGTGGAATATCGTGGGGGCATTGTGAAACCCCTGAGGCATGTCCAGGTGTAGCTCTGGTCCTCAAATGTGAACGCACATTTAACAGGGATACTCCAGAATCCATTGGTGATGTCGAGGGTCGAGAAGTACTTGGAACCAGCAGGAATTTGAGATAATATGGTAGGAGTTTCTCTTACTACCGGTGAGCAGGCTGGTGTTACAGAATTTAACTTTCTGTAATCAATAGTCTGTCATCAGCTGCTATCAGGCTTTTAAACCGGCCATGCGGGTGAATTGATCGTGAAAGTGCCTGTCCTAAGAACACCCTGCTCGACTAGGGATTTTATGGTGTGTCGGATGTAAGGGTGACTCTCCCTTGGGATGGGGTACTGTTTAGTGAATGAATGGGGGGTGTCCCCTCAATAAATTCCTCGCCTGCCATTTTTCCACAGTCATGCTTGCACATGGCAAACACCACTAGATGTTTCTGAATTAGTTTTGCCACAGCTTCATTTTTGCTCCTGGAGCGTCATACTCAGATGGCTTTTTAATAGCAAAAACCGAGTGAGCATCTCAGATAAACAGTTGCTGGTGTTCAAAAGAAAGCCAAACGCCTGCCCGGTGATGTGTATTCCACCAGAGATGGGTCAGGAACTGCTCTCCCTCTTTCACTCCCACCCCACAGCAGGGCACTATTCGGCCTTGGTAACCTTCTACAAAGTAGCATTCACAGCTTGGTGGCATTCCATGAGGGAAACAATCAGCCAAAACGTGGTACGATGCCTACCATTCCTGCAGCACAATCCTCCCACATACACTAACCATGCCTTGCTTCAAAGCGCACCCACACCTCAAGGGCCATGGACTCACCTCCAGAGAGACTTCATTGGGCCACTTCCACAGGCGCAAGGCAATTTTCAGCATGCCCTAGTGGTGGTGGATCAATTCACTAAATGGATCGAAGCATTCCCCTGCCGCTCCAACACTGCAATCACAGCAGCCAAAACACTATTAAATCGTATGTTTTGTAGGTAGGGATTACCAGTACAAGTGGACATCGATCAAGGTTCACACTTTACCGGTAAAATTTTTACTCACCTGCAGGAAATGTTGGGGAGAAAACACAAATTACATATTGCTCAACACCTCCAGTCGTCCAGAGGGGTCGAAAAGGGGAACAGGACCCTCAAGTTAACGTTAAAAAAATTGTGCGTGGACCACCCCACTCAATGGGCTAACATGCTGCCACAGTGCTTAATGGCAATGAGGTCCACACCTCATAGAACAACAGGGGTCTCCCCATATCAGGCCATGTCGGGGAGGCTCATGAGAACACCAGACCAGCTAACACTAACAGGGATGAGTCCCCTGTCAATGAAAACATGTAGTTCCAAGTGGCTGGAACAGGTGGTAGATCACACCAATCAGATCAATCGATCTGTGGCCACCAACTTGGGAAAGTTAAAAAGACAAATTAAAAAGTACTTTGACAAGAAAGTATGTCCCTTTGAATACGAGGTGGGAGACTCAGTGATGATTCCAAATTATGGGAAAAAGAAGCATGCCTTTGAGCCTGGGTGGTGGGGACTGCATAAGATTATAGACTGATTGAGCCCCACGGCTTATTTGATTCAGTTACCGGGGGAAAAGGGTGTTAAGTACAAGAAGTGGTTTCACATTAATCAGTTAAAACTGCCAAAGAGTAAATACTGCACTGATCTTGTTTCCCACAGATCATGTTACAGATCCTCACGATTGTCAGGACGACACTGGCCACGACCGAAGCCGAGGGAAGATGGAGAAGCGGGAGCTGCAGCATGGCTAACGAACATCATCAATCATCAATGTGCTTCGAGAAGCGATGGTGTACTGAAGATATGGGATGGGGAGGGTCTCCGCTGGAGATGTGATTGGACTATAATAAATCTCCTATGTGATCTACACCTTACGAGATGGGGACCAAGTCAGGCCACCCACTTTTCTTCTCTCTCTCTCAATATGTGAACTCTGAGGAGATAAACCATATGAGGGGGTCAATAGGGATATTTCCCCCTCAAGATGGGGAGTTTGTAAGAATAAAAGTGTTTATTAATGATCAAAATTGATTCTGTATATGTATAAATGTTAAAAGTGTAGCTTATATGGAAAGGCCTGTTTGTGTTGAAACAAAATGAAAGCCCACAGGTTACGAGCATGGGTTGAGTTTTAAAAGAAACAAAATAGAAGCCCACAGTGCTGCCGCATGGGTTTTGTGTATTGGAAAGCCATTTAAACTAATCAAGAGATGGCTGAGCCAGGCCAGGCAGCCACAAGTGTGAGGAGAGCCAATAAGGAACTGCCCTAGAACCAAGGTCCAATCCTTAAGCTTTCGGAGGGACAATGGCTTTGAGAGTTATAAAGAACTCAGCCAAAGACTTTTCTCTCTCTCCTGAACCAGCCAGCCAAAGGGAAGTAACGTATATCACTCTTTATTATAACCTCATTGTATCTGTTGTAACTAAGGTTGATGTGCATGTGTGTGTTTTTTTTAATAAACTGTTCCAATTGTTTTAAAAGAATTGTCTCACTGTCAAATTTAATGCCAGAGATTTAGAAATCCTACAATGATGAACACCACTTGAAAGAAGCACTGAGGGTAGCAACGGTGCAGAATGTACTCTGGCTGGGGGACAGTAGCTGGCCGAGTCTTGAATGATATAGCTACTAGACTGGGCCTGCAGCAGAGAGAATCAACACCAGGGAAAAGCTTACTTGACTTCATCCTCACCTGTCACAGATGCATCTGTCCATGACAGCATTGGTAGTAGTGACCACCGTACAGTTATCGTGGAGACAAAATCCCATCTTCACACTAAGGACACCCTCCGTTGTGTTGTGTGGTACCACCACCGTGCTAAATGGGATAGATTCAGAACAGATCAAGCAGCTCAAAAATGTGCATCCATGGGGCACTGTGGGCCATCAGCAACAGCAGAATTGTATTCCACCACAATCTGTAACCTCATAGCCCAGCATATCCCTCACTCTACCATTACCATCAAGCCCGGGAACCAACCCTGGTTCATTGAGAAGTGTAGATGAGACTACCAGGAGCAGCACCAGGTGTACCTAAAAATGAGGTGCCAACCTGGGGAAGCTGCAACACGTTGGAAGCAGCATGCCATAGACAGAGCTCAGTGATTCCACAATCGACGGATCAGATCAAAGCTCTGCAGTTCTGCCACTTCCAGTCGTGAATGGTGGTGGACAATTAAACAACTAATAGGAGGAGTAGGCTCCATGAACATTCCTATCCTCAATGATGGCAGAGACCAGCATGAGAGTGCAAAAGACAAGGCTGAAGCTGTTTGCAACCATCTTCAGCCAGAATTACCAAGTGGATGATCCATCTCAGACTCCTCTTGAGGTCCCCACTATTACAGAAGCCAGTCTTCAGCCAATTCAGTTCACTCCACATGATATTAAGAAATGGCTGAGCACACTGGATACAGCAAAGGCTATGGGCCCTGACAACATCCTAGCTGTTGTGCTGGAGACTTGTGTTCCAGAACTAGCTGCGCCTCTAGCCAAGCTGTTCCAGTACAGCTAGAACACTATTGTGGATGATACCCGACAATGTGGAAAAGGGTCCAGGTATGTCCAGTCCACAAAAAGCAGGACAAATCCAATCCAGCTAATTACCAACCCACCAGGAAGAAGTCAGGGAGCTAGGAAGAAAATTCAAGAGTAGGAATCAAAGGTAGTAATCTCCGGGTTACCACCGGTGCCGCATGCTAATGGGTATAAGACTAGAAGGATAGAGAGGATGAACACGTGACTGGAAAGTTGGTGTAGGAGGGAGGGCTTTAAATTCTTGAGGCATTGGGTCCGCTTCTGGGGAAACGGGACCTGTACAAACTGGATGGGATGCACCTCAACAGCGCTGGGACCAATATCCTCGTGGGTAGTTTTGCTGGTGCTGTTGGGGAGAGTATAAACTAGCTTGGCATGGGGTTGGGAACCTGAGAATGAATTCAAAAGAGAAGGAAGTAAGGCAGAAATTGGATAGCAAGAATCTAGAAAGCGAATCTGTAAGACAGAGGAAACAGGGTTTAGTATGTAGTCAACAAGAGATCTTTCATGTGCTGAATGCTATATATTTTAATGTAAGGAGTATAGCGAATAAGGCGGATGAGCTAAGAGCACAGGTAAACATTTCGGAGTATGACATTATAGCTATTACAGAAACATGGCTGAAAGAGGGGCAGGTTTGGCAGATCAATATTCCTGGCTACAGGATTTTTAGACAAGATAGAGAGGGGGGTAAAAAGGGCGTCGGGGGGGAGGTTCAGTACTGATTAAAGAAAATATTACAGCGGTGAGAAGGGATGATGTGTTAGAGGGATCATCAAATGAGGCCATGTGGGTCAAATTGAAAAATAAAAATGGGGCGATCACACTGCTGGGTGTGTATTATAGACCCCCAAACAATGGGAGGGAGATAGAAGAGCAAATATGTAGGCAAATTGCTGTGAAGACCAAAAACAATAGGGTAGCAATTGTAGGGGATTTAAACTATCCTAATATTGATTGGGACAAATATAGGCTCCAAGTTTCCACATGATTTGCTCCTGATTTTTAGGAGCAACTGGTGTAGAACGGAGTATCTTAGAAATCGGAATTCTCGTCATTTAGTTTGCTCCAGTTCTAGTCAGTTAGAACAGTTTCACTTTGGAACAGAATTTTTTTTTCAAAAGGGGGCGTGTCCGGCCACTTATGCCTGTTTTCAAAGTTTTGTCAGTGAAAACTTACTCCAAACTAACTTAGAATGGAGTAAGTGAAGATTTTTGTACGCTCAAAAAAACCTTGTCTACACTTTAGAAAATCAGGCGTAGGTTACAAATCAGGCGTAGGGAATGGGCGGGGCGGGGGGGGGGGGGTTTAAAGGAAAGTTTACAAACATTAAACACTTCAGTTTTACAAATAAAGAGCCATCATCAATAATAAATAATAAATACATCAATAATTCAACCAATAAAATCAATCAAAAAAAATTAATAAGAAAGAATTTAAAAAATATATCAATAAATAAAACATTTTCTACTTACCGACTGCAGCACCGGAAGCCCTCCAACAGCGTGCTGGGATGCCCCCCCCCCCCCGTAGTGTGTCTCTGTCAGTGTCTCTATCTCGCTGTCTGTCTGTGTGTGTCTCTCATTCTCTGTCTGTCAGTGTCTATGTTTCTGATAGCGAGGGGAGGGGAAGGAGGGGGGTAGAGGGAGAGAGGGGGGGAGCAGAGGGAGGGAAGGGGGAGAGATGGGGGAGAAGGGGGAGGGATGGGGAGAAGGGGGAGGGATAGGGAGAAGGGGGAGGGGGGAGAAGGGGGAGGGGAGAGAAGGGGGGTGGAGAAAGGGGGAGGGGGAGAAGGAGGGAAAGGAGATGGGAGAGGGGAAGGAGATTGGGGGGGAAGGAGATTGGAGGGGGAGGAGATTGGGGGGGGAAGAAGATTGGGGGGGAAAAGGAGATGGGGGGGGAAGGGGATCGGGGGGGGGGGAGGAGAAGGGGGAGGGAGGCTGAACAGGCCGGGCCCGAGACTTCGGGCCGGGCCCGTCCCCAGCACCAGATTTACAGGTAGGTGGTGTTGGGTCGGGTCGGAGGAGGGAGGGAGAGGGAGGTCAGGTCGGGGGGAGGGAGGTCAGGTCGGATCCAGTCCAGGGCCGGGGGCGAGCGGGAGTCGGGTTGGGATCGGTGTCGGGTCCGGTCCGGAGGCGGGGGCGGTGGAGGGGGAGCGGGAGTCGGGTCGGGTCCAGTCCGGGGGGTCGGGTCCGGTCCAGTCCGGGGGCGGGAAGCGGGAGTCGAGTCGGATCAGCAGGAAGCAGGAGCTGGCCGTGGGAGGAGCCTTATTCACGCAGCCCCAGTGAGGCCATTTGGCCAGGGCTAGGCGCTGCGTGCTTCGGGCCCCTCCCACACAGTTTTGGGTGCCTGGAGCTACTGCACTTGCGCGCCCACTGTAGCGCGCATGTGCAGAGGTCCCGGCACTGTTTTCGGCGCAGGGACCTGGCTCCACCCCCTACAGCTCCTGCTGCGCTGCGTCGAGGGCCAGAGGACCTGCAGGGAGCTGGAGAATCTGGAGGTTTTTTTTAGGTGCATTTTGTGGCGCGAAAAACGGGCGTCCAGGTCGGGATTGCGCCGTTCTAGGCGCGGCTCAAAACTTGGGCCCATTGTGTGAAGGGTTTAGAGGGTGCGGAATTCTTGAAATACATTCAGGAGAACTTTTTTAGTCAGTATGCAGCAAGCCCAACACAAGAGAGGGCGGTCTTGGATTTAGTTTTGAGGAATGAATCTGGGCAGGTTGAAGGGGTATTAGTGGGAGAGCACTTGGGTGCCAGTGACCATAATTCAGTCAGATTCAAGTTGATTAAAGATAAGGACAAGAATAGGTCTGGAATAAAAGTTCCGAATTGGGGAAAAGCAAATTTTGCTAACTTAAGGAGTGATTTGGTCATGATGGACTGGAAACAGCTACTTGTGGGTAAATCAGTGTCAGCACAATGGGAGGCATTTAAGGAGGACATCCGGAAGGCTCAGGCCAAACATGTGCCCTTAAAGAAAAAGGCTGGGAAAAATAATTTAAGGAGCCCCCTGGTTGTCTAGGGACTTACAGGGGAGGATTAAGTAAAAAAGGGACTCTTATGTCATATATCAACGGCTAAATATTATAGAATCTTTAGAGGAATATAGAAAGTTAAGAGGCAAAATTAAAAAGGATGTTTGGAATGCTAAGAGAGAGCACGAGAAATTCTTGGCCAGTAAAATTAAGGAAAACCCTAAGATGTTCTATAAATATATTAAGAGTAAGAGGGTAACTAGAGAAAGAGTAGGGCCTATTAGAGACCATGAGGGTAATCTTTGTGTGGAGGCAGAAGATGTTGGGAGGGTCCTTAACGAATACTTTGCATCTGTCTTCACAAAGGAAAGGGGCATTGCAGATACTGCTATCAAGGAGGAGTGTGATATTCTGGATGAAATAAATATAGTGAGAGAGGAAGTATTAAGGGGTTTAGCAGCTTTGAAAGTGGATAAGTCTCCAGGCCTGGATGAAATACATCCCAGGCTGTTGAGTGAAGTACAAGAGGAAATAGCAGAGGACTTGACCATCATTTTCTAGTCCTCTTTGGATCTGGTGCCGGAGGATTGGAGGACTGCTAATGTAGTGCTCTTGTTTAAGAAGGAAGAAAGGGATAGGCCGAGTAGTTACAGGCCTGTCAGCTTTACCTCAGTGGTGGGAAGATTATTGGAAAAAATACTGAAAGACAGATAATTCTGCATTTGGGAAGGCAAGGATTAATTAGGGACAGTCAGTACGGATTTGTTAAGGGAAGATCGTGTCTGACTAACCTAATTGAATTTTTTGAGGAAGTAACCAAAAGGATCGATGAGGGTAGTGCATACGATGTAGTATATGTGGACTTTCACAAAGCTTTTGATAAGGTCCCACATGGTAGACTGGTCATAAAGGTTAAAGCCCATGGGATAGAGGCAAAGTGTCAAGTTGGATCCAAAATTGGCTTTGAGGTAGGAAGCAAAGGGTAATGATTGATGGATGTTTTTGTGACTGGAAGGATGTTTCCAGTGGGGTTCCGCAGGGCTCAGTACTGGGACCCTTGCTTTTTGTGGTATATATCAATGATTTAGATTTGAATATAGGAGTATGATTAAGAAGTTTGCAGACGACACTAAAATTGGCCGTGTGGTTGATAATGAAGAGGAAAGTCAAGGGGTGCAGGAGGATATCAACCTGCTGGTCAGGTGGGCAGAGCAGTGGCAAATGGAATTTAATTCAGAGAAGTGTGAGGTGATGCATTTTGGAAAGGTTAATAAGGAAAGGTTATACACATTAAACGGTAGGCCGCTTAATAGTGTAGATAAAAAAAGGGACCTTGGAGTGCTTGTTCACAAATCCCTGAAATTAGCAGGCCAGGTGGATAAGGTGGTTCAGAAGACATATGGAATGCTTGCCTTTATTGGCCGAGACATAGAATATAAGAACAGGGAGGTTATGCTTAAATTGTATAATACTTTGCTTAGGTCACAGCTGGAGTATTGCATGCAGTTTTGGTCGCCGTATTATAGGAAGGACGAGATTGCTCTCGAGAGGGTGCAGAGGAGATTTACTAGGATGCTGCCTGGAATGGAGAATCTTAGTTATGAGGATAGATTGAATAGGTTTGGTTTGTTCTCATTGGAGCAGAGGAGGTTGAGAGGAGACCTCATTGAGGTGTACAAAATATTGAGGGGCCTGGACATAGTGGATAGTAAGGGTCTATTTCCATTGGTGAAGGGGTCTCTTATAAGGGGGTATAGTTTTAAGGTGGTTGCTGGAAGATTTAGAGGGAATTTGAGGGGAGCTTCTTTACACAGAGGGGATCTGGAAC
The DNA here is from genome assembly GCF_044704955.1 of Pristiophorus japonicus. Taxonomy (NCBI): domain Eukaryota; kingdom Metazoa; phylum Chordata; class Chondrichthyes; family Pristiophoridae; genus Pristiophorus; species Pristiophorus japonicus. Next base: position 184,845,283 of record NC_091977.1, read on the forward strand.
TCGCTGCCTGGAAGAGTGGTGGATGCAGAAACCCTCACCACTTTTAAGCGTGGTTGGATGGACACTTAAAGTGCCGTAACCCTCAGGGTTACGGACCTAGAGCTGGTAATTGGGATTAGACTGGATGACCTTTAGTTGGACAGAGCAGATATAATGGTAAGTACTGCAGGGAATAGAATATGGCCAGGGTGATCTCTTGAACTAGTTTCGATCGCCTGGATGGGTCCGAGAGGAATTTTCCCAGATTTTGTTCTCCCTAAGTTGGCCTGGGTTTTTATCTAGTTTTTGCCTCTCCCAGGAGATCACATGGCTCCAGTTGGGGTGGAGTGTAGAATGTTTTAGTATAAGGGGTGTTACAGTTGTGGTGAAGTGGATTGGTTGGGCTGGGTGCTCTTTGCCTTTCTGTCATTATTCATAGGTTTATATATAACCTTTAGGGCTGCTGACCAAGGGCCGTGTGGCTGTTTGTCAGCCGGCGCGGACACGATGGCCCAGAATATCGTCCTTCTGCATTGTAAATTTCTATATTTCTATGTTTCTATATCCATGCTTTATTGCCAGGCAGTATATCCATGCTGTATGTCCATGCTGATTGTCCTTGCAGTATGTCCTTGCACTAGCCCCATGCAGTAAACTATCTGTCCTCATCCTTCTCGACTTGTCTGCAGCCTTTGACATGATTGACCACTCTATCCTCCTTTGGAGGGAGGGGGTGGCTATTTTAATTTACATTTTTAGAAAGTCAAATGAGGTGCCAGCAATCCAAGGCTTCCTACTCCCCCAGTGCTACCCAGTCAGAACATGGCGGGTAGTGCATGCTGGCACATAACTTGAAGAATGTTCCTGCTTCAGACCAGGAAGTTAGGTTCTAAATGCACCTGATTTATACAGGTACATTTCAAGTACTTGCACTCAGTACCTAGCTTTGCACTCCACTGCGCCTGGTGGTGCATACTTGTACTGCTAGTGCTCGGAACATGAACGTTTCCCCTTCTTTAACTCGTTCAAAGGAAAGTTTACTTCAGGCGCCTGCACTACAATTTGCAAAACAGTGGAAACAAGGGGCTAACTACAACACAAGACAATTTGGAGAGCATTCCCTCAGTATATTTTATAAATGAAGTCACTGAAAATTTCCTTGCTCCGCTGCTGTAACATCAACAGTAGTTTGGCAATAACCCCATTTATGCGTGTACTGGCTGCCAGCACTGAACCAACGCTGACAGAGTGCTCATTGATAGGGAGAAGGGAGGTCCAACAGCTCCGGTACAGAGCTAAGCCAGAATTGGGTCCTTATTGGAGGGAAGGAAATACTGGTGCGGGGACGGGAGACTGACAGCAGGCAGGAAGATTTTTGTGTGGTCAGGAGGTGCATTTGTGCCTTTTGGTGCAAAAAAGTGCCTAGGATAATTTTTGGCCACTAAGGGAATCAAGGGATATAGGGATTGGGTGGGAAAGTGGAGTTGATGTCGAAGATCAGCCATGATCTTATTGAATGGCAGAGCAGGCTTGAGGGGCCATGTGGCCCACTTATGCTCCTTATGTTCTTATGTTTTTAGAGTGGCCTGCAGCGATCCCTTAAGGGCTGGCAGTTCAGCCATTCATTGCTGAACATTGTAATGGGGTTCTAAATACGCCGTGGGATCCCAATTTAAATATTTTACTGAGTTTTCTGCCTCTTTCGGATGGGTGTGCCAGCAGCCTATTTCAAGGCCTGCTTAAAAATCAAGTCAGAAGGGCTTCAGCCAACAAATGAGCAGTAGGTATTTTTTTTAATTTTAGTTTGCTTACTGCCCCGTTCATGCTAAAAACCAGGGCGATAGGCAGATGAAAATTGACCACACTACGGCTGATTATAATGACGATACTGCTGCCCTTGCTGAAGTCAAACAATTCAGCAGATACCATACCAGGCAATGCATTTATCCACAAAGCCATCAGGGGAGCTGACTATAACACAAATCGCCCAACATCTAAGCAGATCTTGATGCCAAAGCCTATCTCAGAAAAATGTGAAGCAATTCTGACCATTGGTAGAACTATCTTACAACATGCACAAATTTACCTCATTTTTTAATAAACCTACAGGGCTCACTATAAAGAGGATTCTTTTTGATATTGGCAAATTGTTTCAACCGAAACATTCCTCTGGGCCTCCAATGTATTTGGATTACAAATTGCTCACATTGTTTGAAATCTTTCTCCATTAATATAAACCACTCTAAATAGTTTACAATTGCAACTTATCATATCAGGACTTGGTTGTGCATAGTCAAATTACAAAGAAAGTGCATTATCTGTTTATATTGAAAAATTCAAAGACAGAACAATTTTAGCCTAGTTTATTATCATTATAAGTTTCAGAGTGAAAAATTGAAGTTAGTGGATTTAAATAATGAAGTGAAAGACAAATGAGAAGCAAGAAGGGACATTTTAGGTTCTGCTGTAGTCATTGTGATATCTCAGAAGAAAGCAATAAGAATGATAATAGCATAAAATGAAAATCATATAAAATCTGCCTGGTATGACAGTACAATAATTACCATTGAAAATTAGAGAGAAAGGGAAATATACTTTTAGTAGCTGACTTATTAATACTCTTTCACCCTTCTTATCCTACTTGATGTTCAATTAAAGGCATCTAGGGATGGGCAATAAATGTCGGCCTGACCAGCAACGCCCACATCCAAAAGAATGATTAAAAAGAACTTTCCAACTCAATTAATTGTTAAAGAATCTACATTTGAATAATGGTGACAATCTGTTCAAAGAATTGGAAGATTTTTTTTTGCTTTGCTAGTGGTCATGTCAAGCAACAACCCACTGCCAAATGAATAATCCTTGGAAGAGTCTGTTAGCCACAATGCAGTTGTACAAATTATATAAAGTAATGTTAATTATTTGTCTTGGTCTTAAAATCTATACATATGGCCTTAATAGAGCAGTTAAAGTGCATTTCACTGAGGTATAACACATTGGGCCCGAGTTTAGTCAAACCTAATTTCTGCCCATGTACCGTCGAAAGGACCGCTAAGATCCTGATGGTACTTTGAAACAAATTAGATTAGTAGAAAGTGAAAACATGCAGATATTCATGTATTGAAATCTGAAAATCAGGCAGAGAAGAAGGATCACTAGAAGTACAGAATGGAGCAAAGTTAATGATTAGAAATATAAGAAGACGATCTTATGCATCCATAGTTTATGATAGATATGAAACAATAATGATCTGTTCAAATGTTGCCCTCGTGCTAAATGCTGAAACATTTCTCATCACCTTGTATCCATGGCAAGATTCGTTATTTCCCTTGGGGTGATTATCAAGTAGCACCCAAAATGGGCGTGAATTCGATGGAGCAGCCAGTCCGCCCGCCCGTTGGTGCTGCCATGGGACCCAAGCTATATTCTGGTCAAAACCTCAATAGCAAACCATCAGTGAGTTCTGGTGCCAAACGGGTGCACTGCTGCAACTCACTGGTTCTGGTCAGCTCGGCACTGAGCTGTCAGGCAGGTTGGGGAATGGAGAAAAGGGAAGGGGTGTTTGATGGAGGTAATCCTGGGAAGGATTTTCGAATGGACCTGCAGCGGGATGGTGTTTTTCTGGAACACTTCACTCCTTTTTGACCCAAACAAAAATTACAAGCTTTCTGGGCCATTTTTTGAGCTTCCATAGCATTCCCTTTCAAGATCACTGATTAGGCTGCTAAATGCCTTAAGAACTGGGCAGAACTGTCCATTTGTACCTGAAATGCGCAATCAGGTTCCTACAATGAGCATAAGACCCCACTTGGCATATGTAAGCAGCTGCCTACCAGTTTCAGGTGTATGCGCTTGTTGCCCATTTACCATTGTCATGTATTCAACTATCATTGTAACCCATGTACAAGCTGACCTAAGTTGTACACCTTGAGAACACTGACCACAGGGGGCGAACTTCTGGGAGACTCTCCTAACCTGGACTTTCAGGTATAAAAGGGGAAGTTCCATGCACCTTCGTCACTTGAGGTCTTGGTAATAAAGGTAACTGGTCACAGAGTGATCTTCTCTCAAGTATGGGCCTCGTGTGCATTTATACTGTATCGTAAGGACACATTATTGGTGACGAGAAACTGGGATTTAAACCACGCGAGCATGGCCACTAGCAGCACAGAAGAGAGATACTGTGTTGGTGATGATTGGGACGACTTTATTGAGAGACTCCAGCAAAGTTTTGTCACTAAGGAATGGTTGGGACAGGATTCGGCTGACAAACGCAGGGCTCATCTTCTGATGGTTTGTGGATCCAGAACGTACTCCCTGATGAAGGACCTTCTAGCGCCAGAGAAGCCGGCAGACAAGACGTTCGAAGAGCTCAGGGAACACCTTAAACCGGCGAGCAGCATGCACATGGTGAGACACCGGTTTTACACGCACCGGTGGCGAGAAGGGCAAAGCGTTCCAGACTTAGTGGCAGATCTCTGGCGACTGGTGAGCCTATGTAAGTTCCCAGATGCATGCAGAGCGGAGATGCTGCGAGATATTTTTATTGAAGGCATCGGGCACACTGGGGTTTTCAGGAAACTGATTGAGACCAAAGATTTGACCTTGGAATCGGCGACTCTGATAGCCCAGACATTTATCTCAGGGGAGGAAGAGACCAGAATGATTTATGGCAACAATCTTGGCTCAAATGCTGCAAACGACCAGGGAGTCAACATTGTTAATGCGGCACACAGTTCTCTAGGCAGACAAGGGCAATCGGACATGCCCCAGCATGCAGTCGAACGCAAAGGGGGAATTCAACAGAGACAATGTCTAGCTGAACAGCGATTCATGCCATCGCAAGGGACAATGCGACCAGTAATGGGGCCATCAACACCTGTTAATGGTGCGCTTAAGGACAGTTACAGAGACAGTCAGAGATGATCGACTGGTAATGGACCTTTTGTTTCCAACAACGGGGCCTCCAGCATGCTGGAGGTGTAGAGGCAAACACCCAGCCAGAGCTTGCAAGTATCAGCAATATACCTGCAGAAACTGCAACGTCAGTAGTCACTTGGCATGTATGTGCAGGAAGCCTGCAGCCAGGTTGATGTACAAGGAGGACGGGGGCCCAATGTAAGCCCTATGAGGCCAAATGAATACTGGGGGAAATCACTGGAAGCTGAAGTTCAGCGAGTTCATGTGGAGCACATATACAGTTCAAATACCAGGACGCCACCAATAATGATGAAAGTGCTCCTCAATGGCATCCCAATATTAATGGAGCTGGACACGGGGGTCAGCCAGTCCCTGATGAGTATCAAACAGTTCGAAAGGTTGTGCGTGTCCAAGGCCAGGAGGCCAAAATTATTGCCGATTGACGCACTGCGACGGACATATACAAAGGAGAGCATTTCGGTGCTAGGCAGCGCCACGGTAGTCGTGACCCACAAAGATTCAGATAACAAGTTGCCACTCTGGATTGTCCTAGGGGACTGTCCCGCACTACTGGGGAGGAGTTGGCTTGCTGTCATGAACTGGAAATGGGGCGATGTCAATGCAACTTCTTCTGTGGAGCGAGTATCATGCTCATAGGTCCTGGACAAATTTGACTCATTAGTTCAACCCGGCATTGGCACTTTCATGGGGACCAAGGTAGTGATTCACAGAAACCCAGACGCCAGGCCAGTACAACACAAGGCCAGAGTGGTGCCGTACGTGATGCGGGAAAAGATAGAATGCGAATTGGACCGCCTGCTGAGGGAAGGCATCATCTCGCCAGTCGAATTCAGTGACTGGGCGAGCCCGATCGTGCCGGTGCTCAAGGCGGATGGGTCGGTTAGGACTTTTTAAAAAAGGAGGGAGAGAGAAAACAGGGAATTATAGACTGGTCAGCCTGACCTCGGTAGTGGGTAAAATGATGGAATCAATTATTAAGGATGCCATAGCAGTGCATTTGGAAAATGGTGACATGATAGGTCCAAGTCAGCATGGATTTGTGAAAGGGAAATCATGCTTGACAAACCTTCTGGAATTTTTTGAGGATGTTTCCAGTAAAGTGGACAAGGGAGAACCAGTTGATGTGGTATATTTGGACTTTCAGAAGGCTTTCGACAAGGTCCCACACAAGAGATTAATGTGCAAAGCTAAAGCACATGGGATTGGGGGTAGTGTGCTGATGTGGATTGAGAACTATTTTCTATGTTTCTATGTTTCATAGAAACATAGAAAATAGGTGCAGGAGTAGGCCATTCAGCCCTTCGAGCCTCCACCGCCATTCAATAAGATCATGACTGATCATTCCTTCAGTACCCCTTTCCTGCTTTTTCTCCATACCCCTTGATCCCTTTAGCCATAAGGGCCATATCTAACTCCCTCTTGAATATATCCAATGAACTGGCATCAACAACTCTCTGCGGCAGGGAATTCCACAGGTCAACAACTCTCTGAGTGAAGAAGTTTCTCCTCATCTCGGTCCTAAATGGCCTAACCCTTATCCAAAGGCTATGTCCCTTGGTTCTGGACTTCCCCAACATTGAGAACATTCTTCCCGCATCTAACCTGTCCAGTCCCATCAGATTCTTATATGTTTCTATGAAATCCCCTCTCATCCTTCTAAACGGCAGTGAATAAAGGCCTAATAAGGATATCCTTCATTTCCTCCTTCTCACAAGGCCCACTGTCTCCTAGTACATTCGGAAGGTTATTTGTGTTTTCCTTCGTGAAGACAGAAGGCTCACCTGTGACAGCCCGTCAGATTAAAGTCTGGACAAATAAAGACCCGCTACTGTCTTTAGTTAAGAAATGTGTCCTGAATAGTGACTGGGCAGTCACGTACGGGGCATGCATTGAGGAGTTTAAACCGTTTCATAGGCGCAGGGATGAACTCTCGATTCAGGCTGATTGCCTACTGTGGGGAAACTGAGTCGTCATTCCCCAGAAGGGCAGAGAGGTGTTTATCAGAGAACTTCACAATGAGTACCCGGGCATTGTCATGATGAAGGCAATTGCCAGGTCACATGTTTGGTGGCCAGGGATAGATGCAGACCTGGAACTTTGTGTTCGCAGGTGCAACACGTGTGCTCAGCTGGGCAACGCACCCAGGGAAGCCCCCCTTAGCCCCTGGTCCTGGCCCGCCAAGCCATGGTCACGCATCCATGTGGACTACGCAAGTCCTTACATTGGAAAAATGTTTTTGGTTGTAGTAGACGCCTACTCCAAATGGATTGAGTGTGCCATTTTAAATTCAAGCACATCCTCTGCCACGGTAGAAAGTCTACGGGCAATGTTCGCCGCCCATGGTCTACCGGACGTCTTGGTCAGCGACAATGGCCCGTGCTTCACAAGCACTGAATTCCAGGACTTCATGGCAGGCAATGGAATCAACCATGTCAGAACGGCACCGTTCAAGCCATCCTCAAACGGCCAGGTGGAACGAGCAGTGCAGATAATCAAACAGGGGATGCTCAGAATCCAAGGGGGTTCCCTACAATGCCGCTTATCACGCCTCCTGTTGGCCAATAGATCCCGACCACACTCGCTCACAGGGGTTCCACCCGCAGAGCTGCTAATGAAAAGGACACTCAAAACCAGGTTATCCCTTATACACCCTACTATGAAAGAAATTGTTGAGAGCAGGCATCAGTCACAATGTGACTACCATGACAGGAATGCGAGGGCGCGATGTATTGATGTCAATGACCCTGTTTTTGTCCTTAATTACGCTGCAGGGCCCAAATGGTTTGCAGGCACTGTGCTTGCCAAAGAGGGGAATAGGGTTTTGGTAGTTAAACTTACCAATGGACAAATCTGACGCAAACACGTGTATCAAACTAAAAGGAGGTTCAGCAACCCCTTAGAAGAAGCAGAGGAAGAACACGACGTAGAGTTTACTCCACCACAGGTGACCGAACACCGGAACCAAGTGGAGGAGAGCCCAGTCACTGTGGGCAGTCCGGACAGGCCTGAGGCACCACTAACAGCAGACACTCAGGCCACCGCCCAACAACTGAAGCCCCAACTCAGGCGCTCTACAAGGGAGTGTAAACCACCAGAGAGACTTAACCTGTGATCCCAATAAGACTTTGGCAGGGGAGGTGATGTCATGTATTCAACTGTCACTGTAACCCATGTATAAGCTGACCTAAGTTGTACACCTTGAGAACACTGACCACAGGGGGCGAACTTCTGGGAGACACTCCTAACCTGGACTTTCAGGTATAAAAGGGGAAGCTCCACCCACCTTCATCACTTGAGGTCTTGGTCATAAAGGTAACAGGTCACAGAGTGATCTTCTCTCAAGTATGGGCCTCGTGAGCATTTATACTGTATAGTAAGGACATATTAACCATCTTGCCTGAAAACAGCATCAGGCAGGCCTTGGGCATTAATGGAGCAGAAGAGGTATCCTACCATTTTTAATTTGCTGGCCACCCGTTTTTCAGATGTGAGACAGGCTGTTGAAAATCACCCCTCCCTGTGTCCCAGCTAATTGATTTAGTCATCCTCTATCACTCTCTTTCTAGTTTCTCCACCATCTTACCCTGCACCTGCATGCCCCACTGAGCCAGCAATCTACAGTGGGGTCAGCAATCGAGGGCACCAGCAGGCATAATGCCAATATCCAACATAACCGCCACTAGCATAGTCCCCAGATATGCAGGGCTCCGATGTTTTAGCATAACCCCTGCTCAGACCGATATTTTAAATGTTTGCTGTACTATTATAAAATACGTCCTAAATAACCTGAAAAATAATTAAGAAAGGAAAGAATAGTGCTTCTGCATTCAGTAAATTTAATTTGTAGGGTTAATTGCTCTTTATGCAATTGACCATATGATGCAATTGATCATTGCATGCAATAAGAGTTGTTGCATAATTTTACTGCATTATTTGGCAATTCTCAGTACTGTCTTTGAATTGAATACTGGTGCATGCAGCATCCAGGGCTAAAAATCAGAAATCATTTACATTAATAATTTTACAATATACCTGTATCCAGTAACTCATGTAGGTCAATTTTAAGTCCTGGGCAGAAACAGCGAAGGGCTGACCCGTCCGGGACCGACAGTCGGGGGTTGGGGGCGGGGGGGCAATTTAATGGCCTCACTAGCAGGCTGCAGGCCAACTTCCCAACCAAAACCAGCTTGGATGACAGTGGGAAGCAGCTGCCCGGCAGTTCAAATTAGACAGCACAAATCCGCCATCAGGGACCAGAGGGAACAGTATCCAGCACTAAGGGAAGTCTTCAGGAGAAGGTTATGACAGGGATCATGGTCAGACCAGGAGGAGAGAAGTTCGGGGCAGGAACTGCTCAAGGTTTCCTTGTGGGGCCCGGAGGAGCACTCCTAAGAACATAAGAACATAAAAATTAGGAGCAAGAGTATCCCATACGGCCCCTCGATCCTGCTCCGCCATTCAATAAGATCATGGCTGATCTGATCTTGGCCTCAACTCCACTTTCCCGCCTCTTAGGCCTTGAGTCCCCTATAGTTCAAGAATCTGTCTATCTCAGCCTTGAATATATTCAATGACTCAGCTTCCACAGCTCTCTGGGGTTAAGAATTCCAAAGATTCACATCTCTCTGAGAGAAGAAATTCCCCCCATCTCCATGTTAAATTGGCGACCCCTTATTCTGAAACTATGCTTCCTAGTTCTAGGTTCCCCCACAGGGGAAACACCCTCTCTGTATCTACCCTGTAAAGCCCCCTCAGTATCTTATATATTTCAATAAGTTCACCTCTCATTCTTCTAAACTCCAATAAGTATAGGCCCAACCTGCTCAACCTTTCCTCATAAGTCAACCCCTTCATCCCATAAATCAACCTAGTGAACCTTCTCTGAACTGCCTTCAATGCAAGTATATTGCTCCTTAAATAAGGAGACCAAAACTGTACGCAGTACTCCAGCGGTCTCACCAACGCCCTGCATAGTTGTAGCAAGACTTTTACGCTCCATCTGCCTTGCAATAAAGGCCAACATTCCATTTGCCTTTCTAATTATTTGTTGTACCTGCATGCTAACTTTTTGTGTTTCATGTACGACGACACCCAGGTCCCTCTGTACTGCAACATTTTGTAATCTCTCTCTATTTATATAATATTTTGCTTTTCTATTCTTCCCACCAAAGTGGATAATCTCAGATTTTCCCACATTTTACTTCATCTGCCAAATTTTTGCCCACTCACTGAACCTATCTATTTCCCTTTGCAGATTATTTGTGTCCTCCTCACAACTTGCTTTCCTACCTATCTTTGTATCGTCAGCAAATTTGGCTACAATACACTTGGTCCCTTCATCCAAGTCATTAATTTAGATTGTAAATAGTTAAGGCCCCTGCATTGATCCCTGTGGCACCTTGCTTGTTACAATTTGCCAACCTGTGAATGACCCATTTATCCCAACTCTCTGTTTTCTGTTAGTTAGCCAATCCTCTATCCATGCTAATATATTACCCCCAACCCCGTGAGCTCTTATTTTGTGTAGTAACCTTTTATGTGGCACCTTATCGAATACCTTTTGGAAATCCAAATACATTATATTTACTGGTTGCCCTTTATCTAGCCTGCTCATTACATCCTCAAAGAACTCTAATAAATTTGTCAAACACGATTTTCCTTTCATAAAACCATGTTGACTCTGCTTGATTGTATTATGATTTTCTAAATGTCTTGCTACTACTTCCTTAATAATGGATTCCAGCATTTTCCCAATGACCAAGGTTAGACTAACTGGCCTATAGTTTCCTGCTTTCTGTCTCCCTCCTTTCTTGAATAGGGTGTTACATTTGCAGTTTTCCAATCCACTGTGGCCTTTCCAGAATCTAGGAACTTTTGGAAGATTACAACCAATGCATCTACTATCTCTACTTCTTTTAAGGCCCTAGGGTACAGACCATCGGGTCCAAAGGACTTGTCAGCCTTTAGTCCCATTAGTTTGCTAGTACTGTTTCTCTAGTGATAATGATTGTTTTAATTTCCTCCCTCCCTTTTGCCCCCTGATTTTCTACGATTATTGGAATGCTTTTAGTGTAACGTGAAGACAGATATAAAGGGCCCAAAATTGAAGAACTTACCACCCACTGCTGCCGACATTCCTCTCGTCGAACCACCCAGTGCCACTGTTGATCTGGCCTGGAGCGGACGGGAGGGGAGAATCGCCAGGAAGCGCCCGGTGACATCAGCGGACGGCCGAGTCACGCAACTGACCTCCTACCTACCGAGCTGCAACGTTGATGCGGGCGGCAGTCGGCGGCAGAACAGGGGTGGACCACTGGCTGGAGGCTGGCCTGTCCCCGATGGTAGGTAGAAAGATGGGGTAAAAAAGGAAAGTACACTTTTTGTAATTTTTTTCTTTACAGGGACTTACCTGGATGGGATCCCCTGAAGGTCTTCCGATGGTTTAAATTTTTTTTTTAATGCTTTTGCTTTTCAGTTCTTCGACCCTCCGTGGGCCCGACTCCACCCTCGGTGACACTTGGGCGGCAAGCGCCATTGCCACCGAGAATGAGAGCTCCCATCGGCTGCTGCCCAGATTGGAGGCATAATCATTCATTTGCCACCCGCCGACCTTCGAGGAACCTCTACGATGAAAATCCCGCCGAAAGTACCGTTAGGTACTTCGGCAGCCATCAGCAGTCCTTTGGGCGGCACTTGGGCGGGCAGAGGCCTTCATCAAATTCAGGCCCAAAATATTTGTTCAAAGTCTCTGCCATTTCCTTGTTTCCCATTATTAATTCCCCAGTCTCATCCTCCAAGGGACCAACATTTACTTTAGCTACACTCTTCCTTTTTAGAAGTTCTTACTGTCTGTTTTTACATTTCTTGTTAGTTTACCCTCATAATCTATTATCCCCCTGATAATAATTTTTTTTAGTCATCCTTTGTTGCTTTCTAAAATTTTCCCAATCTTCTAGACTACCACTAATCTTCGCAACATTGTATGCCTTTTCTTTTTATTTGATACCATCGTTAACTTCCTTAGTGAGCCACGAATGGTTCACCTTTCTTGTAGAGTCTTTCTTTCTCAATGGAATATCTCCTTAATTGTATGGCACTGTTTATCTAACATCTGTCCTTTTAATTTATTTGCCCAGTCCACTTTAGCCAATTCTGTCTTCATACTTTTGTAATTGCCTTTATTTAGGTTTAAGGCACTAGCTTCAAACCCAAGTTTCTCACTCTCAAACTGAATGTGAAATTCTATCATGTGAAATTCTAACATGTTATGATCACTCTTCCCTGGAGGATCCTTTACTATGAGATCATGAATTAATCCTGTCTCATTACACATTACCAGATCTAAAATAGCCTGTTCCCTAGTTGGTTCCAAGAAATCATCCCGAATACACTCTATGAACTGGTACTCAAGACTACCTTTGCCAATTTGATTTGTCCAGTCTAGATGAAGATTAAAATCACGCACGATTATTGCAATACCTCTCTTACAAGCCCCCATTATACTGTGTCATACAGTGTAGGTACTATTAGGGGGCCTATAGACTACGCTCACCTGTGACTTCTTTCCTGCTCTTCCTGGCCCACAAGGAAACAAAAATATTTTTTGAAATGTACTTTTGTGGACCTCTGCTGGCTCTGGATCCACTTCCCAACAGCTTTAGCCTGGCAGTAAAGCCACCAGTGCTTTCTCACTCTGGCCTCGGGTTAATTTTGCAATTAGGCCTTGATGACATCAAAGCCCAATCTGTAAATTTAAAGAAGGGCCCTGCCAGCTTCTGGCGGGTGTCCTTGCCATCTTCAATTAAAAATTTCAGTCGGCCAGATCAGGTCGGGAAGCCAGTGGTTAAGTCCCTCACTCCAGTTTAATTGGACAGTTTAAAATTCTACCCATAGTGATAAGAGCTTCAAATAACCCTTATGCTGGGAACCATTCCCTTGAATCCACAGTGATGGTTAAAATATGTTTTAGATTATAAAAGCTCAAATATTTTGAACAGAATATTTCCAATATGGTAGTCAAATAGCTCAGGATATCATTCTGGTTATATTGTTATGCAATTTAATTCATTTTATGGGCTTGGAATAATCTTCTTTGTGCAGTGGATTGAGTGTATCACTTGAGCAACATAATAAAGATTATCACTTGTGAGAGATTATTGTCAGTTCAATACATTTTGGTTAATTAACCGTCCCCCATTAGCTCAATTTATTCAGTTGTGAGCATTAAGTCTAAACTCCCACTCAGTGCTCCTGGTACCAGCCAAGTTAGTACTCCTAGTGTGACTGTGCATATATCTCTGTATATCTGTCTGTCTGTTTATCCAGATCTATAGATATACATATCGATATATAGATATCGATATATCTGCACATTATCTGTCTATATATTTATGTATAGATATAGATTTCCCCAGTAGATTGCCCCGTTTTTTTGGCGCGTGCCGCTTCTTTTGGCCTAAATTTTCATATTTGATCCTGAAATGAGTTTCCAACCACATATCTGCGGCATAACTAAAACCGCCTTTTCCCACCTCCGCCCCTGCCTCAGCTCTTGTGCTGCTGAAACCCTCATTCATGCCTTTGTTACCTCTAGACTTGACTATTGCAACTCACTCCTGGCCAGCCTTACACATTCCACACTACGTAAACTTGAAGTCATCCAAAACTCAACAGCCCGTGTACTAACCCGCACAGTCAAGGTCACCCATCACCCCTGTGCTTTTTGACCTATATTGGCTCCCAGTTAAACAATGCCTCGATTTCAAAATTCTCATCCTTGCTTATAAATCCTTCCATGACCTTGCCCCTCCCTATCTCTGTAATCTTTTTGAGCCTCACAACCCCACAAGATGTTTGCGCCCCTCAAATTCTGGGCTCTTGAATATCCCACATTATAACTGCTCAACCATTGGTGACCGTGCCTTCAGCTGCCTGGGCCCTAAGCTCTGGAACTGCCTCTCTAAACCTCTCCGGCTTTCTACCTCTCTTTCCATCTTTAAGACGCTCCTTAAAACCTACCTCTTTAAATAAGCTTTTGAACATCTGCCTTAATTTCTTCTGTGGCTCGGTGTCAAATTTATCTGTTTGTCTATAACACTGTTGTGAAGTGCACGTGGGACGTTTTACTATGCTATATAAATAAAAGTTATTGTTATTATTATAAATTTAAAAATCCGTTTTCCCAATCTTTGTGCGCCAGCGTAACTCAGTTAGTTACAATTTTTTTAGGTTATTTTATTTTTTGCGTCATGGGGGCATAGTAAGCTGATGTCTGCGCCAGTTTTTCACATTTATGGAAGTTTGGCCAATGTAAATTTAACTGAGGACGGCGTATATGACCACTCCCGAAAAATTTTCTGGGCACTTAAGGAAAACCAGCACCCATTAAAAAATTGGCACAGAATTACGCCATTGTTTTTTTGCAAAGTTTTGGAGGGAGTCAAGAACACATAAATATCCATAAACAAGCTTAAATTTTTTAAACTTAAAACTTAAAAAGGAAATGGAAGTTTAATGGAATTATTTAAGTTTTCATTTTTTTTAAACTGACACGCCACCACCGAACGTCTCCAAACTGAGCTCGAGGGTCGGAGCGTCGCCCGGCAGAATCGTTCCCTCGCCCGGACACAGGGGCTTGGGGCTCGGCTTCAAAAGAAGCCCGGGGAGTGGGGGAGGGGGGGGGGGTGGGCGGGCGCTGTGGAAGGCGAACGGAAGGCATGAAATGAAGCCTTGGGGCGGGGGGGTGGGGGGAAGGTTCGTGATCATTGCGCCTGCTCAGACCAGGGTGTGGTCCATACTAGGGCGTTGACCTTGGGGAGAGAGAACAAAGAACCTTGTCCTGCCTGCCATTTTGAGCTTCTTGCAAAGGTAAAATTTAAGCATGGGGGCAATACTGACAATGCCATACCTTGTGCGAGCTTTCTGCATGATGGTGCTACGGAGGAGATGATGGATTCAACGTCATCGCATGAGGAACCTCAGAGCACGTAGGGTGCTGGGCAGGAGGCTTTATCCACATCAGATATATCGAGACAGGCATTCGTACCTGCACCTGAGTGATGCAGACTGTGTCAGAAGGCTGCGCTTCCGCAAAGAAGTTGTAACTGAGATCTGTGAGTTAGTAAAAGCAGACCTGCAACCTAGAAGCATCAGGAGGACTGCTTTGTCAGTTGAAGTGAAGGTTACAGCTGCACCTTCATTCTGGGGATGCGTGCTCCATTTCTCAACATGCAACATATATCTGCATTCGGCAGGTGACTGCTGCACTATATGCCCAGAGGAATGACTACATAAAGTCCCCATGACCACCCAGGCAATGAATGAAAGGGCTGTGGGCTTCTCCAGGATTGCTGGCTTCCCAAAAGTACGGGGCTGCATTGTTTGTACCCACATGGCCTTGGAAGCACCTCTGGAGGATTCCGAGATGTACAGGATCAGAAAAGGCTTCCACTGCATTGGTGTGCAGCTCGTGTATGACGACATGCATCACATTATGTCAATTTGATGCGAGATATCTTGGGAGCACCCATGATGCATTCAGCCTACTCAAGAGCGTTATATCTGCCATGTTTCAGCAGCAGCCAGAATGGCAGAGCTGGCTACTGAGAGACAAAGGGTATGGCCTCGCCACCTGACTCATGATGCTCCTACACGTAACCCGGATGAAAGCTGACTGGGAATATAACATGTCGCACATTGCGATACACAGCATCATAGAGAGGACCATTGGCATCTTGAAACAGCGTTTCCAATGCCTAGACCATTCCGGAGGCTACTTGCAAGACTCCCCTGAGATTGTCGGTCAGTTCACTGTTGTGTGCTGCATGCTGCATAACTTAGCCATCATGAGGCAACAGCACCTGGTAGTGGAAGACCCACCTGAGGTGAGAGTGGCTGATGGTAATGAGGAAGATGCAGATGAGGAGGAGGAGGAGGAGGAGGAGGATGAGGACAAGGACAAGGAAGCCATGCAACTACCTGAACACGGAGCACGACAGAAGAGGAGGGAGGGCCGTCATGCCCCTTCATCCATGAACGCTTTGCTGCCTGAAGGCTCAGTGGCAACTATTCCAAATGGACCATGTTTACTGTTTGTTCCATAATGTTGTGTTGTGTTAATGGAATAAATGATGGAAATGATTCTTGCTTACTTCAAAAAGTGTGTTAATAATGGAACAAATAATGTAACTGATTCAGTTATAATGTAACTATATATTTTACTCAAAAGTTTAACAAACATTTGTTTTTACTTAATTTAACTTTAATAAAAATATTCTTGTATCAAACTTTAAAGTTTTCAGTTAAGATCTCTTATAAACGTTAAGATCACTTACAAACTTCTAAATTTGTAAATTTACATAACTTACAAAAAACTTTTAATTTGAGAACAGTTATAACAGGAACAACAATACTAATAATAACAACAACAACAGCAGCAAAGAAAGGCTGCACCCATCTCTCCTCCACCTTATTCTAAGACCGCCCGCTGCGCCTGGTCTTGGTGACTCCAACCCTGCCCGCAGGTGATGGCGCAGCATTTCTCGGGTTGGTAGCAAGCTTATTCTTTCGAACATCTCGAGTAATGCGCACTTCATAATGGGGGGGGGTGGGGTGGGGAGGTGGCAGGCGGTAATGTGGAGGGCCTGGCTTGTGCCTCTTCAGAGGCTGGTCTGGGGATTGGAGTGGGAGTGGCAGTTGCTTCTGGCAATGGGCGCGGAGTCTGGGTGAGTTCCCTTATTGCAGCAGCTAACTCCGACATTCCCTCCCTCATATGCCTTGACAGTATGTCAACTATCTGCAACATTCCCTCCCTCATGTTCGCCAACAGTGTCTCAGCTACCTGAAACATTCCCTTCCTCATGTTCACTGAGAGCGCATCAGCTGCCTGCGACATTCCCACCCTCATGTTCCTGGACAGTTTTCCCATTTCTCATGAGAGTGTTGTTGCTTCTCCCGACAGTCCCGATACCTCATCACCCACCCCACTGATGGTGTCCAGGAGTGATTGTGTAAGGTCAATGCTCTACACACTTATTACCATCATCTGAACCACATCTGTTGAATCCTGCATCTCAGGAGAGCGCGGTCAAGTTCTCCTTCCACTCCTCACCCTGAATGTGGCTCGTTGCATCCCACTGGCACTCGCAGCCTCAGACAGTGGAGCTCTGGGTGTGCCTCGCTGCACCCCATTGGGACTCACAGCCTCGGAGTGTGGGGCCCTGGGTGTGCCTCGCTGCATCCCATTGGTACCCGCAGCCTCGGACGGTGGGGCTCTGGGTGTGCCTCGCTGCACACCACTGGGACCCACTGCCTCGGAGTGTGGGGCTCTGGGTGTGCCTTGCTGCACCACTCTGGAATCCCCAGCCTCGGACGGTGGGACCCACCAACACTCATACCACTCAGGGAAGGGGCTGGCACCTCAATGGGCGGCACCTGCACCGCCTCCAGAGTGAGTACAACAGTGGGGGATTCATCCAACCCCTACCCTTTCCCCTACCACTCACCCTCATGCTCTTGGTCTGGAAGGTGGGATTGGAAGATGTTCTCCTCTTCAGGCTCGTCCTCATCTGAATCTTCTTCTGTATCGGCTTCAGCCTCGTCAGGGTTGGCCTCAAGTTCTGCAAAATATAACAGAACAGACAAATGGTTAGCAGCAGAGGAGGGGGCAGGGTGGTATGAGTAGGCTCACACAGGGCAGGCAGCAGGCTCATTTGAAGGACCACGATGAATGATAGCACATTGCATCAACCAAAGCTTGGCTGATGGAGACATCCCCATGAACTGAAGCATGGCTAGCCTATGCAGTACTTAACATTTAGCAAAGCCAGACTGTGGAATTTGCAGGACTTACCCTCTCCCTCGAGTGTGGGCCCAGCTTGTGCAGTCGTATTTGCTTTTCTCCAGGCAGGACCCATCAAAGCAGCGACCCTCTCTTCCAACTGTGTCAGTGGCTGCAGATTTGTCGGGGCTCCTCCTGTTCGAGTTCTTTCTCATTTGTTGTGTGCCACTTTCTTCTGCAACGATGAAAATATAATTTTTTAGAGAGGGTGTCTTTCAGTTGGGTGGGACATATACAACTGGTCACATTTACAATTGCAATTCCATTAAATAAATGAAAATATTACTTACACTAACTACTTGACCAAGGTCCTGCAACTTCTTTTTGCACTGGCCTCCAGACTTCGGGATGGTCACCATTGCACAGTAATCTTCTGCAAGTTGGTTCCAGCGTTTCTTCATTTCTTTTGCCATCTGCCCTCAATCACAGTAACTAGTGCCTCCACTTCATCCTGTCGGAAATTCTTGGTCCTTGCGCCGCGTTGCATCTTGTATTGCAGCTCTGATTTTTCCAAAGAGAATTAAAGTTCTCACACACAAATGGCTCTTTAAAAATGGCCGAACGCAGACCGGGAGCTGTACTGAGTATGCACGCCCATAGGAATCACGTCAAAAACTTTCTTTTTTTTTTCACGCATGCGCAGAAGGGGTGACATCGTTTTTTCAACACAGACATTAGGCTCCACCCCCCGAGGCTACTGGACAGGCTGTACATCATCAATTTCAAAAAATAGAACGGGGAAACTTGCTACTTATTTGGGGAAAAGTTGGGGCCAAGAAAAACGGGCGTAACTATGGCAATATGTCAAAAAACAGCACTGGGGAAAATTGAGCCCATTATTCCTATATCAATCTATATATATCTGTATCGAGCTATATATGTATTTATATTTGTATATGTCTATATATATTATCTGTCTATCTGTTTATCTTTATATATGTGTGAATTACTGTTCTTGTATTTGTCACGCGGTGAAGATCATGTCCGTTGTACCCATTAGTAGATGGAATCTGCATTGCGACTCTGGGAGGAGCTCGTCAGCCACGGGGAGAAAATGATTGAGGAGGATTTTTGCCATGACTTTCCCAGTGGCTAACAGCAGGGAGATTCCTCTGTAGTTACCGCAGTCGGACTTGTCCCTTTTTTTGAAGATGGTCACGATTACGGCATCTCCTGGCATGCTCTCCTCCTTCCAGATAAGAGAGATGAGGTCATGCATTCGTGCCAATAATGCTTCTCCATCATACTTTAGTGCCTCAGTGGGGATTCCATCTGCTCTTGATGCCTTGTTGTTGTTGAACTGCTGGATGGCCTTTTCTACCTCGTGCAGGGCTGGGGTTTTGCTGAGATAGTGGCGGGTAGCATGCTGCAGGACGGTATCGAAGACACTCGCGTCGAAGGCAGCATCTTGGTTATTGAGATCTTCAAAGTGGTCCTTCCAACAGGCTCTGACTGGCTCAGTATCCTTAATGAATACCTCTCTGTTCTTGGCCAGCATTGGGCCATAGGTGGACTTGACTGCGTTGAAGAAACCTCGCACGTCGTAGTTGTCGGCCAACTGCTGGAACTCCTGTGCTTTCTCCACCCACCATTTATTCCTTAGTTCATGGGTATTTTTGTTGGACCTCAGCCTTCAGCCACTTGTAGAGCTGCTTTGCTGCTCCCAAATTGGGTTGCTGCTTTAAGTTCAGAAATGCAATGCACTTGCGGCTTATTAGCTCCTGGATCTCCTGGTCACTCTCATCAAACCAGTCTTTGCACCAATGTCAGTGTTCTCGCTCAGGCCAACATCCCCAGCATCTAAGCATTGACCATGCTCGACCAGCTCCGTTGGGCAGGTCACATCGTTTGCATACCCGACACGAGACTCCCGAAGCAAGCGCTCTACTCGGAACTCCTACACAGCAAGCGAGCCCCAGGTGGGCAGGGGAAATGTTTCAAGGACACCCTCAAAGCCTCCTTGATAAAGTGCAACATCCCCACCAGCACCTGGGAATCCCTGGCCCAAGACCACTCAAAATGGAGGAAGAGCATCTGGGAGGGCACTGAGCACCTCAAGTCGAGAGCATGCAGAAATCAAACGCAGACGGCGGAAGGAGCATGCGGCAAACCAGGCTCCCCACCCACCCTTTCCTTCGACAACTGGCTGCCCCACCTGTGACAGAGACTGTAATTCCTGCATTGGACTGTGCAGCCACCTGAAAACCTGTTAGAGTGGAAGCAAGTCTTCCTCGATTTCGAGGGATTGCCTTTGATGATGATGTGTGTATTATATAAATAAATAAAAAGCTAAATATCTATCTCCATGCCTCATTAACATTGTACAAATAACATCATCTTAAAATCACCAGTTGAGAAATGAAGGAGTGGGTAGGAGTCCCTGTCACCAGCAGTTGGTAGAAAGCATACACTGAGTTCATATTGTTGTTATGTGCAGAATGTTAAAGAGGAAGGGAGATAGAAACTTAAACAAATCCAAGTCAAGTTTTCAAAATGTATGATTGTTTCACCTGCCCTTATATAAATATAAGTTCTTGTTGTTGTTCTCCAGGGTTTCTATCTTTACTTCCAGCTGATAAGAACTTTTAGAGATATCTAGCTTTGTTATGGTGATTTTGGACTCGATTACTGGAATATCCTGCTGCAAAATTTCCACTTTAAAGCTGTAATTTTGTCATTTTAAGGACGTTGATATTACAATGAATGTATTGTTTGAAACCATCTTATGGTTCATATTTTATAAACAATAACATTTTTGCACAGTCACAATGACAAGTGTGAATTATGTCATTACTTTATGCATTACCAAATTAATAGAGACTGGCAGGACACATTTGAAGGGTGATAGTGCCCTTTATGGTGGTAAGGAAATAAGATCATAAGAACAGAAGAAATAGGAACAGGAGTAGGCCATACGGCCCCTCGAGCCTGCTCCGCCATTTAATACGACCATGGCTGATCCGATCATGGACTCAGGTCCACTGCCCTGCCCGTTCCCCATAACCCATTATTCCCTTATCAGTTAAGAAAATGTCTACCACTGTCTTAAATTTATTCAATGTCACAGCTTCCATAGCTCTCTGAGGCAATGAATTCCACAGATTTACAACCCTTTGAGAGAAGAAATTCCTCCTCATCTCAGTTTTAAATGGGTGATCCCTTATTCTAAGATTATGCCCCCAATTCTAGTCTCCCATATCAGTGGAATCATCCTCTCTGCATTCACTTTGTCAAGGCCTCTCATAATCTTATACGTTTTGATAAGATCATCTCTCATTCTTCTGAATTCCAATGAGTAGAGGCCCAACCTACTCAACCTTTCCTCATAAGTCAACCCGCTCATCTCCGGAATCAACCTAGTGAACATTCTCTGAACTGCCTCCAAAGCAAGTATATCCTTTCATAAATATGGAAACCAAAACTGCATGCAGTATTCCAGGTGTGGCCTCACCAATACTCTGTACAACTGTCGCAAGACTTCCCTGCTTTTATACTCCATCCCCTTTGCAATAAAGGCCAAGATTCCATTGGCCTTCCTGATCACTTGCTGTACCTGCATATTAACCTTTTGTGTTTCATGTACAAGTATCCCCAGGCCCCGCTGTACTGCAGCACTTTGCAATCTTTCTCCATTTAAATAATGACTTGCTCTTTGATTTTTTTTCTGCCAAAGTGCATGACCTCACATTTTCCAACATTATACTCCATCTGCCAAATTTTTGCCCACTCACTTAACCTGTCTATGTCCTTTTGCAGATTTTTTGTGTCCTCCGCACACATTGCTTTTCCTCCCATCTTTGTATCGTCAGCAAACATGGCTACATTACACTTGGTCCCTTTTTCCAACTTGTAAATATAGATTGTAAATAGTTGGGGTCCTAGCACTGATCCCTGTGGCACCTCACTGGTTACTGATTGCCAACTCGAGAATGAACCATTTATCCCAACTCTCTGTTTTCTGTTCGTTAGCCAATCCTCTATCCATGCTAATATTTTACCTCCAACCCCGTAAACTTTTATCTTGTACAGTAACCTTTTATGTGATCATCATCATCATCATAGGCAGTCCCTCGGAATCGAGGAAGACTTGCTTCCACTCCTGAAGTGAGTTCTTTGTTGGCTGAACAGTTCAATATGAGAGCCACAGACTCTGTCACAGGTGGGACAGATAGTCATTGAGGGAAGGAGTGGGTGGGACTGGTTTGCCGCACGCTCTTTCCGCTGTCTGCGCTTGATTTCTGCAGGCTCTCGGCGTTGAGACTCGAGGTGCTCAGCGCCCTCCCGGATCCACTTCCTCCACTTAGGGCGTTCTTGGGCCAGGGACTCCCAGGTGTCAGTGGGGATGTCGCACTTTATCATGGAGGCTTTGAGGGTGTCCTTGTAGCGTTTCCACTGCCCACCTTTGGCTCGTTTGCCGTGAAGGAGCTCCAAGTAGAGCACTTGCTTTGGGAGTCTCATGTCTGACCTGTGGACTATGTGGCATGACCAGCGGAGCTGATCGAGTGTGGTCAATGCTTCAAAGCTGGGGATGTTAACCTGAATGAGGACGCTGATGTTGGTGCGCCTGTCCACCCAGGGGATTTGTAGGATCTTGCGGAGACATCGTTGGTGGTATTTCTCCAGCAACTTGAGGTGTCTACTGTACATGGTCCATGTCTCTGAGCCATACAGGAGGGCACGTATTACTACAGCTCTGTAGACCATGAGCTTGGTGGCAGTTTTGAGGGCCTGGTCTTCAAACACTCTTTTCCTCAGGCGGCCGAAGGCTGCACTGGCGCACTGGAGGCAGTGTTGGATCTCGTCGTCGATGCCTGCTCTTGTCGATAGGAGGCTCCCGAGATATGGGAAGTGGTCCACGGTGTCCAGGGCTGCACCGTGGATCTTGATGACTGGCAGCAATGCTGTGCAGTGAGGACAGGCTAGTGGCGGACCTTTGTCTTACGGATGTTTAGCGTAAGGCCCATGCTTTCGCATACCTCAGTAAATACCTTTTATGTGGCACCTTGTCAAATGCCTTCTGGAAGTCCAAATACACCACATCCACTGGTTCCACTTTATCCACCCTGTCTGTTACATCCTCAAAGAATTCTAGCAAATTTGTCAAACATGACTTCCCCTTCATAAATCCATGCTGACTCTGCCTGACCGAATTATGCTTTTCTAAATGTCCTGCTACTGCTTCTTTAATAATGGACTCCAACATTTTCCCAACCACAGATGTTAGGCTAACTGGCCTATAGTTTCCTGCTTTTTGTCTGCCTCCTTTTTTAAATAGGGGCGTTACATTTGCAGTTTTCCAATCTGCTGGGACCTTCCCAGAATCCAGGGAATTTTGGTAAATTACAACCAATGCATCCACTATCTCTGCCGTTACTTCTCTTAAGACCCTTGGATGTAAGCCATCAGGTCCAGGGGATTTATCTGCCTTTAGTCCCATTACCTTATTGAGTACCACCTCCTTAGTAATTGTGATTGTGTTAAGTCCCTCCACCCCCCCCACCCCCCATAGCCCTTTGACTATTGTTAGTGTCCTCTACCGTAAAGAATGATATAAAATATTTGTTCAGAGTTTCTGCCATCTCCATGTTCCCCATTACTAATTCCCCGGTCTCGTCCTCTAAGGGACCAACTTTTACTTTAGCCACTCTTTTTTTTTTTATATACCTATAGAAACTCTTGCTATCTGTTTTTATATTTTGTGCTAGTTTACTTTCACAGTCTATCTTCTCTTTCTTAATCATTTTTTTAGTCATTCTTTGCTTTTAAGAGATTCCCAATCTTCTGTCCTCCCACTAGTTTTGGCCACTTTGTAAGCCCTTGTTTTTAATTGGATACCATCCTTTATTTCTTTAGTTAGCCACGGATGGCTATTTTTTCTCTTACATCCTTTCCTTCTCACTGGAATAAATTTTTCTTGAGAGTTATGAAATATCTCCTTAAATATACACCACTGTTCATCAACCATCCTACACTTTAATCTATTTTTCCAGCGGACTTAGCCAACTCTGCCTCATACCTTCATAGTCTCCTTTATTTAAGCTTAGTACGCTGGTTAGAGATCCAACTTTCTCACCCTCCATCTGAATTTGAAACTCAATCATGCTATGATCATTCATTCCAAGAGGCTCCTTTACTCGGAGACTGTTTATTAATCCTGTCTCATTACACAGGACCAGATCTATGATAGCCTGCCCCCTGGTTAGTTCTGTTATATACTGCCCAAGGAACCCATCCCTTATGCATTCAAACTCTTTCTCAAGGCTACCCTGACCAATTTGATTTGTCCAATCAATGTGGAGGATCACCCATGATTATTCACCCATGAAAATCACCCATGATTGTTGCTGTTCCCTTTTTACAAGCCCCCACTATTTCTTGGTTTATGCTCCGACCAACAGAGTTGCTACTGTTAGGGGCCTATAGACTACACCCTTCTGGATTGTCAAATACACCTGAATATTTAATTCCCAGTCCTGGTCACCTTGCAATCTTCTGGAGTTGAATGTTCCTTGACATTTATCGAACATTAAAATGAAATGTTCATCAAATTTTACTTCACGTTAATTGTAAAAATAGAATACTTGGTAATCTACAAAATTCACGAACCTTCTATACTCACGAGTTGCATTCAGAAGGTAAACTATGGAACCAATTCAGTGATTCCAGCTGAAATTGCTCTAAGGCCACTATACTACTGTGAGACTTCATATTACTAGAGTGTTCAGCTGACATGTTGCAGCAAGCTTATGCGTTTGATCAGAATATGATACAGGACAGGCTATTTGCAGAGCAACAGCTTTTAAAATGATCCATTTTTGACTGCAGCAAATCTTCAAAGACAGGATTGGAAGATTGGCAAAGAAACATAACCAGAACTGTCCTCTTTGATGAAGGTAGTTTGGACTGTCTCTTGGAACAGCTCCAGCAGAGATAGATTGCCATAGCTGAGGCTGTAGGGTGCCCATAGAATCATAGAATAGTTCTCTGTGCAACTATCATGGCAGGAGCTGACTGATTGAGTCAATGCTGTCTCCCATGTCGATAAGTTAAGGGAGCAGAAGAGAAAAATAACCTCTGTGGCTTGAGGAACATGATTTAGGTGAGGCTGGCCAGAATCTATGCTCTATACCCACCAATTGTAAACATTTGCTATGAAGTTCAATAAGAAAGTCAAACTGACCTATTGGGAACAACGCAGGAAATGTACTAGAATGAGACTAAAGCAATCGCAATCCTGAAAAGTCCTCATCACTAACATCTGGGACCTGGTGGCCAAGTTGGAATTACTTTCCTCATCATCATCATCATCGGCAGTCCCTCGGAATCGAGAAAGACTTACTTCCACTCCTGAAGTGAGTTCTTTGGTGGCTGAACAGTCCAATACGAGAGCCACAGACTCTGTCACAGGTGGGACAGATAGTCGTTGAGGGAAGGGGTGGGTGGGACTGGTTTGCCACATGCTCTTTCCACTGCCTGCGCTTGATTTCTGCATGCTCTCGCCGTTGAGACTCGAGGTGCTCAGCGCCCTCCCGAATGCACTTCCTTCACTTCGGGCGGTCTTTGACCAGCGACTCCCAGGTGTCAGTGGGGATGGCGCACTTTATCAGGGAGGCTTTGAGGGTGTCCTTGTAACGTTTCCGCTACCCACCTTTGGCTCGTTTGCCATGAAGGAGCTCTGAGTAGAGCACTTGCTTTGGGAGTCTCGTGTCTGGCAAGTGAATTATGTGGCCTGCCCAGCAGAGCTAATCAAGTGTGGTCAGTGCTTCAATGCTGGGGATGTTAGCCTGGACGAGGATGCTGATGTTGGTGCGCCTGTTCTCCCAGGGGATTTGTAGGATCTTGCGGAGACATCATTCGTAATATTTTCCCAGCAGCAGCCAAGTTCATGGCACCGTGGCTGGCTCTGTTGTACAGGAGGGCAGGAAAAAGAGTGGGAGAGCGATAGTGATAGGGGATTCAATTGTAAGGGGAATAGATAGGCGTTTCTGCGGCCGCAACCGAGACTCCAGGATGGTATGTTGCCTTCCTGGTGCAAGAGTCAAGGATGTCTCAGAGCGGGTGCAGGACATTTAGAAAAGGGAGGGTGAACAGCCAGTTGTCATGGTGCACATTGGTACCAACGATTAGGTAAAAAATGGGATAAGGTCCTACGAGATGAGTTTAAGGAGCTAGGAGCTAAATTAAAAAGTAGGACATCAAAAGTAGTAATCTCGGGATTGCTACCAGTGCCACGTGCTAGTCAGAGTAGGAATCGCAGGATAGCTCAGATGAATACGTGGCTTGAGGAGTGGTGCAGAAGGGAGGGATTCAAATTCCTGGGGCATTGGAACCGGTTCTTGGGGAGGTGGGACCAGTACAAACCGGACGGTCTGCACTTAGGCAGGACTGGAACCAATGTCCTCGGAGGAGTGTTTGCTAGTGCTGTTGGGGAGGATTTAAACTAATATGGCAGGGGGATGGGAACCAATGCAGGGAGACAGAGGGAACCAAAATGGAGACACAAGCAACAGACAGAAAAGAGATGAGTAAAAGTGGAGGGCAGAGAAACCCAAGGCGAAAAATAAAAAGGGCCACTTTGCAGCAAAATTCTAAAGGGTCTAATTGTGTTAAAAAGGCAAGCCTGAAGGCTCTGTACCTCAATGCGAGTAGTATTCGGAATAAGGTGGACGAATTAACAGCGCAGATAGCAGTTAATGGATACGATGTGGTTGGCATCACGGAGGCATGGCTCCAGGGTGACCAAGTCTGGGAACTCAACATCCAAGGGTATTCAACATTTAGGAAGGATAGACAGAAAGGAAAAGGAGGCGGGGTAGCATTGCTGGTTAAAGAGGAAATTAATGCAATTGTTATGAAAGACATTAGCTTGGATGATGTGGAATCGATATGGGTGGAGCTACGGAATACCAAGGGGCAGAAAACGCTAGTGGGAGTAGGGTACAGACCTCCAAACAGTAGTAGTGATGTTGGAGAGGGCATCAAACAGGAAATTAGGGGTGCATGCAATAAAGGCGCAGCAGTTATAATGGGTGATTTTAATATGCATTTTGATTGGACTAATCAAACCGGAAACAATACGGTGGAGGAGAATTTCCTGGAGTGCATAAGGGATGGTTTTCTAGACCAATATGTCAAGGAACCAACTAGGGGGGAGGCCATCTTAGACTGGGTGTTGTGTAATGAGAGAGGATTAATTGGCAATCTCGTTGTGCGAGGCCCCTTGGGGAAGAGTGACCATAATATGGGTGAATTCTACATTAGGATAGAGAATGAAACAGTTAATTCAGAGACCATGGTCCAGAACTTAAAGAAGGTTGACTTTGAAGGTATGAGACGTGAATTGGCTAGGATAGATTGGCGAATGATACTTAAGGGGTTGACAGTGGATGGACAATGGCAGATATTTAGAGACCGCATGGATGAACTACTACAATTGTACATCCCTGTCTGGCGTAAAAATAAAAAAGGGAAGGTGGCTCAACCATGGCTCTCAAGGGAAATCAGGGATAGTATTAAAGCCAAGGAAGTGGCATACAAATTGGCCAGAAATAGCGGCGAACCCGGGGATTGGGAGATATTTAGAACTCAGCAAAGGAGGACAAAGGGTTTGATTAGGGTAGGGAAAATAGAGTACGAGAGGAAGCTTGCAGGGAACATTAAATTGGACTGCAAAAGCTTCTATAGATATGTAAAGAGAAAAAGGTTAGTAAAGACAAATGTAGGTCCACTGCAGTCAGAATCAGGGGAAGTCATAACTGGGAACAAAGAAATGGCAGACCAATTGAACAAATACTTTGGTTCGGTATTCACTAAGGAGGACACAAACAACCCTCCGGATATAAAAGGGGTCAGAGGGTCTCGTAAGAAGGAGGAATTGAGGGAAATCCTTATTAGTCGGGAAATTGTGTTGGGGAAATTGATGGGATTGACGGCCGATAAATCCCCAGGGCCTGATGGTCTGCATCCCAGAGTACTTAAGGAGGTGGCCTTGGAAATAGCGGATGCATTGAAGGTCATTTTCCAACATTCCATAGACTCTGGATCAGTTCCTATGGAATGGAGGATAGCCAATGTAACCCCACTTTTAAAAAAGGAGGGAGAGAGAAAACAGGGAATTATGGACCGGTCAGCCTGACATCGGTAGTGGGTAAAATGATGGAATCAATTATTAAGGATGTCATAGCAGCGCATTTGGAAAGAGGTGACATGATAGGTCCAAGTCAGCATGGATTTGTGAAAGGGAAATCATGCTTGACAAATGTTCTGGAATTTTTTGAGGATGTTTCCAGTAGAGTGGACAAGGGAGAACCAGTTGATGTGGTGTATTTGGACTTTCAGAAGGCTTTCGACAAGGTCCCACACAAGATATTAGTGTGCAAAGTTAAAGCACATGGGATTGGGGGTAGTGTGCTGACGTGGATTGAGAACTGGTTGGCAGACAGGAAGCAAAGAGTAGGAGTAAATGGGTACTTTTCAGAATGGCAGGCAGTGACTAGTGGGGTACCGCAAGGTTCTGTGCTGAGGCCCCAGCTGTTTACATTGTACATTAATGATTTAGACGAGGGGATTAAATGTAGCATCTCCAAATTTGCGGATGACACTAAGTTGGGTGGCAGTGTGAGCTGTGAGGAGGATGTTATGAGGCTGCAGAGTGACTTGGATAGGTTAGGTGAGTGGCAAATGCATGGCAGATGAAATATAATGTGGATAAATGTGAGGTTATCCACTTTGGTGGTAAAAACAGAGAGACAGGCTATTATCTGAATGGTGACAGATTAGGAAAAGGGGAGGTGCAACGAGACCTGGGTGTCATGGTACATCAGTCATTGAAGGTTGGCATGCAGGTACAGCAGGCGGTTAAGAAAGCAAATGGCATGCTGGCCTTCACAGTGAGGGGATTTGAGTACAGGGGCAGGGAAGTGTTACTACAGTTGTACAGGGCCTTGGTAAGGCCACACCTGGAGTATTGTGTACAGTTTTGGTCTCCTAACTTGAGGAAGGACAATCTTGCTTTTGAGGGAGTGCAGCGAAGGTTCACCAGACTGATTCCCGGGATGGCGGGACTGACATATCAAGAAAGACTGGATCAACTGGGCTTGTATTCACTGGATTTCAGAAGAATGAGAGGGGCTCTCATAGAAACGTTTAAAATTCTGACAGGTTTAGACAGGTTAGATGCAGGAAGAATGTTCCCCATGTTGGGGAAGTCCAGAACCAGGGGGCAAAGTCTAAGGATAAGGGGTAAGCCACTTAGGACCGAAATGAGGAGAAACTTCTTCATCCAGAGAGTGGTGAACCTGTGGAATTCTCTACCACAGAAAGTTGTTGAGGCTAATTCACTAACTATATTCAAAAAGGAGTTAGATATAGTCCTTATTACTAGGGGGATCAAGAGGTATGGCGAGAAAGCAGGAATGGGGTACTGAAGTTGCATGTTCAGCCATGAGCCCATTGAATGGTGGTGCAGGCTCAATGACCAAATGGCCTACTCCTGCACCTATTTTCTATGTTTCTATGACATGATGTGTCAACTGTACATGGTCCATGTCTCTGAGCCATACAGGAGGGTGGGTATTACTACAACCCTGTAGACCAGGCTCTCAAAACTGCCACCAAGCTCATGGTCTACAGGGCTCGACATAACTATCCTACAGTCTATTTGAGTAACAACATATGTCATAGTCATATTCGCAGAATTACATCTATCAACATCCCAGACTCCTCCATCACCATCCCTGGGTATGTCCAGTCTCACTGACAAGATTGACTAACCAGAGGTGGAGGCACAGTTGGGTGGAAGAGGCCCTGGGAGTCCTCAGCATTAACTCTGGATGCCATGAAGTTGCCTGGCTTCAGGTAAAACATTTCAAAGGAAACATCCTGCGAATCATCACCTGTAACCGATGCCTTCTTACAACATGACCTGGATAAAATCCTGACTTGACTGACATATGATAGTTAACATTTGTGCCACAGAAATCCTGAGTAATGGTCATCTTGAACAAGAGAAAACCCGGCCACCTCTTCTTAACTTTCAGTGGCATCTTTGCTGGGTCCTCCACCATCAATATCCTGGGATCATCATTGACCAGAAGCTAACTGGATATATTGGCCATATCAATACTATGACTACAAGAGCAGAACAGAGGTTCAGTACTCAGAGACAAGTGGCTCACCTCCTGACCCTTCAAAGCCTCTCTACCAGCTACAAGGATTGTCAGAAGAGTAATGGAATACTCACCTGAATGTGTGAGGCTGCAACAACACTCATCATCCAGGACAAAGCAGTTCGCTTGATTGGTACATCTGCCAATGGACTCAGTATCCATCTCCTCCACCATTGTCGCACTGTGGCTGCAGTATCTATGATCTACTGCAGAAACTCACCAAGGCTACTTCAACAACATCTCCCTACCTTGCGACCTCTACCACCAGGAAGAACAAGAGAAGCATTGTTGTGGGAACACTGTCATCTTCAAGTGCCCCTTCAAGTCACATGTCATCCTGAGTTGGAATACATCGTTGTTCCTTCATCACTGCTGAGCCCACATCACTGTGTAGCACCATCACCACAAGGACTGCAGCAATTCAAGGAGAAGGACCACCACTATCTTCTCAAGACAACTAGTGAAGAGCAATAAATGGAGCCTTGCCAGAATCGCCTACATTCCGAAAACACATTTTTAAAAATTCTAACTTCTATATAGTAATGAATTGAAATAATAAAATCTTTTTTAAAGGCATGAAATTCATTTTTAATCCCATTTTCCTTTCACTCAATGTCACAGGGCCTTCAGTCTTCTGTGAAATGTTTGTTGTTCTGAAATATCGCATGTTTAAGCCAATTTCTGGTCACTTTAATAATCAGGATCGACTGTAAACTGGTGGATATATTGGGCTAGAGTTTCCTCTCAAATCGTGCATTTACTGCCCATTTACTGCCCAGCAATACAAGTTTCGTTGAAAAAAACACATTTACCGCCCAGATATCGCCCAGCGGTAAATTCCACAGTTATTACCGCCGGGCGGTATTCGATGCTGTCCGCCAATATATTACTGCCCAAATACCGCCCAAAATGGAAGTTCATCATTAAGATCCGTTTGCCACCGGAGTTTAATACTGTCCTGAAAAAGCAGGGCTTACTGGATCTTAAGTGGGCGGTATGGACACAGAGCTGACAGGTTTGTTTGATATTACACAGATCTTTATAGTTCACACAGTTTGATGTATTTTTAAATGGATTGTGGTATTTTTTAGTGTTAGACAATAATATAAATGGTCTAATAAAGCCTTCTTTACTCCTTTAGTCTCTCTCACTCACTAGTCTCACTCACATTAGTCTCACTCACCCCCCAGTCTCTCTCACCCCCCAAGTCTCTCTCACCCACTACAGTGATCTCACCCCCCCACCCAGCGATCTCTCTCCTCCCCCCACATCGATCTCTCACCCTCTCCCCATCCCCACAGCGATTTCCCTCTTTCCCCTCCCCCCTCCACCCCCCTCCCCCCCGCCACAGTGATCTCTCCCCCCGCCACCCACCCCCAGCAATCTCAGGCCGGCAGTCTCTGGCCTCTCGTCGGTGCCTCTCGGGGGGTGGCGGAGCTTGACAGCCGTGTGCGCACACAACTTGGGAGCCGAAGATTCCCGTGTCGATAGGCCTCCTTTGCCGCACACCGCCTGCTCCACTTCGCTCCCGCACCATTTCGCCGCTGCCGACATGGAGCACCCGAAAAACGCGGGAGTGCACACCGACGACATTCCGGCAGTTGAAAAAGACGCAACTGCCGGAACACCGCTAAGGATCAGGCGGGGGCGATTTAAAAGGAAAATCCAGCCCATTGTGTTTAATCAGAGTTTAAGACGGAATTTAACACATTAGTTATATAGCAAAAACATACAACCATCATCAACACAGGCAGTCCCTCGAAATGAGGATAACTTGCTTCCACACCAAAAAGGAATGAGTTCACATATATTTCAATGAAGGAACTAATATTCCAGATCTCGAACTGCATCTTGGAGGGTGGAAGATGCCTGTGTGTGGATTTTTTTAACGTGTGGTGGCCGTTGCACACCAGCCATCACACGAGCTTGACAGAGCTAGGTCTTGGTCCAGTGGCAAGGATTATCCAAGACGACTGGAGACCAGCTCTGCTGCACGGACCGAGCGCACACACATATAGCAGTGTGGGCTGTTCCGTGCTGCCCCTGGGCCCTCGCCACTTCTGGGCCCCAGACTCACGCCTCTCCGGGGCCCCGATCACTTCCTTCTACAAACTCTTGCGGCTCCTTCGCCCCTCCTGCTGTGCCTGCCCGCACTGCAATCAGTGACCTGGCTTCGCCCTCCTGCAGTGGTATGCCACCGCACGCTGCTCCCTCTGACGGCCCCGGCCTGCTGATGGTCTTTCCAGGCCAGGCAGCCGCACGCTGGTCCCTCTAATGCAGCCTTTCACTCACAGTAAATCCTCTTCAATTCACGCACTGGGTAAATGCACCGCCATCAAAAGGCCACGTTAGTAAATTGAAGAGGATACAACGGTAACAGATAGTTAACACCCATCGCGATCAGACAAACGGCTGATGCACATCAGCAGTTCTCTTTAGCTTGCAATATTCCTCTTTATCTAGAGCCTTCTTTGGTAAAGCATGGGATCACTCTCAAAGTGTTCAACTGGCTAAACTTTGGTTCCGCTCTCCTCTCTTCCGTCTGTGACTACAAGCTTCCGGGAAATCACTTTTAACCTATTTTTAGGGGTGGGCCTGAACCTGGATATTGACAAGACCTTTTGACCATTAGAGGTTTCCCTAAAAACTTAATATCCAATAAGACTTCCAGCTCTTTGTCTTCATTCGTGTTTCAAGAACCCGCCTTAAACATGTCTTACGATTCTGGCCATATGTCATTGTTTATACCTTATCGAAGTCACTTTTCTGTAGAATTCCTTTGATATCTCTGTTTATACTAACCCAGGGATTCTTCCGATGGAAAACATTTTGTAAAGTCCTGTCCCCTCAGTACAGATTCACACGAGGCATGTAGTGAAGTCAAGGTCACTCTGGACCTGCACCTTTATTTCACAGCTCTGGAATGCTGCACTTGCCTGAGACCTGTCCTTATATACCTGTCTCTTGCAAGTGCACCCCTGGTGGTAAGGTATGCTGGTGGTTACAGGTTAAATCTTATTACAGTCATGTATAGCATGTTAGGATACAGTTATATATAATAATGTAAGATACATGACACATTTCATCTATCTTGTCCCTATTCCCTCAATACAAAGCCTAGTTCTTTATCCTTTGAACTATGAGGCCCAAACCAGAGCTTTGACACCTCGACCAGTCTTTACGACATAGCAAACTGCCTGTGTTTATGTTAATTCCTACAACTTCCATTCATTGGGCTAGAATTTCGCTAACCTGTTTTTCTGGCGCCCTCACTCAATGTGCGCCGTTTTTGTCCGCCTCCAAGCACGCCGAAAAAAGTCCTCGTATTCTGGCCACTCCCCAGCCTCTCCTCGGTCATGGCGCAGCGTGGCCCAATGGATTGGGGGCGGAGCCAGGTCCCGGCGCTGAAAACAGTGTCAGGACCTCTGCACATGTGCGCTAGAGTCTGCGCGCATGTGCAGTAGCTCCTGGAAGACCGTTTCTAGAAATGTGCACTGCTGGCTGTGTGGGAGGGGCCCAAAGCATGCCATCCCTAGCCCTGGCCAAATGGGCTCCCTCATCAGCAGCCAGAGTGTGCTCTGCAGGCATTGTCAACTCTGACCAGATTGTAAAACTCATGAAGAGTTTCTGGGGTCTGGGTTTGTAACTCTCGACCAGAAGTACCGGGGATTCATGCGGGTGTTTGATGCCATGCCGGACATCAGTCTGGATGTGCTTCGAGGACTCTGAAATGATTTGTGGACCATTGTCATCAGCAAGTGGTCATCACCAAAACCCTCCAAGCTCAGTGCCCCAAATGTGAAGCCAGGCCCTCTGTGAACGAGGATGGGAGTAACTGCATCACACAGGCAGCCCAGTAAGTGGCCCCGACAGCAGGAACAGATGCACCTGAGCATAGGGAATGTCCACCCTATCTCAGGCAAACAAGATCCTCAGGATACTGAAGTGCAAGGGGCTGGCTCCAGACCTGCCAGAGGATTTATACCATTTGATCAAGAGGGTACTACTACCCTCCCTCCCTCAACCCCTCCTCCTCTCTCCCCACCCCCTCTCCTCCCCCTCCTAGCCCTGGCCGAATGTGCTCCCTCATCGGCGGCCCACTGTGTTCCCTAAGGTAGGACATCTATTTTTGATTTGTTATTTACTGATTGATTTTGGTGCTTTCGGTGCAGGGTTCCTTCTATTTTTTTATTTGTTATTTCTTGATTGCTTTTTACTTTGGTCTTGATGTTTTAGGGGCAGGATTCCTTCTATTTTATTTGTTAATTAATTGTTTATTACTTTTTGTGCTTTATATGGTGCTTGGTGGTGCTTTAAATGTTGTTACTTGCGCCGATTCCTTAATTGTAAGTAAGGTCTTTCTGTGCGGACAAAAGTGGACACATACGCTGCCCTAAGTTAGTTTAGTACAACTTTTTTCTGGCCAATTTGGCATAAATGGAGTAAGTGACTGGGAACGCCCCCTTTTGAAAAAAAAACTGACCAAACAAAAAACCTAACTAACTCACTTACACTGGCACAAATTAAATGGCCATATTTGCAACTAAAAAGATACACCAGAAAAATCAAGTTACACCAAAAGAAACGGTGAAACTCATGGAGAAATTTGGGCCCAATTCTTTGCCAGCAGTTTTGTTAAGGTAACTTCAAACCCTATCCTTTGCATTATACATAAAATACATAAACAAGGTTCAAGTCTTAACTTAAAAACAACAGGGAGATTGTATATAGTACAAAGAACTGTACCACCCATTTGTAAGCATTTCTCTGATTCGAATAGATCCCTCTGCAGTTCAAAACAATGATTTAAACACGGCATCCGTACGAGTTTTATACATTTTTCGGCATCCCTGGTTTCTAAACAATGTTTCTGGAAGGCACATGACAGTGGCCATTAATGATTCTCCCTCTGATTTTCCCTTTTCACTGTAGGGAAGCACTTGGATACCTCTTGTTTGTCCCCAAAACATTTTGGCTAAGATTAGAAACAGCAGAGTGGAGAAGGGAATATCATCAAGCTTGTGTCTTTCCATTGTCGCACTACAGGTTGTCACAGTAACATATTGAATCAGTGCACCATTCCCTTATTTCATCACTAGGTTTTGTTGACATTCATAAATCACTCAAGCTATGCTCTCATGATTTATGGTAGCCTAGAATTGCTTGATAAAATTACTGCCTTGTATTTCATTCTCAGGCTCATGTTATCCTAATTCTACACACATCAGCTAATGTGGATCTTTTTTTGCTAAATCTATTTGAGAGTGTGGTGAGGTGTGAGAGAAAGCCTCTTATTTTGTGTCCATGTGTGTCATGCTAATGAATTATTGCTGTTTTACTTCTTCTGAATTGTAATTAGTGCACTTGTAGTGAAAAAGGTAGAAAATAAAAAAAGGCTCGCCACAAAATATCACAGGATTTTAATTTCCTCAAAGAAGCCATGAAGTAGCAATGGATAATACTCAGTATTTGAAATGGAAACTCCAATCAGGTGAAAAGTCAGACTACAGGGAAGGATCCAGAGCAGGAATTATTTATAAAATTTCCTGAGGAGGCAAAATGAAGCAGAATTATATTGCTATGAATTATATTGCACAGTAATCCCTAGAGATGGTAATCTATAGCGATCAAAGGATATTTCTTACACTTCGATGACACATGAGCTTGCCACATTGCAAAGTTTTCGGGCAGACGCAGATCCATACAAAAATTATTTCCAGACAAACTAAAAAATATATACTCTGTGAATTTATTTCTAGAGGTGAGACATTTTTTAATATTCTAGTAGATCTCCTGCGGTGTTGCTCATGGATAGTCCAGGCTAAGGGTTGAGAAATGGAACAGCGTAGTGAGGAATGAATAACATGGATGGGAGCAGAGCAGTCAGATGCAGAGGTACCTAGAACAGTGATGGATCCAGACATAAAGGCAGATTTAAGTTAAAGCAGAGACTTTGGTTGGTTTCTTGTTATCTAGCATCTGGGAGCGTAAAGTCTTAGGGGTGAAGGCAGAAAGTAGGGGAATTCCTGGGCTGAGGCCAGGAATAGTGGTGTCCATATGATGACTTGACCTCAGATTTTCCCTTTACCCTTTTGGGGAAGCCCCCAATTTCCGCTCACCACATCTCCACAGCAGCTCAGTTGCGATCAGGAGCTCAACTCCATGAGTTATCAAACCTGAAGCAACATTCCTAACTCCATAAGATCTTTAAATTCACTTTGTGCAGAACTGTTACCATTTAGCACAAAGATTTGCTGCAAGACTGATCTGCTGTTAATTTTGATGCTTTGCAGCTGTAGACAATGGCCCAGAAATTTGCTGATGCCATGCTCATTGGTGAAGGCTGAAGTATAGATGCCCAGTGCCACGCCTGAATGTTAGGGCCTTTATATATGCAAACTTTTATTTCAGGACCCTTCTTGAAGTTGGGCTGCCCTGAAAGCAGACGGAGCCAGACCTGCTAAATTGAGGATAACCAGTCTACATGCGAACTAACCAGCAGTGCTGAAGAGGACCGCTGGAGGACACCACCGAAAAGATAAGTTTAAAAATATATATTTATCTGCACATGGAGCCGAGAGGAGCAAAGGTGCAGCTCTCAGATCCACACCAGACCTAAAGACCATTGGCAGCCCCCAATCAGCCCCCTCCCAATGGCCTAACACCCCTCCTGATCGGCCCCACCACTCCCACTTCCAGGTAGGACGCCTGGCAACGCAGTGGTCCAAAATTTGAAACCTCTTCAACTATGAGCTAGCTAAGGACATTTCTTGAAGTTATGAGAAATTGGCAGATGGGGAAGTTCATCACCTTTTCGTAGAAAGATGTAATTTTTCTGCCTATGGCTGTTACATAATGCAGAAGAATTATGTCACCACCTATTTGTGTGGCTTCCAAAGACAGCAGGCAAGGAAAATGTACTATGTATATATGTATGTAATGTTATTAGTAAAACCACAAGTGCTGGAAACTCGGATTCGTACCTATTATGCCTAAAATTACCATCGAATAGCTCCACGGGGCCTTATACTGTGAGTAAGAGCTGTGTGACTTCAGTCCATTTAATACGACTGCAAAGTGAGGAGCAGTATAGTTGGCTGCCTTTTATATCCCCTGCACACCAGGGCAGGCAACCCCTGGGCCTCCAACAGCAGCACCCTCAGGTGATACATCAGACATAGTTACATAGTGAATACAAAGAGTTTTCATACATAACATCATTCCCCCCACCCCCCCTAAAGTCTTTGATGCGAGTTGATTACAGGTTAAGGTGAACCGGAGCCCTGCGTTCCCTGGTTGACCGTCTGAGGGTCGCTTCTGGCCTGGGTGAATTGGTTGGGCCACTGCTGTCTTGCAGTGCGACTGGTTGGGCTAGACTGTTGGGGATGCGGGGATCATTCTCGTGGTTGGCAGCGAGTTCTATTATCGATTGGGCGTGTGTCGGTGGGTCGCTCAAGATGAGGTCCTCTTCCAGTGGTTCCTGGTTATCTGCGAATTGTAATTTGGTTTGGTCCAAATGTTTTCTGCACATTTGACCATGCAACTTGACAACAAACACTCTATTCCCCTCCTTGGCTAATACAGTGCCGGCAACTCATTTGGGGCCCTGACCGTAATTCAGCACAAACACAGGGTCATTTACAGTGATGTCGCATGACACAGCCGCGCGATCATGGTACGTGTTTTGCTGATAAGCCTGATTTCCACCTGATCACTGAGGTTAGGGTGTACTAAAGGGAGCCTGGTTTTGAACGCTCGTTTCATTAGTAATTCTGCAGGGGGAACCCCGGTAAGTGAGTGGGGTCGTATCCTGTAGCTGAGCAGTACCTGGGACAGGCGGGTTTGTAAGAAGCCTTCCGTGACACATTTCAAGCTCTGCTTTATGGTTTGGGCTGCCTGCTCCGCTTGGTCGTTGGATGCGGGCTTGAACGGGGCAGATCTGACATGCTTGATGCCATTACGGGTCATGAATTCATTGAATTCCGAGCTGGTGAAGCACGGACCATTGTTGCTGACAAGAATGTCGGGTAAGCCATGGGTGGCAAACATGGCCCTGAGGCTTTCAATGGTGGCTGCGGACGTGCTGGATGCCATTATAGCACATTCAATCCATTTGGAGTAGGCGTCCACAGCAACCAGGAACATCTTTCCCAGAAAGGGGCCTGCATAATCCACATGGATCCTGGACCATAGTTTCGAGGGCCAAGTGGAGCCTCCCTGGAAGCATTGCTCAGTTGTGAGCACATGTTACACTGGTGCACGCACGACTCCAGGTCTGAGTCAATGCCGGGTCACCAGATGTGGGACCTGGTAATAGCCTTCATTATAACTATGCCTGGGTGGGTGCTATGTAGGCCACGTATGAAGGTTTCCCTGCCTTTCTTTGGCAAGATAACGCAGTTGCCCCATAAGAGGCAATCTGAATGGATCGACATTTTGTCTTTACGACGGTGAAACGGCTTGAACTCGTCTTGCATGTCTCTAGGGACAGCTGAGCAGCTCCCATTGAGGACGCAACTTTTTACAAGGGATAACAGAGGATCCTGGTTGGTCTAGGTCTTAATTTGGCGGGCCGTTACGGGTGACCCTTCACTATTAGAGGTACCCATGGCCAGTAGTAGGTCTGTGGGCTGCGCCGTTTCCACCCCGGTGGTGGGCAATGGTAGTCGGCTGAGAGCATCGGCGCAGTTTTCAGTGCCTGGCCTGTGGCGGATCACATAGTCGTAGGTAGACAGTGTTAGTGCCCATCTTTGGATTCAAGACAAAGCATTGGTGTTTATGCCTTTGCTTTCCGAAAACAGTGAGATTAGGGGTTTGTGGTCGGTCTCTAACTTGAACCTGAGTCCAAACAAATATTGGTGCATCTTTTTTACACCATAAACACAGGCCAAAGCCTCCTTTTCAACCAGAGGATATAAAAGTTAGCCAGCCACGCTGCTCCTCACTTTGCAGTCGTATTAAATGGACTGAAGTCACACAGCTCTTAATCACAGTACAAGGACTCGTGGAGTTATTCGATGGTAATTGCAGACATAATGGGCCCAAGTTTCCACAAGAAAAAAAACGGGCGCCCCTCCGAGCTGGGCGCCTGTTTTTCGCGCCTAAAACGGTGCCTAAAAAAATCCTCGGTATTCTCCACCGACTTACAAATCCTCTGGCTCTCGGCGCAGCCAGCACGAGCTGTGAGGGGGCGGAGCCAGGTCCTGGCGCTGAAAACAGTGCCGGGACCTCTGCACATGCACGCTACAGTCGGCACGCAAGTGCAGTAGCTCCAGGCGCCGAACTGTGTGGGAGGGGTCCGAAGCACGCAGCCCCTAGCCCTGGCCCAATGGCCTCACTGGGGCTGCGTGAATGAGGCTCCTCCCACGGCCAGCTCCTGCTCCCCGCCCCCGACAAGACCCGACACCCGCTCCCCCCCCCCGCCGACCAGACCAGATCCGTCACCCGCTCCCCCCCCCGACCCGACACCCGCTCCCCCCCCCCGCCCCGACCCGACACCCGCTCTCCCCCCCCACTCCCCGCCCCGACCCGAGACCCAACACCAGCTCCCCCCCCACCCCGCCCCGAGACCCGCTCCCCCCCGCCCCGACCCGACACCCGCTCCCCCCCCCCGCCCCGACCCGAGACCCGCTCCCCCCTGCCCCGGCCCGACACCCGCTCCCCCCCCGCCCCGACCCGCTTCCCCCCCCCCCCGCCCAGACCCGAGACCCGCTTCCCCCCCCCCCCGCCCAGACCCGAGACCCGCTCCCCCCCCCCGCCCCGAGACCCGCTCCCCCCCGCCCCGACCCGACACCCGCTCCCCCCCCCGCCCCGACCCGAGACCCGCTCCCCCCTGCCCCGGCCCGACACCCGCTCCCCCCCCGCCCCGACCCGCTTCCCCCCCCCCCCGCCCAGACCCGAGACCCGCTCCCCCCCCCCGCCCCGAGACCCGACACCCCCCTCCTCTCTCTTCCCCCCTCTCTCTTCCCCCCCCCTCCCTCCCCCCCTCTCTCTCTCTCTCTCCCTCCCCCCCCCTCTCTCTCTCTCCCTCCCCCCCCTCTCCTCTCTCTCTCCCTCCCCCCCCTCTCTCTCTCTCCCTCCCCCCCTTCTCTCTCTCCCTCCCCCCCCGTCTCTCTCCCTCTCTCTCTCTCTCTCCCCCCCTCCCGCTCAGCGGCACGAACAGCTGCAGAATTCTCCCTGGCTGAAGCACTTTCACACAGGTAGGAAGATGGTTTATTTTAATCTTTTCTTGGCTTATAAATGTTTATTCAGGTTGGATTTATTTGTATAATATTTGTAGAAGTATAAATAAGGATTTATTGTCGAATTTAATGAGTTCCCTTCCCCCCCACCTCATTCTGGACGCCTAATTTGTAACCTGCGCCTGATTTTTTAATGTGTAGAACAGGTTTTTTCAGTTCTACAAAAATCTTCACTGGCTCCATTCTACTTTAGTTTGGAGTACGTTTTCACTGTGGAAACTTTCAAATCAGGCGTCAGTGGCCGGACACGCCCCCTTTTGAAGAAAAAATTCTGTTCTAAACTAGAACTGTTCTACCTGACTAGAACTGCAGAAAAAAAAATGTAGAGAATTGCGATTTCTAAAATAGTGCGTTCTCCACCAGTTGCTCCTAAAAATCAGGCGCGAATCATGTGGAAACTTGGGCCCAATAACTGGTGATGAGAATACGGACTTTCACACGATTATGGCTACCTTTGGCACACCAAAAGACTTCGCAGAGGGTGGTGATTGCGATGCTTTCACAGAAAGGCTCGAGCAATATTTCGTGGCAAGCGACCCGACAGGGGAGACGGACACATTGGCGGAGAAGCGCAAGGCTATACTGCTGACCAGTTGTGGGCCCGAGGTCTACCGCCTCGTCAGGGACTTGCTGAAACCCACGAAAGCCAAAGATAAGACATACGATGAGCTGACTGAACTAATTCGCAATACCATACAGATGACTTCCTACCAGAATTGAAGCTCACTGGCAAGTACTGTACATAAAATAACACCGATTGCAGGCAGAACTGTTGAACTAATAAGAACTGTACAGAGCAGAGCCGACATGCCTGCTGCGACTAGGCTGCCAAGGGGTGTAAATGCAAAATCATTAACACAATGCAGGTGTTGCGGGGGTAATCATGGGGCCCGTCAATGTCGATTTAAAGACTATGTGTGCAAAAGCTGCAGAACAAGGGGCCACCTTCAGCGAATGTGCAAACAGACTGCGACTCACACGTGTCAGTGGAGTCGGCAGAAGAGTCCCGATCCAGCGCGGATCACAAAGGACAAGCTAGAGAGGCAACTCAGCCCAAGGGAACAGTGTGTGGGATGCACACCCTCTCCACAAAAAGCCCTCCAATGATGACAAAAGTCAAATTAAATGGCGTTCCTGTATCCATGGAGCTGGACACGGGGGCGAGTCAGTCAATTATGAACCAGAAGGCATTTGAAAGGCTGTGGGGCAACAAAGCACAAAGACCCAAGCTGAGCCCAATTCAGATAAAGCTGTGCACTTACACCACGGAACTGATACCAGTTATTGGCAGTGCAAACGTAAAAGTATCCTATGATGGAGAGGCACACGAGCTGCCACTGTGGGTTGTACCAGGGGATGGGCCAACGCTGCTTGGCAGAAGCTGAATGGGGAAAATTCGGTGGAACTGGGAAGATGTCAAAGTATTATCGACAATGCTTCCTGTGCTCAAGTGCTGAGCAAGTTCCCATCTTTATTTGAACCAGGCATCGGCAACTTCACAGGCGCCAAAGTACAGATCCACTTGGTCCCCGAGGCACGGCCCGTTCATCACAAGGCTCGAGCGGTCCCCTACATGATGAGGGAGAAAGTGGAGATTGAATTGGACAGACTTCAACATGAGGGAATCATATCGCCAGTCGAGTTCAACGAGTGGGCCAGCCCGATTGTTCCGGTACGAAAGAGCGATGGAATGGTCAGAATCTGCGCGACTACAAAGTAACGATCAACCGAGTCTCGTTACAGGACCAGTGCCCACTACCCAAAGCCGATGCCCTTTTCGCGACATTAGCAGGGAGAAAGGCATTTACCAAGCTGGATCTAACCTCCGCTTACATGACCCAGGAGCTGGTTGAATTGTGAAAAAATTAACATGCATTAACATGCACAAAGGACTGTTCGTGTACCACAGGTGCCCATTGGGGATTTGCTTGGCTGCGCCATATTCCAAAGAAACATGGAGAGCCTGTTGAAATCGGTTCCACGCACCATCGTATTTCAGGATGACCATCACTGGCCGCGACACCTCCGAACACCTGCACAACCTGGAAGAAGTTTTAAGTCGACTAAACAGAGTTGGACTCCAGTTAAAACGATCCAACCGTGTCTTCCTGGCGCAAGAGGTAGAATTCCTGGGGAGGAAGATTGCGGCAGACGGCATCAGACCCACGGACTCGAAGACAGAGGCCATCAAGAATGCACCCACACCACGAAATGTAACGGAGCTGCGCTTGTTCTTGGGACTCCTCAACTATTTCGGTAACTTTCTTCCAGGGTTGAGCACCTTGC
This sequence comes from Pristiophorus japonicus, assembly GCF_044704955.1. NCBI lineage: Eukaryota > Metazoa > Chordata > Chondrichthyes > Pristiophoridae > Pristiophorus > Pristiophorus japonicus. Next base: position 184,887,735 of record NC_091977.1, read on the forward strand.
TGGAACCATTGCACAAACTGTTACACAAGGGAGACGACTGGGCTTGGGTTAAAAATCAAGAGGCCGCCTTTGAGAAGGCCAGAAACCTGCTGTGTTCGAATAAGTTGCTGGTATTATATGACCCATGTAAAGGTCTAGTTATAGCATGTGATGCGTTGTCGTACGGTGTCGGGTATGTTTTGCAGCAAGCCAATGCAGTGGGCAAGCTCCAACCGGTTGCATATGCATCCAGAAGCCTATCAAAGGCCGAAAGAGGCTACAGCATGGCTGGCTGCCTTTTATATCCCCTGCACACCAGGGCAGGCAACCCCTGGGCCTCCAATAGCAGTGCCCTCAGGTGGTACATCGTACATAGTTACATAGTGAATACAAAGAGTTTGCATACATGACAGTACTATTAAAAATTTGAATATTTTATCATGGAAAATGAACCCAGGAGTTTCTTGTTCTATCAGTGGTTGAAAAATTGCAACTTCAACAGTACCAAGTGCTAATAATAACAGTACTAAAAGTAGACTAAACTACATAAATACACAACACAATAATTGCATGTTAAGTAATTTCTGTGTTCCAGTCTAAATATATGTGTTTATAATGGAACAAAATGTCAGAAATATCATTTTTATTTGCAATATAAGACATAAGCCACAATCACCGCATTGACATGTTTAACATCTCAGTTCTGGTGCGTGGGAGTGTGTGTATGCGTGTAGATAGAGTACAGCCTGCATGATTGAAGGACTCTCTCAGATTATGTTCATCAATCAAATAGTCTGAATTCTCCACAGGAGTACTTATGCAAGTATGATGTTTCAAACTGATAGTACCTTTGAACTTGTCAAAAAACATTATTTTGCTGAAGGAGCTGAGATAGTTCTGTGTTTAAAAGCAGTGGTGTTTTCCCCTCAAGACGACATTGCCATGCAGCAGTCGCCTGTTTCATAAAGGTGTCTTCAGATAAATCTTTTTTCCATCGCGTATGAAATGATTGGTGTGAGTTTGTCATAGCATGGAATTGTTCATACCTAGGCTTCCATAGTAATCTCAGCTAGGTGGAGGTGAGGTATTGAGGTTGTAAGGGGTTTTCACAGGGTTGTTGTTGTGCCTTGCGTGTCTCTCTCTGGGCTTCTGCCCTCACAGCTTATGCCTGGCCTGTGAGGTACCCTGAGTGCTGCAAGAGCACCCCTGGAGAGACTGTGTCCACAGCTTATGAAGGGGGTTTTGAGACTCGTGCGTCCCCACAGCTTATGCCTAGCCTGTGAGGCACCTGTGAGTGTCAAACACTCCTAACCCCTTCTTCCCTAGCCTGTGACACACAGTTGAGCGTTTTCGAGGCGCTCCTAGCTTCCCTTACACGGTTCTGACATAGACTCACGATCAGGAGATGTAATACAATAGAACTGAGACAAGGTGATTCCAAGAGGAACTTTAGGCTTCCAATTTATTTGGCAAGGTGTAACTCAACAAACAGCAATACACCAACAAAACAATCCCCCTAAATCCCACTAAACGGACACAACGAAAATCTTTACACCAGTTTAGCAGTACAATGCCCAACCTCCCACCTTTCCTGGCCTAACTGAGTTGGGAGTTCTGGGGACCAGAGGTTATACTCACTACTGTGCCTTCCGCAGTCTGGTGGTTTGTTTCTTCTATCTTTGGTGTCTTCGGACGCTGGTTTTCCTTCAGTGTCGAGAGGCCTGTGGTTGTGGTTGTTGAATCACCAGGGCAGGGAAAATCATCACTCCTCTCTCTCACTACGTCAGAAACCCCTTTTTTATAGCCAGATTATCCAGTCCGCCTCTCCTGCTGAAGTCGATTCTTCTCATTGGTGGACTTTTGATTTTGAAAAATGCAACAGTTTGAGGTTTTTAGGTTTTTTCCCCCACTGATCTTAACCTACTCAAGGTTTGAGTGGGTGTTGATTGCATTGGCCTCCTGTAGCCATTGTGCTAGTCTGGCCTGAGCCAGATATTTCTATGCCTGATGAAAAAGGTGTTGGAATATGTATGTGGCATTGTTTAAGTGCTTAATGTTTTCAAGGGGCAAGTTTCGAGGGTATACAGTTCCCAGACAATTTGATTAGTTCCAATGTCCAAACTGGCCCTTTTGATATTGACTCCACCCCTTTTCTTGCAGACCTTTAAAAAAATCCCAAATTCGATTAAAGTTCGTAGTTTCTTCCATGTGCACTTTAGGATTTCAAACTTTCTGGTAGATAGTTCCAAATTAAATTCCCTTTCCTATGAGTCCAAACACTGGGGGGGGGGGGGTCTCCATTTGTGTCCCAAAGTTTTCCTTCCATCGGTTTCAATTCACAGCACAGACTGATCCCACAGCCCTTTTCCTTCTGGGTAAAATGAGGGGGTTTTCGTCCTCCCCTACATAATCCCCCATCTGACACAGTCAGACACCACTCGAGTGTGTCAAAGTTCAGGGTGGTGAGAAAACCCTAGGTCTCCCAAATTGCCCAACTTTCCCCAGTTTAACTCTAAACTGATCCCGTCGATATATATCGTAATTCCTTTTAACGCGGTACTGAACACAGAAATCCAACAGGTTACAATACACGACAGCAACATACATATATGTACTTAAGGTTACAGCAGTAATTGTACATTGAGTCTCATTTCAGTCTCAAACGTAAAACAAAGAAACCTGCCCTGCAAACTCCCCAGGAGCCATGTATGAAAACGCAGTCATCCCTGAGAATAACAAAACCGCCTAAGTGTCGCGGTCAAGCTTTGTTTACACACCTTGAGTGTTTAGCAACGGCTCTCCTGGCTGTGTAGTAGCCTGAGGAACTGCGTTCTTTTTCTTTTTCTCCTGAGCTTACAGCTTGTAACTAGCCGATAAGCTACAATCATGAGTTGGCCGATTACTAAGGCATGCGATCCCACCCGGATCCATGCAGGTATGTCTGCCCGTATTCCCAAATCCCACCATGCTGGGGGTTTAATCTGGGCAATCTCCCCTGCTAGAATTTCAGTTTTCTGCTCCATGGTGTAAAAATGTTTTTGAGACAAATCCACTGCCTGGAGGAGGGCTGTAAGTTTCTCAGGTAGTGGGGCAATGGGATAGCCAAACTGGGCGACATATTGTTGTAGATGGCTGAGGTTGTTTTGTACCGTGAGGTGAATCGTGGAAGGTTCAGGGATGGGTGTGATTCTGGTGTGTGCCACTTGAACCTCTGCCCTGGGTTTAAAGCAAAAGCTGCTGTACGGAATTGGACACCACCTTCCCGGTCCGTGTTCATACCGTTGGGCACTTGTGGTGACACAATATGTCCCACCGCCTACATACGCTACCTGTGGAGGCATGTGGTTAGGGGCCATTACCTCCATTGTGCAATTGATAGGCTCTGCCCCAGCAGTGCTGAACCCGCATTGTGGCCTTGCAAAAGCGTTCAAGTGCTGGGGGCACAGGATTACCTGTGCTCCCCTGCTCCGACAACCCGAGAGGTCTGTACCTGTCACAGTGTGCTCCCACATTGTGACATAAGGTGGGACCTCTTGGAATCGAACATGCACACCCATGATGGTATGATTTGACTTTCCACAGTCCACCGGTACCGGGTAGGCTTCCGATGCTACACGAAGTTGGCAAGGACTCAAAACATTATCGTAAGGGTGCAGTGCTGCTAAGTGCTGGTTGCTGATCCAGGAGGGGACCTGTCCCTGTCTCAGATCCTCGAGGTTACTCCGTCCCTCTCCCAGCAACCAGGCCCCATAGAGCACGCACACCTCATTTTGGGCGGCTTGATCGGAGGCGTTTCTATCCTCCCGAATCAAGGCCCTGGCCTGCGCCTCCAATTGAGAGATAATCTCCTTTAAGTGAACTGTCATTGCCACCTCTTCGTGGAGCGCGGATCCCACTGCGGTATTCTCGTCCCCCAGGACTTTGCGCAGCTGATTCTTTAACCCATTTATCTGGAGGGCCAGCTGCATGTTATCCAAACTGTTTATGGCGGACGCCCCGGTGTTAAACCCCGTAAGAATGTCATTTAAAGTGCCACGCTTCTGCCTGCCCGGTTCGGCCCTATCCCACTGTTTATACAAGTCTGTCACTTTGACATCCCCGAAGTCCAGTTCATAGAACTTCCGGAACATCTCCCGCAGCAGAGCCTGGTCTAACAGCTCGGTTTCCCGGGGACACCACGTAGGTAGGCGGACTTCTGTCAGATTTAGCACCACTGATGCCACTGCGTAGTGTACCCCCTGATAAAATAGTTTCTCGGTAGGGACCAACACTAAACCATTCCCCGGCCCCCTGGTTGTTGTCGGGCACTCGTGTGGGACGGTGGGCTTGGCCGTGGGTGGGGGCTTCCTTTCCCGAACTGCAAGTTCAGTGGCATTTACTGGTACCCGGGGATTAGGGATCACACACGCCTCCCCGCTGCGATCCCATACCACCCCATCCCCGACATCCTGCCACCACCTATAAAAAGCAATGGAGACCCCCTCTGAACACACGCGAGTGGATCCCCACATACACAAATAAATTCCTTGGTCGTACGCCCACCATTTCTCCCAGCACACCGTTACCCCGCCGGATGACCCCATGATGGTTCGGTAGGTATCATTATCCAGACGTTCCCAGTCCGAGTGTCGGTCTCTCATTTCCCTCTTGAGCTTTCTGAGCCACCACCACCGTCCCAGAGGTATGTCCCCTTGGCAAGTTAGGCATACCTTCCTGCCTTCTGTCACTCTCACTCTGGAAGTGGCCACAGTGATCTCCGGGCAGGGGATGGAGGCCTCTCCGTAGGTAAAGTCCTTATGGTTGGAGTACTTGGTGGAGTTCAATCCCAACCACCCAGGCCATTTCCCCTCGTGGGAGTAAGTGACCCGGCCATCCGCCACCGGAGTCCCTTCTCCTGTGGTCACTGTCGGCGCTCTGCCCCCGGAGCATCCGAAAACCAGGGAGTCCTCGGTGTCCCCTCGGTGCCCGGTGCAGATCCTTAGCGATACCAGCATCACTAATGTCCAGTCGGGAGGTGTTGACATCTGAAAGGCAAGAAGAACATGGCCTTGCCTTGAGAGACCTCTCCAGGCTCGGCCCACTTAACATGTTCCAAACACAAAAATGCTGTACCCAACCGTCACTGACTTACCTAAACACATATACTCACAACACAAAGTAACAAAACAGGAAGGGAAAATATACACACCGCCACCCGTCCCCGGGTGGCCAGGCTATATCCTGTCACTGTACAGGCGTCGTCGACCACTTGGCTGACCGTACCCTGGGGACCAGGATGTCCTCCGCTGAGGGGCTCGTATGGTCCCCCTTAATGAGTCTTGTGTTGCCCTCCAAGGCCGTCCCGAGCCCCGGATAATCGGTGGGAGACCCTTGCTAGTGCAACAGAGCACCCTCCCTGTTGTCTTTCGCCGTATCAGTCTGGGGCGGAAGGCTAAGTTAACAGGGGACCACGGCGCCCTGGGCTGTGGCACTCTGTTACTCCTCCTTACTGTCGGTGCAGAGTCCCACGTTATGGGCTGCAGTGCCATCTCCTCCACCTCTTGGGCTAGCCCCAGCTGATCCACCATGGGAGGTTCAGCTTCCCCTTGAACCTTGCTAATGGTAGAGCCTTTCTCCCTACTTCTGTTAGTGGGCTGGGAACCTCTACCCAGTGGTGGGATAGCCTTACAGGAGCAGTGAACCAGCCCCGGCTGTAGAGCTTCAGGGCCCGCTGCCTCCTCCGGAGCCTCCAAATCCACCGGGGCCTGTTCTTCCCCCAGTGCCTGATTCCCTTCCCTTGCTCGTCCCCTCTGTTTTTTACCTCTTTTGGGGTCAAACAATTTACACTGATTAATGTGATACCACTTCACCCGGCAAGGCAGTCGAACCGCATAGACCATAGGGCTAGCCTTGTCGACTATGCTGTATGGTCCCATATATAATGCTTCAAAATCCCCGACCCGAGCATAGTTCCTCACCATGACCTGGTCCCCTATCTCCCATTCGTGGTGTTTGCTGGGTTCTAGCAGCAATCGGTTACTCTGATGCTGTCTGCCCATGTTACTAGCAGCCTGCCAGTGAATCTGTTTCAGGTGTTCAAACAGGTTCCTGACAAACCGGTCCCGGTTCACCTCTCGGAGCTGCCCTTCGGTGAGAACCGGCGCCAACACATGCACTGGGGTTCTCATGATCCGGCCCGTCATCAGCTCATGGGGTGAGTACCCTGTGCTCATTGACTGACTGGCCCGGATTCCCATGAGGACCAACGGTAAGACCTCCACCCACTTGTTCGGTGAGTCTCCCGTCTCCTTGCGCAGCCTTTCCTTTAGGGTCCGGTTTAGGCGTTCTACGGGGCCTGAGGACTGAGGGTTGTAGGCGACATGCCATTTGGCTCTTATCCCCAGCACCTTTAGGGTGGCCTGCATCACCTGGCCGGTGAAGTGGCTTCCTCGGTCGGACTCCACTATTTGAGGTAGACCCCACCGAGAGAACACCTCCCTCACCAGGATTTTTGCAGTCCCCACCGCGGTAGCTGTTCGGCAAGGGAAGGCTTCCACCCACTTGGAAAACACATCCACCAGGACAAGGCAGTATTTATAACCTCCCTGGGCGGCCGGTAGGGGTCCGATGTAGTCGATCTGGATCGACTGCCATGGTCCCTCTACCCGCCTGACGTGTCCCATAGATGCCTTCCTTTTCTGAGGGTCTGGATTGTTTGCAGCGCAAACCAGACAGCCCGCACAGAAGTTGCGGACGTCTTCCCGGAGGTCTGGCCACCACCCTGCCTTTTCTACCCGTTGCCAGGTAGATTCTGGCCCAGGGTGTCCCGCACCTGGACCCTCATGGGCCAGCTGAAGGAATTCCCTCCGGTGTTGTGGCGGCACTACCCATTTGTCCCCTTTAAACAACATGCCTTCCCGCACAGCAATATCTACAGCACTGTATGGGCCCTTTGCCTTTTCCCCCCTTTTGATAGCAGCCAAGGCAGCCTTCAGGACCGGATCCTGCATCTGGACTACTTTAAGGTCCTGGGCCGCAGCCGCCCCTACGCTCCCTTGTGTCCCTGGCTTGCTTCTTGCTGCTGCTATCCTGCCTGCCTCATATGGGTCCCATGGGCGACCTGTGCGAGCACCTTCCTTTGCCAGCAGGTCTGCCTGCTGGTTACCTTCCCCCCGTGGCTCAGTTTTGGAGTGGGCCTTTACCTTATGGATATATACATCCCCGGTTTCTCCCACTGCAGCCACGATCTTTTCTAGCAGGGGTTTGGTCACAAGGGGCTTCCCATCTGCAGAGGTGTACCCCCGGCGTGACCAAATCGCCAGATACTCTGTACATGAATTGCAAGTGAACATGCTGTCCGAGCAAATCGTGTATGGGGTAGGGAATTCCTCGGGGTGTGTGACCACATACATCACCGCCGAGAGTTCCGCCTGCTGGGCGCTCAGGGTGCATGGGAGTTTAAGAGGCAAGGCAATTCCTGCCTTGGGATCCCAAACTCCGCAGCCCGTGAGTCTTGTACCCGCGGACACTGAACTGGAGTCATCAACATAGATCTCGCGGCCTGTGGGGTGTATCCCTGCCCGAAATCCAAAGTTAATGTCCCATACTCTCTCCACAGAGCATCGATGCGGCTGCCCTGGATAGATTAAATTTGCTGCGAGCCTGGGCTCGCAGAGGCCCTTGACCTTTAAAGTCATTTGGGAGAGGAGGAGGGTCCAGCGAGTGATTCTAGCACTGCTCACTGTCCCCTCCTTAATCCTCCCGTCCAACAGCATCTGCGTCGGGGTATGATGGGTGAGGAGTGTAATGGGGGATATTCTGGTAAAGATCTGAGCTCTCTTTACTGCCCAGTGGGTGGCAAGCAAGTGCCTCTCACAATTGGAGTATCCCTTTTCTACCTCCGTGAGGACCCTGGAGGAGTACACCACTGGTCTCAGCTGACCGTTTCGCCCCTGGAGCAACACTGCACTTAAGCTGTCACCACTGGCTGCCACCTCCAGGAAGAATTCCTCCCCCCCATCAATTGCCCCGAGGGCTGGTGCTACTGCAGGTCTCTCTTAAGACGGACAAATGCTGCCTCACAGCCCTCGTCCCATTCCCACTCGACCCCCTTATGTAGGAGTCTGAGCAGAGGGGCGGCAGTGGCTGCATAGTCCTCGATGAAGTCCCTACAGTAGCCGGTGATTCCCAGGAAAGACCTTACCCCCGACACATCCCTAGGGACAGGGAGTTCCTGCACTGCCTTTCTTCTAGCCTCATCAATGGCCCTTTCTCCTGCCCTTATCGTCAGGCCCAGGAATTTTACCTCTCCTAGACCTATCTGGGCTTTCTTGGGGTTAACTTTAAAACCCCCTTCCTTCAGTAAGACCAGCAGTTCGGCCAGCAGTGGACCGTGTTCCTCACTGCTGTCCGTGAACAACAACAGGTCGTCCACATACTGGACCAGCTGGTGTGATTGGCTGAAGCCTTTTAAGCAGTTCGCCATGCATTGGTGAAAGATGCTGGGACTATTATGAAAGCCCTGTGGGAGGCAACTCCATGTATACTGCTGTTCCCGGAAGGTGAAGGCAAACTTGTACTGGTCTTCCCTCCGTACAGGGATAGACCAGAACCCGTTGGATATGTCCAACACTGTGAACGTGGTTGCGGATGCAGGGATTTCCCCGATCAGATCCGCAACCGCCGCTACTGTGGGGGCATAAGCTGGGATGTTTTTATTGAGCACCCTATGAATTATCTGGTTTCCTAACCGGCCAAAGCGGGGAGTTGACATGGGTGGCTATGGGTCTCAAAACACCCTGCTCGACAAGCGAGCTTAAAGCTGTCTCCAAGTCTGCTTCTGCCTCTCGGGGAAAGCCATATTGCTTTTGCGGGCGCAACATGGGATCCCCATCTATTCGAACCTCCACTCCTGTGACTCTCCCACAGTCGTGTTTATGGGTGGCAAATGCTGCAAAATTTGCTTGCACATAGGCCCGGTACTCGGCCGGGGTGTTACAGACCAGAACCTCCAGGTCGTAACCCCCTTTTGGCTTCATTGTACACAGAGTCCCTTTTCCCTGTTTCTTATCAATAACCATGACTTCTCCCTCTGCTCCCGTGCCCACTGTGCCCCATAGACAGTGATTCCTCAAGTCTACTAGGATCTGGCGAGCGATGATAAAATCAGCCCCCAAAATCCCTTTTCCCACCTGCTCCCAGTTCATCAGGACGCACTTCCATTGTGTTTGGAGTGCTCCTAAACGAACTGCAAGCGGGACTGAGAAAAACCCAGCCTTCTCATTACCTGTGAACCCAACTAGTTGATACGGCACCCCGTTTGATAGAGGTGAGGTTGCGGGGTCCTCCGAATGGACTATCGTGCTGGAAGCACCAGTGTCCAAAAGGTAGGTACCCAATACACCCTCAACCTCCATCTTGACCCAGGGTCGTCCCCAGGGGTCATATTCTAGTGGGCACAGGTATGCAGGCTGGGTCTGGGCTAGTCACGGCCTCTGTACTGGCAGGATTGCTGGTGCTTCCCTGCCTGTTGCCATGGCTACCTTCCCAGTCCCCTCCAGCGCTGTCCTCACTGCAGCTACTATCTGGTCAAGGGATAGTGAGGAGCTCACTCCACTTCCCCCACTCTGGGCGGCTCCTGAAGGACTTCTCCCCCCATATCTCTTTACTGGGCTCCTGCAATCCCTTTTAAAATGCCCAGCTTTCCCGCACCCGTAGCACACACCCTCCTTATCAATCGAGCGGCCACCCTCCTGGTGCCATTCCCTTTTGGGAATCGAGTTGGGCTTTACTTCATTTACCCGACCTTTGGAGGTTTTCTCCTCCTCCCCTCCACTATTCCGTTGGACCAGTGCCAGTTGCCTGACCACTGCTTCCTCGGTGAGGTTGGGGTCCCGGGAATCGAACCACAGTTCTGCCCTGGCCTTGAGCCGGGGCAAGCAGTTTGCCACCAGCATCCTCAGCCAGCGGCCAGTCTGTACCGCGGAAAGATTCGCCCGGTCGAGGAGCTCCCCACAGGCTGCGTGGTATACCACCCACAGCCTGTCCGCAAACGCCTGCGGGGTTTCCCCTGCGAGCTGCCTTGTCCTTTCGACCCGTTCGAAAGGACTGCCGTCATCGAAGCCCATAGCCTCAAGGACGGCCCTCTGGACCTCAGTAAATGTACGCTGTCCCCTCCGGCATTCTGCCGGTAGGGCCTGGTACAATTTGCTGTCCAGAGAGAAGAGCAGCAGCTTGGCTGTCTCTTCCTCGTCGCACCCATTAATTTCCCCTGCCTGCATCACCTCCATGAAGTGGATAGACGGGTCCCCGCTGCGAGTGAGTTTGGCCAAATGGGCCACCATGGCCCTGAGTGATTGAACTCCATGGGGAATAATAAAGTCGCTCTCCAGCGCTCCCCGACCTTGGCCACCTGCCTGTGGAGGACCGTACTTGCGCTGCCTGACCGGGCACATCCGCCCTGGTTCAGGATCTTTCTGCGCTGGTCCCTCTACCTCCGGTTGTCCCACCATACCCGGTGCAGCAGACAGTGCCTGGTCGCCTGATCCAGCCTTTAACTGACCCTCGGCTGGAGCCTCACATCCCTGCTGCTGAGCAGGACACATTGGTCCTGCCCCCAGCCCTGGGAATGCTACTACCTGCGTGCCCCGCTCCTCCTGGTACCGCACCAGACAAACCACCGGTGCCTCAGGAGGTGGTCGGGCGTCTCTTGCCTTTGGATTCTCCTCTACCCCCCAATACTCTCCTTTGTCCCCTGTGGACCCTCCAGGTCCTATCAGGGCGACCATCCCCTTTACCTGGGATAGAGCGTGGGTGAGAGTTTTAATCCTCTCCTGGCAGGGACCGTGATCTGCGAACTCACTGCTACTGGCCACTTTATAGGCTGCCTGTACGTCTTTTAATTTATTCTCCAGTTCCCAAATTTTCTGGGTGTGCCGAGAATTCTGTTCCCGGAGGGACCCCTCACTACCCTTGGCCTCAGTGACCTGACACTGAAGATAGTCCCGGCTATTTCGGAAGGTCTCCTCCAACTGCCGGTTCATTTGCTGCTCTCCAGCTAATTCGGCCAGCAGGTTGTCCCCAACCACAGCCCGGATAGCAGAGAGCTCCTCTGATTTCTGAAGACTCTGTTCCAAGTCCTTCACCCGCTGATCGAGCTTTCGGACTTGGCGGGTGAAGCAGATAAGCTAGATGGCCTTTTCCACCCTGTGGTTGTGGTCCTTCCCTGCTGTCCACTGGGCAGCAGCATCCACTGGGCGCTCTGCCCGAGTGAGGGCTTGTACCCAAGGTTTGGTGAGGTTCACCTTGCCAAAAATGTATGATGAAATTCTCTCCTCCGTTTTAGTTTCCTCTCTTATCACCTCATCTGTTATATTAACATCTCCTGTTTGCTTATGTCCCATCTGGGTCGCCATGTTCTGTAAGGGGTTTTCACAGGGTTGTTGTTGTGCCTTGCGTGTCTCTCTCTGGGCTTCTGCCCTCACAGCTTATGCCTGGCCTGTGAGGTACCCTGAGTGCTGCAAGAGCACCCCTGGAGAGACTGTGTCCACAGCTTATGAAGGGGGTTTTGAGACTCGTGTGTCCCCACAGCTTATGCCTAGCCTGTGAGGCACCTGTGAGTGTCAAACACTCCTAACCCCTTCTTCCCTAGCCTGTGACACACAGTTGAGCGTTTTCGAGGCGCTCCTAGCTTCCCTTACACGGTTCTGACATAAGACTCACGATCAGGAGATGTAATACAATAGAACTGAGACAAGGTGATTCCAAGAGGAACTTTAGGCTTCCAATTTATTTGGCAAGGTGTAACTCAACAAACAGCAATACACCAACAAAACAATCCCCCTAAATCCCACTAAACGGACACAACGAAAATCTTTACACCAGTTTAGCAGTACAATGCCCAACCTCCCACCTTTCCTGGCCTAACTGAGTTGGGAGTTCTGGGGACCAGAGGTTATACTCACTACTGTGCCTTCCGCAGTCTGGTGGTTTGTTTCTTCTATCTTTGGTGTCTTCGGACGCTGGTTTTCCTTCAGTGTCGAGAGGCCTGTGGTTGTGGTTGTTGAATCACCAGGACAGGGAAAATCATCACTCCTCTCTCTCACTACGTCAGAAACCCCTTTTTTATAGCCAGATTATCCAGTCCGCCTCTCCTGCTGAAGTCGATTCTTCTCATTGGTGGACTTTTGATTTTGAAAAATGCAACAGTTTGAGGTTTTTAGGTTTTTTTCCCCACTGATCTTAACCTACTCAAGGTTTGAGTGGGTGTTGATTGCATTGGCCTCCTGTAGCCATTGTGCTAGTCTGGCCTGAGCCAGATATTTCTATGCCTGATGAAAAAGGTGTTGGAATATGTATGTGGCATTGTTTAAATGCTTAATGTTTTCAAGGGGCAAGTTTCGAGGGTATACAGTTCCCAGACAATTTGATTAGTTCCAATGTCCAAACTGGCCCTTTTGATATTGACTCCACCCCTTTTCTTGCAGACCTTTAAAAAAATCCCAAATTCGATTAAAGTTCGTAGTTTCTTCCATGTGCACTTTAGGATTTCAAACTTTCTGGTAGATAGTTCCAAATTAAATTCCCTTTCCTATGAGTCCAAACACTGGGGGGGGGGGGGTCTCCATTTGTGTCCCAAAGTTTTCCTTCCATCGGTTTCAATTCACAGCACAGACTGATCCCACACCCCTTTTCCTTCTGGGTAAAATGAGGGGGTTTTCGTCCTCCCCTACATAATATAGGGAGAGAAAGAAAACTCCCCCGTCTCCTAGCAGCTACTCTGTGATTGGCACTAATCGGGAGATCGATCAATCTGTCCAGCCCTCCAAACAACAAAAACAACTTGCATTTATATAGTGCCTTTAACGTAGTAAAACATCCCAAATTGTTAAACAAAATTTGACACAGAGCAATATAAGGAGATGTTAGGACAGGTGGCTAAAAGCTTGGTCAAAGAGATAGGTTTTAAGGAGAGTCTTAAAGGAGGAAAGAGAGGCGGAGAGATTTAGGGAGGGAATTCCAGAGCTTAGGGTTCAGGCAGCTGAGGGCATAGCCGTGAATGGTGGAGTGATTAAAATCGGGAATGCGCAGAATTGGAGAACTAGAGAGGAGTAGCAGAATACAGGAGGTATATTTGGGGAGGTTCGGGGAAAAAACAGCTCCAAACAAAATAATTAAATATAGTACTTTACTTCGGTAGCAACCATTTGCAACATAAATTATGGACAATAAGGTAGTTTATCTCATCTGTGTATGCAAATTTGGTCTAATTAAAATGCTACGGTAACACGCTTTCCTATTTAGCATAACAGAAATCAACCCTGGAGGTTTAATAAAGATATATAGAGCACAACAACCTGCTTCAAATTACCATAATGTGCCCATGCAAATTAGATTTAATCACATAATTTATTGGATGCATTATTCTTTTGAGTTCCAAGTCCCGTATAGATTGCAGCCAAGGGTTTTGAATTATTGTTAAAAGTTTGGACAACTTTACGCCAACAGCACTTCTTTCCAACTCTTGTGTTGATTTAAAATCTAACACCGAATAACTATTCTGACTAAAAACTAGTGAACAGCTGGAAAGGAAGTCCTCAACAAGATATTGTAAAACCATGTCTTCCTTTAAGTGTTGTAAAGCTACGCTCCTTTTAATTGGACAACTAATGCAGTCTGTTGAAAGCATTTCTTTTCAAACCAGATAATTTTTGAAGGCTTGGATGTTGAAGTAGAGAACAGTGAATTGATTACTATTTAGTGGTACTGACATGTCTTCACAATTGTATTCATTTGAATAACGATTCCAATATATTGTTATTCTCCAAATCCTCTTGTGTTCAGTGACCCTTTGCAGCTTGCAAATAACATCTAACTGAGCAGCTCGATTGCATGCCTCTTGTCAGCGCACAATGGTTTTCACATTGTATTAATGAACGGCGAGCAGAATAATTGTAGTAAGATTGTGCCAAACTAACGAGGTCATTGTTTTATTATCAATATGAGACGCTCTTCACAGCACCCAGCTTCTCACTAGTCACAATCTAACTCTGATGGGTAGACTTGACGATGCGATAGTGTAATACAGGTCAACAGCCCATATTACAACTCTCTCAATTTTGATTTTTATTGACTTCAATGGAAATAAAAATTGGGAGAGATATAAAACGGGCTGCCAATTCACTATTGCCCATTTTACACTATCTCACAAAGTCAATATTATTCCGATCAGGTGCTTGCCTGATATCCAATACAAGCTTTACTACCTCTCGATGGCTTAAATGTAAATCTAGAACTAATCAGAACAATACTGAGCGAACCACTGCAACATACTGTAAAGTCAATTTCTCTGCCTTATGCTATTTTCCAGTTTGAAGGTCATTTCAATTTCTGGAAATTGGAAAAACAATAGGGGGGAGAAATTAGTCTTCTTTGTGCCTCGCGTTAGTGCCCTGGGGTGGGGGGGGGGGGGAGGCGGCGACAATGGGGTGCTAACGGCTTACCGACACGACGTGCGAAATTACCGACACCCGCAAACTTGCATGGAGGGTGAGTGTTGGCACTACACCTTACCACCTCAATCCCCTGAGCCCTGGAAATCGTGACGTCATCCGATGCGCAGTGCCCCGTTATCATCCCGGATCTTAAATTCGCTTCTGCCCCCTGCAGCATCTCCGGGCGTCAACAACAGCAGCTGCAGGAGGAGTTGTGACCTTGGCCGGCCGCTTGGGGAGTGGTACTTAAAGGCAGTGGTGGTCAGGTAGGCTAAAATTTTATTCTCACCCTGTTCTGCTGTTTGTTCAATTTTTTCCTTAGATTGCTTGGGGCTGCTCTTCGTGGATCGCAGGTGCCGTCGCCGACCATTCCTAGCCTTAGCTGGAAATCATCTCAACATTGGCCCTTACCTTTAAGGGGGGGGGAAAGAGCCTGTGAATCTAGCAGTGCTGCACTGGACATTGTGCAGTGCTCTGCCGCGTCTGCCCCTCTTGCTCCATTTAGCCCATTCTTGGGTGTCAGGCCACTGGCCCGGCCAAAACCCTCCCTGGTGGCCCAGTGGGCAAAGTTAAAAAAATGATAGAATCTCTTCCCTTTAACACAGGGGAGAGGACGTGGTGACGTACACGCGCTGTGATGTCACCACGACTCCACTGCTGATTGACAGAGGTGGAGGCCCAGACCGACCCATTTTCAGCCAGTCAGCCTGGCTATGAATCTAAGGCCCGCACCTTTATGATCCATTTCCTGTAGGATTTTGAAAAAACTTCAAAGTCCAGAAAATGGATCTACTCAACGCACCAAGAGTTCCAGCGGTAAGTACCAATTAAAAACTCATAGGCGCGCCAGCTTTCTGGTGCACCTGAATTTTGACCCCACATGATTCTATGAAATGTAGCAGCATGAAGGAAGTAAGAAAATTATCCCTGGAGCAAAAGGGAATAACTCCCAACCAGAGCGTTGAAACCTATCAAGTCTTGGTCATACAATCATAGAACCATAGCCCTGCATTTGCTTCCTTTTCCATTATTTATCCAATTCCCTTTTGAAAGTTACTGTTGAATCTGCTTCCACCACCCTTTCGGGTGGTGGACTCCAGACCATAACAACATGCTGCACGAATAAAAATCTCCTCCAATCGCTTCATAATTTTGAACACCTCTATCAAGTATCCCCTTAACCTTCTCTTCTCTAAGGAGAACAACCCCAGCTTCTCCAGTCTCTCCACATAGCTGAAGTCCCTCAACCCTGGTATCATTCTAGTAAATCTCTGCACCCTTGCCAAGGCCTTCACATCCTTCCTAAAGTGTAGTGGCATGAATTGAACACAATAATTCAGCTGAGGCCTAGCCAGTGATTTATAAGGGTTTAGCACAACTTCCTTGCTTTGTACTCTATTCTTCTTTTTATAAAGCCCAAGATCCCGTATAATTTTTTATCTGCCTTATCAACTTGTCCTGCCACCTTCAAATATTTGTGTATGTGAACCCCAAGGTCCCTCTGTTCCTGCAGCCCCTTTAAATTTGTATCATTTAGTATATATGGCCTCTTTTCATTCTTCCTTCCAAAATGCATCACTTTAAGGAGGCTACACTGAACATCTTTGCCTATGAGTGCATTGAGAAGGTCAGGAGATGAAGAACCCACAGGCCTTACCCCTGCTGAGAGGTTGTATCAACCTGGTCTTATCCTCCTTCTCATTCACTGATGCACAGGCATACACTCAACCATAACACATTAATTACCAGCTTGACTCAACGTTAGTACTCTCACCACTGAGTCAGAAGGTTGTGTATTCAAGCCCCACTCTGGGACTTGAACACATCATCTAGACTGACATTCTGGGACATTTGTAGAACAGGACCGCTTTCCCAGTTCATGCTTCATTGAGGCATTGCAAATGGAGTTGATCAATGGGCAATCATCAGCAGACTTCTGATCCTATGATGGAGGGAATATCATTGATGAGGCAGCTAAAGATAACTGGGCCCAGGACACTGCCCTGAGGATCTTCTGCACCAATGTTCTAGGGCTGAGATGATTGGCCATTTGATCCATTGAGCTAGTTCCTTCCACAAAGCATGCACAATCTTCTCGAAATGGACTCTGTCAACCCATAGAATAAGCCAAGGAAAGAAACTTTAATGTTTATCCAAAAGTAAACCATTCAAAACTCCTGAAGGTCGAGCTGAAGTTAGGTCCTACATTATACCTCCATCTTGGATAGTGAGCGAGTGAGAGCAGAGAGAGCAAGCCTGAGTGGAAACAGTGCGATAGGCAAAGTCAAAGTCTAAGTCTGTGCATTAGATGATTGCAGAAAACTGAGAAAGAAATTCAAAAGTGACGTCACGGCCGCAGAGGGAGAAGATTGGTGGGTAACAGGTAAGGATTAATTTTTTAGTTTCGGTACCTTAGCGCCTCTCATTAGCGACAGCAGATGATACTAATGTTGTGCTAGAGCATTATGGCCGTGACGAGGCGAATCCAATACCGCACGGCAAATCCTGCCACTCCTCGGCATCCCCACCCCCCACAGCACTGCTGCTAACAGTTATTGCTGGGAGTCTCAACGCCAAGTGCATCATGACATCAGTGAGCATGCACTGCTCACTGAGCGCCCGACCTTCAAAATTGCTTGTCGCACTTACCTTAGCATCTGGATAAATCTGGCACCAAGCTTGTGGTCTCCAGGGCAGTAGTGATTGTACCACCAGCGCTACCTCTGAAAGATCCTGCAAATCCCCTGGGAGGACAGACGAACAACGTTAGCGTCCTCGCTCAGGCCAACATCCCCAGCATCGAAGCAATGACCACATTTGACCAGCTCCGTTGGGTGGGCCACATCGTCTGCATGCCCGACACAAGACTCCCAAAGCAAGCGCTCTACTTGGAACTCCTACATGGCAAGTGAACCCCAGGTGGGCAGAGGAAACGTTTCAAGGACACCCTCAAAGCCTCCTTGATAAAATGCAACATCCCCACCGACACCTGGGAATCCCTGGCCCAAGGCCGCTCCAAGTGGAGGACGAGCATCCGGGAGGGCGCTGAGCATCTCGAGTCTCATCGCCAAGAGCATGCAGAAATCAAACGCAGACAGCGGAAGGAGCGTGTGGCAAACCAGACTCCCCACCCATCCTTTCCTTCAACAATGGTCTGCCCCATCTGTTACAGAGACTGTAATTCCTGTATTGGACTGTACAGTCATCTGAGAACTCATTTTAGAGTGGAAGCAAGTCTTCCTCGATTTTGGAAAAATAGTAACATAGAAAATAGGTGCAGGAGTAGGCCATTCGGCCCTTCGAGTCTGCACCGCCATTCAATAAGTTCATGGCTGAACATGCAACTTCATTACCCCATTCCTGCTTTCTCGCCATACCCCTTGATTCCCCCTAGTAGTAAGGACCACATCTAACTCCTTTTTGAATATATTTAGTGAATTGGCCTCAACAACTTTCTGTGGTAGAGAATTCCACAGGTTCACCACTCTCTGGGTGAAGAAGTTTCTCCTCATCTCGGTCCTAAATGGCTTACCACATATCCTTAGACTGTGACCCCTGGTTCTGGACTTCCCCAACATTGGGAACATTCTTCCTGCATCTAACCTGTCTAAACCCATCAGAATTTTAAACGTTTCTATGAGATCCCCTCTCATTCTTCTGAACTCCTGTGAATACAAGCCCAGTTGATCCAGTCTTTCTTGATATGTCAGTCCCGCCATCCCGGGAATCAGTCTGGTGAACCTTCGCTGCACTCCCTCAATAGCAAGAATGTCCTTCCTCAAGTTAGGAGACCAAAACTGTACACAATACTCCACGTGTGACCTCACCAAGGCCCTGTACAACTGTAGCAATACCTCCCTGCCCCTGTACTCAAATCCCCTCGCTATGAAGGCCAACATGCCATTTGCTTTCTTAACCGCCTGCTGTATCTGCATGCCAACCTTCAATGACTGATGTACCATGACACCCAGGTCTCGTTGCACCTCCCCTTTTCCTAATCTGTCATCATTCAGATAATAGTCTGTCTCTCTGTTTTTACCACCAAAGTGGATAACCTCACATTTATCCACATTATACTTCATCTGCCATGCATTTGCCCACTCACCTAACCTATCCAAGTCACTCTGCAGCCTCATAGCATCCTCCTCGCAGCTCACACTGCCACCCAACTTAGTGTCATCTGCAAATTTGGAGATACTACATTTAATCTCCTCGTCTAAATCATTAATGTACAATGCAAACAGCTGGGGCCCCAGCACAGAACCTTGCGGTACCCCACTGGTTACTGCCTGCCTTTCTGAAAAGTACCCATTTACTCCAACTCTTTGCTTCCTGTCTGCCAACCAGTTCTCAATCCATGTCAGCACACTACCCCCAATCCCATGTGCTTTAACTTTGCACATTAATCTCTTGTGTGGGACCTTGTCGAAAGCCTTCTGAAAGTCCAAATACACCACACCAACTGGTTCTCTCTTGTCCACTCTACTGGAAACATCCTCAAAAAATGTCATAAGATTTGTCAAGCATGATTTCCCTTTCACAAATCCATGCTGACTTGGACCTATCATGTCACCTCTTTCCAAATACGCTGCTATGACATCCTTAATAATTGATTCCATCATTTTACCCACTACCGTGGTATGTCAGGCCGACCGGTCTATAATTCCCTGTTTTCTCTCTCCCTCCTTTTTTAAAAGTGGGGTTACATTGGCTACCCTCCATTCCATAGGAACTGATCCAGAGTTTATGGAATGTTGGAAAATGACTCAATGCATCCGCTATTTCCAAGGCCACCTCCTTAAGTACTCTGGGATGCAGTCCATCAGGCCTTGGTGATTTATCGGCCTTCAATCCCATCAATTTCCCCAACACAATTTCCTGACTAATAAGGATTTCCCTCAGTTCCTCATTCTTACTCGTCCCTCTGACTCCTTTTATATCCGGAAGGTTGTTTGTGTCCTCTTTAGTGAATACCGAACCAAAGTACTTGTTCAATTGGTCTGCCATTTCTTTGTTCCCAGTTATGACTTCCCCTAATTCTGACTGCAGGGCACCTACGTTTGTCTTTACTAACCTTTTTCTCTTTACATATCTATAGAAGCTTTTGCAGTCCAATTTAATGTTCCCTGCAACTTCCTCTCGTACTCTATTTTCCCTGCCCTAATCAAACCCTTTGTCCTCCTCTGCTGAGTTCTAAATTTCTCCCAGTCCCTGGGTTCGCTGCTATTTCTGGCCAATTTGTATGCCACTTCCTTGGCTTTAATACTATCCCTGATTTCCCTTGATAGCCACGGTTGAGCCACCTTCCCTTTTTTATTTTTACGCCAGACAGGGATGTACAATTGTTGTAGTTTATCCATGCAGTCTCTAAATGTCTGCCTTTGCCCATCCACTGTGAACCCCTTAAGTATCATTCGCCAACCTATCCTAGCCAATTCATGCCTCAGATCTTCAAAGTTACCTTTCTTTAAGTTCTGGACCATGGTCTCTGAATTAACTGTTTCATTTTCCATCCTAATGTAGAATTCCACCATATTATGGTCACTCTTCCCCAAGGGGCCTCGCACAACGAGATTGCTAATTAATCCTCTTTTATTACACAACACCCAGTCTAAGATTGCCTCCCCCCTAGTTCGTTCCTCGACATATTGGTCTAGAAAACCATCCCTTATGCACTCCAGGAAATCCTCCTCCATCACATTGCTGCCAGTTTGGTTAGCCCAATCTATATGCATATTAAAGTCACCCATGAAAACTGCTGCACTTTTATTGTATGCACCCCTAATTTCCTGTTTGATGCCCTCCCCAACATCACTACTGTTTGGAGGTCTGTACATAACTGCCACTAATGTTTTTTGCCCTTTGGTGTTCTGCAGCTCTACCCATATAAATTCCACATCATCCAAGCTAATGTCCTTCCTAACTATTGCATTAATCTCCTCTTTAACCAGCAATGCTACCCCACCTTCTTTTCCTTTTATTCTATCCTTCCTGAATGTTGAATACCCCTGGATGCTGAGTTCCCAGCCCTGATCATCCTGGAGCCACGTCTCCGTAATCCCAATCACATCATATCTGTTAACATCTATTTGCACAGTTAATTCATCCAACTTATTACGGATACTCCTTGCATTAAGACACAAAGCCTTCAGGCTTGTTTTTTTAACACCCTTTGTCCTTTTAGAATTATGATGTAGTGTGGCCCTTTTTGTTTCTTGCCTTTGTTTACTCGGCCTTCCACTATTGCTTTATACCTTTCTACCATCTGTTTCTGACTCTATATTATTTCGCCCTGTCTCACTGCATAGGGACTGCCTATGATGATGATGATGATGAGCAACTGGAGGAAACGTCGACAGGGAGAGCTGGTGTGAAGCAACAGGAAGCCAGCTCCAAGGACATTATTTAAAGGGATCATCAGTAATGAGTGGCAGCTGTCGGTTAGTGGAGTTTCAGTACTTCCTTGTCAGCTTCATGTACTGCAACAGTCTCATTCCATAATTTCAGCTTTATTTAGTATCAGGACTTTTATGGCAGCTAAAATGTAGCTACATTTATTCTTTTAAAAATCCAACTGCTACACTTGGTTGCATTAGTGGGCACTGCACTGTAATGTCCTTTATGGAAGTAAATCTTCCATCCTGACCCGGTCTGGCCGAGATGTGACTTCAGACCCACAGCAATGTGGTTCACTCTTATCCACCCTCTGAAAGCCCCTCTAGTTGTATTCAGGAAGGCAGTTCACCACCACTTTCTTGAGGGCAATTAGGGATGGTCAATAAATACTGGCCTTGCCGGCGATGCCCATGTCCTGTGTTGAATTTTTAAAATTCAACCTCGCCCTCCAGGATCTACAGCGCAGGGAGTGAAGTCAGTGAGAAAGACTAGAACATGTGCCCAGAGGTAGGAGGAAGGCCATCAGGGCTCTCAACAGGAGGCCTTACCCTTCGAGGGTATTCCGAGAGCACTTTTCTTGCCTCCAATTAAGCAAGGAGCAGTATATTAGAAGACTCCGCTTCACCAAGGAGGTGGTCACAGAACTCTTCCCCCTCCTCCAACCAGACATCCTGCCTCAGCGTGACCTCAGCTCTCTCACTGGATTACGTAGGATTACATCGGATATACGGCACAGAAACAGGCTATTCAGCCCAACCAGTCCATGCTGGCATTTATGCTCCACTCGAGCCTCCTCCCGTCTTTCCTCATCTAAATCTATTAGCAAAACCCACTATTCCCTTCTCCCTCATATGCTTGTCTAGCCTCCTGTTAAATGCATCTACACTATTCACTTCAACCACTCCCTGTGGTAGCAAGTTCCACATTTTCACCACTCTTTGGGTAAAGAAGTTCCCTCTGAATTCCCTATTGGATTTCTCTCGTCATGCTCTTTGCCACAAGTGGAAACATTCTCTCTGTATTCAGTCAATCAAAACCTTTTATAATTTTAAAGACCTCTATAAGAGAAAAGAGACCTAGCCTCTTCATCCTTTCCTGTGAGATGTACCCTTACATTCCTGGGATCATCCTTGTAAATCTTCTCTGCACCCTCTCCAGTGCCTCTATATCCTTTTTGCAATATTGCAACCAGAATTGTATGCAGTACTCTAAGTGTGGTCTAACCAAGATTCGATACAGGTTCAGCATAACTTCACTACTTTTCAATTATATCCCTAAATATAAATCCGAGTGCTTGGTTTGCTTTTTGTTAAAATCAGAGTGATTATTTGCGCTAGTTTTTTTGAGCGTCCTTCTGTGTCTGCACACCCTGGACTCTGCCCCCGTCCTCCTGCACACACAGATTCCTCAAACCCGACACCGGAAGCTGGGCTTGAATAGTGAGCTGGAGATGTGCCGCGTGGAGTTCACTGCCACGGGAGCAGCTTCGAGCTTTTGGATTATCTTCAGGACTTCAGGTAATTGCAGGGTAAAGCATTAATGGAGCAATGGAGGGCATTCAGGGAAGAGATAGTTCAGGTATAAACCAGGCATATTCCTTTGCAGGGAAAGGCAGAGCATCCAAAAATAATGCGCCCTGGATGACAAAAGAAATAAAAGTTAAAATAAAACAGAAAAAGGAGGCTTTTGTCAAAATTTACCAGCAAGATTCAGTTAATAACACAAAAGCAAAATACTGCGGATGCTGGAATCTGAAATAAAAACAGAAAATGCTGCCGATCTCAGCAGGCCAGGCCGCATCTGTGGAGAGAAAAACAGAGTTAACGTATTGGGTCAACGACCCTTCATCTGAACTGCCGAATGTTCAAAAAGAGCACATTCTTAAGAAACACTGAAAGGGGAGGGGAAGAAAGAACAACAGGGAAACAAAAAGCAAAGAATATGAACAAGGTAAAAGAGACAAATGGAAATCCCATCTGAGGGAAAAGCAGAACTTCTTCAAGGTGGGCATTCCTAGAGGAGAAGTGGCAGTGAATTAAACACAAATACAAAAGCAAAATACTGTAGATGCTGGAATTTGAAATAAAACCAGAAAATGCTAGAAATCTCAGTGGCTCAGGCAGCATCTGTGGAGAGAGAAACAGAATTCACATCTCAAGTGATGATGCTGCGTGACCTGAGTATTTCCAGCATTTTATGCTTTTATTTCAGATTTACAGCATCCGCTTGTAAAGGGAAGATGAAAACGCAGAAGAGGAAGTAGAAGAGGAAGACACAGAAGAGGAGGAAGCAGAAATCTGGCCGGGATATCCAGGATCGAATCATCCATCTGCAGTCCCAGTGACCATAACCCGAATTCCCCTTTCCACATTTGTCCCACACCTTACCTTCTCTCTGTTACTGACCATCACAGCATCCTCTTGGCCTCAATGCTGAAATAAAAGCCACCGCAAAGCAAACTTTTCAATCCAACTTCATATATCTATTCATCCAATCATCATCATCATCATAGACAGTCCCTCGGAATCGAGGAAGACTTGCTTCCACTCCTGAAGTGAGTTCTTCAGTGGCTCAACAGTCCAATACGAGAGCCACAGACTCTGTCACAGGTGGGACAGATAGTCCCTGAGGGAAGGGGTGGGTGGGACTGGTTTGCCGCACGCTCTTTCCGCTGTCTGCGCTTGATTTCTGCATGCTCTCGGCGTTGAGACTCGAGGTGCTCAGCGCCCTCCCGGATGCACTTCCTCCACTTAGGGCGGTCTTGGGCCAGGGACTTCCAGGTGTCAGTGGGGATGTCACACTTGATCAGGGAGGCTTTGAGGGTGTCCTCGTAGCATTTCTGCTGCCCACCTTTGGCTCGTGAGGGAGCTCCGAGTAGAGCACTTGCTTTGGGAGTCTCGTGTCTGCCATGCAGACTATGTGGCCTGCCCAGCGGAGCTGATCGAGTGTGGTCAGTGCTTCAATGCTGGGGATGTTAGCCTGAATGAGGATGCCAATATGACATGAAGAAATCAACTAATCACCCTTAGTGACTGTCTTGTGTGTTACTTTGCCGACCCTACTGATATCACATAGTGCTATCCCTTGTCTGCAGCATGGTTGGTTGAAGTGTGAAATCAAGTGACAATGCTTTTTCTTCTTCTTCAGCTGTGGCTCAGTGGGTAGCACTCTCGCCTCTGAGTCAGTAGGTTGTGGGTTCTGTAATGTCCTTGCTCAATGGCACAAAACCCACATGAGGCACATTCTATGGACAAGGTCACACTATGACCTGAACCTTTATTCACAGGACCAAGAAGTGATGAACCTGCGTGGAACCTCTCTTTAGATACCTGGATGACCAGGTAAGGAGTGTCTCCCACAAGTTTACCCCCTGTGGCCTAGGTGTGCATTGCTTAAGTATATACAGTATTGCAGTGGTGTTACATAGAGGTTACGTACATGACATCACCTCCCCCAAAGTCTTATTGGGATCATAAGTTAAGTCTTTCAGGTGGTCTGCGCTCTCTCGTGGAGCGCCGCAGTTGGGGCTCTGGTTGTTCAGCCTTGGCATGAGTGTCTGTTACCTGTGGTGATTCCATCTTGTCTGGGCTGACCGCCGGGACTGCGCATGCTGCTGAATGTTCTTGTTGCTCGTTCACTGGTGGTGGTGTGAGCACCATCTCATGATCTTTCTCGGGTTCATCAGTGTCCATGCTGAACCTTTTTTTTACTTGGTCCAGATGCTTACGGCATATCTGCCCATTGTTAAGTTTAACCACGATGACCCTGTTCCCCTCTTTGTCTATTACAGTATCCTCAAGCTATTTGGGCCCCACGGCATGACTGAGGACAAATACGGGGTCATCAATTTCTATACATCTCCCCCTTGAATTACAGTCATCGTACTCGTTTTGGGACTGGCGCTTGCCCTCAACTATGTTGGTCAGGACTAGGTGAATGAGGGACAACCGAGTTTTGAGTGTTCGTTTCATAAATAGCTCAGCGGGCGGGACCCCCCCGTGAGCAAGTGCGGTCGGGACCTATAGGCCAGCAGGAGGCACGCTAGACGGCATTGAAGAGAGGGCCCTTGAATCCTGAGCATGCCTTGTTTAATGATTTGGACCGCACGTTCCGCCTGGCCTTGAACGGTGCTGTCCTGACATGGTTGATGCCAATTCCCGACATGAACTTCCAGAATTCATAGCTGGTGAAACATGGGCCATTATCGCTAACAAGGATGTCCGGCAAGCCGTGGGTCGCAAAGACTGCGCGCAGATTCCCCACGGTGGTGGATGTCGTGCACGAATTCAAAATGATGCACTCGATCCATTTCGAGTACCCATCTACCACAATGAGAAACATTTTTCCCAAGAACGGGCCCGCATAGTCTACATGAATACGTGACCATGGCCTGGTGGGCCAGGGCCACGGGCTGACCGGGGCCTCCCTGCGGGCATTACCCAGCTGGGCACACGTCGTGCACCTGCAAACACAGTGTTCCAGGTCGGAATCAATTCCCGGCCACCAAACATGTGACCAGGCAATGGCCTTCATCAGCACAATGCCTGGGTGCTCGCTATGGAGATCCCTGATGAATGCCTCCCTGCCCCTCTGGGGCATGACTACCCGGCTGCCCCATAGTAGGCAGTCAGCTTGGATGGAGAGTTCATCCATCCGCCTGTGAAACGGTCTGACCTCCTCAGGGCATGCTCCGTGTGCGGGCGCCCAATCCCAAGTCAGGACACATTTCTTAATCAGAGATAGGAGGGGATCTCTGTTGGTCCAGATTTGATCTGGCGGGCTGTGATGGGGGAGCCTACGCAGTCAAAGGCATCAACGGCCATGACCATCTCAGCGCTTTGTTCCGTTGCCCCCTCGGTGGTGGCCAGTGGAAGCCTGCTGAGCACGTCAGTGCAATTTTCAATGCCGGATGGAGTAGTCATAAACAGCCAGTATGAGAGCCCATCGCTGTATGCGAGCTGACGCATTGGCATTGACAGCCTTGCTGACTGACAACAGGGATGTTAACAGCTTGTGGTCCGTTTCTAATTCGAAACTCCTGCCAAAACGGTACTGGTGCATTTTTTTAACACCATAGACACATGCGTGTGCCTCCTTCTCAATCATCCCATATCCGCGTTCTGCTTGAGAGAGCGACCTGGAAGCATAAGCCACAGGTTGTAGTTGGCCCTCAGCATTACTCTGCTGCAACACGCACCTAACCCCATAGGACAATGCATCACATGTCAGAACCAATTTCTTACAGGGGTTGTACAGGGTCAATAACTTATTTGAACAAAGTAAGTTCCACGCCCAATTGAAAGCCCGTTCTTGACAGTCCCCCCAAAACCAATCACAACCCTTATGCAGGAGTATGTGAAACGGCTCCAACAACATGCTTAAGTTCAGCAGAAAGTTCCTGAAATAGTTCAAGAGTCCCAGAAATGAACGCAACTCCGATGTGTTGCCGGGCCTGGGCGCTCGTCGAACCACCTCTGCAGCAACCCTCCTGCCCAGGAACTCAACCTCAAGAGCCAAAAACACACATTTAGACTTCTTGAATCGCAGGCCTACCCGGTCCAGTAGGCGTAGCACCTCCTCCAGATTGTGGAGGTGTTCCTCGAAGGAACACTTCGAAGATCTCCTCAATCGAGACTCTGCTTTTGACTCGAGTGTTCTCGACTCCATTCCACAGCATGCTACCCCGCCACTACCTCAGTGAGACCCCAACACTGCACAAGGTCGAAAAAGCCATAAGACAGCTAAAAAGCAACAAGGCTACGGGAGCGGATAGAATCCCTGCTGAGGCTCTGAAGTATGGCAGACAGGCACTACTTGCGCAAATACACAACTTCATCTCTCTCATCTGGAGGGAGGAGAGCATGTCGGGAGATCTTAGAGATGCAGTGATCATGACCATCTTTAAAAAAGGGACAAGTCCAACTGCGGCAAATTACAGAGGAATCTCCCTGCTATCAACCACTGGGAAAGTTGTCGCTAGAGTCCTCCTCAACCGACTTCTCCCCGTGGCCGAGGAGCTCCTCCCGGAGTCACAGTGCGGATTTCGTCCCCTCCGGGGCACAACGGACATGATTTTTGCAGCGCGACAGCTGCAGGAGAAATGCAGGAAATAGCGCCAGCCCTTATACATGGCTTTTACAAAGGCCTTTGACACTGTCAACTGCGAGGGTCTATGGAGCGTCCTCCTCCACTTCGGATGACCCCAAAAGTACGTCATCATACTCCGCCTGCTCCACGACGACATGCAGGCTGTGATCCTTACCAATGGATCCATTACAGACCCAATTCACATCCGGACTGCGTCATCGCCCCAACCCTCTTCTCAATCTTCCTCGCTGCCATGCTCCTCCTCACAGTTGATAAGCTCCCCGCTGGAGTGGAACTAAACTACAGAACCAGTGGGAAGCTGTTCAACCTTCGCCGTCTCCAGGCCAGGTCCAAGACCACTCCAACCTCTGTCGTCGAGCTACAGTACGCAGACGACGCCTGCGTCTGCGCACATACAGAGGCTAAACTACAGGACATAGTCGACGTATTCACCGAGGCGTATGAAAGCATGGGCCTTACGCTAAACAGCTAAACATTAGGAAGACAAAGGTCCCCCACCAGCCTGTCCTTGCCGCAAGCACTGCCCCCCAGAGATCAAGATTCATGGCGTGGCCCTGGACAATGTGGACCACTTCCCCTATTTCAGGAGCCTCTTGTCAACAAGAGCAGGCATTGACGACGAGATCCAGTGCGCCAGTGCAGCCTTCGGCCGACTGAGGAAAAGAGTGTTTGAAGACCAGTCCCTCAAAACTGTCACCAAGCTCATGGTCTACAGGGCCGTGGTAATACCCGCCCTCCTGTATGGCACAGAGATGTGGACTATGTACAGTAGATACCTCAAGTCACTGGAGAAATATCACCAGCGATGTCTCCGCAATATCCTGCATATCCCCTGGGAGGACAGATGCACAAACATTAGCGTCCTCATCCAGGTCAACATCCCCAGCATTGAGGTACTGACCATGCTTGATCAGCTCCGCTGGGCAGGCCACATAGTTCGCATGCCAGACACGAGACTCCCAAAGCAAGCACGCTACTCGGAAATCGTCCACGGCAAATGAGCCAAAGGTGGGAAGAGAAAACTTTGCAAGGACACCCTCAAAGCCTCCCTGATAAAGTGTGACATCCCCACTGACACCTGGGAGTCCCTGGCCATAGACCGCCCTAAGAGGAGCTCCTTGAGTATTGTCGCCGAGTGCATGCAGAAATCAAGCGCTGGTAGCAGAAGGAGCGTGCGGCAAGCCAGGCTCCCTGCCCATCCTTTCCCTCAACGACTATCTGTCCAACCTGTGACAGACACTGTGGTTCTCGTATTGGACTGTACAGCCACCTAAGAACTCATGCTAAGAGTGGAAGCAAGTCTTCCTCGATTCCGAGGGACTGCCTATGATGATGATGATGATGATGATGAATGTTAATTATCAAGCAGCACCAATTTACCAGTGCTGCCAATGCTATAAATTTTGGCGGCCATTAACTAAAGCCCACGGTTTCATTGGTAGTTTTGCAGTGCTCTTGTATTTCTAGGCCATAAAGTGCAAGTGGTTTACGAGAGAAAATGTTGGGCCGATGAAGGACCCAAAGAGAGGCGAAGGACAATGCTAAAGTATTAAATAGGCACTTCACATCTGTCTTCACAAAAGAAACCGATGATATGAAGGTTACACTAAAAGAGGAGAGGGGAGTTATATACAGGATGGTAATAGATAGAGAAAACGTACTAAACAAGGTCAGCATTATTTAAAGTTGGTAAGCCACGTGGTCCAGATAGAATGCATCCCAGGATGCTGAAAGATGCAAAGGTAGAAATAGCAGAGGCATTGGTCACAATCTTTCAGTCCTCATTGGATATAGAAACATAGAAACATAGAAAATAGGTGCAGGAGTTGGCCATTCGGCCCTTCGAGTCTGCACCGCCATTCAATGAGTTCATGGCTGAACATGCAACTTCAGTACCCCATTCCTGCTTTCTCGCCATACCCCTTGACCCCCTGGTAGTAAGGACTACATCTAACTCCTTTTTGAATATATTTAGTGAATTGGCCTCAACAACTTTCTGTGGTAGAGAATTCCACAGGTTCACCACTCTCTGGGTGAGAAGTTTCTCCTCATCTCGGTCCTAAATGGCTTACCCACTTATCCTTAGACTGTGACCCCTGGTTCTGGACTTCCCCAACATTGGGAACATTCTTCCTGCATCTAACCTGTGTAAACCCATCAGAATTTTAAACGTTTCTATGAGACCCCCTCTCATTCTTTTGAACTCCAGTGAATACAAGCCCAGTTGATCCAGTCTTCCTTGATATGTCAGTCCTGCCATCCCGG
Organism: Pristiophorus japonicus; assembly: GCF_044704955.1. Classification (NCBI taxonomy): domain Eukaryota; kingdom Metazoa; phylum Chordata; class Chondrichthyes; family Pristiophoridae; genus Pristiophorus; species Pristiophorus japonicus. The sequence goes on from NC_091977.1 coordinate 184,916,954, forward strand.
GAATCAGTCTGGTGAACCTTTGCTGCACTTCCTTAATAGCAAGAATGTCCTTCCTCAAGTTAGGAGACCAAAACTGTACACAATACTCCAGGTGTGGCCTCACCAAGGCCCTGTACAACTGTATTAACACATCCTGCCCCTGTACTGAAATCCCCTCGCTATGAAGGCCAACATGCCATTTGCCTTCTTAACCACCTGCTGTACCTGCATGCCTGCCTTCAATGACTGATGTACCATGACACCCAGGTCTCGCTGCACCTCCCCTTTTCCTAATCTGTCACCATTCAGATAATAGTCTGTCTCTCTGTTTTTACAACCAAAGTGGATAACCTCACATCTATCCACATTATACTTCATCTGCCATGCATTTGCCCATCACCTAACCTATCCAAGTCACTCTGCAGCCTCAAAGCATCCTCCTCACAGCTCACACTGCCACCCAACTTAGTGTCATCTGCAAATTTGGAGATACTACATTTAATCCCCTCATCTAAATCATTAATGTACAATGTAAACAGCTGGGGCCCCAGCACAGAACCTTGCGACACCCCACTAGTCACTGCCTGCCATTCTGAAAAGTACTCATTTACTCCTACTCTTTGCTTCCTGTCTGCCAACCAGTTCTCAATCCACGTCAGCACACTACCCCCAATCCCATGTGCTTTAACTTTGCACATTAATCTCTTGTGTGGGACCTTGTTGAAAGCCTTCTGAAAGTCCAAATACACCACATCGACTGGTTCTCCCTTGTCCACTCTACTGGAAACATCCTCAAAAAATTCCAGAAGATTTGTCAAGCATGATTTCCCTTTCACAAATCCATGCTGACTTGGACCTATCATGTCACCTCTTTCCAAATGCGTTGCTATGACATCCTTAAAAATTGATTCCATCATTTTACCCATTACCGATGTCATACTGACCGGTCTATAATTCCCTGTTTACTCTCTCCCTCCTTTTTAAAAAAGTGGGGTTACATTGGCTACCCTCCGCTCCATAGGAACTGATCCAGTGTCTATGGAATGTTGGAAAATGACTGTCAATGCATCCGCTATTTCCAAGGCCACCTCCTTAAGTACTCTAGGATGCAGACCATCAGGCCCTGGGGATTTATCGGCTTTCAATCCCATCAATTTCCCCAACACAATTTCCTGACTAATAAGGATTTCCCTCAGTTCCTCCTTCTTACTCGACCCTCTGACTCCTTTTATATCCGGAAGATTGTTTGTGTCCTCCTTAGTGAATACCGAACCAAAGTACTTGTTCAATTGATCTGCCATTTCTTTGTTCCCAGTTATGACTTCCCCTGATTCTGACTGCAGGGGACCTATGTTTGTCTTTACTAACCTTTTTCTCTTTACATATCTATAAAAACTTTTGCAGTCCATTTTAATGATCCCTGCAGGCTTCCTCTCGTACTCTGTTTTCCCTGCCCTAATCAAACCCTTTGTCCTCCTCTGCTGAGTTCTAAATTTCTCCCAGTCCCTGGGTTCGCTGCTATTTCTGGCCAATTTGTATGACACTTCCTTGGCTTTAATACTATCCCTGATTTCCCTTGATAGCCACGGTTGAGCCACCTTCCCTTTTTTATTTTTTATGCCAGACAGGAATGTATAATTGTTGTAGTTTATCCATGCAGTCGCTAAATGTTTGCCATTGCCCATCCACTGTCAACCCCTTAAGTATCATTCGCCAACCTATCCTAGCCAATTCACGCCTCATACCTTCAAAGTTACTGTTCTTTAAGTTCTGGACCATGGTCTCTGAGTTAACTGTTTCCTTCTCCATCCTAATGTAGAATTCCACCATATTATGGTCACTCTTCCCCAAGGGGCCTCGCACAACGAGATTGCCAATTAATCCTCTTTTATTACACAACACCCAGTCTAAGATGGCTTCCCCCCAGTTGGTTCCTCGACATATTGGTCTAGAAAACCATCCCTTATGCACTCCAGGAAATTCTCCTTCACCGTATTGTTTCCAGTTTGGTTAGCCAATCTATATGCATATTAAAGTCACCCATGATAACTGCTGCACCTTTATTACATGCACCCCTAATTTCCTGTTAGATGCCTTCCCCAACATCACTACTACTGTTTGGAGGTCTGTACACAACTCCCACTAGCATTTTCTGCCCTTTTGGTATTCCGTAGCTCCAACCATACTGATTCCACATCATCCAAGCTAATGTCTTTCCTTACAATTGCATTAATTTCCTCTTTAACCAGCAACGCCACCTCACCTCCTTTTCATTTCTGTCTATCTTTCCTAAATGTTGAATACCCTTGGATGTTGAGTTCCTAGCCTTGGTCACCCTGGAGCCATGTCTCCGTGATACCAACCACATCGTATCCGTTAACTGCTATCTGCACAGTTAATTCGTCCACCCTATTCCGAATACTCCTCGCATTGAGGCACAGAGCCTTCAGGCTTGCCTTTTCAATACACTTTGACCCTTTAGAATTTTGCTGTAAAGTGGCCCTTTTTGTTTTTTGCCTTGGGTTTCTCTGCCCTCCACTTTTACTCATCTCCTTTCTGTCTTTTGCTTCTGTCTCCATTTTGCTTCCCTCTGTCTCCCTGCATTGGTTCCCATTCCCCTGCCATATTAGTTTAACTCCTCCCCAACAGCACTAGCAAACACTCCCCCTAGGACATTGGTTCCGGTCCTGCCTCGGTGCAGACCGTCCGGTTTGTACTGGTACCATCTCCCCCAGAACCGGTTCCAATGACCCAGGAATTTGAATCCCTCCCTGCTGCACTACTGCTCAAGCCACATATTCATCTGAGCTATCCTGCAATTCAAACTCTGACTGACACATAAGAACATAAGAATTAGGAACAGGAGTAGGCCATCTAGCCCCTCGAGCCTGCTCCGCCATTCAACAAGATCATGGCTGATCTGGCCGTGGACTCAGCTCCACTTACCCGCCCGCTCCCCGTAACCCTTAATTCCCTTATTGGTTAAAAATCTATCTATCTGTGATTTGAATACATTCAATGAGCTAGCCTCAACTGCTTCCTTGGGCAGAGAATTCCACAGATTCACAAGCCTCTGGGAGAAGAAATTCCTTCTCAACTCGGTTTTAAATTGGCTCCCCCGTATTTTGAGGCTGTGCCCCCTAGTTCTAGTCTCCCCTACCAGTGGAAACAACCTCTCTGCCTCTATCTTGTCTATCTCTTTCATTATTTTAAATGTTTCTATAAGATCACCCCTCATCCTTCTGAACTCCAACGAGTAAAGACCCAGTCTACTCAAGCTATCATCATAAGGTAACCCCCTCATCTCCGGAATCAGCCTAGTGAATCGTCTCTGTACCCCCTCCAAAGCTAGTATATCCTTCCTTAAGTAAGGTGACCAAAACTGCACGCAGTACTCCAGGTGCAGCCTCACCAATATCCTATACAGTTGCAGCAGGACCTCCCTGCTTTTGTACTCCATCCGTCTCGCAATGAAGGCCAACATTCCATTCGCCTTCCTGATTACCTGCTGCACCTGCAAACTAACTTTTTGGGATTCATGCACAAGGACCCCTAGGTCCCTCTGCACCTCAGCATGTTGTAATTTCTCCCCATTCAAATAATATTCCCTTTTACTGTTTTTTTCCCCAAGGTGGATGACCTCACACTTTCCGACATTGTATTCCATCTGCCAAACCTTAGCCCATTCGCTTAACCTATCCAAATCTCTTTGCAGCCTCTCTGTGTCCTCTACACAACCCGCTTTCCCACTAATCTTTGCGTCATCTGCAAATTTTGTTACACTACACTCTGTCCTCTCTTCTAGGTCATCTATGTATATTGTAAACAGTTGTGGTCCCAGCACCGATCCCTGTGGCACACCACCAACCACCGATTTCCAACCCGAAAATAACCCATTTATCCCGACTCTCTGCTTTCTGTTCGCCAGCCAATTCTCTATCCGTGCTAATACATTTCCTCTGACTCCGCGTACCTCTATCTTCTGCAGTAACCTTTTGTGTGGCACCTTATCGAATGCCTTTTGGAAATCTAAATACACCACATCCATCGGTACACCTCTATCCACCATGCTCATTATATCCTCAAAGAATTCCAGTAAATTAGTTAAACATGATTTCCCCTTCATGAATCTATGCTGCATCTGCTTGATTGCACTATTCCTATCTAGATGTCCTTATATTTCTTTCTAAATGATAGCTTCAAGCATTTTCCCCACTACAGATGTTAAACTAACCGGCCTGTAGTTACCTGCCTTTTGTCTGCCCACTTTTTTAAACAGAGGCATTACATTAGCTGCTTTCCAATCCGCTGGTACCTCCCCAGAGTCCAGAGAATTTTGGTCGATTATAACGAATGCATCTGCTATAACTTCCGCCATCTCTTTTAATACCCTGGGATGCATTTCATCAGGACCAGGGGACTTGTCTACCTTGAGTCCCATTAGCCTGTCCAGCACTACCCTCCTAGTGATAGTGATTGTCTCAAGGTCCTCCCTTCCCACATTCCTGTGACCAGCAATTTTTGACATGGTTTTTGTGTCTTCCACTGTGAAGACCGAAGCAAAATAATTGTTTAAGGTCTCAGCCATTTCCACATTTCCCATTATTAAATCCCCCTTCTCATCTTCTAAGGGACCAACATTTTCTTTGGTCACTCTTTTCCGTTTTATATATCTGTAAAAGCTTTTACTATCTGTTTTTATGTTTTACGCAAGTTTACCTTCGTAATCTATCTTTCCTTTCTTTATTGCTTTTTTAGTCATTCTTTGCTGTTGTTTAAAATTTTCCCAATCTTCTAGTTTCCCACTAACCTTGGCCACCTTATACGCATTGGTCTTTAATTTGATACGCTCCTTTATTTCCTTGGTTATCCACAGCTGGTTATCCCTTCTCTTACCGCCCTTCTTTTTCACTGGAATATATTTTTGTTGCGCACTATGAAAGAGCTCCTTAAAAGTCCTCCACTGTTCCTCAATTGTGCCACCGTTTAGTCTGTGTTTCCAGTCTACTTTAACCAACTCTGCCCTCATCCCACTGTAGTCCCCTTTGTTTAAGCATAGTACGCTCGTTTCTGACACTGCTTCCTCACCCTCAATCTGTATTACAAATTCAACCATACTGTGATCACTCATTCCGAGAGGATCTTTTACCAGGAGATCGTTTATTTTTCCTGTCTCATTACACAGGACCAGATCTAAGATAGCTTGCTCCCTTGCAGGTTCTGTAACATACTGTTCTAAGAAACAATCCCGTATGCATTCTATGAATTCCTCCTCCTGGCTACCCCGTGCGATTTGATTTGACCAATCGATATGTAGGTTAAAATCCCCCATGACTACTGCCGTTCCTTTTTCACATGCCTCCATTATTCCCTTGATTATTGCCCGCCCCACCGTGAAGTTATTATTTGGGGACCTATAAACTACGCCCACCAGTGACTTTTTCCCCTTACTATCTCTAATCTCCACCCACAATGATTCAACATTTTGTTCATTCGAGCCAATATCGTCTCTCACAACTGCCCTGATATCATCCTTTATTAACAGAGCTATCCCACCTCCTTTCCCTTCTTGTCTATCTTTCCGAATCGTCAGATACTCTTGTATGTTTAATTCCCAGTCTTGGCCACCCTGCAAACATGTTTCTGTAATGGCCACCAAATCATACCCATTTGTAATGATTTGTGCCGTCAACTCATTTACTTTATTTCGAATGCTGTGTTCATTTCGGTAGAGTGTTTTAATCCTAGTTTTTAAACCATGATTTTTAGTTTTGACCCCTCCTGCAGCCCCTTGATATTCAGTGGCCCTTTTTGTTTTTTGCTTGGGTTTCTCTGCCCTCCACTTTTACTCATCTCCTTTCTGTCTTTTGCTTTTGTCTCCTTTTTGTTTCCCTCTGTCTCCCTGCATTGGTTCCCATCCCCCTGCCATATTAGTTTAACTTCTCCCCAGCAGCACTTGCAAACACTCCCCCTAGAACATTGGTTCCGGTCCTGCCCAGGTGCAGACCGTCCGGTTTGTACTGGTCCCACCTCCCCCAGAACCTGTTACAATGCCCCAGGAATTTGAATCCCTCCCTACTGCACCACTGCTCAAGCCACGTATTCATCTGAGCTATCCTGTGATTCCTATTCTGACTAGCACGTGGCACTGGTAGCAATCCCGAGATTTATACTTTTGAGGTCCTCCGTTTTAATTTAGCTCCCAGCTCCTTAAATTCGTCTCGTAGGACCTTATTCCTTGTTTTTCTATATCGTTGGTACCAATGTGCATCATGACAACTGGCTGTTCACCCTCCCTTTTCAGAATGTCCTGCACCCGCTCTGAGGCATCCTTGACCCTTGCACCAGGGAGGCAACATACCATCCTGGAGTCTCGGTTGCGGCCGCAGAAACACCTATCTATTCCCCTTACAATTGAATCCGCTATCACTATCGCTCTCCCACTCTTTTTCCTGCCCTCCTGTGCAGCAGAGCCAGCCATGGTGCCTTGAACTTGGCTGCTGCTGCCCTCCCCTGATGAGTCATCCCCCCCAACAGTACTCAAAGCAGTGTATCTGTTTTGCAGGGGGATGACCACAGGGGACTCCTGCACTCCCTTCCTTGCACTGCTCTTCCTGCTGGTCTTCCATTCCCTATCTGGCTGCGGTAAGACCAACTCGCTATAGGGGTAGTGCCAGAGTACTGGAGGGTTACTAATGTTATACCACTATTCAAGAAAGGGAAGAGGGATAAACTAGGAAAGTACAGGCCAGTCAGCCTAACATTGGTGGTGGGGAAGTTACTGGAAACCATTATCAGGGACAAAATAAACTTTCATTTGGAAAGGCAAGGATTAATCAAGGCGAGCCAGAAATGATTTTCTAATGGTAAATCGTGTCTGACTAACTTGATTCTTTGATGAGGTAACAGAGAAGGTTGCTCAAGGTGCTGCAGTAGATGGATTTTGGAAGGCATTCAACAAAGTGCCAAACAGGAGGCTTGTTAAGGTGAAAGCCCATGGAATTAAGGGAAAAGTGGCGGTATGGATATGAAATTGGCTCAGTGACAGGGAGCAAAGGGTGGTCATGGATGGGTGATTTTCAGACTGTGAGGTGGTTTGCAGTGGTGTTTTGGGTCCATTACTCTTTGCAGTTTTTATAAACAACATTGACTTGGGTGTAGTGAGCAGCATTGTAAAGTTTGCAGATGATACAAAATTTGGCAAGGTCATGATGAGGATAGTTATAGATTTGAGGATGACATCGACAGGATGGTGAAATGTGCAGAAGCATGGTGGATGGCATTCAATGTGGAGAAGTGTGGGCTGATGCACTTGAGAGGACTAATATGGAAAGATAGTATTACATAAATGGCATGATTTTGCAAAGTGTAGATGAGCAGAGGGACCTTGATGTTCATGTAGACAAATCCTTAAAGCTGGCAGGGCAAGTTGGTAAAGTGGTTAAAAATGCATATGGTTTATAAATAGAGGAATAGAATATAAAAGCAAAACGACCATGCTAGAACTTTATAAATCACTGGTTAGGTCTCAGCTGGAGAATTGTGGACAATTCTGGGCACCACACTTCAGGAAAGATATAAAGGCTTTAGAAGGGTACAGAGGAGGTTTACCAGGATGTTATCTTGGATGACAGATTGCAATTATAAGGAGAGGCTGGAAAAGTTAGGAGTGTTCTCCTTGGAACATAGAAGGTTAAGAGGTTGTCTAAAGAGGTTTTCAAGATGATGAGAGGTTTTGATAGAGTAGAGAGAGAAAAACTATTCTCTCTGGCGAGTGGGTCAATAACCAGAGGTCATAGATTTAAACTCATTGGCAAAAGATCTAGGCGGGAGATGAGGAGAATTTTTTTTACTCAGAATTGTCGGCATAGGGACGCTCTACCTGAAAAGGTAATTACAGGGTTACGGACAAAAAATGGGGATATGGAACTAAGCACAACTGTTCTTTCAAAGTGCCAGCACAGACAAGATGGGCTGAATGGCCTCTTTCTGTACTGTAAGTTTCTATGATTCTATCTTTGGAATGATATTTCCAACAGCTCAGGAAATGTGGTATTACTTTGATCATCTTTATTCATATTAATTTTTATCACCATTAACCTGCTAATCAGATATTTATGCAGTTCTTTTTAAAGATAATAATTGACATAGTAGTATTTATTTCTACCGGTATTCCATCAAATAAATTCTTTCTCTCTGGCTTTACTGAGGCATCTTAACTTCAGATTTGTGTCTTCCAGTCCTGTGACAGTAACAGAGTACATTTTGACATTTAAAATGAAACTATGAATTTTGAGTTATCTCTCTGTCTCATATGTCATAATAAGCCACGATTTTTCATTTTTTGGGGGAGCTTTCAAGTGATGCTGAAAAAGTAGGAATTTCTTAAATTGTTTTCCACTAGACCTTTATAGAAAATGCCAGCAAAGTGGTTAAAAATAGTTGAAAGTGGAGAGAGACAGTTTTTCAATTTCATTCAATCCTTGCTTCTGGTTGAGAGTAATTTTTTAGAAATGTAAATTAATTAAAATTTGAATGGAAAAGATGTACACCTAGCAGTTTGTTCATCTGCACTGTATTATTTTTGCTTGCTGTTATTTCATTTTAAGTGATTGCAAAATGCTGTGTCTAACTGCTTGAGTCCAGTGGAGAAATTTATGATTTTCTCTTTCTATGTTGGAAGCACTAAGTGACCTCATTGAAATTAGTTATGGAAAGAAGTGTCTTTTTTTACATAATATCAAATCCATGTCATCAGTAAAGGAGCTCCACAGACAGGTTGCAGTAAATTGAAGCTCTCACCTGCAAAGCAAAGATTAACTTCAGTGTGTGCCCTATTGAATATGAGTTCCTTCATTTTAAAATCTAGGACACAAACAAAGATCTTGGCTCAATCAATCCACAAATAACTGGCCTAATAACTAGATTCACTCTTTCCCATGTATCTGACAGTTATTTAATAAAGGTTTAGTTCATGAATTGAGCTGTACAGTTTCTCTAGATTCTTCAAGTATGTCAACATTTTGTGTTTTGTTTCTGCACATTTGATAGTTAAAGTACAATTTACAGTTAAAATTTGTCCTTCAGATGAGAAAAGTAATATACTTTTCAGTGACTTCAGTAGAAAGTGAAATTCGGCGGGGTGTAAAACCGGTGGCCGATCCCATCCCATCGGTTTAAATTATCCAGTTAAATCCAAAGTCCCATCTCCCTGTTCGGGTGGATGTAAAATAGCCCATAGCACTATTTGAAGAAGGGCAGAGAGTTCTTCCGATGTCCTGATCAACATCCATAATGCTGCTAGAGGCATGATACCGCGGGCTACAATTTCTATTACCTCTATTCTAGTATTTAAATTATACCCAACCACAACACAATATTTCAATGATATTTATGATTTATATTTGGCACCTTCTCCAATTTCTGATAACTCTTAAGCTTGCTCTAGCATTTTCAATATAACAGCAAAATCTCATTAATATTATCCACTGAACTATGAAACCACTGTCAATATATTTTTGCCTGTTGTTGACCTAACTTTGGTCACTCTTAGCAAACAGCATGGCATAGCAGTTAATTAGTTACGGATTTTCAGTAACAATAATAGATAATTCCCACAGCAGTCTGTTTATTACTTGAGTACAGTAGTCACTGCAAATTTGTATCCAAATCTGAATAAATTAGTGGTAAAGGAGAATAAGCACAAAGCTCTGATTATATAGAAAATATGAAGCAAGATTGGACCAACTGAATTGAGACATGGGGCGAGGAGGGACGGTATTTTAATAACCTATCACAGGCAGGAGAGGGTTGGGGGTGGGGGAGGTTAAAATTTAAAAAATCTGAAACCTAACCCCAACCCGTTTTGAGCGTGCCACTTCCGGTTTTAACGGAGGCGAGCTGAGGAGCGGGCGAGTAACCCTCCCTCGAGAGGCGGGTCAGTAATTTAAATATGTCGAAGCAGCTGCCTGCCTCAGATTTTAGCAGCCATTTAGATTTAACGGCTGCAGACCTGGTTTCTCAGGGTTCAGGAAACCTAGCGGCTGAAAGGAGACGAGAAAGACTGGATAAAGCAGATAAGTGCTTTTCCAGCACTGCTTGTGGGCTATGAGGAGCAGAAGTGCTTCCCCCCAGCCCCTGCTTCCCTCCCCATAATCTGCCATCCTCCACCCCTCCACGATCCCTCCCGACCCATGATCTCTCCCCGCAATGTCTTCACCCATCATGATCACTTCAACCCCTCAACCAACAAAATATCCTCCCCATGATGTCTTCCACTTCCCCTTCCTTCCAACCCCCGCCCCTCCCAATATCGCTCTCCCTTCCTCCTCTTCATTCCTCAGTGCGGCCTTTGAGCAGTGGCCTTCCCGCCTGACAGCCAGTCAGCCTCTTAATCTGCCCAGCTGCCCAGATTCCCGGTCGCTACAACACTCCACTTCCTCTGCTCCCTTCCACCTCCCCATAAAGATCGGGTCACAAACTCTGCTTCAAAACTGTAAGATTTATCTTTTTTAAGACTGGTTTTAGCCCGTAAGATTTATCTTCACTTTACTGAGTTCAAACTTGCGAGACAAAAAAATACAACAGACGCAGACTCAGGATGTTGCTTTTTCTCATCCTTCTCCAGGGGATTATCATTACTTAAAATAATCAAAGGAAATACAAGCAATTTAGGATAGCATCAAATGCACAATTAGCCCGCACCAACCTATCCCTATTAATATACTTTTTAACAGTTAAAAATTGCCAATCCCCTAAGTGATTAAAAGAAAGACACTCACATGAGACCGTGGTCAGTGATTCAAAATTAACTCCCTGATTCCCATAGTAACTGACCAAGTTACTAATCTTGTGACTACAGCAATGGATGAGAGACTTCGCACTGCAATTATACTTAGAAAATTGTCTATCGGCCGACTGCGTGCATGCTCCAAACTATCCAGACTATGAAAAAGGTCTGCAGTTTGTTATTCATTAATGTTATGTTCCAGTCCAAGGTAACTTCTGTGAGCTCGGTTGGTTCTCTTATCAATCCGTGGGACAGTTACTTAGGCAGGGGTTTGTTCTCTTACAGTCGTTTCAATCCGTGTGTAAGATTTCTAAATCTCTGGCATTAAATTGACAGCAAGATCAATTATTTTAAAACAATTTGGAATAAGTTTATCAAACACACACACATGCAAATAGCCTATTGAACACAACAGCAGTCTGTTAGTATCCTACGGACTCTACTTAATTACAACAGATACAATGATGTTACAATAAAAAAAGGTATACTTTAGTTACCTCCGGCAAAGCACAAGCACATGGCATCCATCCTTACTTCTGCTGTGGAGGGAGGTTCCTGCTTTACCATGTGCTAAGGAGAAGAGACCCAGCAATCTTTGGCTTGACTTTTTATATCCCTTAAAGCCATTCTTTCTCAGAAAGCCTAAGGATTGGGTATTGTTGCCAAGGCCGTTCCTGTGTCTGTCTGGAGGGCCAGTGCCATTCCTTGATTAGGTTAATGGCTTTCCAATTAACATCTTTTCTAGTTTGGTGAGTTTCAAAGCCATGTTTCCTTTGTAACTTGAGCTCTGCCCAGCCAGAGAACACATGGGCTTGGGGAAGGTATCCATTTTGTTTCTTTCAATAATGCAGCCTTTCCATATAATCTACACTTTTAACATTTATATATATACAGAATCAATTTTATCATTATTAAACACTTTTATTCTTACACATGGGACAGTTACTTAGGCAGGGTTTGTTCTCTTAAGGGTAGAAATTGCCCTCTGTCGGAAACAGGGCACACATCTTGTTTTTGAAGTGTTCTGGCTGCCGCAATGGATGCAGCAGCATATCCTGCGAAATTCAGCTCCTCGGGGTATTTTTGGAGAGGATCGGAAGTGAATCATCATGGGGGCGGAAGTGGGAGTGGAGCGCAGTGACCGTCACGAGTGGGGCGGAAGTGGGGGCGGGACGGAGTGTCCGCAGCTGTCAGTCATCAGCGCTATGCTGCTGACGTCATCGAGCTGGCATGTCACAACGTCCCTCCCCTTCAGTTAAAGGCGAGAGCCGCTGCGAACTTTGCATTAATTTTGGTTAGGGGCCACCAAGGAGGGTTTCGGCTGGGCCAGTGGCCTGGCACTCAAGAAGGGGTGCCAGGCTACCTGTTGGCAGCCTGGCCGAACCTGGGGGCATAATTGTTGGGCCAACCTGGCAGTCGGCCAACAGAAAAGAATAACATGGCAGCTGCAGCAGTGCGCCCTCCCCTTTAAGGGCAGCCGTGCCCCCATTTCACACAGAGTGCAGCGACAGTAAAAGCTGTCAAGGCAGCGGCCAGTGGCGGGGCCACTCCCGCAGGGCAATTTTGGGTAAGGGGCAATTTTGCGAGGGCAATTTCGCGAAAGGGTCCCCTCCCCGCCAGACGGTAAGGAGTCGGCGCATGCACGCTTTGGCGGGAAAACGGATGAAACGGTCCCAGACACTGCTCCACTCCACTCCTGAGGAAGGGCAATTTCTAAAATGGTGGTCCCTCAACAGAGAGTCAGCGGCCATTCCGCGCCGTCCCATGGCCGCTGCTTTCCGGCAGTCAGAAGTTTTATCAAAAGGGGCAATTTCAGCCCCTTACAGACTTATCAATCAGTGGTACAGTTACTTCACTTGTCTGCATTTCTTAAAGTTCAAGAAAAAGGTCTCTTGGCCCGCAAGGTATACTGGGTTATAAGAAGTTAGTCACTTTGTAGGTTCGGCCATCTTAAAAGCAGAAAATGGTGTATTACATTACCAAAAAGTTTAATTCATCTTCGGAAAATGGACCACAAGCATTTCATATGTATTGCTGCTTTTATAGACATGTACTGTCAGGAGTCAATGCCAGGGTACCATTTTAGGTATAAATCTGGATGGTTAATATAGGGCCAATGAAAATGAATTCAGGAGTAAATCTGGAGTGAATGCATCTAAAACCAGATGTACTCAGAATTTATTAACGTTGATCTGTTTTGATGCCATAGGATTACATAAGATATTCAGCATAGAAACAGGCCATTTGACCGAACCAGTCCATGCCAGCGTTTATGCTCCACTCGAGCCTCCTCCCGTCTTTCCTCCTCTAAATCTATCAGCAAAACCCACTATTCCCTTCTCCCTCATATGCTTGTCTAGTCTCCTGTTAAATGCATCTGTATTAATCACTTCAACCACTCCCTGTGGTAGCAAGTTCCACATTTCCACCACTCTTTTGGTAAAGAAGTTCCCTCTGAATTCCCTATTGAATTTCTTGGTGACTATCTCATATTGATGGCCTCCAGTTATGCTCTCCCCCACAAGTGGAAACATTCTTTATCAAAACCTTTCAGAATTTTAAATACCTCTATTAGGTCACCCCTCAGCCTTCTTTTTTCAAGAGAAAAGTGACCCAGTCTGTTCATCCTTTCCTGATATGTATACCCTCGCATTTCCACTATTATTTTTGTAAATTGTCTCTGCACCCTCTCCAATGCCTCTGTAACCTTTTTATAATATGGAGACCAGAACTGTATGCAGTATGGTCTAACCAAGGTTCGATACAAGTTTAGCATAACTTCTCTACTTTTCAATTCTATCCCTCTAAAAATAAACCCTAGTGCTTGGTTTGCTTTTTTATGGCCTTGCTAACCTGTATCGCAACTTTTAGTGTATTTGTTCTCCGAGATCCCTTTGTTCCTCTACCCCACCTAGACTGGCACTCTCCAAGTAATAAGTGACCTCCCTATTCTTCCTACCAAAATGTAATACCTAACATATATCTGTGTTGAACTTCATTTGCCAATTCTGCAAGTTCATCAATGTCCTCCTGTAATTTGTTGCAGTCCTCCTCAGTATTGACATTCCCCCCCACCAGCCCCCACCCACCCCCCCTCCCCCGCAATTTGGTGTCACCTGCAAATTTAGAAATTGTGTTTTTCATTCCAAAGTCTAAATCGTTAATGTAAATTATGAACAGCAGTGGTTCCAGCACTGATCCTTGTGAGAATACTCCCCATCCAAACTCATTTTTAATCCTAACCAGAATATGTTCTATTATCTTAATTGTATGACACTAGCTGATGTCAGGATTAGTAGATTCAATCAGAACTGTGAGGGTAGAACTATAGAGCTCAGATTTAAAAGTAACAAATCTTGAGTGACACTAAAGATAAGCGAGCTAAAGTTAAACAGGGTTCTGCCGGTCTCACAGAGAGCACATGCCTGATATCGAGCTACAACACTTTAGGCCTGATTCTCTGACTCTGCTCTCTGTGAATGCAGCTTCCTGCTGGTAGTGCGGAGTCAGGGAATTAACTTTATGATCTTATTTGCAATATTGCTCAAAAAGAAAGAAAAAAGAAAGACTTGTATTTAGATAACACCTTTCATGACCTCAGGACATCACAAAGCACTTTTCAGCCAATGAAGTACTTTTGAAGTGTAGTCACTGTTGTAATATAGGAAACATGGCAGCCAATTTGCACATAGCAAGCTCCCACAAAAAGCTATGTGATAATGACCGGATAATCTGTTTTAATGATGTTGGTGGAGGGATAAATACTGGACACAACATTGGCAATAACTCCCCTGCTCTTCTTCGAAATAGTGCCATAGGATCGTTTACATCCACCTGACATGGCAGATAAAGACTTGGGGTTAGACTTTCCATTATTGTGCAGATCGCCCAAAAATGGGCGTTATTTCCAGCGTTGGCATTTATTATGGGTTTTGAGATCGCCGGATTATCGCCCATTTTCAAAACCCCTAGTTCCCACTTTATAAAATGGGTGTTAGCGGGAGCAATGTGAAATGGGCGTTAGTGGTCATTTTTTTCTCTTCTGTTGTAAAATGTTGCCGTCCATCGCAACGGTCTTTTCCCACGTTTTGGGAGGTCAGGGCTCATCAATACATGCGCAAAAGAAGAGAGAGAGAGAGAGAGAGAGAGCAGAGAGGAAGAGAAAGCATGTGTGGGTTTGTTGTCTGGTTCTTTGTGGTTTGATTGGCTGTTGTGGAAGGTAGTAAAGATTTTTGTGAGGAGTAATAATAAATTAGAGCACTATTTAGTTTGGTAACACAGAAATATCAGGGGGAAAAATTTATAACATGGAAGGCATGGAGGACATGAGAGAGCACGATGTAGAGGAGGTGGAGGCTGGTGAAGGCATTGCAGCTGGAGAGGAAGTGGAGTTGGGAGGATGAAAATGAGCAAAGAAATTCTCCGACAAGGCAAATGCTGCCCTCCTGCAGGAAGTGCAGTCAAGTTGGGGTCAATTGATCCGGGGTGGGCATGGGAAGCCCATCCCGAAGGTTTACCAGAAAATTTGGGCCGAGATAGCTGGGGTGGTCTCATCGGCGACACATGAGGTGCGTGAGGGCAACCAGTGCCGCAAGCGCTGGAACGACCTTGTCAGCTGTGGCAGAGTAAGTATTACATTTATTTACATTTGCTTATATATTTTTATAATTGGAATTGTAAGTGTAATGAATAAATAAATTCAGATCTGATGTATTGCAGTTAGACCGGGAATGTTTTACTCAAAGCCTACGTTTCTGGTGCACGTGTTTAGATTATTAATGATAATAATAATAATTATTATTATAACATCTGTCTGTTATGTGTTGTATCAGTATCTGTGACAGTACCTCGCAATGATCTTATGCCATGTCGTGCTGTTGTTACCTTTTGCAGAAGAAGCTTTCGAAGAATAGGGCCGAGCAGCGGCGCACGAGTGGCAGGCCACCAGTCATGTGCGAGCTGACAGGCATTGAGGAGCGGGTACTGGCACTAGTGGAGAGCCACCCACGGTCAGCCATGCATGCAGCAGCAGAACCTGATGTGATGCCACGTGAGTAAAGTATACACCATTGCGTGATGTAAAGTCAATAGATGCCACACCCACTCATATCCGTACAATATATGATAGATGATTGATGAAAGTGTTATGTGATTAATGATGGGCTCATGAAAATCATTTTAATGCAGAATTTGGTTATGTTCATTAAATGTGATGCCTGTGATGATTTTGATATTGGTAGTGCTGTTCTCATGCATATGCTGTGTGTAGCGTTTGAATCACCCTGTGACCCTAGCACCTCCTTCTCCTCTAATAACCTCATTTATGTTTTGTAGCTCAGTCAAGAACACAGTCACAGGCAACATCACTGAGGCAAGGTGCGGATCCGGTGGCGGCCTCGGCGGGGGATCGTCCTTCTGGTGGTGAGGAGCCCCGAATCTCGCCCGTGGAGCTGCAGGGTGCCTTCTCCACTGACGACAGTGCGGAGTTTGAGGAGCCTGCAACAACAAGCTCCATGTCAACTACACCGATGACATTTAGTGCTCCTGCAGCCATGTCCTCCTCCACCGTGGAGGTAGCGGGCCCAAGCACTTTGCCGCAGGGCATCCCGAGTGTCTCCATGCCGGCGCTGATCCCGCGGAGGTTGGTTCGATGCAGCAGGACTGCTCCACGAGTGGCAGAACTCAGCGGGGACATGGTTCATTTGTCCAGGAGGAGTGTTGACATAGGTCAGCAGATCCTCCAAACAATGGGGGCATATCACAACAGCTGGTCACAATTATCCGCGACCATGACCGAGAACATGCCGTGGATGACGGTGGCCCTGGAGGTGATAGCCAGGAATGCTGGTGCCACAGGGCTACCAGTGTTCCCAGAATGCAGCACTGAACCCCAAAGTACCGCACCCCCATTGCCAACGACACATGCGAGCCAGGAGGAAGCTCTTGCTTCTGGCTCGGAGGGTGTTCCCTCCTCGGGACCGTCCTCTCCATCCAGTGGATCTGCTGTCATCCCCCCAATGAAGTAGTACCTGAGGAGCACTGCTGCAAGGCGGCTTGGAGTCGGGAGGGGAAGGGGAAGGGGTAGAAGTGGGGAGAAGATGCGGGGGGGAAAAGGAAAATGAGGTGCATGGCCGCAGGAGTTGTAGTTGTGAGCGTATTGATGTTGTTGTTGTTGCTATTGAATAAATGTTGGGAGGTTTGGGGGAAGGGGGTACCTTGTTTATTGCATTTGTGTTCTCTGTGTTTGAAGTCTTGTTGGAAATGTTAAACATTTAATAGATGATATGAATGTTATAAATTAGTTGTGGGATGGGGTGGGTGGGGTGTTTTGTTCAGTTATCAGTATGAATTAATACACATATTATCATTAAAGTTATTTTATTTAACAGAACATTGTTGAGCATTTTCTCAGGTAAGACCGCTTCTCCCGGTAAGTGTGTGGGGTGTAAGTCCTCATCCTCCTCCTCCTCAGTCTGCCACCTCTTTGATTGGGCACATAATGCTCTTCAATATACCTTCCGCCATCTCTAGTCTGCAGCATGTGTGTAGTCATCAAGACAGGCTGAGAAATGACAGGCCCCATTACAATAACTATCAGTATTATACATATTGTTCACAAACAATAAATTTATCTTCTAAAACAAATAAAATAAATTAAATTCGTCCACAGTATGCTAAGATGTTTGTTCTGATGTTCAAATCACCTTCAAATAACTCTAGAGTACATCAAAACTCCCCAGAAGTTGAACCAGCCTTTTATATGAAAAGTCCTCTGATTTACAAAATGGCGTCCATACCGCTGGTTAAGTTCAGGTAAGAGCAACTTTTTCTCAGCGTTTGTTTCAGCGAGCGATATTTTCGGCGATATGTGGGCGAGGTGCTGAAAGTAACACTCGCCGATATTATGGGCGTTAGTTTCCATTTTTCTGACGTTTACGGCAAAAAAAATGGGCGGGCGGTATTATTAATTCTCGGCGTTAACTATATGCTGAAAGTAACGCTGGCCGATAAGTGAGCGATAAATGGGCATAAGTTTCAATTTTTTGGTTAAGTGGGCGATATCTGGGCATTATACCTCATCTCTGCATTAAAATGGACGTTAAGTGGGCGGTATCAATGTAAAACTTATGGAAAGTCTAGCCCTTGGTGTTAACGTCTCACCCAAAAGACAGTGCGGACCCCAGAGTGTCAGCCTGGATTTTGTACTCAAATTTTGTACTGGTGTGGGACTTGAACCCTCAACTTTCGGACTCAGAGGCAAGAGTGCTACCCACTTTTTTTTTACATAAATATTTATTGAACATTAAGAACATTTACAACATCGTGATCATTCCATTGTATCATACAAATCCATTTTATCCCTCTGCACTGCCATTCCTCCAACACATATTAACATCAAAACCTGAAGTTTAATTTGTTTCCTGTAACATATTTCTATTGTACTTTACAAATTGATCATAACATATTATCTTTAAATTCTTTTGCGAATAAAACATCCGTAGAGCCTTATAATGATCTTTTAGTTTATATTTAAAATACTCTTTTAGGTTTATTTTCTTCCTCTTAAAAAACAGAGCGTTCCTTCTTTGCATAATCACAAATCTAGCCAAACTGAATATTAAATGAATTGCTGCTCCGCTAGACTCGGGCAGACTCTCTTGCGATCCCCATCTCAAAATTGAGTTCTACGGGATTTCCATTCTTGCTCTTCGGTCTTCATCCAGCAAGAAAATCTCACACAACTGTCGAACACAATACTTAAAATCCTTTAACTACGGACATAGCACCAGCAAATGGGACAGAGTCTCATCCCGTGTCCCACACACTGGGCAAGTTGCCACCTCTACTCGCCCAATCTTACGTATGACTATCGTGTTAAAAGTCCAGTTATGAGCCAATTTGAAATCCAGTTCAATCCACTCTGGACATTTAAAATTCACCCACACTCCCTTCCAAACCCTGTTGAAGACCAGCTGTGGGTATATATTCTGCCAAAATTCCTGACCAGCAGGTGTCTTAAATCTCCATTCTCTAAATACCCCATAGAAATCTCAAGTACAGTGCAACGTCCAAAATCCAGAGTTCCGGAATCCGGAATGTTCCAGAATCCGGACACTGGGCCGATCCATGGTGGGGTTGTCCAGAAACCAGAATATGTTCCGAAATCCGGACTCCCCCGACCTCTGGCCACCCGACCTCCCCTCCCTCGGCCCAACCTGCCCCGGCCTCCCCCAACCCCCCACCACCCGGCATCAGCCCGACCTCCCCGGCCTCGTCCCGACCTGCCCCGGCCTCCCCCGATCCCCCAATCCCCGGCATCAGCCCGACCTCCCCGGCCTCGTCCCGACCTGCCCCGGCCTTCCCCCGATCCCCCAACCCCCGGCATCAGCCCGACCTGCCCCGGCCTCCCCCGATCCCCCAACCCCCGGCATCAGCCCGACCTCCCCCTCGCCTCAGCCCGACCTCCGGCCGTAACACCATGAAAAAAATAAGACCGCCAGCCCACCTTTTTTGGGCGGAATCATCAGAATGGGTGAAATCAATGCCCATAATATTGCCCAGCGTTACTTTCCGCACGGAATTAACGCCGAGATTCAATAATACCGCCCGCCCTTTTTTTTGTGGTAAAGAGCACATTTGGCGAAACTAACACCCAGGAGATCGGCCACCGTCACTTTCATCACCTCACACACATATCTCTCACAATATCGCTCGCCCAAAAAACCGCCCGGAAAAAGTGGAACAATTCTGAACTAAAGCCAGCGGTGTGGCTGCGATTTTTAAAATCACAGGTCGCTTCATTCAATAGGCTGCTTCAACTTCGGGAGAGTTTGCATTGACTCTAGAGTTCTTCTCAGGTGAAGTGACCATCTCAACAGACATATTTTCAGACTCTGGACTATTGGGGGTTTACTCTAGGTGTATTTTAGTGAGGAAATTATTGCTTCTGATCAATCGCTATTATACTTTCATTGCAATGGGGCCAGCCATTTCTCAGCCTGCATCGCTTAACATGCAGATGCTGCAGAGTGCAGATGGCTCAATGTCTGATGCACATCATTATGTGCCCAATTTAAGACATGCAAGAATTTGGACGAGGGCCCGACCATACACACCCTGCACATAAAGGGAAAAGAGGTCTTACCTCGACGTGTCCGAGCACACCTGCCTTCGGAGACTGCGCTTCCACAAGGTGGTGATCAATGAAATATGTGAGCTCATCAGGCCACATATGCATCCTGCCATCAGGACATCAGTGTCGGTCGGGGTCAAGGACATCACGGCAGTCTTTTTATGCGTCCGGTTCCTTTCGGGGCTCTGTGGTCGAGAGTTCCCCTCTGTCCCACTATGCCACCCATCGCTGCATTAGACAGGTCACGATGGCCCTGTACGCGATAAGGATGGTCATCAGCTTCCCCATGACCACGGAGGCTCAGACTGACAGGACTGGAGCATTCTACCACATTGCTAAGTTCCCCAGGGTGCAGGGCAGCTATACAGTGCGCTCACATCCCTATGTGGGCACCTTGTCAGGACCCGGAGTTTTTTCGTAACAGTAAAGGATTTCACTCCCTGAAAGTCCAACTAGTTGTCGACCACAATCAGATCATAATGGCAGTGAATGCCAAATGTCTAGGCAGCTTCGATGAGGCTCACATCCTGCGTTAGAGCGCTGTCTCTGGCATCTTTAAAAGTCAGCCACAAGGACAATGCTGGATGCTTGGTGATAACTGATATGGCCAAGCCACCTGGCTGATGAGCCCCCTGCGTTACACCCACACTGAGGCCGAGAAGCGATACAACCAGAGCCACAGAGACACACGCAATGTGGTCCACAAAACAATAACTGTGCTTAAGCAGCGCTTCAGATGTCTGGACAACTCAAGAGGGGAGCTACAATACAACCCTGAGCAAGTAGGTAAATTCGTGGTCATGTGCTCCATGCTGCACAACCTGGCTATCAGTCGGGGACAAGAATTGCCAGAAGGGACTGATGCTCCACCTCAGGAGAGAGAGGAAGGGGAGGACGAGGGGCTGGACGCCGGCCTAGGGCCAGACAATCAGGCTGACTATGCAACCTTGCCCACGACCCCCTCCAGACCACAGGAAAGGGCCCGTGGTGGTGACATAGCTACAAGACTCTTATGTGAGGAGCTGACACCTGAACGATTTGCCTGAAAGAACGTTGCTGTGAGTGATAATGCTGCTGTGTGTGTGCAACTCAGACATCAGTGGTGCCCATCACCTTGGTGCCAGTTAAAGTTTACATTGATTGAAGTTAAGTTTTATTTAACCCTTTCATGTTAAGGAATCACCAGTGTGTAATGGTCCAGCTATCTGAGACAATGCACAACAAGGTTATGTTCAATAAAAAAAATGTTATACCAACATTGGTCTGAAATCATAATTATCACAGGCAAAAACACCGAATCCCCGCCCACACCCCACTTTTTCCACCATTGACCTCAATCAAATGTTCAACATGTCCAGCAACACAGAATACAAATGCAAAACAGGAGGGTGGTCCCCTTCCTCCATACATTACGACAAATTGCATGCATCCAGATGGAGATATAACACAACCATCACCTGCGGACATGCACCTCACTTTCCTTCCCCCCTCTCCTTCTTCTCCCCACCTCTACCTCTTCCCCTCCTCACTCCATGGCGCCTGGCCGAGGAGCTCCTCAGGCGGTGCCTCATTGGGGGGGGGATGAAGGCAGAGGCGGTGGTTGCACGGGTACAGGAGTGGGGGGTGCCGAGGGGGTAACATTCTCTGATGCAGAAGCAGGATCTTGGTCCTTCCTCTCATCTGTCGTTCGCAGTGGTGGTGCAGAACCTAGGGGTGGAGTGCTGCACTCTGGGACCACTGGGAAGCATGTGACAGCAGTGTTCCTGGCTATCGCATCCAGGGCCTCTGCTATCCATGGAACGTACTCGGTAATGGTGGCCAGCTGTCGGGATATGCCCCTCAATGCTTCAATGAGCTGGTCATCAATGTCTACAGACCTCCTGGACAACTGTACCATCTCTCCACTTTCATGTGGCGCTCATGGACCAGACCTGCAGCATCCACGAAGCCTCCACGGGGTCGGTGCCGTCCTGGGGAAAAATAGGGTGCCTTGTGGCAAGGTACTTGGGGCCGGCACCTCCAGAGTGGAGGCGGGAATGACCGGAGGAGCACTAGATGACCTTGGGGTGGAATGGCTTCTGGAGCATGGCAATGCAGGTTCCTCGAAGTCTGTGTTCTCATCCGTGGAGAACAGACCCAGCGGATTGACGGACGAGAATCGGAGGTCGTCAGCACCAGATGTAGGATCATCCGGAGAGTCGGGCCCTGCAGTCCCACCTTCTGGTCTCCGTGGTCTTGCCTGGGGCCGCGTTGCTGGCTGAGCTGCAAAACACAAATGAGGTTATTAGAGGAGAGGTGGATGCTGGGGTCACAAGGTGAGTCCAGCACTACACACAGCATATGCACGACAAAAGCACCACCGCTCTCAAAATCATCACAGACATCACATTTCATGACCATCAACACATTTGCATTGCAATGATTTTCATTCGGCCAGCATTATTTCTAACACAATTTTAGAAATCATCTTTCATATATGATTGTTCGAATATGAGTGGGTGTGGCATCTATTGACTTTACATCACACAATGGTGTAAACTTTACTCACGTCGCTTCACTTCAGGGTCTGCAGATGCTTGCGTGGCAGTCCGGGTGTGCTTCCCTACGAGTGCGAGCACCCACTCCTCCATGTCAGTAATGTCGCTGATGATTGGTGGCCCCCCACCCGTTCGCCTCTGCATGGACCTCATCGTCAATAACTTCTTCTGTAAAAGGTGACAGGATGACATGGCATGAGATCATTGCATGATATCATTGCTAGGTACTGTCATAGACACTGATACAACACATAACCAACAGATGTAATCATGATTATTGTGATAATTATCGCTCTTTACCTAAAGACGTACGCCGTGACCACAGGCTTTGAGTACAATATTCCCGGTAAAAGTGAAAGAACTTACACCTGCTGATAGTCACTCATGACTGTTACAAATCAAATTATATAAATACATAAGTACATGTAAATCAATGTAATACTTAGTCTTGCAGATCCTACAAGGTCGTTCCATCGTTTGCGGCATTGGTTGCCCTCACGCATCTCGTTGGTCACCGACGAGACCACCTCTGCTATCTCGGTCCATATCTTCTGGTAGGCCTTTGGGGTGGGCTTCCCACGCCCTCCCTGTGTCAAATCACCCCAGCGTAACTTGACCTCCTGCAGGTGGGAGGCATTTGCCTCGTCGTAGAACCTCCTCGCTCTTTTGCGCCTTCCAATGTGCTCCTCTCCCAGCTCACTGCTCTCACCAGCATCAGTCTCCACAGTGTGCTGTGATGCCTTCTCCTCTCCCTCCATTATTGGCCAAATTCGAGCAAATATGTGGCTGGTAACAGCTAATTTTTGTTTCCCTATTTGCTCTAAAGCTCTAAACTCTTCTTCCTTCCTCCCAAAGCAGCCACACCACACTCACACACTCCCTCTCAGCTCCCTCTCTCTCTGTCCCCTCTTCTGCGCATGTCATGATGACCCTTGACCCTTGACCTCCTGAATCGTGGGAATCGAGCATTGCCATGCCGTTGCTAAGCACGGCGACACTTTACGGCAGAAGGACAGAGCGATTTAACGCTACCGCCCATTTCATATCGCTCGTGGTAACGCCCAATTTAAAAAATGGAGACTAGGGGCTTTGAGAATGGGTGAGAAGTCGACGAACTGAAAACCCATTTTTACCGCCCACGCCGGAAATAGCGCCCATTTTTGGCTGATATGCACAAAAGTGTAAAATCTAGTCCCAAGTCCCTCATTACTGCTTCCAGCAACCAACCTGGAATTACCTCATACAATGTATCTTTCACATGTATAATACCAGTTTTTATAAAAGCTTGATTAAATAATACTTCTCCTTCAATGTTGATCCACCTAAAATTTCCTCAGCAGCTGTGGGCATAAACTGCACATTTTTTTTAAATTGGGCCCAAGTATCTACAACCCCCTTATAAAATTGAGGGAGAGGTTTAATCGATTTCAAAAACATATTGTTGTATTCCATATAAAATATTCCCTGTCCTCCTATCCCACTGAATTAAAAAAAATGTTGGAAACAACTCTTCCAAAAACTTGTATTTAACTTCTGAAGAAATCTCTTCACCCATTTAATTCCAAAGGATTTTTTCTTCAAATCAATAACTGGGAAATTGGGTCCTCCCTGATTTTGCTGTCCAATGATGGTATTGTAAGCAACCAAGGCTGGTTTCCCTTCCCATAAAAACTTTATACAAGCCTCTCGGATTGACTTTTCCGCCCACTCAGGAATATCCTCCACCGTCAATAAGTAGCAGGAGAGCTGACTCCACTGTCACTCTTCCTTGCACTTTCTATCATGTTCATTCCCATCTTCCCCAAATCTTTTTAATTTTCATAATCTTCAGCTCCCAATTTAGTCGATCCACTTCATTCCTATCCTTCTTGCACCCCATATGCACACCCAGAACTTCTAAAATCTCCACCACCTTAAAAGGGCTTTCCTCCAACCATTCCCCCCTACTCCTTCCCACAACCAGACATTTGGACTTACTATAATTTACTCTGGCTCCTGAAGCTCTACAATACTCCTCCACTACTCCCATTGCTTCCCTCACCGACTCCCCATCTCTCAACGCTAAGGTCATCTGCATATTGGTGTATCACCGACACCTGCCCAGAACTGGGAACCATGATCCCGACTATGCCTTGTTCCTTTCGCATTATGTAACCAAATGGTTCTGCTACCAATGTGTACAACAATGGGGACAGAGGACAACCCTATCTCACTGATCTCTGTACTGGAAAAAACTTGGATAAAAAAACATTACATTTAACACAGCTAAATGTGTTTGAATAAAAAATCCTTATCCACTCAATGAAATTTTTCCCAAAACCAAATGCTTCCAAAACCATCAATGAAAACTCATGAGAGACTCTATCAAAGGCTTTCTCTTGATCCATCTTTGGCACATAAGCTTCCCTCCCACTCTCTTCCATGAGCTCCATCGCATTGAGACCACAGAGTCAGCGATGTCTCGGCCTACTCATTAGACTGAGTGGGCAAAACTATCTGCGGCATCACCTCCCTGCCACAACCCTCGCCAAGATCATATAATTCACATTTAATAATGTGATGGGCCTCCAATTCTTCAGACCCCTTCTATATCCTTTATTTTTTATAAGCTAAGCTCATGATACCTCTCCTCATAGATGGGGCCAGGCTGTCCTCAGTTTTAGTCTCCTTAAAAATCTCTAAGACCAATGGACTGAAAATTTCTAAAAATTATTTCTAAAATTCTGCACTTAGTCCATCGGACACTGGGCTTCCCCATCACCGTCCCTCCCCCCGCTCCCCCGCCACCCCCCCTCCCCACCCTGCTTCATTCCACTTATTGTTACTTTTATTTCTGCTAATCCTACTTCTTTGTCACACGTGCTTCTCTTATCCTCCTTTAAACACTCTTCAATAAAAGCACTAATCTTCTCCACTGCCAATTTAGAAATGTCTTCTTTTGTATATAACTCTTGATAAAAGCTACTAGCCGTCCCCATAATCTCCATACTTTCATTAATGATCTTTTCCCCAAGCTTTAACTCTCGAATTAATGATAAACTTTGTTGCAACTTCTCTTGCTCTAAAAAAAGGGTGAGTAAGTAGTAATCAAGGAGGTCTTCCTGTGCTAAATGGTATAGACTTTAATGCTCTAAGAGCACAGGTAGATACTTGGGAGTATGACATTATAACCATTACAGAGAAATGGCTGAAAGAGGGGCAGTGTTGGCAGCTCAATATTCCTGGTTACAGGATTTTTAAACAAGACAGAGAGGCGGGGGAGTAAAAAAAGGGGGGGTCACAGTATTGATTAAAGAAACTTACAGCTGTGAGGAGCGATGATATATTAGAGGGATCATCAAATGAGGCCATATTGGACGAAATGAAAAATAAAAAAGGGGCGATCACACTACTGGGCGTGTATTATAGACCACCAAACAGTGGAAGGGAGATAGAAGAGCACATTTCTGTGAAGTCCAAAAACCATAGGGCAGTAATAGTAATGGATTTTTAATATCTTAATATTGATTGGGACAAATTTAGTGTGAAGGGTATAGAGGGTGCGGAATTCTTAAAATTCATTCAAGAGAACTTCTTTAGTCAGTATATAACAAGCCCAACAGGAGAGGGGGCAGTTTTGGATTTAGTTTTGGGGAATGAAGCTGAGCAGGTGGAAGGGGTATTAGTGGGAGAGCACTTGGGTGCCAGTGACCATAATTCAGTCAGATTCAATTTGGTTATAGATAAGGACAAGGATAAACCAGGAATAAAAGTCTCAAATTGGGGAAAAGCTAACTTTGCTAAGTTGAGAAGTGATTTGGCCACAGTGGACTGGAAACAGCTACTTGTAGGTAAATCAGTGTCGGAACTGTTATGTATGGAGAAAGAGTCAGACTGAACACTGTGAGCTCAAAGTAAAGTATGACCTTAGTCTTTTATTGCAGGTCTCAAAGTGCCTCTCCAACCTATGAAGCCTCCTTAAATACCTGTGCTCCCAAGGGATTATGGAATCCTTTGGGACTCCAGGGGAAGAGCCCTCTGGTGGCTGTACAGAGTAAATACAAGTCCACATATATAACAACACTCCCCCCGCAAAGTCAATAGTGTAACTATTTAAAATGTGAGTCGATCTGGGGCCCTTCTTGCCCTGGTTGATCGTCTCGGTGTTAAGGCTGGTGTTGTTCAATCATTTGTTGGGCCCTCACTGGGCTGCTGTGCAGCTGGCCTTGCTGGGCTGCCTGGTGTGTTGGGCCCTGCTGGGCTGCTGTGGATGATGGGTTCTGCTTCGTGGTCAACCGTGGTATCGATTGCCACTGGTGTGTATGTTGGGAGATTCAAAAAGTTAGGGTCCAAGGTGTGCTGCTCAGGATAGTCCATGAATCTGAGTTTGATTTGGTCGAAGTGTTTCCGGTGAATGAGTCCATTTCAAAGTTTGACCCAAAACACCCTGCTCCCCATTTGGCCACGGCAGTGCTGGGAAGCCACTTGGGACCTTGTCCATAATTTAATACAAATACAGGATCATTGATTTCAATCTCACGTGACACATTTGCGCTGTCATGGTATACACTTTGTTGAAGCCGCCTGCTCTCTACCTGTTCATGTAGATCAGGGTGAACTAACGAGAGCCTTGTCTTAAGTGCTCTTTTTATGAATAGTTCAGCAGGTGGGATCCCAGTGAGTGAGTGGGGTCTCGTTCGGTAGCTAAGCAGGACTCGGGATAGGTGAGTCTGCAGTGAGCCTTCAGTTACACACTTCAAGCCTTGCTTGATGGTTTGCACTGCTCTCTCTGCCTGACCATTGGACGCTGGTTTAAACGGGGCAGATGTGACATGTTTGATCCCATTACAGGTCATGAATCCTTTGAACTCAGCACTGGTAAAACGTGGCCCATTGTCGCTCACCAGGACATCGGGTAAGCCGTGAGTGGCAAACATGGCCCGCAGGCTTTCAGTGGTGAGAGCTGACGTGCTAGCCGACATTATCTCACATTCAATCCACTTGGAGTACATGTCTACAACCATAAGGAACATTTTACCCAAGAAAGGGCCTGCATAGTCGACGTGTATCCTAGACCACGGTTTGGAGGGCCAAGACCAGAAACTTAGCAGTACCTCCCCTAGGCACATTGCTTAACTGCGAGCATGTATTACATCTGTGAACGCAGGACTCTCAGTCCGCATCGATACCGAGCCACCACACATGGGATCTGGCTATCACTTTCATCATTATGATGCCTGGGTGGGTACTGTGGAGGTCATTGATGAAGGTGTCTCTGCCCTTCTTGGAGACCACTACTCGATTGCCCCACAGAAGGCAGTCTGCCTGTATAGACATTTCATCTTTGCGCCGCCGGCACGGCTTTATCTCTTCCTGCATTTCCACTGGGACACTGGACCAGCTCCTGTGAAGCACACAGCTTTTGACTGGAGATAATAAGGGGTCCTGGCTTGTCCAGGTTTTGATCTGCCAGGCAGTGACGGGTGATTGTTCACTCTCAAATGCTTCCATAACCATGGCTAGATCTGCGGGCTGCGCCATTTCCACCCCCGTGGTGGCCAATGGCAGCCTACTGAGAGCATCGGCGCAGTTTTCTGTGCCTGGCCTGTGGCATAGTTGTATGCGGACAACGTGAGCACCCATCTCTGGATGCGGGCCGATGCGTTGGTATTTATCCTTTTATTCTTGGAAAACAGGGATATAAGTGGCTTATGGTCAGTTTCCAATTCGAATTTTAGCCCAATCAAGTATTGATACATTTTCTTTACCCCATAGACACACGCTAACGCTTCTTTTTCAATCATGCTGTAGGCTCTCTTGGCCTTAGACAGACTCTTGAATGCAAAAGCAACCAGTTGCAGTTTCCCGAAATTATTAGCTTGTTGCAATGCACACCCGATGTCATATGACGACGCATCACATGCTAGTACCAAACGCTTGCATGGATCATACAACACAAGCAATTTGTTTGAGCATAACAATTTTCTCGCTTTTACAAAGGCATTTTCTTGGCTATTGCCCCAAACCCATTCGGCCCCTTTTCGTAGTAAGACATGCAGTGGTTCTAGCAGTGTGCTGAGATCCAGTAAGAAGTTACCAAAGTAGTTCAAGAGTTCCAGAAAGGATCGCAGCTCCGTCACTTGCTGTGGCCTAAGTGCGTTTTTGATTGCCTCCGTCTTCACGTTGGTGGGCCTGATGCCGTCTGCTGCAATCCTCCTTCCCAAGAACTCCACTTCAGGCGCCAGGAAAATGCACTTCGAGCATTTTAACCTTTGCCCCACGTGGTTGATTCGACTAAGAACCTCTTCCAGGTTCTGCAGGTGCTCGACTGTGTTCCGACCTGTGACCAAAATGTCGTCCTGGAATACCAAGGTGTGCGGGACCGACTTCAGTAAGCTTTCCATGTTTCTCTGGAATATCGCCGACGCTGATCAGATTCCAAACAGGCATCTGTTATAAACAAAAAGACCTTTGTGCGTGTTGATGCAGGTGAGGGCCTTTGATGATTCCTCCAGTTCCTGCGTCATGTAGGCTGAAGTCAGATCCAGCTTTGTGAATGTCTTTCCTCCCGCCAGCGTTGCAAAGAGGTCGTTGGCCTTTGGTAGTGGGTATTGGTCCTGCAGGGAGAAATGATTGATAATTACTTTGTAATCACCACAGATTCTGACGGTGCCGTCTCCCTTGAGGACTGGGACAATAGGACTGGCCCACTCGCTGAACTCGATCGGTGAAATGATGCCTTCTCTTTGCAGCTGGTCGAGCTCAATCTCTACCCTTTCTCTCATTATGTACGGTACTGCTCTCGCCTTGTGATGGATGGGTCACGCCCCCAGAATTAGGTGGATCTGCACTTTTGTTCCTTGGAATTTCCCAATTCCTGGTTCGAACAGCGAAGGAAATTTGTTTAAGACCTGGGCTCATGAAGTGTTGTCAGCGGGCGATAGCGCTCGGATGTCATCCCAGTTCCAGCGTATCTTTCCCAGCCAGCTCCTGCCGAGCAGAGTGGGACCATCGCCCGGTACCACCCAGAGAGGTAGCTTGTGCACCGCTTCATCGTAGGAGACCTTTACGGTAGCACTGCTGATTACAGGAATCAGTTCTTGAGGCCTTGTTGCACTACAACCTTTCGAAAGTCTTTTTGCCCATGATGGACTGGCTCGCACCCATGTCCAGCTCCATTGACACTGGGAGTCCATTTAGTTTAACATTCAGCATTATCAGGGGACAATTCATGTTGAATGTGTGCACCCCATGTACCTCTGCCTCCTCGATCCGAGACTCTGGTCCATCGTGATCCTCCGTGGATCTGTCCTCCTCTGCAGGTTTAACAGGCTTTGCAGCTCACCTGCACACTCGTTGGAGGTGTCCCATTGTTCCATAGCCCTTGCAAACATACTCTTTGAATTGGCATGAATGGAAACAATGATCACCCCCGCAGCGCCAACAAGGTGTTAATGGCCTTGCATTCATCCCCCTTGATGGTGGACTCTGAGTCATCTGCAGATGTGCAGCTGCAGGTATGTGTGACCTGCCCTGTACGTTACGATTCAAAAACAACATCACTTTGTTCACAGTACTTGTAGCAGCACTTGTGTTCTGATAGATTTGCTTCGTATTGTCACTGATGGCAATGAACGTCTGGGCTATTGCTATGGCCTTACTCAAGCTTGGGGTCTCTACAGTCAAAAGTTTGTGAAGTATGGTTTCGTGGCCAATGCCAATACAAACAAGTCTCTGAGCATGTGCTCCAAATGCCCTTCAAATTTGCAATGTGCTGCAAGGCATCTTAGCTCGGTGACATAACTCACCACTTCCTGGCCTTCAGACCTGTTGTAGATGTAGAACCGGTACCTCGCCATCAGAACGCTTTCCTTCGGGTTCAAATGCTCTCGGACCAGTGTGCACAAATCATCATACGATTTCTCCGTGGGTTTCGCTGGAGTGAGCAGATTCTTCATGAGGCCATACGTTGGTGCCCCACAGACGGTGAGGAGGATCGCTCTGCATTTGGCAGCGCTCTCTTCCCCATCTAGCTCGTTGACCACGAAGTATTGGTCGGGTCGCTCCACAAAAGTTTCCCAATCATCTCCCTCCGAAAATTTCTCCAGGATGCCCACTGTTCTCTGCATCTTTGGGTTAGCTATCTGTATCTCGTCGCCAGTTGTTGTGTGTGGCGAAAGAGTCAGACTGAACACTGTGAGCTCAAAGTAAAGTGTGACCTGAGACTTTTATTGCAGGTCTCCAGAGTGCCTCTCCAACCTGTGAAGCCTCCTTAAATTATGGGATCCCTTGGGACTCCAGGAGAAGAGCCCTCTGGTGGCTGTACAGAGTAAATACAAATCCACCTATATACAGGAACAGTGGGAGGTATTCAAGGGGAGATCCGGAGGTCTCAGGCCAAGCATGTGCCCTTAAAGAAAAAAGGTGGGAATAACAATTCTAGAGCCCCCTGGATGTCTAGGGACTTACAGAGGAGGATAAAGAAAAAAAGGAAAGCTTATGTCAAATATCGACAGCTAAATACTGTAGAATCTTTGGAGGAATATAGAAAGTTCAAAGATAAAATTAAAAAGGCATTAGGAATGCTAAGAGAGAGCATGAAATATTCTTGGCAAGTAAAATTAAGGAAAACCCAAAGATGTTCTTTAAATATATTAAGAGCAAGAGGATAACTAAAGAAAGGATAGGGTCTATTAGAGACCATGAAAGTAATCTCTGTGTAAAGGCAGAAGATGTTAGTATGGTTCTTAATGAATACTTTGTGTCTGTTTTCACTCAGGAAAGGGGCAATGCAGATACTGCTATCGAAGAGGAGTGTGAAATTCTGGATGAAATAAACATAGTGAGAGAGGAGGAATTAAGGGGTTTAGCAGCTTTGAAAGTAGATAAGTCCCCAGGCCCAGATGAAATGAATCCCAGGCTGTTGAGCGAAGTAAAAGAGGAATTGGCAGAGGCCTTGACCATAATTTTGCAGTCCTCTTTGGAGTTGGGCATGGTGCCGGAGGACTGGAGGACTGCTAATGTAGTACCCTTGTTTAAGAAGGGAGAAAGGGATAGGCCGAGTAATTACAGGCCTGGCAGCCTAATCTCAATGGTGGGAAAATTATTGGAAAAAATCCTGAAAGACAGGATAAATCTACATATAGAAAGGCCTATATGTTATAAATAAATAAATTAGGGACAGTCAGCACAGATTTGTTAAGGGAAGATTGTAATTGACTAACCTGATTTAATTTTTCAAGGAGGTAACCAGGAGGGTCGATGAGGGTAGTGCGTAGACCTTACTATAGAATCACACGAGGCATGTACTGCTGACAAAGTCACAACATGACCTGAACCTTTATTCCCAGGACCAAGAAGTGCTGACCCTGCGTGGGACCTCCCTTTATATACGTGGATGACCAGATGAGGAGTGTATCCCACAAGTTCAGCCCCTGTGGTCAAGATGTGCATTATTCAGGTGTATACAGTGTACAGTGTTGTTACATAGGGTTACAGTTATGTGAAGGTTACAAACATGACATCACCTCCCCCCAACGTCTTTGGGTCAAAGATTGAGTCTTTCAGGCGGCCGACGCTCTCTCGTGGAGCACCGCAGTTGGGGCTCTGGTGGTTGAGCCTTGGCATGTGTCTCTGTCGCCTGAGGTGATTCCGGCCTGTCCGGGCTGGCCGCAGGGACTGTGCATGCTGGTGAATGTCCTTGTTGCTCGTTCACTGGCAGTGGTGTGGGTGACATCTCATGATCTTCCTCAGGTTCCTCAGTGTCCATGCTGAATCTTTTCTTTAGTTGGTCCAGATGTTTGCGGCATACCTGCCCATTGTTAAGTCTGACCACTATGACCCTATTCCCCACTTTGCCAATGACAGTACTCTCAAGCAACTTGGGTCCCAAAGCATGATTGAGAACGAATACAGGGTCATCGATTTCTATGCATCTCCCCACTGAGTTGCGATCATGGCACTCGATTTGGGACTGGCGCTTGCCCTCAACAATGTCTGCCAGGGCTGGATGAATGAGGGACAGCTGCGTTTTAAGCGTGCATTTCATGAGTAGTTCTGCGTGCAGGACTCCCGTGAGCGAATGTGGCCGGGACCTATAGGCC
Source organism: Pristiophorus japonicus (assembly GCF_044704955.1). NCBI lineage: Eukaryota > Metazoa > Chordata > Chondrichthyes > Pristiophoridae > Pristiophorus > Pristiophorus japonicus. The sequence continues at coordinate 184,949,474 of NC_091977.1, forward strand.
AGCAGGAGGCGCGATAGGCGGTACTGAAGGGAGGGTCCTTGAATCCGGAGCATACCCTGCTTTATGACTTGAACCGCACGTTCCGCCTGGCCATTAGAAGCCGGCTTGAACGGTGCTGTCCTGACGTGTTTGATTCCATTACCCGACATAAACTCCTGCAATTTATAGCTAGTGAAACACGGGCCATTGTCGCTAACCAGGATGTCCGGCAAACCGTGGGTCGCAAAGACTGCACGCAGACTCTCCACGGTGGTGGATGTTGTGCACAAATTCAATATGATGCACTCGATCCATTTCGACTATGCATCGACAACAATCAGGAAAATTTTTCCCATGAATGGGCCCGCGTAGTCTATGTGAATACGTGACCATGGCCTGATGGGCCAGGGCCACGGGCTGAGTGGGGCCTCCCTGGGGGCATTTCCCAGCTGAGCACATGTTGTGCACCTGCGAACCCAGTGTTCCAGGTCTGAGTCAATTCCCGGCCACCATACATGTGACTGGGCAATGGCCTTCATTAACACGATGCCTGGATGCTCGCTGTGGAGTTCCCTGATGAATGCTTCCCTTCCCTTCTGGGGCATGACGACCCGGCTGCCCCATAGCAGGAGTCAGCTTGGATGGAGAGCTCATCCATCCGTCTGTGAAACGGCCTGACCTCCTCGGGGCACGTTCCGTGTGCGGGCGCCCAATTCCCGGTCAGGACACATTTCTTTATCAGGGATAGGAGGGGATCTCTGTTGGTCCAGATTTTGATCTGGTGGGCTGTGATGAGGGAGCCTGTGGTGTCGAAAGCCTCAACGGCCATGCCCATCTCCGCGCTTTGCTCCAATGCCCCCTCAGTGGTGGCCAGTGGGAGCCTGCTGAGCGCGCCAGTGCAATTTTCGGTGCCTGGCCGGTGCCGTATGGTGTAGTCATACGCAGCCAGCGTGAGGGCCCACCGCTGTATGCGAGCGGACACATTGGCATTGACAGCCTTGCTGTCGGACAACAGGGATGTTAACAGCTTGTGGTCCGTTTCTAACTCGAACCTTGTGCCGAAAAGGTACTGGTGCATCTTTTTCACCCTGTAGACACATGCGAGTGCTTCCTTTTCAACCATCCCATATGCCCGTTCTGCCTGGGAGAGCGACCTGGAGGCATAAGCCACAAGTTGGAGTTGGCCCTCATCATTACTCTGCTGCAACACCCACCCAACCCCATAGGATGATGCATCACACATTAAAACCAGTTTCTTACAGGGGTTGTACAAGGTCAACAGCTTGTTAGAACAAAGCAGATTCCGCGCCCGATTGAAAGCCCGTTCTTGACAGTCCCCCCAAAACCATTCACAACCCTTACGCAGGAGCACGTGCAGCGGTTCCAATAATGTGCTTAAGTTCAGCAGAAAGTTCCCGAAGTAGTTCAATAGTCCCAGAAATTACCGCAACTCCGATGTGTTACAGGGCCTGGGCGCACGACGGATCGCCTCTGTTTTGGATTTGGTAGGCCGGATCCTGTCTGCGGCAACCCTCCTGCCCAAAAACTCGACCTCTGGGGCCAAAAACACACACTTGGACCTCTTTAGTCGCAAGCCTACTCGGTCCAGTCGGCGTAGCACCTCCTCCAGGTTGTGGAGGTGTTCCTCGGTGTCTCGACCCGTGATAAGGATGTCATCTTGGAGTACGATTGTTCCAGGGATGGATTTAAGCAAGCTTTACATGTTCCTCTGGAAGATAGCGGCCGCTGAACGAATGCCAAACGGACACTTGTTGTAAATGAATAGCCCCTTGTGCATAGTGATGGTGGTCAGAAGCTTGGATTCTTCAGCCAGTTCCTGGGTCATGTAGGCTGAAGTGAGGTCCAACTTGGTGAACAGCTTGCCACCTGCCAGCGTGGCAAAAAGATCCTGCGCTCTCAGAAGCGGGTATTGGTCCTGTAGTGACACTCGGTTGATGGTGGCCTTGTAGTCACCACAAATCCTGACTGAGCCATCCGCTTTAAGGCTGGGAACGATGGGGCTTGCCCAGTCACTGAATTCAACAGGCCAAATTATGCCCTCTCTTAGCAGACTGTCTAACTCACTCTCAATTCTCTCACGCATCACATACGGCACGGCTCTGGCTTTGTGGTGCACTGGTCTGGTGTCCGGGGTGATGCGTATCACTACTTTGGTGCCCTTAAAAGTCCTGACATCTGGTTGAAAAAGTGGCTCGAATTTCTGTAGGACCTCTGAGCATGAACTTCGCTCCACAGATGAAATGGCATGCACATCCCCCCATTTCCAGTTCATCTCAGCTAACCAGCTCCTCCCCAAGAACACGGGACCATTCCCCGGGACAATCCAGAGTGGCAGCCAGTTCGCCGATCCATTATATGTGACCACCAAGTTTGCACTGCCTAGTACTGGGATGATCTCTCTGGTGTACGTCCATAACTGCGTGTCAATGCGTTCCAGTTTGGGCCTGTTAGCTTTGTGTGGCCATAGTTTTTCAAATTGTTGGGCACTCATAAGTGACTGGCTAGTTCCTGTGTCCAGCTCCATGTGTACCGGAATGCCATTTAATAGAACTTTCATCATCATAGATGGCGTTTTGGTATAGGAGCTGTGGACGTCTGCCACATGAGCCCGCTGGACTTCAGCATCCATAGCTTTGCCCCAAGCATCACCCTGCCTTGCAGACCCCTCGTTTGGTTCCTCTGCCTCGTAAACTAGCCTCGCTACAGGCTTTCTGCACAATCTGGCCAGATGTCCACTGAAGTTACAGTTTCTGCAGATAAATTGCTGAAACCTACCGGTTCTCGCAGCATGTTTGCCACCGCACCTCCAGCTTGAGCTGAGATTGTTGTGAACAAAGGAACAGTTAACAGGCATTCCTCTCTGATTGTCTCTTTGATTACTCCTGAGCACTCTGTTGCTGAGTGTCAATGGTCCCATCCCGGGACGCATTATCCCTTGTGATGGCGTGAATTGACGATCCCCCTACCATTGTCTCTGTTGCTGGCCCACCTTAGAGTCTGTTGCTGCCTGGATGGTGTCGAATTGCCCTTGCCTGCCTGCGGGGTTCTGAATCTCGTTTACAATGTTAACTCCCTGGTCCATCGCCACGTTGGAACCAGGGCTGTGCGCGTAAATTATTTTGGTCTCCTCTTCCCCTGCCATGAAGGTCTGAGCTATCAACGTTGCACTTTCCAAAGTCAAGTCCTTGGTCTCAATAAGCTTCCTGAAAATCCCGGCATGACCAATGCCCTCAATGAAGAAATCACTTAACATCTCCCCGCTGCAGGCATCTGTGAACTTACAGAGGCTGGCCAAATGCCGAAGGTCCGCAACGAAGTCCGATATGCTTTGTCCCTCCCGACGCCGGTGTGTGTAGAACCGGTGCCGGGCCATGTGTATACTGCTCGCCAGTTTGAGGTGCTCACCGATCAGAGTGCTGAGCTCTTCAAAAGACTTGTCCACCGGCTTCTCGGGTGCGAGCAGGTCTTTCATCAGCGCATACGTCTTGGATCCATAACAGGTCAGTAGATGCGCCCTCCGCTTACCAGCCGCTTCCTCTCCCAGCCAGTCCTTCGTGACAAAGCTCTGCTGAAGCCTCTCAATGAAATCGTCCCAGTCCTCCCCAGTCCTCACCAACACAGTACCATACCGGTGGCCATCCTCGTGGGTCGCTGATTCCCATTTCTCATCGCCAAATGTGGTGTCCTTACACCTTACTATAGAATCACACGAGGCATGTACTGCAGACAAAGTCATTACGTGACCTGAACCTTTATTCCCAGGACCAAGAAGTCCTGACCCTGCGTGGGACCTCCCTTTATCTACCTGGATGACCAGGTGAGGAGTGTCTCCCACAAGTTCACCTCCTGTGGTCAAGGTGTGCATTATTCAGGTGTATACAATGTACAGTGTTGTTGCATAGGGGTTACAGTTATGTGAAGGTTACAAACATGACACATACGATGTAGTGTATATGGACTTTAGCAAAGCTTTTGATAAGGCCCGACATGGTAGACTGGTCACGAAGGTAAAAGCCCATGGGATCCAGGGCAAAGTGACAAGTTAGATCCAAAATTGGCTTAGAGGTAGGAAGCAAAGTGTAATGGTTGATGGATGTTTTTTTGACTGGAAGGATGTTCCAGTGGAGTTCCGCAGGGCTCAGTGCTGGGTCCCTTGCTTTTGTGGTATACATCAATGATCTAGATTTGAATATAGGGGGTATGATTAAGAAGTTTGTAGGTGACACTAAAATTGGCTGTGTGGTTAATAATGAAGAGGAAAATCATGGGGCTAGAACCCTCACTTTTGTGGTTATCGCCCAAAAATAGACGTTATTTCCGGCGTGGGCGGTAAAAAAGCATTTTCAGATCGCCGGCTTCTTACCCATTCTCAAAACACCTAGTTTACATTTTTGAAAATGCGCTTTACCGCGAGCGATGTCAAATGAGCAGTAGTGTTAAATTTTTCTGACCTTCTGCAATAAAGTGTGGCCGTCCTTAGCAATGGCATGGCAACGCTCGATTCCCGCGATTCTTGCGGTCAAGTGTCACCCTGACATGCACAAAAGAGGAGACAGAGAGAGAGGGAGCTCAGAGGGACTGAAGGCTTGTCTGGGTGTGGTGTGGTTGCTTTGGGAGAAAGGAGGGAGACTTTAGAACTTCACAGCAAGTAGGCAATCAAAAATGAGCTGTTACCAGCCATATATTTGACCAAATTTGCCCTATAATGGAGGGAGAGGAGGAGGCATCACAGCATGCTGTGGAGACTGATGCTGGACAGAGCAGTGAGGTGGGATAGGAGCACATTGGAGGCCGCAAAAGAGCCAGGAGATTCTCAGACGAGGCAAATACCTCCCTCCTGCAGGAGGTCAAGTCACACTGGTGTGATTAGACACAGGGAGGCCCACCCCAAAGACCTACCAGAGGATATGGCTCGGATAGCCATATCAGAGGTGGTCACGTCAGCGACCAATGAGGTGCATGAGGGCAACCAATGCCGCAAATGATGGAATGACCTTGTGGGATCTGCAAGAGTAAGTATTACATTGATTTACATGTACTTATGTATTTATATAATTTGATTTGTAACAGTCATGAGTGACTATCAGCAGATGTGAGGTCTTCCACTTTTACCGGGAATGTTTACTCAAAATCTGTGGCCACGGTGTATGTTTTTAGGTAAAGAATGATAATAATCATAATAATCATTACATCTGTCGGTTATGTTTTGTATCAGTGTCTGTGACAGGACCGAGCAATGATATCACGCAATGATCTCATGTCATGTCGTCCTAGTACCTTTTACAGAAGAAGCTATTGACGATGAGGTCCGTGCAGAGATGAATGGGTGGGGGGCCACCAGTCCCCAGCGACATCACAGAGATGGAGGAGCGTGTGCTAGCACTCATGGGGAAGCACCCCCGAACAGCCACAGATGCATCTGCAGATCCTGAAGTGATGCCACGTGAGTAAAGCTTATACCATTGCATGATGTAATGTCAATAGATGCCACACCAACTCATATCCGAACAATCATATATGATAGATGATTTCTAAAAGTGTCATATAAATAATGCTGGCCTCGTGAAAATCATTGGAATGCAAATGTTTTGATGGTCATGAAATGTGATGTCTGTGATGATTTTGAGAGTGGTGGTGCGTTTGTCGTGCATATGTTGTGTGTAGTGTTGGACTCACCTTGTCACCCTAGCACCCCCTTCTCCTCTAATAACCTCATTTGTATCTTGCAGCTCAGCCAGCAGGGCGGCCCCAGGCAAGGCCACAGAGGCCAGAAGGTGGGGGCGTGGGGCAGGAGTCGGCAGACGATCCTACTACATCTGGTGCTGAGGAGCTCCAATTGTCACCGTCAATTTGCTGAGTCTGTTCTCGACGGATGAGAACGCGGACTTCGAAGAACCTGCATTGCCATTCTCCAGAAGCCATTCCACCCCAAGGCAATCTAGTGGTCCTCTGGTCATTCCCGCCTCCACTCTGGAGGTACCGGCCCCAAGCACCTCTCCACAGCGCACCCCATTTGTCCCCAGGATGGCACCGACCCCGCGGAGGCCTCGTGGACGTGGCAGGTCTGGTCCACGAGTGCGACATGATAGCAGAGAAATAGTACAGTTGTCCAGGAGTACTGTAGACATTGGTGACCAGCTCATCGAGGCATTGGGGGGCAGATCCTGACACCTGGCCACCATGACCGAGTACATTCCACGCATGGCGGAGTCCCTGGATGTGAAGAACACTGCTGCCTTATGTCACCTAGTGGTCCCCAAACGCGGCACTCCACCCCTAGGTTCTGCCCCACCTCTGCGAACGACAGATGAGATCAAGGACCAAGATTCTGTTTCTGCATCAAAGAATGTTGCCCCCTCAGCACCCCCTGCTCCTGTCTCCATGCAACCACTGCCTCTGCCTTCATCCCCCCAATGAGGCACCGCCTGAGGAGCTCCTCGGCCAGGCGCCATGGAGCGAGGAGGGGAAGGGGTAGAGGTGGGGAGAAGAAGGAGAGGGGAGAAGGGAAGTGAGATGCATGTGCGGAGGTGATGTTATATCTCCATCTGAGTGTATGCAATTTGTTGCAATGTACGGGGGCTGGGGACCACGCTCCTGTTTGCCTTTGTAGTCTCTGTTGCTGGACATGTTGAACATGTGATCTATGTCAGTGGTGGAAAAAGTTGGGTGTGGGCGGGGGTTGGGTGGTATTGGCTGTGATACTTATGATTTCAGACCAATGTTGGTATTAAACATTTGTTATTGAACATAACCTTGTTGCGCATTGTCTCAGATAGCTGGACCATTACACACTGGTGATTCCTTACCATGAAAGGGTTAAATACAACTTAACATCAATCAATGTAAAATTTAACTGGCACTAAGGTGATGGGCACCATTTAAGGTCTGAGCTGCACACACACTGCAGTATGTCAGCGTTGTCACTCACATCAGCGCTCTCTGAGGCAAAATCTTTCCGATATCAGCTCCTCATGTAAGAGTGGGAATTATCGAATACCAGCCACACCGCTGGCGTCCATCCCGGTTCGTTCCACTTTTGTGGGCGGTTTTTTGAGCGAGCGATATTCTGGGTGATATGTGTGTGAAGTGGTGAAATGGACGGTGGGCGATCTCCATGGCCGCTAGTTTGGGTAAATATGCTCTTTACGACAAAAAATAGTCGGCAGGCGTTAATAGTGAATCTCGACGTTAATTCCATGCGGAAAGTAACGCTGGCCGATAATATGGGCTTTGAAATCACCCATCATGCTGATTCCACCCAAAACAAGTGGGCGGGTGGTCATATTTATTCTCAGCGTTAAGCCCATTGGGAAAATAACACTCGGTGATAATTTGCGAAAAAAGCCCACCACTTTCCACTTTGTGCCAAAATGGGCAATATCTGGGCATTATACGTCATTTCAGCGGTAACATGGGTGTTAAGTGGGCGTTAAGCATGCAAAAAAAGTGGAGGTTCTAGCCCATGAACTGCAGGAGGATATCAATCTACTGGGCAGGTGGGCAGATCAGTGGCAAATGGAATTTAATTTGGAGAAGTAAAATAGGTAGAAAGTGGGATGAAGTCCTGCAGGCAAAGTTTAGGGAGCTGGGAGAGAGATTAAAAACCAGGACCTCAAAAGTAGTAATCTCCATATTACTCCCGGTACCACGAGCTAGTGAGTGCAGAAATAGGAGGATAGGGCAGATGAATGCGTGGTTGGAGAGATGATGCAGGAGGGAGGGCTTTAGATTCCTGAGGCATTGGGACTGCTTCTGGGGGAGGTGGGACCTGTACAAGCCGGACGGATTGCACCTCAACAGAGCCGGGACCAATATTCTCACGGGAGCGGTTTGCTAGTGCTGTTGGGGAGGGTTTAAACTAGCTTGGCAGGGGGATGGGAACCTGAGAATAGATTCAGTAGGGAGGGGAGTAAAGCTGGAATTAGAAAGCAAAAATGGAGAAAGTGAGTTTGAAGGACAGAGGAAACAAGCAGGAAAAAAGGATAAAATAACACATTTAAAAGCTCTTTGTCTAAATGCATGTAGCATTCATAACAAAATAGATGAGTTGACAGCACAAATAGATGCAAATGGGTATGATCTGATAGTCATTACAGAGATATGGTTGCAAGGTGACCAGGACTGGGAACTAAATATTCAGGGATATTTGATAATTCGGAAGGCAGAAAGGAAAAGGAGCTGGGGTAGCACTGTTAATAAAGGATGGGATTAGTACGTTAGTGAGAAACAATGTTGGCTCAGAGGATCAAGATGTTGAATCAGATTGGATGGAGATAAGGAATAATAAAGAGAAAAAGTCACTGGTGGGCGTAGTCTATAGGCTCCCGAACAGTAGCAACTCTGTTGGACGGAGTATAAATCAAAAAATAATGGAGGCTTTTAATAAAGGAACGGCAATAATAATGGGTGATTTTCACCTTTGTATTGATGGCCAGTGTAGCCTTCAGGAGAAGTTCATAGAGTGTATTCGGGATAGTTTCCTTGAATAGTACATTGCAGAACCAACCAGGGAGCAGGCTATCCTGAATCTAGTACTGTGTAATGAGGCAGGATTAATAAATGATCTCGTAATAAAAGATCCTCTAGGAATGAGTGACCATAATATGGTTGAATTTCAAATTCAGTTGGAGGGTGAGAAAGTTGGTTCTCAAACCAGGGTCCTAAGCTTAAATAAAGGAGACTACTAAGGTATGAGGGCAGAGTTGGCTAAAGTGGACTGGGAAAATAGACTAAAGAATGAGACGGTTGATGAGCAGTGGCAGACATTTAAGGAGATTTTTCATAACATACAACAAAAATATATCCCAATGACAAGGAAAGATTCTTACATGGTTGTTGCACATCAGCCACGACATGGGCTTGACAGAGCTAGTGGCAAGGGTTAACCAGGACGACTTGAGATCTGCTCTGCTGCACGGACCTAGTGCACACACATATCGCAGTGTGGGCATGCCCGTGATGCCCCTGGGCCCCGAACCCTCATTCACTGCATCTCCGCCACGATCTCTCATCGTTTCTCAACCACAAACATTCGCCGCACCTCTGCCACGATCCCTCATCACTCCTCTGCCCCGATCACTCATCGGAAGTCCGCCATGACCTTCGCGCTCCTCTGCTTTAGCAGAGCCCCGCCGATGTTGCTGCCCACGCTCCAAATGGCGACCTGGGTCCTGATGACATAACCTCTTGTTGGCTGGCGCAGATACGATGGTAAGTACTGCAGGGAATTGAACGCGGCCAGGGTGATCTCCTGGACTAGTTTCGATCACCTGGATGGGTCAGAGAGGAATTTTCCCAGATCTTTTTTCCCCAATTGGCCTGGATTTTTATCTGTTTTTTGCCTCTCCCAGGAGATCGCATGGCTCCGGTTGGGGGGAGTGTAGAATGTTGCGGTGCAAGTGGTGTCGCAGTTGTGTGGGACGGACTTGTTGGACCGGATGCATTTTACCTTTCCGCCATTGTTCATTGTTCATAGGTTTATATGTAACCTTCTGGGCCGCTGACTGAGGGCCATGTGGTTCTTTGTCAGCCGGCATAGACGCGATAGGCCGAAATGGCCTCCTTCTGCGCTGTAGATTTCTATGTTTTTAAAATATCTAGTGCATCTTTCTCCCTCCAATGCATCTTTAGCCTTTGCGCGGAAATGGCCCCCTTGCATTTTTCAGCTTGCAATAATTCCCACTCTTCCTTTAAAATCTTCCAATTAGTCTCTGCTCCCTTATCCCCTCCATCCACTGCTTTACAGATATCTGTAAACCTTCTATTTATATTCTCTTCTTGACGCAGTTAGCTGCTGCTCTTTCTGTCCCATAACGTACCGAAAAAACTTTTATCTCATATTTGAAATTGTCCCGCCAAACTCTTTTTTTCTTTCAAGAATAAAGGTTCCTTCCGAGCATTTTTTATTATATTTAAAATTCCTTCTTTGGGCTCAATTTTCCCCAAAGCATTTTTTTGCCGTACTTGAAGAGTTATGCCCGATTTTTAGGGGCCAAAGTACGCCAAAAAAAAAGTGTTGTATGTTTCTCCTTTGGATCTCTTCATTTTGGCGTGGCCTAACTCGAGGAGGGGCTGGAGCCTTGATCTGCGCCAAAAAGATCAGGCTGCCATAGTAACCAGGGACACAATGCAAGCTGAGGCTGCAAAGTGAAGCATACAGTCACCTCCCAATACATTAAAAGAATTGATATAGTACCACCTTACCTCCAACCCCGCCCAAAGGCTGTCCGGTTCGGTCGCATTCATGGTCGCCGGTTCGGGTCTCTCTCTTTCTCTCAAAAAATGGCGCAAATACTGGGGAAAATTGAGCCCAATTAAAAGCAATTTCTTTCAGGTGCTGATTGTTTAAAATCCACACTCCTGGACCGATCTTAACTCTGCTGTTCCTAATTTTAAGAATCAAAACCGACTGGTCACTAAAAATACTTTTTTATATTGGCCCTGAAATTCCAGTCTCCTGGGTCCATACTGAGTGTGTACAGACCCGGGAAAGCATCGCAAAAGCCGGTTTTCAGCGTATAATGCGCATGTGCTGAAAACCAGCTTTTCCGATCTGTCAGCAAAGAGGTTGACAGATCCTCCGAATGCGCTGGAGAACTGTGAGTTCTCGGGCAAGATTCAGCAGTTTAGACAGGTACTGCCCAGAATCTAGGCACAAAAGTTCTACGACAGATGAAAGCAGGTGTATAGACTGCATTCTGTGTGTCGAGCTGCACGAGGTCAGTAAAGGACATTTACAACGGGAAGTTTGTCTTTTAATTTTTAAAGCCTGATTTTAGCCAAAGGCATGTCTAATTTCCAAGTCTTCAAAAAAATTTCCTCTACACACAACTGTAAAATTAAATGGAGGTTCTTTAATTAGATGAAGGAATGGGCTATCGCTTGAATTTGCTTGAACAGCTAGAAAGTTTAAGAAAACAAATTCAGCTGTTGGTAACTCTGAGAGGAGTAAAATATGGGTTAAATATGGGTTAAAACTTTGTCCTGGAAGTGGAAGGATTATTTGGTTGACAGTGATGAACTAACATTAGAAAGTTCTCTGTTAAAATTAAGGGCTTTTTAATAAGAACAGCAACTGCAATAATTTCAAGCAGGTGTCTTTAGAGGACTCCATGGTTTCATTCTCTATAGTTTGTAAGAATGAGAGGTATTGTAGAATTTTAATTTTAATGTTGTCAACATGAAAATGGCTATTTTTAAATGATTTTTCTCATATTTACTGCTGTTTAAAATAATTAGCCCATAATAGATGAATGTTATAAAGAGCCTTAAAACTTAATTTAGGGCATGATATTTATCAAGCAGGTATGATGGGTGGTGATCAGATACCGATCGTTTCGCTGCACCGCCCAATGTGAATTTTACCTACTGACTTTAAAAATTAGTTCTACAAATCTTTCCTTCTTTCCTCCTATGTGTACTGCAAACAAAGCCTGTGAGGGAGAAACATGCCTGCTTATGATATTATCATAAATATCTAAGACATTCTGGTGCAGAGCAACATACGCCGCAGAGAACAACTAAGAAGATTGGTGAACCGTAAAAGCGGAATTCCTCATCAGAAGGAATTACTGCCCACCAGAGAGAGTGTACAGGGAGAGACTATCTTTTGAAATGATGTTGGAGGAGTTATGTGTGAGGAGGCTACGCTTCAGTTAAGAGGCAATCGGACAACTGTGTGACATGTTGAAGGACGACCTTCAAACACGCTCAGCGACCTGCACCAATTTGTCTGTGTCCATGAAGGTAAACACCACACTGAACTTCTTTGCATCAGGGTCATTTCAGACATAAGCCAGTTTGCTGCGAAGTCCTGCATTCATCAGGTAACAGATGCCATATTACGTAGGGGCAGTGAGTTCATACGTTTTGACTTGTCTGCTCCACAGCAAAAGGCGAGTGTCCTTGCTTTTTATAGAATTGCTGGCTTCCCAAAAGTGATTGCGGCCGTTGATAGAACCATATTGCATTGAAGGCACCAATTGGTAATGCTGTGAGATTCATCAACAGGAAGGGGTATCATTCATTAAATGTAATGATCGTCTGTGATGCGCAACTCGGTATCCTAAGCGTGAATGTAGATCATTATGGAAGTAGTCATGACTCCTTTGTCCTCCAGCACTCCAACTTATATGACGCTCTTAACGAATTGCCTCCAGGATCCGCATGGATATTGGGCAACAAGAGCTACCTGCTAAAAACGTGGCTGATGACACCATACCACAGGACCAATAATGAGGCACAGGAGAAATACAACCAAGCATATGTGGGGACACGTCAAGTTGTTGAGAGGACAATCGGGGTTTTAAAATCATGCTTCCGGTGCCTGGACAGATCAGGGGGGACATTGCAGTACAGTCCTGCAAAAGTGGCAAGGTTTGTGGTGGCCTGTTGCGCTTTGCACAACTTTGCCCTGAAAGAAGGACTAACTCTTAACCCTTTAGGTGAACTTCCTTTTGAAATGGAAGATCTTGAAAATCCTGTAGCGAGGCGTGAAGGGAAGGAACAAGCTGGTGCCGAAAGCAGAGCTGTCAGGGAACAGCTAGTCGGCAAACCATGCTCCCTGCCCACCCTTTCCCTCAACGACCACCTGTGACAGGGACTGTGGTTCTCGTATTGGACTGTACAGCCACCTAAGAACTCATGCTAAGAGTGGAAGCAAGTCTTCCTTGATTCTGATGGACTGCCTATGATGATGAGTCGCCAACAAGTTTACGAGGTGACGATACTGTTGCCTCCTCCCTTCCCCCTGTCCCAGTAAGGCACAGAAAAATTGAAAAATTAAACTTTTATTGCAGCAAAGTTTTTCATCTTTGTTCGATAATATTTTGCTACTTTTCAAACATTTTCAAAAAGTCTTTGATAAAAACATATAAACAGTTTAAACTGATTTCTTTGGTTTCTTACTGTAATAAAGACTCAACAATCAGATGTAAACTTATTTGCTACTTTTCAAACAGTTGTAACATTTGGTTGGCTGTTAATAAAAAAGTTGAATCAAAATTTCAAGTGACTACGGGCTATAAATATTAAATAAAATAGTGAAATACAAAATAACACACCAACATTGTAAAATAGTGAAATACTAACACAACACCAACATGCAAATACAACAAAGGGACAGCTGAGCACAGCGTGGCACCCTACTGTCTCCTGCGCTTTCTGCTTCCCGTTGCCTTTGCCATTGCCTTTTCCCGTAACGGGACTACTTTCTTGCCAGTTGAAATACCCAACTGTTGCCCTTCAGCAGATGGCTCATTACTGGGTTGCTCTTCCTGTTGCTGCTGCTGAAGGACAACATTCCCTTCTAACATCACTAGTCTGGCTCCTCTCTTGTGGCCCTGCACAGTCTCTTTGCGGGGATCAGGGAAGGTGATACCCACATTACACAAAATGGGATCAGAGCTTGCGGATACTTTAGTTAGAATTGTAATAATGTCAGTAAGCGCAGTAGCAATCAACTGCAACAGTTGACTGTCCTTGTCGCGATTATTGCGAATCTCATTCAATAGTTCACTTTGAGTTTCGTGAATCTGTGACAACTGCGACAGTGGAACGAGAGCCTCTTCAATCTGGCTCCCAACACCCAACACCATCAACTGCCCGAATGAGAGAGGGAATAGAGTCTATTAAATTACTATGATGGCCGTGCATCTATTCCCTCAAATTTGCAATTCTTACCTCCTCATCTTCTTTCTGAATTCTTACATTTTCTACTTCTCCCCCCCGGCTGTGCGGTAGGTATCAGGTTGCCGTGTGGTTCTGGAACCACAGTCATTTGTGCCTTTCACAGAGACAGAGGGACCAGGGGATGCAGAGGTGGTGGGGTCGCTACCTACCAACACCCCTTCCACTAGCTCTAACTCCACCCATGCCTCTTGTGTTGCCACACTCTCTTGGAGACACTCTCTCGGAAAGTGTGAGGTCATCCACCTTGGGAAAAAAACAGTAAAAGGGAATATTATTTGAATAGGGAGAAATTACAACATGTTGCGGTGCAGAGGGACCTGGGGGCCCTTGTGCATGAATCCCAAAAAGTTAGTTTGCAGGTGCAGCAGGTAATCAGGAAGGCAAATGGAATGTTGGCCTTCATTGCGAGAGGGATGGAGTACAAAAGCAGGGAGGTCCTGCTGCAACTGTTCAGGGTATTGGTGAGGCCGCACCTGGAGTACTGCATGCAGTTTTGGTCACCTTACTTAAGGAAGGATATACTGGCTTTGGAGGGGGTACAGAGATGATTCACTAGGCTGATTCCGGAGATGAGGGGGTTACCTTATGATGATAGATTGATTAGACTGGGTCTTTACTCATTGGAGTTCAGAGGATGAGGGGTGATCTTATAGAAACATTTAAAATAATGAAAGGGCTAGACAAGATAGAGGTGGAGAGGTTGTTTCCACTGGTCGGAGAAACTAGAACTAGGGGGCACAGCCTCAAAATACGCGGGAGCCAATTTAAAACCAAGTTGAGAAGGAATTTCTTCTCCCAGAGGGTTGTGAATCTGTGGAATTCTCTGCCCAAGGAAGCAGTTGAGGCTAGCTCATTGAATGTATTCAAGTCACAGATAGATAGATTTTTAACCAATAAGGGAATTAAGGGTTACGGGGAGCAGGCGGGTAAGTGGAGCTGAGTCCACGGCCAGATCAGCCATGATCTTATTGAATGGCGGAGCAGGCTCGAGGGGCTAGATGGCCTACTCCTGTTCCTAATTCTTATGTTTCTTATGTTATGTTTCACACAAATGTTGATTTATTACAAATTATTGAAAGGTTTTTAAAAGTCTTTAAATTGCTTGAATTCTCGTTTAAAATGTTTAAAACTATTAAAATGTTTAAAATCAATTGGACAATCTTTAACATTTTCTTAAAGATTAAAAAGTCTTTGAAAGATCTTACCTTGAGTGCCTTTGCAGTAATTTCTAAAGCTGCTGCAGAACTGAACTCTTTTTTAAAAACGGGGCCGTGGTCTATTTAAATTAGCTCCTTTGACAGTTCTTGTGGGCAGGGACAGTCTCCGAATTGAAGCCACAGGCTTCACATGTGCAGCGTTCCTAGGCGGCATGACGTCATACGCTGCCTGGGCATCTTCCACACAGAACTGGAATTACAGGAGGGCGCGGGAGAAAATGGTAGGTGCGCGTTTTATTTCTTCTTTTCACCCGTACGCCTACGGGAAGCCTCCGACCAGGATTTCTGGTCCAATAAATCTCCATCACCTCAGAACTTAACCCTTCCCACATTAACACAAAATCTATTCGGCTCTGTTTCAAAACATCACTCACACAACCTTTTCTGGAGAACTCCCTTTTTATGGGGTTCTGATCCCTTGTAAGATTCCAAAATTCGTGAAAACCCCTCAGTGTTTGGACTCACTGAAAAGAAAATTCGATTTGGGTCTATTAAGTAGAAAGTTTGGGATCCTAAATTGCATATGGACGAAATCTACGAGTTTTAACCAAGTTTGGGATTTTAATAGGTGCATGTTGGCTCTGTGAGGAAAAGGCTGCAAGACCAGGGGTGGGTCCAACCTCTGTAAAGCCAGTTTGGATATTGGAGCTAATCAAGCTGTCTGGGGATATTGGAGCTAATCAAATTGTCTGAGGAACTGTTTACCCTCAAACCTACACCCTAGAAGACATTAACATTTCAACAATCGATCCAAAGAAGTACAGTTTCAGTCCAAGCACAGAACCCATCCAACACATGCATAATGCTAATCACCTTTCCGACTTGCGCAGAAAGCTCAGACCCAGTCAGACAACTCGACACCAGAAACTAACTTTAACAATTGCGACTCGAAACCAAAAGATAATTTCAACAATTCACACATTTTCAACCGAGTTACCATTAACGAGCCCGCCAAAATTAACGAGCCCGCCAAAACTTAAACAAAGAACCGGGATTGATTTGGCGTGTAGATTAGGAGGCTTCTCAAAGTATAATTGAGGCCCTGTTTTACAGTCAGTAGGTCATCACAGGTTATCACAGACCATCACAGCCAAGGCAGAAAAGGTCAGTCTTCAGTGACCCCAGACATCATCCGACACATCGCGGCAACAAGAGCCACGCGAAACTATCAATGAACCATTACCAACCACCAACTTGGTACTATTGAGCCACCGTAACGGACAGATTTCGACAAGAACCAACTCGGGGGAAAAAGCGGAGATTCTAAGTTTTCCACTCTACAATCTGTTCCTGACCCGCAAACGGGTAAAACTTTACCTAAAGTAACCCAAAATCCTACCTCAGCAAGAGAAAAATGGGTACTTACTCCATACATCCAATCGGACACACCCCAACTGAAGGAAATGCATCAAGAAGTCCTCTACTACGTTCGGGGTATGGCAAGTAGAACCTACAAAATCCAGCGAACCCCGAAATCGCGAACCACTGTCAACTGTCAAAGGAAGGATTGGTGAGCAATATCCCTGCTGCCCTAGAGTCTAACTTAGCTAGAGATAGGGATTGGGAGGTGGGAGGTGTTCTTCTGCTGTATCTCTTCTTGTGTGTGTGTGTATTAAAGTGTTCCCTATTTTGAGATGATAAGATTTTGTTTTCTTGAATAAAATCAAAGTTTCTTGCACCAAAACCAGTTGTCTGCTGCACTTTGTCACATCCCTAAATAAATCCAAAGTCTAGAATCGAGGGAGTGGGAATGATTCGAACCACTCAGAACCTGACCCCAATACCACCCTCTACATAATGGCGACCACGGCAGGACTTTGGTATAAAGGATTTGATGCAGAGGATATTGTTTGGAGGAAAAAACTAAGATGGAAGAGAGGATTAACTCTTATATGTACAAGAAAGTAAATGTCACCAAGAAATGGGTGCTTGGTCTGTTGCGTGCTGAGCATCCGGAAATGCTGCATCCCAGTGGACTGTGAGCAAAGACCATAAGGAATCTGTGGAGAAGGCCATCTGGTTGGTCTGCTTGCAGCGACAGGTCCAGCTTTTAGATAGAAGCATCGAGGCACTGGAAGCAGAGCTGAGGGAATTTGAGGAACAGTCTCGCGCAAGGGCTATGGCATGGGAAAGGTTATGGGTAGAACCATACCAACTGAAACAAGGGAAAATGCAGCTGATGGAAAGATACAGGAACAAACAGGATTACTTTCAGTGCCAGGCCACTGAAGCCAAGAATAATGAACTGGTATTGAGGGAAGAGAACGCCCACCTTACTCTTCAAGTACAAGAGCAGGAGGAGAGGCTAAGAGACGTCCAGGCAGCTTACAAGGTAGCCAGCACTAGTGGGTTTGAGTCGGGTGACCACGGCCCCTGCCAGCAACAAATCAGAAGTTTGAACCTTGCTCTGTCCAAGGCCAAAGGCATGGTATGCTTAATAAGCCTGGGTGGACCTGGAAGAGCAGGGGGAAACCGTTCAGTCGCCAGGGAAGGACCCGGTTCGGCAGCAGGAGGGGCGAATGATTTGTGAGGCGGGCAGGGATTGCGGACCACCACCACCTGTGGCGCCGGGTTTTAGCTCGGTTTGGCAGCAGGGAGAGGAGGACGAGCCAATACGGGAAGGGTCGGAACCGGGGCCGATGTGCCCGGTCCGGCAACAAAAGTTTGGCCCGCCCAACGGTGGTGGGGGTCAGGGGCTCTTCGAAATCACTTTGTGGGTCCCCACACCACGCAACAGCTTAGGGCTATGATAAGCCATCTAAGTAAGCTCACTCAGAAAGGAGACCCCTCAGTGTACTTCACGAAGGGGGGCATTACTGGGTGCGATGATTCCGAAATGGCAAAAATGCTCCTTCTCTCACTGGATAGCCGACTGTACGAGTCCCTCTCTCCAGAGAGCAAAGAAGGGGCAGGGTACGTACGATGCTATCCAGGAGGAAATTTTAGAAGACATGGGCTGGAATGACGGAAGTTCCTTCTCCCAGGTGAGAAGACAGTGCAACTCACAGGAGAAACCTCACAGGCTTTCGCAGACAGACTGTGGCCTGTGTACCAGAGTGCCTGTAGTGGGGCTCTTGACCGGGATAACCTGACCCCCGGATGAGAGGACCCACTGGCTCCGAAGCCTGGTGGCAAACAGCTCACCACGGATCAAAGCAAGGGCTGACGCCTAGTATGACCCGAAGGATCCCCATGCCACCGAGGAGACAGTGGTCAGACAGCTGACCCTGGCTTGCCGGAACAGCAGAGGGACGGAAGAGCACCCACCTCAAGGAAAGGTCCACGAAATCAGACCTAGTCAGGATAAGAAGGAGTGGCACCAGGAAGGGGGGTAAGCCTTCCGATAAAGGGCGCAGCTGCTTTGGGTGCGGGAAGAATGGGCACTGGAGGAAAGATTACCGAAACCCCTGGAAGGACAGTGGGAAAAGGGATCCCCTAGCTCCTGTCCAAAGACCTGAACCCGTGGCACAGCGCTCCCCCAACACCTTTCAGGAGTTCATGGCAGGGCTCCTGACTGTTTTAAATGGGCCGGGGAAGGTAGCCGCTGCAGCCGGCAGGGAGATTCCATCTGCCCCGCCAAATCCCGGCTGTGTACCTGTGTCCCCTAGAATACAATGCACCCCAGAGACCATGCGTAAGATGGAGGTGGAGAAGGTGACAGGGACCTATCTGCTAGATATTGGAGCTTCAAGCACCATTGTATATGCAGATAACCCAGCCGCCTCACCTCTATCTAACGGGGTCCCGTACAGTCTAGTGGGTTTCACAGGCAACGAACAGGCAGGGTTGTTCTCCATCCCACTACCATTGGGGGCAGTGAACCGTCCTCAGGACAGGGATCCTCAGCCAGCAACCTCCGACTGTGGAAGGCCCACAGGGGATGTTGCAGACTCACAGACCATACAGATGCGGGTGGTGAATTGTATTACTAGAGGGGCTATCCCACCAATTGTTTGGGACTTGGACGCACCCCCAGTAGCCGGAGCCCTAGGAAGGACTCCCTGTACACCACGGCCAAAGACACCATGGTCACCAGCACCCCAGTTTCAATGATTCAGCCCCGAGAGGGTTGCAACCCGTAAAAGAATGCCCAAGGTCAAAAATCATTCTAGGGATAGGGATCCCCAGCCTGCAGCCTTCAATGGTGAGGGACTCACAGGAGAGGTAGTGGTGGACCAGCCACCAAATGGGGGTCCCCAGCCAGCAGCCTCCGGCTGTGCGGAACCCACAGGGCAGGACATAGACTCAGCAGCTACACAGAAGGGGGTAGTGTGCTGCAGTGCAGGGAGGCCCATTCCCCCGATCATCTGGGACTCAGGAAAACCCCCAGTTACATTAAGAAGGACTCTCCGGGTCCTGCGACACAGACCATCTTACAACCAGGCATACAAGCTGCCCAGAGGCCGCAAAAGGAAGGAGCAGAACAGGAATTAGCCTGGCCACCCGGAGATGGGTGGCGGATGTATATAGCATTACTGTATGATTTTAAGGGCGTTTTAACATTTTTGGGAGTTTAAGTTTAGGATTTAGAAATTTTACGGAGTAAGTTTAAGTTTGGAACTCAATCCCCTTTTGTCAAGCCAGAGAACCTTCTCAGGGCTGGGCTATCTGTATGTGTGTCCCTACAGAAAGGAGATCGACATGAGAAAGGTCCTGCTCCTGCTCACCCTGATGGGGGTGAGCATTGGTGACTGAGGTGTCATGGAGGAATCCCTCATTTAGGGTGCTCCGGAGAGAGAGCACCGATTGTTACTGCTGGAAGTGGCACACCGGGTGTGGAGGAGCTCACTGTCTATTTCCATAAGGGAAGGTGGCCAGGGTGGCTGGGGTCTAACTCCACTCGATACTCCAGCCAGGCCGGAATGAGGCCTCCATCCCATGCCCCAGGGTACAGGTCGTTGCTGCAAGGGGTCAGTGTCACTGAGGGACAACACGTGTGTCTCACATGTAAAGGACAGATTCCCCTAGATAGGTGGTGGTGGCTCAGGAAGCTGAGCAAGGACACGGGGGACCAGAGAGCTGACTGGGAACGACTCAGTAACGATACTTACTGGACCATCACAGGGACACAGGGAGGCAGTGAGTGTGTGTTGGGATAAGTGATGGGAGTCTGAACAGGGGATTTACGTATGCATGTGGGGATCAGAGAGGACCTGTCCCGCAGGCATATCGATCACCTTTGCCAGGCAATGGCAAGATGCCGGGAAGGGGATGGGGTGGAATTCTAGCCTACATGCATGCACGGTCCCAAATTCCCCGCTCCCAGTCAACGCCACCGAACTCGTAGCATGCACCAGAAAAACCCTGCCTACGACCCCGACAGTACGGACAGTGCGAGAGAGGTGTCCTACCACCACCAAGGGACCAGGGAATGGGTTAGTGTTAGTCCCGACCGAAAAGGTACTATACCAAGGGTACACTATGCAGTAGCTTCAGTCATCTTAAACCTTACAGAAGTACACTTACCTGCATGGTGCCCGAAGGAAACGGAGCAGCTATACCAGAGAAATGTTCAAGAAATTTTACGTTAAGATGTTGACAACACAGACAAAGCAGATTTATATACCCTATACGCTGGGAACACTATGGGCATGGGGAGACAAAGGAGGGGAATCTGGAACGACATTTTTACTGCATATAATACAGGCTCCTCTGTGATAAATAGCATGGACAATATAGAACTGCAAACGCAAATAAATGGTCTAAAAAACAACTACGGAAGATCCTAAGGGAAGAGAACACAGTGGTAGGCTCAGAGCTACACCAGGCTATGATGGTCCATTTAAAAGAAATTATTGCTGAGCTGGAAAGACATGCACAAACAGTAAATGCACTTATACGGGAGGATAGGAATGCCTCGGACCGGGCTGCAAAGAATGAGGTGTGTGTCCTGTACGAGGCATGATTGTTGGGCGAGGGCCGTAACAACCTGGAGGATTTAAAGCAAGGCTTAGTCCCCTCCTGGATCAGCAATAAGCACCTCGCAGCCCTCCACCCATATAGTAATTCACTAAGCCCGTGTCAGCTCTGTCTAGCTTCTGAAGCCTACCATGTCGCAGTGGAATGCAGGCGTTTCAATCACACGATCATGGGAATAGTAGCGAGGATGCCAGTCATGTGTGGGACAGCCTGACCCGCACCAGTATACAGGGTGGAGAACATTGGGGTCATTCAAGTGGGTACACATGTTCGTTTCACAGCGGTCCCACCTTATGTCATAAAGTGGGAGCACGCTATGACAGGTACTGACGTCTTCGGGTGCCGGAGCCGGGATGCACACATAATACTGTGCCCCCAGCACTTGAACGCCGATTCCAAACCACAGTGTGGGTTTAAAGCTGCTGGCGCACAGCCTATTAACTGTACCATGGAGGTAATGGCACATGATCATGTTCCCCACAGGTAGTATACATAGGGGTGGGACATATTGTGTCACCACCAGTGCACCCCACTACCAGCATGGATAGCACATCTGGTGTCCGGTGAGTGACAGCAGTTTCTGTTTTAAACCCAAGGCAGAAGTTCAAGTGGCCCAGGAACGAATTGTCCCCATTCCTGAATCCTCCACTGTTCGCCTCACTGTAAGTGACAACATAACAAACCTGCAAGACTATGTTGCAGATTTTGGTTACAGAATTCCCCCTCTAGCCGAACATCTTACCACCCTACTGAAAGCTGTAGAAGTATCACAGAAACATTTCTATACTCTAGAACAAAAAACAGTTGAGATAGGGGGTGAGATTTCAGAGGTCACAGTTCCATCCTAGTGGGATATTTTCAGGAAAATAGAAGTCCTTGCCGGGATCAGATTAGCTTCCCACATTTTAGTTATCTGCCAGCTCGCGATTATTCTTTTTCTATGGTGTACTACCTGCAGGGTGAGAGGCAGAGGTCGGCCGTCCCGGCACCAGAGGGTGCTGGACGAGCTCTAGCTGGACTTATCAGGGAGGGAAACACAAAAATATGATCAAACACTGCGGAAACATCGCAGTCACCTGGTGAGGTCCGATTTAGATTCCACCTGCTGTAAAAACGCAGAGGTCAAGTGTTGTAAAAAATTTGTACTCTGTGTGTTTTACTGTGTATTTTTGTGAAGCTGGAGTAATGGAGGGGCGTTGGACCCCCTCTATGCTGTATGTAATTGGAATGACTGAATTTATCTGGAATTTAAAGGGGAATGTATGCTTCAGGTTTTAGATAGGTAAATTACAGGGGAACGTTGGCTCTCGGGAATCAGGAATTTTGTTCATTTAGGATGACACTCTGTGGCGAAGAGTGTCAAATGGGGGCCTGTAAGATTCCAAAATTCGTGGAAACCCCCCAGTGTTTGGACTCACTGAAAAGGAAATTCGATTTGGGACTATTAAGCAGAAAGTTTGGGATCCTAAATTGCATATGGAAGAAATCTACAAGTTTTAACCAAGTTTGGGATTTTAAAAGGTGCATGTTGGGTCTGTGAGGAAAAGGCTGCAAGACCAGGGGTGGGTCCAACCTCTGTAAAGCCAGTTTGGATATTGGAGCTAATCAAGCTGTCTGGGGATATTGGAGCTAATCAAATTGTCTGAGGAACTGTTTACTCTCGAAACCTGCCCCCTAGAAGACATTAACATTTCAACAATTGACCCAAGGAAGTATAGTTTCAGTCCAAGCACAGAACCCATCCAACACATGCATAATGCTAATCACCTTTCCGACCTGCATAGAAAGCTCGGACCCAGGCAGACAACTCAACACCAGAAACTAACTTTAACAATTGCGACTCGAAACCAAAAGATAATTTCAACAATTCACACATTTTCAACCGAGTTACCATTAACGAGCCCGCCAAAATCAACGAGCCCGTCAAAAATTAAACAAAGAACCAGGCTTGATTTGGCGCGTAGATTAGGAGGCCTCTCAAAGTATAATTGAGGCCCGGTTTTACAGTCAGTAGGTCATCACAGGTTATCACAGACCATCACAGCCAAGGCAGAAAAGGTCAGTCTTCAGTGACCCCGGACATCATCGGACACATCGCGGCAACAAGAGCCTCACGAAACTATCAATGAACCATTACCAACCACCAACTTGGTAATATTGAGCCACCGTGACGGACAGATTTCGACAAGAACCAACTCGGGGAAAAAGCAGAGATTCGAAAGTTTTCCACTCTACAATCTGTTCCTGACCTGCAAACGGGTAAAACTTTATCTAAAGTAACTCAAAACCCTACCTCTGCAAGAGAAAAGTGGGTACTTACCCCATACACCCAAAACATGCCGTACCGCATCAGCGGACACACCCCAACTGAAGGAAACGCAGTAAGAAGTCCTCTACTACGTTCGGGGTATGGCAAGCAGAACCTACAAAATCCAGCGAACCCCGAAATCGCGAACCACCGTCAACTGTCAAAGGAAGGATTGGTGAGCGTTAACTCTGCTGCCCTAGAGTCTAACTTAGCTAGAGATAGGGATTGGGAGGTGGGAGGTGTTCTTCTGCTGTATCTCTTCTTGTGTGTGTGTGTATTAAAGTGTTCCCTATTTTGAGATTGTAAGATTTTGTTTTCTTGAATAAAATCAAAGTTTCTTGCACCAAAACTAGTTGTCTGCTGCACTTTGTCTCATCCCTAAATAAATCCAAAGTCTAGAATCGAGGGAGTGGGAACGATTCGAACCATTCAGAAGGTCAAAAGTGAACCTGACCCCCACACCACTCCCTACACCCTCCATAAGTCTCTAAAATTTAAATTTTCCATAATTTTTACAATCATCTCTCTGGAATTATCATCCTTAAAGGTCATCTGGGCTGAAATGTCCATCAGCGATAAAAATACATTAAAATCCCCCACTATACAAGGGTTTTCCACCTCTGCCAGTTCTGTAAATAACCATTGAAAAAACTCACGACACTTGCAGTGGTCATTCGGCGCATAGATATTAAAGAGATCACAATTCAATTCATCCATTTGTACCTTTAGCTGTAAAAATCTCCCTTCGGTGTCCTTGTCCACCAATGCAACGTTCTATTTTATGGACGAACTCACTAAAACAGCCACCCCTCTACGGTTATTATTTGCGCAACTTGCAAACACTTCTCCCTTCCAAACCTTCCGAACTCTTTCTAGGATATCCTCATCCCAAAAGGTTTCTTGCAGACACAACAGGTCAGTCCCTTTAAAACACTGCAACAACAGCTGCAATTTCTTTTCCCCCCTCAGTCCGTTCACATTAATCGAGACCAATGTAATCATTGCTCCTCATAAAAGAGATGTGCCTGATAATCCCACCATCATCATTTAACCTCTGGCCCTTCCCTCCTCTCATGCTCCTTCCCAACCTTTTGGGCAGCTGTTGCTTTCTCCTGCAGCCTCCGGCTCTTTTTCACCTCCTGTTTGAACTTTCCCTGCAGTTTCAGCCTCTTTCTTACGTTAAATTTAGGCTGTAGAACTGCCCATTCTCCTTCCTTCTTCCCCTCATTAATCTTTCCCTTTCCACATGATGCCCCCCCCCACCCCCCAATTCCATATCTCCATCGTCCTTTTGACTCCTCACTTTCGAGCTCTTCTGTACTCTCCCGTCCCTATTCCCCATCAGATACAGAATCTCCCTTCGAGAGTCCTCCTGCGAACATGGTTTCTCCAACAGTGCTATTCCCTTCGGCCTCACCTCCACCACTGATCCTTGCTCCCCGCTTCTTCTGTCTCTGGGACAATTGCGCGTCTCCATTCATCTTGCTCCCTTTTGGCATCTTTGTCTCCCCATGCAGTCCTGCTGCCCCTTTAAGGCTCCTGCCTCTTGCACTCTCTCCTGGTCTTGCCCCCTCCTGCTCCCCAAGATGTACAACTCCCCGTCTCTCTTTGGAGTACTTACACTTACCCCGCACCCACCTCTGTTCCCCCCACAGGCACCTTATGGCTGGACTCTGTCCCTGACCCGTGATGTCCTCCGCTGGCTTTGTCCTTTTCTACTATGCTTGGTGTGTTTTCCACCATTTCCATCCTGTTTTCTGCTCTGCAATTTTCTGCCTCTTCCTGCTATTTCCTCATTCCGTTCGGTGGTTGTGTCTTCCGCCTGCTCTGCTCTTCTGGCCACTCCACTCACACCTCCTGCTCCTTCTCCCATCTCCTCGTCACTCAAGGAGCTTCCTTCTGCCTCACACTCGCAGCAGGTGGTGCCTCGCAGTTCCGAGCGATGTGTCCAGACTTGCCACAGTTATAACAGTACAGGTCTGGACAGCTTCTTATTAAATGATCATGTCCAAGACAGTAATAGCAAACCTTCACCTGGTTATCATGCAGAAGCCGGAAGTACTGCACTCCTTCCATTGACTCGAATTTCATGCTGTCGGGTAATGACCCCCTCTGCAACCACACTTTTACATAACAGGTTCCATCGGCTACCCGCATTCCAAGATAGTATCTCCTCTTTATTACTGAGTAAAGTTAAATGTCCCACGACTCCAACTTTTTTATCAGCACATCATCCCCAATATAAACCGGCAGGTTTAAGAATGAAACTACCACCTCTTCTGAATACAGCAAAGATACATCCAAGTACTTCTCACCAACCTTCAGGCTCAGGAAAAGTCTTTCCACCTCCTCTCGGCCACTGACTGTCACTTTGAATCCTACATTTGGCTTTGTCGGCAAGCAAAGCAACTTCCCTCATTCACCGCAGTCCTCATGTACTGCCTGGATGATATTCCAAGCTCACATCTCTTTATCCTGGCAGTGAACCACCACTGTGTTTTCTTTTCCAAACCTCCTGGGTCTCAGTCGAAATATTTGGGCTTTTTATTCTCCCTTCTCAAGACATTCTCTCCCCTGGTTAAATTCACACTGGGAGCATTGTCCTCCGAGGGGCCTGGCACTCCAAGCCCCTCAGCAGCCATCTGGCTGATGTTTATGGGCCAAAAAGGCCCCACATTTTTTTTTAAACCAAAATCACACCACCAACTTTTTACAAACTCACTCCAACTCCTGCAGTAATCAGCAGCACCTGCTCACTCCTAGCCCCTCCCACTAAGCCACGGTTGACACAAACAATTATAAACATTATTTCTAAGTTCCCCGAGTTCTGAGTACGAAGAAATTATCCATTTCTGCAGCAAGCCTACCTTTCTAGTTCATTCTACTGAATTCTAATTCATGAGTTGCATAATTGGTAACTGTTACCCTAGTAAAACTATATGGGAATCAAAGCACTCCAACAGAGTGCTCCAATAGAATACAGGTTCATATCTGTGAATTCCATACCCATTGAATTCCCAATGGTAGAGAACTGAGCCAGAGCAGAAGCCAAGCCCATGTCTACAGGAAGGGAAATAAAGCTATGAGGGAAGAGTTTTTACTGGATTGTGTTCATTTTTTCCATTGCATTTTATTTAAAATCAGCCAATCCAGTGTAAAGGATCGAGGAATTTTGAAGCGCAAATTACGTCCAGCACAAATCGAGTTTCTGTGATCTTTTATATGAGTTTAAAAAACATTGCGCTGGAAGCAGGCACCGCCCACAAAACTGACCACACCCCCAGGGTGAATGAATCACCAGGCGCAAGGCACATTTTAAAAGCTTTTATTAAAAAACTAACTAGTGTGCACCAATTAACCTAGTAAATGGTTCTGTATAGTTTCTTAAAGTCATTTTCAGTGATTTAAAATCAGATTACTCGCAGGTGGTGGACTAGACACTCTGTTTAAAATGCTTATATTTGGTGATAAACCCATCTTCAGCTGTATTAATCAAACTGCACCAGCTTATCACTCTGCACCATATCAAGGAATATTTTTAATGCAAAATTTAAAAACAAACAGATTCTAAAACGCTGCTTGATTGCACCAGTTCACAAAATAATTTACATTTGGCAATATGCAAATTAGCTTGAGCAGAAACTTGAGCATATAATTCAATTCAGAAAACTCGTACAAATTTGCGCACGGATCGCCGACTAGGCCCAAAGCAGAAACTCTACCCCATGATGTACTTCTTAGTTAATGGTTGCCAAGAAGCTGCAGACCTAGAAGTTGTTTATCTGAATTCGTAGGTACATTTCATGGAGAAGACTTGAGGTGAGAACCAGGAAGACAAAGTAAAAGTTTATGTAGGAAACAGCGGGGTCGAAAACCTACGGGGCCAACTTCTTAGTGTAAATGCCAGGATGTACCAACTGGGACCCCCAACGCTGACCTCGCCAAAGTTGGGGAGGTTCCTAAAGTTAAGTAGCCCTGGCAGGCACCCGCATCAAATTGGATACAACTTGGGTGTCCATCACCTGGACTCCTGGCAACACCAGCTAGGCTAGGACACCCGGTAAGAAAGAAACTGTCTACTTGGTCACAAAATTCTTAACGGTTTTCCTCCTCTTCCGAATGTAGGCCACAACTCAGCTCTTCACCCTCAGTTGAAAGCCATTCCTGCCATTCAGTGGGCCAGTAAACCTGATCTCACTCAGAGGACTGGCCTGCTGATTCAACGCCATGCCAGGAACATAGAAACCCCTGGCCTGGTAAACCCTGCACCATCCCGGGGCCCTCCTACATTGATGGTCTTGTTTGGGGTGGGCAGAGGCTCTGTCCCTATTTGGAAAGCCATTCAGAAATTCTGCCTTCATGATGGTGCCCTAACTCCTAATTATAACACATGTGAGCTTTCAAGTCAGCTCTTCAGATGCCTACCTATTTAGGTAGAAAAAGATAGGATCAAGCTGCCAATGCACCAGCAGTGTTGACACACCTTCTAACAAAGGCCTTCTGGGACTCAGTAGCCTGGAGTGCCAAGAGACTCTTGAAATTAAAATGCAGTCAAATACCTTTGGCATCGCTGGTCCTCTGGTGATGCCTAGACAGAGCTCCAGAATGGGTTTATGGACAACATGAGAGAACCAAAGATAAGCATGATGTGGAAAAAAGGCACATTGAACATGTTGGCTGCACATTAAAATGAATTTGTGCTACAAAGTCCAGTGTTTGGAAAGACGGCTGTTTATCATTTGGATTCTGTATTTTAGTACGCTCGGAGGCTTTCAGTTAGAGAGGGGTGATAAGGTGAAATAAGCAAAAGTTGGTCTGTAAAAAGACACAGTGTTAGGTTGACTGTAAGGGCAGCAAGAAAGGGCCAGCTCTTTATTTATTGATTGAAGAATGTGATTGTTATTAGTTGCAGATGAATATGTCTCACTCCCCTCCCTCGGGCCTCCCCTGCTTCTTCCCCTACCCACTGATGCCAATCCGACGGATGCTGTGGGCCCACTCCTGCCTTACCTTCCTCTTCAGGGAATTTTTTCCGCAGTGCAAAATAATGCAACACACCTGAAGCCATAACGGTTCTGTACACCCTACCAGGTTGTTATTGGAAAACTGCTCCAGATTGATGAAAGCAGGAAAGTGCAACTTTAGAATACGCTGAAAAGATAACAAAATTGGCTTCAGTATCTCCAGAATGGAAAGAGGAAAAATGAGCCAAGGTTTCTGCTCCTGATGTTTTTCCAATGACCACTACTGGAAAGTGTACTTGTACGTTCTCCATGTGAGGACAGGAAGGAGCTCCAGGAATGGCTGATATGCCAGATCAGTTGCAATGCCCTTGTAGTCAACGAACTCTGCCCCAGCATCAATCACCACTTCCAAAAGTGGAGAGGTAAGAGAGAAAAGTGCAAGAAAGAAAAAAGCAACGTACCAAACCTCCGAATTAATTAAAGGATTAACTTTAGATCATGGCTATTCTTGTGCTAATATTGTGGCACAATTACCATGCAATTAACAGGAACCAGAAATATTTACATATTGAATACATACAGGTTGTTGCCAGCATCTGCTTTAGTCTAAAAATAAATGTGGATGAAATAGACTTTTTTTTAAATGAGACTTAATAAAATAAATTGCATTGAAATTAATGTTAAATGGTCTGAATTTTTAGAAAAGCAGGTTGTGACGTCAAATAATGTAATGAAGGATATTTGAATGCTATAATGAAAGTTCTTTCCTGAATACTGCCACATAGACCTTTCCATTTCCCCCAAACCTCATCCTGCAGCTGGTAACTGGAACATTATGTATTGTATAAAGTAACACCACAGAAGTACTGCAAAGTACATTGTGACCTTTACAAGATTGCAGTTGGATGAAAGATCAATACATACCTTTTTAGATTATTACCTTTCGAGCAGAGCAGCAGTATGTCTACAAAACAAATGACTTGTTCTCTGTTCAACCACTGTCAAGCTCTTTGATATAAAAAAGGGGCTATTGCTGCATGTTGAGAATGTTGCAAGGTTAAAACAGCATTACTTGCAGTAATATTATTTTATAAAAATGATTTATTGTTTCTCCCTCTCTTCTCCATGCGGGTGTGGACAGAAAATCGCAGGCAATGCGCCATGATTTTGCACTCCTCACTTACTGTGAACGAGGCCCTGCCAATAGCAAAGGGTCTTGCAACATTTGCCTCATTGAGTGTAACCAAGCTGTGCGATATGGAAGGCTTCACAGTCAAGCTTGATCATGTCTGCATTTAGTGTTCACACCTGTGCACCTTCCAGTATGAGCAGCAATCAGGGGAAGGAACCTTCTGTAACCCAAAGGCACTGAGCGCATTGCAGCACCTCCAACCGCTTCCCCTGCTCAGATCAGCTTCCTCAGTGCAAACCTGGCTCCATTCAGTCTTTAAGGCTCAGCTACATGCAACTTTTACTTACTAGGCCTTTGGGAAGCTTACATTGGTGTTGTTCAATTATCAGTTGTCAGAACATTTCAGTCTGCTGCTTGCTACATTTATGTGCGACAGTATACTCTGGACTGATTAGCCTGCCAGGCTTGTAACTTCTTGTTTCTTCTTCTTCTTAGAACATAAGAATCAATCAATCATACGCAGTCCCTCGAAATCGAGGAAGACTTGCTTCCACTCTTTAAAATGAGTCCTTTTGGTGGCTGAACAGTCCAATACGAGAGTCACAGTCTCTGTCACAGATGGGACAGAGAGTCATTGAGGATAAGGGAGCGTGGGGCAGATTTGCCGCACACTCTTTCCGCTGCCTGCAATTGATTTCTGCATGCTCTCAGCGATGAGACTCAAGGTGCGCAGCGCCCTCCCAGATGAACTTCCACAACTTAGGGTAGTCTTTGGCTAGGGACTCCCAGGTGTCGGTAGGGATGTTGCATTTTATCAGGAAGGCTTTGAGGGTGTCCTTGTAACGTTTCCTCTGCCCACCTTTGGCTCGTTTGCCGTGAAGAAGTTCCGAGTAGAGCGCTTGCTTTGGGAGAAAGTAAGAACATAAGAAATAGGAGCAGGAGTAGGCCGTACGGCTCCTCAAGCCTGCTCCACCATTTAATACGATCATGGCTGATCCGATCATGGACTCAGATCCACTTCCCTGCCCGTTCCCATAACCCCTTATTCCCTTATCAGTTAAGAAACTGTCTATCTCTGTGTTAAATTTATTCAATGACCCAGCTTCCACAGTTCTCTGAGGCAACGAATTCCAGAGGTTTACAACCCTCTGAGAGAAGAAATTCCTCCTCATCTCATTTTTAAATGGGCGGTCCCCTTATTCTAAGATTATGCCCCCTAGTTCTAGTCTCCCCCATCAGTGGAAATATCCTCTCTGCATCCACCTTGTCAAACCCCCTCATAATCTTTTAAGTTTCGATAAGATCACCTCTCAGTCTTCTGAATTCCAATGAGTAGAGGCCCAACCTACACAACCTTTCCTCATAAGTCAAACCCCTCATCTCTGGAATCAACCTAGTCAACTTTCTCTGAACTGCCTCCAAAGCAAGTATATCCTTTCTTAAATATGGAAAACAAAACTAAATGCAGTATTCTAGATGTAGCCTCACCAATACCATGTATAACTGTAGCAAGATTTCCCTGCTTTTATACTTCACCCCCTTTGTAATAAAGACCAAGGCTCCATTGGCCTTCCTGATCACTTGCTGTACCTGCATACTGTGTTTCATGCACAAGTACCCCCAGGTCCCGCTGTACTGCAGCACTTTGCAATTTTTCTCCATTTAAATAATAACTTATTCTTCAATTTTTTTCTGCCAAAGTGCATAACCTCACACTTTCTAACATTATACTCCATCTGCCAAATTTTTGCCCACTCACTGAGCCTGTCTATGTCCTTTGCAGGTTTTTTGTGTCCTCCTCACACATTGCTTTTCCTCCCATCTTTGTATCATCAGCAAACTTGGCTACGTTGCACTAGGTCCCTTCATCCAAGTCGTTAATATAGATTGTAAATAGTTGGGGTCCCAGCACTGATCCCTGTGGGACCACACTAGTTACTGATTGCCAACCCGAGAATGAACCATTTATCCCAACTCTCTGTTTTCTGTTAGTTAGCCAATCCTCTATCCATATTACCCCCAACCCCGTGAACTTTTATCTTGTGCAGTAACCTTTTATGTGACACCTTGTCAAATGCCTTCTGGAAGTCCAAATACACTACATCCACTGGTTCCCCTTTATCCACCCTGTTCAATACATCCTCAAAGAATTTCAGCAAATTTGTCAAACATGACTTCCCCTTCATAAATCCATGCTGATTCTGCCTGACCGAATTTTGCTTTTCCAAATATCCTGCTACTGCTTCTTTAATAATGGACTCCAACTTTTTCCCAACCACAGATGTTAGGCTAACTGGTCTATAGTTTCCTGCTTTTTGTCTGCCTCCTTTTTTAAATAGAGTCATTACATTTGCAGTTTTCCAATCTGCTGGGACCTCCCAAGAATCCAGGGAATTTTGATAAATTACAACCACCTTCTTCTGCTTCTTGTTTTGAATTCCAGTTTGAGTTAATCACTTGACTGGCACATCAGTTCTGTTTAGATGAAGATGTATTGCAGTTGATTAAACAATTCAGGCATGAACGAGTTGATCTGTCGCCTGTTAAAGATTTAATTTTGATGTTTCGGCATCAAAGATTCAGAAGCTTGCTAATAGCTGCTGCTGGTATTTTCACAGGTCTTGGTTATAAGTTTGATCTCCCTGTGATGTTCAGAATAACTCCACAAGACTGTATGCTGTAAGCTCAAACTGATGTGACCTTAGTCTCTTCAATCAAACTCCAGAGTGCTGAAGCAGCATGGCAGACAACCTTTTATACTTGCTTGCATGGGGTGTGCAACAGGTGCGCCTCCTGGTGGCAAGTCTGACACTATTATAAAGTTTAAATACATAACATCACTCTCCCCCAAAGTCTTCGATGCAAGTTATTTACAAGTTGAGGTGATCCGGGGCTCTATGTTCTCGGGTTGATCGCCTGAGTTGAAGTCCTGGCATGGGTCAGTTGGTCAGATCATTGCTGCACTGCAGCGTGGCTGGTCTGATTGCACTGTTGGACATGGTGGGTTCATCCTCGTGATTGACAGCGGGGTCGATTGCTGGTTGGGTGTGTGTTGGTGGATCATAGATGGTAATGTCCTCTTCAAACTGTTCTTGGTTGTTAGTGAATCACAGTTTGGTCTGATCCAAATGCTTTCCATACATTTGTCCATTCAGAAGTTTGACAACAAACACTCTGTTCCCCTCCTTGGTTAAAGCAACCCATTTGGAACCATGACCGTAATTAAGAACAAACACCGGATCATTAACCCCAATGTCATGCGATACAGCCATGTGATCGTGGTACATGTTATGCCTTGATGCCGGGTTTTTACATGATCATTGAGATCTGGGTGGACTGAGGAGAGCCTGGTTTTGAGTGCTCTCTTCATTAACAATTCTGTCGGGGAACGCCGGTAAGCGAGTGGGGTCGTGTCCGGTAGCCGAGCAGAACCCGAGATAACCGGGTCTGCAGGGAACCATCCGTCACGCGTTTCAAGCTCTGCTTGATAGTTTGGGCTGCCCGTTCTGCTTGACCATTGGATGTGGGCTTAAACAGGGCAGACCTGACATGTTTGATGCCATTGCAGGTCCTGAACTCGTTGAATTCCGAGCTGGTGAAACATGGTCCATTGTCACTACAAGGACATCGGGCAAACCATGGGTGGCGAACATGGCCCGGAGGCTTTCAATGGTGGCAGTGGAAGTACATGATGACGCTATTACACATTCAATCCATTTAGAATAAACATCCACTGCTACTAGGAACATCTTTCCAAGAAAAGGGCCAGCGAAATCTATGTGGACCCTGGACCACGGTTTGGAGGGCCATGACCACAGACTCAGTGGGACCTCCCTTGGTGCATTGCTCAACTGTGAGCAAGTGTTACATTGGTGTACGCATGACTCCAATTCCGAGTCAATGCCGGGCCACCAAGCGTGCGAACTGGCGATAGCCTTCATCATGACTATGCCTGGGTGGGTACTGTGAAGGTCGCGTATAAACATTTCCCTGCCTTTTTTTTGAAAAACCACCCGATTTTCCCATAGGAGACAATCCGATTGGATGGACATTTCATCCTTTCGTCAGTAAAATGGCTTAATTTCGTCTTGCATTTCCTCGGGAACAGCCGACCAGCTCCCAGTAAGGACTAGTGATAGCACAGGATCCTGGCTTGTCCAGGTCCTGATCTGGTGCGCCGTGACGGGTGACCCCTCGCTCTCAAAAGCATCCATTACAAGAAGCAAGTCTGCGGGTTGCGCCATTTCCACCCCGGTGGTGGGTAATGGTAGCCGACTCAGTACAGTTCTCAGTGCCTGGTCTGTAGCGGATTACATAGTCATACACAGATAATGCTAGTGCCCACCTTTGGATGCGGGATGAAGCATTGGTGTTAATACCTTTGCTTTCTGAAACCAACAAAATGAGTGGTTTGTGGTCGGTTTCGAGCTTGAACCGGAGTCCAAATAGATATTGGTTCATTTTCTTAACCCTATAAACGCATGCTAATTTTTCTTTCTCAACCATACTGTAGGCTCTTTCAGCCTGAGATAAACTTCTGGATGCATATGCAACCGGTTGCAGTTTGCCTGACACATTGGTTTGCTGTAACACACAACCGATCCTGTACAAAGATGCATCACAAGCTAGTACTAAACATTTACACGGGTCATACAATACAAGTAACTTGTTAGAACATAGCAGTTTTCTAGCATTAATAAAAGCTGTCTCTTGAAGTTTACCCCAAAACCAGTCATCACCTTTACGGAGCAGTAAATACAATGGTTCCAGCAAAGTGCTCAACCCGGGTAGAAAGTTACTAAAATAGTTGAGAAGTCCCAGGAACCAACGCAGCTCCGTCACATTCTGTGGTCTGGATGCATTCTTGATGGCCTCCGTTGTAAGAGTCCGTGGGTCTGATGCCGTCTGCCGCAATCTTTCTCCCCAAAAATTCGACCTCCGGCACCAGGAAAACATACTTGGAGTGTTTCAGCCTGAGTCCCACTCTGCCCAGTCGCTTTAGAACCTCTTCCAGGTTGTGCAAGTGTTCGGTGGTGTTACGACCAGTGATCAGGATGTTGTCTTGAAACACTACGGTGCGTGGAACCGATTTCAGCAGACTCTCTATGTTCCTCTGGAAAATGGGAGCAGCTGAATGAATCCCAAAAGGACATCTATGGTATATGAACAGTCCTTTCTGCGTGTTGATGCACGTCAATCTTTCGAAGATTCAGCCAGCTGTTGTGTTATGTAAGCAAAGGTTAGATCCAGCTTGGTGAATGACTTCCCCACCCCCCTGCTAACGTTGCGAACAGGTCCTCTGCTTTGGGTAGTGGGTACTGGTCCTGTAACGAGACTTGATTGATCGTTACCTTGTAGTCTGCACAGATTCTGACCATCCCATCGCTTTTCAACACCGGAACAATTGGACTGGCCCACTCGTTGAACTCGACCGGCGATATAATTCCCTCTCCAGTTCGATCTCGACTTTCTCTCACATCATATATGGAACCGCTTAGACTTTGTGATGAATGGGCCGTGCACCAGGGACTAGATGGATCTGCACTTTGGCGCCTGTGACGTTGCCGATGCCTGGCTCAAATAGCGACAGAAATTTGTTTAGCACTTGAGCACATGAGGCGTCATCCACCGAAGACAGCGCTTTGATGTCGTCCCAGTTCCATCGAATCTTTCCTAGCCAGCTTCTGCCAAACAGCGTTAGGCCATCACCTGGTACAATCCATAGTGATAAATCATGCACAGCTCCATCGTACGATACCTTCAGTGCTGCACTGCCAATGACTGGTATGAGCTCTCTGGTGTAAGTGCGTAGCATTGTGTGAATTGGACTTAGTTTTGGCCTTTGTGCCTTGTTGCCCCACAGTTTCTCAAAAGCCTTCTGGCTCATAATTGACTGACTCGCCCCTGTGTCCAATTCCATGGAAACTGGAATGCCATTTAATTTGACTTTCAACATTATCGGAGGGTTTTTGGTGGTGTTTGTTGTGTACCCATACACTTCCTCTTCAGCCTCGGGTTGTGTTGCCTCTCTTACTCGTTCAGCGTGATCCGCACTGGATTGGTTATCTTTTGCCGACTCTGCCACATGGTGAGTCGCAGCACGTTTGCACATTCGCTGGAGGTGCCCCATTTTTCCACAGCCTTTGCACACGTAGTGCTTGAATCGACATTGATGGGCTCTATGATTACCCCCGCAGCGCCAACATGGTGTTAATGGATTCACATTCATGCCCCACCTGAGTCATCCTAAGTCTGGCCTCTGCAGGCGTGTAGGCCCTGCCACGTACAGTTCTGCCTGTTGAAGGCGTTATTTTATGCACAGTACTTGCGGTTGAGCTTCGATGCTGAGTTGATATCTGCTTAGTGTTATCGTTCGTGGACATGAAAGCCTGGGCTATCGTGGTGGCCTTGCTCAGATCTAGGGATTCGGCAGACAGCAGTTTGTGGCCGATTCCAAGCATGAAAAAGTCCCACAACATTTTCCCAAAAAATCCAGCAAATTCGCACGGTCCCACAAGGCGTCTTAGGTCGGCGACATAGCTCGCCACGTCCTGGCCTTGGAGCGATGGTGCATAGAAAAGCTATACCTGGCAATTAAGATGCTCTCCTTCGGCTTGAGGTGTTCCCGAACCAGCGTGCACAACTCTGCATATGTCTTGTCCGTTGGTTTTGTCGGTGCTAGCAGATTTTTGATGAGGCCATATATCATGGACCCACAAACGGTGAGGAGAATCGCCCTGCGTTTGACTGCGTTACTGTCCGTATCCACCTCATTGTCCAGAAAGTACTGGTCAAGAAGCTCAATGAAGTCTTCCCAATCATCACCCTCAACAAATCTCTCAAGAATACCAACGGCAGACATAACCGTGTGAAAGTTCGTGATCTGTTACTCGTCGCCAATTGTTATGTTCAGAATAACTCCACAAGACTGTATGCTGTAAGCTCAAACTGATGAGACATTAGTCTCTTTAATCAAAATCCAGAGTGCTGAAGCAGCATGGCAGACAACATTTTATACCTGCTTGCACGGGGTGTGCAGGTGACCCTTGGGTCTCCAACAGGTGCGCCCCCTGGTGGCAAGTCTTACACTAATATAAAGTTTACATACATAACACTCCCCACACCCTTTTTTTAGCTGAAGGGGAAGACATTTAAGAATTAGACCACTTGAACTGTGCTCCACTCAATCTCACCAACCAGGCTCTGCTCTAATACATTGAAATCCTGTTTATATTCATTTCATTTGGTTCATTTCATTGGCTCAATTATACCCAAAGCCGTTTTTTGGCATATTGCCAGAGTTACGTCCGTTTTTCTAATCAGAAGTACTCCAAAAATAAATGTGCCAAGTTTTCACGCTGTATTTTTCAAAATTGGCGTCACGCAGCCTTTCCTGTAGCCTTGGGCGGTGGGGCCTACTGTCCGTGCCGAAAAAATGAAGCCATCCCTTCTGTGCATGCACGAAAAAAACCAACATTTTTGACGTGATTCCTATGGGTGCGCATGCACAGTACAGCTCCCGGTCTGCAATCGGCAATTTTTAAAGAGCCAGTTGTGTGTGTGAGAGCATTGAGTGCTGTGTGAGAACTTTAATTATCATTCAAAAAATCGGAGCTGCAATACAAGATGCAACGCGGTGCCAGGACCAAGAATTTTTTACAGGATGAAGTGGAGGCACTGGTTACTGCCATTGAAGCCAGATGGTAGGAGCTGGACACCAGCAGAGGTCACATAAAAGTTCCACCCAATGAAATGAAGAAACACTGGAACCAACTTGTAGAAGATTACTGTGCCACCCCGAGGTCTGGAGGCCAGTGCAAAAAGAAATGGCAGGACCTTGGTCAAGTAGTTAGTGTAAGTATATTTTCATTTTTCAATTGCAATTGTAAATGTGTCCATTTGTATATGTCCCACCTAGCAGAAAGACAACCTCTCTAAAAGTTATATTTTCACCTTTGCAGAGGAAAGTGGCACACAACAAATGAGAAAGAACTCGAACAGGAAAGGCCCGGTAAATCTGAACCCACTGACACCCTTGGAAGACAGGGTCGCTGCTTTGATGGGTCCTGCCTGGAGAAAAGCAACCACCACTGCACAATCTGGGCCTACACTCGAGGGAGAGGGTAAGTCCTGCAAATTCCACCATCTGGCTTTCCTAAATGTTAAGTGCAGCACGGACTAGCCATGCTTCGATTCATGGGGATGTCGCCCTCAGCTACGCTTTGGTTGATGCAATGAGCTATCATTCATCGTGGTCCTTCAAATCAGTCTGCTCCCTGTGCTGTGTGAGCCTACTCATGCCATCCATCCTGCCCCCTCCTCTGCTGCTAACCATTTGTCTGTTCTGCTTTATTTTGCAGAACTTGAGGCCAACCTTGATGATGCAGAAGAAAATTCAGATGAGGACGAGCCTGAAGAGGAGAACATCTTCCAATCCCACCTTCCAGACCAAGAGCATGGAAGTGAGAGGGTGTGGGAGTGGGAGGGGATGGATCAAATCCCCACTGTTTTACTGACTTTGGAGGAGGTGCAGGTGCCGCCCATTGAGGTGCCAGTCCCTTCCCTGACACTGTCCAGGAACAAGAGGGAGGGAATATCTCAGTCAGCTGAAACCATGTTGGTGCACATGAGGGATGGAATGTCACAGGTAGCTGATGCATTGTCAGTGAACATGAGGGAGGAAATGTTGCAGGTAGTTGACACACTTTTCCTCAACATGAGGGGGGGCATGTCACAGGTAGATGAGACACTGTCGGCGAACATGAGGGAGAGAATGTTGGAGATAGCTGAGACACTGTCAGGGCATATGACGGAGGGAATGTCGGAATTAGCTGCAATAAGGGAACATACCCAGACCCTGCGTCCATTGACAGAATCAACTGCCACTCCCACTCCAATCCTCAGGCCAGCCTCTGAAGAGCTCCAAGCTGGGCCTCCACATGGCCTCCTGCCAACCTCCATCAAAAGGTGCGCATTACCCGAGATGTTAAAAAGAATAAGTTTAGTACCAACCCGAGAAACACTATGCCATCGCCTACGGCCAGGGGTGGTAGAGTCACCAAGAACAAGCGTGGCGGGCGGTCTTAGAATAAGGTGGAGGAGAGATGGTTGCAGCCTTTCTTTGCATCTGTTGTTGTTATTGTTATTATTATTGTTGTTACTGTTGTAACTGTTGTTACTCTGCCTTTGTCGAGACTCTGCTTTGACTCGAGTGTTCTCAACTCCATCCCACAGCATGCTACCTGCCACCACCTCAGCAAACCAAAACTCCAGCACTGCACGAGGTAGTAAAAGCCATAAGACAGCTTAAGAACAACAAGGCTACAGGAGCGGATGGAATCCCTGCTGAGGCACTGAAGTATAGTGCAGAGGCACTATTGGCGCAAATGCATGACCTCATCTCTCTCATCTGGAGGGAGCAGAGCATGCTGGGAGATCTCAGAGATGTAGTGATCGTGACCATCTTTAAAAAAGGGGACAAGTCCGACTGCGGCAACTACAGGGGAATTTCCCTGTTATCAGCCACTGGGAAAGTTGTTGCTGGAGCCCTCCTCAACCGTCTTCTCCCTATGGCCGAGGAGCTCCTCCCGGAGTCACAGTGCGGATTTTGTCCCCTACGGGGCACAATGGACATGATTTTTGCAGTGCACCAGCTGCAGGAAGAATGCAGGGAACAGCACCAGCTCTTATACATGGCCTTCTTCGACTTTACAAAGGCCTATGACACTGTCAACTGTGAGGGTCTATGGAGCGTCCCCCTCCGGTTCAGATGCCCCCAAAAGTTCATCACCATCCTCTGCCTGCTCTACGACAACATGCAGGCCGTGATCCTTACCAATGGATCCATTACAGACCCAATCCACGTCCGGACCGGGGTCAAATAGGGCTGCATCATCGCCCCAACCCTCTTCTCAATTTTCCTCGCTGCCATGCTCCACCTCACAGTCAACAAACTCCCCGCTGGAGTGGAACTAAACTACAGAACCAGTGGGAACCTGTTCAACCTTCGCCGTCTCCAGGCCAGGTCCAAGACCACCCCAACCTCTGTCATCGAGCTACAGTACACGGACGACACGTGTGTCTGCGCACATTCAGAGGCTGAACTCCAGGACATAGTTGACATATTTACTGAGGCATATGAAAGTATGGGCCTTACGCTAAACATCCGTAAGACAAAGATCGTCCACCAGCCTGTCCTCGCTGCACAGCACTGTCCCCAAGTCATCAAGATCCACGGCGCGGCCCTGGACAACGTGGACCATTTCCCATACCTCGGGAGCCTCTTATCAACAAGAGCAGACATTGACAACGAGATTCAACACCGCCTCCAGTGCACCAGTGCAGCCTTCGGCCACCTGAGGAAAAGAGTGTTTGAAGACCAGGCCCTCAAAACTGCCACCAAGTTCATGGTCTACAGGGCTGTAGTAATACTCACCCAATTGTATGGCTCAGAGACATGGACCATGTACAGTAGGGACCTCAAAGTCGCTGGAAACATTCCACCAACGATGCCTCTGCAAGATCCTACAAATCTCCTGGGAGGACAGGCGCAGCAACATTAGCGTCCTCGACCAGGCCAACATCCCCAGCATTGAAGCACTGATCACACTTGATCAGCTCCGCTGAGCAGGCCTCATCGTTTGCATGCCAGACACGAGATTCCCAAAGCAAGCGCTCTACTTGGAACTCCTTTATGGCAAACGAGCCAAAGGAGGCAGAGGAAATGTTACAGGGACACCCTGAAAGCCTCCCTGAAAAAGTGCAACATCCCCACTGATACCTGGGAGTCCCTGGCCAAAGACCGCCCGAAGTGGAGGAAGTGTATCTGGGAGGGCGCCGAGCACATCGAGTCTCATAGCCGAGGGCATGCAGAAATCAAGCGCAGCCAGCGGAAAGAGCATGTGGCAAACGAGACCCACCCACGCTTTCCCTCAACGACTATCTGTGACAGGGACTGTGGTTCTCATATTGGACTGTTCAGCCACCTAAGGACTCATTTTTAAGAGTGGAAGCAAATCTTCCTCGATTCTGAGGGACTGCCTATGATATTATTATTGGTGTTACTGTTGTAACTGTTGTTGTCAAGTTAAAGGTTTTTTGTAAGTTATATAAATTTACAAGTTTAAAAGTTAGTAAGTGATTTTAAAGTTTTTAAGTGATCTTAGAGTTTTTAAGTGATCTTAAAGTTTGTAAGTGATCTTAATCGAAAACTGTAAAGGTCGATAAAATAATATTTTTATTAAAGTTAAGTACAAAGAAATGTTTGCTAAACTTTTGAATGAAATATGTTTTAAATTCTAACTAAATCATTTCCATTATTTGTTCCATTATTAACACAACTTTTGAAGTAAACAAGAATTATTTCCATTATTTGTTCCATTAACACAACACATTACGGAACAGGGCCAAACAGTAAACATGGTCCATGTGGAATAGT
Source organism: Pristiophorus japonicus (assembly GCF_044704955.1). NCBI lineage: Eukaryota > Metazoa > Chordata > Chondrichthyes > Pristiophoridae > Pristiophorus > Pristiophorus japonicus. The sequence continues at coordinate 184,990,140 of NC_091977.1, forward strand.
TGCTGCTGAGCCTTCAGGCAGCAAAGCGTTCACGGCTGAGCTGCTGGCACAAGGCTCGAACAATCGTTGAAGGGGCATGATGGCCCGCCCTCCTCCGCCATCGTACTCCGGGTTCAGGGAGTTGCATTGCTTCCTCATCCTCGTCCTCCTCCTCGTCATCTGCATCTATTCCCCTCATCATCAGCCACTCTCTCCGCAGGTGGGTCTTCTACTACCAGCTGCTGCTGCCTCATGATGGCTGTTATGCAGCATGCAGCACACAACAGTGAACTGACCGACAATCTCAGGGGAGTATTGCAAGTCGCCTCCGGAATGGTCCAGGCATCGGAAACGCTGTTTCAAGATGCCAAAGGTCCTCTCTATTATGCTGCGCGTCGCAATGTGCGACATGTTGTATTCTCGGTCAGCTTCCGTCCGGGTTACACGTAGGGGCATCATGAACCAAGTGGTGAGGCCGTAACCTTTGTCTCTCAGCACCCAGCTCTGCCCTTCTGGCTGCTGCTGCTGAAACATGGCAGATATAATGCTCTTGCATAGGTTGAATGCATCATGGGTGCTCCCAGGGTATTTTGCATCGACTGACATGGTGGAATGCATGCTGTCACACACGAGCTGCATATTAACGGAGTGGAAGCCTTTTCTGTTCCTGTATATCTCGGAATCCTCCAAAAGTGCTCGCAAGGTGATGTGGGTACAATCAATGCAGCCCTGTAGCTTTGGAAAGCCAGCAATCCTGGAGAAGCCCACAGCCCTTTTACGCATTGCCTGGGCGGTTATAGAGAACTTTATATAGTTATTCCTCTGAGCCTACAGTGCAGCAGTCACCTGACAAATGCAGACATGTGTTGCATGTTGAAAAATGCCACACACGTTACCAGTTGTAGCTTGGAAGGATCTGGATGCATCGAATGAAAGTGCAGTTGTAACCTTCACTTCAACTGACAAAGCAGTCCTCCTGATGCTTCTAGGTTGCAGGTCTGCTTTTACTAACTTACAGATCTCAGTTACAACTTCTTTGCGGAAATGCAGCCTTCTCACGCAGTCTGCATCACTCAGCTGCAGGTACGAACGCCTGTCTCGATATACCCAACATGGGTACGGCCTCCTGCTCATCATTCTACGTGCTCTGAGGTTCCTCATGTGATGACGTCGAATCAATGGTCTCCTCCACAGCACCATCATGCAGAAGGCTTGCTCAAGGTATGGCATTGTCAGTATTGCCCCCATGATTAAATTGTACCTTTGCAAGAAGTTCAAAACAGCAGGACAAACTGCTTTGTTGTCTCTCTCCCAAAGATCGACACCCTAGTATGGGCCACACCCAGGACTGCGCATGCGCAATAGGCTTGCTTAGAACGGGAAGCTAGGCATTCAGATGAGGACATTTGGGGCAACGAGGTCTAATGCAATTCTTTAAGTTTAGATTTTTTTCAAAGTACCACCCCACCACCGACCGAATGTCTCCTCACCGGGCTCGAGGGTTGGCCGGCAGAGTCACTCCCTTGCCCGGACAGAGGGGCTCGGCAAACACCCACCCCCACACCTCCCGGGCTTCTTTTGATGCTGCTGCATAGTGTAAAGGTTCTCATTCCAAAAAAAACGGCACAGATCACTGGGTAAAATTGAGCCCACAGACTAGACCCCCAGTCCTTGACTCCCCAACCAGCAGAAATAGTTTCTATCTACCCTATCGATTACCCTTGATATCTTAAGAACTTGGATCAAATCACCCATTAATCTTCTGAATTCCAAGGAATACATTCTCTTTTGTTATGATACTTATCTCTCCTTAAGGCCTGCTTTAGTGGAATTGCTTTTGTTTTATAATGAAGATTTATATAACTTCCGATCACATCCTCAAGAAGTCCCAAAACACTTTACAATCAATGTATAACTTTTGAAGTGTAATCACTGTTATATACACAAACACGGAAGCTAACTTGTACTCTTTCTATCTCTTTATCTGGCTGCACAGAGGTCCTTAATTTGTTTTGAACGGGCTATTTTTCTTCTACAGCACTATCTTGTGTGTCAAGAGTCCTCTAATTGTCTGATACTTATTAGCCTTTCCTTTACTATCATTTGATGTATAAACTGGGATCTTAATGAGACTTGCATGGTCGAAGACATTATTTGTGTTTTGGTTTTGTATTTTCTGATTAAATCTTTATTGATCCTGAATTCTCAAATTGCATATGAAGTCCAGTTTTTTTTCTGTGTTTGAAGAACTGAGAGTTTGGGATCTATTTTAACTCTTAGTGGGTTTCCGGCAACCATTGAAGGCAGTTAGTTTCCCACCAGCACACAGCAAAAGAAAGGCCATGGATATTTTAACTGCCATGTGGTAAATGGTCACCAGGCTCATGAACATTGGGCAGTCCATGGCCACCCGTCATAATGCAGGTAGGTACGTAGTCAGGGGTTCCGGGATCATGTCATGATGGGTGGAGTCTGGGGAGCCTAAGCTTTCCTAGTGAAAACAATTTATCTTTCAGGGCCTCTTCATGTCCAAATCCTCTTCTGACTTGCCTCAGCCTAATGGAAAAGCCACAGCGGCCTCCTCGCTCAGGCCTGAGATAAAATTGCAGTTGGGCAGGCGGGCGGTGTAGCGGCCAATCCAGAAGCCTGCATAAAAACCACGCTCAACAGGATCCAGGCAGCTCGAGGGCAGGTAAGTAACCTTGGTGATTTTAAGTGTCCTGGTACCCGGTTTCCAGCAGATGAGAAGGAATAAAATCGCCCCCTATTTTAGATGATTTCTAAAATGCCTCGATTTCAAAATTTTCATCCTTGGTTTCAATTCCCTCCATGGTCTCACCCCTCCATATCTCTGTAATCCCCTCCCCCCGAGATGTCTGCGCTCCTCTAAATCTGCCCTCTTGAGCATCCCTGATTATAATCGTTCAACTATTGGTGACCGTGCCTTCTGTTGCCTGGGCACTAAGCTCTGCCTCTCCACCTCTCTTTTCCCCTTCAAGACGCTCCTTAAAACCTACCTCTTTGACCAAGCTTTTTCTCCTTATGTGGCTCGGAGTCAAATTTTGTGTCTCATAATACTTCTGTGAAGCGCCTTGGGACATTTCACTACGTTAAAATCACTATATAAATACAAGTTGTTGTTGTTGAAGCATAAATCCTTGCTAAAGGAAGCTAAATTCGGCTAATTTGATTCGGCAACGCAAGAGTGAAGATAGAGGTCAGATGCAATGACAAATGCTCTGAAATAATCACATGGGGATTGTGTTCAATTTCATGGAGTTAGCATTGTGATATGTGTAATTACATGAGATTAAAGTATGTTGTCATTTGGAGCTGTGCCTTGATAGATAAAGTATTGCATGCTATTTTTCTGGATTTGGAGCGATGGTGACATAAAAAGCCATTGAACGAATGTTAGAAAATGTAAAAACATTTTCAATACTTTTTGAAAAAATATGACTGTGACTGATCAATGAAATATGTACATTAATGCAAACTTCTTGCTAACTTGCATTTTAAAGTGCTATATTTATTTCATCTAGTTTGTCTGTCCATTCCCCCAACCTCACCCCTCTTCCCCAGTCATAGAAACATAGAAAAATAGGTGCAGGAGTAGGCCATTCAGCCCTTCTAGCCTGCACCGCCATTCAATGAGTTCATGGCTGAACATGCAACTTCAGTACCACCTTCCTGCTTTCTCGCCATACTCCTTGATCCCCCTAGTAGTAAGGACTTCATCGAACTCCCTTTTGAATATATTTAGTGAATTGGCCTCAACAACTTTCTGTGGTAGAGAATTCCACAGGTTCACCACTCTCTGGGTGAAGAAGTTTCTCCTCATCTCGGTCCTAAATGGCTTACCCCTTATCCTTAGACTGTGACCCCTGGTTCTGGACTTCCCCAACATTGGGAACATTCTTCCTGCATCTAACCTGTCTAAACCCGTCAGAATTTTAAACGTTTCTATGAGGTCCCCTCTCATTCTTCTGAACTCCAGTGAATACAAGCCCAGTTGATCCAGTCTTTCTTGATAGGTCAGTCCCATCATCCCGGGAATCAGTCTGGTGAATCTTCGCTGCACTCCCTCAATAGCAAAAATGTCCTTCCTCAAGTTAGGAGACCAAAACTGCACACAATACTCCAGGTGTGGCCTCACCAAGGCCCTGTACAACTGTAGCACACCTCCCTGCCCCTGTACTCAAATCCCCTCGCTATGAAGGCCAACATGCCATTTGCTTTCTTAACCGCCTGCTGTACCTGCATGCCAACCTTCAATGACTGATGTACCATGACACCCAGGTCTCGTTGCACCTCTCCTTTTCCTAATCTGTCACCATTCAGATAATAGTCTGTCTCTCTGTTTTTACCACCAAAGTGGATAACCTCACATTTATCCACATTATACTTCATCTGCCATGCATTTGTCCATTCAACTAACCTATCCAAGTAACTCTGCAGCCTCATAGCATCCTCCTCGCAGCTCACACTGCCACCCAACTTAGTGTCATCCGCAAATTTGGAGATACTACATTTAATCCGCTCGTCTAAATCATTAATGTACAGTGTAAACAGCTGAGGCCCCAGCACAGAACCTTGCGGTACCCCACTAGTCACTGCCTGCCATTCTGAAAAGTACCCTTTTACTCCTACTCTTTGCTTCCTGTCTGACAACCAGTTCTCAATCCATGTCAGCACACTACCTCCAATCCCATGTGCTTTAACTTTGCACATTAATCTCTTGTGTGGGACCTTGTCGAAAGCCTTCTGAAAGTCCAAATATACCACATCAACTGGTTCTCCCTTATCCACTCTACTGGAAACATCCTCAAAAAATTCCAGAAGATTTGTCAAGCATGATTTCCCTTTCACAAATCCATGCTGACTTGGACCTATCATGTCACCTCTTTCCAAATGCGCTGCTATGACATCCTTAATAATTGATTCCATCATTTTACCCACTACTGAGGTCAGGCTGACCGGTCTATAATTCCCTGTTTTCTCTCTCCCTTCTTTTTTAAAAAGTGGGGTGACATTGGCTACCCTCCACTCCACTGATCCAGAGTCAATGGAATGTTGGAAAATGACTGTCAATGCATCCGCTATTTCCAAGGCCACCTCCTTAAATACTCTGGGATGCAGTCCATCAGGCCCTGGGGATTTATCGGCCTTCAATCCCATCAATTTCCCCAACACAATTTCCCGACTAATAAGGATTTCCCTCAGTTCCTCCTCCTTACTAGACCCTCTGATCCCTTTTATATCCGGAAGGTTGTTTGTGTCCTCCTTAGTGAATACTGAACCAAAGTACTTGTTCAATTGGTCTGCCATTTCTTTGTTCCCCTTTATGACTGCCCCTGATTCTGACTGCAGGGGACCTACGTTTGTCTTTACTAACCTTTTTCTCTTTACATATCTATAGAAACTTTTGCAATCCGTCTTAATGTTCCCTGCAAGCTTCTTCTCGTACTCCATTTTCCCTGCCCTAATCAAACCCTTTGTCCTCCTCTGCTGAGTTCTAAATTTCTCCCAGGCCCCGGGTTCGCTGCTATTTCTGGTCAATTTGTATGCCACTTCCTTGGCTTTAATACTATCCCTGATTTCCCTTGATAGCCACGGTTGAGCCACCTTCCCTTTTTTATTTTTACGCCATGCAGGAATGTACAATTGTTGTATTTCATCCATGCGGTCTCTAAATGCCTGCCATTGCCCATCCACAGTCAACCCCTTAAGTATCATTCACCAATCTATCCTAGCCAATTCACGCCTCATACCTTCAAAGTTACCCTTCTTTAAGTTCTGGACCATGGTCTCTGAATTAACTGTTTCATTATCCATCCAAATGCAGAATTCCACCATATTATGGTCACTCTTCCCCAAGGGGCCTAGCACAATGAGATTGCTAATTAGTCCTCTCTCATTACAGAACACCCAGTCTAAGATGGCCTCCCCCCTAGTTGGTTCCTCGACTTATTGGTCCAGAAAACCATCCCTTATGCACTCCAAGAAATCCTCCTCCACCGTATTGCTTCCAGTTTCGCTAGCCCAATCTATATGCATATTGAAGTCACCCATTATAACTACTGCACCTTTATTGTATGCACCCCTAATTTCCTGTTTGATGCCCTCCCCAACATCACTACTACTGTTTGGAGGTCTGGACAGAACTCCCACTAACGTTTTTTGCCCTTTAGTGTTCTGCAGCTCTACCCATGTAGATTTCACATCATCCAAGCTAATGTCCTTCCTAACTATTGCATTAATCTCCTCTTTAACCAGCAATGCTACCCCACCTCCTTTTCCTTTTATTCTATCCTTCCTGAATGTTGAATACCCCTGGATGTTGAGTTCCCAGCCCTGATCATCCTGGAGCCACGTCTCCGTAATCTCAATCATATCATATTTGTTAACATTTATTTGCACAGTTAATTCATCCACCTTATTACGGATACTCCTTGCATTAAGACACAAAGCCTTCAGGCTTGTTTTTTTAACACCCTTTGTCCTTTAAGAATTTTGCTGTACAGTGGCCCTTTTTGTTTTTTGCCTTGGGTTTCTCTGCCCTCCATTTTTCCTCATCTCCTTTCTGTCTTTTGCTTCTGTCTCCATTTTGTTTCCCTCTGTCTCCCTGCATTGGTTCCCATCCCCTGCCATATTAATTTAACTCCTCCCCAACAGCACATTATAATGATTAGAACGCTGATTGCAGCACTAAATGTGCTGCTGTTTGGCTTAGCGCTCAATGGGGGTCCAATATCAGATTTCAGAGAAGGTTCACTCGATTGATTCCTGAGATGAAGGGGTTGACTTATGAAGAATGGTTGAGCAGGTTGGGCCTATACTCATTGGAGTTTAGAAGAATGAGAGGCGATTTTATTGAAATATATAAAATACTGAGGGGGCTCGACAAGGTAGATGCAGAGAGGATGTTTCCACTCATGGGGGAATCTCGAACTAGTGGGCATAGTTTCAGAATAAGGAGTCGCCCATTTAGAACTGCGATGAGGAGGAATTTCTTCTCTCAGAAGGTTGTAAATCTGTGGAGTTCTCTGCCCCAGAGAGCTGTGGAGGCTGAGTCATTGAATATATTTAAAGTGGAGATAGACAGATTTTTGAACGATAAGGGAGTAAAGGGTTACGGGGAGTGGGATGTGAAGTGGAGCTGAACCCAAGATCAGATCAGCCATGATCTTATTAAATGACGGAGCAGGCTCGAGAGGCCAAATGGCCTACTCCTGCTTCTATTTCTTCTGTTTCTTATGCTTCTGCACTACTTGAAGGAAAGGTGTTTGTTGCAGCAGCACCTTATTGTAAGTTTGGCTGAAGATATAGCTCAGTAATAAAGGGACCGAGCATGAAGGTCTCAGATACTGCACTAGAGGCCTTGGTTGTGGCCATTCAAAGGAGGCAGGCTATCCTGTTCCTGTAGGGTAGCAGGAAACCATCCAAGACCACTTGTAGAAAGCTCTGGGAGGAGATGGCTAATGCCGTCACGGCCACCAGTGTGGTCCCAAGCATCTGGATCCAGTGCCGATAAAAGTTTAATAACCTCACACGGCAGGTCAAGACGAGTGAAGCTTCAGCAAATGCTATATCCCACTATCTGCACCACAAGCTTCACACAAGCAGCAAAATCATAGTGAGCAATTTTATCCCCCAAAAAAGGGTGGCTTTGGGTCGGGTCAAAAGTTAAAAAGTAAAAAATCTGAAACCCTACCCGACTCGAACCCGTCCACTTCTGGTTTTCACAAAGGCGGGAGAGACAGGCGACCAATCCACGAACAAGAGGTGGGTCGGCAGGTGGGTCGGCCGTTGAAACCTTTTAAGAAGGATGTGTGGCTTCATTTTAAGCGTTTCTATTTTCAACCCATGCTGGCTGGGTTTCCCGGGCCTTTTGAAACCCGGCAGGTAAAAGGAGGCAAGAAGGGCTGAATCCATGAGTTGTGCCTTCACAGCATTGTTTGTGAACCAGGAGGAAAATGAATGTTTCCTGCAGGCTCAACAAGCTAACCTGTAAACCCTGCGCCCCCCCAACCCCGAGCGATCTTGCATGCCCCTCCCACAATCTCTCCACCCCCCCCCGGCCCCTCCCCCATTTAACAACTGAAGGATGTTTGGAAAACCCAGACTTCCGGATTCCTGTCCATAACACCTCCCCACCGCGCACCGAATTCACAGCCCCGTGAATATCGAGGCCATAAAAAATACCATCCCAAGTTGCCCTCCCCGTCATACACCATCCTGACTTGGACATATACCTCTTTTGTCAGGAATGGCCGATAAATATCATCTTGCTGCATTATCCACCTCGTGATAAAGACAAGTCTCCGACCTCGGGAGTCTGGACTCTCTCCTGCATCAATCGGCTTATAAGAGACAGGCAGAAGATTCACCCCTCATAGCCAACTGGAAACTTTAGATTAAGGCAGGAAGCTGACACATCTGGACCCCAGCTGGATTCTGGCAATTCCAACAGACTCCCGCCAATGTTATGGCAGGAGTACACAGGAATGGTCATTGATTTCTGGGGACCAATGTGTTTTATCCTGATTTCAGAGTATATATAATACTTTCAACAAAATAAGTTCTGGTAACAATAGTACAAGAGAAATGGATCTTATTTTTGGACTTTTGAATGCAAAACCACTGAGAGGCATTGAGCAAAAATGTATCCAGTCACTGCTGAGACGTGTCCCATTTCTGCCAGGTTTTTGCTTTCCTGTGGCAGTACGTTAAGAAAATAAAGGCACACACTAAACAGAAAGGACCATGTGGCTGAATTTGATCCCTGTTACATCTGGGAAACAGGTGCAGACGAGGTAGAATGGAGCACTAAAATGGGTGGAGATCCATACAGTTCACATGCAACTCAAGTTTGCTGTTCGATGTTGGGGTGGGCGACAGAAGGTCTTGTTCAATATGCAAATGAGCACAAAGTGATGTCACTTCAATGCCAACATGATGTATTTCCAAAATGATTATTCTTGTTTCTCAGGACACCATTCAAATTTGGGGATCCCCAGATCCAAGACTAGCCATTTCAGTGGCAAAGCATTTACAGACAAGCTGCGATTAACTGATGTGATTTATTCTTTTGAGTAGATTTTTCTTACTGTTCTCTGCATGAAGGGGAGTTGTAGGAGGGATTTTGGTGACTGCACTTTTACAAGCTTCCTACACTTTGGATCATGGGTGCCACGATGTGAATCCGTCTTTATTTGTCTGACTTGGAGAAGAAGAGGAGGAGAAAGGATGCTGGTAAAGCAACACCAAGCTTTAGCGTCCCCTAATGGGTAAGTTAAAAATACCAGGCGTGTATCGTGTCCGCATCTCACACACGACAAGATGTTTACATTTCAAACCTGACCCGAACCCACCTCAAACCCGAACACTTATTTCAAAGGAGGCAGGCCCAACGGTGTGGGGCAAAGGCAAATCCAGCCACAGGGTATGGAGGCACTTAAAATCACAGACCATCATTGTCCAGAAAGTTGCAAACTAAACAAGTGTCCAGAGTACAGACAGTTCGATAACCCAAATTATAGATCTGAAAATAGTTGCAGGGGCTAAACTACAGCACAATAATTAGGACATAGTAATTGTGCAGGATAGCTGAGCACTGAGGAAATATTTCTCAATGGCTGAGAAAATCATAGGCAGTCCCTTGAAATCGAGGAAGATTTGTTTCCACTCTAAAAGTGAGTTCTCAGATGACTGCACAGTCCAATACGGGAAGTACAGTCTAAGGTAGGGCAGACAGTCATTAAAGGAAAGGGTGGGTGGGGAGTCTGGTTTGCCGCACACTCCTTCCGCTGCCTGCGCTTGTTTTCTGCATGCTCTCGCCGACGAGACTCGAGGTGCTCAGCGCCCTCCCGGATGCTTTTCCTCCACTTAGGGTGGTCTTGGACCAGGGATTCCCAGGTGTCAGTGGGGATGTTGCACTTTATCAAGGAGGCTTTGTGGGTGTCCTTGAAACGTTTCCTCTGCCCACCTGGGGCTCGCTTGCCGTGTAGGAGTTCTGAGTAGAGCGCTTGCTTTTGGAGTCTTGTGTCGGGCATGCGGACAATGTGGCCTGCCCAACGGAGCTGGTCGAGTGTGGTCAAGACTTCGATGCTGGTGATGTTGGCCTGGTTGAGAACACTGACATTGTTGTGTCTATCCTCCCAGGGGATTTGCAGGATCTTGCGGAGACATCGTTGGTGGTATTTCTCCAGTGATTTGAGGTGTCAACTTTACATGTTCCACGTCTCTGAGCCATATAAGAGGGCGGGTATCACTACAGCCCTGTAGACTATAAGCTTGGTGCCGGATTTGAGGGCCTGATCTTCGAACACTCTCTTCCTCAGATGACCGAAGGCTGCGCTGATGCATTGGAGGCGGTGTTGGACCTCGTCGTCGATGTCTACCCTTGCTGATAGTAGGCTCCCGAGGTATGGACAGTGGTCCACGTTGTCCAAGGCCATGTCATGGATTTTGATAACCGGGGGGCAGTGCTGTGTGGCGGGGTCAGGTTTGTGGAGGTCTTACAGATGTTTAGTGTAAGGCCCATGCTTTTGTACACCTCGGTGAAGATGTTGATGATGGCTTGGAGTTCAGCCTCTGAATGTGCGCAGATGTAAGCGTCGTCCACATATTGTAGCTCGATGGGACGGTCTTGATCTTTCTCCATGGCTGAGATAATAACAAGAGGATGACTGCACCTCAACACTACTCTACTCCTGAGTCCATTAAACCACATGAATAATGCCACTTAATGCCAGTTTCAGCAGAGATAGATATCATATCGACATAATTATATCCATAAGCCCTCTCCAAAAGACATACCATGTTCGTAAAGTCTTGTAAAGCCTCAGGCGTAATGTTTTGTTTCCATAATTGTTTTCTGTGCCAGCAGTAAAATTAATAAAGTAGTGCTTTGTCTTCTGGAACAGTCTTATTGTAAAGCATGACACATCTGCAGTTTATACATAGTACAAAATCCAATATTAAACGCCAATAGCCTGATTTAACTTCAGCCCAGTTAGAAACTCACCCACTGCTCCAGAAATGAGGCCATAAAAAAGCAAACCAAGCTCTAGGGTTTATTTTTAGAGGTATAGAATTGAAAAGTAGAAAAGTTATGCTAAATCTGTATCGAACCTTGGCAAGACCACACTTAGAGTACTGTGTGCAGATCTGGTCGCCATATTATAAAAAGGATATAGAGGCATTGGAAAGGGTGCAGAGAAGATTTACTAGGATGATACCAGAAATGCGAGGTTATATATGTCAAGAAAGGGTAAACGGGCTGGTTTCTTATCTTTTCAAAAAAGAGGGTGAGGGATGACCTAATAGAGGTCTTTAAAATTATGAAAGGTTTTGATAGAGTGGATACAGGGAGAATGTTTCCACTTGTGGTGAAGAACCTAACTGGAGGCCATCAAAATAAGATAGTCACCAAGAAATCCAATAGAGAATTCAGAGGAAACTTCTTTACCCAGAGAGTGGTGAGAATGTGGAACTTGCTACCACAGGGAGTGGTTGAAGCGAATAGTATAGATGCATTTAACAGGAGGCGAGATAAGCATATGAGGGAGAAGGGAATAGAGGGTTATGTTGATAGAGTTAGATGAGGAAAGACGGGAGGAGGCTTGAGTGGAGCATAAATGCCGGCATGGACAAGTTGGGCTGAATAGACTGTTTCTGTGCTGTATATCTTATGGAATCCTTTGTAATAATTTCCAATTATTTTCTCAATTTGCATTGTAGTATACCAAAATACAACTGTTTACCAATGAAATAAACAGATATTTGAAAATACAACCTGTTATGTATGGAGAAAGAGTCAGACTGAACACTGTGAGCTCAAAGTTAAGTGTGACCTTAGTCTTTTATTGCAGGTCTCCAGAGTGCTTCTCCAACCTGTGCGGCCTCCTTAAATAGCTGTGCTCCCAAGGGATTATGGGAACCCTTGGGACTCCAGGGGATGAGCCCTCTGGTGGCTGTACAGACAAAACACAAGTTTACATAGAAAACAATACTCTCCCCCCCTGAAAAGTCAATAATGTAATTATTTACAATGTGAGTCGATTTGGGGCCCATCTTGCCCTGGTTGATTGTCTCGGTGTGAAAGCTGGTATTGTTGGATCATTTGTTGGGCCCTCGCTGGGCTGCTGTGCAGCTGGCCTTGTTGGGCTGCCTGGTGTGTTGGGTCAATCTGGGCTGCAGTGGATGATGGGTTCTGCTTCGATGCTGACCACGATGGTGGTCAACAGTGGTGCTGGCTGCCACTGGTGTGTATGTTGGGGGATCAAAAAAGGTAGGGTCCAAGGTGGGTTGCTCAGGATAGTCCATGAATCTGAGTTTGATTTGGTCCAAGTGTTTCCGGTGAATGAGTCCATTTGAAAGTTTTACCCGAAATACCCTGCTCCCCCCTTTGACCACAACAGTGCCGAAAGCCACTTGGGACCTTGTCCATAATTCAAAACAAATACAGGATCATTCATTTCAATCTCGCGTGACACATTTGCGCTATAACATAAGAACATAAGAATTAGGAACAGGAGTAGGCCATCGAGCCCCTCGAGCCTGCTCCGCCATTCAACAAGATCATGGCTGATCTGGCCGTGGACTCAGCTCCACTTACCCGCCCGCTCCCCATAACCCTTAATTCCCTTATTGGTTAAAAATCTATCTAGCTGTGATTTGAATACATTCAATGAGCTAGCCTCAACTGCTTCCTTGGGCAGAGAATTCCACAGATTCACAACCCTCTGGGAGAAGAAATTCCTTTTCAACTCGGTTTTAAATTGGCTCCCCCGTATTTTGTGGCTGTGCCCCCTAGTTCTAGTCTCCCCGACCGGTGGAAACAACCTCTCCACCTCTATCTTGTCTAGCCCTTTCATTATTTTAAATGTTTCTATAAGATCACCCCTCATCCTTCTGAACTCCAACGAGTAAAGACCCAGTCTACTCAATCTATCATCATAAGGTAACCCCCTCATCTCCAGAATCAGCCTAGTGAATCGACTCTGTACCCCCACCAAAGCTAGTATATCCTTCCTTAAGTAAGGTGACCAAAACTGCACGCAGTACTCCAGGTGAGGCCTCACCAATACCCTGTACAGTTGCAGCAGGACCTCCCTGCTGTTGTACTCCATCCCTCTCGCAATGAAGGCCAAACAATATTCCCTTTTACTGTTTTTTTTTCCAAGGTGGATGACCTCACATTTTCCGACATTGTATTATATCTGCCAAACCTTAGCCCATTCGCTTAATCTTTCTAAATCTCTTTGCAGCCTCTCTGTGTCTTCCACACAACCCGCTTTCCCACTAATCTTTGTGTCATCTGCAAATTTTGTTACACTACACTCTGTCCCCTCTGCCAGGTCATCTATGTATATTGTAAACAGTTGTTGTCCCAGCACCGATCCCTGTGGCACTCCACTAACCACTGATTTCCAACCCGAAAAGGACCCATTTATCCAGACTCTCTGCTTTCTGTTAGCCAGCCAATTCTCTATCCATGCTAATACATTTCCTCTGACTCCGCATACCTTTATCTTCTGCAGTAACCTTTTGTGTGGCACCTTATCGAATGCCTTTTGGAAATCTAAATACACCACATCCATCGATACACCTCTACCCACCATGCTCGTTATATCCTCAAAGAATTCCAGTAAATTAGTTAAACATGATTTCCCCTTCATGAATCCATGTTGCGTCTGCTTGATTGCACTATTCCTATCTAGATGTCCCGCTATTTCTTCCTTAATGATAGTTTCAAGCATTTTCCCCACTACAGATGTTAAACTAACCAGCCTATAGTTATCTGCCTTTTGTCTGCCCCCTTTTTTAAACAGAGGCGTTACATTAGCTGCTTTCCAATCCGCTGGTACCTCCCCAGAGTCCAGAGAATTTTGGTAGATTATAACGAATACATCTGCTATAACTTCCGCCATCTCTTTTAATACCCTGGGATGCATTTCATCAGGACCAGTGGACTTGTCTACCTTGAGTCCCATTAGCCTGTCCAGCACTACCCCTCTAGTGATAATGATTATCTCAAGGTCCTCCCTTCCCACATTCCCGTGACCAGCAATTTTTGGCATGGTTTTTGTGTCTTCCACTGTGAAGACCGAAGCAAAATAATTGTTTCAAGTCTCAGCCATTTCCACATTTCCCATTATTAAATCCCCCTTCTCGTTTTCTAAGGGACCAACATTTACTTTTGTCACTCTTTTCCGTTTTATATATCTTTTACTATCTGTTTTTATGTTTTGCGCAAGTTTACTTTCGCAATCTATCTTTCCTTTCTTTATTGCTTTCTTAGTCATTCTTTGCTGTCGTTTAAAATTTTCCCAATCTTCTAGTTTCCCACTAACATTGGGCCACCTTATACGCATTGGTTTTTAATTTGATACTCTCCTTTATTTCCTTGGTTATCCACGGCTGGTTATCCCTTCTCTTACCGCCCTTCTTTTTCACTGGAATATATTTTTGTTGAGCACTATGAAAGAGCTCCTTAAAAGTCCTCCACTGTTCCTCAATTGTGCCACCATTTAGTCTATGTTCCCAGTCTACTTTAGCCAACTCTGCCCTCATCCCACTGTAGTCCCCTTTGTTTAAGCATAGTACGCTCATTTGGGACACTACTTCCTCACCCTCAATCTGTATTACAAATTCAACCATACTGTGATCACTCATTCCGAGAGGATCTTTTACTAGGAGATCGTTTATTATTCCTGTCTCATTACACAGGACCAGATCTAAGATAGCTTGCTCCCTTGTAGGTTCTGTAACATACTGTTCTAAGAAACAATCCCGTATGCATTCTATGAATTCCTCCTCAAGGCTACCCCATGCGATTTGATTTGACCAATCGATATGTAGGTTAAAATCCTCCATGATTACTGCCGTTCCTTTTTCACATGCCTCCATTATTCCCTTGATTATTGTCCGCCCCACCGTGAAGTTATTATTTCGGGGCCTATAAACTATGCCCACCGGTGACTTTTTCCCCTTACTATCTCTAATCTCCACCCACAATGATTCAACATTTTGTTCATTAGAGCCAATATCGTCTCTCACAACTGCCCTGATATCATCCTTTATTAACAGAGCTACCCCACCTCCTTTCCCTTCTTGTCTATCTTTCCGAATTGTCAGATACACCTGTATGTTTAATTCCCAGTCTTGGCCACCCTGAAACCATATTTCTGGAATGGCCATCAAATCATACCCATTTGTAATGATTTGTGCCGTCAACTCATTTACTTTATTTCGAACGCTGCGTGCGTTTAGGTAGAGTGTTTTAATACTAGTTTTTAAACCATAATTTTTAGTTTTGATCCATCCTGCAGCCCCTTTATATTCATACATATTGTCCCTTCCTCTCACCTTGTGGTTTACACTTACCCCAGTGCTACTCTGCTCTGTTGCCTCCTGCCTTTTGCATTCTTTCTTGGAGTCCTGTTCATCTGAGCTCTCACCCACTCTAACTAGCTCAGAGCCCTCTCCCGGGTTCCGAATACTCCTCGCATTGAAGCACCGAGCTTTCAGGCTTGCCTTTTTATTACACTTTGACCCTTTAGAATTTTGCTGTACAGTGGCTCTTTTTGTTTTTTGCCTTGGGTTTCTCTGCCTTCCACGTTTCCTCATCTCCTTTCTGTCTTTTGCTTCGGTCTCCATTTTGTTTCCCTCTGTCTCCCTGCATTGGTTCCCATCCCCCTGCCATATTAGTTTAACTCCTCCCCAACAGCACTGGCAAACACTCCCCCTGGGACATTGGTTCCGGTCCTGCCTAGGTGCAGACCGTCCGGTTTGTACTGGCCCCACCTCCCCCAGAACCGGTTCCAATGCCCCAGGAATTTGAATCCCTTCCTGCTGCACCACTGCTCAAGCCACGTATTCATCTGAGCTATCCTGCGATTTCTACTCTGACTAGCTCGTGGCACTGGTAGCAATCCCGAGATTATTACTTTTAATTTAGCTCCAAGCTCCTTAAATTCGTCTCGTAGGACCTCATCCTTTTTTTACCGATATCGTTGGTACCAATGTGCACCATGACAACTGGTTATTCACCCTCCTTTTTGTACTTTGTTGAAGCCGCCTGCTCTCTACCTGTTCATGTAGATCAGGGTGAACTCACGAGAGCCTTGTCTTAAGTGCTCTTTCAAGAGTGAGTGGGGTCTCGTGCGGTAGCTAAGCAGGATTCGGGATAGGCAAGTCTGCAGCGAGCCTTCTGTTACCCTCTTCAAGCCTTGTTTGATGGTTTGCACTGCTTTCTTTGCCTGACCATTGGACGCTGGTTTAAACGGGGCAGATGTGATATGTTTGATCCCATTACGGCTCATGAATTCTCTGAACTCAGCACTGGTAAAACATGGCCAGTTGTTGCTCACCAGGACATGTGTGTGGCAAACATGGCCCGCAGGCTTTCAGTAGTGGCAGCGGATGTGCTAGCCGACATTATCTCAGATTCAATCCACTTGGAGTACGCATCTACAACTACAAGGAACATTTTACCCAAGAACGGGTCTGCAGAGTCGACTTGTATCCTAGACCACGGTTTGGAGGGTCAAGACCATAAACTTAGCGGCATCTCCCTGGGTACATTGCTTAACTGCGAGCATGTATTACAACTGTGAATGCAGAACTCAAAGTCCGCATCGTTACTGGGCCACTACACATGGGATCTGGCTATCACTTTCAGCATTACGATGCCTGGGTGGGTACTGTGGAGGTCACTGATGAAGGTGTCTCTGCCCTTCTTGGGGACCACTACACGATTGCCCCACAGAAGGCAGTCTGCCTGTATCCACATTTCATCTTTGCGCCGCTGGAACGGCTTTATTTCTTCCTGCATTTCCACTGGGACACTGGACCAGCTCCAGTAAAGCACACAGCTTTTGACGAGAGATAATAAGGGGTCCTGGCTTGTCCAGGTTTTGATCTGCCAGGCAGTAACGGGTGATTTGTCACTCTCAAATGCTTCCATAACCATGGCTAGATCTGCGGGTTGCGCCATTTCCAACCCCGTGGTGGGCAATGGCAGCCTACTGAGAGCATCGGCGCAGTTTTCTGTGCCTGGCCTGTGGCGGATAGCATAGTTGTATGCGGACAACGTGAGCGCCCATCTCTGGATGCGGGCCGATGCGTTGGTATTTATCCCTTTACTCTCAGAAAACAGGGATAAAAGTGGCTTATGGTCAGTTTCCAATTCGAATTTTAGCCCAAACAGGTATTGATGCATTTTCTTTACCCCATAGACACATGCTAACGCTTCTTTTTCAATCATGCTGTAGGCTCTCTCAGCCTTAGACAGACTCCTGGATGCATAAGCAACCAGTTGCAGTTTCCCAAAATCATTAGCTTGTTGCAATACACACCCGACGTCATATGAAGACGCATCACATGCTAGTACCAAACGCTTACTTGCAACACAAGCAATTTTTATGAGCATAACAATTTTCTCACTTTTACAAAAGCATTTTCTTGGCTTTTGCCACAAACCCATTCGCCCCCTTTTCATAGTAAGACATGCAGTGGTTCCAACAGTGTGCTGAGACCTGGTAAGAAGTTACCAAAATAGTTCAGGAGTCCCAGAAATGACCGCAGTTCCGTCACGTTCTGTGGCCTCGATGCGTTCTCGGTTGCCTCCGTCTTCGCATTGGTGGGCCTGATGCCATCCACCACAATCCTCTTTCCCAAGAGCTCCACTTCAGGCACCATGAAAATGGACTTCGAGCCTTTTAACCTGAGCCCCACGCGGTTGAGTAGACTAAGAACCTCCTGCAGGTTCTGCAAATAGAAACATAGAAACATAGAAACATAGAAAAATAGGTGCAGGAGTCGGCCATTCGGCCCTTCTAGCCTGCACTGCCATTCAATGAGTTCATGGCTGAACATACAACTTCAGTACCCCCTTCCTGCTTTCTCGCCATACCCCTTGATCCCCCTAGTAGTAAGGATTTCATCTAACTCCCTTTTGAATATATTTAGTGAATTGGCCTCAACAACTTTCTGTGGTAGAGAATTCCACAGGTTCACCACTCTCTGGGTGAAGAAGTTTCTCCTCATCTCGGTCCTAAATGGCTTACCCCTTATCCTTAGACTGTGACCCCTGGTTCTGGACTTCCCCAACATTGGGAACATTCTTCCTGCATCTAACCTGTCTAAACCCGTCAGAATTTTAAACGTTTCTATGAGGTCCCCTCTCATTCTTCTGAACTCCAGTGAATACAAGCCCAGTTGATCCAGTCTTTCTTGATAGGTCAGTCCCACCATCCCGGGAATCAGTCTGGTGAACCTTCGCTGCACTCCCTCAATAACAAGAATGTCCTTCCTCAAGTTAGGAGACCAAAACTGCACACAATACTCCAGGTGTGGCCTCACCAAGGCCCTGTACAACTGTAGCAACACCTCCCTGCCCCTGTACTCAAATCCCCTCGCTATGAAGGCCAACATGCCATTTGCTTTCTTAACCGCCTGCTGTACCTGCATGCCAACCTTCAATGACTGATGTACCATGACACCCAGGTCTCGTTGCACCTCCCCTTTTCCTAATCTGTCACCATTCAGATAATAGTCTGTCTCTCTGTTTTTACCACCAAAGTGGATAACCTCACACTTATCCACATTATACTTCATCTGCCATGCATTTGCCCACTCACCTAACCTATCCAAGTCACTCTGCAGCCTCATAGCATCCTCCTCGCAGCTCACACTGCCACCCAACTTAGTGTCATCCGCAAATTTGGAGATTCTAAATCATTAATGTACAATGTAAACAGCTGGGGCCCCAGCACAGAACCTTGCGGTACCCCACTGGTCACTGCCTGCCATTCTGAAAAGTACCCATTTACTCCTACTCTTTGCTTCCTGTCTGACAACCAGTTCTCAATCCATGTCAGCACACTACCCCCAATCCAATGTGCTTTAACCTTACACATTAATCTCTTGTGTGGGACCTTGTCGAAAGCCTTCTGAAAGTCCAAATATACCACATCAACTGGTTCTCCCTTGTCCACTCTACTGGAAACATCCTCAAAAAATTCCAGAAGATTTGTCAAGCATGATTTCCCTTTCACAAATCCATGCTGACTTGGAACTATCATGTCACCTCTTTCCAAAAGCGCTGCTATGACATCCTTAATAATTGATTCCATCATTTTACCCACTACTGAGGTCAGGCTGACCAGTCTATAATTCCCTGTTTTCTCTCTCCCTCCTTTTTTAAAAAGTGAGGTTACATTGGCTACCCTCCACTCCATAGGAACTGATCCAGAGTCAATGGAATGTTGGAAAATGACTGTCAATGCATCAGCTATTTCCAAGGCCACCTCCTTAAGTACTCTGGGATGCAGTTCATCAGGCCCTGGGGATTTATCGACCTTCAATCCCATCAATTTCCCCAACACAATTTCCTGACTAATAAGGATTTCCCTCAGTTCCTCCTCCTTACTAGACCCTCTGATCCCTTTTATATCCGGAAGGTTGTTTGTGTCCTCCTTAGTGAATAATGAACCAAAGTACTTGTTCAATTGGTCTGCCATTTCTTTGCTCCCCGTTATGACTGCCCCTGATTCTGACTGCAGGGGACCTACGTTTGTCTTTACTAACCTTTTTCTCTTTATATATCTATAGAAACTTTTGCAATCCATCTTAATGTTCCCTGCAAGCTTCTTCTCGTACTCCATTTTCCCTGCCCTAATCAAACCCTTTGTCCTCCTCTGCTGAGTTCTAAATTTCTCCCAGTCCCCGGGTTCGCTGCTATTTCTGGCCAATTTGTATGCCACTTCCTTGGCTTTAATACGATCCCTGATTTCCCTTGAAAGCCACGGTTGAGCCACCTTCCCTTTTTTATTTTTACGCCAGACAGGAATGTACAATTATTGTAGTTCATCCATGCGGTCTCTAAATATCTGCCATTGCCCATCCACAGTCAACCCCTTAAGTATCATTCGCCAATCTATCCTAGCCAATTCACGCCTCATATCTTCAAAGTTACCCTTCTTTAAGTTCTGGACCATGGTCTCTGAATTAACTGTTTCATTCTCCTTCCTAATGCAGAATTCCACCATATTATGGTCACTCTTCCCCAAGGGGCCTCACACAACGAGATTGCTAATTAATCCTCTCTCATTACACAACACCCAGTCTAAGATGGCCTCCCCCCTAGTTGGTTCCTCGACATATTGGTCCAGAAAACCATCCCTCATGCACTCCAGGAAATCCTCCTCCACCGTATTGCTTCCAGTTTGGCTAGCCCAATCTATGTGCATATTAAAGTCACCCATTATAACTGCTGCACCTTTATTGCATGCACCCCTAATTTCCTGTTTGATGCCCTCCCCAACATCACTGCTACTGTTTGGAGGTCTGTACACAACTCCCACTAACGTTTTTTGCCCTTTGGTGTTTTGCAGCTCTACCCATATAGATTCCACATCATCCAAGCTAATGTCCTTCCTAACTATTGCATTAATCTCCTCTTTAACCAGCAATGCTACCCCACCTCCTTTTCCTTTTATTCTATCCTTCCTGAATGTTGAATACCCCTGGATGTTGAGTTCCCAGCCCTGATCATCCTGGAGTCACGTCTCCGTAATCCCAATCACATCATATTTGTTAACATCTATTTACACAGTTAATTCATCCACCTTATTACGGATACTCCTTGCATTAAGACACAAAGCCTTCAGGCTTGTTTTTTTAACATCCTTTGTCCTTTTATAATTTTGCTGTACAGTGGCCCTTTTTGTTCTTTGCCTTGGATTTCTCTGCCCTCCACTTTTCCTCATCTCCTTTCTGTCTTTTGCTTTTGTCTCCTTTTTGTTTCCCTCTGTCTCCCTGCATTGGTTCCCATCCCCCTGCCATATTAGTTTAACTCCTCCCCAACAGCACTAGCAAACACTCCCCCTAGGACATTGGTTCCGGTCCTGCCCAGGTGCAGACCGTCCGGTTTGTACTGGTCCCACCTCCCCCAGAACCGGTTCCAATGCCCCAGGAATTTGAATCCCTCCCTGCTGCACCACTGCTCAAGCCACGTATTCTCTGCGCTATCCTGCGATTCCTACTCTGACTAGCACGTGGCACTGGTAGCAATCCCGAGATTACTACTTTTGAGGTCCTACTTTTTAATTTAGCTCCTAGCTCCTTAAATTCGTTTCGTAGGACCTCATCCGTTTTTTTATCTATGTCGTTGGTACCAATGTGCACCACGACAACTGGCTGTTCTCCCTCCCCTTTTAGAATGTCCTGCACCTGCTCTGAGACAACCTTGACCCTTGCACCAGGGAGGCAACATACCATCCTGGAGTCTCGGTTGTGGCCGCAGAAACGCCTATCTGTTCCCCTCACAATTGAATCCCCTATCACTATCGCTCTCCCACTCTTTTTCCTGTCCTCCTGTGCAACAGAGTTTGCCACGGTGCCATGAACTTGGCTGCTGCTACCCTCCCCTGATGAGTCATCCCCCTCAACAGTACTTAAAGCAGTGTATCTGTTTTGCAGAGGGATGACCACAGGGGCCCCCTGCACTACCTTCCTTGCACTACTCTTCCTGCTGGTCTTCCATTCCCTAGCTGGCTGTGGACCCTTCTCCTGCAGTAAGACCAACTCGCTACACGTGCTACTCACGTCGTTCTCAGCATCGTGGATGCTCCAGAGTGAATCCACCCTGAGCTCCAATTCCGCAACGCGGTCCGTCAGGAGCTGGAGGCGGATACACTTCCCGCACACGTAATCATCAGGGACATCGGAAGTGTCCCTGAGTTCCCACATGGTACAGGAGGAGCATATCACGTGACCGAAATCCCCTGCCATGACTTAACCCTTAGATACACTTAAATTGGCAACAACAATGTTAAAAGTTACTGACTGTTGTCGAAGAGAAAAAAGAAAAACTACTCACCAATCCAGCCAATCACTTACCCCCTTGGCTGTGACGTCACCTTTCTGTTTCTTTCTACTTCTTTTTTGCCTTCTCCCTGTAGTTGCACAAGCTGGGCCTTTATAGGCCTCTCGCCGACCCCGGACTCGCGCTGCTCCGAGCTCCCGCCTCCTCGACTAACTGCTCGAACTGCTCAACTCCCGCTGGCCTTTATAGGCCTCTCGCCGACCCCGGACTCGCGCTGCTCCGAGCTCCCGCCTCCTCGACTGACTGCTCGAACTGCTCGACTCCCGCTGGCCTTTATAGGCCTCTCGCCGACCCCGGACTCGCGCTGCTCCGAGCTCCCGCCTCCTCGACTGACTGCTCGAACTGCTCGACTCCCGCTGGCCTTTATAGGCCTCTCGCCGACCCCGGACTCGCGCTGCTCCGAGCTCCCGCCTCCTTGACTGACTGCTCGAACTGCTCGACTCCCGCTGGCCTTTATAGGCCTCTCGCTGACCCCGGACTCACGCTGCTCCGAGCTCCTGCCTCCTCGACTGACTGCTCGACTATGTTCCAACCTGTGTCCAAGATGTCGTCCTGGAAGACCACGGTGTGTGGGACTGACTTCAGCAAGCTTTCCATTTTTCTCTGGAATATCGCCGCCGCTGATCGAATTCCAAACGGGTATCTGTTAGAAATAAAAAGACCTTTGTGCGTGTTGATGCAGGTGAGGGCCTTCGATGATTCCTCCAGTTCCTGCGTCATGTAGGCTGAAGTCAGATCTAGCTTCGTGAACGTTTTTCCTCCCGCCAGCATTGCAAAGAGGTCGTTGGCCTTTGGTAGTGGGTATTGGCCCTGCAGGGAGAAACGATTGATAGTTACTTTGTAATCACCACAGATTCTGACGGTACCATCTCCCTGGAGGACAGGAACGATGGGGCTGGCCCACTCGTTGAACTTGATCGGTGAAATGATCCCCTCTCGTTGCAGCCAGTCTAGCTCGATCTCTACCCTTTCTCTCATCATGTAAGGTACTGCTCTCGCCTTGTGATGGATTGGTCGCACCCCCGGAATTAGGTGGATCTTCACTTTTGCTCCTTGGAATTTCCCGATGCCTGGTTCAAACAGCGAAGCGAACTTGTTTAAGACCTGGGCACATGAAGTGTCGTCAGCAGGCGACAGCACTCGAACGTCATCCCAGTTCCAGCGTATCTTTCCCAGCCAGCTCCTGCCGAGCAGCATGGGACCATCACCTGGAACCACCCAGAGTGGTAGCTTGTGCACCGCTCCATCGTAGGAAACCTTTACGGTAGCACTGCCGATTACGGGAATCAGTTCTTTCGTGTAAGTTCTTAGTTTTGTATGAATGGGAGTTAAGACTGGCCTTGAGGCCTTGTCGCAGCACAATCTTTCGAAAGTCTTTTTGCCCATGATGGACTGGCTCGTGCCCGTGTCCAGTTCCATTGACACTGGGAGTCCATTTAGGGAGTCGATTCACCCTTTGAATCGGCATGAATGGAAACGATGATCACCCCCGCAGCACCAACAAGGTGTTCATGGCCTTCCATTCATCACCCTTGATGGTGGACTCTGAGACATCTGCGGACATGCAGCTGCAGGCATGTGGGGCCTGCCCTGTACATTGCGATTCGAAAACAACATCACTTTGTTCACAGTACTTGTGTGCTGAGAGATTTGTTTAGTATTGTCACTGGTGGCAATCAACGCCTGGGCTATCGCTATGGCCTTACTTAAGGTTGGGGTCTCTACAGTAAAAAGTTTGCAAAGTATGGTTTCGTGACCAATGCCAAGCACAAAAAAGTCTCTGAGCATGTGCTCCAAATGTCCTTCAAATTCGCAATGTCCTGCAAGGCGTCTTAGCTCGGCGACATAACTCGCCACTTCCTGGCCTTCAGACGTTTTGTAGGTGTAGAACCGGTACCTCGCCATCAGAACGCTTTCCTTCGGGTTCAAATACTATCGGACCAGTGTGAACAAATCATCGTACGATTTCTCCGTGGGTTTCGCTGGAGTGAGCAGATTCTTCATGAGGCCATATGTTGGTGCCCCACAGACGGTGAGGAGGATCGCCCTTCGTTTGGCCGTGTTCTCTTCCCCATCTAGCTCGTTGGCCATGAAGTATTGATCGAGTCGCTCCACAAAAGTTTCCCAATCATCTCCCTCTGAGAATTTCTCCAGGATGACCACTGTTCTCTGCATCTTTGGGTTTGTTTATCTGTATCTCATCGCCAGTTATTATGTATGGAGAAAGAGTCAGACTGAACACTGTGAACTCAAAGTAAAGTGTGACCTTAGTCTTTTATTGCAGGTCTCCAGAGTGCCTCTCCAACCTTTGAGGCATCTTTAAATACCTGTGTTCCCAAGGGATTATGGGATCCCTTGAGACTCCAGGGGATGAGTCCTCTGGTGGCTGTACAGAGTAAATACAAGTTTACATATATAACACAACCAGTTTTCCATCTGCCAATAAGTTGCTGCCAAAGTGATCAACATAGTGAACACTGGCCCTTGGACTTTCAAATTTTAACATTCAGGCTTGGGCTGATAAATGGCAAGTGACATTTGTGCCACACAAGTGCCAGTCAATAACCATCTCCAACAAGAGAAATGCTAACCACTTCTCCATGATATTCAATGGTATGAGCAGTGTAGAATCTCCCACCATCAACATCCTGGCCATTGACCCGAAACTTAACTGGACCAGCCACATAAATACTGTGGCTACAAGAACAGGTCAGAGGCTGGGTATTCTGTGGTGAGTACCTAACGCCCTCCCTCCCAAAACCCTTCCACCATCTACAAGGCACAAGTCAGAAGTGTGATGGAATATTCTCCACTTGCTTAGCGCATTTCCCAACCAATTTGAGGAAGCTGGTCTGGTGATGTCATTTGATGACACATCATCAGCCAGTTTTCGTAAAAGGACTATGGCCACATTTATTTTGACATTTGTGCTGTCAATGTTCTGCAGCACAAAGGCACAAGGCTATACACAGACTCTCCCATGATTCCTCCATTAGCTATGGAGGGAGTCACAGCATGCAGGGAGGTCCTCTTCCCTTCCCATGGGTGGAAGAGACATCCCCAGGAGATCAATGCAGCCTGGTTGCACATTGCACAGGAAGGCACAGCAGGGATGTGGTCAGGAGGACCTGGGTGCAGTGCCTCAAATGTTTCAATGATCTCAGTGAATCACAAAATGTTAGGACAAAGCCACACTCATCCTCATCTTGCTGTGCCTCTCATCACATCCCCATCAATCTGCCTTCCCTACCCTACTACTGCACATCCTTACTCACACCAACTTACCTTGCACCTCAACCCATCCCTCTCTATCTATATTATCACATCCCCATCTCACTAGCCACCCCTCACATTCACCCTCATCCTAGTGCCATCATATGAACAAACAACACACAAGGGTAGACACTAGGGTATTTTATGCAATGCTCATGTAAAGTTTCTTTTAACGTGGCATCAAACATTGAAACCTTTATTTTCAACACTTTGCATTCTTGCACAGATTTACATGCACCTTTGGAAGTGACTAAGTGAGTTGTAGTGAATGGTGAGACATAGTACCTCCCGCAATGGTGATGAGTGTGAAAGGAATGGCTTTGGCATTATCGGGATGCTTTATGGTGTTGGTGTGGGGTGGTGCCAACCTGGCGCATCATGTGGCAGCCAGAGTGTACAGCATCAAGTGAAGTAAATCTGGCCATGGTGAGGCCATCCCTGGCATTCTGGACAGTAATGTGGTTGGGTGCTGATGCCCTCTGCTCTGTGCAGCATCAGTTGATTGCAGAAAAGGTTGGTGATGTTGTTGTTGGTGCTGCTGGTGTGCCTGGTGCTGCTGGTGTTGGAGCTGATCGTGGTGGGATTCTGAGGACCGAGGTGAGAGAGTATAATGGGCACCCATTCTGATGGAATAGATGGCAGATGAAGTAGAGATGCCAGAAGCGATCTGTCAATGGTGAGAGAGGTAATGAGGTCAGACTGAATGGAGAATTGTGTAAAGATTTGCAGCATGGTGGAGCTGTTGTGGAAATGCAGTGAGGAAGAAATTGTGGCTGAGGGTAGATATCTCTGTGAGGTGGGAGATTTTACATTTGAAGCTGTCAACTCAACAGCTGATTCAGTGGCCACTGACCTCCCACTCAGCTTGACTGACAGGGTCCACGACCAGTGTGGACCCTGTGGGTGAACTGTCAAATGCAAAAGATAAGCTGAAAATCATTCTTAAGTGGCTCAGCGCTGACAGACCCGATATGAGGAAAGGCATGTGGCGATGGGTTAACAGCGGGTTCCTGACCCGCTGTGAAAAAAAAACACTTTCTCCCCGACCTGCCACCGATCACGCCCGCTGACCCACCACAAAATTGGGGCCTATATCCCTGCTCTTTCATCGACACTGGGTTAAAATCTTGGATTCCCTACCTAAAAGCACTGTGAGGCAATATTTGCATTTGTCTAAACCTCCCATGTAAGCCACTTGGTGGTTTCTGAATGGAAAAAACGTGCATGCATGTAGGTTTGAATGGCAAGTAAGGGGCTGCGCACCCAAAAAAAGTTACAGTGAACATTACTGTGGGAGTACTGTCATCATAAGGACTGCAGCTTTTCAAGAAGGCAGCTCACCACCACCTTCTCAAGGGCAATTAGGGATGGGCAATAAATGTTGGCCTTGCTAGCGACACCCATATCCCAGGAATCAATAAAAAAAATTTAAGAATTTCCTTGGGGTTTCAATCATGCTTCCAATGATGTGACGGTGACACTGTGACACAACGTCTTAGGAAATTCAAGCCTTGATTTCAAATTCCAGTCTTAACTGAAATTTCAAGGCAGGCTTCGGATTGAGACGTAAAAAGCTATAATCTAATGCTGGTGATATTAGCAGATAAACACGTAACATATTTGTATGACATTCCTCTGTCCACTGTTTCAATATCGGCATTAGCCTGATCACTTGAAACTAAAAAGCAGACAAAGGAATTTTATATGACTATGCTAAGTCTTCTTCCAACAATCTAATATCAGTCATTTCTAGCCTTTAATTGAGGTATCTGGAGAATGGAGGGAATATTAAGTGGGAAGCATTCCACTTCAGTACTTGTCAAATGTATTTCCTACAAGATCAACCATTGGAGCAGATTGGCGAGCCTTCATGGTTCTTGGATGCAGACAGCTAATTTGGAGATGGAGAACAGAACCATTGATGCAGTACAAAGATACAAAAAAAGTGGTTCCACTTTTCAGAGCTCACACTACATAAATGTAAGGTATGTCTGATCGGTGCCGTTTTTGTGCAGTCACTCAAAGCTTATGGCCCCAATCTTTACAAGGTCGGGAAATCCCCGCACATTGTGGAGTTTTGACTCCACCACATGCATCTATTTTTCCCAGCTGGTTCCCCACCCGGACGCCAGCCTGATCAACAGTATTAGCTCCCTGTCGGGGCGGAACACTCCAGAGGAGACCGCAGACTGGGAGCAAGTAGGGAGACTGCTGCTGGGCTAGTGATAACCTGGCGGGAGGGTGGGGGGGGGTTTGAATCCTGGCTGGGGGAGTCTGATCCTGGAGGGGGAGTATGGTGGTGATCTTGGGCGGGGTGGGGGGTAGATAATCCTTGGGGGGGTGATCGGTTGTTGATCCTGGAGGCGGGGGGGTTGGTAATCCTGGGGGGGGGGATCGGTTATCCTGGGGTGGGGGGGGATCGGTGATCCTGGGGGGGGGGGGAATCGGTTATCCTGGGGTGGGGGGGGATCGGTGATCCTGGGGGGGGGGGGATTGGTGATCCTGGGGGGGGGGGAAATCGGTTATCCTGGGGGGGGGGGGGGATCGGTGATCCTGGAGGGGGAGGTGATCGGTGATCCTGGGGGGGGGGGGATCGGTGATCCTGGGGTGGGGGGGGATCGGTGATCCTGGGGGGGGGGGGATTGGTGATCCTGGGGGGGGGGGAATCGGTTATCCTGGGGTGGGGGGGGATCGGTGATCCTGGGGGGGGGGGATTGGTGATCCTGGGGGGGGGGGAATCGGTTATCCTGGGGGGGGGATCGGTGATCCTGGAGGGGGAGGTGATCGGTGATCCTGGGGGGGCGGGGGGGAGATCGGTGATCCTGGGGGGGGGGGAAATCGGTTATCCTGGGGGGGGGGATCGGTGATCCTGGGGGGGGGGGGGATTGGTGATCCTGGGGGGGGCGGGGGATCGGTGATCCTGGGGGCGGGGGGGGGGGTGATCGGTGATCCTGGGGACGGGGGATCGGTGATCCTGGGGGGGGGGGGGATTGGTGATCCTGGGGGGGGCGGGGGATCGGTGATCCTGGGGGCGGGGGGGGGGGGTGATCGGTGATCCTGGGGACGGGGGATCGGTGATCCTGAGGAGGGGGGATCGGTGATCCTGGAGGGGAAGTTGGTAATTCTCTAGCTCCTCCTGGTGCACAAGCAGTACTGGAAAGGCACTTGCCTCTTCCACGCAGCAGTCCTCGTCTCCCATTAGCTGCCTGTCGCCCGGAAAACCCTGCCAGCCAGAGTTAAACCAAGAAGGGAAATAAAATATGAGGCACGCAGCCTCATTATAATATTTAAATGACCAACTCTCCTCCTGGGAATGGGTTGGTTTCCCATACCCGTCCCACCTCCGTTAAAACTGGAAGTGGATGGGTGGAGGCGGTTTAGGGTTGGGTTTGAGATTTTATTAATCTTCACATCCCAACCAACCCAAACCCATGGGTTAAAATTCCCCTCTATGTTTTCTGTATCATTGTGTGGATTTAGAAACTATTGAAAGCATGGAGCAGAACAGAGCTCGAACACACTATTTGAGACATTCCAGCTATCAGTCAACTAAAACAATAGGGCTAGAAATTTGTTTGGAATGTGCCCCTCGCGAGAGTTGGATCAGGGACACTAAACTGTTTGCAGCCCTGAGCGCCAGTATTCACACCGCTCGGCAAATTCAGTCTGACGGCGCTAAGGAGTATCGCCTGGAGCATAGCGTCATTGTGCAACCCCCCTGGTAGCGACATGGATGGAACATTTGGTTGGCTCTGACCCCATAGCACCCCATAGTGACACCGCCTGAGAAAGTTGGCTAAGGGACGTAATGACTGCATGAGGTAAGTGTGAGTCATATTTTTTTTTGCGATCTAACTTTATTTGGGGTGAACAATGTATACGTAATGTTTTTTGTGGTTTTTGTTCCGATTTTGTTTTGCAAGGTCGCTACGAAGCCGGCTCTTTAGCACAGGATACTCAGTTGCTCACCCAGCCTAGTGCCCTAAGAGAAGTGTGGAACACTTCCCTTAGCCCTTCACTCCACTGTCAGGGCGCAAGCATTGAATTTTATGGTTGCCATCATAAACCATTTTCCGCCACTAAATTTAGTGACTGCCCGACATTAGTGCCTTAAAAAACCTTCAACCGAATTTCCAGCCCATATGCTGCCACAACTAAAAAGCAACCAAAAAAGAATACTTGACTTCTGGACTATTTACACTCCAAAATTGTGATTCGCAAAGGCCCTAATTTCATTTTTTTGCTTGTCATTCATTGAAATAAAAAATTATACATTCCTTTTAGAAATATGCATTTTTGCCTGTGACTAACTCAGGCATAGATTGTTTGCACTTGCTTTTAAAAGAGGTTTTAAAAGAATGATTATTCTTAGAGTTTGAAGTGCAGGAATCTATAATTATATTTGCAGTCACTAAATTGTGTATTTGCTGTACCTCAAATAGATTGTGAGCTTATCAGCAAAAGTGTGCATTAGCAAGTCTGTCCTGAGTTTGAACATAAGTGGAGGCTTTATTACTGGAGGCATACACTTATACTTGTACATTATACAAACATGGAAAAATAAGCAGGAAATAAAAGACTACACAGAGCAGTGGTAGCAACTAATCTGTGACATCTTGCTGCTACTAAACAATATAGAAGAGGTCAATATTGCATCAAATGTTTAGCATAACACCCTAATCATCCAAAATATATGAGAATCCATCTTATGTATACCACATCTCATAGGTTTCAGAAACAATCCAATGTTCTCTTCTTTCTCCACACCTCTCATATTGGACTGTGGTTCCATGGACTGCAATCCTTGGGTACCTTGCTTAAATAGTCATTCTTCACTTTTGAACGAGACAGTAGCATAGACTTTCTCATTAGGTGTAAGGGTGATGTGCTATCCCTGCGTGAATTTCTGGGATCAACCTTGTTATGTCTTTAATACTCTTATGAATGACTCCACGAGGTCCAGTGTTGTACTTGAGCTGTTGTGACCTTAGTCCCATTTATTGTAACTCCAGATTGAGGCACAAGCATGGTGGGCAGCCTTTTATACTGGGCCCTGCACACCTGTGCAGGTGACCCTCAGGTCTCCCACCGCAGTGCCCTCTGGTGGCACACCTTATATGACTATACAGTTAGTATACATGGTCTACATACATGACATCACTTCCCCCCCCCCCCCAAGTCTTTAATGCAAATTGACTCATACATTGACGGTGACCTGGGCTTTGCTCTTCCTGGTTGACCATTGGAGGGTCGCTTCTAGCTTGGGTGGGTTGGTAGTGAGATTTGTTGCCAATGGAGGTCCCCGTGGTTTCTGGTTGTGAGTCCATGACTACTCCATTCTCCACCCCACACAAAGATCATACCAATGGCCATTACATGCAAGTTGCATTCAAGTTCATCACATGGGTTTTACATTTACATCTTGGTACATTTGTTGGGTGGATTACAGTTGCATTTCTTTTAGTGTGGTACATTTACATGATCAGTGCAGGTGTATCAGTACAGGTACACAAGGACAATCTAGTTCCAGCACGGCCGGATGCTAGTGGGTCTGTGGGCGAGGTGAACTCATTTTGCTCAAGTTGCTGGAGCTCAGGGCTCTTGCCATTACTCCTAGTATCGGGCAGGCCCAAACACAGCTGATGTGTCTGTGACCTCCCTGTCCTTTTCGTTTGCACAGTGTCGCTGCTGCTCCCTGGTCTGAGCGAGTGAGCATTTCATCTAAGCGACGATGGGGCTGCCTCGTCTTGTCTAGCAGTTCACAGGGGACTGCTGACTCGCTTTCCTTGAGGGCAGCATTGTGAGCACTTTCTAGTTTGGGATCCTGGCTGGTCCAGGTCCCGTTCGGAGGAGCCGTTGCGGGTGACCCTTCGCTCTTGGGCATTGCCGTGGTAGTGAGTGGGTTTGTGGGCTGCACCTTTTCCACCTGGGTGGTGGCCGATGGTAGCCGACTGCGAGAATAGGTACAGTTTACTGTTTCTGGCTTGTAGTGGTTCATGCCATCGGGTGCCTGCAATGTTAAACCGATCTGAGGCAGGGTATCGCTACTAGTGTCTCTGCTCTCCGGGGATCATTTACTCTGCGGCTTGTCGACTTCTGTCAGCTGTGGGGACACTTTATGATACATCATTCTGGTCCCGGGGATGCAGGCTACAGCATTGGGTAGCCCACTGGACTTGTATACGATCGTTATGTGTTCGCCCGCTACATTGGCTGATTGCAATTTGCACCCATCATCGCTCAACAACATTTTGCTCGGTGCAGCTGGACTTTTACATTGGTTACCGATTTCAAGCAGTTCATTCAAAAATGGCGGGTTGCTGGCCTCCTTTAAAATAGCCTTACTACTTTTACCCCAATCGTCTTCCTTGATGGAACCACCTGTCGTTGCTCCATTAGCGCTGCACCTTGTGGTTTTGACGCCATCCTTTCCCTGTCCATGATGTCGACTGCCGCGATCTTCTTTCCCAGGGATTCTGCCACTGAAGCTGGGAAGGCGTCCTTGGATCCAATCTTCCTCCCCAGGTCCTGCCACTGAAACCGGGAAGGTGCATTTGGATCGTCTCGGCCGGATCATTGTCACGCAGTCGTGATGAGCGGTCTGTGCCTCGGGGGCTGCGCGGATCTGCTCTACGGTGCCTGGTCCAACTAAAGGTGGGGGCTTGCTCTGCCTCTAAGCATGGGGGACGTCGATCGCTGGAGGGATGAAGTCTTCCCAGTTCCAATGAATCTTCCCCATCCATCTTCTTCCAAGTAGTGTTGGTCCATCACCTGAAACAATCCACAATAGCAAATTGTGCACCGCACCATCATGCGATACACTTACATCCACACTATCAACAACTGATATCAGTTCCTTGGTGTAGGTGCACAGCTTGGCCTGAACCGGGACCAGCTTGGGTCGTTCAGCTTGATCGTTCCATAGCCTCTCAAAGGCTTCCTGGCTCATTACTGACTGACTCGCCCCCGTGTCCACTTCCATGAAGACTGGAAAGCCATTTATCTCGACTTCCATTATCACTGGAGGACAATCTGTGGCACAGGTATACACGCCATACACTTCGTCCTGGGACTGAGCTGTCTCTCTAGGCATCTCCTTGTAATCCGTGCTAGATTCACAGCCACCTGCTGACTCCTCTTCCACGTGATGAGTCAAAGCTCTTTTGCACATTCGCTGAAGGTGGCCCTTTGTTCTGCAACCTTTACACACGTAGGGGTCAAGTTTCAGCCTGAGTTGCTTCTATTTTTTTGGAGCAACTGGTTTAGAACGGAGTATCTTAGAAATTGTAATTCTCGGCATTTAGTTTGCTCCAGTTCTAGTCAGTTAGAACAGTTTCATTTTGGAACAGATTTTTTTTTCAAAAGGGGGCGTGTCCGGCCACTTAAGCCTGTTTTGAAAGTTTAGGCAGTGAAAATTTACTCCAAACTAACTGAGAATGGAGCAAGGGTAGACTTTTGTACCCTCAGAAAAACCTTGCCTACACTTTAGAAATCAGGCATAGGTTACAAATCAGGCGTAGGGAACGAGGAGTTGGGGGGGAAGGGGGGGAGGGAAGTAATGAAATTCTACAAGCATTCAACAGTCTTACTTATACAAATAAAGAACCACCCTGACTAAAAAATTATAAACAAAGTAAAGACAAAATATTGAATATTCCTACTTGTGAGAAGCAGCAGCAGCCTTCGAGCTGCGGTGCTTCAGGCAGGCCTTCCTTCCATGTAGGAGACAGGGGCGGCGGCAGTGGCTGATGGCGGCCGAAGACACAGCAAGCAGCCTTCGAGCTGCGAGGGAGACTGAGGCCATTCGGCCATGGGATAGGGGTCCACGAGACAAATCAACACTTTCCGTTAAGTCCCTTTAAAAATGGACGAGTGCCAATGTTTCTGGGCTATTGCGCGTGCCGGCACGACGTTGCCTCGTTTAAATTAGCACCGCCTCCCCTCTACTATCAGAATCGGCGCGACTCTGTGGCTCCGCCCCCCGCTGCTGTGTGCACGCCGCGCCGAGCTCCCAGGGACCTACAAGGAGCTGGAGAATTCAGAGGTATTTTTCTGTTGTAATTTTAGGCGCGAAAAACGGGCGTCCAGGTCGGGGCTGCGCCGTTGTAGGCACGGCCCGAAACTTGACCCCATAGTCTCTGAACCAACACTGATGAGCCCTGTGATTACCTCCGCAACGCCAGCATGGTGCTACTCGACTTAAGTTTGCACCCCTCGACGGACTCTGAATTAAAGGACTTGGGGATCTGTATGCTCTGCCCTGGGCAGATTCACGTTCAACAGTTCTGCCTGTGAAAGGTGTCATTCTATTTACAGTACTTGCCGGGTTTGAGTCGTGAGAGTGAGTCACCATCTGCTTGGAGCTGCAGCTTGAGGTCATGAACGCCTGGCTGATGCTGATGGCCTTCTGCAGAGCGACAGTGGTTTTGGCAGACAGTAGCCTGTAAAGAAGGGCCTCATGCTAATTAGGAAGATGCCCCGCAATGCATCGGCGAGGGATGCACTGAATTCACACGGTCCTGGCAACCTCCTGCCTGAGGTCGGCAGTGTACTTCGTGATTTTCTGACCCTCGGGACGGCAGTGTGTATAAAATCGATGCCTGGCCGTGAGGATGCTCTCCTTTTGTTTGACTTGGTCCCGAATTAGCACTTTGAGCTCCTCGTATGACTTGGTCATTGTTTTCTCTGGTGCAAGCAAGTCCTTGACGAGGCCGTAGATCGGGGGCCCACAACTGGTCAACAGGATAGCTCTGTGCTTATCTGCCAGTGTGGCCGGATCATCGCCTACAAGGTCGTTTGCTACGAAATATTGGTCGAGCTGCTCCGTAAAGGCTTCCCAATCTTCACCCTCTGAGAACTTTTCTAATGCACCGTTAATTTTTGCGTGAAAGTTCGTAATCTCGTCACCAGTTGTTATGTCTTTAATACTCTTATGAATGACTCCACGAGGTCTAGAATTGCACTTGAGCTGTTGTGACTTTAGTCCCATTTATTGTAACTCCAGAGTGAGGCACAAGCATGGTGCGCAGCCTTTTATACTGGGCCCTGCACACCTATGCAGGTGACCCTCAGGTCTCCCATCGCAGTGCCCTCTGGTGGCACACCTTATGTAACTATACAGTTAGTATACATAGTCTACATACATGACAAACCTCTTTAATATTTTGGGTGAGCTCCAAGTACAGAAAATGCCTCTCTTTGAGAACTCGTTTAAAGTCCTGCAGCAGTTTAAAGGGGCAGGCATCATAACTGCTGAAAATCAGCAAGCTTCTGGGGAGAAATATGTTTGGAAGGAATAGACATGACCACAGAGTGACCTGGTTCTTCAAAGGGGTCATTGTGATTCTTTTAGAAGGTGAGCCAGAGGAGGGGTTCTTCTTCCATGTTGAGTGGCACAGACTTCCATGCAGCCTAGGAAGAATTACCCCCATAAAGTTCCTTCCATGATCAATTAATATGTCATTCCGATTAGAAGCTATATTTGAAGGCTAATCATTATCTGCTGTTCTCTTCTCTGTCTCTATGAATGGCAGAGCAGGCATGAGGGGCTGAATGGCCTACTCCTGCTCCTAATCTTCCTATGGTCCTATGTCAAGGATCAGAGGCATTTCCTGTTTGTAAAGCTGAATACATGGGACATGTTCCACTAAGTACCAATAGTGGCAGCTTATGCTTTGGAGAGAAAATGGGGCAAAGCATCTGCTTACAGCAATTTGTTTTTCTTCAAATGAGCATTTTGGTTAAAAAGTCTTTTAAAATGTTTTAAAATGATAGTTGTAAAATCAGATTTGAAGTAATGCAGCCTTCAATTGTGGCATGATTTAAGTCGAATATTAACAAAAAATCAAATTAATATCTTAATTCTTGCAGCATAGGAAATGGTTAATGATGTTCAATTATAGGAAGGCACAATAAAAGTGCAAAGAAGTTATTCACAGATTGCTTATTTCACAGGTGAAAGGCTTTGCGATAATATTGTATCTTCCTGTTCAATTTACAGTACATAATCAGGTGCAGGAATTGTCTTCTTGTAGCCTGTGGCTGAGACAAAGAAGTGTAACCTTGCGTTACTAACATCACAGTCCAGAGCAATTTGTGGTCGCTGTCTAGACAGACTCCTCTGTCAATATCACACTACACTGCTTCACGTGATATTTTAAAGTCTAAATGCGCAGTTCAAGTTTCAGAAAAGGCAAATACATTAAATATTAATAAAGCACTTTCAGTTGAAAATTGTGCAGACCATTTCTTCCTTTGGGAAGAAAGATGTTTACTATGCACTAGGTGTAGCAAAATTGTAAGCACATTTATAAAGTGCAAGTGTAGAATTATGCTCATTCTAGTATAGAATGGGACTAGTGAGAGAATTCCCCCTGGGTGACTTAGAACCATTAGCTTTGATTAGAGAAATTACAGAAAGCCCATCCACCATGAATAGCAGCAGCCATTGCTTACTTAAAACTGGTCTCAAAATCATAAAAAAAGGTACTGCACCTACTTATTGATAATGATGTCCAATTACATGTCCTATAGTTACAATCAAAATGATCAATCGTCAGGACTAAATTTTGTAGCTTGTTCCATAATTGTAATTGTAACATAAATGATATCTATAATTACGTCAGAAGGGAAGCAATAATGTGGTTAAAAAGAATGAAAAAGGTTACATTATGTTGGAGTAATGTGATGAGGGTCATTTTCAAGGTCACAGATAAAGTAGCAAATTAAAAATAACTGATAGGCACCGTATACACAAGCATTGCATAAAATTTGAATATCTGATAAAATTAGCTGAACAGAAATTTCTCACTGTACAATACCTTTAAGTGAATTGATCTCCATTTAACCAGCTACATGTTTCACTCCAGTGCACTAAATTCAAGAGTCTTAATTTAAGACTAAAGGATTAGCACTTCTCAGCAACAGCAAAGGCAATTTTAGCTCAGCTTAGTCTTCATATCTGCTCAATTAACCTTAAAGGCCTTTAGAACAAAAGTCAGTGTGATGCACGTCAAGAGAATTAGAAAATAGCAATTATCTGTCAAGATATTGACATTCGTCAGCATCTCTATGGCTGTGCTCGGTGCTGAAAATAGCTGGTCCAGTGTAAATAGGCTTAGTAGGGAGTTCAGCTTTGGGCATTAAAATGCAGAGGCCATGACTGCAAATAGTCATGCAGGACAGCTTTCAACACGCTGCATCAGTGGGGTTAGACATTAACTGGCATCAGAATATTACACAAGTACAACAATAAAAAAATACTACACTGCTCACTTAATGTCAGCACATTCACTTTGAGAAACCACATTCTATCTTCTCTGATACTTGGAGACCAAAGCTTGAATTATAATCCAACCCACCCACCTTCAACACTTGCACAGGGGGTTAAAATGGTAGTGTCTGGAACCTGATGCGATCCCGCAGCATTCCTGTCCTTCCCCTCACCACCTGTCCTCATCCCCATCATTTTAACTACTGTTTTGTCAGGAGCGTGCTGGCCACAGGCAGGTGGGGGCCTCATAAATATTGCAAATTCGAGGTCTGGTGACATAATTCGGATCTCAACGTAATTTAAAATGTGAAATGCACGAATCATGCACAGTCTCCAAGCCACCAGTAAGTATTAAATTAAAATTTTTGGAAAGATTCTTTGTTGTCCTGGAGGAATAGCGGTCCAATAAGGAAACCTTGAGCCTCTCTGCCCCATGCATTCCTGCCCACCTCAGGCTGCAATTGGCTCATAACTCTCTCCTTCCCGACTTACTTGTTCCCTTGGGTCATCAGTGGTGTCTGGCTCCTGCTACAATTCCTGCTACCACTCGCCAGCCATGATGATGTTTACATGCCATGATGAGTCATAGTACATATAAGGTCACACAGCACTCACAGAAACACAAAGGGCTATATACTACTGTAATAGCTTTAGATAGTAGATAGTTAGAGAGTGGAACACCATTTATGTACCATACATTTTCAGACCATAATAAAATTGCTCTAATTCAGCAAGAGCAGAAATGTAACTAGCAGAAGACATACCGTGAAGTCTTATCACTCCACTATATGCTGTGTCTTGAACACAATTAACCACTAATAACAGTAGAGATGTGCTGAGGTTTAGCAGGGAGGTATTGCTAGTGCTGTGCCATCTCCTGTACTTGAATTAATATAATACCTTTTGATATGTTCACAATAAAGGATGAAACTGAGTACTGTGTACAATGAGCATGTGTGATCTTAGCTCCTTTAATAAGACTCCAGAGTGCAGGTACCTCGTGGGTGGCCTGCTTATATACCGTGCACCCAAGGGGTAGGCCCTCTGGTGATAGTGTAATACAGGTTACAAGGGGTTAAATACATAACATCACTCCCCCATGAAGTCAACAGTACACTTATTTACAAGGTGAGACGATCTGGGGCTTTTCGCTCCCTTGTCGATCGTCTCGGTATAAATGCGGGTGTGGGTGAGTTGGTTAGTTCTTCACTGGGCTGCTGGGCAGCCGGCCTTGCCGGACTGCTGGGGATGGTGAGTTTGGCTTCGTGATCAACCATGATGTCACTTGCCACATGTGTGTGTGTGTTGGAGGGTCAAAGTTGGTGGTGTCTTCTTCGGGTTGTTCGTAGCTGTTGGTGAACCGCAATTTGATTTGGTCCAAATGTTTTCTGCACATTAGTCCATTGGCCAATTTGACCTGAACTACCCTTCTCCCCTCTTTGGCTATGACCGTGCCAGCGAACCATTTGGGACCATGTCCATAATTGAGCACAAACACAGGATCATTGATCTCAATATCTTAATTGCCGCCTGCATCTCTGCTGGGATGCTGGACCAGCTCCCATGGAGGACACAGTTTTTTTACTAAGGACAGTAAAGGATCCTGGCTGGTCCAGGTCCTAATCTGGCGGGCCGTAACAGGGGACCTTTGGGTAATGGGTAATGCATCCATTACCATGTGCAAGTCCTCTGGCTGTGCCATTTCCACCCTGGTGGTGGGCAATGGCAGCCGACTGAGAGCATCTGCGCAGTTCTCTGTGCCCGGTCTGTGGCAGATTACATAGTTGTATGCCGACTGCATGAGCGCCCATCATTGGATGGGGGCAGAGGCACTGCTGTTAATCTCTTTGCTCTCTGAGAACAGCAATATGAGCGGCTTGTGGTCAGTTTCAAGCTCAAACTTGAGGCCAAATAAGTACTGGTGCATTTTCTTTACCCCGTATACGCATGCCAGAGCCTCTTTTTCAATCATGCTGTCAGCCCTTTCGGTCTTGGACAAACTCCTGGACACATAAGCGACCGATTGCAAAATCCCCGATTCGTTAGCTTGTTGTAACACACATCCGACTCCGTATGACGACACATTGCAAGCTACCGCTAATCTAATACAAGGGTTATAGAGGACAAGCAGTTTGTTTGAACACAACAGATTTCCGGCTTTCTTAAAGGCAGCCTCTTGTGAAGTCCCCTATACCCAGTCACCTCCCTTGCGCAGTAGCACATGTACGGGCTCTAGCAGGGTGCTTAACCCAGGTAAGAAATTACCAAAATATTTAAGGAGTCCCAAGAACGACCGCAGCTCCGTCACGTTCTGTGGTCTCGGCGCGTTCTTGATGGCCTCCATCTTGGTGTCGGTGGGTCTGATGCCGTCTGCTGCGATTCTTCTTCCCAGGAACGCTACCTCCTGCACCAGGAAAACACACTTCGAGCGTTTCAACCTGAGCCCCACGCGATCAAACTGACTGAGAACCTCTTCCAGATTCTTCAAGTGCTCCATGGTGTCCTGACCTGTAACCAGTATGTCATCCTGGAAAACCACAGTGCGACGAACCGACTTTAGCAGGTTTTCCATATGTGATAGATATAGATATGTGAAGAGAAAAAGATTAGTGAAGACAAACGTAGGTCCCTTGCAGTCAGAATCAGGTGAATTTATAATGGGGAACAAAGATCATCATATCATAGGCAGTCCCACGGAATCGAGGAGGACTTGCTTCCATTCCCAAAGTGAGTTCTTTGATTGCTGAACAGTCCGATACGAGAGCCACAGACCCTGTTACAGGTGGGACAGAGATTCGTCGAGGGAAGGGGTCGGTGGGGCTGGTTTGCCGTGCGCTCCTGCCTGCACTTGGCCAGGGCCACGCCATGGATCTTGATGATTGGAGGGCAGTGCTGTGCAGTGTTGGGGACAACACACAGCGGGCCCTGTGCAGCCCCAGTGAGACAACACACAGCGGGCCCTGAGCAGCCCTAGTGAGACAACACACAGTGGGCCCTGAGCAGCCCCAGCGGGACAACACACAGCGGGCCCTCAGCAGCCCCAGTGAGGCAACACACAGCGGGCCCTCAGCAGCCCCAGCGGGACAACACACAGCGGGCCCTCAGCAGCCCCAGCGGGACAACACACAGCGGGCCCTGAGCAGCCCCAGCGGGACAACACACAGCGGGCCCTGAGCAGCCCCAGCGGGACAACACACAGCGGGCCCTCAGCAGCCCCAGCAGGACAACACACAGCGGGCCCTCAGCAGCCCCAGCGGGACAACACACAGCGGGCCCTGAGCAGCCCCAGCGGGACAACACACAGCGGGCCCTCAGCAGCCCCAGCAGGACAACACACAGCGGGCCCTCAGCAGCCCCAGCGGGACAACACACAACGGGCCCTCAGCAGCCCCAGTGAGACAACACACAGCGGGCCCTGAGCAGCCCCAGCGGGACAACACACAGCGGGTCCTCAGCAGCCCCAGCGGGACAACACACAGCGGGCCCTGAGCAGCCCCAGTGAGACAACACACAGTGGGCCCTCAGCAGCCCCAGTGAGACAACACACAGCGGGCCCTCAGCAGCCCCAGTGAGACAACACACAGCGGGCCCTCAGCAGCCCCAGTGAGACAACACACAGTGGGCCCTCAGCAGCCCCAGTGAGACAACACACAGCGGGCCCTCAGCAGCCCCAGCGGGATAACACACATCGGGCCCTCAGCAGCCCCAGCTGCCAAAGGGACCCCGCGCCGACCGCTTCTGTCCCGGGCTGAAGGGATCCCGCGCCGGCTGAAAGGACTCCGCACCGGTCCCGGGCCATCCCGGCCGAAAGGACTCCACACCTGCCCACGCCTGTCTATGTGGGCGCACACCAGGTGTTCATTGTGCTGACAGATTGGGGAAACGTGGAACCGGCCGAAGGGACTCCAGGCCGGCGCTAAACCGGCCGAAGGGACCGTGGTGGCGGCGTTCAACCCAACGTCTTAAACTCCTAACCAACTTTTAATTAATTTTTAAACTTTTAATCAACTTTTAAACTTTTTAAACAATTTTGGAGAACTTTTAAAACTTACATTTTAGACTTTTAATCGAAATACTTTTAAACACCGATTATTGGTCTACATCCTTGACTTTTTAACAATCTTTAGAAACTTTTTAAACTGGGGAAACTTTTATAACCTATTATTGATTTACATCTTAGTCTTTTTAACTACTCTTAGAAACTTTTGAAATAAATTGTGAATCTTCATCAACTTTTAACTTTTAAAATAACTTTGGAAGTCACTTTCCTAATGCTTGCCCCCCAACCAAGCTTGCGGCCAACACTTCGCCGTAGGCAATTAGGCTTATAGAACTGTGCCGGGTCTCCAGTTGTCTTGGACCCCCTTGCCATTGGACCAAGACCTTGTTCAGCTAAGCCCGTGTGGGTGCAACGGCCACCCCCACGTTAAAAGAACTCACGCACAGACATCTTCCACTTCGTCAGTATGAAGTTCGGGACCTGGAACGTCAGGACCCTCATGGACAATCCCAACAGCAACAGGTCGGAACGCCGCACCGCTGTAGTTGCCCAGGAACTCAGACGTTTTGACATTGACCTCGCCGCCCGAAGCGAGACCCGGTGGGCAGGGGAAGGCCAGTTGAAGGAAAACGGTGGAGGTTACACCTTCTTCTGGAAAGGGAAACCAGAGGCAGAACGCCGC
Source organism: Pristiophorus japonicus (assembly GCF_044704955.1). Taxonomy (NCBI): domain Eukaryota; kingdom Metazoa; phylum Chordata; class Chondrichthyes; family Pristiophoridae; genus Pristiophorus; species Pristiophorus japonicus. The sequence continues at coordinate 185,031,244 of NC_091977.1, forward strand.
CTTCATGGAGTCGGCTTTGCCGTCAAGAATGAACTGGTCGACCGCCTCAAAGACTCCCCCTGTGGGGTTAACGAACGTCTCATGACTCTTCGTATTACCCTATCTGGAACCAATGTGCCACAGTCATCCATGTGTACGCCCCTACACTCGATGCAACGGATGAGGCTAAAGAGGGTTTTTATTCCAACCTAGCGACATCCTTGTCCCGCGTCCCCACGGGTGACAAATTGATCCTCCTGGGTGATTTTAATGCCAGGGTCGGCAAAGACACAGCCCTCTGGGGAGGCATGATTATCACAGAGGAGGTAGGGAAAGCCAACTCCAACGGTACCCTACTCCTGACAAAATGTCTAAGACATGAACTCCGCATCACCAACATCCTGTTCCGCCAGAAGGACAAATTCAAGGCATCGTGGCAACACCCTCGCTCCAAACACTGGCACCTGCTTGTCATCGTCTGAGCCAGGGATCGCAAGGATGTGCGCATCACCCGCGCCATGACAGGAGCTGACGACTGCTGAACGGACCACCGCCTAATCCGATCCATCATCAACATTAACATAGCCCCAAAGCAGAGGGGTCAGCAGAAGCAGTTACGCAAAAAAGTTAATGCCGGGGCACTTAGAGGCCCAGCTAAGAGAGCCCTATACAGCCAGCGCCTCACAGCCAATCTGGCTTGCCTTGATGACCCTGAGACGCTGAATGTCCATAATGCTTCGTCTGCCCTCCAGGTCTCTATAACCAGTGCCTGTGAAGAGACATTTGGTCACTCAACCAGAAAACATCAGGACTAGTTTGATGAAAATGATCAGGAGATCGAAAAATTAATAGATCGCAAGCGCAAAGCAATTCTGAGCCTCAAGCAACAACCCAACTCGGGAGCTTCAAAACAACATAACAGACGGCTCAAGGCTCAGGTCCAAGAAAAAACCTGGGACCTAAAAATAACAGGTGATGGATGGAGAAAGCACAGGAGATACAACAACTGTCCGACAGCCACGATACGTGAGGATTCTTCGCTGCAGTCAAGGCCACCTACGGTCCAAACTCCCAAGGTCCCACCCCACTCCTGGCCAAGAACGGGGAAACACTCATCAAGGACACCGAGGCTGTCAGGGCCCGATGGAAGGAGCACTTTGAAGATCTCCTCAATCGAGACTCTGCCTTTGACTTGAGTGTTCTCGACTCCATCCCGCAGCATGCCATCCGCCACCACCTCAGTAAAACCCCAACACTGCACGAGGTAGAAAAAGCCATAAACAGCTCAAGAATAACAAGGCTACGGGTGCGGATGGAACCCCTGCTGAGGCACTAAAGTATGGCGGAGAGGCGCTGAAGGCGCGGATACATGACCTCATCTCTCTCATCTGGAGGGAGGAGAGCATGCCGGGTGATCTGAGAGATGCAGTGATTGTGACCATTTTTTAAAAAGGGGACAAGTCCGACTGCGGCAATTACAGGGGAATCTCCCTGCTATCAGCCACTGGGAAAGTTGTCGCTCAAGTTCTCCTCAATCGTCTTCTCCCTGTGGCCGAGGAGTTCCTCCTGGAATCACAATGAGGATTTCGGCCCCTACGGGGCACAAGAGACATGATCTTTGCAGCACGACAGTTGCAGGAAAAATGAAGGGAGCAGCGCCAGCCCTTATACACGGCCTTTTTTGACCTTACAAAGGCCTTTGACACTGTCAACCGTGAGGGTCTATGGAGCGTCCTCCTCCGTTTCGGATGCCCTCAAAAGTTTGTCAACATCCTTCGCCTGCTTCACGACGACATGCAGGACGTGATCGTTACCAACGGATCCATTACAGATCCAATCCACGTCTGGACCAGGGTCAAACAGGGCTGCGTCATCGCTCCAACCCTCTTCTCAATCTTCCTCACCACATGATCACCTCACAATCAACAAGCTCCCCGCTGGAGTGGAACTAAACTACAGAACCAGTGGGAAGCTGTTTAACCTACGCCACCTCCAGGCCAGGTCCAAGATCAACCCACCTCTGTCGTTGAGCTGCAGTATGTGGATGATGCCTGCATCTGTGCGCATTCAGAGGCAGAACAAAGAAATGGCAGACCAATTGAATAAATACTTTGGTTCTGTCTTCACGAAGGAAGACACAAATAACCTTCTGGAAATACTAGGGGACAGAGGGTCTAGCAAGAAGGCGGAACTGAAGGAAATCCATATTAGTCAGGAAATTGTGTTAGGGAAATTGATGGGATTGAAGGCCGATAAATCCCCGGGGCCTGATAGTCTGCATCCCAGAGTACTTAAGGAAGTGGCCCTCGAAATAGTGATGCATTGGTGATAATTTTCCAACAGTCTATCGACTCTGGATCAGTTCCTATGGACTGGAGGGTAGCTAATGTAACACCACTTTTTAAAAAAGGAGGTAGAGAGAAAAAGGGTAATTATAGACCGGTTAGCCTGACATCAGTAGTGGGGAACATGTTGGAATCAATTACTAAAGATAAAATAGCGTATTTGGAAAGCAGTGACAGAATCGGACCAAGTCAGCATGGATTTATGAAAGGGAAATCATGCTTGACAAATCTTCTAGAATTTTTTGCAGATGTAACTAGTAGAGTAGACAAGGGAGAACCAGTGGACGTGGTGTATTTGGACTTTCAAAAGGCTTTTGACAAGGTCCCACACAAGAGATTGTTGTGCAAAATTAAAGCGCATGGTATTGGGGGTAATGTACTGACATGGATAGAGAACTGGTTGGCATACAGGTGTGAGCTGTGAGGAGGATTCTAAGAGGTTGCAGAGTGATTTGGACAGGTTAGGTGAGTGGGCAAATGCATGGCAGACACAGTATAATGTGGATAAATGTGCGGTTATCCACTTTGGCGGCAAAAACAGGGAGGCAGAATATTATCTGAATGGCGGAAGATTAGGAAAAAGGGAGGTGCAATGAGACCTGGGTGTCATGGTACATCAGTCATTGAAAGTTGACATGCAGATGCAGCAGGCGGTGAAGAAGGCAAATGGCATGTTGGCCTTCATAGCTAGGGGATTTGAGTAGAGGAGCAGGGAGGTCTTACTGCAGTTGTACAGGGCCTTGGTGAATATTGTGTTCAGTTTTGGTCTCCTAATCTGAGGAAGGACATTCTTGCTATTGAGGGAGTGCAGCGAAGGTTCACCAGACTGATTCCTGGGATGGCAGGACTGACATATGAGGAGAGACTGGATCGACTAGGCTTATATACACTAGCGTTTAGAAGAATGAGAGGGGATCTCATCGAAACATATAACATTCTGACGGGATTGGACAGGTTAGATGCAGGAAGAATGTTCCCAATGTTGGGGGAGTCCAGAACCAGGGGTCACAGTCTAAGGATAAGGGGTAAGCCATTTAGGACCGAGAGGAGGAGAAACCACTTCACTCAGAAAGTGGTTAACCTGTGGAATTCTCTACCACAGAGAGTTGTTGAGGCCAGTTCGTTAGATATATTCAAGTGGGTGTTAGATATGGCCCTTACGGCTAAAGGGATCAAGGGGTATGGAGAGAAAGCAGGAAAGGGGTACTGAGCTGACAGATCAGCCATGATCTTATTGACTGGTGGTGCAGGCTCGAAGGGCCGAATGGCCTACTCCTGCACCTATTTTCTATGTTTCTATGTTTCTCCATGTTCCGTTGGAAAATTGCCGCGGCCGACCGAATCCCGAACGTGCATCTGTTATAGATGAACAGACCTTTGTGCATGTTGATGCAGGTGGGGCCTTTCGAAGACTCCTCCAGCTCCTGCATCATGTGGCCGAGGTCAGGTCCAGCTTGGTGAACGTCTTCCCTCCAGCCAGGGTTGCAAATAGGTCGTCTGCCTTCGGTGGCGGGTACTGGTCCTGCAGTGAAAAACGGTTAATCATAACTTTATAGTCCCCACAAATACTGACCGTGCCGTCCACTTTAAGTACCGGGACAATCGAACTAGCCCACTCGTTGAATTCCAGCGGCACGATGACGAATTCTCGCTGCAGCCTGTCCAGCTCAATTTCCACTTTCCCACTATCGTATATGGTACCGCCCGTGCCTTGTGGTGGCTGGGTCGCGTACTGGGAACCAAATGGATCTGCACTTCCGCCCCTGAGAAGCTTCCAATGCCTGGCTCGAACAACGATGGGAACCTGCTCAGAACCTGGGCACATGAGGCACCGTCGACGGACGAAAGCGCTCGGATGTCATCCCAGTTCCAGAGGATTTTTCCCAGCCAGCTTCTGCCAAACAATGTGGGGCCATCCCCTGGCACAATCCACAGCGGGAGTTCATGTACTGCTCCATCATAGGAGACTTTGATTTCTGCTCTGCCAATTACAGGGATTAGTTCCTTGGTGTAAGTCCTCAGTTTGGTGTGAATGGGGCTCAGCTTGGGCCTGTGTGCCTTTTTGCCCCACAGCCTGTCGAAGGCCTTTTTACTCATTATGGACTGACTCGCACCCGTGTCCAGTTCTATAGATACTAAAATTCCGTTCAGTTCAACTTTCAACATTATTGGTGGACATTTCGTGGTGAATGTGTGTACCCTGTACACTTCTGCCTCCTTGCTACGAATCTCCAATTCAGCCTGATCCAAAGTGAATCGATCTTCCTCTGTAACGTTGTGGTTTGCAGGGTTTGCAACTCGCCTGCACATTCGCTGGAGGTGTCCCATTGTTGTGCAACCGTTGCACGCATAGTGCTTGAAGCAGCATTGATGGAGCCAATGATCAACTCCACAACGCCAACAAGGTTTTAACTGCCTCGCATTAATGATTGATGGCGGTCTCTAGGTCACCTGAAGTCGGGCAGCAGCAGCTGGTGTGTACGTTCTGCCATGTATATTCCTGCTCGAAAGCAACGTTACTTTGTGCACAGTACTAGCCAAAACTTCTTTACTCTGCGACATCTGTTTGGTGTTGTCGCTGGTGGACATAAACAGAAATGCCTGGGCTATCGTTATGGCCTTACTTAGATGCAGAGTTTCAACAGACAACAGTTTGTAAAGGATTACCTCATGGCCAATGCCCAGTACAAAAAAGTCTCCAAGCATTTATTCTAGGAATCCATCAAATTCGTAATGTCCTGCGAAGTGCCTTAGTTCAGCGACATAGCTCGCCTCTTACTGGCCCTCCAACTGTTGACACCGATATCTCGTCATCAAAACGCTTTCCTTAGGATTTAGGTGCTCCCGGACCAACGTACACAATTCTTCATAGGATTTAGCTGTTGGTTTTGCCATAGCTAGGAGATTCTTCATGAGGCCATAGGTTGTTGCTCCACAGATAGTAAGGAGGATCGCCCTTCTTTTGGCAGCGTTCTTTTCCCCTTCCAGCTCGTTGGCCACAAAGTATTGGTTGAGTCTATCCACGAAGGCCTCCCAATCATCCCCTTCTAAGAACTTCTCCAGGATACCAACTGTTCTTTGCATTTTCGCCCGGTTGTTCGTTGCCAATTGATACGTTCACAATGAAGGATGAAACTGAGTACTGTGCACAATGAGCAAGTGTAACCTTAGCTCCTTTAATAAGGCTCCAGAGTGCAGGAGATGCTGGGATCCCTTGGGACTCCAACAGGTAGGCCCTCTGGTGGTAGTGTAATACAGATTACAAGGAGTTAAATACATAACACCTTTCACAAACTCAGAACGTCTCAAAGTGCTTCATAGCCAATGAAGTACTTTATGAAGTGCAGTCACTGTTGTAATGTATGAAACGCAGCAGTTATTGTATACACAGCAAGCTCCCACAAACAGCAATGCGATAAATGACCAGATAATCTGTTTTTTTAGTGGTGATGATTGAGAAATAAATATTGGCCAGGATACTGGGGAGAACACCCCAGTTCTTCTTTGAAATAGTTCAATTGGATCTTTTATATCTACCTGCGAGGGCAGACGAGGACTAGGTTTAAGTTGACCTCTGCACAACATGTAAGAACATAAGAACATAAGAATTAGGAACAGGAGTAGGCCATCTAGCCCCTCGAGCCTGCTCCGCCATTCAACAAGATCATGGCTGATCTGACCATGGACTCAGCTCCACTTACCCGCCCGCTCCCCATAACCCTTAATTCCCTTATTGGTTAAAAATCTATCTAGCTGTGATTTGAATACATTCAATGAGCTAGCCTCAACTGCTTCCTTGGGCAGAGAATTCCACAGATTCACAACCCTCTGGGAGAAGAAATTCCTTCTCAACTCGGTTTTAAATTGGCTCCCCCATATTTTGAGGCTGTGCCCCCTAGTTCTAGTCTCCCCGACTAGTGGAAACAACCTCTCTGCCTCTATCTTGTCTATCCCTTTCATTATTTTAAATGTTTCTATAAGATCACCCCTCATCCTTCTGAACTTCAACGAGTAAAGACCCAATCTACTCAATCTATCATCATAAGGTAACACCCTCATCTCTGGAATCAGCCTAGAGAATCGTGTCTATACCCCCTCCAAAGCCAGTATATCCTTCCTTAAGTAAGGTGACCAAAACTGCATGCAGTACTCCAGGTGCGGCCTCACCAATACCCTGCACAGTTGCAGCAGGACCTTCCTGCATTTGTACTCTATTCCTCTCGCAATGAAGGCCAACATTCCATTCGCCTTCCTGATTACCTGCTGCACATGCAAACTAACTTTTTGGGATTCATGCACAAGGACCCAAGGTCCCTCTGCACCGCAGCATGTTGTAATTTCTCCCCATTCAAATAATATTCCCTTTTACTGTTTTTTTTCCAAGGTGGATGACCTCACATTTTCCGACATTGCATTCCATCTGCCAAACCTTAGCCCATTCGCTTAACCTATCTAAATCTCTTTGCAGCCTCTCTGTGTCCTCTACACAACCCGCTTTCCCACTAATCTTTGTGTCATCTGCAAATTTTGTTACACTACACTCTGTCCCCTCTTCCAGGTCATCTATGTATATTGTAAACAGTTGTGGTCCCAGCACCGATCCCTGTGGCACACCACTAACCACCGATTTCCACCCCGAAAAGGACCCATTGATCCCGGCTCTCTGCTTTCTGTTCGCCAGCCAATTCTCTATCCATGCTAATACATTTCCTCTGACTCTGCGTACCTTTATCTTCTGCAGTAACCTTTTGTGTGGCACCTTATCGAATGCCTTTTAGAAATCTAAATACACCACATCCATCGGTACACTTCTATCCACCATGCTTGTTATATCCTCAAAGAATTCCAGTAAATTAGTTAAACATGATTTCCCCTTCATGAATCCATGTTGCGTCTGCTTGATTGCACTATTCCTATCTAGATGTCCCGTTATTTCTTCCTTAATGATAGCTTCAAGCATTTTCCCCACTACAGATATTAAACTAACCGGCATATAGTTACCTGCCTTTTGTCTGCTCCCTTTTTTAAACAGAGGCGTTACATTAGCTGCTTTTCAATCCGCTGGTACCTCCCCAGAGTCCAGAGAATTTTGGTAGATTATAACGAATGCATCTGCTATAACTTCCGCCATCTCTTTTAATACCCTGGGATGCATTTCATCAGGACCAGGGGACTTGTCTACCTTAAGTCCCATTAGCCTGTCCAGCACTACTCCCTAGTGATAGTGATTATCTCAAGGTCCTCCCTTCCCACATTCCCGTGACCAGCAATTTTTGGCATGGTTTTTGTGTCTTCCACTGTGAAGACCGAAGTAAAATAATTGTTTAAGGTCGCAGCCATTTCCACATTTCCCATTATTAAAACCCCTTCTCAACTTCTAAAGGACCAACATTTACTTTAGTCACTCTTTTCCGTTTACTATCTGTTTTTATGTTTTGCGCAAGTTTACTTTCGCAATCTATCTTTCCTTTCTTTATTGCTTTCTTAGTCATTCTTTGCTGTCGTTTAAAATTTTCCCAATCTTCTAGTTTCCCACTAACCTTGGCCACCTTATACGCATTGGTTTTTAATTTGATACTCTCCTTTATTTTCTTGGTTATCCACGGCTGGTTATCCCTTCTCTTACTGCCCTTCTTTTTCACTGGAATATATTTTTGTTGAGCACTATGAAAGAGCTCCTTAAAAGTCCTCCACTATTCCTCAATTGTGCCACCGTTTAGTCTGTGTTCCCAGTCTATTTTAGCCAACTCTGCCCTCATCCCACTGTAATCCCCTTTGTTTAAGCATAGTACGCTCGTTTGAGACACTACTTCCTCACCCTCAATCTGTATTACAAATTCAACCATACTGTGATCACTCATTCCGAGAGGATCTTTTACTAGGAGATCGTTTATTATTCCTGTCTCATTACACAGGACTAGATCTAAGATAGCTTGCTCCCTTGTAGGTTCTGTAACATACTGTTCTAAGAAACAATCCCGTATGCATTCTATGAATTCCCCCTCCAGGCTACCCCGTGCGATTTGATTTGACCAATCGATATGTAGGCTAAAATCCCCCATGATTACTGCCGTTCCTTTTTCACGTGCCTCCATTATTCCCTTGATTATTGTCCGCCCCACCGTGAAGTTATTATTTGGGGGGCCTATAAACTACGCCCACCAGTGACTTTTTCCCCTTACTATCTCTAATCTCCACCCACAGTGATTCAACATTTTGTTCATGAGAGCCAATATCATCTCTCACAACTGCCCTGATATCATCCTGTATTAACAAAGCTACCCCACCTCCTTTCCCTTCTTGTCTATCTTTCCGAATTGTCAGATACCCCTGTATGTAACATGCCTGTGACGTCGAGTCAACATGGCCTTCAATTTTATGCAACGTGCTCCTTATAGGTTAGCACCAGTAACATCTGCAATGTTGACCAGTTTACTGCCCACAGATTCTTCAAAGAGGTCATAGATGCATTATTCAGTCGGTCCAATAATTTCAGTCTTTTTGCCACCAACCAGCAGCAGTACCGTAAGAGGGTTACAACACCTCTACAAAACTGTACAATTTCTTAGAATCAAGAGGGTCAATAACTGCACCCATGTGCACCACAGTGCTGTGCCCAATACAACCCAGAGAGACTTAAAAAAAAATCTCAATGTGAACATAGTTGGCTGGTATCTTCCACCTTCCTTCACCTCTCAAGCCTGCCTCAGAACTACTGTCAGCACCTTTGATAAAGGCCATGGAGCCTGCCAAAATATTGAACAACCCCAAGGCTTGAAGGTCAGCACATCTTGGGTACATCTCTATGGCTGTCAGACGTCATGCCACATTAAAAATGCATCCCAAATTCACGAAAATGGAAACTCTGGGCTGTGAATTATCCATCAGCACTGTAATATATGCTACAGTAATATACAGTACAGTACTGTACAATAATATACTGTACAGTAATATACAGTACAGTAATATATGGTACAGTACTGTACAGTAATATTAATATCCCATGTACTGTACAGTAATATAAAGGACAATAATATACACTGATATATGGTACAGTAATATATGGGATATTAATATATGTTTTCATAATATCATCAGCATCATAGGCAGTCCCTCGGATCAAGGAAGACTTGCTGCCACTCTAAACATGAGTCCTTAGGTGGCTGAATAGTCCAATACAAGAACCACAGTCCCTGTCACAGGTTGGGAAAATAGTCGTTGAGTGAAAGGGTGGGTGGGACTGGTTTGCCGCACACTCTTTCTGTTGCCTGCGCTTGATTTCTGCATGTTCTCAGTGATGAGACTCGAGGTGCTTGGCGTCCTCCCGGATGCACTTCCTCCACTTAGGGTCTCCTAGGTGTAGGCATCGGCTCCCCAAGGATTGTTGGACATTATCTGGACATTGCATTTTAATATTTCTCACTGCAGAAAAAACTGGAAGCCTGATTGTGGGAGGGGCCCAGGTACTTTTCCATGTTGTACTCAAAATCCACACCTGATGGGTAGGGGTGGTCTGGGAAGTTACAATGGCCAGGATAAGGCAACTCATCACAGGTAATGGGCAAAAATGGAGGGTCCATTGTTAACCAATGTGAACTCATCAGAGATAGATCAGCAAAGTAAGCTGGTCAGTGATCAGAGCCATTACCTGGATGAGATAACCCCGAGAGGCGGGAAACCAGAACAATAGAAAGCCATTAGACCCCAGACCAGTTGGAAGTGAAACCCTATCAACCAGCCAGGATGGCTGGGGTCGACTTCGACGAAATACTCCAGCCATGCTGGGTTCACATACGGGGAGGCTTCCATACTGTGTCCCAGACTGAAGGTCACAGCTGCACGGGTTGGGGTGAGTGAGGGTAAGCGCGTATGCTTGAAGTGCAAGGGACACATTCCCCTGGGACGGTGGTAGTGGCTCAGGAAATTGAGTCAGGACATGGGGAACCAGACAGCGGACTAGGAACGACTGGGGAACGATACGTACCGACAGATTACGGGAACACAGCGGGGAGTGGAAGTGTGCTGGGACAAATGAAATAAAACTATTAACACTGAAACAGGTATATCCATGTTTAACCGGGGTACATTAGCCTGAGTGGTGTCCCCAAGATATTGAGCAGCTGTATGAGGCGCTCATTAAAGAAATGTTCCGCCAGTTCTATGAGCTCAGTTACGGGGATGTGAGTCGGGAAAGATTGTACGATATGGGAGTGTACGATAACGTTGGTCCGGGGAGACAGAGGCAGGGGTGCTCAATGATGTCGCAATGGCGTTTAGCGCGGGTACATCTCTCGTCAATAGTATGGATGACGTGCAGCTGCAGATGCAGATCAGTGGTGGGTGGGGTGGCTTGACCCATCCACCTCCACGGAGGTGTGTGGGGGGCCTGACCCATCCACCTCCATGGCACGAACCTGGTATTGCAGTACTTCCAGGAATGGTGCAGTGGCTCTAGGCCTTTTGGCTAAGAGCATTGGTGCAGAGTGATCCTTGATGTGTGCAAGGTGACCTCTGGCGTTTGTGATTTGACAAAGAATTGGAAAGATTGGCAACGAATAAAAAATTTTTTTAAAATTAAAAAATAAAATTTTTGAAAGGACCAGCTGCGGAAAATCCTGGGGGAAGGGAACGCGGTGGTGGGGTGGGAATTAGAGGCGGACCAGGCAATGACTGTCCATTTAAAGGAGGTTATCGCAGAGCTGGAGACATGCAAAGACTGTAAATGCATTAATACAGGAGGAGAGGAATGCCTCGGCGCAGGCAGCACGAAACGAAATGTGCGTGTTGTACGATGCCTGGTTGCTGAGCGAGGGGGCAGTAATTTAGAGGACCTCTAGCAAGGTCGCGTCCCGTCATGGATCAGCACCTCGCAGCGCTCAGCCTGTACAGTAATTCAATGAGTCCGTGTCAGCTTCGTCTAGCCTCCGAAGCCTACTCAGTCCCAGTGGATTGCAGTTGGTTCAACCACACAATCATGGGGATAGTGTTGCGTATGCCGGTAATGGGTGGGACAGCACAACCAGCGCTGGTATACAGGGTGGAGAACATTGGGGTCATACGGGAAGGGATGCATGTGCAGTATCATGCGGTCCACCATTGGTTATAAAGTGGGAGCACGCCATGACTGGCACTGACTTCAAGGGGTGCCACAGCAGGAGTGCACACATCATATTGTGTCCCCAGCATTTGAACACGTTCGATCGGCCAGAGTGCGGGTTTGAATCCGAGAGTCGAGAGCCTATCAATTGCACCATGGAGGTGATGGCCCAGAGCCACGTTGCATCTCAGGTAGCATATGTGGGCAACGGGACATACTGTGTAATCACGAGTGTGGACTGGTATCGAGTGTACCGGGACACATGGTGTCCGTTCACCGACAGCACTTTCTGCTTCAAACCCTACGCCGAAGTTCAAGAGGCACAGGAACGTATTATTCCGATCCCAGAGCCATCCACGGTACACATTACGGTTAACGACACGATTCTGAACCTGCAACAGTACATTACTCACTTCGGGTATCAGATTCCTTTTCTGCTGGAACACCTAACAACGTTATTAAAGACCATCGAGCTATCCCAAAAACATTATTTCACACTGGAACAGACAAACCAGGACACAGGGAAAAGAATTAAAGGGATAAATTCTCCGCCCTGGTGGGACCTTGGTATAAGTGTGGAGGTTCCTCCGTGGATCCGGATATGCTCACATGCTCTCGTCATTGTACAGTTTTTGATTGTGATACAACTGTTGTGTATTTCTTGCAAAAAGAGAAGTCAGACGCTTCGGAGTCGATGGGAGGCCATAGTTAACGAACCTTGAATATAACTTTCTGTATATATGTGGTAACAGTGCGGTGCACGGTTGTACTTCGGATACATATATTTGGGATGTTTTAAAAGTAAAAAGGATAGGATTGGTTGGGAACCACGATGCTTGCTCTTGAGCGGATGTTTGATATGTTCTAGGAGGATTCTTGAAATATCATATGGGGGATTGTAGGCATCGGCTCTCCAAGGAGTGTTGGATATTATCTGGACATTGCGTGTTAATATTTCTCACTGCAGAAAAAACTGGAAGCCTGTTTGTGGGAGGGGCCCAGGTACTTTTCCATGCTGTGCACGAAAAATCCACATTTGATGGGTGGGGGTGGTCTGGGAAGTTACAATGGCCAGGATAAGGCAACTCATCACAGGTAATGGGCAAAGATGGAGGGTCCATTGTTAAGCAATGTGAACTCGTCAGAGATAGATCAGCAAAGTAAGCTGGTCAGTGATCAGAGCCAGTACCTGGATGAGATAACCCTGAGAGGCGGGAAACCAGAACAATAGAAAGCCATTAAAACCCCAGACCGGTTGGAAGTGAAACCCTATCAACCAGCCATCAATGGAATAAGCAGAAGCCACACAAACAGGAAGCCCCGAAACAAGGACAAACTTTATTAGGCCTAAAAGTGCAAAAGATTTGGGATATAAAAGGGGACTGTGCGGCCATATCTCTCTCCTGCTCTCGCTTGCTTTACCTTCACAAGGACCGCGCACTCTGTCTGGGATGGAGAGAAGAAACCAGTAGGGAACCAGAAGAGGCACGTTTTCACCAGGAGAAGCAGAGAGTAAGCCAACGAATCGGTGAGCATCATCCCCTGCCTATGCAACTTTAAGATCACAGCCACTGTGTGAGGAGGTGTCGTGTGTTCTCCCAACCAAGCCTTAGAAGGGTTTTAGTGGGGAGGTTTTGCTGCGAGGACCATAGGGGTACGTCCAGCCAGTCGGTACAGATTCGGGGGTACACTGTGGATCTGAGCAGAGGGTTTAGATGTTGGGTACTTCGCGATAGGGGCAGTTTAGACACGCCAGGGTATTGTATTGTACTACATCGTCACTGTGTTTACTTGTAGTTTTGCTGTGTTGAGGTAGCTTTAATAAAGCATTGCTGGTTGAGACCGCAGTATTTGTCCGTGACTCATTCATCTGTTCAGTACAGTAATCACTCCCAGGTCTAGAACTATTGTAATGTGGGGGTGCATCGAAAACACCTAAGGGAAACCACTTACACAGGTGTTAGTGGGGCTATTGCATTTTTTCAGGGAGGCTTTGAGGGTGTCCTTGTAACGTTTCCTATGCCAACTTTGGCTCGTTTGCCATGAAGGAGTTCAGAGTAGAGCGCTTGCTTTGGGAGTCTCGTGTCTGGCATGCGAACAGTGTGGCCCGTTCAGCGGAGCTGATCAAGTGTGGTCAGTGCTTCAATGCTGGGGATGTTGGCCTAGTCGAGAATGCTAATGTTGGTGCATCTGTCCTCCCAGGGGATTTGCAGGATCTTACGGAGACATCGTTGGTGGTATTTCTCCAGCGACTTGAGGTGTTTACTGTACATTGTCCATGCCCCTGAGCCATACAGGAGGGTGGGTATTACTACAGCCCTGTAAACCATGAGCTTGGTGCATATTTGAGGGCCTGGTCTTCAAACACTCTTTTCCTCAGGTGGCCGAAGGCTGCACTGCCGCACTGGAGGCAGTGTTGAATCTCATCATCAATGTCTGCTCTTGTTGATAAGAGGCTCCCAAGGTATGGGAAATGGTTCATGTTGTTCAGGGCCGTGCCGTGGATCTTGATGACTGGGGGGCAGTGCTGTATGGTGAGGACATGCTGGTGGAGGACCTTTGTCTTACAGATGTTTAGCGTAAGGCCCATGCTTTCGTACGCCTCAGTAAATACCTGATAAATATATGGGATATTAATATATGTTACCGTAATATATGGTACAGTAATATATGGGATATTAATATACAGTACAGTAATATATGGTACAGTACTGTACAGTAATATATGGTACAGTAATATATAGGATATTAATATACGGTACAGTAATATACTGGTTCCCTCAATGTTGCTTTTGCAATATCTTCATTTCAAGGAAATCATTTGTGACACCTGTTTTTGAAGAGGAATAAAAAGTGCAAAGATAATACCAAAGCTATCCTGAGCAGCTGTGGCTCATGTCACTAGTTGACTGGCCATAGACAGAATCCAAGTGCAGGTGCAGCGAAACACTCCGAGCAAACATATTATCAAGCATACCATTACTATTGAAACAATGCTTCATTTGTCTGAACCAATCAGAAACAACCTTACAGTAAAATCTCCTCACCCCAAGTTCCCAGCACAACCATCCTCTGCCTCAGGCCCCATTTGTCCTGAAAAGAATTCTCAGCATGCAGCTTGATAACCAGGATTGTAAAGCCATGGCAGAGTAAGAGGGTGAAATGCCAATGAGGAATTAGGAGTAGTACCAGTAACGCAATGAGGAACAATTGGCACAGCTGGCACAATTCTAGGTGTCTACCAAGAAATGCCAGAGCAATACCATTTCTTAAAGGGGTAGCCATGCCCACTTTTTAATATACTTTCACAGTTAGCTCTTTAAGTACCTTATATTGATCTCTTATGCTAAGCTCCTGTCATATTGTAACCATGACAACTAAACACTCATCACAATGTTCAAATTAAGTGCAGTGCAGTGATTTCCTCTATTATGTAAAGTATGAATTTCAACAGCTTGATTTGACATGCTTGTGTTTTGTTCCAAATGTGTAACATCTAATTTACCATTCCTTCTAAGTGCTTCTCTTTTGGAAGGTTCACTGGCTGTAAGGTTTCACTGAAAGTACGCTGGGACTCATGCCTTGAGATCTCTTTTGGACTGTGCTGATTCTGAGATTGTGATGGCTGAGTAGTGCTGCTTAATTTCAGCCTCTGCCTGGTGCATCAGCTGCTTCTGGAGGAAGTGGAGCAGGCATCAGACCAATACCTTTCAGGCACTTAGATGTTCTTACAGGCAGTTCACAGCTGATTAACACAATTAGTCCATCTTAGGTTTAATTGGCTGGCCCACTGTGCAGGAGCCAGAGCCCATATTGTTGCCCATGTACTGAGAACAGTAAAATTATTTTACTCACAAATAGAATTTGTTAAAGGTTAAAGGTCTCCAACGTTTGGAGGACAGATGAGAGCTGGTCCGAGAGATCAAGGAGCAAGGAGATGGAAGCACAGCTGTATGAATTGGTACAAGAGCTGGACCACTGTTATGAACTGCAAGGGAGAGTGAACAGAAGAGTGAGGATTGGTCAGAACTGAGACTGAGCCAGATGCAAGTGGGGGAGCTTGGAACTGCCAGAAGCCAACCATACAGGCCATGGATGTGAGAGGTTGGCAGTATGGCTTTGGTGCACTGCAGCTGTACATACACTCTTCATGTCCTCCTTAAAAGCACCAGACCTGAGCTGGGTTCAGCCCTAAAGTACAGAGATGTGGGGATGTTGGAGCAATTGAAAGGTGGGATAGGGACATTTATCAGAGAATTTGAGATTTTTTTTGTGTGTGTGTGTATTATTGAATAGATTATGTGTTTTGCATGTGACAAAGTTAATTTCTGGAGCATAAAGGTAGACAGATGAGGAGAAGGTAGAGAAAGAAAGAGAACTAGGCATTAGAAACAGAAAATAGGTGCAGGAGTAGTCCATTCGGCCCTTCGACCCTGCACCACCATTCAATGAGTTCATGGCTGAACATGTAACTTCAGTACCCCATTTCTGCTTCGTCGCCATACCCCTTGATTCCCCTAGTAGTAAGGACGACATCTAACTCCTTATGAATATATTTAGTGAATTGGCCTCAACTACTTTCTGTGGTAGAGAATTCCACAGGTTCACCACTCTCTGGGTGAAGAAGTTTCTCCTCATCTCGGTCCTAAATGGCTTACCCCTTATCCTTAGACTGTGACCCCTGGTTCTGGACTTCCCCAACATCGGGAACATTCTTCCTGCATCTAACCTGTCTAACCCCGTCAGAATTTTAAACGTTTTTATGAGATCCCCTCTCATTCTTCTGAACTCCAGTGAATACAGGCCCAGTTGATCCAGTCTTTCTTCATATGTCCGTCCTGCCATCCCAGGAATCAGTCTGGTGAACCTTCGCTGCACTCCCTCAATAGCAAGAATGTCTTTCCTCAAGTTAGGAGACCAAAACTGTACACAATGCTCCAGGTGTGGCCTCACCAAGGCCTTGTACAACTGTAGTAACACCTTCCTGCTCCTGTACTCAAATCCCCTCGCTATGAAGGCCAACATGCCATTTGCTTTCTTAACCGCCTGCTGTACCTGCATGCCAACCTTCAATGACTGATGTACCATGACACCCAGGTTTCCCCTTTTCCTAATCTGTCACCATTCAGATAATAGTTTGTCTCTCTGTTTTTACCACCAAAGTGGATAACCTCACATTTATCCACATTATACTTCACTTGCCATGCATTTGCCCACTCACCTAACCTATCCAAGTCACTCTGCAGCCTCATAGCATCCTCCTCACAGCTCACACTGCCACCCAACTTAGTGTCATCCGCAAATTTGGAGATACTACATTTAATCCCCTCGTCTAAATCATCAATGTACAGTGTAAACAGCTGGGGCCCCAGCACAGAACCTTGCGGTACCCCACTAGTCACTGCCTGTCATTCTGAAAAGTACCCATTTACTCCTACACTTTGCTTCCTGTCTGCCAACCAGTTCTCAATCCACGTCAGCACACTAACCCCAATCCCATGTGCTTTAACTTTTCACATTAATCTCTTGTGAGGGACCTTGTCGAAAGCCTTCTGAAAGTCCAAATACACCACATCAACTGGTTCTCCCTTGTCCACTCTACTGGAAACATCCTCAAAAAATTCCAGAAGATTTGTCAAGCATGATTTCCCTTCCACAAATCCATGCTGACTTGGACCTATCATGTCACCTCTTTCCAAATGCGCTTCTATGACATCCTTAATAATTGATTCCATCATTTTACCCACTACCTGTGTCAGGCCGACCGGTCTATAATTCCCTGTTTTCTCTCTCCCTTCTTTTTTAAAAAGTGGGGTTACATTGGCTACCCTCCACTCCATAGGAACTGATCCAGAGTCTATGGAATGTTGGAAAATGACTGTCAATGCATCAGCTATTTCCAAGGCCACCTCCTTAAATACTCTGGGATGCAGTCCATCAGGCCCTGGGGATTTATCGGCCTTCAATCCCATCAATTTCCCCAACACAATTTCCCGATTAATAAGGATTTCCCTCAGTTCCTCCTTACTAGACCCTCTGATCCCTTTTATATCTGGAAGGTTGTTTGTGTCCTCCTTAGTGAATATCGAACCAAAGTACTTGTTCAATTGGTCTGTCATTTCTTTGTTCCCCATTATGACTTCCCCTGATTCTGACTGTAGGGGACCTACGTTTGTCTTTACTAACCTTTTTCTCTTTACATATCTATAGAAGCTTTTGGAGTCCATCTTAATGTTCCCTGCAAGCTTCCTCTCGTACTCTATTTTCTCTGCCCTAATCAAACCCTTTGTCTTCCTCTGCTGAGTCTAAATTTCTCCCAGTCCCCGGGTTCGCTGCTATTTCTGGCCAATTTGTATGCCACTTCCTTGGCTTTAATACGATCCCTGATTTCCCTTGATAGCCACAGTTGAGCCACCTTCCCTTTTTTATTTTTATGCCAGACAGGGATGCACAATTGTTGTAGTTCATCCATGTGGTCTCTAAATGTCTGCTATTGCCCACCCACAGTCAACCCCTTAAGTATCATTCACCAATCTATCCTAGCCAATTCACACCTCATACCTTCAAAGTTACCCTTCTTTAAGTTCTGGACCATGGTCTCTGAATTAACTGTTTCATTCTCCATCCTAATGTAGAATTCCACCATATTATGGTCACTCTTCCCCAAGGGGCCTCGCACAACGAGATTGCTAATTAATCCTCTCTCATTACACAACACCCAGTTGAAGATGGCCTCCCCCCTAGTTGGTTCCTCGATTTTTGGTCTAGAAAATCATCCCTTATGCACTCCAGGAAATCCTCCTCCACCGTCTTGCTTCCAGTTTGGTTAACCCAATCTATATGCATATTAAAGTCACCCATGATAACTGCTGCACCTTTATTGCGTGCACCCCTAATTTCCTGTTTCATGCCCTCTCCTACATCACTACTACTGTTTGGAGGTCTGTACACAACTCCCACTAACGTTTTTTGCCCTTTGGTGTTTTGCAGCTCTACCCATATAGATTCCACATCATCCAAGCTAATGACCTTCCTAACTATTGCAATAATCTCCTCTTTAACCAGCAATGTTACCCCACCTCCTTTTCCTTTTATTCTATCCTTCCTGAATGTTGAATACCCTTGGATGTTGAGTTCCCAGCCCTGATCACCCTGGAGCCACGTCTCTGTAATCCCAATCACATCATATCTGTTAACATCTATTTGCACAGTTAATTCATCCACATTATTACGGATACGCCTTGCATTAAGACACAAAGCCTTCAGGCTTGTTTTTTCAACACCCTTTGTCCTTTTAAAATTATGATGTAGTGTGGCCCTTTTTGTTTCTTGCCTTTGTTTACTCGGCCTTCCACTATTGCTTTTTACCTTTCTACCATCTGTTTCTGACTCCATATTACTTCGCCCTGTCTCGCTGCATAGGTTCCCATCCCCCTGCCATATTAGTTTAAACACTCCAGAACTGCATTAGCAAATGTTACCCCTAGGACATCAGTTCCAGTCCTGCCCAAGTGCAGACCGTCCCTTTTGTACAGGTCCCACTTCCCCCAGAACTGGTTCCAATGTCCCAGGAATTTGAATCCCTCCCTCTTGCACCACTGCTCAAGCCATGTATTTATTCTAATTATCCTGCTCCCTCTGCTCTGATTAGCATGTGGCACTGGTAGCAATCCAGAGATTACTACTTTTGAGGTCCTACTTTTTAATTTAACTCCTAGCTCCCTAAATTCAGTTTGTAGGACCTCTTCCCGCTTCTTACCTATATCATTGATACCTACATGTACCACAACAACTGGCTGTTCACCCTCCCTCTCCAGAATGCTCTGCGGCTGCTCTGAGACATCCTTGACCCTTGCATCAGGGAGGCAACATACCATCCTGGAGTCTCGGTTGTGGCCGCAGAAACTCCTATCTATTCCCCTTACAATAGAGTCCCCTATCACTATAGCTCTCCCACTCTTTTTCTGGCCCTTCTGTGCAGCAGAGCCACCCATGGTGCCATGAACCTGGCTACTGGTGCCTTCCCCTGGTAAGTCATCTCCCCCAACAGTATCCAAAACGGTATATCTGTTTTGGAGGGAGATGACCGCAGGGGACTCCTGCACTACCTTCCTGCTCTTGCCTTGTCGCTTGCTCACCCATTCACTATCTGTCCTAATCCTTACCTGCGGTGTGACCAACTCACTAAATGTGCTATCCACAACATTCTCAGCAACGCGCATGCTCCAGAGTGAGTCCATCCGCAGCTCCAGTGCCGCCATGCGGGCTGTCAGGAGCTGCAGCTGGACACACTTCCTGCACACATAGTAGCCAGTGTCCCTGATTTCCCACATAGCACAGGAGGAGCATGACATGGGTCCGAGCTCTCCTGCCATGTCTTAACACTTAAATTAATTTACTTGCTAAAATTTACTTAAACACTAAACAGCTACTTAGTAGTTTGCTGCCAATTACACCAATCTAAAAGTCAGTCAAAAAGAGAGTTATACTTACCAGTCGAACAGCCAACCACTTACCAGCTTGGCTGTGACGTCATCTCTCGATTTCGCATCCCTCTACCTTTGTCTGCAACTGGTTGGGCTGATCTCTGGGCCTCCGTTTCCTATTCTCGCACTCCTTATCAGCTGCTCTAGTGTCAGCACTGGTAGGAAAAACAAGACAAAACACGACAAAACAGCACCTGCAACCCCGCTTGCCCAAACTCACAAATGCCACTCTATGCTGCTGCACTCCGTGCTCTGCACGAGGTGCCTCTTTTTAAACTGTATCTAGGTCAGATGACTCACTACTGGTCAGTCGTTTACAGAACTGGTTTAAACTAGCTGCTAATTGCCTCCTACTGGAGAGTTACCTTGTTTTTCTCTGCCTCAACCTGAAAGATTCCCAACTATTTAACTTTTCGCCTTTAAATTAAACTGCTACTTACTTAGAAGCTACTGGCAATTGCCACTAACAATTTACTCCAGCCTCCAAATGGTTTAAAGAGAATAACCCTTAAAACTCACCCACTTACCAAACTCACAAATGCCACTCTATGCTGCTGCACTCCGTGCATAGTGCATAGATCTCTCAAGGTGCAGGAGCAATACTATGAAGTGATAGCTACAGCAAATAGGGTGTTGGGGTGCATTCATAGGACAAGTGAGTACAAGACGAGGCCTACTATTGTGTCCTTGTATAAGACCTTGGTCCGGTCTCACTTGGAATACTGTGTCCAGTTTTGGCCTCTTCACATGGCGGATGATATTGAGGCGTTGGAAATGGTACAGAGGAGGACGACTAGATTAATTCCCAGTATGAAGCATCTTGGCTAACAAGATAGACTAAAAGAGTTGGGACTCTACACTTTAGAGAAGCATAGACTTAGAGGTGATCTGATTGAGGTTTATAAGATGATGAAGGGAATAGATTGTGTTCCAGTTGACAGTTTGTTCCAATGAAATAGGCTAGGGAGAACCAGGGATCATAATTTAAGATGTGTAGGGCCAGATCTAGGTTAGATGTCAGGAGGTGGTTCATTTCCCATAGAATAGTGGACTTCTAGATCAGGCTGCCATCTCGTGCAGTGGACGATGATTCCCTGAATTCCTTCAAGTGAGAGCTGGACTTGTTTCTGGTCTTACAAAAGGGTTTTATCTGGTATTTCGCCTCTCTCATGGGATCACATGGTTCTGGGTGGTGGGCAGAGTGTATACATTGTGATACACAGTCATCACAACTGTGTGGGACAGACTGGATGGACCAGAGGGCCTTTACTTGCCCAGCATTGTTTGTATGTTTGATCATCAATTTTTTTTCAGCAGAATATGATTGGTGGATTTTTTTTTAATTCATTCATAGGATGTGGGTGTCACTGGCAAACTGGCAAATTCAGAAGTTGGTAGTGAGCTGCCTTCTTGAACCTAGCTTTTAATTCCAGGTTTATTTAATTAATTGAATTTAAATTCCCCAGCTGCCATGGTGTGATTTGAACTCATGTCCCTGGATCATGAATCCAGGCCTCTGGATTACTCATCATCATCATAGGTGATCCCTCAAACAAGGATGACTTGCTTCCACACCAAAAGGGATGAGTTCACACATGTTTCAATGAAGGACCCGATATTCCAGTCCTGAACTCCAGGGGTGAAAGATGCCTATGTGTGTTTTTTTTAATGTGTGGTGTCCGTTGCACATCAGCCACCACACGGGCTTGACAGAGCTAGGCCTTTATCCAGTGGCAAGGGTTAACCAGGACGACTGGAGACCTGCTGTGCTGCACGGGCCTAGTGCGCAGACATATCACAGTGTGGGCTGGCCTGTGCTGCCCCTGGACCTTCGGCTCTTCTGGGCCCTGTACCCTCATTTGCCGCACCTCCACCACGGTCTCTCACTGCTCCTCCGCCACAAACATTTGCCGCTCCTCCACCACAATCTCTCACCACTCCTCCACCATGATCTCTCGCCACTCCTCCGCCAAAAAACATTCGCTGCACCTCCACCACGATCACTCACCGAATCTCAGCCACAATCTCTCACTGCTCCTCCACCATGATCTCTCGCCGCTCCTCCGCCACAAAACATTCGCCGCACCTCCGCTACGATCTCTCACCACACCTCCACACCAAACATTCGCCACACCTCCACCACGATCACTCACTGAATCTCAGCCACGATCTCTCACTGCTCCTCCACCCCGATCATTTGCTGCATTTCTGCCTCGATCTCTCGCCGCACCTCCGCCACAATCTCTGAGAGAGAGATCTGGATTACTAGTCCCGTAATATAACCACTATGCTACTGTACCCTTTATGACTGAAACAGTCAAAAGTTACCCTACTGAGAAGGTTCGAGAAGCTAATTGATTCCTGATGACATGATTCTGGGATTTACTTGGTTTCTGGTTCTTAGATCTGAATGTTTGAATTTATTGGAACCGTTATTTGAAGGGACTTGGACTCTGGTTGTGCGATTTAGTTGATGGAATCGAAGAGAATCTATAATATTCGGACACCAGGTTTACAAGATTTTCAATAATACAAAGATTGGTACAGAGTACAAATATGAAGGTTTATGCTGCTTTTCTGGAGTTTTTCTGCAGCTCTTCTGCCAAAGTTATGACAGGCAAACAGGAGAATCATCGTGGAAATTCACCCTCACTTACTCTGAATAGTAATGTATCTCTGTAAGATTATGACTGAGAATAATCTAGTTGGTTCATAACTGTTGAATCTCCAAAAAGCTCAGTTTCATGCAATCTGGGAACCTTTCATTGCTCTGTATTGTTCTGTTGCTATGGCATTGATCACAGACAGTAACTAAAAATAAATCCCAAAATTGTATTTAACCATCACTTCCAACCTGAATTTAATTATATGGATCTATCTAGCTTTTGAAACATTCAGTCCACAGCTTCTCTTCATGTTGTGTTCACCCCTGCATGCTGAACCCACAATGAACTCACAACTTCTCGGGAGGCGGCTAACGGGCGGCAAATGCCTACCGTCGCCGGTAAGCAGCATCGACGCCTCGCCCTAAATTAAGTCGGCACTTTGGCAGAGGAGCCAAGACGCAACGTTGCACTGGCTAACTCCACCCGCACGGTGACATCAGCCAGCGTACAACACGTCTTTGACACCTCTGTCGCGGAAAATTGGCGTAACAGATCAGATCTTGGGCGGAATCACCTAGAAAGGAAGGTAAGTTTATTTCTTTATTTATTTCTGCATGTGTCCATTAGTTTCAAAGTGGGGAAGTGTACGTGTGGATGGGAGAAGTTTGAGTTATTTTGTTTTCTTCCTGTTTTTTTTCCAGCCTTCCGTGGGGAAATCGAGTCGGCCTCCTGAGTTCCTGCCCGAGGATGAGCATGCAACGCCACTTTTTAGCGCTGCTCTCTCATCTTTGGGCGTACAAACTGAATTTAGGACTTTGAGGCTGGATCTGACATTCGGCGTTAAAATCAGCACTCAGCCGGTGACACCGCCTCAAAAATAATGGGACCAAATTCCGACCCCGAAATATTTTATTTTCAAAAACTATCAAAATAAGTGAGGACCTGTACTGAGTCATCATATTGTCATCATCATAGGCAGTCCCTCGAAATCGAGGAAGACTTGCTTCCACTCTCAAAGTGAGTTCTCAGGTGACATGGGAATTACAGTCTCTGTCACAGGTGGGACAGACAGTCGTTGAATCAAGGGATCAAGGGGTATGGAGAGAAAGCAGGAAAGGGGTACTGAGGTAAATGATCAGCCATGATCTTATTGAATGGTGGTGCAGGCTCGAAGGGCCGAATGGCCTACTCCTGCACCTAATTTCTATGTTTCTATGTTTCTATGAAGGAAAGGGTGGGTGGGACTGGTTTGCCGCACGCTCTTTCCGCTGCCTGCGCTTATTTTCTGCATGCTCTCGGCGACGAGACCCAAGGTGCTCAGCGCCCTCCCGGATGCTCTTCCGCCACTTAGGGCAGACTTGGGCCAGGGATTCCCAGGTGTCGATGCAGTCTACACCTGAGCCATCACAGACGGCTGCCGCCGATGCTGATGTGGAGGAGTACGCAGCCGGGCCTTCCATGTCCAGAGCTGGTCCAGGGTGCCCCCTTAGGACATCTGAATTGTCTGCCTCACACACACAGCAGCACCCAAGCAGCCTTGGTGAGGCCACATTGATGAGGAGTAGTCGGCGTGGGAAGGGGTAAAGATGAGGGGGAGGAAAATTTCAGACCAAATCTGATTAAGGACTTTGACCACCATGGCAACATGTGCTCAGAATTGTAAATAATGCCTGTATATATTTAGTTACATTGTTGTACTTCATTGTGTTTGAGTGCGTTTCAACGGGACGTTGACTTTTGTTTTGTTATTTGCGGGGGAGCAGGGGTTTAGTTGTGTTAGTAAAATGTTACTTTGACCATTTTGCATTGGCGTCTTGTGTATGATTGTAGACTTTAACGGAGATGTGTCATTACCGTGGCACAAAGCACGGTCAGTATTAGTTTCATCCCTCAGCTTCCTCCGTTCAAGAGAACCGATCCATTATGAGCTGCTGAAGCGTGGCTCTTGGTCCGGCAGCATCACCACGCTGCCTCCCCTGTGGATGATGCTCTTCTTGGTCTGGCTGGCCTTGCGGGGCCTCGCCAGGCTCCTGGTCCTCCTCCTCCTCCTCCTGAGGTGGGGCTGCAATCCCCATTGGCAATGCCTGGGCCCTCATGATAAAGAAAAAAGAAAGACTTGCATTTATATAGTGCCTTTCACGACCACCAGATGTCTCAAAGCATTTTACAGCCAATGAAGTACTTTTGGAGTGTAGTCACTGTTGTAATGTGGGAAAGTTGATGGCCAAGTTGTGCAGCATGCAGCACACACACCACAATGAATTATGACACCTGTTGAGGGGAGTATTGAAGGCTGCCTCCAGAGCTGTTCAGGCATCGGAAATGTTGCTTCAGCACCCCTGTTGTCTGTTCGATGATGTTGCGGGTGGCCCCATGGCTCTCATTGCAGTGATGCTCAGCTTCTGTGGTGGGGCTGCGGAGGGGTTTCATTAGCCAGGTGGCTAGGCTGTATCCTTTGTTTCCAAGCAGCCAGTCACACCATTCCCGTGGTGGCCAAAACAATCATGACACAGTGTTCTCACGCAGGATGAAAGCATCATGTGCGCTCCCTGGATAGCGGGCATTCACTGCGAGGATGCACTGCGTGTAGTCGCACACCAGCTATGCATTTAGGGAGTGGTATCCCTTTCAGTTTTTGAATAACTCTGCGTTGTGGAATGGTGCTCACAAGGCCACGTGTATGCAGTCAATGGCTCCTTGAACCCTCGGGAAGCCCACGATCCTGCCAAACCTACATGCCCGCTCATTCTGGCTCTCCCTGCTCATTGGGAACATCATGAAGTCCATTCTGCAGGCCTAGAGAGCCTTTGTGATGTGGCAAATGCAGCGATGTGCCGCATATTAAGAAATGCTGCATATGTCCCCTGCTGCTGCCTGGAAGGCACCGGATGCATAGAAGGCCAGCGCCAGTGACCTTCACTGTGACAGGCAGCACAGTCCGGGTGTGAGGCTGCAGGTCTGCCTTTAGGAGCTGGCATATCTCTGTCAGCACTTCCTTTCGGAAGCACAGCCTTCTCGCACACTGCTCCTCAGAGAGCTGGAGGTATGAGCGTTGCTGCCTGTAAACCCATGAAGGTTAAGGCCCCCTGTCCAGATGACTTCGGCTTCTCCTCATCCATGGCTCGACAAGGACAGCAGCCTTTCTAACTTGACGTCGGCTAACAAGAGCATGGAATAGGTGATGCTGGCGAACCAGTAATGCCCCCATTAAATTATTTCTCTGAAGTTGTGCGGACCCTGTAATGGCAGATAAATCTGCTGCCTTAAAGTCTGAGCTTCACGCAGAGTGTTGTGTGCAAACGTTGCAGTCAATGTGACCTCCAATTTAGGATCCCCCTCCCTCACTTTAAATATGCTGCAAATAGCGTCTACTCGACCGGGGGACCGCCTGGTTTTTCAGACCTGACTTGGGGCGGATATTAACTGCGGCACAACCACCTAATTTAGTGACCGGGGTTCTAGCGGGACGTTGCATGGTGACTGACATCATGATCTGAAGGAAACTACAGAGTGAGGCGGTAGCATTTTGCGACGCCACAAAACTGGCACCAAATTTCCCGGCCGAGCGGTAAAAGCTGGCCACCCGGACTTTACCGCCCCACCGGAGCACTAACAGAGGCGCAACCCAACTGGTAATCCAGCCCTAGGAATGTACCAGATTTAATTCCTGGTTCTAGAAGCCGGATAGCCCCCGAAAGCGGGCACGGACTATCCATGCCAGTTATTAACCATACAGGCAGCACGTAAAATCTCTGCTCCCTCCTTATTGGTTGAGCAGGTTGGGCCTATACTCATTGAAGTTTAGGGGAATGAGAGGTGATCTTATTGAAACGAATAAGATTCTGAGGGGGCTGGACAGGATAGATGCAAAGAGAATGCTTCCCCTCGTGGGGGAATCTAGAACTAGAGGGCAATGTTTCAGAATAAGGGGTCGCCCATTTAAAACGGAGATGATGAGGAATTTCTTCTCTCAGAGGGTTGTGAATCTTTGGAATTCTCTTCCCCAGAGAGCTGTGGAGGCTGCGTCATTGAATATAGTTAAGGTGGAAATAGACAAATTTTTGAATGATAAGGGAGTCAAAGGTTATGGGGAGCAGGCGGGGAAATGGAGTTGAAGCCAAGATCAGATCAGCCATGATCTTATTAAATGGTTGAGCAGGCTTGAAGGGTCAAATGGCCTATTCCTGCTCCTATTTCTTATGTTCTTATGTTCTTATTGTAAAGATTGGTTGTACAGCCAGCACTCGGTATGCTATTCATTGGCTGGGGGAGAGATATCAAGAGACCAGTACCCTACTTAAAGGCAGCCATCATCTCTTAAAAAGGAGGTGCATTCTGACTGCAAAGACTCCAATAACCTCTGAAGGAAATGGCTGAAGGAAGGAGAGAGCAGGCACAAAGTTTCTCTGATATTGCACCAGATACCTTGGTGCAGGCAGTGGACAGGAGGAGGGACATTGCAGGTAGTGGCAATGGCTAGACCCACAATATGCCTACTTACTCAGGAGTGTACTGCAGATCCTCCGGAATGGTCCAGGCAGCAGAAGGGTTGTGTTGAGTACGCTGATTGTTTGCTCAATGAAGTGGCAGCATAGCTCTCAATGTAGGCCTGCTCTGCAGCTGTGTGTGGCTTCTGGACCAGGAGTCATGAGGCATTTCTGGAGGAGATAAAACCTTTTTGTCCAACAGTTAGCCTGTAGGTTGGCGGCATTGTAGTAATGGCAGCACGGAGGACTGGCACAGAATGAAAGAGTCATGGCTGCTGCTGGGTTACTGGGCACAGACCTGCACGATGCATTGCCTGTGGTCGCAAACCAGTTGTATCTTGCGGGAGTGGAATCCCTTTCAATTGATAAAGGTGCCCAGCTGGTGATGGGAAGCATGCAGGGCAACGTGCATGTAATCAATGGCACCTTGCACCATGGTGAAAGCTGCTTTGCGGCAAAACCTAGTGCTCACTCGTCCCACTTCGCTCTGTCAATAGGGGAGGAGAGATAAGTGTTTCTCCTGGTGCCTCGCTGTACTCCCTGATACAGCAGCGCTCTGTGAACCGTGAGATGTTGCTGATGACACCTGTTACAGCCTGAAAAGAGCCTTTAGCATAAAGCTTTAAGGGTGACCATGACCTTGACAGCTGCAGGCAGTGCTGTCCATGTCCTGATTTGAGGCTGTAGTTGAGGCTGGAGCAGGTGACATAGCTCGTGACAGCCTCCTTGGTAAAGCGAGGGCACTTCATGCATTTCTCCTCCGTCAATATGAGGCAGGAAAATGCTCCCTGAAAACCCTCTATGGATCTGACCTCCAGTGCCCTCCTCCTTATCTGGCAGCTTCTCTTGCTCTGTGGTGTCTTTCTGCTCCCCCTTGTCCTCTATCGCCAAAGGCAGATCTACCAGACCACCTGTGTCTGCAGCCAGACTATGTGTGAGGCAAAGAGCAACCAAAGTGCAAAAGCAACCAAACCTCGCGCTGTGCAGACAATGTGAGCTTTCACAAGTGCTAGAACACAACTAAATGCTTAGAAGTAAAAGCGCTAGCCAGAAATACTAAACCAACAACTAACCTGTAATTTTTTTTTTATTCGTTCTGGGATGTGGGCGTCACTGACAAGACCAGCATTTGTTGCCCATCCTTAATTGACCTTGAGAAGGTTGTGGTGAGCCACATTCTTGAACCGCTGCAGTCCTTGTGGTGGAGGAACTCCCATAGTGCTGTTAAGGAGGGAGTTCCAGGACTTTGACCCAACGACGATGAAGGAACGATGATATATTTCCAAGTCAGGATGGTGTGCAGCTTGGAGGGGAACTTGGAGATGATGGTGCTCCCATGCGCCTGCTGCCCTTGTTCTTCGAGGTGGTACAGGTCGCCAGTTTTGGAGGTGCTATTGAAGAAGCTTTGGTGAGTTGCTGCAGTGCATCTTATGGATGGTACACACTAGCCATGGTGTGCCAGTGTTGGAGGGAGTGAATGTTTAAGGTGCTGGATGGGGTGCCAATTAAGTGGGCTGCTTTGTCCTGGATGGTGTCGAGCTTCTTGTGTGTTGTTGGAGCTGCACTCTTCCAGGCAAGTGGAGAGTATTCCATCACACTCCTGACTTGTGCCTTGTAGATGGTGGAAAGGCTTTGGGGAGTCAGGAGTTGAGACACTCGCCACAGAATGTCCAGCCCCTGACCCGCTCTTCTTGCCACGGTATTTACGTGGCTGGTCCAGTTTCTAGTCAATGGTGACCCCCAGAATGTTGATGGTACTGCATGATCCTTTAAAATATCGCTGGCAAGGCAGGCATCATGCCAGTTAAACATCACATTATGGCAAGTTAGGTGCTGGGGCTGTCCAAAATGGAAACTGGATCCTTCAGGAAGCGCAGGACCCTCATCTGCCTCTATTAATTTCAACTTTGTATGCTGCTGGCATGCGGTTCTTGACGCAAGCACTACCTCCTCTACCAATATGATGTAAAGCGCACTTCCAGCTGGAAGTGTGCATGTGGTTCCTGACCTCCATTTTGGAGACTTTGTCGGCTGCTTAGCACCTGAAAAACAGGCACTATACACGACTGAATTTCAGGGCCTGGTCTGTGTTGAGCTAGCTGATCTTGGCTAGATTGGTGGTGAAGGTGCCGCATTTGGCCTCTGTGTTCTTCTATTGGAAAGGTAAAATAACAGCCAGGTTTCCCATTCCTGATTGCTATCCAATGAACTCATATTGAGAAGTGTATGGGGCTGATTTCCCCTCTGCCCTCCCACCACCTGGGCTTGTCACGCAAAGCACACCTGGCATCATACATTGCTGCAATATTGTCATCTGCTTTTCACCCAGGAAATCCTTACATATTTGGAGGTTGGGAAGGATAGGATCAAGCTCCAAGAACGCATGAAGTACACCCACTCAGGCAAGTACCAGAGGAAGTGTACCCAGCATAAGTCGACACTTTCAGACAAGGAGAACCTGGGGAGGAAAAAAGAACATTTTAAAATGTCTAAATAGATTTTGTTGGAAAGAATCTAGAAATACTCATTGACAATTGGTGAAGTTGTTGTTACTCTTGCCAGAAGCTTTGCTCGGTTCTATGAATAGACTATGCTGTAAAAACTGTTACAATGGCCACCAGGGAAAAGGATTGTAATCTCCCACAGCACAACTGTTCCTGTGTTGGTTTTCACATCAACATCTTAATTGTTATTTTTTTTTTTACTTATATGGCCCATAGCACCTGAGGTACTATTATGACCTCTCTGTGCACTTGCTGACATTATCCTATGCAAAAAGTTGGTCAACATCACAGAAGATAACGCACCTTTAATGACTTAAGGGAATTTGGCTTCAACATGATGTACAGCATTCTTCTTTGAAGTCAAAATATCTCCATTGTACATCAAAACCACTTCAGGTCACTATTAATTCAGTTAACAGAAGCAGGCTGTTCAAGTCACAGAGGGGTCTGTGCATTAGAGCTAATGCATGTGCTAATTGTGCATTCATTTCTGGTAATTTTGTACATTAGCAGTAATGGAGCACTGGCACAAATGTTGTCCATGCTCCTAAATTTGCTTCTGAGATTTATTTTTCTCATGCAAACCCCCACCGTTACTGCTTTCCATTGCTTGTTAACTGGCTGTTAAGCAGCAATTTACATAGAACAAGCAAATATGCTCAGGGTTTACTTCATTTCCAAACTGTGTTAATTTATTTCATTCAGAGCTGGCATTAAAACATCAGAGGAAGCTGGCAGAAGTAATTGCCTAAAGGAGGAGTTCTTCATTGAAATCAGCAGCATGTATGTTGCCTCACGTCTGCCAATGCCAGATACTTTAAAGGCAGCGGGGGGACAATTTCTATGTCTCTAGGCTCTTTCAGGCACCAACATGAGGCATCACTTGGATCAGCCAACATTTAATTTGCACCACATCACTGAAGTAACAAATTCCACTTCTTCCATGAGTTGCCCTACATAAAGCTAAGCAGCACCAGCTGAAGAAATGGACCCGATTGAATTAATCATGGAACACTATTGATTGCACTCATATCACCATGGCTGTGAAAGCCCAGCCTTCCCGGGTCCATACAGAGTGTGTACGGGAAGGCATCGCAAAAACCGGTTGTCGGCGCGCAATGCACGCATCTCGGCAACCAGGACATTGGCATGGGCAAGATTGCGATATTTGCCCATCTCTTGCCCAGTGAATGTCCTTAAAACACTTGTGCCTGGTAACAGCAGATGCATAGCCTATTTTTACCAGCGTAAGAGTTTTAAAACATACAAAAACATATAAAAATAACATTTAATAAACACATTTTAATATTAACAACCCTGCCCACTAAGGTAAGTTTATTTTAAACCATAATTAAAAAACATTTTTAAAAATCGGAAAAATATTGTTTTTTTCTAAGACATTTATTAATTTTAATTTAAATTAATGTAAATTATGTGATTTTTTTTCCTATTTTTTTATTGGTGCTTAGGTGTTCGGGTGGGTGTTTCTCAATCATAATAATGAAAACTCTTACTTACAGAGTTCCCATTATTATGAATGAGAAAATATTTTACCTGGATTGGCTGCCCAGTGCCATGTGACTCCAGTCCAGCTCTACATCTGTCTAGATGTGCACGCGCTCCGATGCGCAGGGAGAGAAGGCCTCAGGACTGGGATCTCTGGTGGGCGCAGCAAGAAAAGGTAAGTGTGCATCTTTTCTCTATAATTGAGTCGAATGCCCGCAGGAAGAAGAAATCGGGATTTCAGGGCCAATATGTGTACTTGCAGCAAGTCACCCTTCCTTTTATCCACAGAAAAAGTTACTGCTCCCTCAACCTTCATGCAATATGCTTATTTTCTGAAGGCGGCTCATGTCCCCATGATCTTGAGAGAATCAAAGGTTCCCCAACTGTTTTGAGAGGGAAGACAGCATGCCTGGAAGGACTTTGGAAGACATCGGTTATCTACGCCGCACATGGCTAATGAGACCCTGTGGAACTTTTAGATGCAGACAGCGATGTATATTCCTGAAGAAGAAATATAACAGGACAAACTTTTGACCTCGTAAAACAATGTTTCTGGCATTTGAAGTGCTCTAGAACTGTCTTGTAGTAAAAACTGCTACAATTTCTAATATGTTCCATTGAAAGAGATATGCACATGGCTGGCCCCAGAAAAGCTTCAGGAAGGAAAGCTGCACAAGAGAATGGAAGGAAATATAAATGACAGCGATATACCAGCGAGTGCTCCAATCAGCACCGGTGCAACGGGCACCCAATGGGGGCAAAATGTAACCTTGGCGGCAGCGCCAGTCAGGTGATAGCGAATTGGCTGCCCGTTATATAGGCCCCTAATTTTCCTTGCCATTGAAGTCAAACGGGCAGCGAGTGTAATGGGCAGCTTATGCCACCAAATTAGAATTTTACCCAAATATATTTTTTTCCCTTCGAGGCCCACACATGACTCTTTTTTTGCAAACGGCAGAACAAAATGCGTAACTTTTAATATATAGTTTAATAAAATTGCTAGCAGTTTTTATTTTTACTGCTTTTTCACATTCCTACAGGCAAAACATTTTTTTTTACATTTATTTGACATTAAAAGTACCGACTGCAGACTTTGTGCTGAATAGTTGCTTTTATTAATCTAAGGATGGAAATATGCAGTTTATTTAAGTAATCTGCTGTTGTGCTTCTCCCTCGAGCTTCAAGTACAGGTGCAGTGTATTCTTTCTCTTGTACTGTTCCAAAGTGATACTTGACTGGAAGAAGTATACAGGGAGGATTCCTGAGAGGCTTCAGAGGACCTGCTTGCAAATTCAGTCACATCTCTCCCATCAATACTTTTTTGAGACCCTACGCTCCTGCCTATCGCACTGAATATGTTAGCTGAAGTTTGAAACTACAATCTATCTCATTATGCTGAACAAAACAAGGATGAGCTGCTCCCTTTGTAAGAAACTCCTTCCTCATCGAATCATAGAATCATTGAATGGTTGCAGCACAGAAGGAGGCCATTCGGCTCGTCGAGCCCCTACCGGCTCTCTGCAAGAGCACTTCAGCTAGTCCCAGTCCCCCGCCCTTTCCCTGTAGCCTTGCAATTTTGTTTTCCTTCAGGTACTTATCCAATTCCCTTTTGAAAACCACAAGTGAATCTGCCTCCACCACCCTTTCAGGCAGTGCATTCCAGATCATAACCACTCGCTGCGTAACAAAGTTTTTCCTCATGTCGCCTTTGGTTCTTCTGACAATCACCCTAAATCTACCAAAATTCCATGGATTCTGGGGAGGTCCCAGTGGATTGGAAAACCGCAAATGTATCACCCCTATTTAAAAAAGGAGGCGGACATAAAGCAGGAAATTATAGACCAGTTAGCCTAACATCTGTTGTTGGGAAAATGCTGGAGTCCATTATTAAAGAAGCAGTAGCAGGACATTTGGAAAAGCATAATTCAGTCAAGCAGAGTCAGCATGGTTTTATGAAAGGGAAATCATGTTTGACAAATTTGCTGGAGTTCTTTGAGGATGTTCGGAGCAGGGTGGATAAGGGCGAACTGGTGAATGTGGTGTATTTGGATATCCAGGCGGCATTCGATAAGAACATAACAACATAACAACATAAGAAATAGGAGCAGGAGTAGGCCATACAGTCCCTCGAGCCTGCTCCACCATTTAATACGATCATGGTTGATCCGATCATGGACTCAGCTCCACTTCCCTGTCCTATCCCCATAGCCCCTTATTTCCTTATCGTTTAAGAAACTGTCCATTTCGGTCTTAAATTTATTCAATATCTCAGCTTCCACAACTCTCTGAGGCAGCGAATTCCACAGGTTCACAACTCTCTGAGAGAAGAAATTTCTCCTCATCTCAGTTTTAATTGGGCGGCCCTTTATTCTAAGATCATTCCTTCTAATTCTAGTCTCCCCTATCAGTGGAAACATCCTCTCTGCATCCACCTTGTCAAGCCCCCTCATAATCT
The DNA here is from genome assembly GCF_044704955.1 of Pristiophorus japonicus. NCBI lineage: Eukaryota > Metazoa > Chordata > Chondrichthyes > Pristiophoridae > Pristiophorus > Pristiophorus japonicus. The sequence goes on from NC_091977.1 coordinate 185,064,709, forward strand.
TATACGTTTCGATTAGATCACCTCTCATTCTTCTGAATTCCAATCAGTAGAGGCCCAACCTACTCAACCTTTCCTCATAAGTCAACCCCCTCATCCCCGGAATCAACCTAGTGAACCTTCTCTGAACTGCCTCCAAAGCAAGTATATATTTTCATAAATATGGAAACCAAAACTGCACGCAGTATTCCAGGTGTGGCCTCACCAATACCCTGTATAACTGTAGCAAGACTTCCCTGCTTTTATACTCCATGCCTTTTGCAATAAAGGCCAAGATTCCATTGGCCTTCCTGATCACTTGCTGTACCTGCATACTAACCTTTTGTGTTTCATGCACAAGTACCCCCAGATCCCACTGTACTGCAGCACTTTGCAATCTTTCTCCATTTGTATAATAACTTGCTCTTTGATGTTTTCTGCCAAAGTACCATCTGATGAGGAGGAGGAGGAGGCGCAGGAGGAGGAAGAGGATCCCCGTCGTCCCAGAGCAAAAAGACATCGACCCAACGCCACCCTGGAAGGGCCGGGTAAAGACTGGCCGGCCAGCACCCTCCTGGGTGTGTGCATCCTCACAAATATGGAGGTGCCTGCAGCACTTTGCAATTTTTTTCCATTTAAATTATAATTTGCTTTTCTATTATTTCTGCCAAAGTGGATAACCTCACATTTTCCCACATTATACTCCATCTGCCAAATTTTTGCCCACTCACTTACCCTGTCTATGTCCTTTTGCAGATTTTTTGTGTCCTCCTCACACTTTGCTTTTCCTCCCATCTTTGTATCGGCAGCAAACTTCACGACATTACACTCAGGCCCTTCTTCCAAGTTGTTAATATAGGTTGTAAATAGTTGGGGTCCCAGCACTGATCCCTGCGGCACCCCACTAGTTACTGGTTGCCAACCAGAGAATGAACATGTTTACATTGTACATTAATGATTTAGACGAGGGGATTAAATGTAGTATCTCCAAATTTGCGGATGACACTAAGTTGGGTGGCAGTGTGAGCTGCGAGGAGGATGCTATGAGGCTGCAGAGTGACTTGGATAGGTTAGGTGAGTGGGCAAATGCGTGGCAGATGAAGTATAATGTGGATAAATGTGAGGTTATCCACTTTGGTGGTAAAAACAGAGAGACAGACTATTATCTGAATGGTGACAGATTAGGAAAATGGAAGGTGCAACGAGACCTGGGTGTCATGACATCAGTCATTGAAGGTTGGCATGCAGGTACAGCAGGCGGTTAAGAAAGCAAATGGCATGTTGGCCTTCATAGCGAGGGGATTTGAGTACAGGGGCAGGGAGGTGTTGCTACAGTTGTACAGGGCCTTGGTGAGGCCACACCTGGAGTATTGTGTACAGTTTTGGTCTCCTAACTTGAGGAAGGACATTCTTGCTATTGAGGGAGTGCAGCGAAGATTCACCAGACTGATTCCCGGGATGGTGGGACTGACCTATCAAGAAAGACTGGATCAACTGGGCTTGTATTTACTGGAGTTCAGAAGAGTGAGAGGGGACCTCATAGAAACATTTAAAATTCTGACGGGTTTGGACAGGTTGGATGCAGGAAGAATGTTCCCAATGTTGGGGAAGTCCAGAACCAGGTGTCACAGTCTAAGGATAAGGGGTAAGCCATTTAGGACCGAGATGAGGAGAAACTTCTTCACCCAGAGAGTGGTGAACCTGTGGAATTCTCTACCACAGAAAGTAGTTGAGGCCAATTCACTAAATATATTCAAAAGGGAGTTAGATGAAGTCCTTACTACTCGGGGGATCAAGGGGTATGGCGAGAAAGCAGGAAGGGGGTACTGAAGTTTCATGTTCAGCCATGAACTCATTGAATGGCGGTGCAGGCTAGAAGGGCTGAATGGCCTGCTCCTGCACCTATTTTCTATGTCTATGTTTCTATGAACCATTTATCCTGACTCTCTGTTTTCTGTTAGTTAGCCAATCCTCTATCCATGCTAATATATTACCCCCAACCCCATGAACTTTTATCTTGTGTAGTAACCTTTTATGTGGCACCTTATTGAATGCCTTCTGGAAGTCCAAATACACCACATTCACTGGTTTCATTTTATCCACCCTGTTTGTTACATCCTCAAAGAATTCCAGCAAATTTGTCAAACATGACTTCCCCTTCATAAATCTATGCTGACTCTGCCTGACCGAATTTTGCTTTTCTAAATGTCCTGCTACTGCTTCTTTAATAATGGACTCCAACATTTTCCAAACCACAAATGTTAGGCTAAATGGTCTATAGTTTCCTGCTTTTTGTCTGCCTCCTTTTTTAAATAGGGGCGTTATATTTGCAGTTTTCCAATCTGCTGGTACCTCCCCAGAATCCAAGGAATAAGTTGCCACATAAAAGGTTATTGCAAAAGATAAAAATTAACGGGGTTGGGGTAATATATTAGCATGGATAGAGAATTAGGTAACTAACAGAAAACAGAGAGTCGGGATAAATGGGTCATTTTCCGGTTGACAAACAGTAACTAGTGGGGTGCCACAGTGATCAATGCTGGGGCCTCAACTATTTACAACCTATATTAATGATCTGGATGAAGGAACGAGTGTAATGTAGCCTCGTTTGTTGATGATACAAAGATGGATGGGAAAGCAAGTTGTGAGGAGGACACAAAAAAATCTGCAATGGGATATAGACAGGCTAAGTGAGTGGGCAAAACATTGGCAGATGGAGTACAATTTGGGAAACTGTGAGGTTATCCACTTTGGCAGAAAAAATAAAAAAATAAATTGTTATTTAAATGGAGAAAAATTACAAAGTGCTGCAGTACAGAGGGACCTGGCAGTCCTTGTGCATGAAACACAAAAAGTTAGTTTGCAGGTATCGCAAGTAATCAGGAAGGCAAATGGAATGTTAACCTTTAGTGCAAGGGGTTGGAGTATAAAAGCAGACAACTGTACAGCGTATTGATGAGGCCACACCTAGAGTACTGCGTACAGTTTTGTTCTCCTTATTTAAGCAGGGATATACTTGCAATGAGGCAGTTCAGAGAAGGTTCACTCGGTTGATTCCTGAGATGAAGGGGTTGACTTATGAATAAAGGTTGGGTAGGTTGGGCCTATGCTCATTGGAGTTCAGAAGAATGAGAGGTAAAGTTATTGAAACATATAAGATAATGAAGGGGCTCAACAAGGTGGATGCAGAGAGGATATTTCCACTAATCGTGGAAACTAAAACTAAGGGAGATTTCTTCCCTCAGAGGGTTGTAAATCTGTGGAATTCTCTGCCCCAGAGAGCTGTGGAGGCTGGGTCATTGAATATATTTAAGGCAGAGATAGACAGAATTTTTAGCGATAAGGTAGTAAAGGGTTATGGGGAGTGGGCAGGGAAGTGGAGCTGAGCCCATGATCAGATCAGCCATGATATTATTGAATGGCGGAGCAGGCTCAAGGGGCCAAATGTTCTACTCCTGCTCCTATTTCTTGTGTTCTTATGTTCTTATGTTCTCTCTTGCGGCTCCAAGATACCCTTCCACAATGTAGCTATACCTTTTCTCTACTGGATATTATTTCTACCTACATGCCCCGCTACCCTATCCTTGGTTCATTCACCATCATCATTTTATGTTACCTTTCAATGGCATCATCCAGAAACATATGGTCTACTTCCACATGTTTGCTGACAATAGCAAACGTTACTTCTCAACATCGCCCATCAAGTGAAAGACGGTTCTTAAACTCTAAAACTAGTTATCTGCCATTAAAAGCTGGAAGAGTTAAAATATCCTCCAGCTCAAAATCAACAAAACTGAAACCATCCTCTGTGGTGTCTGCCAACATTGATGTCCCTCTAACCTCCACTCTACCAATATTCCCAGCAGCCACCTTAGACTATATTCAGAGGAGAGCAAACTTGGTTTGCTGCTCAACTCTGAACTCGGCTTTCTTTCTTCCATTACTACTTCCTTTCATCTTCAAAATTTCATTTGTACATCTCCTGCTTTTTTTGGTCTCCCCAGCTCCACCCTTGACAAACTACAACTCATTCAGTACATCATAGCCCATGGGCTAGAACCTCCACTTTTTTTGCAGGCTTAATGCCTACTTAATGCCCATTTTACCGCTGAAATGATGTATAATGCTCATATATTGCCCATTCTAGCACAAAATGGAAACTGACGGACTTTTTTAGGAGACTTATCGCCGAGCATTATTTTCCCAATGGGCTTAACGGCGAGAAAAAATATCACGGCCCGCCCACTTTTTTGGGACAGAATCAGCAGAAAGGGCAAAGTCAGCAGCTACAATATCGCTCAGCCTTACGTTCCGCGCGGAATTAATGCCAAGATTCAATATTAACGCCCGCCACTGCTTTTTGTCGTAAAGAGCATATTTACCCAAACTAGCGGCCATGGAGATCGCCCATCTTCAATTTCACCACCTCGCATCCATGTTGCCCACAATATCGCTCACTCAAATAACAGTCCACAAAAAGTGGAACGAACCGGAATGAACACCATCGGTGTGGTTGGCATTTGTTAAATCCCACTCTTACGTGAGGAGCTGATATCGGAAAGATTTGACTGAAAGAGCGCTGATGTGAGTGACAATGCTGACATACTGCTGTGTTAGTGCAGCTCAGACATCAATGGTGCCCATCAGCTTGGTGGCAGTGGAAGTTTATGTTGATTGATGTTAGGTTGTATTTAACCCTTCCATGGTAAGGAATCACCAGTGTGTAATGGTCCAGCTCTCTGAGACAATGCGCAACAAGGTTATGTTCAATAACAAAAGTTTAATACCAACATTGGTCTGTGTTGCAGGGCACTTACAAAAGCAAAGGCACCTGCTGAATATATGTAGGTATATATGTATGTGTAAAATGGTAGCCAGATATAAAATGGCTGCCAGGGATTCTGCAAAGCACTAGGGGAATTCAGCTAACAGTTAGCTTGACTACATTTTTGGGTAGCTGATGACACTGCAGTTCCGTGTACAGGAACAGCCAAGGAAGTGGCATACAAATTGGCCAGAAATAGCAGTGAACCTGGGGACTGGGAGAAATTTAGAACTCAGCAGAGCAGGATAAAGGGTTTGATTAGGGCAGGGAAATAGAGTACGAGAGGAAGCTTGCAGGGAACATTAAGACGGACTGCAAAAGTTTCTATTGATATGCAAAGAGAAAAAGGTTAGTAAAGACAAACGTAGGTCCCCTGCAGTCAGAATCAGGGGAAGTCATAACGGGGAACAAAGAAATGGCAGACCAATTGAACAAGTACTTTGGTTCGGTATTCACTAAGGAGGACGCAAATAACCTTCCGGATATAAAAGGGGTCAGAGGGTCTAGTAAGAAGGAGGAACTGAGGGAAATCCGTATTAGTCGGGAAATTGTGTTGGGGAAATTGATGCGATTGAAGGCCGATAAATCCCCAGGGCCTGATGAACTGCATTCCAGAGTACTTAAGGAGGTGGCCTTGGAAATAGCGGCTGCATTGACAGTCATTTTCCAACATTGTATAGATTCTGGATCAGTTCCTATGGAGTGGAGGGTAGCCAATGTAACCCCACTTTTTAAAAAAGGAGGGAGAGAGAAAACAGGGAATTATAGACCGGTCAGCCTGACATCAGCAGTGGGTAAAATGATGGAATCAATTATTAAGGATGTCATAGCAGCGCATTTGGAAAGAGGTGACATGATAGGTCCAAGTCAGCATGGATTTGTGAAGGGAAATCATGCTTGACAAATCTTCTGGAATTTTTTGAGGATGTTTCCAGTAGAGTGGACAAGGGAGAACCAGTTGATGTGGTATATTTGGACTTTCAGAAGGCTTTCGACAAGGTCCCACACAAGAGATTAATGTGCAAAGTTAAAGCACATTGGATTGGGGGCAGTGTGCTGACATGGATTGAGAACTGGTTGTCAGACAAGCAAAGAGTAGGGGTAAATGGGTACTTTTCAGAATGGCAGGCAGTGACTAGTGGGGTACCGCAAGGTTCTGTGCTGGGGCCCCAGCTGTTTACATTGTACAGTAATGATTTAGATGAGGGGATTAAATGTAGTATCTCCAAATTTGCGGATGACACTAAGTTGGGTGGCAGTGTGAGCTGCGAGGAGGATGCTATGAGGCTGCAGAGTGACTTGGATAGGTTAGGTGAGTGGGCAAATGCATGGCAGATGAAGTATAATGTGGATAAATGTGAGGTTATCCACTTTGGTTGTAAAAACAGAGAGACAGACTATTTTCTGAATGGTGACAGATTAGGAAAAGGGGAGGTGCAACGAGACCTGGGTGTCATGGTGCATCAGTCATTGAAGGTTGGCATGCAGGTGCAACAGGCGGTTAAGAAAGCAAATGGCATGTTGGCCTTCATAGCGAGGGGATTTGAGTACAGGGGCAGGGAGGTGTTGCTACAGTTGTACAGGGCCTTGGTGAGGTCACACGTGGAGTATTGTGTACAGTTTTGGTCTCCTAACTTGAGGAAGGACATTCTTGCTATTGAGAGAGTGCAGCGAAGATTCACCAGACTGATTCCCGGGATGGCGGGACGGACATATCAAGAAAGACTGGATCAACTGGGCTTGTATTCATTGGAGTTCAGAAGAATGAGGGGGGATCTCATAGAAACGTTTAAAATTCTGACGGGTTTAGACAGGTTAGATGCAGGAAGAATGTTACCAATGTTGAGGAAGTCCAGAACCAGGGGTCACAGTCTAAGGATAAGGGGTAAGCCATTTAGGACCGAGATGAGGAGAAACGTCTACACCCAGAGAGTGGTGAACCTGTGGAATTCTCTACCACAGAAAGTTGTTGAGACCAATTCACTAAATATATTCAAAAAGGAGTTAGATGTAGTCCTTACTACTGGAGGGATCAAGGGGTATGGCGAGAAAGCAGGAATGGGGTACTGAAGTTACATGTTCAGCCATTAACTCATTGAATGGCGGTGCAGGCTAGAAGGGCCAAATGGCCTACTCTTGCACCTATTTTCTATGTTTCTATGTCTAACACTGGAAAGGGCGAGCTCAGCAGAATGTCCCTAATCAACAAACTCCAGACAAGATGTCCTAGCAGAATACTGAACAAAGGAATTCCTGTAACTGGATTCAGATAAGAAGGTTAGGCGCAGGCAGAACCCAAGGACAGTTGAGATAAGTGGGTCTGGAGAATAGCACGAGGCCATGAGTAAGCCCCAGCTAAACATGAGATGATCACACTGTCCCCTGATGCCTGGGGACCAATTCCATTGGCCCAGAGGAATCGATTTGTAATCTATAATCGTCATAGAAACATAGAAACATAGAAAATAGGTGCAGGAGTAGGCCATTCGGCCCTTCTAGCCTGCACCGCCATTCAATGAGTTCATGGCTGAACATTCAACTTCAGTACCCCATTCCTGCTTTCTCGCCATACCCCTTGATCCCCCTAGTAGTAAGGACCTCATCTAACTCCTTTTTGAATATATTTAGTGAATTGGCCTCAACAACTTTCTGTGGTAGAGAATTCCACAGGTTCACCACTCTCTGGGTGAAGAAGTTCCTCCGCATCTCGGTCCTAAATGGCTTACCCCTTATCCTTAGACTGTGACCTCTGGTTCTGGACTTCCCCAACATTGGGAACATTCTTCCTGCATCTAACCTGTCTAACCCCGTCAGAATTTTAAATGTTTCTATGAGGTCCCCTCTCATTCTTCTGAACTCCAGTGAATACAAGCCCAGTTGATCCAGTCTTTCTTGATAGGTCAGTCCCGCCATCCCGGGAATCAGTCTGGTGAACCTTCGCTGCACTCCCTCAATAGCAAGAATGTCCTTCCTCAGGTTAGGAGACCAAAACTGTACGCAATACTCCAGGTGTGGCCTCACCAATGCCCTGTACAACTGTAGCAACACCTCCCTGCCCCTGTACTCAAATCCCCTTCCTATGAAGGCCAACATGCCATTTGCTTTCTTAACCGCCTGCTGTACCTGCATGCCAACCTTCAATGACTGATGTACCATGACACCCAGGTCTCTTTGCACCTCCCCTTTTCCTAATCTGTCACCATTCAGATAATAGTTTGTCTCTCTGTTTTTACCACCAAAGTGGATAACCTCACATTTATCCACATTATAATTCATCTGCCATGCATTTGCCCACTAACCTAACCTATCCAAGTCGCTCTGCAGCCTCACAGCATCCTCCTCGCAGCTCACACTGCCACCCAACTTAGTGTCATCCGCAAATTTGGAGATACTACATTTAATCCCCTCATCTAAATCATTAATGTATAGTGTAAACAGATGGGGCCCCAGCACAGAACCTTGCGGTACCCCACTAGTCACTGCCTGCCATTCTGAAAAGTACCCATTTACTCCTACTCTTTGCTTCCTGTCTGACAACCAGTTCTCAATCCATGTCAGTACACTACCCCCAATCCCATGTGCTCTAACTTTGCACATCAATCTCTTGTGTGGGACCTTGTTGAACGCCTTCTGAAAGTCCAAATATACCACATCAACTGGTTCTCCCTTATCCACTCTACTGGAAACATCCTCAAAAAATTCCAGAAGATTTGTCAAGCATGATTTCCCTTTCACAAATCCATGCTGACTTGGACCTATCATGTCACCTCTTTCCAAATGCACTGCTATGACATCCTTAATAATTGATTCCATCATTTTACCCACTACCGATGTCAGGCTGACCAGTCTATAATTCCCTGTTTTCTCTCTCCCTCCTTTTTTAAAAAGTGGGGTGACATTGGCTACCCTCCACTCCATAGGAACTGATCCAGAGTCAATGGAATGTTGGAAAATGACTGTCAACGCATCCACTATTTCCAAGGCCACCTCCTTAAGTACTCTGGGATGCAGTTCATCAGGCCCTGGAGATTTATCGGCCTTCAATCCCATCAATTTCCCCAACACAATTTCCCGGCTAATAAGGATTTCCCTCAGTTCCTCCTCCTTATTAGACCCCCCGACCCCTTTTATAACCGGAAGGTTGTTCGTGTCCTCCTTCGTGAATACCGAACCAAAGTACTTGTTCAATTGGTCCGCCATTTCTTTGTTCCCCGTTATGACTTCCCCTGATTCTGACTGCAGGGGACCTACGTTTGTCTTTACTAACCTTTTTCTCTTTACATATCTATAGAAACTTTTGCAATCCGTCTTAATGTTCCCTGCAAGCTTCTTCTCATACTCCATTTTCCCTGCCCTAATCAAACCCTTTGTCCTCCTCTGCTGAGTTCTAAATTTCTCCCAGTCCCCAGGTTCGCTGCTATTTCTGGCCAATTTGTATGCCACTTCCTTGGCTTTAATACTATCCCCGATTTCCCTTGATAGCCACGGTTGAGCCACCTTCCCTTTTTTATTTTTATGCCAGACAGGAATGTACAATTGTTGTAGTTCATCCATGCGGTCTCTAAATGTCTGCCATTGCCCATCCACAGTCAACCCCTTAAATATCATTCACCAATCCATCCCAGCCAATTCACGCCTCATACCTTCAAAGTTAGCCTTCTTTAAGTTCTGGACCATGGTCTCTGAATTAACTGTTTCATTCTCCATCCCAATGCAGAATTCCACCATATTATGGTCACTCCTGATTGGATTGTGTCCAGCCGACATGGGATGAGTAATTGTAATGAACTGTTGTAAAACATCTAAATACCGATGAATTTCTTTGTTCGGCGGAGAGTAGTGGCTGGAGTAACCCAGAGGCTTTCTCCCCGCCGGCGTAATAAAGACCGTTTTGATGTTGGAACCGACTCAGAGTGATGAGTGATTCTACCAGGATTTCATTCGCGCAAAAATGTTATGTTCAAGAACAAAAGTTTAATGCCAACATTGGTCTGAAATCATAAGTATCACAGCCAATAACACCCAACCTCCGCCCACACCCCACTTTTTCCACCACTGACATAGGTCACATGTTCAACATGTCCAGCAACACTGAATATAAAGGCAAAGCAGGAGCGTGGTCCCCAGTCCCCGTACATTGCAACATATTGTATACACCCAGATGGAGATACAACACAGCCATCACCTGCGCACATGCATCTCACTTTCCTTCTCCCCTCTCCTTCTTCTCCCCACCTCTACCCCTTACCCTCCTCGCTCCACGGCGCCTGGCCAAGGAGCTCCTCAGGCGGTGCCTCATTGGGGGGGATGAATTCAGATGCGTTGGCTGGATGGTATGAGACCGGGGGGGTGCAGAGGGGGAAACATTCTCTGATACAGAAGCAGGATCTTGGTCCTTGCTCTCATTTGTCGTTCGCAGTGGTGGTGCGGAGCCTTGGAGTTGAGTGCTGCGCTCGGGGACCACTGGGACTTCTGTGGCAGCAGTGTTCCTGGCTATCGCATCCAGGGAATCCGCCATGCATGGAATGTACTCGGTCATGGTGGCCAGGTGTCAGGATATGTCCCCCAATGCTTCGATGAGCTGGTCACCAATGTCTACAGTCCTCCTGGACAACTGTACCATCTCTCTGCTGTCATGTCGCACTCGCGGAGCAGACCTGCTGCGTCCATGAGGTCTCCGTGGGGTCGGCGCCATCCTGGGGACAAATATGGTTCTCTGTGGTGAAATGCTTGGGGCCAGCACCTCCAGAGTGGAAGCTGGAATGACCAGAGGACCAGTAGATGGCCTTGGGGTGAAATGGGTTCTGGAGCATGGCAATGCAGGTTCTTCGAAGTCCATGCTCTCATCTATCGAGAACAGACCCAGCGGATTGACGGGCGACAATTGGAGCTCCTCAGCACCAGTTGTAGGATGATCGTCCGCCGACTCCTACCGCACACCCCCACCTTCTGGCCTCTGTGGCCTTGCCTGGCGCTGCGCTGCTGGCTGAGCCGCAAGACACAAATGAGGTTATTAGAGGAGAAGAGGGTGCTAGGGTGACAAGGTCAGTCCAGCACTACACACAGCATATGCACAACAAACGCACCACCGCTATCAAAATCAGCGCAGACATCACATTTCATGACCATCAACACGTTGTGCATTGCAATGATTTTCATTAGGCCAGCATTATTTCTATGACACTTTTAGAAATCATCTATCATATATGATTGTTCGGATATGAGTTGGCGTGGCATCTATTAACATTACATCACGCAATGGTATAAGCTTTACTCACGTGGCATCACTTCAGGGTCTGCAGATGCGTCCGTGGCTGTTCGGGGGTGCTTCCCCACGAGTGCAAGCACCCGCTCCTCCATCTCTGTGATGTCGCTGGGGACTGATGGCCCCCAACCCGTTCGCCTCTGCACAGACCTCATCGTCGATAGCTTCTTCTGTAAAAGGTAACAGGACGACATGGCATGAGATCATTACATGATATCCTTGCTAGGTACTGTCACAGAGACTGATATAACACATAAACGAGAGACGTAATCATGATTTTTATGATTATTATCATTCTTTACCTAAAGGCTTATACTATGACCGCAGGCTTTGAGTAAAACATTCCCGGTAAAAGTGCAAGACCTCACATCTGCTGATAGTCACTCATGACTGTTACAAATCAAATTATATAAATATGTAAGTACATGTCAATCAATGTAATACTTACTCTTGCGGATCCCACAAGGTCGTTCCATCGTTTGTGGCATTGGTTGCCCTCACGCACCTTGTTGGTCGCTATCTCGATCCACATCTTTTGGTAGGCCTTTGGAGTGGGCTTCCCACGCCTTCCCTTTGTCAAATCACCCCAACATAACTCGACCTCCTGCAGGAGGGAGGCATTTGCCTCATCCAAGAACCTCCTGGCTCTTTTGCGCCCTCCAATGTGCTCCTCTCCCACCTCACTGCTCTCTCCAGCGTCAATCTCCACAGCGAGCTGTGATGCCTCTCCTCTCCCTCCATTATAGGGCAAAGTCAGTCAAATATGTGGCTGGTAACAGCTACTTTTTGTTTGCCTACTTGCTATGAAGCTCTAAAGTCTCCCTCCTTCCTCCTAAAGCAGCCACACCACACCCAGCCATGTGTTCAGTCCCTCTGAGCTCCCTCTCTCTCTGTCTCCTCTTCGACGCATGTCATGATGACCCTTGACCTCCAGAATCACGGGAATTGAGCATTGCCATGCCATTGCTAAGGACGGCCACACTTTATAGCAGAAGGTCAAAAAAATGTAATGCTATCATCCATTTGATATCGCTCACGGTAACACCCATTTTCAAAAATGTAAACTGTGTTTTGAGAATGGGCGAGAAGCTGGCGATCTGAAAACCCTTTTTTACCACCCACACCGGAAATAACGTCCAGTTCTAGCCCCATGTCCTCCACTTGCATTCCATTACAGTAATTCTTGCCTAGCTCTTCTGGCTTTTCATACCCCAACAAATTTGAAAAACCTTATCCACACTTTCAGATCTCTTCTTGGCCTCAACCTACATCATTTTCTCGAGCTCTATGACCCCACCTGTACCCTCCAATACCAATTTATTCCCAATTTCTTGCACTGCCTATTCCATCATCAACAGCCCTTCTTTCAGCTAATATGCCCTTCTGCAACTCCCTCTCTAAAATCCTGCATCCGCCTTCATGCTTTCAAAAATCTAAAAATCCTTCTTTTTAACCATGCTTTTCTCCACTCCCAAATATTTTTCTTTCCTCTCCCTTTCTCTTTTTCCCTGCATCCTGTAAAGCATTGTGAAATATCTCCCTGTATCTAACAAGTGCTACAGAGACGTAAGTTGTTGCTGCTTTTATTGCAGTTTCTCTATGTGTGGCAGGCACAGATGGCACCAACCGTGTGTCAGGAATAATTTATTCTATTTTGCCTGTTCAGGGATCTGCTTGGTTTCAGGGGTTTCTCCAGTCTCTTGGCCAAAGACATGTACTTGAAATCTTTGTTGGTGTACTGAGAGTCAATTGCCTGTTCCTATGCTTTTGCATGCAAGCTGCTACTGAAGATTGAACCCGAATTGTGGCCAATAATCTGTGTGTGCAGAGAAGTTGTCCAACTTAAGAATTTCTGAATCCTTCCTTGTTTGCTGGCCCTAATGTGTTTCAAGTAGGTCAAAAACAGCCATTGCCACATCTTGCACTATGTACCTCAAAATCGCAACAACATCTATGACAATATTCCTGAGAGGTAATTCATCCGTCTTCATTGTCTGCATGCCTGAGGTCCTCTCTGCAGTTACCAGTGATGAAATATGCTGCGTAATGGCGTACCAAAGAGCACTCAGATCTCACCACTTAACTTTGTCCACATAGAGGGCTGGCCATCCGAGACTGGGTGATGTGCAATGAGAAAGGACTAATTAGCAATCTTGTTGTGCGAGGCCCCTTGGGGAAGAGTGACCATAATATGGTAGAATTCTTTATTAAGATGGAGAGTGACACAGTTCATTCAGACACCAGGGTCCTGAACTTAGGGAAATGTAACTTCGATGGTATGAGACGTGAATTGGCTAGAATAGACTGGCGAATGATACTTAAAGGGTTAACGGTGGATAGGCAAAGGCAAGCATTTAAGGACCACATGGATGAACTTCTACACTTGTACATCCCGGTCTGGAGTAAAAATAAAATGGGGAAGGTGGCTCAACCGTGGCTAACAAGGGAAATTAAGGAAGGAAGACACAAATAACCTTCCGGAAATACTATGGGACCGAGGGTCTAGCGAGAAGGAGGAACTGAAGGAAATCCTTATTAGTCAGGAAATTGTGTTCGGGAAATTGATGGGATTGAAGGCCGAAAAATCCCCAGGGCCTGATAGTCTGCATCCCAGAGTACTTAAGGAAGTGGCCCTCGAAATAGTGGATGTATTGGTGATAATTTTCCAACAGTCTATCGACTCTGGATCAATTCCTATGGACTGGAGGGTAGCTAATGTAACACCACTTTTTAAAAAAGGAGAGAGAGAGAAAACGGGAAATTATAGACCGGTTAGTCTGACATCGGTAGTGGGGAAAATGTTGGAATCAATTATTAAAGATGAAATAACAGCGCATTTGGAAAGCAGTGACAGGATCGGTCCAAGTCAGCATGGATTTATGAAAGGGAATTCATGCTTGACAAATCTAGAATTTTTTGAGGATGTAACTCGTAAAATGGACAAGGGAGAACCAGTGGATATGGTGTATTTGGACTTTCAAAAGGCTTTTGACAAGGTCCCACACAAGAGATTAGTTTGCAAAATTAAAGCACATGTTATTGGGGGTAATGTATTGACGTGGATAGAGAACTGGTTGGCAGTCTTGAAGCAAAGAGTCGGGATAAACGGGTCCTTTTCAGAATGGCAGGCAGTGACTAGTGGGGTGCCGCAGGGCTCAGTGCTGGGACCCCAGCTATTTACAATATATATCAATGATTTAGATGAAGGAATTGAGTGTAATATCTCCAAGTTTGCAGTTGACACTAAGCTGGGTGGTGGTGTGAGCTGTGAGGAGGATGCTAAGAGGCTGCAGGGTGACTTGGACAGGTTAGGTGAGTGGGCAAATGCATGGCAGATGCAGTATAATGTAGATAAATGTGAGGTTATCCACTTTGGTGGCAAAAACACGAAGGCAGAATATTATCTGAATGGCAACAGATTAGGAAAAGGCGAGGCGCAATGAGACCTGGGTGTCATGGTACATCAGTCATTGAAAGTTGGCATGCAGGTACAGCAGGCGGTGAAGAAGGCAAATGGTTAGGGGATTTGAGTATAGGAGCAGGGAGGTCTTACTGCAGTTGTACAGGCCTCACCTGGAATATTGTGTTCAGTTTTGGTCTCCTAATCTGAGGAAGGACGTTCTTGTTATTGAGGGAGTGCAGTGAAGGTTCACCAGACTGATTCCCGGGATGGTAGGACTGATATATGAGGAGAGACTGGATCGACTGGGCCTGTATTCACTGGAGTTTAGAAAAATGAGAGGGGATCTCATAGAAACATAAAATTCTTACGGGATTGGACAGGTTAGAGGCAGGAAGAATATTCCTGATACTGGGGGAGTCCAGAACCAGGGGTTACAGTCTAAGGATAAGGGGTAAGCTATTTAGGACCGAGATGAGGAGAAACTTCTTCACTCAGAGAGTTGTTAACCTGTGGAATTCTCTACCGCAGAAAGTTGTTGAGGCCAGTTCGTTCGACATAGTCAAGAGGGAGTTAGATATGGCCTTTACGGCTAAAGGGATCAAGGGGTATGGGGAGAAAGCAGCAAAGGGGTACTGAGATGAATGATCAGCCATGATCTTTGTTATGTATTGATGTGTGTATCGTCCTGGTACCTTAAATGTAATATAAGCACAATGCTACACCACAGAGGGCGCTGTGGTGGGAAACCTGGAAGTACCTCCAACAGGCACAATAAAAGGCTGACCACCACATCTGAGAGGCACTCTGGAGCTGAACAATAAAGGATGAAGGTCACAGCAGTTAGACTTACACCAGACCGTGTGGAGTCAGTGATTTGTGTGCTACATACACCACATTGGCGATAAGGAAGCGGACGAACTCCACGCAACCATGGCTACTCTGGGCTTGCTACAGGATTTTACCGTGGGCAATGATTGGGAGGCCTTTACGGAAAGGCTCGAGTACTACTTCACAGCAAACGACCTGACGGAGGACACGGACGCAATGAGAGAGAAGCGTAAGGCGATATTGCTTTCCAGTTGTGGAGATGAGGTTTACTGTCTCGTCAGGGATTTGCTGGCACCCGGGAGCACCAGGGACAAGTCATATGAGTTGCTGGTCGCACTCATTCGTGACCAGTTGAAACTGAAGGAGAGCCTCCTTACACCAGATACAAATTTTACCATCACTGCAGACCCGAGGGCCAGGATGTCACCAAATATGCTGCGGACCTCAGGAGACTCGCGGCGCCGTGTGATTTTGGCGCACACCTTGACGAGGCGTTACGGGACGTTTTCGTTGTGGGGATTGGCCACGAGGGCCTCCTTCACAAGCTGTTAGCCACGGAACCCACAGTCACTCTGATAATGGCCATCACCATCAGCCGGGCATATATGACCTCGGCTTGCAGCACCAAGCAAATAATCCACTCAGTCTCGAACCTGGCAGGCACTGTCCACAGGATAGCGCCCACCACGGACAAAACTGCAGAACGGACAAAACTCTGCCCGCGGCAGAGAGCACGGACCTCGGGGTCCTGGAACTCAGAGTCCGCTGAGGGGGGCCAATCAAGCAGCACCATGCTGGCGCTGCGGAGGAAACCATGGGGCTCACCGGTTCAGGTTTGCGGAGTACATGTGCAATACCTGCCACACGAAAGGCCACCTTCAGCGTATGTGTAAAAGAAATTGGACTCACCATATGGCTGAGGAGATGGGGGATGATCTACTGTTCAGCGAGGAGCAGGCAGAAGAAGATGACTGTACACGTGTACCGACGATTCGCCCCCAGTGATAAGGGAAGTAAAAATCAACGGAGTCCCTGTGAGTATGGAAGTGGACACGGACTCGGGGCCATCGTTGATGAGTCGGAGAACTTTTGATAAACTGTGGATTAACCCAGCCGCATGACCCAAGCTGGTCCCGGTCACGGCAAAGCTGCGTACTTACACCAGGGAACTAATACCTGTTCTTGGCAGAGCGGAGGTGCAGGTATCCCATGGGGACGAGACGCACGGTTTGCCTTTGTGGGTCATTGCAGGCGATGGGCTGACGCTCCTCGGCCGGAGGTGGATGGGAACGGTCCGTGGGAGTTGGGAAGACTTCAACATTCCACAGGCTGCTGCTCCCTGGGGTGCTGTCGTGCCCCGGGTTCCCAGAGAGCAGCACCGACCGAGCTGGAGCTGCAGCCTCAATCCACCCACAGGCAAGCAGAGCAAGCTCCAGCCCCCGACCTCAAGCCCCAGAGATCCTGCAGCTTCAGCCCCCACAGGCAAGCAGCCCTGCAGAGGCAGGCCTAGTGGGGGGTGGGGATGAGCCGGCGGAGCGCTGCGGGCGGGGTGCGAGGGATCCAGGATGGCCGGCGGATTGGAAGGGCCCACGCAGAGGGAGAGTCGGGCGGCGGCAGCAGCTGGAGGTCGGCGGCCACGACGGCCGCAGAGGAGGCCGCTACGGAGGCCGCAGGGGAGGCGGCAAGTGCGGCGGCTGGAGAGGCCACGATGGCCACAGGGGAGGCAGCTACGGTAGCCGCTGGAGAAGCGATGACGACGGCTGCAGGAGAGGCGGCAAGTCAGGTGGCAGCGGATGGGAGCAGAGGTTGCGGCGGAGGAGGGCATCCGGAGCGGCGGAGAGCAAGATGGCAGCGGCCTCGTGTCCAGAGCAGCAGAGCATCAAAGATTGCGGCGCCCAAGGAGAAGCCTCGTGGAATCCTGCTGCATCAAAGATGGCGCCTTAAAAAGAAAATGCACCCGGGAGTCTTAAAAGGTCCTTACCATATGGTGGTCCCCACAAAGGACTTCTGTCAGGCAGAGCGAGACTAAAATGAGCTATGTTAATGTGAGGTGGCGGATTTATAATAAGAATTAATATTTTAATGCTGAATGGCCACTGTATTTGTGTAAAATAATGGATATGAAGTACAATTAATGATAAGAGCTAACAAGGAACTCAGAGATCCGTTACCAGTCAATAACTAGTTAATGTACCAGATAACATGTACCATACTAATGCACTGTCTATGCCTACCTGCCTTCCATTGGACAAGTGTGATGTTATGTATTGATGTGTGTATCGTCCTGGTACCTTAAATGTAATGTAAGCACAATGCTACACCACAGAGGGCGTGTGGTGGGAAACCTGGAAGTCCCTGCAACAGGCACGATAAAAGGCTGACCACCACACCTGAGAGGCACTCTGGAGCTGAACAATAAAGGACGAAGGTCACAGCAGTTAGACTTACACCAGACCGTGTGGAGTCAGTGATTTGTGTGCTACATGCACCACAATCTTATTGAATGGTGGTGCAGGCTCGAAGTGCCGAATGGCCCACTCCTGCACCTATTCTCTATGTTTCTATGGCCCCAAGTTTCCACACGCGGCAAAACAGGTGCCCCTCCGAGCTGGGCGCCCGTTTTTCGCGCCAAAAAGGGCGCCTGAAAAAAAACGCGCTATTCTCGAGCACTTTGCAGCTCGATGTCTGCCTGGCGCGGCGCCCAGGGGGCGGAGCCTACCACTCGCGCCGATTTTGTAAGTAGGAGGGGGGGGCGGGTACCATTTAAATGAGTTTTTTTCGTGCCGGCAACCCTGCGCGTGCGCGTTGGAGCGTTCGCGCACGCGCAGTGTGAAGGAAACATTGGCACTCGGCCATTTTTGTAGTTCTTTTTAGCTATTCAATTTTTAACATTTTTTTTATAAAACTACATTGCCCTTCCATGATCAGCACTGAGGCTTCTTGCAGCAGTGAGAAGGCTGCAGGAAGCCTCAGAAGTTGAGGCAGCCGTTTCCCGACGGGCCCGACCGACGGCAGGGGGGCCTCCCCGTCCCTGCCGTCGGGAATGGCTGCCTCAACTTCTGAGGCTTCCTGCAGCCTCCTCACTTCCTCCTCCCCACCCCCCTGCCGTCGGGAACGGCTGCCTCAACTTGTGAGGCTTCCTGCAGCCTTCTCCCTGCCTGAAGCACTTTCACACAGGTAGGAACATGGTTTATTTAATCTTTTCTTTGCTTATAAATTTTTATTCAGGTTGGAATTATTTGTATAATATTTGTATAAGTATAACTAAGGATTTATTGTAGAATGTAATGACTTCCCTTCTCTCTCCCGCCCTCCCGCCCCCCCCACCTCGTTCCGGACGCCTAGTTTGTAACCTGCGCCTGATTTTTTAATGTGTAGACAAGATTTTTTCAGGCCTACAAAAATCTTCACTTGCTCCATTCTAAGTTAGTTTGGAGTACGTTTTCACTGTGGAAACTTTCAAATCAGGCGTCAGTGGCTGGACACGCCCCCTTTTGAAAAAATAATTTTGTTCCAATGTGAAACTGTTCTACCTGACTAGAACTGGAGCAAACTAAATGTGGAGAATTGCGATTTCTAAGATACTCCGTTGTCCACCAGTTGCTCCTAAAAATCAGGAGCAAATCATGTGGAAACTTGGGGCCTATGTTTCTATAACTTTGTGGTAGAATCCGCAACTCTAGCCAGACCAGTTTTCATGATCTCATGCATTGAGCTAAGTGACATGCTCACCATTCATGCTCATGAAAGATTATTCCTTGCATCGGTGGTCCCGTGAGGTTCGAATCGCAAATTAATTCAGCAGGCCCTGTGATCCTGCTATATCTTTCGGCAGCAACAGTGAGCCCATCTTCACTCAACACCTCTGCCCATTCATTGCCTGAGACCAATAACTCACCAAGTGTATCTCCCTGAAACTCACTGACATTGTCTGAATTATGTATGTGTGGGCTAACACTTTCTTGAAATGATGGCCGCGATATCTCCACATGCGGCGGGATTGATGCAGCCGGGGTTGGTGGTGTGTGGAAAGCTCGCTCCTGACTTGAGCCTGCTCTCTCCAGAATCTTCTGATAATTGGGCTTATTAAGCCTGCCCTGTGGGCTTCCCAGCCAATTAAGAGGAAGTCGGTCTGATGACGTCATTTGATGACGCGTCCTTAAAGGGACCATGCCCACAATGTTTTTCACAGTTCTTCTGTCAGTGTTCTGCAGCATTGAGGTGCAAACACTGAGAAGCACTGCACAAAGGTGCGTGGCTGCACCCAGGTTCACCCATGGCTCCCTCCAGATGCTTATGGAGGAAGTAGCAGCATGCAAGGAGGTCCTCTTTCCTTCACATGGGCGGATGGGACCTCCCCAGGACACCAACGCAGCCTGGTTGCACATTGCACAGGAGGACACAAGCAGGGATGTCATCAGGAGGATGAGGCATCAGTGGTGCAAATCTTTCAATGATCTCAGTTAATCACGAAATGTTATTGCAAAGCCACACTCAACCTCATCCTGCTGTGCCAGTCATTATATACCCATCACTCTGCATTTCCTACCCTACTCCTGCACATCCTTACTCACACCAACTTACCTTGCACCTCCACTCATTCCTCTCTCTTTCTACATTATCAGTTCCCCATTTCACGAGCCACACCTCACACTCATCCTTGTCCAATCATACCAACTAACAACACACAAGGGTAGGTACTTGGGTCCTTTAGCCAATGTTCATGTATAGTTAATGTTGATGTGTTATCAAACATTGAAATCTTTATTTTCAGCAACTTGTGTTCTTGGACAGATTTGTGGGCACCTTTGGAAGTGGTTTAGTGAGTTGTAGTGAATGGTGAGACATAAGGGTACCCCCCACAATGTCGATGAGTGTGAAATGAATGGCTTGGGCATTGCAGAGATGCTTTATGGAGCTGGTGTGGGGTGGTGCCAACCTGGTGCATCATGTGGCAGTCAGGGTGTACAGTGTGAAGTGAAGTAAATGTGGCCATGGTGAGGACATCCATGGACTCCCGGGCAACAGTGTGGTCATGTGCTGATGCCCTGTATATTGTGCAGCATCAGATGATTGCGGAGAAGGTTGGTGTTGTCGGTAGTGATGCTGGTGTGTTTAGTGATGTTGGTGTTGGAGCTGATCATGGTGGGATTCTAAGGACCAACTGAGATTTTTTCAAGGGCACCGATGCTGCTGGAATAGATGGCGGGTGTGGTTGAGATGACAGATGCGATCTGTCAGTGGTGAGAGAGGTTGCTCCAAAGAGATGACAGTGAATAGAGAGTTCACTGCAAACACTTCCAAAGTGTATACAGCTCAAAAGTGTCTTCCAAAACCTGAAGGCTTCAGCTTCTGACATTGGAAAGTGAACAGCTATGATATGGTAGCTTTTAGACCACTTCTGCAGCTGTCAACTAGCCAAAGCAATGGAGAGTCACTGAGAACCCAACTCCACTTACCTGGCATGAAACCTGAGGCACAGCAAACCATCAAAAGGTTGGTAAAATTGTTAGTGCCTGCTTTTAACCATCTTAACTACCATTTAAGTACCTTTTAATTATGTAAATGAGCTGTCCTGCAGCTTGCTGTCGGGTCTGCTATCTGAACGCAGATATGAAAGTTCAGAAACTGACACGGAGGCGGGTTTAGAACAAGATTCCGACCCACTGTCAATCAGGGTCATTTTGATAGCCTCCAAACCCACAGTCACCAAAGATTCCAGCCGATGTGTATGATGCAGAGCGTGCATCAGTCCCACAGTACTGGCAATGTGCAATCCATTCCTTTCACACCCATCACTATTGTTGGGGGTACTCTTATGTCTCACCATCTCACAGAGCGGCGAGCAGCTCTGGAGCAGCACGGAGGCCCCGAACTGCGAGGAAACACCAGCGGCAGGTCTGAGCCATAAAAGGAGCTTGTCACTTTGTTACAAGCTCTTACTATGTCTTGAGTAATATTCTGTTCAACGGTACAGCTACTGAGAGTGGGCCTGTATACTACTCCCACCAGTGTTTTCTGCCCCTTGATCGTCTTTATCTCCACCCATAGTGACTCTACTTCCTGATCTTCCAAGCCGAGATCCTTTCTCTCTACTGTCCTTATGTCATCCTTTATTATCAGGGCTACCCTACCCCGCCATCTTTTACCCTTCTGCCTGTCTTTTTGAAACATCAACTACCCTGGAACATTTAGTTCCCAACCTCAGTCACCTCGCAACCACTTCTCTGCAATGGCTATTAGATCAAATGGTCCCACCCTTGTTCCGATTGGCGAACTGGATTATGGTGATGCCAATTCAGTCGTCCGCCTCGAAGCCGTCGCATTCCTAGACTAGCTCGCGCTGCTCCCTGCCGTGGCTAGCTCTTCCTTATATCCCCGACCTGCCGCGATGGTGTTCTCTTGCAGGTCAGGGGGTGCCGCACTGGGTCCTGGGGCTGCTCTTGGTTATATTCTTGACCTGCCACTGGGGTCGGGACCCAGGTGCAGCAGGAGAGGCAGCGAGAAGCAGAGAAACAATGAGAGTTCGGGGCCCAGGAGCGGTGGGGTCGTGGCCCAGGAGTGGCGGGGTCGTAGCCCAGGAGTGGCAGGGTCGTGGCCCAGGAGCGGCGGGGTCGTAGCCCAGGAGTGGCAGGGTCGTAGCCCAGGAGTGGCAGGGTCGTAGCCCAGGAGCGGCGGGGTCGTGGCCCAGGAGCGGCGGGGTCGTGGCCCAGGAGTGGCGGGGTCCTGGCCCAGGAGCGGCGAGGTCGTGGCCCAGGAGCGGCCGGGTCGTGGCCCAGGAGCGGCAGGGTCGTGGCCCAGGAGCGGCGGGGTCGTGGCCCAGGAGTGGCGAGGTCCTGGCCCAGGAGCGGCGGGGTCGTGGCCCAGGAGCGGTGAGGTCGTAGCCCAGGAGTGGCAGGGTCGTGGCCCAGGAGCGGCGGGGTCGTAGCCCAGGAGTGGCAGGGTCGTGGCCCAGGAGCAGCAGGGTCGTGGCCCAGGAGCAGCAGGGTCGTGGCCCAGGAGCGGCAGGGTCGTGGCCCAGGAGCAGCAGGGTCGTGGCCCAGGAGCAGCAGGGTCGTGGCCCAGGAGCGGTGAGGTCGTGGCCCAGGAGCGGCGGGGTCGTGGCCCAGGAGCAGCGGGGTCGTAGCCCAGGAGCAGCAGGGTCGTGGCCCAGGAGCAGCAGGGTCGTGGCCCAGGAGCGGCAGGGTCGTGGCCCAGGAGCAGCAGGGTCGTGGCCCAGGAGCAGCAGGGTCGTGGCCCAGGAGCGGTGAGGTCGTGGCCCAGGAGCGGCAGGGTCGTGGCCCAGGAGCGGCAGGGTCGTGGCCCAGGAGCAGCAGGGTCGTGGCCCAGGAGCAGCAGGGTCGTGGCCCAGGAGCAGCAGGGTCGTGGCCCAGGAGCGGTGAGGTCGTGGCCCAGGAGCAGCAGGGTCGTGGCCCAGGAGCAGCAGGGTCGTGGCCCAGGAGCGGCAGGGTCGTGGCCCAGGAGCGGCAGGGTCGTGGCCCAGAAGCGGTGAGGTCGTGGCCCAAGAATGGCGGGATCGTGGCCCAGGAGCCGCGGGGTTGTGCCTCTTGAGCCGCGGTGTCGGAGTCGAGGAGTGGTGGGGTCATGGCTCAGGAGCAGCTCAGCATATATCAGCGGGGTCGGGGTCCAGGAAATGTAGCAACATGGGCCAGCAGCAAAGCTGTGAGGCCCACACTGCGTCCTATGAATTCCAAGGACAGTAGGAATATGTGTGCGTACTAGGTCCGTGCAGCAGAGCTGGTCTCCAGTCGTCTTGGTTAACCCTTGCCACTGGACCAAGACCTAGCTCTGTCAAGCCCATGTGGTGGCTGATGTGCAACGGCCACCACATGTTAAAAGAATTCACGCACAGGCATTTTCTACCCTTCAAGCTTAGGACCTGGAATGTCATGTCCCTCATTGAAACACCCGAGAACTCATCTTCTTTTGGTGTGGAAGCGGGTCATCCTCAACACGAGGGACTGCCTAATACTAATACTACTACTACTACTAGATCAAACCCATTTATCTCTATTTGTGCCACTAGTTCATCCATCTTATTACGACTGCTCCATGCATTCAGATAAAGAACCTTTAATTTAATTTTTTTACCATTATTCCCTGCTTTGATTTTATTCTCTGCTGCACTGTAACCATTAAACTCTCTGTCCCTTCCTGTCACACTGCTTATTTTTACCCAAATCGCTACACTGCTCTATTGCATTGACCTATCTCTTTAGATATCTCAATTCCCCCTCATTGCTTATAAAGCCCTAGTTATTCGATTTGCCAGGACGCTGGTTCCAGCCCGGCTTAAGTGAAGCCCGTCCCGATGGAACAGCTCCCTCTTTCCCCAGTACTGGTGCCAGTGCCTCATGAATTGAAAGCCCTTCCTCCCACACCACTCTTTAAGCCAAGCATTTGACTCTCTGATCTGCTTGACCCGATGCCAATTTGCATGTGGCTCAGGTAGTAATCTAGAGATTATTACCTTTGAGGTTCTGCTAATTAATTTAGACCCTAGCTCCTCAAACTCCCTCAGCAGAACCTCATTCCGAGTTCTACCAATGTCGTTGGTTCCTACATGGACCACGACAGCTGGATCCTCTCTCTCCCACTCCAAGTTTTATTCCAGATGCCCTTAACCCTGGCACCGGGCAGGCAATACATCCTCTGGAACTCCCTGTCGCGGCTGCAGAGAACAGTATCTATCCCCCTGACTATACTGTCACCTACAACTACCACACTCCTTCCTTCTCCCCCCACTTGGGATGGCCCCCTGTACCACGGTGCCGTGGTCAGTTTGCCCATCCTCCCTGCAGTCCTTTTCCTCATCCATTCAGGGAGCGAGTACCTCGTACCTGTTGGACAGGGTCAAGGGCTGAGGCTCCTCCACTACTGTATCCTGGATCCACATATCTTCCTGACTCGCAGACACACTGCGTTGAATTGAGGTCACCACACTTTACAAAACATATACAAACATTCAGACACTGCAGAAAATAAAACAAAACCAATCCCAAAGGATGTTTAAAAAAGAGCGGGAGCAGAAAGGAGCAGCTCGGATTCAAAAACAACAACAAAAAAAATCAATGAGTGACATCACAGGAGAGCAGGTAGGTGATTGGTTGATGACCATTGATTAACTCTAAAGTGCTATTTAACCTTAAGGGTGAGACTGCCTCCTGGAGCAGAGTGTCCAGGTTACTGCAGCTCGTACTCCAGCTCAACAATTCTGAGCTGAAGTTCCTCGAGCTGCAGACTCTTACTGCAGACATTTGCTCGGGATCACGATGCTCTCCGCCAGCGCCCACATGCTGCCATTATGACACACCACCTACTCTTGCATCTCTAACTTTGTTTTATTTATTAATTAATTTGTTAAATCTTTGATTCGATTGATATTTTAGTTTTGTTTAATTATTTTATGTTTTAAGTTATTAATTTAATAAGTACTAGCAAGTTACAGTTTCTCAGCTCTTAATTTAGCCCCCTTCCCTAACTGAGAAAGCAAAGAAAAGCTGTAATACTCATCACCCAATCACCTATCTGCTCTCCTGTGATGTCACTCATTGATTTTTTTTTGTTGTTGTTTTTGAATCCAAGCCGCTCCTCTCTGCTCCCGCTCTTTTTTAAGCAGCCTTTCGAATTGGTTTTGTTTTATTTTCTGCAGTGTCTGAATGTTTGCATATGTTTTGTATAGTGTGGTGACCTCAATTCAACGCAGTACTCCATGCGGTTTGATAAGTCTTAGCATAACCTCTGAAGACTTGAAGGCCAAAAATCCACAGTTGTTCTGATGGACTCCTGCTGTAACTTTGCTGCAATGGCTTCAAACTTAGCTAAGACCCAGATACACCAGATCCCAGCCTCACACTGACGCTTCCTGTGTGGCCTTGTGCTGGCAGAACTTCCTCCCACCCTTATAAGATCATGAACATTAGGGGCATAGGGACGGGAGTGCTGCCAATTCCTAAATCAGGAGTTCCTGTGCTCTGGCCCTCGTTCGGGACCCACCATACGTTGGCATAGGTATGCCTGATGTTAGCAAACATTTTGCCAACAGAGCAGATGAGGTCCAGGTCAGAATTTGGGCCTGGATTCCCGAAGGTGAGGAGCTGAAATTTTTTCCAAGCAGCCCTCTGACTCATGGGGGCACTGGAGGCAGGGGAGATGTAAGTCCAGCACCCCTAGACCAACAGACTTCCGTTGGACTTTCCAGACATTATGGCATGGGCACGTCCCCAACTTGCTATAGGCTTGCTACTCAAGACCTCTCTCCCTGCCCCACAAACTTCAGCAGGATGGGTGGCAAAGGCTGCAGGCAGGTACATCTTGGCACTTATAGAAACATAAAAACATAGAAAATAGGTGCAGGAGCAGGCCATTCGGCCCTTCGAGCCTGCACCATCATTCAATAAGATCATGGCTGATCATGCAACCTCAGTACCCTATTCCTGCTTTCTTTCCATACCCCTTGATCCCTTTAGCCATAAGGGATCTCCCTTTTGAATATATCTAACGAACTGGACTCAACAACTTTCTGTGGCAGAGAATTCCACAGGTTCACAACTCTCTGGGTGAAAAAGTTTCTCCTCATCTCGGTCCTATATGGCTTACCCTTTATCCTTAGACTGTGTCCCCTGGTTCTGGACTTCCCCAACATCAGGAACATTCTACCTGCATCTAACCTGTCCAGTCCCGTCAGAATTTTATAAGTTTCTATGAGATCCCCTCTCATTCTTCTAAATTCCAGTGAGTATAAGCCTAGCCGATCCAGTCTTTCCTCATATGTCAGTCCTGCCATCCCTGGAATCAGTCTGGTGAACCTTCGCTGCACTCCCTCAATAGCAAGAATGTTCTTCCTCAGATTACGAGACCAAACTGCACACAATACTCCAGGTGTGGTCTCACCAAGGCCCTGTACAACTGCAGTAAGACCTCCCTGCTCCTATGCTCATGGGTGGCAGTGTGAGCTGCGAGGAGGATGCTATTAGGCTGCAGAGTGACTTGGATAGGTTAGGTGAGTGGGCAAATGCATGGCAGATGAAGTATAATGTGGATAAATGTGAGGTTATCCACTTTGGTGGTAAAAACAGAGAGACAGACTATTATCTGAATGGTGACAGATTAGGAAAAGGGAAGGTGCAACGAGACCTGGGTGTCATGGTATATCAGTCATTGAAGGTTAGCATGCAGGTACAGCAGACGGTTAAGAAAGCAAATGGCATGTTGGCCTTTATAGCGAGGGGATTTGAATACAGGGACAAGGAGGTGTTGCTACAGTTGTACAGGGCCTTGGTGAGGCCACACCTGGAGTATTGTGTACAGTTTTGGTCTCCTAACTTGAGGAAGGACATTCTTGCTATTGAGGGAGTGCAGCGAAGATTCACCAGACTGATTCCTGGGATGGCGGGACTGACCTATCAAGAAAGACTGGATCAACTGGGCTTGTATTCACTGGAGTTCAGAAGAATGAGAGGGGACCTCATAGAAACATTTAAAATTCTGACGGATTTAGACAGATTAGATGCAGGATGAATGTTCCCAATGTTGGGGAAGTCCAGAACCAGAGGTCACAGTCTGAGGATAAGGGGTAAGCCATTAAGGACCGAGATGCGGAGGAACTTCTTCACCCAGAGAGTGGTGAACCTGTGGAATTCTCTACCACAGAAAGTAGTTGAGGCCAATTCACTAAATATATTCAAAAGGGAGTTAGATGAAGTCCTTACTACTCGGGGGATCAAGGGTTATGGCGAGAAAGCAGGAAGGGGTACTGAAATTTCATGTTCAGCCATGAACTCATTGAATGGCGGTGCAGGCTAGAAGGGCTGAATGACCTGCTCCTGCACCTATTTTCTCTGTTTCTATGTTTCAATCCCCTAGCTATAAAGGCTAGCATGCCATTTGCTTTCTTTACTGCCTGCTGTACCTGCATGCCTATCTTCAATGACTGATGTACAGGTTCGACTTCCAAAATCCAGAGTTCCGGAATCCAGAATGTTCCGGAATACGGACTCCAGACCGATTGGTGGCAGGGTCGTCCGGAATCCATAAAATGTTCTGGAATCCGGACACCCTGTCAAACCGCTTCCGCTGCCAGCCAGGCCTAGTGAAAAGTCAAAAATGAAATCCAACTACTGTACAGTTAATAACATTGCAAGAATAAAAACGCCAATCCTACCTGTTCCAGGCCAGGTCTTCACAGTCACCGCACGGCTGCTCCTGGGTCCACAGTAACTTTGCAAAGCAAACAGACCCTTCAGCCAGAATTAACTCTGCACAGCACACAGACCCTTCGGCCAGAATCAACTCTGCACAGCACACAGACCCTTCGGCCAGAATCAACCATGCTCCCGCGCGCAAGTCCCTCCCGCCCGCGCGCAAGTTCCCTCCCGCCCGCGTACAAGTCCCCGGCCAGAACCAACTGCACAGCACACTGCAGCTCCCTAAAGCAGCAACCGCGTGATTGGATCGCCACGCCCCATGACCCCGCGTGGAGCTGACCCGACCTCACCTGAGCTGACCCGACCTCATCGCGATTTTAAGTTTGCACACCTATACATGTACCTGTAATAAAAAGTACTACCTGTACCTGTACTGTACATGCACTTTTAAATTCATCATTTAAAAAAAAATTAATGGCATGAAACATTATAGGGCTACCACAACTGACCCACCTACACCCCATGATCAGACCCCACCCAACCTGACTTCATTTCTGTGGTGCTTTTCCCGATTTAAAGATCTGCACAGGTAAAGATTGGGAGTTTGTGTTGTGTCATTGCAAACATGTCAAAATGGCCAACAGATACCCCAATGGGTTCAGATAAAGGAAAGAGGGAGTATAGTTCACTTTCAGTTGCCAAGAAAGTAGAGTTACTCCAGAGATTAGATAGAGGTGCTTCAGTGAGAAGATTGAGTGAAGAGTATGGTGTTGGACTCGCCACCATCTATGATATCAGAAAACAGAAAGAATAGCTCATGAAGTTTTATGCGGAAAGTGATGTTCGTAAGGAAATGAGTAAGAGAAAAAGTATTCATAAGCCGAAATGTGATGATGTGGATCGAGCAGTGATGGAATGGTGGTGACAGAGGCGAAGTGAAAAGATTCCTTTGTCTGGCCCAATGGTGATGCAACAAGCTAAAATATTCCATGCACAACTGGAGATTGAAACTCCATACGAGTACTCTTCTGGTTGGCTAGCCAAATTTAAAAGGCGTCATGGCATCAGGCAACTGAAAATATGTGGTGAGAAAGTCTCAGCAGATCATGAGGCAGCTGAAAATTATATTGATAAGTTCATCAAACTAATTGCTGATGAAAACCTTTCGCCTGAGTAAATGGACAATGCTGACGAGACAGCACTGTTTTGGCGCTACGTACTGCGAAAGACATTAGCAGCAGCAGAAGAAACGCAGCCAGCAGGTGTAAAAGGCGCCAAGGGTAGGTTGACTGTGCTTGCTGCCACAAATGCGGCTGGGACACATAAGTGTAAGCTTATGGTCATTGGGAGAAGCTGGATCCAAGATATTTCAGGGGTTTGAGAGTATTGTCAGTGTATTATTATGCCAATAAGAAAGCAAGGGTAACCATGGTAATCTTTCTGAACTGGTTTGAGAAGCATTTTGTCCCTCAGGCACGTGCTCATTGCACGGAAGCTGGCCTTGAGAAAAACTGCAAAATATACTTGCTGCTAGACAATTGCTCAGCACATCCCGATGCTGAGCTTTTGGTAAAGGATAATGTCCATGGAATCTACTTACTTCTAAATGTTATATCACTGATACAGCCAACGGACCAAGGAATTTTGAGATCAATGAAGTGTCTCTACAAAAACGTATTTATGAAGTGTTTGCTTAATGCTGTGAACATAGACATGGGAATAAAAGCATTCTCAAAAGCTTTCTCTATCAAGGACGTCATATGGGCAGCTGCGGATACATGGAACTTGGTAACTGCAGACACCTTGGTCAATGCTTGGCATAACATCTGGCCAACAACTATGTTTGCTGACGATGATGCTGATGATGCTCCTCAGGACTTTCAAGGCTTTCATGTGTCTGAGGAGAAAGCAATAATTGCTCAACTTTTAGATTATGCAAGAGGGCTGACTTGCGAAGCTGTGCAGGAATTGAATGAGGATGTCGCAAAAGTCATGGGCATTGACAACGATGCTCCCATTGTGCATGCAGTAACAGATGAAGAAATCATGCAAAAGGTTTTGCATCCGGAAGAAAAGGATAAAAGCAGTGAGGATGATGATGCCTGTGATCAAGTCGAAAAAGTGCTGATTGACAAAATTTGTCAAGAATTAATTTACGTCTTAGAGCAACGAAGCTTCATAAGTGAAGAAGAAATACTGCAGGTCTACAGAATTCAGGAAAGATTAGTGAAAGAAAAGCCCAAATTATTTAAACAAACAACAATATTAAATATCTTTCAAACAAGGTCGCAACAGGAGGCCCAAGACCTACAGCGTACAACTACACAGTAATTTACACATTTGATAATCCTATTGCTGGCCCATCATCAGCCCCACACAACATAGCTGAGCCCTCTGCCTCAAGCACAACCTCCAACCAATTGTAATTGTACCTGTTTATTTTCACTCTGTTTACCAAATAAAAGCCTTCATTTACTGTTTTATACTGTATTTCATAACTTAACTGTTTTACAAATAAAAACCGTTATTATATTTCATGCTTTGAATACTGTACATTCCTTTTCAAATTTGAAGATAATAGCAAAAGATACAGGCCGGGAAGCTCACATTAAGTACAGTTACAGAGTACAGGCGTACTGCATTGCAAAAACACGAGAGGGAGGCTTACCATGCGTTGTGAAGAAGCGAGGACTACAAGGCCTGTGAGGAGAAGAACTACAAGATGACGCCCAAAAACCGTAAATATCGCAACCTGGGCCCGGGCATTTCCGGACTCGGGACACGCTTCTGACACGTTCTGACATGAAACACATTCCAAAGTCTGGAAAAACCCAAAACCGGTTCGGCCTCAGTTCCGAGGTTGCCGGATTCGTAAGGTCGAACCTGTACCATGACACCCAGGTCTCTTTGCACCTCCCCTTTTACTAATCTGTCACCATTCAGATAATAATCTGCCTTCCTGTTTTTGCCACCAAAGTGGATAACCTCACATTTATCCACATTATACTGCATCTGCCATGCATTTGCCCACTCACCTAACCTGTCCAAGTCCCCCTGCAGCCTCTTAGCCTCCTCCTCGCAGCTCGTATTGCTACTCAGCTTAGTGTCATTTGCAAACTTGGAGAGATTACCTTCATTTCCTTCGTCTAAGTCATTAATGTATATTGTAAATAGCTGGGGTCCCAGCACTGAACCCTGCAGCACCCCACTAGTCACTACCTGCCATTCTAAAAAGGACCCGTTTATTCCGACTCTTTGCTTCCTGTCTGCCAATCAGTTCTCTATCCACGTCAATACATTACCCCAATACCATGTACCTTAATTTTGCACACTAATCTCTTGTGAGGGAAGAAATTAAAGAGACAACACTGTTGCAGATTTTAGGTTTCAAAGTTCACACTGTGCTGTGATATACTACAGATTTTTGGGACTATTATTAGGGTTTTCATTCTGCAATAACCAAGTGCATGAGAAAGAAAGGACCCTTTCAAAAAGCAAAGTCAGCAGGAAATATACAAAATCTTATGACGAGAGATTGTTTAGAATGGGCCTCTACTCTCTGGAGTTTCGAAGAATGAGCAGTGATCTCCTAGAAACATACAAGATTCTGAAGAGGATTGACAGGGTACATGCTGAGAGGTTGTTTCCCCTGGCTGAAGTGTCTCGAAGTCGGGGGCACAGTCTCAGGATAAGGGTTTGGCCATGGGATGAGGAGGAATTTCTTCACTCAGAATGTTGTGAATCTTTGGAATTTTCTGCCCCAGAGGGCTGTGGATGCTGTGTCTCTGAATATATTCAAGGCTGAGATAGATAGATTTTTGGAGTCAAAGGGGAATCAAGGGATATGGAGATTGGGCAGGAAAGTGGAGTTGACATCAATGATCAGCCATGAATGGCGGCGCAGGCTCGAGGGGCCGTATGGCCTACTTCTGCTCCCATTTGTTATGTTCTTATGTTCTTATAGAACACAAGTGGACTGATGCCTAATCTAATGTGACAACGACTCATTGCAGGTGATCGCAGCATGAAATATTACATTCACTTCCCAACTGGATTGCATCAAAAGGTCTGAAGTACCTTTGCTGTGTTACTGAATGAATATTTAATAGGAAATTACACATAAATTTTAAGATTTTTATGCATCAATCCTTAATTTAATACAGCATCTCAAGCTGTGTAGGAGTAATAAATACAGAAAGCTATTAAGGTCATACTTCATCATTAATTGTACTATCTCTATAATATTCCAGACCATAGTACCAAGCGTAACTGGCTGCAATGGATACAACTGAAGAAATATTGTGAGGATCCAATAAATTTACTGCTACCCAGTCTATTAAGTTCGGCAAGTAGAAGTTAGTTCTGCTTTAATATTTTTTCATTTGTATACGGTGCTGAATGACCATTAAATATTTGATTAATTCAGCCTGCAAATCTACTGTTGTGTTCTAACCATTCATTCTGACCAAATATGAGTTAAATTCCATCTGGGAAAAGAATACTGAAATAGGAAAAAGAATAACTGCTGGTATTGCTAAATTTAATGGGGATGCCTATTTTCATACAAATAGCATGACATTACATCTGTACATCAGGACATTGTCATGTAATTTTCTCCACTAGCACACTTTCTAGCAAAGTTACAAGTCCATATTCCTTGGTCAACCCACTCCAGTCCTCCAGTTTGCTTCTGTGCAACCAAAACTGTGTCCCACGGGCCACAAAATAGACCAGCTCATGATCATTTCACAGGATTATATTGTATTCATTTGTTATGCATTGAAATGATTATAGAATTATTTTTCCAAGTTTTATGACACACAATATCTGGCAATTTAATCTGTTCAATGTGGCCAAAATCAGATAAATACTGAATTCGGGCCTTTAGCTATTCTAAGAAAATTAGGAGAGAAATACGAACTTAAATTGTTGCAATTAATACTCCCTAGATGGCTCAGTGGGTAACTTAGTAGTCAAGAAATCATGAGTTGCTTTCCCATGATTTCCTGAATTGCGTTTTGTGCAACCATTGATTCCTGCTGGAACAACCAGATCACAAAATCACCCCGATAACATATTCTGTATGCAATCCATTTCCTCTCTCTTGGCCACTAACTTTCTGAGCAGACTCTACTCAACATAGAATTATCTTGTGATTATTATTCTCAATAAATACATTTTGACTCTGGTAACACTAAGTCAGATGTTGTGCTCTGGTCTACCCAATTTACCAGCATAATAGCTCTTCATCCACATTGTGCATCACACACTTCCAGAGGTGCATAGAACAGGAACAAGAAGCACCGACTTGAAACAGGGAGAAGCTTCTTTAAATATTAAAAACTGTGGGTGGGTGCCTTTGCCATTGCCCTTGCCGTTTGCGCATGCATGATGCTCAGTCATTTTATACCCATGAATAAAGGGTGTCCAGATTTGTTAGAGAATCAGTTCTTAGATAAGTTCATTTAAAGTACATAGTAAGAAAATTAATTCAACAGTTTTAAGGCCATTTCAGTGCCATTTTCTTCATTTCATTTTGCTACTATTTAGGTTTTGAAAAGGTTTTGTGGCCATTGCTCAGCTGCTACTTTCATTGCTGCATTAGTGCCACCTGTCAGAATTCACCTATCGCAGTCTTTGGAGGAAGAGGAGGATACCTAATGGAGGGATGTTGGCTGGTCAGCTCATGAAAGAGGTGCGAAGGTGCACATGCCATTTTTTGGGAGAGGATTAATTCATGGGGGCTAGGCTCTAATTCCCAAGAGAGGTCATATCAGCAGAATCATTGTCAAAAATATTATATGTGTGGGTCTGACTAACACATATGCTGGATGGGTCCTCAGAAGCATCACAGGCTAATATGGTGTCCATATATAAAAGGGTGGCAAAACAAATGCAGACAATTACAGGCCCATTAGTGTTACTTCTATTCCATGTGAAATAAAGGAATTAATTGTCAGGATTAAATTTGAGGTTTATCTGTACAACAATAACCTAGTTAACAGTAGTTAGCAACAAATCATAAGGTGAAGATCCTACCTGACAACCTCCTTGACTCCTTTGAGGAGGTGACAACCCAAGTGAACTGTGGTAAACCCTATGATGTGGTGTACCTCAACTGTTAAAAGGCTTTTAATAAAATCCGACATGAAAGGATATTAATTAAGCTAAAAGCTGTAGGGATTCAGGATATAAACCAAAAATATAATAATGAATAGTCAGAATGGATTTCAAAAGTGAAAATCTTGCTTGACCAACCTCACTGAATTCTTTGAAGAGAGAGAGTAGATAAGGGTAATGTAGTAGATTTAATGTATATACATTTCCAAAAGGCCTTGGATAAGATGCCACATAATAGACTAATGAATAAGGTCAAAGCATGAAAAGTCAGGGGACAAGTAGCAGAATGGATAGATTGCTGGCTGCAAGACAGAAAGCAAAGAATATGGGTAAAGAATAGCTATTCAGAGTCGCAGAATGTGGAAAGTGGGGTCCCACAAGGATCAGTGCTAGGTCCACTGGTTTTCACAATTTATATTCATGATTTAGATTTTATAATTGTTGTAGAGCTCCACCTAATAGACTATGGATGAAATGCAACTACTGATGTATTAACAATAAAAGGTCATGTGGCAAAGTCACGTGATGTCAGTTTCTGTTAAGGAGCCATTTTGTAAGATATGTGCTTGAGTAGCTATATGAAGAAATCAGAGATGGTGGCGAGGATAGGATATTTGGATTCCCTAGCTGAATTTTTTGTTGGTGGATAATCCTGCCAACTGAAGGAGAGACTTTGAGAGGTTCTTTGTTTTGCAGAACAGCTAAAAATCCAACGTAAATTTCAAGCACACTTGGCTGAACTGTTGATGTTGCCAGAGTCTAGATGGCCTCGCCTATGGGAATATTAGGCCGCTTGGGTGAGTTCCCTCACAACCGAGAGACTTTCAGAGCATATGTGGAGAGGTTAAAAATGTTTTTCACCACAAATAGTATCATCAAAGTCCCTGATAACTGGGTGGTTTTAGAAAGGAAACGGGCAATTTTCTTGATTGAAGCAGGCCTTGAGGTGTATGAAACACTGAAAAATGTGCTTGTTCCCGTTAAGCCAAAATACACAAATCACTAAAAGTAACGACACAGGTTAATAAGGCCATTTAAAAAAGCAGCCAAGCACTAAGATTTATTTCTAAAGGGATTGATTTGAAAAGTAGAGAAGTTATACTAAAATTATATTGAACCTTGATTAGACCACACTTGGAGTACTGTTTACAATTCTGGTTGCCATGTTATAAAAAGAATATAATTAAAGGCATTGAGAGGTGCAAAAAAGATTCACAAGGATGGTACAAGAAATGCGAAGTTATATTTATCAGGAAAGGGTGAACAGGCTGAAAAGAGAATGCTGAGGATTGACCTAATAGAGGCTTTTAAAATGATGAAAGGTTTTGATCGAGTAGACAAAGAGAGAGTGTTTCTACTTGTGGAAAAGAGCAAAGCTAGATCAATATAGGATAGACATCAATAAATTAATAAATCAAATAGGGAATTCAGAAGAAACTTCTTTACCCAGAGAGTGATGAGAATGTGGAACTCGTTACCACAGGGAGTAGTTGAGGCAAATAGTGTAGATGCATTTAAGGTGAGGCTAGATATGCATATGAGGGAGAAGAGATTAGAGGGTTATGCTGATTGAGTTAGATGAGAAAGGATGAGAGGAGGCTCAAGGGAGCATAACCGGTGGCATGGACTAGTTGGGCTGAGTGGCCTGTTTCTGTGCTGAATATTCTATGTAATTCTATGTAAGCCCTGGGAATGGATGAGAAACTGTCACTCCGTCATGTGCAAGCATCAGCTTAGAATTTGGCATTGTGTAACCTTTAGATTGTGACTTTGAGGGGTCAGCACTGGTTGATGCACCAAGCACAAGTATGTCGGAGCAAGGGCAGGAGGAGAGGATGACACAGGACACAGCTCAGCAGAGGGCAAGCTCACATCCTACCACTGTTGTCGAGGGAAGAGATTATGACTTCCACAACCCAGCTTTCAAAAGACGAGCATTAGCTGTGTACCAGGAGTTGTCGGGTGCAGTGGACTGCCTCTTGGTACACAGCTAATGTTGCGCAACATTTTAGGAAATATGGTGGTGTCTACTTCCAACTTGTGTGTGGCACTCATGCATGGCATCGAATCACTGCAGTCTACCCTGGAGCTTTGGTGATCTCTGTACAGACTTCACTTCAGACCACTAACCAGAAATCTCTAGCAACAGTGCATTACTCATTGAGGACATACAGAATCTGGGCTCCACCATTTCCTGCACATTTCTGACCTTGAAGGAAAGCAGGGATAGAGGCTTCCAAGATTTCAAACCAGTCCTACAGTCTACAACAACAATAACCTTTATTTTTATAGCATCTTTAATGCAGTAAAAAGTCCCAAGGCGCTTCACAGGAGCATTATAAAACAACATTTGACACCGAGCCACATAAGGAGATATTAGGACAGATAACTAAAAGCTTGGTCTAAGAGGTAGATTTTCAGGAGCGTTTAAAAGGAAGAAAGAAAGGCAGAGAGGTTTAGGCAGGGAATTCCGGAGCTTATGGCCATGGCAGCTGAAGGCACGGCCACCAATGGTGGAGCAATTAAAATCGGGGATGCTTAAGAGACCAGAATTGGAGGAGCGCTGATATCTCGAAGGGTTGTAGGGCTTGAGGAGATTACAGAGATAGGGAGGGATGAGCACTAGAATAAGCAAAGGAACATGAAAGAGAGACACTAAGGGAATGCACAAGGGTGATTAGTTGTCTTTGTAATGTAATATTGGAATGAATCAGTTATAAATTATGTTTGCAATATTTGTTTTGTCGTGGCTGTCATTTCAGCATTGTACCCAAGAGGATGCTGTGATATTCCATGACAGAAGGATGATACGGTGAGGAACTGTTGAGCAATGGGGATTTGGGGTTTCATTCAGGGGAACCAGATTCTGATGAGGCGCTCACGGACAGTCCGTCTGGAATGGGGATCTGGTGCCTGCCTCCTCCCTTCCTCCTCCTCCTCATCCTCCTATGCCTCCTCTTCCTCCTTCTCTTCTTCCACTCTTCCTCCTCTTCCTCCTCCTCTTCCTTATCCTGAGGTGGTTGCGGAAACCGTGGTGGCAAGGGCAGCACCCTCCTGATGCAGCAGACCACCACAAATTGGGACACCCGCTCCAGTGACTACTGGAGAGTGCCTTCCGAGCGGTCAAGGCAGCAGAATCATTGCTTGAGAACCCCAACGGTCTGCTTGATGAGGTTTCTCGTGGAAGCATGGCTGTCATTTTATGATTTCTGGCCACAAATGGTAGTGTTGTGGAGGGGAGTCACCAGCCAGGTGTAGAGCAGATAGCCCTTGTTGCCAAGCAGCCACCCTTGGGTTCAATGTGGTAGTTGGAACATAGCTGGCACAGCGGGCTGGCTCAGGATGAAAGCATCATTGTTGCTGACAGGATATCGGACATTCAATATCAAGATGTGCTGGACGTGGTCACACACCAACTGCACAGTAAGAGAGTGGCAGCCTTTGCGGTTATTGTACATCTCAGTATTGATATGCAGTGCTCAACAAAGCCATGTATGGTAATCGATGGCGCCCTGCACCATGGGGATGCCCGATATTCTGGCAAAGCCACATAAGCACTCTTTTTGCTTCTCTCTGTTTAGATGGAAGACAATGAAGACCTTCTTCTGGCGTATAGAGCCTTTGTGACGTCTCAGATGCAGCAATGGGCAGCAAAATATGAGGTTTTAGCTATATCATCTGTTCCAGCCTGGAACAAGGCCACGATCACCTTGAGGGCCATGCCCTTAGGCTGCAGGCCTGGTTCCAAGAGGTGGGAGAGTTGTGTGGCCATCTCCTTGGTGAAACGGAGCCTCTGAGTACACTGCTCCTGGCTTAGGTGCAGGTAGGAGAAGTGCTTCCTGAAGTTGGGTAAGGCCTCCTGCTGAGAGCCCTCCTCTCCCTCTGTGAGCAGCTTGTCTTTGCTGTGTCCACTTCATCTCCCTGTCATGGTGCTCCACGATGGGGACTGCATGTAGAGCCCCCATGACTGGGAACAAATGGTGTAGTCAGAGGTCTTCCTGTAAGAACGAATGCCTTCCCAACATCCAGCAGCACTCCTTGCACACTTTAACAACATTATAAATGTCTTCCAGCAAGCCAGTATTGATATAAGCTCTGCAAGAATCAGTACAAGAGAATAAATCAACTTACCTGCAAGTTGGATGTATCCCTTTCGCTGGTGTGTGTGTTTAGGAGAGGGCTTTGTTTGGATTGGCGCCGTCTAAAATGGCAGCATGCTGACTGACATCACAATCTGCCTGCTCTGCATAATGCAGGCACACGCACATCTCACCCGCGCTATCGCCCTCACCAAGACGGCGACCAGCACAGGCCATCCGGAAGTTGGCAGAAGCCATTTGTTTTCCAAAATCGGCCTTAGTTGACGGCACTAAGGTGACAAATTTTGTGACCATTGGCATTGGCAAATGGTACATCTCCTGGTGAATACAGACCTACACAGCTGATTGGCAAATGTTGTCACCTGCTGCAAACTGAAATGACCTGCAGGCACAAACATTCAATGCCACAGTGACTTTGATAGCCACAGGCAAGGATGTACGTGACCTTGTCCTGGGCTGCAGTTGGTGCCATAGCATGTGACAGACCTCTGTGGCAGCTGCCTGAGACAGCAGAGCCTCCTCACCCATGAGTCCCCGGTGAACTGCAACTAATAAGTTCTGGGCCGACACGCTCATGTGGGGCAAGGCCTCCTGTGAGCTGTCCTCCTTCTGTCTCCTCTCTGTGCAGCTTCAGCTCCCTGGTCTCTGGCCTTCTCCTCTTCCTTTTCCAGCCAGAATGGAGATATAAACACCAAACCCATGAAAACTAATCTTAATTTGCGAGAAGGCCTGGTTAAAACCCCTGTGCTGACTCACCAAATTGCTTTCAGAAATCATTACTGTAAGTTCCAGGAGGCAAATGTCCCAAAACCTCAAACACAGCGCACTAGCGTTAAAAATAACCTAACTAATGATTTATCTGAGAGCAGCTGATAATCCCTTTAAATATCGCTAGAATTGGCGGCCTCCTGGTTGTTCCCAGCCATGATTTGTGTGGCTAATTTAGAATTGGCGACTAGGTTACACGCAGCATTTTCAATTAAAAAATGAAAGAGATGGATGAGTACTTTGTCCTCCTCCTTTAATTATATTCCTATTGTATAATTCTAATTAAATATTGTCAGCCTTATTGATAGTATTCATTATATGTCCAGATATTTTTTATTAAATCTTTTTGATACAATGTTATTAATATATTAAGTCACTGCCCTGGAATTGATGTTCCTGTCTATCCTGTTTCCCCAATTCTACATTTGTTGATCCCATTCAGACTGACCATCTGCAAGTATGTCACTGCCAGCCGGTACACTCTGATTTGTAGAGAATCATTTAAAATCTTATTTCTCTAAGTGGCACTGGTATTTATAAGATTTATCAATTGAGGAGAAACACATTGGTGTGGAGCTCTGAAGACTTCGAGGCATTTAGCTGGTGGCTCTTACAAAACATTTCTTAGTTTCCTGCTATACTGTTGAACTTAAAGAAGCATTATCATAAACTTCAATCTTACAGAACTGTTGTATTCAAGTTGTGATGGGTGAAGAATATTGAAGAGTGTGATAGGCATGTGAATTAATCCATTACAAGTTTAGAACTATGAGGTTGATGTTAACCTGGATAAGGTTTCAGGACAGGTGTGAAACATTCTCTCTCGACTAACTTTAAGGCCTGGAGTATTTAAAAATCTCATTTAAATTCTGCTGGAATGGGTGGGAAGAGAGTGCAACGTAGCTGCCGGTAGGCAAAGATTGGGTGGCAAGGTAAGTGGTGGGGACGGGGCTTCATAAAGTTCTTAGGGGATAGAAAGGGGTGTCTGTGGCAGGAGCAGCTGCCGTCTTCCCTGGTTAAGGTGCCATCAGGATCCTATTAATATTATAGGAGCTCAATTAGCATTTATGCATGAGTCTCCTGCCTGAGACTGCCAGGCACCTCACCCGTCGCCAAAACCAATGCCGTTAAAATTTGAGATTGACAGAAATGGAACAGGAACAGGAGCCGGAAATGGAATAG
The DNA here is from genome assembly GCF_044704955.1 of Pristiophorus japonicus. Classification (NCBI taxonomy): domain Eukaryota; kingdom Metazoa; phylum Chordata; class Chondrichthyes; family Pristiophoridae; genus Pristiophorus; species Pristiophorus japonicus. The sequence goes on from NC_091977.1 coordinate 185,104,322, forward strand.
CTCCATTTTAACAGTTCGTCCACTCCATTAAATGAGATGCGAACTCCGGTGATAGTTTAACATAACTTTATTCTGGCAGCTGCAACAAACTGCTGGCTTTATGCCAGGTCCTTTGTCCTTCTAAAACACATGGCAAAATATGGCTGTACTTATCCTGGATCAATTTACGATCGTGAACTCGCCCCCTTTGACCTTATTGGCTCAATTGATCCAACAGTGTATGTTGTTAACCCATGATTGGCTCCCTACCCAAAGTCCTGAAATGTCAAGCGTGAGTTACAGCTCAATGCAATGTGCTGATTCTCACGTAGGCATGGGTCTGTGTTTTCTCAACTCTGCAGCCTGTTTGAATTCTCTATCAATCCTCCCTTTGATTCTTTCACAAACTGAATCATAAAACATCAGGTATCACTGGTTAAACATTCTACAAAATAATTTCAGACATGTTAATAGAGTTTCCTTCTAAAATGTGTTGATGTGTTTCACCACATGATCGGACTAGTAGCTTCCACACAAATTTACATCAAACCGAATTCCATCGTGGCCACAACGGAAGTCTGGTTTTAGTAGGTTAATTAACCTCATTCCAATTTAATCCAAATCAATATCTTAATTCAACCAGTAAACAACCTTTCCTGAAGCATCACATACCCCTGTGCCACGTACAGACAGTCTGCTGGGACCTGCAAGGTGTCTCACCTGCGGGACAGCAGCTACAGCCGCCTGGTCACAACAACATTTAATCAACATAAACAAACAATATAAAAGTAAAATAATTACAACGAATAGAATTAAACCTTCCACCAATGAAGTTCCTACTGAACCTAGCCATTCAGTGGCTCCACTCCACAAAGTGAATGATGGGGGTTGCTTAAGTTTTTATATCTCCTTTTGAATATGCTCCGCTAAGTGGGTAATTTCTTCGGAGCTATCTGGGATATATGTGCAACACTCAGTTCCGAGTAGGGCGCAAGTACCTCCATTTTCAGCCAGGATGTAATCAAGGGCCAGTCTATTCTGTAGTGCTACTGTGCGAATTGCTACCATTTCTGCATTGATCTTAACTAGGGCCCTGAGGTATCATTGGCTACCCATTCCACAACGATGCCATGTTAATGGATTCCCTTGCCAGTTTGGCGGTCCCATACCTGGGGATCAGAATGGCAAAGAACCTCTCTGTTTCTGTGATAACTCTCTTAGGACGGTGTAAATGTTCCGACCGTGACTTTATATGATACATATAAGGCACAATGTAGGCTAAATAGCAGGATCCCATCCAATTCTGGGGCAGCCAAGGGTAGGCCTTGTGGCCACATACCCAATAGGTGCCATTATAGGCAATGAATGTTAGCTGTTTCTTTGTCAGCAACACTCCGGGGCCTGTCCAGGCTTTTCCATCTGTTTTATTCAGAATCCCCATTATGTTAAGAATGCCCACATCGGTCCAGTTTGGATGGTTCCGTGGCTTGATTATATTATAATTCGGGAGCAGTTACTATACCCCATATTTTGGCCTCCTTTGATGTTTCTAATCAGATAGACCAATTCCCCCAGTCTTCTTTACCCCCGTTGTATTAGTGATAACAAAAAATGGGGGCCGTTTGGAATTATTGTAGCACGGTTGGTGTCCCCCTTCAAAGGTAGTCAGATTGTAACCTGCTGACTTCCATTTACGTGCCCAGTCTTCCGTATCCTGAAACGCATTGCCTGTTTTGTTTTGATTAATTATCCACTCAGCCATTTCCGAGATATTCAAGGGAATTGGCTTCAAGGGAATCCCTCCCTTTGAGTGAATAGGAATATGCGCGCACACCCAACAACGAGAAATGTTACTTTGTTTGGTATAAATGTATGACATATATAAAAAAGTATTTACATGTAATTCCCTGGGTACTCTACTATTTCCCTTTGGTGCAAAGGGTCAGCTAGTAAGAAATAGGCTAATGCCTAGAATACCTGCAGTCAGTCGGACAGTAAATTTATACATTTTGGCAAAAAGTAATTGTCCTTATCAGATTTCAGCTTCAGTTACAGGTGCTCGTTTAATGTGTGAGGCTTGGATCCACGCTTTCTTTCCTTGGACTTTAACAGCTGCCTTGGTGGTCAATAACACTTGATAAGATCTCTCCCACTTGGCACCCAAAGGTTCTTTATGCACATTTTTCACATACACCCAGACTCCCGGGATGATGTCGTGTCCTCCTTCGGGTGGATTACCCCAAGCTGCACATACCTGTCGGGAAACAGAACTAATAGCATTAGTTAGGTCCTGACAGTATGATAGCAGAGTGTCACTCATTAAGTGAACATCAGCTTTCCGTAAATCGATAGTTCCTGGCAGCGACATGGGTCTTCCTGTTATAATTTCAAATGGGCTTAGACCTGTAGTTCTGTTCGGGGTTGCCCTAATGCTACATAGCACTATTGGTAGTGCCTGGGGCCATGGTGTTCCTTCTTTCTCATGGACAAACAGGGTAAATGGCTTACCACTGTCAGGGATTCCCAGAGCCGGTGGCGAAAACAAAGCCTTTTTCAAACTCAGGAAAGCCTCTTGCTGTTCCTTAGTGAGGGTGATGGCTTCTTTAGAGGCACGTTTCCCCTTTAAGATATCATTCAATGGCTGAGCAAGCTGTGTGAAGGAGTCAATCCAATTTCTGTTAAAGTTTCACAATTCCAAAAAGGAACTTAGTTCCTGAATAGTGGTGGGCTTTTTAGCAGCTCGAATGGCTGCAGTTCTATCCTGGGTAAGTTCTCTCTATCCTTGTGAATTTTTTTGTCCCAGGTATGCAACCTCTTCTTAGGATATTTGTGCTTTGTCGATGCTGGCTTCATGTCCTTTCAGCCAAAGCTCGTAAATCTTGTTCATGCTGTTCTTCCGTGTTTGAAGCTAGCAGGATATCATCTACATATTGGATGACTGTGGATGACAGGGGAGGTAATTCTCGCAAATGGCTTTGTAAAGCCATGTGGAATACCATAGGGCTGTTGTGGAAACCCTGTGGTAACCAGGTCCAAGTTGTCCTTGGACAGTGAAAGCAAACCACTGTCGAATCTCCAGTGCCAGAGGCACCGACCAAAATCCGTTGATCATATCTATAACCGAGAAATATTTATGTTCCGGTTTGAGGGCATTAAAAATGATGGAGGGATCTGCGATCAAAGGAGCTTTTTGAGCAATACACTGGTTAGCTTTCCTATAATCGACGGTCAAACGGCAAGTTTCATTAGATTTCTGCACCGGCCACACGGGGCTATTGGAGGAGCTATGCGTTTTAATAAGCACCCCTTGTTTCTCCAATTGCTAAATAACCGGTAAGATTCCCGCGATGGCAGTTGGACTGATGGGATACTGTTTAATGCATGGAGGCTTGGTCCCGGTAAATGACGCAGGCTCCATCTGGAGTAGGCCACAATCATTCTTAATTTTAGCCCATATCGGGTGTTCCTTCAATTCTTCTTTCTTCAAAGTTCTAATTGACCATGTCACCCGACCATCCTCGAAATGCAACGATGAATCTACTTGGATTACAACGTCCATTCCCAAAAGGGGTTGATCTACTGGGCCTATCCAGACCAGCGTGGTTAGTTCATGTGGACCCAGCCCTATAAGTACCGATGTTGTCCTTTTAATTTCCATTTTATGGCCCCCAACTCCATAGTGCCCTACCATCCAATGGCAAAAAGTCTCCATATTGTAGGGGTAAGCATGTTAATTCCGCCCCTGTGTCGAAAAGATAGTCCATATCCTTATCGCCCACCCTCACAGTTATATATCGCCCATCTCCCCTCTGTTGTATTAGTGCGAGGAGGGGGGCCAGGGTGGGCTCTTATCATTTTTTACTATCCCAAGTAACTCTTTCTGTTGTTGTATTGTCAGTCGCTTAAATGCTTCTATGAGGTCGTTATCTTGTGACAAGCCTGGTTTGTTGGCTGAATTGTATCCCTGGCTGCATCCTCTTCCCCAGCCACGAACTTGCTGTTTTGCCCTGCATGTCTTGGCCCAGTGACCTTCTTTCCCACAGTAATGGCATTTTCCACGTAATTTTCCGAATGACTGTTTATCGGAATCCTGGGATTTCCATCCCATAGCCTGCACAGCTCGGACTTCAGCTCCCATATCCCTGTCTAATTGGTTACATCACTCCACCAACGCTGCAAAGGTAGTTCCTCTCCCTTCCCAGCCCGGTAACATTACCTTAAGCATTTGGACAGTTCTGGCTTTAGACCTGCCACGAAAGCTGCTTTCAGGGGTCCAAACACATGTTCATTCATTTCCTTATCCTTATTATTCATACCTGAATGTTCGAGCCACGTGCATCTAAACCGCTCACCATACTCCAGGACCTCCTCTGTTCCTTTCTGTTGGCAGGCTGCAATTTTTCCCCAGTCTGTCTTCGCTGGACTGAAGGCTTGTAGCCAGTGTTTAATCGCCTTCCACCCTGCGTCTAATTCTTGCTCATCCCGCCCCAAAGTTTCTTTTACCTTGTCGTACAATTTTTTTCCTTGTGTTTTTGCCACCATTATGGTCAAAATTTGCACTCCGTCCCAAGGATGAAGTTGATATATATTTCTGAAGCAGTCCAATTGGTCCCACGTGTTCACTCCCCCCTTTCTTTGGATTGGGCAAATCTTTGGACCATTTATCAATTTTCTCTGGGTCTGCCGGATCATGAACTAAGTATTTTTCATACAGCCTTTTTTTCTGTTTTTTTTGGTTCTGCCCTCATTTGCAGTCTCTTCTGATTTGACTACATCTTGTCTTTTTTTAAATAGGGCAAAACGCACCCCTAATTCTTCATCCTCTGACCCTGTATCATCGGAGGACTCAGAATCCGTATCTATTCCTTGGTTATGTCTTCAGGTTTGCGCTTTTAATTTATCCAAACATGGGTACCCTGGGAATTGACCGATACATTTTCCTTTTCCTATTACTGTCTCTTGACCTAATGATTTTGTCCATTCTTTAATTTCACCTTTAAGATCTTTAACTTCCGCTTCCAGCTTTTCAAGTTCAAGCTTTTTCTGTCTTATTTGTTCACAAACCGCTTGCAATTGGTCTTTTGTACTGGTCAGGTCCCTATCATGTTGGGAACGCGTTATAATTTCATTCCGCTGTCGGATCTGTCTCATAACGACTTAGGAACATCTGCTTTGCTCGTTATTTTTCATACGGGTCGTTTGTCCCCAGACCCTTTTGATCTCATCCAAGACCATTGTCCTTTGGAGGTACCGTATTTTCGTTCGATATTAATACAGGTTTTAGATAAGTCGAATTGTTGCTCTATGTATTCTTTCAACTGTTCGAGGATTTTGTCTATCAAAACCTCAGGTGGTGCCCACCTGCCTTTAACAGTTGTAGGCAATTCTTTGCTCTTATCTTCTGCTGCCTTGGTACTAATTTCTTTACTGGGGTCTCGAGTCGTAGGCTTTCCAGCCGATCAGTGGGTCGGTAATGAATTAACTAACACACCGCCGAAGTGTAGACGTCAATGGGACCTCGAGCCGATTACCAACCGGAGGGTTCGCAAACCGGAGGCTTTCGGAATGGCGTAAAAGAGGAGGTGAATTTAGACAATTGACTGAGGACTTTTATAAAGAGGACTCCTTACCTTAGTATGTAGGTCCGATGTCCAAAATTCAGTTTCTTCCCTTAGCGATCCTGTTCGTGACGCCAAAATTGTTAGATCTCTTCACTTTCAATGAGATGCGAACTCCGGTGATAGTTTAACAAAGCTTTATTCTGGCAGCTGCAACAAACTGCTGGCTTTATGCCAGGTCCTTTGTTCTTCTAAAACACATAACAAAAGATGGCTGTACTTATCCTAGATCAATTTACGATCGTGAACTCGCCCCCTTTGACCTTATTGGCTCAATTAATCCAACAGTGTATGTTGTTAACCCATGATTGGCTCCCTACCCAAAGTCCTGAAATGTCAAGTGTGAGTTATAGTTCAATGCAATGTGCTGATTCTCATGTAGACATGGGTCTGTGTTTTCTCAACTCTGCAGCCTGTTTGAATTCTCTATCATAGAACTCCTTCGTATGGTTTTGAAAGATCAAATGTGAAATTCTAGAAAGGAATTCTCCTTTTAAAAGTGTTTGGAAAATTCAGATTTTAAACTATTCATACTCTGCTATTGTACAAACGCAAAAAGAAATGTATGTCCATTGCCATATGTGGTGTGCCAAAACCTGGCTGCTGTTTATTTACAGGGACACCACAGTATCACCCCTGTTTATGTCAATTTGAATTAATTTTCAACAATTACATTTTTCTTCGATGTTTTGGGGCAGATTGTCCAACATGCAGCTGCTAAGGGCATGTACATGGTAAGGAGTTGAATATTAATACTTAATTACCACACAAGTTGTACCTGTAATATGCAGCTTTCAGTTATTAATGCTATTTTGAACCTCCCATTCAATTGCCTGTATTAAATAATCGACCAAGTGCTACTTGACCTCAATAATTTAGTGTTGGGGAAATACCATAGATTACATTTTGTGCAAAGTGCGGTGCAAATCAAAAAGGTCTAGAATATAATTTTAAATTCTGTTTCAAGAACTGGCTCCGAAATCTCAGCACTTTCCCCACAGGGTAAAGTGCTGAGGTCTTACGAGAAATTCTGGGAACAGAAACAATCAGTTGTAGAAGCCATACAGCAGCTTTTGAAAAGGTTTCATGATGGTAAATGCAATCTCACATGGCTCATCCACCACAAGGCACGGGCAGTGCCAAATATGATGCGAGAGAAAGTGGAAATTGAGGTGGACAGGCTGCAGCGAGAAGGCATCATCGCGCCGGTGGAATTCAACGAGTGGGCCAGTCCGATTGTTCCGGTTCTCAAAGGCGACAGCACGGTCAGAATTTGTAGGGACTATAAAGTAACAATTAACCGTTTTTCGCTACAGGACCAGCACCCACTACCCAAGGCAGACGACCTATTTGCAACACTGGCTGGAGGAAAGACGTTCACCAAGTTGCACCTGACCTCGGCCTACATGACGCAGGAGCTGGCGGAATTTTCGAAAGACCTCACCTGCATCAACACGCACAAAGGTCTGTTCATCTACAATAGATGCCCATTTGGGATTCGATCGGCCGCGGCAATTTTCCAAAGGAACATGAAGAGCCTTCTAAAGTCAGTTCCACGCACCGTGGTTTTCCAGGACGACATACTGGTCACAGGTCGGGACATCATCGAACACTTGCAGAACCTGGAAGAGGTTCTAAGTCGGCTAGATCGTGTGGGACTCAGGTTGAAATGCTCGAAGTGTGTTTTCCTGGCCCCAGAGGTCGAGTTCTTAGGGAGAAGAATCACAGCAGACAGCATCAGAACCACCGCGCCAAGACGGAGGCCATCAAGAACACGCCGAGACCACAGAACGTGACGGAGTGCAGTCGTTCCTGGGACTCCTCAACGATTTCGGCAATTTCCTACCCAGGTTAAGCACCTTGCTAGAACCCCTACATGTGCTGCTATGCAAGGGAGATGACTAGGTATGGGGGAAATCACAAGAGCCTGTCTTTAAGAAAGCCAGAAATCTGTTGTGTTCAAACAAACTGCTTGTCCTGTATAACCCATGTAAAAATTTAGTGCTAGCTTGCGATGCGTCTTCATATGGAGTCGGGTGTGTGTTACAACAAGCTAATGAATCGGGGACATTGCAACCGGTCGCTTATGCATCCAGTAGTTGTCTAAGGCCGAAAGGGCCGACAGCATGATTGAAAAAGAAGCTCTGGCATGCGTTTACAGGGTAAAAATAATGCACCAGTATCTGTTTGGTCTCAAGTTTGAGTTAGAAACTGACCATAAGCCGCTCATATCGCTATTATCAGAGAGCAAGACACTAATGCCTCTGCCTGTATCCAAAGATGGGCGCTCACGCTGTCTGCATACAACTATGTAACCTGCCACAGTCCAGGCACAGAGAACTGCGCTGATGCTCTCAGTCGACTACCATTGCTCACCACCAGGGTGGAAATAGCACAGCCTGCCGACTTGCTCTTGGTGATGGATGCATTCGAAAATGAAAAGTCACCCGTTACTGCCTGCCAGATCAGGGCCTGGACAAGCCAGGATCCTTTACTGTCCCTTGTAAAAAACTGTGCCTTCCATGGGAGCTGGTCCAGCGTCCCAGCGGAGATGCAGAAAGGGATCAAGCCGTTTCAGCAGTGCAAAAACAAAATGTCCATACAGGCGGACTGTCTTTTGTGGGGTAATCGCGTGGTTTTGCCTAAGAAAGGCAGGGAAACATTCATACCTGACCTACACAGTACCCACCCAGGCATAGTAATGATGAAAGCTGTAGCCAATCCCATGTGTGGTGGCCCGGCATCAACTCAGGTTTAGAGTCATGCGTGCGCCAATGCAACACTTGCTCTCGACTGAGCAATGCATCCAGAGAGGCATCGCTAAGTTTGTGGTCATGGCCCTCTAAACCGTGGTCTAGGATCCACGTTGACTTTGCGTGCCCGTTTCATGACAAAATGTTTTTGGTTGTTGTGGATGCTTATTCAAAATGGATTGAATGTGTAATAATGTCTGTAAGCACATCCACTGCCACCATCGAAAGCCTACGAGCCATGTTCGCCACGTACAGCCTGCCTGATATCTTTGTCAGCGACAATGGGCCGTGCTTCATTAGTACTGAATTCAAGGAATTCATGACCCGCAATGGAATCGAGCACGTCACATCTGCCCCATTCAAGCTTCATCCAACGGCTAGGTAGAACGGGCAGTCCAAACCATCAAGCAAAGCTTGAAACATGTGTCAGAAGGCTCCCTGCAAACCTGTCTGTACCGAGTCCTGCTCAGTTACCGCACCAAACCGGGGTTCCACCAGCCAAGCTGCTCATGAAAAGGGCGCTCAAAACAAGGCTCTCTCTTGTCCATGCTGATTTCCATAATCACGTCGAGGGCAGGCGGCATCAACAAAGCATGTACCCATGATCGTGCAAACTTGTCATGTGATATTGAAGTCAATGACCCTGTATTTCTACTCAACTATGGACATGGTCCCAAATGGCTTGCTGGCACTGTCGTAGCCAAAGAAGGGAGTAGGGTGTTTCAGGTCAAACTTGCCAATGGATTAACTTGCAGAAAGCATTTGGACCAAACCAAACTGCGATTCACAAACAGCCACGAGCAACCCGAAGAGGACACCACCAAATTCGACCCTCCAACACACACACAAGTGGCAAGCGAAATCACGGTTGCCCACGAAGCTGAACTCACCATCCCCAGCAGCCTGGCAAGGCCAGCTGCCCAGCAGCCCAGTGAAGAACCAACCAACTCACACACACCTGCATTTGTACCGAGACAATCGACAAGGGTGCGAAAAGCCTCACATCATCTCACCCTGTAAATAAGTGTGCTACTGACTTTGGGAGGGAGTGATGTTATGTATGCAACCCTAGGCAACCTGTATCATACAAGAGGGCTTACCTGTTGGAGTCCCAAAGGATCCCAGCATCCCTTGGGAGCACAGTATATAAGCAGGCCTCCCATGCTGTACCAGCACTCTGGAGTTTGAATAAAGGAGCTAAGGTCACACTTACTCATTGTCTACAGTACTCAGTTTATTATGAGCTTAACACATGTATAGTGGTTTAAGTTCTGATATGACATTCCATGGTTTCACAAGGTCCAAGGTTGCGGGTCCCAGTGGTGGTGGGGTGCAGCATGGAACACCCAGGGCCCCACCATCCGAGGTTGCACCTCTCACTGGGGGGTTGCCGTGAGGCAGACCCAGGGTGAGGGGAAGGAAAAATTGACCACGCTCTCCTGAGATGCAGGATGCAACAGATGTGGTTCAGATAATAGCATTGAGTGCGGAGTGCAATGACCTTACCCGATCACTCGTGCACACCATCAGTATGGTGAGTGATGAGGTAACGGGACTCTTGGGAGAAATAACAATAATCGCACGGGAAATGGGAACAATCAGTGAGGGAATTATGTCCATGAGGGTGAGAATGTCAGAGGTAGTGGAAAGGACGGCACAGGCCTTCAGGGAGGGCATGTGTGAGTTAGCTGGTGCAATAAGGGAATATGCCCAGGTCATATGTCACCATTCCACGAGATGGGGATGAGAGATGGGTGCAACCTTTCTTTGCTGCTGCTGTTGTTGTTGTTGTTGTTGTTGATGATATTACTGTTATAACTGTTTTCAAATTGAAAGTTTTTTGTAAGTTATGTAAATTTACAACTTTATAAGTGATCTTAAAGAGTCATATTTAAGAAAAGTTTGATACAAGAATTATTTTGTTACACTAAAGTAAAGTACATTGTAAATTTGTGAATAAAATATATTTTACATTAAAACAGAATCATATTCCATTAACACAACACAAAATTTAGGAACAGCTCCAAACAATAAACATGTCCATGCAGAATAGTTGTCGCAGAGCCCTCAGGCATCAGTAATGCGTTCACAGATGAGCTGCTGGCACAAGGCTCGAGCAATCGTTAAAGGAGCACATGGCCCGCCCTCCTCCGACGTCGTGCTCCGGCCACAGGCACTTGCATGGTTTCCTCATCCTCGTCATCCTCCTCCTCCTCCTCCTGCTCATCACCTGCATCTCCCAGTAGCCAGCTCTGCCCTTCTGGCTGCTGATCAAACATATCAGATATAACGCTGTTGCATAGGATGAATGCATCATGGTGCTGCCAGGGTATCTCGCATCAACGGACACGAGCTGCATATTAATGAAATGGAAGCCTTTTCTATGCCTGAACTGCTTGGCATCCTCCACAGATGCTCGCAAGGCGATGTGGGCACAATCAATGCAACCCTGTACCTTTGGGAAGCCAGCAATCCTTGAGACCCCCACAGTCCTGTCATGGATTGCTTGGGCAGTCATTGGGAACTTGATGAAGTCATTCCTCCATGCATACAGTGCAGCCGTGATCTGGTGAATGGAGACATGTATTCCATGTTGAGAGATGGTGCACACATCTCCAGTTGTAGCTTGAAACGATCCTGAGGCATAGAATGAAAGTGCAGCTGTAACCTTCACTTCAACAGACAAAGCAGTCCACCTGCCGCTTCTCGGCTGTCGGTCTGGTCTCAGCAACTCACAGATCTCACGGACAACTTCTCTGCAGAAACACAGTCTTCTGACAGATTCTGCATCACTCAGGTCCAGGTACGAATGCCTGACTCGAAATTGTCGATGTGGGTAAGGCCTCCTGCCCAATAGCCTACGGACTCTGATGTTCCTAATGTGATGAGCTCTAATCAATTGTCTCCTATGAAGCACAATGATGCAGAACGCTCGCAAACGCTGTGGCATTGATATTGCTCCACCCATACTTAAAGTCAAAGTTAAACTTTCAAAGAAGGTCAAAGAAGGTGAAATGGCGGCAAAGCAGACAGTACAGCAGAGTTTCCCAGTTCTGTCTGTCTCTCTCTCTCTCTCTCTCTCCCCACCCCCCACCCCCACCCCCCCCAAGGTATGTATATGGACAACACCCAAAGGTCTTTTGTTCTCTCCCCCTCCCCCTTCAGTCATGTGACTGCTCTCTCCCTCCTCGTCCACCTCCCCACCCCCCACCCAGCCTGTTGCAGCCTGTCCGTGAGGTTGATTCCTGCAGCCAGCCAGCCAGCTAGCCTGTGTCTTCTGCGAGCCTGTGTCTTCTGCTTGGATGTCGGTGGCCAGTTTCCTGTGCTCTCCCCAGTTGTCCCGCACCTATCCCCGGCCGAGTAGCCTCTCGCACCGGCCGGCCCGCTGTCCGTGATTGAGGTCCCAGCCAACCAGCCTGTGTCTTCTGCAAGCCTGTGGCCAGTTCCCTGTGCTCTCCCCAGTCGTCCCACACCTATCCCCAGCCGAGTGGCCTCCCACCGACTTCCCGGGCTAAGTTTTGATAGGAAGGTAGGACTTAAGTTTTATTTTTTATTTCTTCTTGAATGTTGTTGTGCTTTGTTTAGTGCTTTGCAAGGTCCTCTCCACTTCCCTTCCCGCCCCTAAGTTACTTTGGAGCAACTATTAGCTGTCCAAAAGTGGCTTAAATGGCCAAAACGGGCGTAAGTGGCTGGTAATGCCCCGTTTTGAAAAAAAAACTAAACTAAAATAATCCCAACTAACTCACTTACACTGGCGCAAATTGAATGTGCAAAATGTGGATTTTTAAGATACTCCAGAAAAATCAAGTTGCTCCAAAAAAAACAGAGCAACTCCAGGGCAAATTTTCGCCCACAGAATCTGGTGTTGCATACCCTCAATCTAATCATTATCTCAATCTAGCATATATATTTGGACAGTATCCATACTGCTTTCAGTTAAATAGATATCAGCCAATTAGCTTTTAAGCAACATTGCAGTATATTAGCCATGTGAATCCACAATCAGTGCTCTCATTGGGCTCAATTTTCCCCAATCCCGTTTTTTGGCGTACTGCCAGAATTACGCCCGCTTTTCCTGGCCCCAATTACTCCAAAAAAAAGTAGCAAGTTTCCATGTTTGTTTTTTGAAATTGGCGCCGCTCAGGCTGTCTTGTAGCTTCAGGGGTTGGAGCCAAATGTCTGCGTGGACAAAATGATGTTGTCCCTTCTACGCATGCGCGGGAAAAAAAGTACGTTTTTGACGTGATTGCTATGGGCGCACATACACAGTACAGCTCCCGATCTGCGTTCGGCCATTTTTAAAGAGCCAGTTGTGTGTGAGAAATTGGAAAAATCGGAGCTGCAATAAAAGATGCAACGCGGCGCAAGGACCAAGAATTTCTTACAGGATGAAGTGGAGGCACTAGTTACTGTGATTGAGGGCAGATGGCACGAACTAGAACCAGCAGAGGTCACATAAAAGTTCCACCAAAAGAAATGAAGAAACACTGGAACCAACTTGTGCAATGGTGACCACCCCGAGGTCTGGAGCTCAGTGCAAAAAGAAGTGGCAGGACCTTGGTCAACTCGTTTGTGTAAGTAATATTTACATTTATTCAATGAATTGCAATTGTAAATGTAACCAGCTGTATAGGTCCCACCCAGCAAAAACACGTCCTCTCTAAAAAGTTATGTTTTCATCTTTGCAGAGGAAAGTGGCACACAACAAATGAGAAAGAACTCGAACAGGAGGAGGCCCGGCAAATCTGCAGCCACTGACACCCTTGGAAGAGAGGGTCGCTGCTTTGATGGGTCCTGTCTGGAGAAAAGCAATCACTACTGCACAAGCTGGACCCACACTCGAGGGAGAGGTTAAGTCCTGCAAATTGCACAGTCTGGCTTTGCTAAATGTTAAGTACTGCGTGGGCTAGCCATGCTTCGGTTCATGGGAATGTTTCCGTCAGTTACGCTTTGGTTGATACAATGTGCTATCATTCATCGTGGTCCTCCAATCAGCCTGCTGCCTGGCCTGCGCTGTGTGAGCCTACTCATGCCACCCATCCTTCCCCCTCTTCTGCTGCTAACCATTTGTTTGTTCTGTTATATTTTGCAGAACTTGAGGCCAACCCTGATGATGCAGAAGAAGATTCAGACGCGGATGAGCCTGAAGAGGAGAACATCTTCCAATCCCAGCTTCCAGACCGAAAGCACGGAGGTGAGGGGGAGGGGGAGGGGATGGATGAATCCCCCACTATTGTACTCAATCTGGAGGAGGTGCAGGTGTCGCCCATTCAGCTACCGGCCCCTTCCCTGAGTGGTTTGAATGTTGATGGGACATTCCATGGTTTCCCACCATCCGAGTCTGGGGATTCCTGTGACTCACCTCCTGTCTCCTCAAAGCCTTTCCACCGTCTACAAGGCACAATTCAAGAGTGTGATGGAATACTCTCCACTTGCCTGGATGAGTGCAGCTCCAACAACACAAGAATCTCGACACCATCCAGGGCAAAGCAGCCCGCTTGATTAGCTCCCCAACCACAACCTTCAATATTCACTCCCTCCACCACTGGCGTACCGTGGCTACAGTGTGTACCATCTACAAGATGCACTGCAGCAACTTGCTACGGCTTCTTCGGCAGCACCTCACAAACCCACGACCTCTACCACCCAGTAGGACAAGGGCAGCAGGTGCATGGGAGCACCATCACCTGCAAGTTCCAATTCAAGCTACACACCATCCTGATTTGGAAATATATCATCCTTCCTTCATCGTTGCTGGGTCAAGATCCTGGCACTCCCTCCCTAACAGCACTGTGGGAGTTCCTTCACCACAAGCACTGCAACATTTCAAGAAGATGGCTCACCACCACCTTCTCAAGGGCAATTAGGGATGGACAATAAATGCTGGCCTTGCCAGCGACGCCCACATCCCACAACGACTACAATAGAAAAAAAGAAGACAGTATATTCTCTGAGATGGTAGTAGGTATGCATTCCAGAGATTGAGGCATTAGTCGAAGAAACTGTGTTATCTCTTTTACAGAGTACACTTTAAAGAACAATTGATATCCATGGTTCTGCTTCATCCATTGACCATAGCAGCAATGGAAACACACCTGAGATATAAGGATATGAGCATGAAAAGAGAAGTACATGGTCATCGTGGGGTAAATACTATTAAATGTAATACTCGAGCACAAACATATAAATGTAAAAATATCGATTTTGACCCCCATCTGATTTGTTCAGGTAGACACACCCTGTGATATGCCACTGAGCTACACAGTGATGTCCTTGCTTATAGCTCTGGCTCTGCTATGTTAGCTGCTAATCCTTAGGTTGCAATGGGAAAGCCAGACTTGGCCTCAGCAACTGTGAGCCAGAAAGATAAAAACTGTTTTCGCCATCCCTGGTTCCTTTTTGCTGGTAGCATACCTGTGCCCAACATGGAAAAAGATATTGGGGGCAAAAATTTATGGAGCGGCCCTCTACAGTGTAATTGCTAAATTGACCAACGTTGCAGACTCTGCTAACATCTACGGGCCAGGGACGATCACCCTTTACGTATGGCTTCAAAGCAGTGGCAAGGATCTGGGGAAATCTACCGAATCAAAACAGCCAGCAAATTGTCATGTATTCAACTGTCATTGCAATCAATGTATAAACTGACCTAAGTTGTACACCGTGAGAACATTGACCACTAGGTGGTGAACTTGTGGGAGACACTCCTAACCTGGACTTTCAGGTATAAAAGGGGAAGCTCCATCCATTTTCTCCACTTCAGTGCTGGAATAAAGGTTACTGGTCACAGAGTGACCTTCTCTCGAGTATGGGCCTCGTGTGCATTTGTACTGTATAGTAAGGACATATTATTGGCGACGAGAAACTGGGATTTAAACCATGCGAGCATGGCCACTAGCAGCACAGCCGAGAGGTACTGTGTTGGTGATGATTGGGACAATTTTATTGAGAGACTACAGCAAAGTTTCGACACAAAGGAATGGCTGGGACAGGATTCGGCCGACAAACGCAGGGCTCATCTACTGACGGTTTGTGGATCCAGGACGTACTCCCTGATGAAGGACCTTCAAGCACCAGAGAAGCCGTTGGACAAGACATTTGAAGAGCTCAGTAAGTTGATCAGGGAACACTTTAAACCAGCGAGCAGCATGCACATGGCGAGACACCGATTTTACATGCACCGGCGGCGAGAAGGGCAAAGCGTTCCAGACTTCGTGGCAGACCTCCGGCGACTGACGAGCCTATGTAAGTTCCCAGATGCATGCAGAGCGGAGATGCTGCAAGACTTTTTTATTGAGGGCATCGGGCACGCTGGGGTTTTCAGGAAACTGATTGAGACCAAAGACTTGACCCTGGAAACGGCGGCTTTGATGGCCCAGACATTTATCTCAGGGGAGGAAGAAACCAAAATGATGTTTGACAAAAATCTTGGTATAAATGCAGCAAATGGACAGGGAGTCAACATTGTTAACACGGCACACAGTTCTCCAGGCAGACGTGGGCAATCAGACATGCCCGAGCATGTAGTCGAACCCAAAGGGGAAATTCAACAGAGACAATGGCTAGCTGAACGGCGATTCATGCCATCACAAGGGACAATGCGGCCAGTAATGGGGCCATCAACACCTGTCAATGGTGCGTTTAAGGACAGTTACAGAGACAGTCAGAGATGATCGACTGGTAATGGACCTTTTGTTTCCAACAACGGCTCATGTTGGAGGTGTGGAGGCAAACACACAGCCAGAGCTTGCAGGTATCAGCAATATACCTGCAGAAACTGCAATGTCAGCGGTCACTTGGCGCGTATTTGCAGGAAGCCTGCAGCCAGATTGATGTACGAGGAGGACGGGCCCGATGTAAGCCCTATGAGGCCAAATGGACACTGGGGAAAATCGCTGGAAGCTGAAGTTCAGCGAGTTCATGTGGAGCACATATACAGTTCATGCACCAGGACATCACCGATAATGATGAAAGTGCTCCTCAATGGCATCCCAGTATCAATGGAGCTAGACACAGGGGCCAGCCAGTCCCTGATGAGTATCAAACAGTTCGACAAGTTGTGGGTGTCCAAGGCCAGGAGGCCAAAATTATTGCCGATTGACGCACAGCTACGGACATATACAAAGGAGATCATTCCGGTGCTAGGCAGCGCCACAGTAGTCATGGCCCACAAAGATTCGGAGAACAGGTTGCCACTCTGGATTGTCCCGGGAGACGGTCCCGCACTGCTCGGGAGGAATTGGCTTGCTGTCATGAACTGGAAATGGGGCGATGTCAATGCAATTTCTTCTGTGGAGCGAGCATCATGCTCACAGGTCCTGGACAAATTTGACTCACTATTTCAACCTGGCATTGGCACTTTCATGGGGACCAAGGTAGTGATTCACATAAACCCGGACGCCAGGCCAGTACATCACAAGGCCAGAGCGGTCCCGTACGTGATGCGGGAAAAGATAGAAGGCAAATTGGACCGCCTGCTGAGGGAAGGCATCATCTCGCCAGTCGAATTCAGTGACTGGGCGAGCCCAATTGTGCTGGTGCTCAAGGCGGATGGGTCGGTCAGGGTATGTGGCGATTACAAGGCCACCATCAATCGGGTGTCACTCCAAGACCAGTACCCGCTACCGAGAGCGGAGGACCTCTTTGCGACGCTATCCGGTGGCAAACTTTTTTCAAAATTGGACCTGACCTCAGCTTACATGACCCAGGAGCTGGCGAGTGAGTCGAAGAAGCTGACCACCATCACGACACACAAGGGGTTGTTTGAGTATAACAGATGTCCATTCGGGATTCGCTCAGCCACCGCGATCTTTCAACGAAACATGGAAAGTCTCCTCAAGTCGATTCCAAAGACAGTCGTTTTTCAAGACGACATCCTCATCACGAGTTGCGATACTGAAGAACACCTCCACAACCTGGAGGAGGTGCTACGCAGACTGGGCCGGGTATGGTCTGCGACTGAAAAAGGCGAAGTGCATCTTTCTAGCTCCAGAGGTAGAATTCCTGGTGATGAGGGTAGCAGCAGACGGGATCAGACCTACTGTGTCCAAAACGGAAGCGATCCAGAGAGCGATCCATAACACGACGGAGCTGCGTTCGTTCCTGGGGCTCCTGAACTATTTTGGTAACTTTCTTCCCAAATTGAGCACGCTGTTAGAGCCGCTACATGTGCTCCTACGCAAAGGTCGCGAATGGCTTTTGATAGAGCACGCAATTTGTTATGCTCCAACAATCTGTTAACGCTATATGACCCATGTAAGAAACTTGTTTTAACGTGCGATGCATCATCCTATGGGGTCGGGTGCATGTTGCAGCATGTCAATGCCAAGGGTCAGTTACAGCCGGTAGCTTATGCCTCCAGAAGTCTGTCCCAGGCAGAAAGGGGCTACGGGATGGTAGAAAAGGAAGCACTTGCATGTGTATATGCAGTAAAAAAATGCCCCAGTACCTGTTTGGCAGGAAATTTGAGCTGGAGACAGATCACAAACCCCTAACGTCCCTTTTGGCCAACAACAAGGCCATAAATACAAATGCGTCGGCCCGCATACAGAGTTGGGCACTCACGTTAGCCGCCTATGACTATACAATTCAGCACAGATCTGGCACTGAAAACTGTGCCAATGCACTCAGCAGGTTCCCACTAGCCACCACCAAGGGGGCAACCGAGCATGCTGCTGAGATGGTCATGGCTGTTGAAGCTTTCGAAAGCGAAGGCTCACCCGTGGCAGCCCGTCCGATCAAAGTCTGGACAAATAGAGACCCGCTACTGTCTTTAGTCAAGAAATGTGTCGTGAATGGGGACTGGGGCATGCCCTGAGGAATTTAAACCATTTCACAGGCGCAAGGATGAACTCTCGATTCAGGCCGATTGCCTACTATGGGGAAACCAAGTAGCCATGCCCCAGATGGGCAGAGAGGCGTTCATCCGAGAACTCCACAATGAGCACCCGGGCATTGTCATGATGAAGGCAATTGCCAGGTCACACGTTTGGTGGCCAGGGATAGATGCAGACCTGGAACTTTGTGTTCGCAGGTGCAACACGTGTGTCCAGCTGGGCAATGCGCCCAGGGAAGCCCCCCTTAGCCCCTGGTCCTGGCCCGCCAAACCATGGTCACGCATCCATGTGGACAACGCAGGACCTTTCATGGGAAAAATGTTTTTGGTTGCAGTAGACACCTACTCCAAATGGATCGAGTGTGACATTCTCAATTCAAGCACATCCTCTGCCACGGTAGAAAGTCTACGGGCAATGTTCGCCACCCATGGTCTACCGGATGTCTTGGTCAGCGACAATGGCCTGTGCTTTACAAGCATTGAATTCCAGGACTTCATGGCAGGAAATTGTATCAACCATGTCAGAACAGCACCGTTCAAGCCGGCCTTAAATGGCAGGAGCAACGAGCAGCGCAGATAATCAAACAGGGGATGCTCAGAATCCAAGGGGGTTCCCTACAATGCCACTTATCACGCCTCCTGTTGGCCAATAGATCCCGACCACACTCGCTCACAGGGGTCCCACCCGCAGAGCTGCTAATGAAAAGGACGCTCAAAACCAGGTTATCTCTTATACACCCCACCATGAAAGAAATTGTTGAGAGCAGGAGCCGGTCACAATATGACTACCATGACAGGAATGCGAGGGCACGATGTATTGATGTCAATGACCCTGACTTTGTCCTCAACTATGCTGCAGGGCCCAAATGACTCGTAGGCACTGTGATTGCCAAAGAGGGGAATAGGATTCTGATAGTTAAACTTACCAATGGACAAATCTGCTGCAAACAAAAAGGAGGTTCAGCAACCCCATAGAAGAAGCAGAGGAAGAACACGATGTCGAGTTCACTTCACCACAGGTGACCGAACACCGGAACCAAGTGGAGGAGAGCCCAGTCACTGTGGGCAGTCTGGACAGGCCTGAAGCACCGCAAACAGCAGACACTCAGGCCAGCGCCCAACAACCGGAGCCCCAACTCAGGCGCTCTATAAGGGAGCGTAAACCACCAGAGAGGCTCAACCTGTGATCCCAATAAGACTTTGTGGGGGAGGTGAGGTCATGTATCCAACTGTCATTGCAATCTATGTATAAACTGACCAAAGTTGTACACCGTGAGAACACTGACCACTAGGTGGTGAACTTGTGGGAGACACTCCTAACCTGGACTTTCAGGTATAAAAGGGGAAGCTCCACCCATCTTCTCCACTTCAGTGCTGGAATAAAGGCTACTGGTCACAGAGTAACCTTCTCTCTAGTATGGGCCTTGTGTGCATTTGTACTGTTATAGTAAGGACATATTACAAATAATCCCTGCTAGGGGGATTGTAAAATCCGTCCCAGAAGAAAATCTTTGTTGCCCCCGTGAACCCTTACATGGAGCAAAGATGGAAAAATGGAGTTGAGGTGCAGATCAGCCATGATCTAATTGAATGGTGGAACAGATTTGAGGGACTTAATGGCCTACTCCTGTTCCTAATGTTCCTACCTCATGGGTGACATATTACATATCTTAACTTAAGCAGCCCAACAAATTAACCATTTCACATTTATGCATCCCAAATTTAAACGGGATTCTATTGTTCCTCCTTACTACAAATTTGTAGTTAATACTGGATACATAAAGTTCAATAAAATGGTTAAATGAGCATTGTTAATTTAAATTGCTGAAGCCATTTCAAGAGTCAGTGAATGAAAAGTGTAACTGTTATGCAAGTCACAGCAACATAGAACAGAATAAAATGTGATCTATGCAAGTAATGAATAATATAGCAGAAAATTGGTTGATGTAATTGGCCATTATCACGTGGCAAGTTATCGTGAGTACTATTAACCGATTGTTTCTCTGAAGATTTCCATTAAATAAATGTACTGGCACGCAGCAAAAGTAGGTATAAAATGGAGAACAGTCAATGGCTTCTTTTTGTTGTAATGCACAAAGCTTACTGTGTGCCAGTATACAGTTTCAACGGGGGTTATAAGACATCGTATACCTCAATTAGAAAGAAACAATATTTGAGCAACCATTTAAACCAGAAAGACAATTTCATAACATTGAACACAAATGGCTGCAGTGCTTCCATTGGTGATGTGGTTATGTCATGCTTTTAAAGCATGCATGATTTGTACATTTTATATACAACATTTATCACAAAAATATCCATTTGTTGACTTTTATTAAATGTGTAGCTCCAGCTGACATTGCCAGTCAATAGAAATGCAGCCAAGCTGTCCAAGGAAACCTCTTTCAACAAATTACAGCATTAAATGGTTGATCACATAATCCTGCAAGGCAAACAAAACCAGCAATTGAAATGGTTGATTGCTGTGTTAATTAGAGACAAACAATTCATATCCACTGTGAAAAGCTCTGTAATGAAAACAGAATAATCACGGGTATGAATTATAATAAGCACATTTGTTTTTATTCATTTATTGCCCATCCCCGATTGCCCTTGAGAAGGTGGTGGTGAACTGCCTTATACATCTGAGTGGCTTGCTAGGTCCGTTCAGAGGGCAGGTATGAATCAACCACATTGCTGAGTCTGGAGTCACATATAGACCAGATTGGGTAAGACCGGGTATACGTGACAGCTAATTACTTTTTATGGTTAAATAAGGGTGCTATCTTGCACATTGGCATATAAAGAGAATGGCTGTGAAATTTAACATCTTAACAGTAGATGATAAGGCTGGTTCCAGAAAAAAATTGTGGCCACTTCGCTTCTAGCGCGTCCCGTGGCGGCCGCCATTTTGGGCGGGTCGGCAGCGTGACCATTGTCTGCACTCACTAGAAAAATGGTAATGAGGCACATCGTGACATCAATCAGAATGCAACACTGATTTGATGCATGACCTGCCATTTTCAATGTCACCGCTCCATTCAATGCCCTCTCCAAAACATGCACTGTCAGCCGCACGAGGGGCAACCCCACCATCTACAAGATGCACTGCAGCAACTCGCCATAGCTTCTTCAGAAACATCTGCCAAACCCGCGACCTCTACCATCCAGAAGGACAAGGGCAGCAGGCGCATGGGATCTAAAGGGATCAGCAACAATTTTCAGGTATCTTACTTTTAGATTTCTATTTGCTCTGTGTAAGTTTGTGCAACTATTTGGAGTTTTCGACAGTTATTTAAAGTTGGTGAGGTGACAGGGAATAATGCTGAAGAGGAAAAGGCCTTGCTTCTAATTTTAAGGGTTCTGCTCACACCACTTGCTCCCATTCATGGAGGCTCTACTTGCAGTCCCCCTCATACTCAGGAGATCAAGCAGAGGCAGCAAGGAAGAGGACAAACTGCTCGCAGAGGAGGTGAAGGAGGGGCAGGAGGGCTCTCAGTAGGAGACCTTACCCATCTAGGTTCTTCCAAGAGCATTTCTCCAACTGCACCTAAGTCAGGAGCCGTGTAATAGGAGGCTCCGCTTCACCAAGAAATCTGCCAGCTCCTGGAACCAGACCTACAGCCTCAGAACAGGGCAATGATGGCACTGCCAGTGGCCCTCCATGACGCCGTGACCCTCAATTTTTTATCACCAGATCCTTCCAGTCTGGAGCAGGAGACATAGCAAACATTTCCCACTGCCATTTATCGTTGCATCCAGAAGTCACAGAGGTTCTGTGCTCAAGGAGAAGGTACTTAATTTTCCTCTCGGAACAGAAAGAAGTAGGAGGAAAGCACATGTGGCTTTGCCAGGATATCGGGCTTCCCCGTGGTGCAGGGGCCATCGACTGCACACACGTGGCGTTGCAGGCACCATATATCAATCCTGAGATGTACCGCAATTGCAAAGGCTCCCACTCACTTAATGTGCAGTTGGTGTGCGACTATGCCAAGCACATCTTGCTGCTGAATGCCTATTATCCTGGCAGCAGTCATGATGCCTTCATCCTGCCTCAGTCTAGTGTGCCAGAAATCTTCCAGTCATCACGTCAGTATGTGGCTGTACAGTGACAAGGGCTATCTGCTCTACATATCGCTGTTGACTCCCCTCACCAACCCCAACACTCGTGGCCAGCAATCATATAATGAGAGTCATGCTGCCACCAGGGACATCATTGCATAGACTATCAGGCTGCTGAAGCAACGGTGGTGTAAATTGAATAGTTATAAATTTATTCATTTTGTTTGGAATGTGTGTTTTGTTGTGGCTCTCATTTCAGCTCTGTGAGATTCCTTGACAGAGGTATGTAAGATGGAGATGTGAGCAATGGGGTTCTAGGGTTTCATTAACTCGAATCGGAGTCTGATGAGTCATTCATGGACAACGCGTGTGGAAGCGTGATTTGCTGCCTCCTCCCTTCCTCCTCATCTTCCTCCTCTTCCCCTTCCTCTTCTCCTCCTCCTCATCCTCTCCTTCCTCCTCTTCCTGTGGTGGTCCCACAATCCCTGCTGGCAAGGGCTATGCCCTCATAATGGCCAAGTTGTGAAGCCTGCATCAGACCTCCACAAAATGGGAGACCCGCTTTGGCGAGTACTGGAGGGTTCCTCCCGAGCAGTCAAGGCAGCGGAACTGTTGCTTCAGCAGCCTGATGGTTTGTTCGATGATGCCTTGGCTCTCATTATATGTTTGCTGGGTACAAGTGTTGCGGTTGCGGAGGGGAGTCATGAGCCTGGTGCAGAGCGGATAGCTCTTGTCTCCGAGCAGCCACTCTCAGGTTTGACAGTGGCTGGAAGATTGCTAGCACACCGGACTGATGCAGGATGAAGGCATCATGACTGCTGCCAGGATACCAGGCATTGACCATCATGATGTGCTGGATGTGGTCGCACAACAGCTGCACATTAAGTGAGTGGTAGCCTTTGCGGTTATGGAAGATCTCAGGATTGTTATGCGGTGCTCGGAAAGCCACATAGTGCAGTCAATGGCACCCTGCACAGTGGAGAAGCCCACTATCCTGGCAATGCCACATGCGCGTTCCTCATGCTTCTCTCAGCACAGAGAAAAGACAACATAGTCCCTTCTCCCGGTTTAGAGAGCCTTTGTGACCTCCCAGATGCAGCGATGGATGATGAACTAGAGATCTTTGCTGTGTCTCCTGCTGCAAACTGAAAGGATCCGCTGGCAAAGAAATTGACCCCACTGTCAGGCTGCAAGTCTGGTTGCAGGAGGTGGCAGAGTTCTGTGACTATCTCCTTGCTGAAGCGAAGTCTCCTGAAACACTGCTCGTCGCTTAAGTGGATATAAGAGAAATATTCTCTGAAGACCCGAGGTTGATAAGGCCTCCTGTTGAGATCCATTCTGACCCTCCTCCTCCTTCCTCTGTGAGCAGCTTCTCTTCTTCTTCACTGCCTCTGCTCCCTCCCCTGAAGAAACTTGAACACGAGGGGGACTAAAAATAGAGCCCCCATGACTGTGAGCATGTGTTGTGAGCAGAAGCCTTTCAACAAGAATGAAGGTGTTCTCCACCTACACCAAAACTCACTGTCACCTTAGAAGTTTTGAAAGCTGTTAAAGTTGCAGAAAGTTGCACAGAGCCAGTCAAACCAAATAAACATGTGAACTGCAAGATTGATTCTGATGATCCCTTTAAATAATGCTGCTGGCGGCTCCATCCTGTTTGGTCAGCTGGTCGTAATTAACACAGGTCAGTAAGTTGACCGGTGAACTTCAAAATGGCAGATCGGGCGTCAGGTGAATGTTGCACACTCACTGATGAAATGGTCTGCCGAATCTACATATCCCTAGCCAGCGGGACATCAGCAGCCCTGCCACTCAGTTGAAAATGGCGGCTGGTAGCCATTTTTTGCTGAAACAGGCCTTAATGGCCAGCGCTAATACCTCCGATTCTAGGCCTATGTTCCTTTGAACTTTTTGCTTCCATCCACATAACTTACTGTTCCTCCTAACTTCGTGTTATCTGCAAACTTGAACATACAACTCTCTCAGCTTTCATCCATCATTAATATATATGATGAAAAGCTATTGCCCTCATACAGATTCCTAGAAAACACCACTTGTCACATCCGTCAATCAAAGAACATTCTCTTTATCTCTTTTCTCTGTCTGTTATCTCCTAGCCAACTACTGACCAATGTCACAAGGTTGTTCCAATTCCATGCGGTCTCAGTTTTGCTAATAATCTCTTGTGTGAAACCTTATCAAATGCCTTTGGAACTCCATATAGCGAACATCTCTAGACAGGTGCTTATCCACCATGCTCGTGACTTCCTCAAAATATTCAACTAGATTCGTCAGACGTGACCTACCTTATGAAAACCATGCTGTCTCTCTTTGATCAACTCAAGCTTGTCCGTATTCAGTCACCCTGATGTTAGATTCCAGTAACTTCCTTCAACTGTTGTTAAACTGACAGGTCTGTAGTTAGATGCTTTCTTCTGCCTTCCCTTCTTAAATGATGGTGCGACATTTGCAATTTTTCAAACCAAAGGCCCAAATCATGAATCTAGAAAACTTTGGAAAAGAGCAAAAGAGACATAAACGGAAAGTGAAAGAGAGAAATACAGAAAAGAGAGGAACAGAAAGAGAGAGAGAGAAGCAGAGTGAAAAGAAAGGGTCAGAGAGAGAGGAGCAGTGACATAGTCTAGAACCTCCCTTTTGAGATTATCGGCCAAAAATGGACATTATTTCTGTGTGGGCATTAAAAAAGGGTTTTCAGAGCGCCGGCTTCTCGCCCATTCTCAAAACACCTAGTTTCCATTTTTAAAAATGGACGTTACCGCGAGCGATATCAAATGGGCGGTAGTGTTAAATTTTTCTGACCTTCTGCCGTCCTTAGCAACGGCATGGCAATGCTCGATTCCTGTGATTCAGGTGGTCAAGTGTCATCATGACATGGCAGAACAGGAGAAGAGGAGACAGATCGAGAGTGAGCTCAGAGGCACTGAAAGTGTGTGTGGCTGTGGTGTGTGCTTGTTTGGCTGTTGTGGGAGGCACGATGGAGATTCACCAGCAGAAAAAAGCCCACTAAGCACCAAGAACATAGTTCACACCAAGTTTTTGTCCAACAAATAAGATATAAAATGGAAGGGATAAAGGAGGCCCTGGAACTGGTAGCCAGGAACACTGGTGGCAGAGGGCTCCTAGTGGTCCCGGAGCGCTGCACTGCAGCCCAAGGTGATGCACCCCCATTGCCAACCACATGAGAGCCAGCAGCAACATCTTGCAAATGTCTCGGAGCATGCTCCCACCTCGGGACCGTCCTCTCCCGTATCCGTCCAAGCAACAGGTCGGCCGTCACCCGACCCCCCGCCAATGAAGCATCGTCTGAGGATCTCCTCGGCCAGGCGGCTTAGAGCCAGGAGGGGAAGGAGAAGGGGTAGAGGTGGAGAGGAGAAACAGGGGTGGGGGGTGGAGGAGGGGGGAGAAAGGGTTGGTTTGTTTTTTATTGAACAAAACCCTGCAGCACATTGGCTCAGATAGCTGCACCATTACACGCTGGTGATTCCTTAACATCAAAGGGTATAATTACACTTAACTTCAATCAACTTAAACTTTAACTCTCACCGAGGTGATGTCTACTATTGATGTATCACCTGCAAACCCAGCAGTGTGTCAGCCTTGTAAATAACACCAATGTTCTTTCAGGCAAAGCGATCATTGATGAGCTCCTGACATAAGGCTTTTGCAGCTATCATGCCACCATGGGCCCCTTTATGCGGTCTACAGGGGGGCGGGGGCATTGCTTCAGCGTCAACCTAATTGTCTAGCTCGATGTCAGCATCCGCCTCCTCATCCTCCTCTTCCTCTCACTGGTGAGGTGGACTGTCAGACTCATCAGGCAATTCTTGTCCCCTCCTGATAGCCAAGTTGTGTAGCATGGAGCAGACCACCACGAATTGAGCTACCTGCTCAGGGTGGTATTGGAGCTCTCCTCCTGAGTAGTCCAGGCATCTAAAGCGCTGCTTCAGCAATCCAATGGTTTTCTCCACGATATTGCGAGTTGCTCAGTAGCTCTCATTGTATCGTCTCACGGCCTCGGTGTGGATGTCACGCAGTGGGGTCATCAGCGTCCCCAAGCATCCAGCATTGACCTTGTGGCTGATTGTTAAACAAATCAGATACAGTGCTCTCACGCAGGATGTGAGCATCATGGATGCTGCCTGGAAATTGAGCATTCATTGCCAGTATAATTTGCTGGTGGTCGATAACCAGCTGGACATTCAGGGAGTGGAATATCTTGTGGTTCCTGAAAACCTCAGCATCCTGAAAAGATGACCGCATCGCAATGTGCATACAGTCTATTGCTCCCTACACCTTGGGGAAGTTTGCAATTCTGGAGAATGCTAGAGCCCTCTCACTCTGTGCCTCCCTGGTCATAGGGAAGCTGATCAAGTCCCTCCTGCGTGTGTACAGGGCTTCAGTGACCTGTCTAATGCACAATGTGCGGCATGCTGAGAAAGTCCACAAATGTCGGCAGCTGTGGCCTGAAAAGAACCCGAGGCATAGAACGACACTGCCGCAGTGACTTTGACCTCGACGGACAGTGCAGTTCTGATGGTGCTGGCAGGCTGCAGATCTGCCCTTATCAGCTGGCATACCTCAGTGATAAACTCTTTGTGGAAGCGCAGTCTCCAAAGGCAGGTTGTGTCAGGCAAGTCGAGGTAAGAATGCTTCTCCTTGTACTTGCAGGGGTTGTAATGTCTGGTCCACCTCATCTGTCTGTCACGTCTTACATTGGGCACATAATGCAGTGCAGCGTTCCTTCGGCGATATCAAGTCTGCTGCATGTAATTGGTCACTAGGAGAGGGTGAGAAAGGACAGGCCCCATTGCAGTAGCTCTCTGTTTTCCACCGATTGGTCACAAACAAGGAATGTCCCAACGAGCACACCTGTTCAATTCCAATCGATCACATTGTGGTCAAGATGTTTTTACAGATGTTCACATCAACTCCAACGACCTGCAGAGTACATTCGAACTCCACCGAGGTTGAAACACAGCAGCCTTTTAAAGGATGCGACATGTGATCTAGAACATGGCGTCCATAACACTGTGATTAGTTCCGGTTAGTTCCACTTTTTGTGGGCGTTATTTTGAGCAAGCAATGTTGTGGGTGAAATGTGTGCAAGGTGGTGAAATTGACGATGGGCGATCTCCATGGCCGCTAGTTTGGGTAAATATGCTCTTTACAACAAAAAACAGTCGCCGAGCGTTAATATTGAATCTTGGCGTTAATTCCATCCGGAAAGTAACGCTGGGCAATATTCTGGGCGTTGAATTCGCCCATTCTGCTGATTCCGCCCCAAAAAAGTGGGCGGTAATATTTTTTCTCGGTGTTAAGCACATGGGGAAAGTAACGCTCGGCGATAAGTTTCCGAAAAATACCCGCCAGTTTCCATTTTGCGTCATTTCAGCAGTAAAATCGGCGTTAAGTAGGCGTTAAGCAGGCCATAAAGATGGTCAAGACAGTTAAGAGAAAGACTGCTTACTCTGAATTCCTGTAAATAACGCAAACAGCAATCCACTAGTCAAGATATAAAAATCTGGTGCATTTATCACACTGGAAGATGGCACACATGCAAAGTCTCTGTCAAACTTCCACCTGATTGGCTTTTTCCACTGTTGTGCCTGGGGAATGCTCATTTCGCAAATGCAGGAAAGAGAAAATTGGTCTAGAGACCCATTGCGTCACATCTCCAACTTCCCTTTGCTGGCCCAGGATCACCAGAGTCCCTAAAATCGACGTAACTGGGCCTGCACCTGCAGTAGGCACTGATCCAACATAAGAATACTAATAAAATAGGGAGGTGGTGGGGGTGTGCATTCCCATCCATCCCTCCTCAGTTTCCTTTCAGTTTGCATGTAGAGTGCACAAAAAGTAGTACTCCAAAGATCAATGCCGGCAACAGCCATCGGCTCTGATGTTGCCAGACAGGAGTGCTCCTGTTTCTGTCTTCCAATCCCAGTACAAAGCTTTGTCAGGGGATATGCCTCTGCTGGGAGGATGCATTCCCCAGGCATAATGAGATTGAGATGTGCTTGGAGGTGCTTGGAATAGGTCACTGCTACTGCATCACAGATTCAGTGCCTCTTCAGTATGCCACACCTGGCTGGTGCATGGTGGGAAATTGGCCCTACAAGTTTATCAAAAAAAACACAACTGAACAGTTAAGAAATATACAAAAGGGCACTTAAAAAAGTATAAAAATGAGGAAGAAGTTAATCAGCCTTTTGTTGATCTTGGGATATGCCTAACAGCCATTAAGGAGGTGAAATTTCTTTGCGGCCCATTTGGGGGCAGTAACATCCAGGAGATGGGACATTTTGTGCCAGGCGCTTGAAAATTTCGGGTTAATGCGTCCGAAAGGAAGTAGAGCGCAAAATAACTGTCATGTATGTACATGCTGTTTGTAACCACCAGATGGTGTCATTGTTGGAGGCTACTGAGCAGCACGCAGATGGTGCTGCTCTGGTATAAAAGGCCAGCCATTTTGTGAGTTAGACACTTTGGGAATAAATAAAGCACAGCCAAGGTCGTACCTTGCTTAGTTAAACAGTACTCAGTTTGAACCTTTATTGCATACATAACATTTGGCAACAAGAATACAAGAACTTTTGTTTGCAAAATGAGCACAATTGTATTTTTAGAGCGATTCGTGGAGGGAGAAGATTGGGCAGACTTTGTGAGCCATTTGAACCAGTACTTCGTGGCCAACAAAATGAAGGGGGTCAAGAATGCAGATCGGCGCCGGGCTGTGTTCCTCACTGTGTGCCGTTCAAAGATCGACGGTCTGATAAAGAATCTACTCATGCCTAGTGATCCAACAGAAAAAATGTACAAAAAGTTGTGTATATTGGTACGGGAACATCTCAAGCCAGATGACGGCATCATCATCTCGAGAAACATGATTTATACACACGTTCGATCGGAGGGCCATAGCGCGGCGGAATTCACTGCCGATCTGAGATGTCTAGCGGGACCGTGCAAGTTCGGGACGGTGTTGGCAGACATGCTGCGGGATTTCATTGTTATCGGTATCAACCACGAGGTGATCCTGTGCAAACTTCTGGCGGTGGAGGAGTTGGATTTAAAAAGGGCCATCCAGATCGCTCAATCATGTGTGACGACGGACAGGAGTCTAAAGCAAATGTCGGTGAAGAATCGAAACTCGGCAAGTACTGTAAATGTGATTGATTCGGCGTTTGGCAGAGCGGCACATGGCAGGGCCTATCCGGCTGTGTTCGCGAAACCTGTGGCTGCCCAAAGTCCGCCAGCGGGAATGTATCCGACTTCTCCGTGTTGACGTTGCGGGGGAAATCATCGGCACCAGCGGTGCAGATTTAAGCAAAATAGTTGCAAAGGCTGTCAGAGAGTCGGGCATCTCCAGCACAAGTGTCCGCAGATGGTATGAGACGTGAATTGGCTAGAATAGACTGGCAAATGATACTTAACGGGTTGACGGTGGATAGCAATGGCAGACATTTAAAGATCACATGGATGAACTTCAACAATTGTACATTCCTGTCTGGAGTAAAAATAAAACAGGGAAGGTGGCTCAGCCATGGCTAACAAGGGAAATTAAGGATAGTGTTAAATCCAAGGAAGAGGCATATAAATTGGCCAGAAAAATAGCAAACCTGAGGACGAGAAGAAATTTAGAATTCAGCAGAGGAGGACAAAGGGTTTAATTAGGAGGGGGAAAATAGTGTATGAGAGGAAGCTTGCCGGGAACATAAAAACTGACTGCAAAAGCTTCTATAGATATGTGAAGAGAAAAAGATTAGTGAAGACAAACGTAGGTCCCTTGCAGTCAGATTCAGGTAAATTTATAATGGGGAACAAAGAAATGGCAGACCAATTGAAAAAATACTTTGGTTCTGTCTTCACAAAGGAAGACACAAATAACCTTCCGGAAATACTCGGGGACCGAGGGTCTAGTGAGAAGGAGGAACTGAAGGCAATCCTTATTAGGCGGGAAATTGTGTTAGGGAAATTGATGGGATTGGAGGCCAATAAATCCCAGGGGCCTGATAGTCTGCATCCCAGAATACTTAAGGAAGTGACCCTAGAAATAGTGGATGCATTGGTGATCATTTTCCAACAGTCTATCGACTCTAGATCAGTTCCTATGGACTGGAGGGTAGCTAATGTAACACCACTTTTTAAAAAAGGACGGAGAGAGAAAATGGATAATTATAGACCGGTCAGCCTGATATCAGTAGTGGGGAAAATGTTGGAATCAATTATTAAAGATGAAATAGCAGCACATTTGGAAAGCAGCAACAGGATCGGTCCAAGTCAGCATGGATTTATGAAAGGGAAATCATGCTTGACAAATCTTCTAGAATTTTTTGAGGATGTAACTAGTAGAGTGGACAAGGGGGAGCCAGTGGATGCGGTGTATTTGGACTTTCAAAAGGCTTTTGACAAGATCCCACATAAGAGATTGGTGTGCAAAATTAAAGCACAGGATATTCGGGATAATGTACTGACGTGGATAGAGAACTGGTTGGCAGACAGGAAGCAGAGAGTCGGGATAAACGGGTCCTTTTCAGAATGGCAAGCAGTGACTAGTGGGGTGCCGCAGGGCTCAGTGCTGGGACCCCAGCTATTTACAATATACATTAATGATTTAGATGAAGGAATTGAGTGTAATATCACCAAGTTTGCAGATGACACTAAGCTGGGTGGCGGTGTGAGCTGTGAGGAGGATGCTAAGGGGCTGCAGGGTGACTTGGACAGGTTAAGTGAGTGGGCAAATGCATGGCAGATGCAGTATAATATAGATAAATGTGAGGTTATCCACTTTGGTGGCAAATACACGAAGGTAGAATATTACCTGAATGGCGGCAGATTAGGAAAAGGGGAGGTGCAACGAGACCTGGGTGTCATGGTACATCAGTCATTGAAAGTTGGTATGCAGGTACAGCAGGCGGTGAAGAAGGCAAATTGTATGTTGGCCTTCATAGCTAGGGGATTTGAGTATAGGAGCAGGGAGGTCTTACTGCAATTGTACAGGGCCTTGGTGAGGCTTCACTTGGAATATTGTGCTCAGTTTTGGTCTCCTACTCTGAGGAAGGACGTTCTTGCTATTGAGGGAGTGCAGCGAAGGTTCACCAGACTGATTCCCGGGATGGCAGGACTGGCATATGAGGAGAGACTGGATCGACTGGGCCTGTACTCACTGGAGTTAGAAGGATGAGAGGGGATCTCATGGAAGCATATAACATTCTGACGGTACTGGACAGATTAGATGCAGGAAGAACGTTCCCGATGTTGGGGAAGTCCAGAACCAGGGGACACAGGCATTTAGGACTGAGATAAGAAGAAACTTCTTCACTCAGAGAGTTGTTAACCTGTGGAATTCCCTACCACAGTGAGTTGTTGATGCCAGTTCATTGGATATATTCAAGATGGAGTTAGATATTGCCCTTACGACTAAAGAGATCAGGGGGTATGGAGAGAAAGCAGGAAAGGGGTACTGAGGTGAATGATCAGCCATGATCTTATTGAATGGTGGTGCAGGCTCGAAGGGCCGAATGGCCTACTCCTGCACCTATTTTCTATGTTTCTATGTTTCTATGTTTCTATGAGCAAGCGAGCTGTGACACACCACATGGAGGATGAGAGTCAGACTAGCGCGGATCCGGATACGCAATCCGAGATGCCAGAGGAGGAAGTGTATGGCCTGTACTCTTTCATAACCAAGAGTAAACCAATTTTGATTGTGAAGTTTAACGGGATACCAGTATCGATGGAACTGGACACGGGGGCAAGTCAATCGATCATGAACGAGAGGGCATTTAATAAGCTGTAGTATACTAAGACTGTGAGGCCCAGGCTGAGTCCTGTTAACGCCAAGCTGCGCATGTACACCAAAGAACTGATAAAGGTGATTGGCAGTGCACAAATTAATGTGTCGTATAATGGTGCGGTTCATGAGTTACCGCTGTGGATTGTTCCAGGCAAAGGCTTAACGCTGCTCAGCAGGAGCTGGTTGGAGAAAATCCTGGAACGACATAAAGGCGTTGTCATCGGAGGAAGATATTCAAAAGTGAGTTAGATGTGGCCCTTACAACTAAAGGGTTCAAGGGGTATGGAGAGAAAGCAGGAATGGGATACTGAAGTTGCATGATCAGCCATGATCATATTGAATGGTGGTGCAGACGTGAAGTGCCGGATAGCCTACACCTGCACCTATTTTCTATGTTTCTATACATGCGCCCAAGTATTGAGCAAGTTCCCCTCGCTGTTCGAACAGAGTATCGGCAACTTCACGGGAGCCAAGGTGCAGATCCACGTGGACTCAGATGCAAGACCCATCCGTCATGAAGCTCGAGCAGTGCAGTATATGATGAGGGAGAAGATCGAAATTGAACTGGACAGACTCCAGCATGAAGGGATCATATCACCGGTCAAATTTAATGAATGGGCCAGCCCCATTGTTCCTGTGATGAAAAGTGATGGCACAGTCAGAATCTGTGGAGACGACAAGGCTACAATCAACAAGGATACCACGATCGCACAACTGTGTCATGTGAGATTTCTGTTAATGATCCTGTATATGTGTTGAATTATGGTCAGGGTCCCAAGTGGATCGCTGGTACGGTCATGGCCAAGGAGGGCAACAGAGTATTTGTTATTCAGCTCAAGAATGGGCAAACTTGTAGGAAACACATGGATCAAACAAAGCTGAGGCACACAGACGAGCCAGAGCAGTCAGACAAAGAAACCGTCGACGACCAACCAACCTACCAGCAGCCTTCAGTGGACTCAAGGGTCATCAGTGAACCCGGAATTTCCATCACGGACTTGTTCAATAAAAATGGACTTGCAATTCCTGACATGGCCACTGCCACTCCCAACAAGTCAGCCATCCAGCCACCAGTTACAACAGAGACCGCACATTCACCCAAGGCCGGAATTGAACTGAGACGGTCAACCCGGGAGCGTAAAGCACTGGACCGTCTCAACCTGTGAAAGACTGTGATAAGATCTCAGAGGAGGGTATTGTCATGTATGCACATGCTGTTTGTAGCCACCAGATGGTGTCATTGTTGGAGGCCACTGAGCAGCATGCACATGGTGCTGCTCAGGTATAAAAGGCCAGCCATTTTGCGAGTCAGGCACTTTGGGCCGTAATAAAGCAGAGCCAAGGTTGTACCTTGCTTAGTTAAACAGTACTCAGTTTGAACCTTTATTGCATACATAACAATAACGCACTCCACTTCCTTTCTGGGGCGGGAGTGCGGTGGATGGGTCAGGAGTTGGGCGCAACATTGTGCACTGAGCCACATAGCGCTGTGGCGTAGGAGTAATTGAATAGCCCCGCACATGTCTTTTCTGCCCCTTCTACAACTTTCAGGCTTTCAACAGCCCTTCAAGCCTGCACCACCATTCAATAAGATCATGGCTGATCATGCAACTTCAGTACTCCATTCCTGCTTTCTCTCCATACCCCCTGATCCCTTTCAACATAAGAGCCACGTCTAACTCCCTTTTGAATATATCCAACGAACTGGACTCAACAACTTTCAGTGCTGGAGAATTCCACAGGTTCACAATTCTCTGGGTGAAAAAGTTTCACCTCATCTCGGTCCTAGATGGCTTATCCCTTATCCTTAGACTGTGACCCCTGGTTCTGGACTTCCCCAACATCGGGAACATTCTTCCTGCATCTAACCTGTCCAGTCCCGTCAGAATGTTATAAGCTTCTATGAGATCCCCTCTCATTCTTCTAAATGCCAGTGAATATAAGCCAAGTCGATCCAGTCTTTCTTCATATGTCAGTCCTGCCATCCTGGGAATCAGTCTGGTGAATCTTCGCTGCACTTCCTCAATAGCAAGAATGTCCTTCCTCAGATTAGGAGGCCAAAACTGCACTCAATACTCAAGGTGTGGTCTCACCAAGGCCCTGTACAACTGTAATAAGACCTCTCTGCTCCTATACTCAAATCCTCTCGCTATGAAGGCCAGCATGCCATTTGCTTTCTTCACCACCTGCTGTACCTGCATGCCTACTTTCAATGACTGATGCACCATGACACCCAGGTCTCATTGCACCCCCCCTTTTACTAATCTGTCACCATTCAGAAAATATTCTGCCTTCCAGTTTTTGCCACCAAAGTGGATAACCTCACACTTATCCACATTATACTGCATCTGCCTTGCATTTGCCCACTAACTTAACCTGTCCAAATCACTCTGCAGCCTCTTCGCATCCTCCTCACAGCTCACACTGTCACCCAGCTTAGTGTCATTTGAAAACTTGGAGATATTACATTCAATTCCTTTGTCTAAATCATGACTATATATTGTAAATAGCTAGGATCCCAGCACTGAACCTTGCGGTACCTCACTAGCCACTGCCTGCCATTCTGAAAAGGACCTATTTATTCCCACTCTTTGCTTCCTGTCTGCCAACCAGTTCCCTATCATCAGGTAACTTGGTCAAATTGAGAGGAACATGGATGGATAGCTTTTATCTATCCTCGCTGTTAGGTACACGATTAACTTGTAAAAACAGTTATTGATTACTGTAATGACTAATAAAGTATACTGAACTATAATTTTACCTTAATCATCTAGGTCAGCAATGTTCCTTTCTAAGTAGTATTTAACATTTTTCTGGTACTTGGGTAGAAATTTGCTCATTATTTAGACTACCATCTGTGACCTTTAATGACCTTCACTCACAGCTCACATTGAATTTGAAGCAGTTAAGAACTAAAAATGAAAGACCACAATTGTTCCTGCTGGTATCAGGACTTTAGTCTGCTAATTAAAATCTTAATTTTCTTGGGCTTAAGTTTTGGCCTGAGTTGCTCCTATTTTTTTGGAGCAACTAGTTTAGAATGGAGCATCTTAGAAATTGCAATTCACGGCATTTAGTTTGCTCCAGTTCTAGTGACTAAGAATAGTTTCATTTTAGAACAGATTTTTTTTCAAAAGGGGGCGTGTCCAGCCACTTACGCCTGTTTTGCGAGTTTAGTCAGCGAAAACTTACTCCAAACTAACTTAGAATGGAGTAAGTGTAGATTTTTATACGCTCAGAAAAACCTTGCCTACACTTTAGAAATTAGGCGCAGGGAACGAGATATGGTGGGGGCAGGGGGTGGGGTTAAGGAAATTTATGGAACTTTACAAGCATTTAACACTTTCACTTCTACAAATAAAGAGCCATCCTGAATAATAAATGATAAATAAAGCAAATAAAGAATACATTGATTTTTCCTACCTGTCTGAAGCAGCAGCAGCAGCCTCCGAGCTGCGAAGATTTAGGCCGTTCGGCCGGGGATAGGGGAGGCGTACAAAGCACCGGGAGGGAGAGCCAGCCAGCAGCCAGCCAGCCAGCAAGTTTAAAAGTTAAATTTGTAATTCAAGTAAGGCTGCTGCATTATCAACATCACGGATTATGCAATGGTTCGCCAGCAATTCACTGCATAGGAGAGAATTGATTAGAGCTCACCGCACCAGGAACGTCATAGCCCCTAGGCTGATGGGCAAGAGACCTTACCCACGTCGGCAATATCGAGCCAGGTGTTCGTACCTGGACATGAGCGAGGCTGATTGTGTCAAAAGGCTGCGTTTCCGCAGAAAAGTTGTCGTTGAGATCTGTGATCTGCTGAGAGCAGATTTACAGCCCAGAAGCAGAACGCCGACTGCCTTGTCTGTTGATGTGAAGGTTACAGCTGACTTTCCTTCTATGCCTCAGGATCGTTTCAAGCTACAACTGGAGATGTGTGCGCCATCTCTCAACGTGCAATACATGCCTGCGTTTACCAGGTCACGGCTGCACTGTATGCGCGGAGGAATGACTTCATCAAGTTCCCAATGACTGCACAAGCAATGCATGACAGGGCTGTGGGCTTCTCCAGAATTGCTGGCTTCCCAAAGGTACAGGGCTGCATTGATTGTACCCACATCGCCTTACGAGCATCTGCGAAGGATTCCGAGATGTACAGGAATAGAAAGGGTTTCCACTCCATTAATGTGCAGCTCGTTTGTGATGACAAGCAGTACATCATGTCAGTCGATGCGAGGTACCCTGGCAGCACCCATGATGCGTTTATCCTACGCAACAGCGTTATATCTGATATGTTTAAGCAGCAGCCAGAACGGCAGAGTTGGCGACTGGGAGACAAAGAGTACGGTCTCGCCACCTGGCTCATGACGCCTCTACGTGTAACACGGACGGAAGCTGACCATTAGTACAACATGTCGCACATTGCGACGGCAGCATCATAGGGGTCAAGTTTCGGCCTGAGTTGCTCCTGTTTTTTTGGAGCAACTGGTTTAGAATGGAGTATCTTAGAAATTGCAATTCTCGGCATTTAATTTGCTCCAGTAAGTGTAGATTTTTGTACGCTCAGAAAAACCTTGTCTACACTTTAGAAAATCAGGCGTAGGTTACAAATCAGGCGTAGGGAATGGGAAGGGGGGGTTTCAAGGGAAGTTTACAAACATAAAACACTTCAGTTTTACAAATAAAGAGCCATCATCGATTATAAATGATAAATACATCAATAAATCAACCAATAAATCAATCCAAAAACAATTAATAAAAAATTTTAAAAATGTAAAAATCAATAAATAAAACATTTTCTACTTACCGACTGCAGCACCGGGAGCCCTCCAACAGCATGCTGGGATGCCCCCCCCCGCAGTGTGTCTCTGTCGGTGTCTCTATCTCTCTGAAAGGGGGGTGGGGGAGGGGGAGAAGGGGGTGGGGGGGAGAGGGGGAGGAAGGTAGAGGGGAGTGTGGGTTGGGGGGGAGGAGGGGGGTGGGGGTTGGGGGGGAGGCGAAGGGGGAAGAGGGGGAGGAGAAGGGGGAAGGGGGGAGGAGGGGGAGGGGGGAAGGAGAGGGAAGGAGAGGGGAGGGAGGGAGGGAGGGAAGGAGAGGGGAAGGAGGGAGGGGAGGAGAGGGGAGGGAGGGAAGGAGAGGGGAGGGAGGGAAGGAGAGGGGAGGGAGTGAAGGAGAGGGGAGGGAGGGAGGGAAGGAGAGGGGAGGGAGGGAGGGAAGATGTGGGGAGGGAGGGAGGGGAGGAGAGGGGAGGGAAGGAGAGGGAAGGGAGGGAGAGAAGGAGGCTGAACAGCCGGGCCCAAGACCGGGCTGGATTTACAGGTAGGTGGCGTCGGGTCTTGGGTCTTGGGTCCTGGGTCTGGCGGGGGGGGGGGGGGGGTCACGGAGATTGGGTGGGGGGGTCGCGGAGATCGGGGGGCGCGTCGCGTAGATTGGGGGGGCTCGCGGAGATTGGGGGAGGAGGGGGGAGAGAGAGTCGCGGAGGTCGGGGGGGGGGAAGAGAGCCGCGGAGGTCGGGGGGGGGAAAGAGAGTCGCGGGGGGGGGAGAGAGAGTCGCAGAGGTCGAGGGGGGAAGCGGAGGTTGGGTCGCCGGGGTGGGGGGAGGCGGAGCGGAGGTCGGGTCGGGGGATGGGGGGGAGCGGAGGTTGGGTCGCCGGGGTGGGGAGAGCGGGAGTCAAGTCAGGTCGGGTCCGGTCGGGTAGGAGGTGAGCCTTATCCACGCAGCCCAAGTGAGGCAATTCGGCCAGGGCTAGGGGCTGCGTGCTTTGGGCCCCTCCCACAGTTTTGGGCGCCTGGAGCTACTGCGCATGCGCGCCCACTGTAGCGCGCATGTGCAGAGGTCCCGGCACTGTTTTCAGTGCAAGGACCTGGCTCCACCCCCCACAGCTCATGCTGCGCCGTGCCCAGCTCCAGAGGACCTGCAGGGAGCCGGAGAATAGGTAAGTTTTTTTTAGGTGCACTTTGTGGCGCGACAAACAGGTGTCCAGGTCCGGGCTGCGCCGTTTTAGGCGCGGCCCGAAACTTGGGCCCATAGAGAGGACCATTGGCATCTTGAAACAGCGTTTCTGATGCCTGGACCATTCCGGAGGCCACTTTCAATAGTCTCCTAAGATTGTCGGTCAGTTCACTGCTGTGTGCTGCATGCTGCATAATTTAGCCATCATGAGGCAGCAGGAGCCGATAGTGGAACCAGAAGACTCACATGAAGGGAGGGTGCCTTATGGTAGTAATTTGGAAGAGCAGGATGAGGAGGACGACAATGATCAGGAAAGCATGCAAGTGCCTGATGCCGGAGCACGAGATCGGAGGAGGGCGGTCCATCGTGCTCCTTTAACGATTGTTCGAGCCCTGTGCCAGCAGCTCATCCGTGAACGCTTCAATTACTGATGCCTGAGGGCTCTGCGACAACTGTTGCACATGGACATGTTTATTTTTTTGAGTTGTTCCTATGTTGTGTTATGTTAATGGAACATGATTCAGTTTTAATTAAAAAATATTTTATTGAAAAGTTAACGTTCGTGTAATAAAATATTTGTTGTATCAAACTTTACTTTTTAATATGACTCTTTAAAATCACTTTAAAACTTTAAGATCACTTATAAACTTGTAAAGTTACAAAAGTTACAAAACAATTTCAATGTGAAAAATCTTACACTCTTAAGATCACTTATAAACTTCAAGATCACTTTTTAGCTGCAAAACTAAATAAGTTACAAAATGTGAGAACATTTACACTATAAGATCACTTAAAAGCCCTAAAATCCCTTATAAGTTGTAAAGTTACAAAAGTTACAAAGCAATTTCAATGTGAAAAATCTTACACTCTTAAGATCACTTAAATGTCAAGATCACTTTTTAGGTGCAAAATTAAATAAGTTACAAAATATGAGAGCATTTACCCTAAGATCACTTACAATTTACAATAAAACTTACAAAACAATTTCAATGTGAAAAACGTTACTACAGTTACATCAAGAACAAGAACAAAAGCAGCAAAGAAAGGCTGCAACCATCTCTCATCCACATCTCGGTGAATGTTCACTTCTTCATGGGGGTGTAATTTGATTTGCCGGGCTGTGTGCCCTTATTGCAGCAGCTATCTCCATGATGGCCTGTGCCGTCACTTGCACTCCCTCGGACATTCCCTCCCTCATTTCCCGGGTCATTACTGCTATTTCTCCCGTCAGTACCGTTACCTCTTCATCCACTGCACTGCCCACGAGTGATCGGGTAAGGTCATTGCTCTCCACACCCAATGCCACAACCTGAGCCACATCTGTTGCACGCTGCATCTCAGGAGAGCGTGTTTCCAACTCCTTCTCCTCTGCCTGGGTCTGCCTCGCGGCACCACTCCACTGGGATGCAGGCTGGGACGGTGGGATCCTGGATGTTCCAAACGGCAGCACTCGAGTGGGAGTTGCGGGTTGGGATGGTGGGGCCCTGGGTCTTCAATCCAGCCCCACTCGAGTGGGAGCCGCAGGCTGGGATGGTGGGCAGTGGGTGTAAACTGCTGCATTACACCAGCAGCACCACTGGGACCCGCAACGTCGGAATCTGTGAAACCATGGAAGGTGGAACCAGAACCTTTGCAAGGGTTTGAATCACTGATGTCCTCTAATGTGGGCTCATAAATATTAAGTTCGAAGGTCTCCCCTGAAGACATTTCATTCAACGCCTGCAGCCACCCTTGGTCTGGATCGTCCGCATTTGGTTCTTCTGGTTCTTCTTCTGGATCTTCAGGATCTTCAGGATTGGCATTATCATCTTCTGCAAAATATATCAGAACAGTCAAATGTTTAGCAGCAGAGGAGGGGGCAGGATGGGTGGCATGAGTACTCTCACACATAGCAGGCCAGGCAGCAGGTTAATTTGAAGGGCCATGATGCATTTTCAGGACTTACCCTCTTCCTCGCGTGCGGGCCCAGCTTGTGCTGTACTGATTGCTTTCCTCCATGTACGACTCATCATAGCAGCTACCCTCTGTTCCAAGAGTGTCGGGGATGCAGATTGGGCATGCCTTCTCCTGATTGAGTTCTTTCCCTTTTGTTGTGGGCCAATTTCTTCTGCAAAGATTAAAATATAACTTTTTACAGAGTGTGTCTTTCTGCAGGGTGCGACATATACAGATAGTCACATTTACAATTACAATTCCATTGAAAAATGAAAATATTACTTACACTAACTACTTGACCAAGGTCATGCCATTTCTTTTTACACTGGTTTCCAGATCTCGTGGTGTTCACCACTGCGCAGTAATCTTCTGCAACTTGGTTCCAACGTTTCTTCATTTCTTTCGGTGGCACTTTTATGCGACCTCTGTTGCTGGTATCCAACTCCTGCCATCTCTGCTCAATGACGTTAACTAATGTCTCCACTTCCTCATGCAAGAAATTCTTTGTTCTTGGTGGGCGTTGTTCCATTGCTGTATTGAATTGACATTCTGATTTTTCAATACACACAGTCCTTATTTTGCATGCACCTATGCAGCACTTGTTCTGGAAGTTTAGCAGCAACAAGCAGCACCCACTGATTTCAGCAGGTGATTTCTTCAACAATGCGGCTAAAAGCACTCCTTCAGGCACAAAAAATCAGCAAAATTCACTCACAAGCCTTTCCACAGCTCCACAAAACAAAACAGCACTTTTCCTCAATTATCTTTAAAAATGGCCGAATGCCAATGTTTATATCACACTGCGCATGCGTGCACGCTCCAGCGCGCATGCGCAGGGCTGCCGGCACAAAATCTGCTGCTATGAGGTAGCCCCGCCCCCAGCCGGCAGATCCTCGGTGCCAAGCTTTGGCCTCGCCCCCCCGCAGATGCTTGTACACCGCGCCGAGCTGGAACGGGCCCGATTCTGAGTGCAGAATGCCAAGATAGGCATTAGGCGCATTTTTTATTCCACGAATCAGGAGTGCCTCTCGGAGGTGTGCCGTTCTGAAGGAGGTCCGAAACTTTCCCCCCTTAATTCTACACATTGCTGTTAAAGGGACAGCTTTACACTTATTCATTATTAGATTGCATGTACGATGCACACCCATAGACTTTTGTATTGATCTATTTTTTATCAGCATGAAGAAACATTTTTAGTACTCTATTATTTGCTGACTGCAAATGATATTTCTAATCCATAGACATTAGTAAATAGCCTCTTTTAAGGCTGGGATTTACCAAATAAGTAACAATTTGCTGTATTTTGGTTTTCTCCACATGATAAATGTTTTATATAGCTCTGCTTCATTCTTAATGTTTGACTGCATCACTCTAAAAATGAATGCAATGCTTTTGAACATAAATTAAATGTTGTCCTTCTTTCTTTGAAAAGAATTAATGATACCATAGTGTGTGTTAACTCCGACTGCAGTGTAAATAGCATACTGACAATGACAATGGGGCACATCGTTGTGCTGAATTTAGAGTTGTAGAACGGGTACAACAATGCTGAATTTATCATCGGAACAGCCATGACTGGTCTGTTCGAACATTAGGGCCGCTGCTAAATTTGTCAGAGCATTATTTTCAGCAGACCTGGTGCATGTCTGAAATGAGCGTAGGTCTTATTCAATATTAAAATGAGGGTCCTGCCTCCATTTTAGGATC
Organism: Pristiophorus japonicus; assembly: GCF_044704955.1. Classification (NCBI taxonomy): domain Eukaryota; kingdom Metazoa; phylum Chordata; class Chondrichthyes; family Pristiophoridae; genus Pristiophorus; species Pristiophorus japonicus. The sequence goes on from NC_091977.1 coordinate 185,145,969, forward strand.
CTTTTATAAAATTTATCAAGACTGCACTGCACAATCACTGATTAGTTTTTGTGATCTTACAGCAGCATAATCAGTGGGCTTTAACAGGACAACTGGAGGCCGCCTAAGCAATGGTAAGTACAACTTTTCTTATTTTCCTTAATTTGGAGCCACGAGGAGTAGCAGTGGTTCTCCTGCCTCCATAGTAATACTGCAGGCTGCCCTCCCCCCACCCTCTCCATTTACCTCCCTTCCTTTCCTGGAGTCATCTGAGGGCTGCAACTGGTATCTGAGCCGGCCAATTTTTTTCCCGGCCTGACCAGCAAGCTACATCAGGGTGCCTGATTGGCATCCACAGCTCACTGGTTTTCATCGGGAGCATTAGGAAAATAATACAATGCACATGTGTATTGCTCTTATTTGTCCCAAAATGATCGTCACACTGAACCACATGCCTGCAGAGAGGAAAAATTTGGGCCTCTCTCTTCAGGCACTTGAATTCACGCATCAATCATTTTTGCCCTTTATCGGGCACTTTTTCCATGTTTGGACCAATGCTGTAATGAGATCTGCAGCTGACTGGTCCTGGCGGAACCCAAACTGAACAGGTTATTGGTAAGTAAGTGCCACTTGATAGCACTGTCAATGATGCCTTCCATCCCTTTGCTGATGATTGGAAATAGACTGATGGGACAGTAATTGGCTGGAATGTATTTGTCCTGCTTTTTATGGACAGGACATACCTGGGCAGTTTTCCACATTGTCGGATAGATGCCAGTGTTGTAGCTGTACTGGAACAGCTTGGTTAGAGGCGCGGCTAGTTCTTGAGCACAAGTCTTCAGCACGACAGCCGGGATGCTGTTGGAGAACATAGCCTTTGCCGTATTCAATGTGCTCAGCCAGTTCTTGATATCAAATTGGCTGAAGACTGGCTTCTGTGATTGTGGGGACCTCAAGAGGAGGTCGTGATGGACATCCACTCAGCACATCTGGCTAAAGATGGTTGCGGATGCTTCAGTCTTGTCATTTTTACTCACGTGCTGGATATGTATGTAGTCCTGTGCTGTAACTTCACCAGATTGGCACCTCATGTTTTGGTATTCCTGGTACTGCTCCTGGCATGCTCTTCTGCACTCCTCATTGAACCAGGGTTGGTCCCCTAGCTTGATGGTAATGGTTGAGTGAGGGATATGCCGGGCCTTGAGGTTACAGATTGTGGAAGAATTCAATTCTGCTGTTGTTGATGGCCCACAGCGCCTCATGGAGGTCCAGTTTTGAGCTGCTAGATCTGTTCTGAATCTAACCCATTTAGCACGGTGGTAGCCACACGTACTATGGAGGGTATTCTCAGTGTGAAGATGGGATTTCGTCTCCACAAGGTCTGTGCAGTGGTCACTTCTACCAATATTCTCATGAACAGATACATCCACGACAGGTAGATTGGTGAGGACCAGGTCAAGTATGTTTTTCACTTGCAGGCCCAGTATGGCAGCTATCTTCTTCAGGACTCGGCCAGCTCAGTCAGTAATGGTGCTACCGAGCCACTCTCGGCGATGGACATTGAAGTCCCCCACCCAGAGTACATTCTGTGCGCTTGCTATTCTCAGTGCTTCGTCCAAATGATGTTCAACATGGAAGAGTACTGATTCATCAGCTTAGGGAGGGCAGTAGGTTTCTTTGCCCATGTTTGGCCTGATGCCATGAGACTTCATGGGATCCAGAGTCATTGTTGAGGACTCCCAGGGCCACTCCCTCCCAACTGTATACCACTGTGCCGCCACCTTTGGTAGAACAGGACATACCACCAGAGGAAATGGTAATGAAGAAGTCTGGGACATTGGCTGAAAGATATGATTCTGTGAGTATGACTACATCAGGCTATTGCTTGACTAGTCTGTGGGACAGCTCACCCAATTTTGGCACAAGTCCCCAGATGTTAGTGAGGAGGACTTTGCAGGGTCGACTGGGCTGTTTGTGCTTTTGTCCTGCCTGGCGCCTAGGTCGATGCCGGGTGGTCTGTCTGGTTTTTATTCTTAGTATACATCTTTGTAGTGGTTTGGTACAATTGAGTGGCTTGCTAAGCCATTACAGATGGCACTTAAGAGTCAACCACATTGCTGTGGGTCTGGAGTCACATGGAGGCCAGACTTGGTTAGGATGGCAAATTTCCTTCTCTAAAGGACATTAGTGAAGCAGACGGGTTTTTAACGACAATCCAGTAGCTCGTGGTTGTGATGTATTTGCTTCATGGGTTCTTTGCTTAAGAATTCATAGCAACACATTGCTATTAAGAACTAGTTGGTTTATTAGCAAAAGGTTTAACAATCACACTACACATTACCAGTTCATCCACTGAGCTCATAACCACCTGCCTCATCGTGGATCCCCCGAACCCAACTGGTTGGGGTTTTATTGAGGTTTGTTATCATTATGTGACTGGCAAAGCCACTCACAACTCAACAGCTCTACAACTATTTTAGTTGCACTTGTAAATCAAATGGCCCCTTTTTAAAGAGGCACCAATACCGACAAATAAACAACTGGATCGACTAGGCTTATATTCACTGGATTTAGAAGAATGAGAGGGGATCTCATAAAAACATATAAAATTCTGACGGGATTGGACAGGTTAGATGCAGGAAGAATGTTCCCGATGTTGGGGAGGTCCAGAACCAGGGGTCACAGTTGAAGGACAAGGAGTAAGCCATTTAGGACCGAGATGAGGAGAAACTTCTTCACTCAGAGAGTTGTGAACCTGTGGAATTCTCTACATCAGAAAGTTGTTGAGGCCATTTCATTAGATATATTCAAAAGGCAGTTAGATGTGGCCCTTACGGCTAAAGGGATCAAGGGGTATGGAGAGAAAGGAGGAAAGGGGTTCTGAGGGAATGATCAGCCATGATCTTATTGAATGGTGGTGCCGGCTTGAAGGGCTGAATGGCCTACTCCTGCACCTGTTTTCTATTTTTCTATGTTTCTATTAAACTTTAGACATTAAACAGATCAAATTAAAATTTGATTGCCAGGGGTGATGATGCATTCCAGTCCCTCCGGTGCACACCTCTCGCAGAAGGCCACGAGTGTACCGGTGGACACTGCGTGCTCCATCTTCAGGGACACCCTGGCTTGGATGTAACCACGGAAGAGAAGCAGGCAGTTGGGCTGAATGACCCCCTCGACCGCCCACAGCCTGGACCGGCTGATGACCAACTTGGCCATGCCCAGGAGCAGTCCTATGAGGAGGCCTTCTGACCTGCCCACTCCCCTCTGCACAGGGTGCCCAAAGATCAGGAGTGTGGGACTGAAGTGCAACCAGAATTTGAGGAGCAGCTCCTTCAAATAATGGAAGAGAGGCCGCAACCTCGCACATTCAATAAAAACATGGAACATGGAACATGAGAGCCAGCGGCAGTTGGTGAGAGGCGGGAGCGGCCTTTAAAAGGCCCAGCGGGAGATCGAGAGCCAGCGGCAGTTGGTGAGAGGCGGGAGCGGCCTTTAAAAGGCCCAGCGGGAGATCAAGAGCCAGCGGCAGTTGGTGAGAGGCGGGAGCGGCCTTTAAAAGGCCCAGCGGGAGATCGAGAGCCAGCGGCCGTTGGTGAGAGGCGGGAGCGGCCTTTAAAAGGCCCAGCGGGAGATCGAGAGCCAGCGGCAGTTGGTGAGAGGCGGGAGCGGCCTTTAAAAGGCCCAGCTTGTGCAGCTACAGCGGGAGAGAAAGCAAAATAGAAGTAGAAAGGAATCAAAAGGTGACGTCACAGCCAATGGGGTAAGTGATTGGCTGGTGATTGGTGAGTAGCTTTTCTTTTTATTTTTTATATCAGTAAGTGAACTGTAACATTGTTATTACCAATTTAAGGGTATCTAAGGGTTAAATCATGGCAGGAGAGATCGGTCACGTGATATGCTCCTCCTGTACCATGTGGGAACTCAGGGACACTTCCGGTGTTCCTGACGACTACGTGTGTGAGAAGTGTGTCCGCCTCGAGCTCCTGACGGTCCGCGTTGTGGAATTGGAGCTGAGGGTGGATTCACTCTGGAGCATCCACGATGCTGAGAATGACATGAGTATCACGTGTAGTGAGTTGGTCTTACCGCAGGAGAAGGGTCCACAGCCAGATAGAGAATGGAAGACCAGCAGGAAGAGCAGTGCAAGGAAGGTAGTGCAGGGGTCCCCTGTGGTCATCCCCCTGCAAAACAGATACAGCGCTTTGAGTACTGTTGCGGGGGAAGACTCATCAGGGGAGGGCAGCAGCAGCCAAGTTCATGGCACCGTGGCTGGCTCTGCTGCACAGGAGGGCAGGAAAAAGAGTGGGAGCGCGATAGTAATAGGGGATTCAATGGTGAGGGGAATAGATAGGTGTTTCTGCGGCCGCAACCGAGACTCCAGGATGGTATGTTGCCTCCCTGGTGCAAGGGTCAAGGATGTCTCGGAGCGGGTGCAGGACATTCTGAAATGGGAGGGAGAACAGCCAGTTGTCGTGGTGCACATTGGTACCAACGACATAGGTAAAAAAAGGGATGAGGTCCTACGAACGAATTTAAGGAGCTAGGAGCTAAATTAAAAAGTAGGACCTCAAAAGTAGTAATCTCGGGATTGCTACCAGTGCCACGTGCTAGTCAGAGTAGGAATCGCAGGATAGCGCAGATGAATACGTGGCTTGAGCAGTGGTGCAGCAGGGAGGGATTCAAATTCCTGGGGCATTGGAACCGGTTCTGGGGGAGGTGGGACCAGTACAAACTGGACGGTCTGCACCTGGGCAGGACCGGAACCAATGTCCTAGGGGGAGTGTTTGCTAGTGCTGTTGGGGAGGAGTTAAACTAATATGGCAGGGGGATGGGAACCAATGCAGAGAGACAGAGGGAGACAAAAAGGAGGCAAAAGCAAAAGACAGAAAAGTGGAGGGCAGAGAAACCCAAGGTAAAGAACAAAAAGGGCCACTGGACAGCAAAATTCTAAAAGGACAAAGGATGTTAAAAAAACAAGCCTGAAGGCTTTGTGTCTTAATGCAAGGAGTATCCGCAATAAGGTGGATGAATTAACTGTGCAAACAGATGTTAACAAATATGATGTGATTGGGATTGCGGAGACGTGGCTCCGGGATGGTCAGGGCTGGGAACTCAACATCCAGGGGTATTCAATATTCAGGAAGGATAGAATAAAAGGAAAAGGAGGTGGGGTAGCATTGCTGGTTAAAGAGGAGATTAATGCAATAGTTAGGAAACACATTAGCTTGGATGATGTGGAATCTATATGGGTAGAGCTGCAGAACACCAAAGGGCAAAAAACGTTAGTGGGAGTTGTGTACAGACCTCCAAACAGTAGTAGTGATGTTGGGGAGGGCATCAAACAGGAAATTAGGGGTGCATGCAATAAAGGTGCAGCAGTTATAATGGCTGACTTTAATATGCATATAGATTGGGCTAGCCAAACTGGAAGCAATACGGTGGAGGAGGATTTCCTGGAGTGCATAAGGGATGGTTTTCTAGACCAATATGTCGAGGAACCAACTAGGGGGGAGGCCATCTTAGACTGGGTGTTGTGTAATGAGAGAGGACTAATTAGCAATCTCATTGTGCGAGGCCCCTTGGGGAAGAGTGACCATAATATGGTGGAATTCTGCATTAGGACGGAGAATAATACAGGTAATTCAGAGACCATGGTCCAGAACTTAAAGAAGGGTAACTTTGAAGGTATGAGGTGTGAATTGGCTCGGATAGATTGGCGAATGATACTTAAGGGGTTGATTGTGGATGGGCAATGGCAGACATTTAGAGACCACATGGATGAATTGCAACAATTGTACATTCCTGTCTGGCGTAAAAATAAAAAAGGGAAGGTGGCTCAACCGTGGCTATCAAGGGAAATCAGGGATAGTATTAAAGCCAAGGAAGTGGCATACAAATTGGCCAGAAATAGCAGCGAACCTGGGGACTGGGAGAAATTTAGAACTCAGCAGAGGAGGACAAAGGGTTTGGTTAGGGCAGGGAAAATGGAGTACGAGAAGAAGCTTGCAGGGAACATTAAGGCGGATTGCAAAAGTTTCTATAGGTATGTAAAGAGAAAAAGGTTAGTAAAGACAAACGTAGGTCCCCTGCAGTCAGAATCAGGGGAAGTCATAACGGGGAACAAAGAAATGGCAGACCAATTGAACAAGTACTTTGGTTCAGTATTCACTAAGGAGGACACAAACAACCTTCCGGATATAAAAGGGGTCGGAGGGTCGAGTGAGGAGGAGGAACTGAGGGAAATCTTTATTAGTCGGGAAATTGTGTTGGGGAAATTGATGGGATTGAAGGCCGATAAATCCCCAGGGCCTGATGGACTGCATCCCAGAGTACTTAAGGAGGTGGCCTTGGAAATAGCAGATGCATTGACAGTCATTTTCCAACATTCCATTGACTCTGGATCAGTTCCTATCGAGTGGAGGGTAGCCAATGTAATCCCACTTTTTAAAAAAGGAGGGAGAGAGAAAACAGGGAATTATAGACCGGTCAGCCTGACCTCAGTAGTGGGTAAAATGATGGAATCAATTATTAAGGATGTCATAGCAGCGCATTTGGAAAATGGTGACATGATAAGTCCAAGTCAGCATGGATTTGTGAAAGGGAAATCATGCTTGACAAATCTTCTGGAATTTTTTGAGGATGTTTCCAGTAAAGTGGACAAAGGAGAACCAGTTGATGTGGTATATTTGGACTTTCAGAAGGCTTTCGACAAGGTCCCACACAAGAGATTAATGTGCAAAGTTAAAGCACATGGGATTGGCGGTAGTGTGCTGACGTGGATTGAGAACTGGTTGTCAGACAGGAAGCAAAGAGTAGGAGTAAATGGGTACTTTTCAGAATGGCAGGCAGTGACTAGTGGGGTACCGCAAGGTTCTGTGCTGGGGCCCCAGCTGTTTACATTGTACATTAATGATTTAGACGAGGGGATTAAATGTAGAATCTCCAAATTTGCGGATGACACTAAGTTGGGTGGCAGTGTGAGCTGCGAGGAGGATGCTATGAGGCTGCAGAGTGACTTGGATAGGTTAGGTGAGTGGGCAAATGCATGGCAGATGAAGTATAATGTGGATAAATGTGAGGTTATCCACTTTGGTGGTAAAAACAGAGAGACAGACTATTATCTGAATGGTGACAGATTAGGAAAAGGGAAGGTGCAACGAGACCTGGGTGTCATGGTACATCAGTCATTAAAGGTTGGCATGCAGGTACAGCAGGCGGTTAAGAAAGCAAATGGCATGTTGGCCTTCATAGCGAGGGGATTTGAGTACAGGGGCAGGGAGGTGTTGCTACAGTTGTACAGGGCCTTGGTGAGGCCACACCTGGAGTATTGTGTACAGTTTTGGTCTCCTAACTTGAGGAAGGACATTCTTGCTATTGAGGGAGTGCAGCGAAGATTCACCAGACTGATTCCCGGGATGGTGGGACTGACCTATCAAGAAAGACTGGATCAACTGGGCTTGTATTCACTGGAGTTCAGAAGAATGAGAGGGGACCTCATAGAAACGTTTCAGATTCTGACTGGTTTAGACAGGTTAGATGCAGGAAGAATGTTCCCAATGTTGGGGAAGTCCAGAACCAGGGGTCACAGTCTAAGGATAAGGGGTAAGCCATTTAGGACCGAGATGAGGAGAAACTTCTTCACCCAGAGAGTGGTGAACCTATGGAATTCTCTACCACAGAAAGTTGTTGAAGCCAATTCACTAAATATATTCAAAAGGGAGTTAATGAAGTCCTTACTACTCGGGGGATCAAGGGGTATGGCGAGAAAGCAGGAAGGGGATACTGAAATTTCATGTTCAGCCATGAACTCATTGAATGGCGGTGCAGGCTAGAAGGGCTGAATGGCCTGCTCCTGCACCTATTTTCTATGTTTCTATGTTTCTATGTTTCCTCTAGACCGCAGAAATTGCAGGCAGCCTGGGAGTCTGTGAACCGACTTAAAAACCGATTGCACGAGACTGCTCCGTGCAACACTCTCCAGACCAAGTCCCCAATAAATATAGGGAGGACTCCCGCATAGAGAGCATTCCATTGGGGAACCCTGCCTCCTCTGGAAGGCAAGATGGTGCACCATGGAGTATCCGGACGGCAGAAGAGGATGGCAAAGTGGAGAGTGTGCAAGAGCAGCCCATACAGTACTCCCCTCAATGCCAACTGAAAGGCACAGAGGGCATTTCCCGGAGGAGGCTTAAGTTGTGAGGCGCCGGCTCCCAAGGGAGGTTTTGAGGCTTGGCACCAGTGAGGAATTCCGTCCAGATGGGGGTCAGTTCAGAAGGGATCTCCCCATGTGCTTGAGCCTCCTCGACACACCTAACAGTGCTGATTTTAATGACTCAATGGCATTGGCCACTCGCCGGACATCGGCCCAGGATAGGCGCCATGCCGGCTCCTCAGACGCCATCCAGCCCGCTCCTCCGCCATTGAGTAGGTCCCTGACCCTGGTCACCTTGCCAAACACAGCCTTCTCGTCTGCCTGCCACCTAAAACCTCGGTCGTGGAGGTACGGATTCCTGAGCAGCGCCTCCCGGAGGACAGCTGCCACTCCAGACAGGGGAGAACTGCGCTTGGTGGCGACTCTGTTCCAGACCTTGATGAGTTCTTGTAAAAGACAAGTCGCCCCAGTATGGCGGCCCGGACGCCTCCCAGGTTCACAAACAGGAGCTGTGTGTCATAATTAAGGCAGTACTGCTGGCGGAAGAATTACGTCGCCAGTGCACACCATCTAGGAGGATGTTCGACATAGAGGTATCTCTGCAGGGTCTGAAGATGGAAAGTTGCAGCCTAAGTGCTTACGCACACCAAAGCCTGACCACTCTCCCTAAGCGGGAGACTCAGAGCCGCAGCAGAGACCCAGTGCTTCCTGTTGTTCCAGAAGAAGTCGACCAGCTTCATCTGTACCTTGCCGACAAACGCAGGGGGAGGGGTCAAAGTGACCAACCAGTACCACAGCATAGCGGCCACCAGCTGGTTTATGACTAGCGCTCGACCCCTGTAGGACAGCGCTCGACCCCTATAGGACAGTACTCAGAGCAGTACTGTCCAGCGCCCTAGACGAGCGTCGACTTTGGCCTCCAGCTCTTGCCTGTTCGCCGGCCAGGCTTCCTCATCAGGGCTAAGGTAAACTCCCAGATAGAGGAGATGTGTGGTGCTCCGGCAGGGAGTCCACCCACCACTGACCCACCAGAAGTCTGGAACATTTCTCCCAGTTGATCTTGGCGGAAGATGCGGCTGAGTAAATCTTCTGGCAATCACGCACCCTCCTCAGGTCAATGGGATCCTCGACCATGAGGAGCATGTCAATCAGCATAAGCCGAGAGGACGACCTCCACGCCCGGCCCTTGCAGAGCCAGTCTCGTCAAGTCGTCCGCAAGAGGCGCAGGAAAGGCTCCACGCATAGGGCATATAACTGGCCGGACATGGGGCATCCCTGGCGCACCCCTCTCCCAAATCGAAGGGGCGCCGTCAAAGACCCGTCAACCTTAATCAGACACTCTGTGGCGGCGTACAAAAGTTGGATCAGGGCGACGAAATGCGCCCGAACCGAAAAGCGCGCCGAGTCCTGAAAAGATACTGTCGAACGCCTCCCCTGATCCAGGTCAACAGCTCTACAACTATTTTAGTTGCACCTGTAAATCAAATGCCCCCTTATTAAAGGGGTAAATTAGATGGCAAGCTTTAATACAAGTGCCCCCTGATTAAAGGGGGGCCACTAAAACCGATACATTAATCAAATTAAACTTTTGCCACTTACTTAAATCAAATTAAAATTTGGTTACCGGGGTGATGATGCACTCCAGTCTCTCCGGTGCCCACCTCTCGCGGAAGGCCGCGAGCTTACCGGTGGACACCGCGTGCTCCATCTCCAGCGACAACCTGGCTCGGATGTAACCGTGGAAGAGAGGCAGGCAGTCGGGTTGAACGACCCCCTCAACCGCTCGCTGCCTGGACCAGCTGATGGCACCCTTGTCCGTGCCCAATAGCAGTTCTACGAGGAGGCCTTCCGACCTGCCCGCTCCCCTCCACACAGGGTGCCCAAAGATCAGGAGTGTGGGACTGAAGTGCAACCAGAATTTGAGGAGCAGCCCCTTCAAATATTGGAAGAGGGGCTGCAACCTCATGCCTTCAACGTAAATATGAAACACGGACTCCTCTAGACCGCAGAAATTACAGGCGGCCGGGGAGCCTGTGAACCGACTTAAAAACTTATTGCACAGGACTGCTCCGTGCAACACCCTCCAGGCCAAGTCCCCAATAAATAGAGGGAGGACTCCCGCGTAGAGAGCACTCCATTGGGGACCCTCGCCTCCTCCGGACGGCAAAATGGTGCGCCATGGTGTGTCTGGACGGCGGACAAGGATGGCAACGTGGAGAGTGTGCAAGAGCAGCCCGTACAGGAATCCCCTCCGCGCAGAACTGAAAGGCACGGAAGGGATTTCCCAGAGGAGGCTCAAGTTGTGAGGTGCCGGCTCCCGAGGGAGGTTTCAGGGCTTGGCGCTGATGAGGAATTCCATCCGGACGGGGGTCAGTTCTGACAGGATCGCCCCACGTGTTTATATTTCTTAGCCTTGCTATAAATACCCATGCTCAGATGCTCAGAATTTCCTCAGGAATTCTACTGATCAGTCACCTTAACTTCAGTGGAAACCCCATTTACTCGTGTATGTTGTGTTTTCGCTGATCATCCACCGTAGTTATGGTAACTGATCTGGAGAACCCCACAGGAAATTTCTAGCACCACACTTTCAAACAGATGGAACAAAATTTCCATTTGATATCCTTGGAAAGAAGTTGATCCCCAAGCCTCCCTAGGAGACTTATATAGAGTTTATTTATGTAATTGTGGCTTGTAAGATTAATTTTATTTATTTATTTAACTGCAGTGGACAAGGAACCAATCAAACAACACTTACTTCACTGTCTCTAAGTCGAACTCTTACAAACCTCTTTACAGATCCTCTCACTGGAAATGTGTACCTGCATCTTGTAATAACATCACCTCCGATTCACTCTTAAGCAATACCATCAAAAATCTGCTAGTACAAATAAAATATGTTGACACAAAAAAGAATGCTGTGTTAGGAAGTTGCATTCCCAAAATATCTTGAAATATGCATGTAACAGCTTATCTTAAGATACTTTAATAATAAAATTATAATAAATGCAGTCAAATTTTGGCCTGAGTCTGGTTTTAAGTAGTTCTTGAGATATAAAGGCCGACTCAGCAATCCAGTGCAGAGTATGAGTAGGCTCTGCAGCTGGTGCAGAGAGAGACCTTGCACCAGTTTTGTTCTTCTGCATTTAGTTAGTTGAAATGTTTGTATCCATTCCAAGTGCTAGTCTCATTAAGGCCTCAGATTTCATGCAATAAATAGTTAAATGAACACCTAGCACACTCCATGGAATTTATTCCATGTGCACCCATTTGAAATAAGACCAACATTTACAGTACTTTTTAGTGCAGTATTACTTTGTTGGACACTTTTTTTTCTATTTTTAGCCATTTATTTTTCTGGAAAACAATTGGGACTCATTTTTATTTTGTTCCTTAAGGTAAACTGTTTCAAAACTGCTTCAAATTCAGTAATTTCTGGTTGAGGTTGTACATGATGAAAGAAGATATTACTAGGAGTTTAGTAGACCCCAGACCATTAGATAGATTTTGTTCTTCACTGGGCCAATGGAATTGGTGTGGAGGAAAAAGAGGCTGAGACCCATCACATCAGGTCTCTATTCCACCTCTGCCCTGCATTGTTCTGAGAACTAATGGGGCTTCCGCAAGATATATAAGTGAGTCTGCACCTGTAGTAGGTGCAGCCACAATATTCCAATGATAATGAGGTGGGAGAGGGCAGTTGTAGCATCCCCTGTCATCTTGTTACTGATACAATTGTTAGGCACTCCACTGTAGGATTGCCTGAAGATACCTGCAAGGGCCTTCCTCAGAAACCCCATGGACTAAGGTCCTGCTCCCCTGACCCTATTCCCACCAAACTGCTGACCACCCAACTTCCTTTTCTGGCTCCCATGTTAACTGACATTGTTAACAGTTCTCTCTCCTCAGGTACTGCCACTTCTCCCTCAAATCTGCCGTTATCACCCCTCTCCTCAAGAAAACAACCCTCGACCCCTCCATCCTTTCAAACTACCGCCCCATCTCCAACCTCCCTTTCCTCTCCAAAGTCCTTGACTGTGTTGTCGCCTCCTAAATCCGTGCCCATCTTTCCCACAATTCCATGTTTGAATTCCTCCAATCCGGTTTCCTCGCCTGTCACAGTACCGAAATGGCTCTCATCAAAGTCACGTATGACATTTTAGTGAATGTGACAAAGGCAAACTATCTCTCCTTGTCCTTCTTGACTTGTCTGCAGCCTTTGACACCGTTGACCACTCTATCCTTCTCCAGCACCTCACCACCGTCGTCCAGCTGGGTGGAACTGCACTTGCCTGGTTCCATTTTTAGCTATCCTAATATAGCTAGAGAATCACCTGCAGCAGCTTCTCTTCCCGCCCCTGCATTGTTACCTCTGGTGACCCCCAAGGATCTATCCTTGGTCCCCTCCTATTTCTCATCTACATGTTGATCCTTGGTGACATCTTCTGAAAACACGGTGTCAGTTTCCACATGTACGCTGATGACACCCAGCTCTATCTCACTACCACTTCTCTCGACCTCTCTTCGGTCTCTAAATTATCAGACTGCTTGTCCAACATCTAGTTCTGGATGAGCAGAAATTTTCTCCAATTGAATATTGGGAAGACCGAAGCCATTGTTTTTGGTCCCTGCCACAAACTCCGTTCCCTAGCCACTGACTCCATCCCTCCCCCCAACTTTTGCCTGCGGCTGAATCAGACTATTCGCAACCTTGGTGTCATATTTGACCCTGAAACGAGTTTTCAACCATATATCCATAGCATAACTAAGACCACCTACTTCCACCTCCGTAACATCGCCCGTCTCCACCCTTGCCTCAGCTCATCTGCTGCTGAAGCCCTCATCTATGTCTTTGTTATCTCTGGACTTTACTATTCCAATGCACTACTAGCTGGTCTCCCACATTCTACCCTACGTAAACTAGAGGTGATCCAAAACTCAGCTGCTCATGTCCAAACTCAAACCAAATCCCGCTCACCCATCACCCCTGTGCTCGCTGACCTACATTGGCTTCCAGTTAAACAACGTCTTGATTTCAAAATTCTCATCCTTATTTTCAAATCCCTCCATGGCTTCGCCCCTCCCTATCTCTGTAATCTCCTCCAGCCCCACAACCCCCCCGAGATGTCTGCACTCCTCCAATTCTGCTCTCTTGAGCATCCCTGATTTTAATTGCTCAACCATTGGTGGCCGTGCCTTCTGCTGCCTACGGCCTAAACTCCAAAACTACCTCCCTAAACCTCTTCATCTCTTTACCTCTCTTTTCTCCTTCAAGATGCTCCTTAAAACATAGCTCTTTGTCCAAGCTTTTGGTCACCTGCGCTAATTTCTACTTATGCGGCTCGGTGTCAAATTTTTTATCTCATAATACTCCCGTGAAGTGCCTTAGGATGTTTCACTACTTTAAAGGCGCTATATAAATACAAGTTGTTGTTGAAGCATGGCATGTGACAGGAAAATCACAGACAGCTGCAGCGCATCTCAGGTCTACAAGCCTTGGCACACCTACCTGCCAATGACTCATCATCATCATCATAGGCAGTCCCTCGAAATCGAGGAAGACTTGCTTCCACTCTAAAAATGAGTTCTTAGGTGACTGAACAGTCTAATACGGGAACCACAGTCTCCGTCACAGGTAGGACAGACAGTCGTTGAAGGAAAGGGTGTGTGGGGAGTCTGGTTTGCCACATGCTCCTTCCGCTGCCTGTGCTTGGTTTCTGCATGCTCTCGGCGATGAGACTCGAGGTGCTCAGCACCCTCCCGGATGCACTTCCTCCACTTAGGGCGGTCTTTGGCTAGAAACTTCCAGGTGTCAGTGGAGATGTTGCCTTTTATCAAGGAGGCTTTGAGGTTGTCCTTGATAAAATGCCAATGAGTAAGGACAATTATCATAGCTTGCTCTGGGGCATCAGAGCAAAGTTTTGTCATCTGTAGTTAAAACAACTGTGGCAAACTAGCAGCATGGAGGCGGCACTACCAATGGTTGGCAAGGTCACCACTGCCCTCAAGTATTTTGTCTATCACTTATTCCCAGCTAGCACTGCAATGTCACTGCCCTCACATGGATAAAACAGGTGACTGATACATTACTCAGCATGGCCAGCAATCCCATCACCTTTTCCCCTGAATAGCATAGCACAGCTGCCAAATGTCATTGCGCTGCTGTATTTACAAAAGTACACTGATGGCTATCATGTGCCCAACCTGAAGCTCATCCCGAGTGCCCACAAATCGCAGATTTGTCTTTCAATGCTTTCATGTGTGAAACCTGTGCAAGATATGAGTTTGGTAAGGCTTTCAATTGTATGCTGCATTTTAACTGTGTGCCTTGATGAGGTATGGGTATACATGAGATGCAATGACGGGGCTGTATGGTGAGGGCTAGGCTTAGGTAAGCAGTAAATGTGGAACCGATTCACAGGTAACACTTTGTGGCATGGAATCTTGAACTATCTACCTCATACAGTATTATTGTTTCAGATTCCTTGATGTATGCAGTCTTCTTCGGCATCTGTTCCCATCTCCTATGAGTATTGCAGATAGCATTGAGTCTGGCACCACTTCTTGCCAATCTTGACTCACTGCAGTTTTCTGGCAAAGGTGCTCTGCAGTTCCAAACAACCAATCTTCTGCATACCCATCTCTTGCAGCAGCACATCAGCTCCATCAGTCATCAAAAAGGAGGTCTGAGTTCTATTTAGCATTTAGAAAAGGCTCCAACATTTTTATCCCCATGTGTAGTCACTTACCTATGTGACCTTAGACAGTAAAGACCGAAGAATCACATTAGCAAAGCTACTGAGATTTCAGATTTCATTAATTGTGTTCTCTTCCTATTGTAATTTGTGTTCAACTTGGGTAATGTTTCTATCCATATGAATAAAATAGTTGAACAGTATCTTTCTCATAAATGACTACTATTGGAAAGTGCAATATCATGGAGATGAAGGAAGCACTCTTGGGAATGTTTCTTCATAATTCCACTTATTTTAATTTTTGAATTAAAAAAAGGGGATAAAATTCTTGTCTTCACTAAATTTAGCAAAAAAAGTAGACATAAGTAATAAATTATGGAATTTTTGAAGTAATTAATAAAAGACTATAATGGTAACTAAATCTAACCCACCTGTGAGAAACTAACCCAATGGAAAGTTCTTGTTAATGCCCGCCTTTTAATGCAGAAGTGTCATAGTAAAAATAATTTTCACACAAAGGTACAAGAGCTATGGAGCAAAGATGGGAAAATGGAGTTGAAGTGCAGATCAGCCATGATCTAATTGAAAGATAATTATTTAAAAATAGTTTAGAAAATATCTGAGTAAATATAGCCTGTGATACAAGTAAAGAAGTGAGATAAACATTGCTAATGAAGATCCAACATCTGGCACATCGTGCTATCTAACCAATTTTAAATTTGACTGCTTCTAAACTCCATGGAGAGAGACAGGTTACCATGGAATCAAGATGTCGAAAACAAATTAATCAACGTGAAACAGTTTGTTTATATTCAGAAGCAAAAATAACAGAAATGTAACCCAATTTTCAACAAATATGATTCAATGAAACTTTGAGGTTAAAATTTTATTCAGCTGCTTCTGGTGTTCGGCTAGCAACCAATACAGAAATCCTATTAGCATTCTTTATAGAAAAACATGTTTGCCTTGAAATGTGACGCAGTTTTCTGCACCCGGGGAGGTAAACTTCGTTATATTTCCCATCCACCATGGCCAGTCTCCAGGGAAGAAATGGCTAAATGGTGCATTATTTTTTAATGAACTACATCAGCAAAACTTATTTCTTAGAATACAGTCAAAAATTAGCTGAAACATACACATTGTTGCTATGTTAGCTAAAGAAAACAAAGAATGGATAGTTCAATGGCTCACTGTTTTATTCCGTATACAACAGCACTTAATAGGATTTGCTGTGAATAATAGGAACAAAGTGTGATGTGGCCAGATATTCAGCTTCCACTAAGCAGCTATTGACAATACAACAGTGTTGAATTTTACATAATTTTAATTATGTTAAACAGTACATATGTTTTAACAAGCGAAAAGAGATAAGATGAGGGACAAACAATGGAGGATAGCAAAGCAGCAGTTTGAGTATAAATCTCAATATTGCGTCCAGCATTATAAATATTATTCCAATAAAGTGCCTCAGCTGATTTACCATCGACACACATTGCTTTTCAAAGATAAACACAAAAGTAGGCTAAAAAAAGAAAATGGTGGAAATACTCAACAATATAATAATCATATGAAGAAGACATTTCATCAAAATATGAACGGTCCCACTCGAAATGTTAATGCACCTTTCCTTTTCAGATACTGACTTTCAGCTATCAGTTTTGAATTCCAGATTGCCGGTACTTACAGTGTATCTCTGCAGAGTTAGGTTGCCTCATGCCAAACCACACATGCAGAATGAATATGTCAATGGGTTGAAATCACCCTCTGCAATTTGAGCAATGAGTACATTAATGCATTCACCCTCCCCCATTCCCTCTATTACTCCACACCAGTCATCTACAGAGTCCTTTTCTCACAGATTTGCAGTGTAAATGAAGTCCTTTCTGCCTGCATGTACTGCCTTTTGTTTTGTACAGGCTTTTCCTGCAAACAGATATAAAAATGAATAGTTGTCCAACAGTGAAATGTGAGGGACGATGTGTGCCAGTCAAGTGGCCAGTATACTAGCTACATGATGCTTTTACTTGCCACATTTGAAGGGTCATACGATCCATTTTGAAATGACAACATTGCATAGTGCTATGGCAGACCATGAAGATCTCCCTGCATTTAACAACATGACCATTTGACAAAGTGCACTGCCTCTCTGTAATGGTGCATCACATTTACAATAAAGGTGCTTTGCAAGGCAATGTATTAAGATGTAGCCATTTATTGTGCACACAGCCTGGCAACCTTGCATAGCCTAATACATTTCTCCTTCACCTGCTCCCAGGCGCAACCAAAATGTGAACCTGCAATGACACACTTTGTCACCTCCATTCATGTTGTTTTGGTGCTTTTCTTTATTGCAGGGTAAGCCTATGCTCCAAATCCCCACTGCAGACCCTCTAAGGCTTTCTTGCTAAACACTGCAGTTCTCCGTCCAGCCATTTTTCTGGAACCTACACGAGGACAACTTTAAGAACATTGAACAGCCCTTTGAGGCTCCCTCATCCAGTCAGGGCACTTCCAGTGCATCCTACACTGGGGTCACCAGAAAAATATTAACATGAGCCACATTGGTGAAATACATTATTGTAATGTCTGTAAGCTTGTAATGTTTGTAGCTCCACACTGTGGATGTGGATGTATTGCATACTGCAACTGCAGAGTTAATAATTAAACACAACCAGGCAATTCCGGAGACTTCCAAGAGAGCTGCCTGCCATGTTAGGAAGCTGTGCTCTGTGAAGATATCACAGTTGGCGACTGAGATGGGATTTTTTGGATGATTTAAAGCTTAAGTTTTGTTGGTGACGGATTCAGACAGCCGACAGAGAGACTTTGGAAGTTTCTGTCTTTGGGAAAAAGGCTACAAAATCTGAGGTAAAATACAGCACACGGAGTGAACAGCTAGAGATTAAAATAGCAGGTATATTGGGATATTTGGGTGAATATAGACACGACCGGGAACGTTTTAAAGCATATGTGGATCGGCTAGAAATGTATTTAATTGCAAATAACATAATCGAAGTTCCAGACAATGCAGTCCAGAACCAGGCTGTGTTGGAACGTAAGAAAGCAATCTTCTTATCGGAGGCAGATCCGGCATTATATGACACTCTTGTAAATCTGCTTGTGCCTAATGAACCGAAGGACATAACGCTTAAAGAGATTTTAATGAAGCTGGAGCAGCACTATAACCCCAAACCGTTAGAAATTGCTGAAAGCTATCGTTTTGGGATTCAGAATCAAAAGGCTAATGAAAGTATCAGTGATTACATCATAGCTTTAAAAAAGCTATCGATGCACTGTAATTTTGGAAACTTTCAAAACCAAACATTATAGGATCGTTTTGTTTGTGGGGTGAAAAATGATGCGATCAGAAGGAAGTTATTGATGACGGATGACTTGACTTTTGAGATTGCTTGTCAGACAGCGAGGTCGATGAGCATGACCGAACAATGTTCCCGAGAATTAAATAATGATTACGATCGTCAGTCAACCGAGGTAAATCACCTGCAGGTTCAAAGTAAAAGACGGCCAGGGCCGAAAGTCTCAGAAACTGGAAATTCTAACAGAGTCTCGAAGTTGTGCTGTAGGTGCCTGGGACAACACATTGCTCAAAGTTGTCCATACATGAAGGCAGAGTGTTTCTTCTGCAGAAAGACTGAGCATCTTGCGAAGGCATGCCGACTGAAGGGTAAACCAGCTTCCAAAGCTATGAGTCCAGCATTCAAAGCTATGAGTACAAATCCCAAGAGACTACATAGCATGGAAGAACAACAACAGGATGAGAAGATGTTAGAGTTACACGTCACCAGGAGCACGAGGTTAACGGACAGCGATTCGGAAAGCATCAAAATCCACATAGATGTTGCGGGATTCAAGATACCAATGGAAATTGACACGGGTGCATCCGTGAGTGTAGTACCGGAGTCACTGTACCTCGACAAATTGCATGATTTCCAACTGGAGAAATCCAAGATAGAGTTGCGAGGCTACTCGGGAGAGAAAATCCCTGTGGTAGATCGTATCACCGTACCAGTGAAAAATAAAGATCAATTTCAGAACTTGCCTCTAATAGTAGTGAAAGGAGACAAGTCTGCCTTACTCGGAAGAAATTGGTTGAGCTCACTGAAACTGGATTGGAGTAAGATTTTCTGTGTGGAAGCGAGATTTTCATCAACGGATGAGGTTATCAAGAAGTATCCGAAGGTGTTCTGCGAAATGGGCAGTCCGATCCAAGGCTTCAAGGCAAGTGTCAGAGTACAGAAGGACGCTAGATCGGTTTACTACAAGCCACGTTCCGTACCATATGCACTCAAGGAGAAAGTTGAGCAAGAACTCAAAAGTCTAGAGACTGAGAACATTATTTCTAAGATAGATCGATGTAATTGGGCTACACCCATTGTTGTTGTACCTAAGTCTGATGGTAAGGTAAGATTGTGTGGTGATTATAAAGTAACTGTAAACCAGGTTCTCGAGGGTAATGTCCCCAATACATTGCCGAATATAGAAGATTTGTTCACAACACTAACAGGTGGTCAGATCTTCTCAAAACTGGATCTTACGAATGCCTACTTACAGCTTGAATTGGACGAGGAGTCCAAGTCATGTTTGACTATAAATACTCATCTAGGCCTATATCAATTTAATAGGCTACCGTTTGGAGTGTCTTCCACCCCTGCCATGTTCCAAGGGGTGATGAACCAGATTTTGCAAGGTATTGAAGGGGTAGTATGTTATTTGGATGACATACTAATTTCAGCACCAAATAGGCAAATTCATAATAAAATATTGAATGAAGTCCTCAAACGGCTGGAGAAGCACAGAATACGCGTGTCTGCTCGTAAGTGTGAGTTATTTAAAAACTCAGTGGAGTACTTAGGATACAGAGTAGACAAAGATGGTTTACATCCAACCATGGAAAAATTGGATGCAATTAGAAATGCACCCACTCCCAGGAATGTCACTGAACTTCGTTCATTCTTGGATCTTTTGAACTATTATGGGAAGTTCCTATCAAATTTGGCTACAGTATTACATCCACTGAATAAACTTTTGAAAAAGCAGGTCCATTGGAAGTGGTCAAAAGAATGCGATACAGCATTCAAAGGGTGTAAAGGCAAATTAGTAGAGAGCACCATGTTAGTTCACTATGACATATCCAAGGAGATTAAGCTAGCATGTGATGCCTCTCCGAATGGAGTTGGGGCAGTAATCTCCCATGTATTAAGTAGTGGGGAGGAGAGACCAATTGCTTTTGCTTCACGCACTTTCAGTGCCAGTGAGAGTAATTATGCGCAAATTGAAAGGGAAGCTTTGGCATTAATTTTTGGGGTCAAGAAGTTTCACAAATACTTGTATGGTCGTAAGTTTACCACCGTTACGGACCATAAGCCCATAACAGCAATCTTCCATCCAAAGTCCTCATTTCCAACATTATCTGCAGCCCGAATGCAGAGATGGGCTTTGGCTTTGTCAGCATATACATATGATATTGAATACAGATGATCAGCTGATCACAGTAATGCTGTTGCAATGTCTAGATTGCCTTCCCCATCACAAGTTACACCCGATAGGGGAAGAATTGTTTTATTTTTCATACATTGATGAACTACCAGTCACAGCTGAAGAGATTGGTAGAGCAACCAAACGTGACCCAGTGATGTCAAAGGTGTATGATTATATTGCAAATGGATGGTCAAACCAGGTAACAGACAAAGATACACATCCATTCTTCATTCGTAGGAATGAATTATCAGTCGATAAAGATTATATCATGTGGGGCGCAAGAGTGGTTATACCAAATAAATTCAGGTCCAAATTATTAGGAGACCTCCATGACCAGAACATGGGAATGTGCTTGACCAAGAGTTTTGCACGCAGTTATTTATGGTGGCCAGGTCTTGATAAAGATATAGATTACATCGTGAGTCAGTGTACGACATGTCAATCGGTAAGCAAGCAACCACCACCAGTACCATTAGAGCCATGGAAATGGCCTCCCAGGGTGTGGCAAAGGCTACATATTGATTTTGCTGAGTTAGAAGGACAACAATTGTTCATTGTGATTGACAGCCATTCGAAGTGGGTTGAGGTGTTGCCAATGTGGAAAATAACAACAAGTAAAACATTGGACATTTTATGAAAATTATTTTCTTCATTTGGTCTCCCTGAAGAAATTGTTTTGGATAATGGACCACAATTTCGTTCAGAAGAATTTGCACAATTCACAAGCAAAAATGGTATGAAACATACCAAGGTTCCACCATACCATCCTGCTTCGAATGGTGCACCAGAGCGCACTGTACAAATTGTAAAACGTGCCCTCATAAAACAAATGTTTGATCCAAATCCAAGGAAACGACAGTTGTCATTGGATCACAAATTGGCTAATTTTTTGATTACCTATCGAAATACTCCTCATACAACTACTGGTAGAAGACCAGCAGGGTTGTTTCTCAAAAGACAGCCACGAATCAGATTCTCGTTGTAAAAGCCAAATTTGGCACAGTCTGTAGAAGAGACACAATTAAGACAGAAAGAGAATCATGATAAAGATAGAGTAAAAGAGAGAAGTGTGAAATTAAACCAGAAGGTGAGAGTGAAGAACCATCACCATAAATGGTTAAAGTGGTTACCAGGAAGAGTGGTGAAGATATGTGGTCCTCGCACATATTTGGTAAAGATGTTTGATAATGGACAGGTTAGGTTTGTTCATGTTGATCATATTTTACCTACAGACATGGAAGGAGTTGAAGGTGGGAATGATTCAATTATTTCTGACTCATCAGATAGTTTTGATACACCAGTAGCAAATCCTAAATCCAATGTACTGGAAACAAATCCAGGAGAGAATCAGAATGAAAGTCTGAGTCTGAGTCAGGAAAACATAGAGCCTGAAGTTAGAGTGAGTTCAAATGAAAATCAAGGAAATTCTGTGGAGGAAAACATTCCTCAGGATGAGCCTCGAATGTGTTTAGATTCAACACCATGTTTGGAAGGTTCTGTTCGAGAGCGAAGGTATCCTTTTCGAAACAGAAAACAAGTGGTAAAGTTAAATTTGTAAATATGGAAAAAAATAAGTTTATATCCTGTGTTATGTATAAACATGAAAGTTATGTATGATGTTTGTTATGATGGATTCTTCATTGAGGAAGGAGAAGTGTAATGTCTGTAAGCTTGTATTGTTTGTAGCTCCACGCTGTGGATGTGGATGTATTGTGTACTGCAAGTGCAGAGTTAATCATGAAACAGAACCAGGCAATTCTGGAGACTTCCGAGAGAGCTGCCTGCCATGTTAGGAAGCTGTGTGTGCTGTGTTCTGTGAAGATATCACAATTATCAGCCCTGTGAAAATACTACATTTGAGGGAAAAGAACAGTGAAAGAACGCATCGCCTAAATCTTAACGGTAGAAGAACAGAGATCGAAGAGTTGCATATACACACTCTTGGATTTTCCTACTTTTACTGTCTAATTTTCAGGTGATATACTGCTGTGCACAGCTGGGAAACAGGGTGCGAATCTGTGAAGGGATCTTCGCTTATTTTTTGTCTGCCCAATTTTCCAATATCATTTCCATTTGATGCTGCGTGCCCACCCAAAAATGGATGGGTATATATAAATGTGGCAGTAATAACATAGTAACATCAGTTGTCCAATGTTGGTACATTACTGTCTCATTACATAGGATTACATGGGATATGCAGCACGGAGCAGGCCATTCGGCCCAACCCGTCCATGCTGACATTTATGTGCCACTCGAGCCTCCTCCCATATTTCCTCATCTACCTCTATCAGCATAACCCTCTATTTCCTTCTCCCTCATATGCTTATCTAGCCTCCCCTTAAATGCATCTATACTATTTCCCTCAACCACTCCCTGTGGTAGCAAGTTCCACATTCTCAACACTCTCTTGGTGACTATCTTATATTGATGGCCTCTAGTTATGCTCCCTCCCACAAATGGTACACTCTGTCTGTGTCTACTCGATCAAAACCTTTCATAATTTTTTCTATTCGGTCACCTCTCAGCCTTCTTTTTTCATTGACACGGAAAGTATAAAATGGGCATCCTGCATTGCTGGATGCTTAGATAAAAGTTGGAAAATTAAGAGGTTAAAAGGCTGTTATGAAAGGATTCATAAAAAGCTTAATTCTCAATTTTGAGTTTCTGCTGTATGGGCACCAATCTATGGGAAAGCAGCCCTCATGGTACAACTGAGAACAGTGAATCATTGAGAGGTGGTTGTCAGCAGCCAGTTGTCAAGCCTTTCAAAGCCATAAATGACAACCATTTCCGTGCTGGTATCCCAGACCTCGAGGACAGCAGTCTGAGCATCCATGACAGAAGCTGAGACTTCCTTAGGCCTTCTGTTGTGGCCATTAAAGATCAACCTTGAGTTGCCACATGGTCCAAAGTATAATGCAGTGCTGCAAAGCCATCCATCAGAGTGCTGCAGATATGGACTCCTTCATCTGACCTTCTGTCTGTTACTGATTCTCAGAGATCATCAACAGTGCCTGCACGTGCATTTGATACTCAACAACACCAACTTGTATTTATATCGCGCCTTTAACTTGGTAAAACGTCCCAAGGTACTTCACGGGAGTATTATAGACAAAAAAATTGACACCAAGCTACAGAAGGAGAAATTAGGGCAAGTGACCAAAAGCTTGGTCAAAGAGGTAGGTTTTAAACAGCATCTTAAAGGAGAAAAGAAAGGTAGAGAGGTGGAGAGGTTTACGGAGGGAATTCTGTAGCTTAGGGCCGAGGCAAGAGAAGGCACGGCCACCAATATTTGAGCGATTATAATCAGGGATACTCAAGAGGGCAGAATTAGAGGAGCGCAGACATCTCGAAGGGTTGTGGGGCTGAAGGAAATTACAGAGATATGGAGAGGTGAGGCCATGGAGGAATTTTGAAAGAGAGGCTTTACATAATCGGGAGCCAATGTAGGTCAGCGAGCACAGGGGTGATGGGTGAGCAGGACTTGGTGCGAGTTATGACACAGGCAGCCAAGTTTTGGATCATCTCAAGGATACTCTGTAAGCATCCGTCTTTTAGAAGCAGGGCTCTTGAGACCTCCAGTTTCTTTAGGCAAGGGCATGATTCCTGACCTTCCGTCATGCAATGCTTCCCTAATCAGCTTCCACCCAGTTCCTCCTGCCCATTTGTGCTCTATGCTTCACCTGCTGCTGGCTCCTCTCTGGCTCACTGTAGATGTCTCTGGGTTCATGTTTGACAGGGTGGGCTGGATTTTCGGCTTGTTGCTGCCTCAGTTTTCACGCCATGGGGTGGCAATGGCTGCAGTAAGCTCTTCCGGCGGGCGGCCAGCTGCCACGCCCCACTGGGATTTCCAGGGCCGGTTTCAGCGGAGCATGGAGCTTTGGTTGCGACACCAGCTCGATTTTTGGCTCCCACCTGATCCGTAGCACTGCGTCGAGCACCGTGCTGGGACCGCCTGTGAAAGCGAGCGTTCCGATCTGTAGCGGCTGCAGTGAGGTAAGTAATGTCGACCTCAGGTAAGTGTGATTGTTTTTTTTGTGATTTATGTTGTGATGGAGTAATTTATCTATTGGGAATGTTTTTGGTGATTTGTTTTCAGGTTTTCTTTTTCTCTGCAGACCTCTCTTCGAGCACTCGGAGGCTGGCTGTTTAGCTCGGGATTTTCATACGCTCAGCTGGCCTTGCGCCTTAAGAGAGGTGTGTAACGTCTCCCCTAGCACTCCGCCCCACACTCAGGGTCCAGCTGCCGAATTTTGCTGAGTGAGGTGCAAACTGTTCCTGGGTGCAAATTTTACTGCCCCACCGCCATTACCGCTCCGAAATGAGCAAAACCGAAAATCCGGCCCTAGTGGTTTGCTGCTGTGTACCTGAGAAAACTAACCGCAACACGGAACATGGACCAGCGGATGCTGCTGTCAGTCACAAACCAATTTTGGAAAGTGGTCTGAAATAGGGGTTAGGATCCAGATTTGTATTGGGATTTGGCCTAACGTCTGTTTCAGGCAGACACCCTGGATGACTACAGGGCATCTTAACCACTATGGTGTGTTGAGTATTCCCAGCACAGACTAAGCCAAGCAAGCCCTCAGCACCCATTTTTTGCCAAGAAAATGTGTACTGCATGATCCATTTTTTTTCGCCATTCTCCGATTTTGTCCAAGTTGTGCGCCAATCATGGATGGTCGGTCGACACATGGAAATTGTCCCGCACAAATTCATTAGAATAATATCAGGCTTGAGAGGGATAGTGGATGCATTGGTTGTAATTTACCAAAATTCCCCGGATTCTGGGGAGGTCCCAGCAGACTGGAAAACTGCAAATGTAACGTCCCTATTTAAAAAAGGAGGCAGACTAAAATCAGGCAACTGTAGACCAGTTAGCCTAACATCTGTGGTTGGGAAGATGTTGGAGTCCATTATTAAAGAAGCAGTAGCAGGACAATTGGAAAAGCAAAATTTGGTCAGGCAAAGCCAGCATGGATTTATGAAGGGGAAGTCATGTTTGACAAATTTGCTAGAATTCTTTGAGGATGCAATGAACAGGATGGATAAAGGGGAACCAGTGGATGTGGTGTATTTGGACTTCCAGAAGGCATTTGACAAGGTGCCACATAAAAGGTTACTGTACAAGATAAAAGATCACGGGGTTGGGGGTAAGATATTAGCATGGATAGAGGATTTGCTAACGAACAGAAAACAGAGGATAGGAATAAATGGTTCATTCTCGGGTTGGCAATCAGTAACCAATGGGGTGCCTCAGGGATCAGTGCTGGAACCCCAACTATTGACAATCTGTATTAATGACTTGGAAGAAAGGACTGAGTGTAACGTAGCCAAGTTTGCTGATGATACAAAGATGGGAGGAAAAGCAATGTGTGAGGAGGACACAAAATCTGCAAAAGGACATAGACAGGCTAAGTGAGTGGGCAACAATTTGGCAGATGGAGTATAATGTTGGAAAGTGTGAGGTCATGCACTTTGGCAGAAAAAATCAAAGAGCAAGTTATTATTTAAATGGAGAAAGATTACAAAGTGCTGCAGTACAGCGAGACCTGGGGGTACTCGTGCATGAAACACAAAAGGATAGTATGCAGGTACAGCAAGTGATCAGGAAGGCTGATGGAATCTTGGCCTTTATTGCAAAGGGGATGGAGTATAAAAGCAGGGTAATCTTGCTACAGTTGTACAGGGTATTGGTGAGGCCACACCTGGAAAACTGCGTGCAGTTTTGGTTTCCATATTTACGAAAGGATATACTTGCTTTGGAGGCAGTTCAGAGAAGGTTTACAAGGTTGATTCCAGAGATGAGGGGGTTGACTTATGTGGAAAGGTTGAGTAGGTTGTGCCTCTACTCATTAGAATTCAGAAGAATGAGAGGAAATCTTATCGAAACATCTAAGATTATGAGGGGGCTTGACAAGGTGGATGCAGAGAGGATGTTTCCACTGATAGGGGAGGCTAGAACTAGGGGGCATAATCTAAGAATAAGGGGCCGTCCATTTAAAATTGAGATGAGGAGAAATTTCTTCTCTCAGAAGAAACATAGAAACATAGAAACATTGAAATTAGATGCAGGAGTACGCCATTCGGCCCTTCGAACCTGCACCACCATTCAATAAGATCATAGCTGATCATTCACCTCAGTACCCCTTTCCTGCTTTCTCTCCATATTCCTTGATCCCTTTAGCTGTAAGGGGCATATCCAACTCCCTCTTGAATATATCTACGAACTGGCATCAACAACTCTCTGCGGAAGAGAATTCCACAGGTTAACAACTTTCTGACTAAAGAAGTTTCTTCTCATCTCAGTCTTAAATGACTTACCCTTTATTCTTATACTGTGACCCCTGGTTCTGGACTCCCCCAACATTGGGAAGGTTGTGGATCTGTGGAATTCGCTGCCTCAGAGAGCTGTGGAAGCTGGGACATTGAATAAATTTAAGACAGAAATAGGCAGTTTCTTAAACAATAAGGGAATAAGGGGTTATGAAGAGCGGGCAGGGAAGTGGACCTGAGTCCATGATTGGATCAGCCATGATCGTATTAAATGGGGGAGCTGGTTCGAGGGGCCGTATGGCCTTCTCCTGTTCCTATTTCTTATGTTCTTTATTCTTATGTTATAGTATAAAAAGCAAGGCTGGGAAAATTGTGGATTTTTATGACTGGAAAAGAGAAGGTTAAAGCGGAATCTAATGAAGGTCAAGCTTCTGAAAGGCTTTGAGAGGATTAACGCTGAAAGCTTGCTTCCACCGGTTCACAAATCAGTAACAAAGGGGCATAGATTCAGCATTATCACTAGAAGAATGAAGGGGGAAGTTAGAAGAAACTTTTCACAGTCAGGATTATTAGGATGCAGAATGCTTTACCACAATGGTTAATGTGGCAGTAACTATAGAGCCAAATTTCCAAGGCCCTTGTGTCACACTCCCGTAGGATTTACAGCGGGAGTGCGGTAAAGGGCTGGGAATTCCCTGCAAGTTTCTCCAAGGCTTTTTTGGGGTGGAGCTTCAAACTATCGCTAAAACTGGACACCGGCAACAGATGGGACGAGGCAGTGTTGGTGAGGAAAGGCTGCCAGGCTGAGTTCATTCATCTCCCAGAACATTGGCAGATAGTAAGTCGAGTGAGCGTAGGTATTCTGGCCTACTGACCAACAGATATAGAATCATCAAGGTTCCAGGCTGAGGTGGATTTCCAAAGATTTTTACATTGTGAACTTTTTCTGCCCCCTTGTACAGGGAGCCGATGTGCGCATGTGAGATTATTTTAATATATTCTTGGGAGGTGATGTCGCTGGCAAGGTGGCATTTGTTGCCCATCTCCAATTGCTCTTGAGAAGATGGTGGTGAGCCTTCTCCTTGAATCTCTGTGGACCGTGTGGTGAAAGTGCTCCCACAATGCTGTTAGGTAGGGAGTTCCAGGACCTTAACCCAGCGACAATGAAGGACGCGATATATTTCCATGACAGATTGATGTGTGACGTGCAGGGGAACTTGAAGGTATTCCCATGCACCTGCTGCGCTTGTCCTTCTAGGCGGTCGAGGTTGTGGGTTTGTGTTCCTCTTTCAGAAGTGCGGGAAAAAGAGTGGGAGAGCTATAGTGACAGGGGACTCTATGGTAAGGGGAATAGATTGGAGTTTCTGCGGCCACAACCGAGACTCCAGGATGGTATGTTGCCTCCCTGGTGCAAGGGTCAAGGATATCTTGGGGAGGCTGCAGAACATTCTGGAGAGAGAGGGTGAACAGCCAGTTGTTGTGGTACATGTAGGTACCAACGATATAGGAAAGAAGCGGGAAGAGGTCCTACAAGCTGAATTTAGGGAGCTCGGAGTTAAATTAAAAAGCAGGACCTCAAAGGTAGTAATCTCTGGATTGCTACCAGTGCCACATGCTAATCAAAGTAGAGGGAGCAGGATAGTTAGAATAAATACGTGGCTTGAGCAGTGGTGCAAGAGGGAGGGATTCAAATTCCTGGGACATTGGAACCAGTTCTGGGGGAAGTGGGACCTGTACAAAAGGGACGGTCTGTACTTGGGTAGGACTGGAACTGATGTCCTAGGGTAACATTTGCTAATGCAGTTCTGGAGTGTTTAAACTAATATGGCAGGGGGATGGGAACCTATGCAGCGAGACAGGGCGAAGTAATATGGAGTCAGAAACAGATGGTAGAAAGGTAAAAAGCAATAGTGAATGGTCGAGTAAACAAAGGCAAGAAACAAAAAGGGCCACACTACATCATAATTCTAAAAGGACAAAGGGTGTTAAAAAAACAAGCCTGAAGGCTTTGTGTCTTAATGCAAGGAGTATCCATAATAGGTGAATGAATTAACTGTGCAAATAGATGTAAACAGATATGATGTGATTGGGATTACAGAGGCGTGGCTCCAGGGTGATCAGGGCTGGGAACTCAACATCCAAGGGTATTCAACATTCAGGAAGGATAGAATAAAAGGAAAAGGAGGTGGGGTAGCATTGCTGGTTAAAGAGGAGATTAATGCAATAGTTAGGAAGGATATTAGCTTTGATGATGTGGATTCTATATGGGTAGAGCTGCAGAACACCAAAGGGCAAAAAACATTAGTGGGAGTTGTGTACAGACCATCAAACAGTAGTAGTGATGTTGGAGAGGGCATCAAACAGGAAATTAGGGGTGCATGCAATAAAGGTGCAGCAGTTATCATGGGTGACTTCAATATGCATATAGATTGGGCTAACTAAACTGGAAGCAATATGGTGGAGGAGGATTTCCTAGAGTGCATAAGGGATGGTTTTCTGGACCAATATGTCGAGGAACCAACTAAGGGGAAGGTCATCTTAGACTGGGTGTTGTGTAATGAGAGAGGATTAATTAGCAATCTCGTTGTGCGAGGCCCCTTGGGGAAAAGTGACCATAATATGGTGGAATTCTACATTAGGATGGAGAATGAAACATGTAATTCAGAGACCATGGTCCAGAACTTAAAGAAGGGTAACTTTGAAGGTATGAGGCGTGATTGGCTAGGATAGATTGGCGAATGATACTTAAGGGGTTGACTGTGGATGGGCAATGGCAGACATTTAGAGACTGCATGGATGAACTACAACAATTGTACATCCCTGTCTGGCGTAAAAATTAAAAAGGGAAGGTGGCTCAACCGTGGCTATCAAGGGAAATCAGGGATAGTATTAAAGCCAAGGAAGTGTCATACAAATTGACCAGAAATAACAGTGAAGCTGGGGACTGGGAGAAATTTAGAACTCAGCAGAGGAGGACAAAGGGTTTGATTAGGGCAGGGAAAATAGAGTACGAGAGGAAGCTTGCAGGGAACATTAAGACGGACTGCAAAAGCTTCTATAGATATGTAAAGAGAAAAAGGTTAGTAAAGACAAATGTAGGTCCCCTGCAGTCAGAATCAGGGGAAGTCATAACGGGGAACAAAGAAATGGCAGACCAATTGAACAAGTACTTTGGTTCGGTTTTCACTAAGGAGGACAAAAACAACCTTCCGGATATAAAAGGAGTCAAAGGGTTGAGTAAGAAGGAGGAACTGAGGGAAATCCTTATTAGTCGGGAAATTGTGTTAGTAAATTGATGGGATTGAAGGCCGATAAATCCCCAGGGCCTGATGGACTGCATCCCAGAGTACTTAAGGAGGTGGCCTTGAAAATAGCGGATGCATTGACAGTCATTTTCCAACATTCCATAGACTCTGGATCAGTTCCTATGGAGTGGAGGGTAGCCAATGTAACCCCACTTTTTAAAAAAGGAGGGAGAGAGAAAACAGGGAATTATAGACCGGTCAGCCTGACATCGGTAGTGGGTAAAATGATGGAATCAATTATTAAGGATGTCATAGCAGTGCATTTGGAAAGAGGTGACATGATAGGTCCAAGTCAGCATGGATTTGTGAAAGGGAAATCATGCTTGACAAACCTTCTGGAATTTTTTGAGGATGTTTCCAGTAGAGTGGACAAGGGAGAACCAGTTGATGTGGTGTATTTGGACTTTCAGAAGGCTTTCAACAAGGTCCCTCACAAGAGATTAATGTGCAAAGTTAAAGCACATGGGATTGAGGGTAGTGTACTGACGTAGATTGAGAACTGGTTGGCAGACAGGAAGCAAAGAGTAGGAGTAATGGGTACTTTTCAGAATGGCAGGCAGTGACTAGTGGGGTACCGCAAGGTTCTGTGCTGGGGCCCCAGCTGTTTACACTGTACATTAATGATTTAGACGAGGGGATTAAATGTAGCATCTCCAAGTTCGCAGATGACACTAAGTTGGGTGGCAGTGTGAGCTGCGAGGAGGATGCTATGAGGCTACAGAGTGACTTGGATAGGTTAGGTGAGTGGGCAAATGCATGGCAGGTGAAGTATAATGTGGATAAATGTGAGGTTATCCACTTTGGTGGTAAAAACAGAGAGACAGACTATTATCTGAATGGTGACAGATTAGGAAAAGGGGAGGTGCAACGAGACCTGGGTGTCATGGTACATCAGTCATTGAAGGTTGGCATGCAGGTACAGCTAGGCGGTTAAGAAAGCAAATGGCATGTTGGCCTTCATAGCGAGGGGATTTGAGTACAGGGGCAGGAAGGTATTACTACAGTTGTACAGGGCCTTGGTGAGGCCACACCTGGAGTATTGTGTACAGTTTTGGTCTCCTAACTTAAGGAAGGACATTCTTGCTATTGAGGGAGTGCAGCCAAGATTCACCAGACTGATTCCCGGGATGGCGGGACTGACATATCAAGAAAGAATGGATCAACTGGGCTTGTATTCACTGGAGTTCAGAAGAATGAGAGGGGATCTCATAGAAATGTTTAAAATTCTGACGGGTTTAGACAGGTTAGATATTGGAAGAATGTTCCCAATGTTGGGGAAATCCAGAACCAGGGGTCACAGTCTTACGATAAGGGATAAGCCATTTAGGACCGAGATGAGGAGAAACTTCTTCACCCAGAGAGTGGTGAACCTGTGAAATTCTCTACCACAGAAAGTAGTGGAGGCCAATTCACTAAATATATTCAAAAAGGAGTTAGATGTAGTCCTTACTACTAGGGGGATCAAGGGGTATGGCGAGAAAGCAGGAAGGTGGTACTGAAGTTGCATGTTCAGCCATGAACTCATTGAATGGCAGTGCAGGCTCGAAGGGCCGAATGGCCTACGCCTGTACCTATTTTCTATGTTTCTTTGTTTCTACACACAATTATACACAATTACAATAGTGGCTCTTTGTTCTCGTATGCTTCGATATAGATGATGCCCTATCATGTTAACAGACTGGGGCTGAGAATTAGTATTACTATACTCTTGCAGCTAATTGTTAATGTGCTTTCATAAACCTATTGCAATTTAGTTGTAGGATTCTTGCTGATGCCCTGATGAACCACAAGTTGTAGTTACCTTCATCAAGTTTTATTTTAGTTCATTTCCAAACATTGAGGAATTGCGAATGGATCTGAACAATGTGGAATCATTAGCAAACAGCCCTACTTCTGTCCTTATGATGGAGGAAAGGTCATTGATGAAGCAGCTGAAGATAATTGGGTTGGCCACTGCCCTGAGGAGCTCCTGTAATGATATCCTGGAGCTGAGATGAGTCGCCTTCAATGTCCCGAACTATCTTCCTTTGTGCTCGGTATACCTCCAGCCAGTGAAGAGTCCCCATTGACTTCAATTTTATTGGGGCTCCTTGATGCAAAATTCTGTCAAATCTGTCAAGTCACTCTCACTTCACCCCTGGATTCAACTCTTGCATCCACGTTTGAACCAAAGCTGTTATGAGGAACCCAAACTGAACATCAGTGAGCAGATGCCACGTGATAGCACTGTTGATGAATCCTTCCATCACTTAGCTGATGATTCGGAGTCAGCTGATCAGGTGGTATTTGGCTGGTTTGGATTTGTGTTATTTTTTGTGGACAGGAAATACCTGGGCAATTTTCCACATTGTCGGATATATGCCAGTGTTGTACCTGTACTGGAACAACTTGGATAGGAGCATGGCTAGTTCCGGAGCACAGGATTTCAGCAATATTACCAGGACATTGTAGAGGCCCGTAGCTGATGCTGTGTCCAGGCCCTCAGCTGTTTATTGATGTCATGTGGAATGAATCGAATTGACTGGAGACTGGCATCTGTGATGATGGAAACCTCAGGAGGAGGCTGAGAAATATTCATTCATTTTCAATTGGACTGGTACTGCTTCAGGCATGCAGTTCGACAGTCCTCATTGACCCAGAGTAGATCGCCTGGCTTAATGGTGATGGAGTTGTGAGGATTGACCATGAGGTTACAGATTGTGGTGGTATACACTTCTGCTGCTGCTAATGGCCCAGGCCCCTTATGGAGGCCCAGTTTTGAGCTGCTGGATTTGTTCTTAATGTATCCCATTTAGCACATTGGGGGCTGGATATTTGGCATGTTGCCACCTCTGTTTTCGCCTCAGAGGGGCGGTGATGGCGGCGGAAAGCATTTCCAGGCGGACGAGCGGCTAGCTTCCAGCACCTCAGCAGGACATTCAGTGCCGGGTTTGTAGAGGGTGGGGGGCGTAGGAGCAGTACTGCCCAGGAGAGGCGAGCCGGTGTGCAATGTCCCTGGTTGCGACACCGTCTTGATATTTGTTTCAAGCCCGATCCATAGCAACCTATAGTGCAGCCTAGTGGGACCGCCTGTGAAAGCTGGCGGCCCGAGCTGTACCAGCTGCAGTGACTGAAGTAATGTCAACCTGAGGTAAGTGCGATTCATTTTTTTTGCGATTGATGTAGCGTCAGTGAAGTATTGGGAATGTTTTTGGTGGGTTTTTTCAGCTTTCTTTTTCCACGGAAGCCTCTCTTAGAGCGCTTCGAGGTCCGCTGTTTAGCTCAGGATTTTCAGTTGCTCAGC
This sequence comes from Pristiophorus japonicus, assembly GCF_044704955.1. Taxonomy (NCBI): domain Eukaryota; kingdom Metazoa; phylum Chordata; class Chondrichthyes; family Pristiophoridae; genus Pristiophorus; species Pristiophorus japonicus. The sequence goes on from NC_091977.1 coordinate 185,179,161, forward strand.
CGGCCTAGCACCCTAAAAGAGGTGTGTAACGCCTCCCTCAGCACTCCGCTCCACACTCAGGGCCCAGCTGCTGAATTTTGCAGCTGGAAATGCAAGCCATTTCCCACCACAAAATTTACCACTCCTGCTGGATTAACGCCGCAGCAGACGTGCGACCGAACTTGCACCCCTAGGAGTCCTACAGGACACGATGGAGGGTGTCCTCAGTGTGAAGATGGGACTTGGTATACATGAGGACAATGCGATGGTCATTACTGCCAATGCTGTCATGGAGAAATGCATCTGCAATAGGTAGATTGCTAAGGACGAGGTCAAGTAGGTTATTCACTCACATTGGTTCTCTTACCACCTGCTGCAAACACAGTCTGCCGGCTATGTCCTTCAGGACTCAGCCAGCTCACTCAGTAAGTGGTGGTACTACCAAAATACTCTTGAATATTGAAGTCCAACATCCAGAATAAAATCTGTGCCCTTGATACCCTCAATGTTTCCTCTCAGAGGTTTTCAATATGCAGGAGTAGTGAATCATCAGCTGAGGTGGTAACCAGCAGGAGAATTCCTTGCCATCTTTGTCCTGAAGCCATGCGACTTCATGGGGTCTGGGATGAATGTTAAGGAGTCCTAGGACCATTCCACCGGTGGAACACGGCATACACAAGGATAGTGATGGATGAGTTTGGGATGTTGGTTGATAGGTATGATTCTATGAGTATGATGCAGGTTGTTGCTTGACTAATTTGTGAGATTACTAAACCAGTAACATAACTATTACATTACTGCATCCTAATGATTCATGTGTGTGAATTTCAACACTCTTTCCTGGAGCAGCCAACCTCCATTTTCGGCTGTCCCTTTTGGTGGGTACCTGACATGCACCTCAAGTGATATATTTAAATGAATTGACTGCCTCCTATGTCTTAATAGTTTGGTGGGGTCAATGCCTAAGGTCACCATCAGGAAGAACCTGGTAGGATTGATGGGCCATAGATTTTTGAACCCATCATACAATTTAAAAGCGATTCAGATAAGCATTTGAAAAGGTAGTACCTGTATATGAAACCATTACAGGAAAGGGACAATGAAATTAGATTAGACTACATAGCTCCATTTAAAGAACTACCACTGGCACTGATACAATGAGCCAAATGGTCTCCTTCTACGCTGCTGCAGTTTCAAATTTCCAGCACAATTTCTTTTTAACAAGTTAATTTGCACTGTGGGGTCTCATTATTGACAGTCAAGCTAAAGGCTCCAGAATAATATAAAAGCAAATTAATGAGAGAAACAGAATTAAAAGAAGCTGGTCTTGTGCCAGTGTAGACATGTTGGTTGAGTGCCAGTTTATGGTAAGTCCATAATGTTTGCTAAGCCAATTACACCTTATTGTACAACATATATAGTTGTAAACCTATCACAATGCAGCAAATGTGACATAACTAGCCTAAAACCAAGGCCATATTTCTCAGGTTCTACAGGTTTCACGCCAACTGAAATAGAAAATATTTTGTCACTGCAATGGAAATTTATGATAATCGCTAATAAGAACATAAGACATAAGAAATAGGAGCAGGAATAAAAACAGAAAATGCTGGCAATCTCAGCAGGTCAGGCAGCATCTGTGGAGAACATTTTAGGTCAATGATGTCGGTTCTGACGAAGGGTCAACAACCTGAAACGTTAACTCTGCTTTCTCTCCACAGATGCTGCTTGACCTGCTGAGATTTCTAGCATTTTCTGTTTTTATTCCAGATTCCAGCATCCGCAGTATTTTGCTTTTGAAATAGGAGCAGGAACAGGTCAATAGGCCCCTCAAGTCTGCTCCGCCATTCAATGAGATCACGATCTTCTACCTCAACTCCACTTTCCTGCACTATCCTCATATCCCTTGATTCCCTTAATATCCAAAAATCTATCAATCTCTATCTTGAATATACTTAAAGTCCGAGGACTTGAAATTGATGGCCTGACCGCCCACTGCTGCTGACTGCTGTCCACTGCCGCCGACATACCTCTTGAAGTTGCGTCCAGTGCCACTTTCCATTTGGGGTGGAGCGAGTGGGAGGGGAGAACCACCAGGAACCGCCCACTGACGTCAGCGGACGGCCGAGTGGTGCAACTGACCTCCCGCCCACCAAGATGCCATATTGATGTGGGCGAGAGTCGGCGCCAGAACAGGGAAGGACCGCTGGCTGGAGGCTGTTCTATCCTCAACGGTGAGTATGAAGAGCTGGAAAAAAAGGTTAGTAAACATTGTTTTAATGTTTTCTTTACAGCAATTTACCTGGATGGGGTCCCCTGAAGGTGTTTGGATGTTTTTTTTTGATGATTTTCATTTTCAGGTCTTAAACCCTCTGTGGGCCCGACTCCATCCTCGATGGCGCTTGGGCGGCAAGCACTTTTGCCGCCGAGATTGGGAGCTCCCGCCAGCTGCAGCCCAGATTTGCTGCGTAAGTCCATCTTTTGCCGTCCGCCGCCCTTTCAAGGAGCTTTTTGACGAAAACCCTGCCCAAAGTACCGTCATGTACCTCGGCGACCATCGGCAATTCTTTGGGCGGCACATGGCTGGGCAGGGGCCTTCACCAATTTCGGCCCCTGAGCCTCCATAGCCCTCTGGGGTAGAGCATTCCGAAGATTCACCACCCTCTGAGTGAAGAAGTTTCTCCTCATCTCAGTCCTAAATGGCCGACCCCTTATTCTGAGACTGTGATCCCTGGTTTGAGACTCCCCAGCCAGAGGAAACATCCTCCCTGCACCTACCTTGTCAAGCTCTGCAAAAATGTTGTATGTTTCAATGAGATCACCTCTCATTCTTCTAAACTCTAGAGAATATAGGCCTAGTCGACTCAATCTCTCCTCATGGGACAATCCCCCCATCCCAGGAATCATTGTGGTAAACTTTTGTTGCACTCCTTCAATGGCAAGTATATCCTTCCTTAGGTAAGGAGACCAAAACTGTAACAAAACTCCAGGTGCGGTCTCACCAGGGCCCTATATAATTGTAGTAAGATATCTTTACTCTTATACTCAAATCCTCTTAAAATAAAGGCCAACATACAATTTGCTTTCTTAATTGCTTGCTGTGCCTGCGTGTTAACTTTCAGTGATTTGTGTACAAAGACACCCAGGTCCCTCTGAACATCAACACTTCTCAATCACTTCCCATTTAAATACTCTGCTTTTCTATTTTTCCTACCAAAGTGGATAATTTCACATTTCTTCACATTATATTCCATTTGCCATGTTCTTTCACAATCACTTAGTCTGTCTATGTCCCCTTGAAGTCTCTTTGCATCCTCCTCACAACTTATATTCCCATCTAGCTTTGACTTGGATATATTATATTTGGTTCCCTCATCCAAATCATTGATATAGATTGTGAATAGCTGGGGTGGTTTTTCGAAGATAGCACAAAGCATTTGTTTAATTTCTCTGCCGTTTCCTTATTCACCATTATAATTGCTCCTGTCCCAGCCCTTAGGGAACCCATATTTACTTTTGCTAATCTTTCCCTTTTTACACACCTATAGAAGCTTTTACAGTCTGTTTTCATGTCTCTCGTTAGTTTACTCTCATATTCTATTTTTCCTTTCTTTATCAATTTCTTGGTCCTCATTTGCTGAATTCTAAAATGCTCCCAATCCTCAGCCTTACTGCTCTTTTTGGTAACCTTATAAGCCTCTTCCTTTGATCTAATACTATCTTTAACTTCTCTTGTTAGCCACGGTTGGACCATTTTTCCTGTGGGTATTTGTGAATTAAAGGAATGTATGTTTGTTGTAAATTATGTATTAATTCTTTAAATGCTAGCCATTGCTCATCTAAAGTCATACATTTTAATGTAGTTTCCCAATCTATCTTAGCCAAATCGCGCCTCATACCTCAGTAGTTTCCTTTGTTTAGATTTAAGACCTTAGTTTCGGATTTAATTAAATCACTTTCAAACTTAATGTAAAATTCTATCATATTATGGTCACTCTTCCCTAAGGGCCCCTTTAGTACAAGGTTAGCAATGAACCCTTTCTCATTGCACAATACTAGATCTAAAATAGCCTGTACTCTAGTTGGTTCCTCAACATACTGATCTAGAAAACCGTCTTGTATACATTCCATGAATTAGTCCTCCACACTATTACTGCAAATTTGGTTTGCCCAGTCTATATGTAGATTAAAGTCCCCCATGATTATTGTATTACCTGTGTTACATGCATCTCTAATTTCCTGATTTATACTGTGCCCTACATTACCACTACTATTTGAGGGCCGATAAACAACTCCCACCAATGTTTTCTGCCCCTTGCTGTTTCTTAGCTTCACCCAAACTGATTCTACTTCCTGATGTTCCGAGCTAAGATCCTTTCTCTCTACTGTCTTTATCCCATCCTTTGTTATCAGGTCTACCTCTCCTCCTTTCCCATTTTGTCTATCTCTTCTAAAAGTTCAGTATCCTGGACTATTTAGTTCCCAACCATGGTCACTTTGCAACCACGTCTCCGTCATGGCTATTAGATCAAATCTATTAATTTCAATCTGCGCTATTAATTCATCTATTTTGTTGCAAATGCTTCAAAGATTCAGATATAGTGCATTTAGCTTTGACATTTTTCTATTTTTCCCTGATGTCACCTTAGTCAGTGATGCCCTATTACCTTTGTTACTCTCTCTGTCTCTTCCTGACCCACTCTGCTTATTTTTACCCAAAACTCTGCTCTGCTCTAGAGCCTTGACATTTCTCTTGCTACTTTTAAATTGACTCTTTCCTGAATCCTCCCACCCCTTTCATTGGTTTAAAGCCCTCTCTACAGCCCCAGTTATTCAATTCGCCCGGACACTGGTTCCAGCCCGATTTAAGTGGAGCCTATCCCAACAGAACAGCTCCCTCTTTCCTCAGTACTGGTGCCAGTGCCCCATGAAGCAAAACCCCTGCCTCCCACACCACTCTTTGGGCCCAAGTTTCCACATGATTTGCGCCTGATTTTTAGGAGCAACTGGTGGAGAACGGACTATCTTAGAAATCGCAATTCTCCACATTTTTTTTTCTGCAGTTCTAGTCAGTTAGAACAGTTTCACTTTGGAACAGAATTTTTTCTTCAAAAGGGGGCGTGTCCAGCCACTGACGCCTGATTTCAAAGTTTCCACAGTGAAAACGTACTCCAAACTAACTTAGAATGGAGCAAGTGAAGATTTTTGTAGAACTGAAAAAACCTTGTCTACACATTAAAAAATTAGGCGCAAGTTACAAATTAGGCATCCAGACCGAGGTGGGGGGGGAGGGGGGGGAAGGGAAGTCATTAAATTCTACAATAAATCATTATTTATACTTATACAAATATTATACAAATAAATCCAACCTGAATAAACATTTACAAGCAAAGAAAATATTAAATAAACCATCTTCCTATCTGTGTGAAAGTGCTTCAGCCAGGTTCAGTCAGCTCAGCGGTGTGGCGTTGTTCCCGTGAACGGGAGGGAGGGAGGGGCAGTCGGGCAGTAAGTAGGCATTTGTGCAGCCTTCCACTTGAGGTGGAAGCCTTACAGTCAGCTCAGCGGTGTGGCGTCGTTTCCGCGAACGGGAGGCAGGGAGGAGGCAGCCGTTCCCGACGGCGGGCGGGGGGGGAAGGAGGCAGTGAGAAGGCTGCAGGAAGCCTCAGAAGTTGAAACAGCCAATCCCGACGGCAGGGGGGGGGGGGAGAGGCCGTCGGGAAACGGCTGTTTCAACTTCTGAGGCTTCCTGCAGCCTTCTCACTGCTGCAAGAAGCCTCAGTGCTGATCATGGAAGGGCAATGTGCTTTTATTAAAAAATGTTCAAAAATTAAACAGCTACAAAGAACTACAAAAATGGCCGAGTGCCAATGTTTCCTTCACACTGCGCATGCGCGAACGCTCCAACGCGCACGCGCAGGATTGCTGGCATGAAAAAAACTAATTTAAATGGTAGCCGCCCCCTCCCACTTACAGAATCGGCGCGAGTGGTAGGCTCCGTCCCCCTGGGCGCCGCGCCAAGCAGACATCGAGCTGCAGGGCGCTCCAGAATCGCGTGTTTTTTTTCAGGCGCCGTTTTTGGCGCGAAAAACGGGCGCCCAGCTCGGATGGGCGCCCGTTTTGTAGCGTGTGGAAACTTGGGGCCTTTGAGCCACGCATTTAGCTTTCTAATCTATTTATCCCTATACCAATTGGCGCGAGGCTCAGGTAACAATACAGAGTGTATTACCTTTGAGGTTCTGCTTTTTAATTTGGACCCCAACACCTCAAACTCTTTCAGCAGAACCTCATTCCTAGTTCTACTTATGACATTGGTTCCTATGTGGACCACGACAACTGGATCCTCCCCCTCCCACTCCAAGTTCTTCTCCAGCCGTGAGATGATGTCTTTAACCCTGGCACCAGGCAGGCAACACAACCTTCGAAACTCCAGGTCGCAGCTACAGAGAACATTATCTATCCCTCTGACTATACTGTCCCCTACCACAACTACATTCCCTTTCACTCCACCCACTTGAATGGCCTCCTGCACCATGGTGCCATGGTCAGCCTGCTCAGGCATCCTGCAGGTTTTTCCCTCATCCACACAGGCAGCAAAAACCTCATACCTGTTCGATAAGGGCAAAGGCTGAGACTCTTCCAGCACTGCACCTTGGGTCCCCTTACCTGTCTGAGTTGCAGTCACACCATCCTGTCCCTGACCACAAACCAGACCTGCACCACTACCAAAACCTAAGGGGTGTGACTGCCTTCGGGATCAAAGTGTCCAGGTAACTCTTCCCTCTCCCTGATGTCCCGCAATTTCTGCACCTCCGACTCCAACTCAACAACTCTGAGCTGAAGTTCCTCAAGATGCAGGCACATACTGCAAACGTGGTTGTCTGGGATCACAATGCTCTCCACAAACTCCCATGTGCTACAGTTGCGACACCCCACCTGCACTGCCATCCCTATGTGAGTGTGTTCTAGAAACATAGAAACATAGAAAATAGGTGCAGGAGTAGGCCATTTGACACTTCGAGCCTGCACCACCATTCAATATGCTCATGGCTGATCATGCACTTCAGCACCCCATTCCTGCTTTCTCTCAATACCCCTTGATCCCTTTAGACGTAAGGGCCACATCTAGCTCCCTTTTGAATATATCGAACGGACTGGCCTCAACAACTTGCTGTGGTAGAGGATTCCAAATGCTCACAACTCTCTGAGTGAAGAAGTTTCTCCTCATCTCGGTCCTAAATGGCTTAGACTGTGACCCCTGGTTCTGGACTTCTCCAACATCGGGAACATTCTTTCTGCATCTAACCTGTCCCATCCCGTCAGAATTTTATATGTTTCTATGAGATCCCCTCTCATTCTTCTAAATTCCAGTGAATATAAGCCTAGTCGATCCAGTCTTTCTTCATATGTCAGTCCTGTCATCTCGGTAATCAGTCTGGTGAACCTTCGCTGTACTCCCTCAATTGTAAGAATGTCCTTCCTCAGATTAGGAGACCAAAACTGTCACCATTCAGATAATAATCTATCTTCCTGTTTTTACCACCAAAGTGGATAACCTCACATTTATCTACATTATACCGCATCTGCCATGTATTTGCCCACTCACCTAACCTCTCCAAGTCACCCTGCAGCCTCTTAGCATCCTCCTCACAGCTCACACTGCCACCCAGCTTAGTGTCGTCTGCAAACTTGGAGATATTACATTAATTTCCTTTGTCAAAATCATTAATGTATATTGTAAATAGCTGGGGTCCCAACACTGAACCTTGCGGCACCCCACTAGTCACTGCCTGCCATTCTGAAAAGGAGCCGTTTATTCTGACTCTTTGCTTCCTGTCTGCCAACCAGTTCTCTATCCAAGAAAGCACATTACCACCAATACCATGTGCTTTAACAATTTTGCACACTAATCTCTTGTGTGGGACCTTGTCAAAAGCCTTTTGAAAGTCTAAATACATCACACCCACTGGCTCCCCCTTGTCCACTCCACTAGTTACATCCTCAAAAAATTCTAGAAGATTTGTCAAGCATGATTTCCCTTTCATAAATCCATGCTGACTTGGACCGCTCCTGACACTGCTTTCCAAATGAGCTGCTATTACATCTTTAATAACTGATTCCAAAATTTTACCCACGATATCAGGCTGACCGGTTTATAATTCCCTGTTTTCTCTCTCCCTCCTTTTTTAAAAAGTGGGGTTACATTAGCTACCCTCCAGTCCAAAGGAACTGATCCAGAGGCAATAGAATGTTGGAAAATGACTACCAATGCATCCACTATTTCTAAGGCCACTTCCTCTTAAGTACTCTGGGATGCAGGCTATCAGGCCCTGGGGATTTAACGGCCTTCAATCCCATCAATTTCCCGAACACAATTTGCTGACTAATAACGATTTCCTTTAGTTCCTCCTTTTCGCTAGACCCTCGGTCCCTTAGTATTTCCAGAAGGTTATTTTTGTCTTCTTTATTGAAGACAGAACCAAAGTATTTGTTCAATTGGTCTGCCAATTCATTGTTGCCCGTTATAAATTCACCTGATTCTGACTGTAAGGGACCTACATTTGTCTTCACTAATCTTTTTTCTTCATGCATCTTGTTGTAGGCATTAGGCACCCTAGGGCAATGGCACCTGTAGGATAAGATTAGGACTAAATATGTAACTTGTACCATAAAATGGCTACCAGTGAAGCCGCAAGGGATTTCTGTTAGCTGAAATTAGACCGCATTCTTGGAGACTGATACTTGTTGTTTCCCACACACAGGACTAGAAGCAAACTCTGCAGGTGTCTCTAAATCAGCCAAGCCTCAGGACTAAATGTTCTGTTGAAAGTAAGGACAATACGACTCTGTAGCAGGATTGAGATAAGGAGGCTACCCAAACACAGCATCCAAGGACAGTAAGATAAGGGAGCCTGGACCATGTTACAAGACACATGAGTCATTCCTAGCAACACACACCTTAGCAACACATCTCTTGGCAACACATGAGCCACTTTATGTTTAGAAACTAACTTTATCTATTGGTCTAATTGAATTTATAATCAATATGATTGGATAGTATGTAACTGTAGTAAACTGTTGTAAAACATATAAAAATCCATGAAACCCTTTGTTCGGCGGAGTGAAGTGCCTGGATCCAGTCCTGAGGCTTCCTCCCCGCTGACGTTAATAAAGGCCACATTGGCGTTGGAACCGACTCTGAGTGTTGAGTGATTCTTCTGATAAAACACTAACACTAACAGTGGCGTAGTCGGCAGGATTTCCCGGAGTCACTGGATGCCCTTGGAAAAACCCGGGTGAGTATAAAAAATGATTTTTAATTATAAAGGGTGCAGAAGGGGTAGCTGGTTGATCGACACGAGGAGACGGTCTAATATCTCAAACGCCTAGCCTGAGCCTGAATTAAGAGGACTTTTGTCCCACGTGACGGCCAGGAACCAAGTCGGCGTAGGGAACACTCTTAAACCGTGGGATCGTGATACTGAAAGACATCTTCCGGACCCAGCAGAGTAATTTGAAATATACCCCAGGGTAGAACCAGGCAGTGTACAGCGGCTAACGGAATCCAAACCTGTGAACAGGGTTGGACCAACAGACAAAGCGGTGGTAGGTAGTCGTTAAGGATATGTAGAGCGCTGCGGGAATTGCTTAAATGCGTTTTAAGAATTGTATAAGTTTGTGTAACAGCAGACTTGTGACCTGACAGCAGCCCAGAGATGGTCTACTACAAGTTGTGCAAGGTAAAAGGCAAACCTCTGACAGTAGATTCCTAACGGTTCTCGTCCTACCCAGGAATGGCCAGAAAAAGCAGATAAACTCAAGTGGGAATCAGAAGGGTCCCTTACCCGCCACCTGGCGGAAAAGCAAAAGAAACTAATCGAGAAAATGATTAGAGCAGGGTGGGATCCTCAGGACCTGCCAGCAGCCCAACGGGAATGGTGGGTGAAGGAACGGAAAAACCAATACCGGTAGTCCACTACAAAAGTTATGTGAGGAATTATTTAGATAAACCTACAAATTCCCTGAAAGGTCATGGATCCAAAAATAGAGCCGGCCAAAACAATTAATAGGAAAGAAGAGAGACTGTTGTAAATGTCTGGTCGTTGAGTGAGAGTCCCTGTGTGATTTTGTGACTGCGGAATGAATTTTTTTGTTGTCATGTTTCTGAAAGCCTGGTTGCAAGAGGAATGCAAGTGTCTGTTTATTTTAGCTAACCCTTTGTAGTGTTGTCCTGTATGTGGGAAGTTTTAAGACATTTTAAGTTAGAAACGCAGGTGTGGATTTATTCGGATGATAAGTTACGGAGCTAGGAAATGTACAAAGGATAGGTTTGTTGAGCAAAAGATAAAAAATACATGGTCCCAGTGGTTAAAAAAAAGAATAAAGTTTGAATTGGGATTTTGAGATTACATTGGGTTGAAAGACATAAATTTAGTCTCAGAATGAGATAAAGAATGCCTTAAAAAAAAAGCTTCTAAGCTCAAAAATGTTTTAAATAAAGATTGAAATTACAACGTTTGAAACTGGAGCATTTTGAGATAACGAAAAGCAGCCCTCAAACCCTCAAAGCTGGACTCCATTCCAGTTATGGAGAAAAGAAAAAGATAAAGACGCCACTTTGAAAGTAAACAAATGATTTTAAATTAACAAATGTGTTTGTGATGGAAAAAGACATAACTTACCAAATACTAGTTGATGTTTGCTGTGAAAAAGATTGGAAGAGGTCAAAAACACTCCACATGGATTCGAATTTTAAATTATGAGAAAGTTTCAATGCAGTTTGAAAAGATTTCCAAAATGGACAGTGTTTATCAAGAAAAGTCCCGAACAGTCTAAACAAGCAGGAGGGTTTTGAAGATTTAAGCTATGCGAACTCAGCACAGAAAAAAAAAAACTGGGAATTAGAGAATCTTACTGAATTCTTAAATTCTTATAGAAAATGGAACTGGCACAGAAGTTTAGATTTTGTGCTGAGAGAGAAATTTAAAATAAAAACAAAATTGAATTTCAGTAAACAAAATTGCTATTAAAATGTGTGGTCTCGTTTTAAATCAATTTAAAAAAAAAGATTCTTTGGCAAGTACTAGAATTAGAAGTTAAGAAAACATTGGAGTTTACTCTAAAATGCCGTCTTCCCTGATGAGAAGATTTTTATTATGCTGTTTAACGGATTCCTAATTTCTAAGCAAGTTTTGAAGGCACAAAGACTTTTTTTTTCAGATGATTATGTGAAGTCACGTAATGACATCAGGTCTTCTTACAAACCTGGAAAGGAGTTAACCCTTTCCATTGGCATCCGTTTTATACTGAACATTATTAATTTGGATTTCTTAATAGAAAAAAAGACTCACCTAACAGAGGAAACAAAAATAAAAACAGAACTAGCTTATGTAATAATACTTGCCTGATACAATAAAGAAATAGATACTCAAACAAAACAAATTGAAGAGTTGAAAGCTAAGATAAACAGGCTGGAAGAGATGTTTTTTAAAAAAAACGGGACTAGACGGATAGTGCAGTGCGCAGCCATAGCACCATCACCTATGGCAATAGAACCAATGTACCCCACGGTAGGTTGGGTTTGTGGACTACACCTATCCAACGGTAAAGCAGACAACGATGTTTGGAGGAATAAATGGTGGCATTGGTGTTGATTGGAGTTTGAATAATATTTAGATGGGTCATCGTGCAGGCTTGAGCACAGCAGGCTCAAACGCAAAACCGACGGCAGCCCAGACAGGGACATGAAGTGATAGAGATGGTACGACTATAAAGAATATGGTTAACCAATCCTTACCTCCACAGATTCCACAGAGTGACAGCGACACAAGTAGACCAGAACCTAACACCTGGTGACGACCAGGCTATCTGTTTAAAATTTTCAGATAAAACACTCACCAAGATGGGACCGCAGTGGTGACTCCGACTCTGGGGACTCATGATACTGGGAACCTCAAGACCCACGCAAACACTGGATGATACCAACGGATTGCAGCGCACTCAGGAAATAAACAACCACATGAACTATGGAGTCTTGTTTAATTTAACGGATGGAATGTGCATCCCAGCAGCCAAGGACTGGAGCAAGGACAGGACTTATTTTAATGCATGGTTACAAGTAAATCTTAATAAGAACCGGGTATGTGTACAGTGCTCCACGGGTATAAGGAGCAGTTGCATTAAACGGAGGGATATCAAATTTGCACGCCTCCGGGACAGTCCCAGCAATCAGTCATCCGCAAAAAGGGAGTGGGGCTGTGTGGGTACTACGAGGAAGTGGGGGCGGCTGCAATATCATTGTATGTATGCTTCTCACCCCCTCCGACACCACGCCCCATAAGAGCCACTACATTGCCCGAGGAACTGCCTTGTCCCATAACTACTAAGGGACCAGAAAATGGGATTGTAATGTACAACGAAGGGGAATTATTGTATGATAATGTTAAACATGAAATTGTGCCTGTCCTGATCAATATTTAAGGCATCCAGATGTCGGAATACTGTACAGAACAGTCAAGGAAAATGTACAATGTATTAAGTAAAGTTGTAATGCAGCAGGCTGCCGATGCAATGGGTGCCAGTAGATTCCGAGGACAGGGGTCAGCCCCCAGGATAAAGAGGGAAATAGTTAATGATATTGCTACCGTTTTCAATACAGAGACCTCAGTAGTAAACTCGATAGATATACAAGGGTTAAATGAGAGGGTGGAACAGCTTAGAGGGGTGATGAAGGGGTTATTAGAGAGGGTGAAAAAAAAAACAGGAAGATCAAGCCAACCAAGGAAAGGAGGGTGCCGAAATAGCATCTCAGTCCTGGAAGCTCACGCCAAAACCATTTGGCTCAGTTGGCAAACCAGAGGGGGACTCTGGATAATTGTACTCTGAAGGGACTGACCCGAGTATACCCAGCAATTCCAGATTGCCAGATGGGTAGGACTACTGGGATAGGGATAGTCCTGATGATCCCTATAGCCACGCCGGACTCAGGGCCGTTCCCCCTGTACCAACTGGAGAATATCGGAGTAATACGGGAAAATGTCTCCATACATTACTATCTGACCACCACCTCCGCCGTTCGCCGAAACGACATACTTACCGGGATTTCCCTAACAGAATGCAAGCAAAGGGGGGAGATCACAGTATGCCCTCACCCGGTAGGCCGAGGTGAACTAGACGAGTGCGGGTTTAACCGAACCGACGGGTGTGTACTAGAAATAGTGCCCGCACACATGCACTTTGTGAGGGCAGGCAACGGAGGGAAAGGAAGATACTGCATCTCTACTACTGAGCGTTCATACCAGTATAATGACCTGCAATGCCCAATACCACAGCCGAACTTTTGCTTTACGCCACTACGACCTGTCACGATTGGGCAAGCGCATATCACCCAGGTTAGGCGCCAGAAGCCCGAAGTTATTAATGTAACCGATCAGCTCCATGATCATTTGCAGGATTATGACGAGCCAGATCAGGTCCCTCTCCCACATCTAACCGAAGTATTACGAGAGTTGAGGCTCAGGGTGGGTCAATCCGTAAAGCTCTACCACCAACTGCAAACCAAAATCAAAGTACTGGAAGAAGATATCGATGTAGACTTACAAAATCAGAATTGGGTGGAGAAAGGTCTGGGACTGGGGAATGAATGTGAGCATCCATCCTTGGATTCGAATTATATCACACATACTGGTCGGAGTACAGCTAGTTTTAGCATTGACATGGGACGTCATGGCTTGCCGGTCTTGCAGATATAATGCACAACAATGGAGGTTAAACACCAAAGCTCAGATAAGCAAGGAGATTCGTGTAATAGGCGAAAGGGGTAATTCGAACTATATTGATTTGATCTAAACAACTGGGACTCCTGAAATCGCGTGACTGGCCAGCACATTGAAGCAGGGAGTACCGGGTGATACAAAACTATAACAGATTATAATTAGGGTCGGTTAAAGGGGAACTAGGACTAGTCCCCTTACCGAAAGGAGGGAATTGTTGTAGGCATTAGGCACCCTAGGGCAACGGCACCTGTAGGATAAAGATTAGAACTACAAAAATCCATGAAACCCTTTGTTCGGCGGAGTGAAGTGCCTGGATCCAGTCCTGAGGCTTCCTCCCCGCTGGCGTTAATAAAGGCCACATTGGCGTTGGAACCGACTCTGAGTGTTGAGTGATTCTTCTGATAAAACACTAACACTAACACATCTGTAGAAGCTTTTGCAGTCAGTTTTTATGTTCCCTGCAAGCTTACTCTCATACTCTATTTTCCCCCTTTTAATTAAACCTTTTGTCCTCCTCTGCTGAATTCTAAATTTCTCCCAGTCCTCAGGTTTGCTGCTTTTTTTGGCCAATTTATATGCCTCTTCCTTGGATTTAACACTATCCCTAATTTCCCTTGTTAGCCACGGTTGAGCCACCTTCCCCGTTTTATTTTTACGTCAGACAGTGATGTACAATTGTTGAAGTTCATCCATGTGATCTTTAAATGTCTGCCATTGCCTATCCACCGTCAACCCTTTAAGTATCATTCGCCAGTCTATTCTAGCCAATTCACGTCTCATACCATCGAAGTTACATTTCCCTAAGTTCAGGACCCTAGTGTCTGAATTAACTGTGTCACTCTCCATCTTAATAAAGAATTCTACCATATTATGCTCACTCTTCCCCAAGGGGCCTCGCACAACAAGATTGCTAATTAATCCTCTCTCAATACACAACATTTAATTAACTGTCATTAATTACAATTTAATCTATTTAATTAACTGTAATTAAATTTGTATTTAAGTAACTTAGTTTACAGTTTAGTTTCTTGACTTCTTAATTGATCTGGATTAAGTAATGGGTAATGAAATTAAATAACTACCTGTAACACAAAGTACTCTTTCCCCCTTTTCTCCGAATTCCCACTCTTTCCAAATTCCCAAATAAACCACTCTTTAAATCCACTCTGTGCAGATCTTGTTAAAGAACCTCCATCTATTGCACCATTCTGATAAGGACTTCACTAATGGCGTTATTCGCAGGGTGTTTGATGACCAACAGATCAGCGGGCACTGAGACACAAAGCCCAGAGCAAATGGAAACCAATCCTGCCAATGAATGCTGTTGTGTCTCATAACAGAACATCCATGCCATTTCTCCCCATCTCCTTATGACTTTGCAAATGCCAGAAAGAGGGCAGGGCCAGGCTGCCTTGCAGAAAAGTAGCAATCTGCATGTTGTGGGAAAAAAACACCACTCAAAGTCATTTATAGTCCACGATATGAGAATTCTTTAATACAAGCATGCAGGGGAGATCATCCTGAATTCAAGTCCCAAAGTTTCTCAACTTTACAGCAGTCGTGGCAATGTTTTTATACATAATCCAGCAGAAGTGAAACTCGACAGTTGACAAGCTAAGAGCTTATGCGATCAACAACCGAGCATCTGTCAATTACGTAAGCTCATAAGCTCTCAACAGATGTATTCTGTTATCTCAATTGTCTTCTGTTTGCCCATTGCCTCTGTCACAAGGTTTCATCTTTATTCATTGCCTCTGTAACAAGGTATCATGAAACATCTTTATACCAACTGTTACGTATTACCTGCTGACACTATGCTTGTGTCTGTTTTGGCAAGGCTCCCCATCATGCCTTGTAACATATCTACAGTGTTTTACAACAACATTCCCATTAACCTGTGCTTCCCATATCACTGCAGCAGACTTATCTCAGAGCCAAGCTCATAGATTTCAAGAGCCACTTCAATCCCAGAAGCCTCTCAGAGACACTCAGCTACCAGTCATCACACAGACTCCAGCCTTGGAGATTGCACTGAAAGGAATCGTCAGATCAGATAGTGAACAACAATACATGCCATGGGGTAACACCCTTGTAACAGATACTAGTTTCAGATATATTTGCTATTTTGCTTAATAAATTATTTTAGAACAGCAATTACTGTATTTGTCCTGATTCTCACTTGTGAGGCTTTTGTGAACAATGTGCTGGAAGAGCTGAGGTCTTGCTAGCAGATAGGTAGAGTTGGCATGCAAACACTGGGCAGTGTAACTTATTCCAGGAAATAGGAAAGATGGTGGGAGTTGAAAAGGGTAAGATTTCTAGGAATCTTTAGGAGAAAGTGTCCTGAATTAGGATCTGACAAGTCATTTTTCCAACTGCTGAAGATGTTGTGATGCTCCTTGCTCTGGTTTCTAGGCATTGGAAGCATTATTTCAGCATGCCCATGGTGTAATCAGTAATGCAGTTTATGGAGACATGTGCCTTGCTGTATCTGCACTTGGCAGGGGAACATCGGGCTCAAGTTTCGGCCTGAGTTGCTTCTATTTTTTTGGAGCAACTAGTTTAGAATGGAGCATCTTATAAATTGCAATTAGTTTGCTCCAGTTCTAGTGAGTTAGAATAATTTCATTGCAGAGCAGATTTTTTTTCAAAAGGGGGCGTGTCCAGCCACTTACGCCTGTTTTGCAAGTTTAGGCAGCGAAAACTTACTCCAAACTAACTTAGAATGGAGTAAGTGTAGATTTTTGTACGCTCAGAAAAACCTTGTCTACACTTATAAATCAAGCATAGAGAACGAGAGATGGGGGCGGGGGGAGGGGCGGAAGGGGGGGTTTACAAACATTAAACTCTTCACTTTTACAAGTAAAGAGCCATCATCAATAATAAATAATAAATAAATCAATAAATCAACCAATAAAATCAAAAAAAATTAAAACATTAAAAATAAAAAAATAATAAAAAATCAATCAATGATCTAAGATAGGCAACACTGGGAGCCCTCCAACAGCATGCTGGGATGGGCCCCCCATCCCCCTCCCCAGTGTCTCTCTCTCTGTCTCTCTCTCTCTGTCAGTGTCTCTGTCTCTCTCTCTGTTAATGTCTCTCTCTCTCTCTCTCTGTATGTCTCTCTGTGTTTCCGGCAGCGAGGGGGAGGGAGGAGGGGGAGGGGAGGGAGGGGAAGAGGAGAGGGGAGGGAGGGGAGAGGAGTAAGGGAGGGAGGTGGAGAGGAGGAGGGGGAGAGGAGGAGAGGAGTAGGAGGGGAAGAGGAGGAGGGGGGGAGGGGAGGTGGGTAGAGGAGGAGAGAGAGGAGGGGGAGGGAGGGAGAGAGGAGGGAGGGAGTGAGGGAGAGTGGAGGGAGTAAGGGAGGGAGAGAGGGGGAGGGAGGGAGGGAGAGATGGGGAGGGAGGAGAAAGCGAGGAGGGAGGGAGGGAGAGATGGGGAGGGAGGAGAAAGCGAGGAGGGAGGGAGGGAGAGGGGGGGGGAGAAAGAGGGGAGGGGAAGCTAAACGGGAGGGAGGAAAGGAGGCCTGAGTCCGATCTTCGCTCTGGCAGCCCATTCGGCCAGGGCTAGGGGTGGCGTGCTTCGGGCCCCTCCCACACAGCCTCGGGGGCCTGAAGCTACTGCACATGCGTGCGCACTCTAACGCACATGTGCAGAGGTCCCGGCACTGTTTTCCGTGCCGGGATCTGGCTCCGCCCCCCACACGTTCTGCTGCGCTGCGCCAAGGGCCTGGATCGACCGGACTGAGGGGAGAATACCAAGGTAAATAATAGGTGCCGTTTCTGTTCTAAAAAGGTGGTGCACCACATGGAGATGCGCCGTTGTAACCCTGGGGGCAAACTTGGGCCCATAGTTTCTGCACAGTGGTCATAAGCAAATTCAGCAGCAGGTATCTTTTATCACAGCGCCACCTTAACCACAATGCTGAAATAAAAGCCACCACAAGACAAACCTTCCAATCTAACTTTATCCATATATGCATCCAAAATACTTCAAAAAATCAATTAATCATCCTTGTACATTCCCTTAGTGATTGTCTGGCATGTGCCTTTCCGTGTCCTCGTACTCTTACACAGTAGCTGCAAGTTCACCATGGCAAAATGGGGTTGTTCGTCTGATCAATATCCCCCAGGCGACTGTGTCTCCTGTGCATTCTCTTAGTGACTTTCTTGCATCTGCCTTTGCCTATCCTAGTGCTCTTATACAGTGCTACCCTAGTGGTTGCAGCATGGCTGGTGGAAGGCTGCTGACTTTTAGTGGAGGTCCTTGCAGGATGACCTCGATGACCTTACAGGACGACCTCGATGTTCTTACAGGATGACCTCGATGGCCTTGCAGCATGACCTCAAGGAGCTAGTGGCTGGGAGTGTAAAATCGAGTGACGGTATTTCTGCTTTTTCACTCTCCTCGAACATTCCTGCGAAGCTGCATCACACTTTGGCCACTCACCAGCTTAACAATGGAAATAACCGTGTATGAATGGGCTGCACAGCCAGTACAAGGGCCCGCACACCCCAAAACAATTACAGGCAGCATTGCACTCCTCTTCCTTTTCTTGTTGACCCACTGTCTGGGCAGACTGGATTTCTTGGGTGTCTGAAATGTGGCAGGCAGAAGGGTAGGGTTATGCTGAGGGGATGGGTAAAGCAAGAGGTGCATGCTTACACCATATGGAGCTTGTAAATCAGAAGATATTGTGGGATGTGAGATGGAGGATAAAGTATGAGGATACCAGCATCCTGTATTCTTTCAGTCTGGCCATTGGCCAAGATCTCAGCCATGCCTCTGCCAAGAATAGTCAGCAGTGTTTCCTCCAAGGTGATGAGGTGAATCCTGGAATATGAGGTGAGCTTCATGTTTGGTATAGATTGTTGGGAGGTGAGTGATGGGGGGAGTGGGGGGGCATTGTGCATTGAGTAGTGTGTGAGGATAGTGTTGCAGTTGGTAGAAGATGGCTTTTGAAGCATTCACTGACCTTTATCACTCGTCTGAGGTCATTAAACTTCTTTTAACACTGGAGCCAGGCCCTGGGTGTGACACTGCTGGCAGTGACCACCTCAGTGATCTGGTCCTACATCCTTCATTCTGGAGGGCCACCTGTGGTTAGAGGACCTCTCTTCCAGTGTTGACGCCCTGCACAAAGCTTGAGTGCTGCATTCAAGACCCTAGGTGCCCTTTCCCTGGCCTGTTCAGCCATTTGTATTAGTGCTGTAGCACTTTTACCATTTGTGATCAGCAGAAGGCATCTCACCTGCAATCATAATTAGCAGGCAGCATGAAGTTGACATGCTGCCTGCACTTTTTGAATGGGCATGGGCATATTTCGCACAGCCGTCCGTACCTATGCCCGTTTTTTAGGCTTTTATCTAAGCTTTTATTCTTGCTATTTTGCTTCCATCATTAAAAGCCTCCTCAAAATCGAACTTTTTGATTGCGTCTTTGTTCAATTTTCTTAACTGGGTCCTTTCCCTCCTGAAGGGTCATCAGTGTGCCTTCCTCTGATGCCCTAAAAACTATTGCTATCCCTCTCCAGGTGGTCCCTGGAGTTGTAAGTACTACTGTCACAAGTGAGGGAAGTTCATGGGCCCCACCGTTAGTAACAAGCATCTAGGAGATCTGGGCCCAACTGATCTACCTCCTTGTGTGTGGTGCCAGAGGATTGGAGGACTGTTAATATGCTACCTCCATTTAAGAAGGGAGAAAGGGATAGACCGAGTAATTACAGACCAGTCAGTGGTGGGAAAATTATTGGAAAAATTCCTGAAGGACAGGATAAATCTTCACTTAGAGAGACACGGACAGTCAGCATGGATTTGTTAAGGGAAGGTCGTGTCTGACTAACTTGATTTGAATTTTTCGAGGAGGTAACCAGAAGGGTCGATGAGGGTAGTGTGTTTGATGTAGTGTATATGGATTTTAGCAAAGCTTTTGATAAGGTCCCACATAGCAGCTGATCACAAAAATAAAACCCTATAAGATCCAGGGCAAAGTGTCAAGTTGGATCCAAAATTGGCTCAGAGGCAGGAAGCAAAGGGCAATGGCTGATGGGTGTTTTTGTGACTGGAAGGTTGTTTCCAGTGGGGTTCCGCAGGGCTCAGTACTGGGTCCCTTGCTTTTTGTGATATATATATCAATGATCTAGACTTGAATACAGGGGTATGATTAAGAAGTTGGAGATGATACTAAAATTGGCTGTGTGATTGATAATGAAGAAGAAAGTTGTGGACTGCAGGAAGATATCAATGAACTGGTCAGGTGGGCAGAACAGTGGCAAATGGAATTTAATCCAGAGGAGTGTGAGGTAATGCATTTGGGGAGGGCTAACAAGGAAAGGGAATATACATTAAATGGTAGGATACTGAAAAGTGTAGAAGAACAAAGGGACCTTGGAGTACATGTCCACAGATCCCTGAAAGTAGCAGGCCAGGTGGATAAGGTTGTTAAGAAGGCATATAGAAAACTTGCCTTTATTAGCCAAGGCATATGCTTCAACTGTATAAAGCACTAGTTAGGCCACAGCTAGAGTACTACGTGCAGTTCTGGTCACCACATTACAGGAATGATGTGATTGCACTAGATAAGGTACAGAGGAGATTTACGAGGATGTTGCCTGGGCTAGAGAATTTTAGTTATGAGGAAAGATTGGATAGGCTGGGGTTGTTTCTTTGGAACAGAGGAGGCTGAGGGGAGACCTTATTGAGGTGTATAAAATGATGAGGGGCCTAGATAGAGTGGATAGAAAGGGCTTATTTCCCTTAGCAAAGGGGTCAAAATCAGGGGGCATAAATTTAAATAATTGGTAGAACATTTAGAGGGGATTTGAGGGGAAATTTCTTCACCTAGAGCGTAGTGAGGGTCTGGAACTCACTGCTGGAAAGGAAGGTAGAGGCAGAAACTCTCACCACATTTAAAAAGTACTTGGACATGCACTTGAAGTGCCATAATCTATAGGGCTACAGACCAAGAGCTGGAAAGTGGCATTAGGCTGGATAGCTCTTTGTCGATTGGCACGGACACGATGGGCCGAAATGGCTTCCTTCCGTGCTGTAAATTTCTATGATTCTATGATTCTATGATTAGAACCCTGATTTTGAATGCTAAGAATCCAAAACTTGGCCCTGTTATATCAAGTGAAGATTGGACATGATTTCTATAGGTGAAGCTGATTTCTAACTCTTTAAGTACCATGTCAGAATTAAAGGGTTGATACCAAGCTCAAGCTTAGACAAAATTACCTTATTTTGTCATTAAACCAAGAACCTGCTTGACTGTTCTGGTGTGCCGGGCAACATTCCTCTCTGCTTTTGCACATATTTGCTGGCACTAAAATCACAATTTATTGTGTGAAATGCTTTGAGATGATTCAATAATGACAATCGGTGGAGGCAACTCTGACCATTACCACCCCGGCTGTGCAATGTTTGGCAGTGTACACAATTTATGCAGACATTGCTAAAAAAAATCATCCCATAGGACATCTTTCTTTTCTGTGATTTTACATCCAGCAGCACAGTTGGGAACTGACAACACTCAGCAGGCAAGCATGCTTCTCTGATAGTCAGGTCTGGAACTTGATCCCATGACCTTTTGGTTTTCAAGCGCTCAGCCACTTGAGCTACTCAAAATCCTGGTGGTGTTGAAAAATAATCAGAAAGCTATAAAAAAAAAACAATTCTTGAAGGATTGCAAGTAATAATAAATCAGTGAATTTATAATGTAACATTTCATTGATTACTTAAAACACGAAACCTAAAGCAAAGCATCTTCAAGCCCACAAAATATTTCATTCGTTTTCTTGTTTAAAAATCCTAATATGTAATTTTCATATGATGGAATATTCTGTTGTGCAATAGCTCAAATAAATATATTGGTGGTTAAAAGTACACAACAATTCACCGGCAAGCTTTGACTGAACAGTGCTTGGAGCATAAAATGTAACAATCTTCTTTATATGAACTCAACTTGTAACGATATCTAAAGTTCATAATTCACAATTTATTTATATAGCCGTTTTTTTAATCGCTGGCAGCCAAGCTGGAAAAAAACACACATGAAGAAAAATACTAAAGAGTTGATTTTAACCCTCCCCAGGCAGGAACGGTGTGGATGAGGGGTCAAGATAACGAGAAGCTTCACGTCATGTTCGCAACGCATTTCTGTTCTCTCACCATTTGTACCTGCCTGAATTCAGGCATGAGAATGTCACCCATCCCATCCCTGAGGACCAGGGACCTAATTTAAATGAAAGTATAATGTCTCGATGACATCCCCCGGATGCACATGCCAATTTGACCATGCATTTGACTAAGGTTGTGTGAGGGGGGGGGGGGGGGCGGGAGCACAGTCTTAGAGCCACCTGTGAAAGCTGCCGGCATACAGGATCCAGGCCACAGGATGCCCAGATGCATGGTTTATTTTATTTTTTTAAAGGTTCCTCATGGGCTCGGAAGAACAGGAGTGTTCAGCCTGCCTCCATTGGATACCTAGGGCCTTGCCTACTCTGGGCTCCCTCTCCTCTAATCGCGAACTTGCCGACACTTCCCTCCAAATCCTTACTTAGCCTTGCCGGAGACTGGTCTGTGGATCCCCAGCGGTGGCCAGAATACCCACCCTACCAACTTTAACTCCTGTCTGCCGGCAGTGACATCATTTCCAGTGGCTTTGGGTGGGAGTCAGAGTTAGGGCATACAAATAAGGCCTGGTGTTAAAATTTCTCGAGCCTCATGCTCCAGAGGGCCGGGCAGTTTCCCACCCACTTCAGTCCCCACACCTACGATTCCTGCCCCGAGTTAAGTTAGCCCTTAAATATCTTTCAGGAGTTTAAGTACTTGGATCTTGTTATTGTCCCCCTCACCCCCCACACACCCCATGATGGAAAGGAGAAAGTTAGATGGAGAGATAATAAATGAAATTCGTGGAATCCAGCCTCATCATGTTGCGCACGCGCTGGTGCCATTTGTACGGTGGCGGATATCAGGGCATCCAAGTGTCCCACCCTGGAAAGGTGGGGCACTTATTAACATTTAAATTGGGCTTCTACAATGTAATTAGAAATTAACTTGTGCTACACAAGTTACCCGGGAACCGGGAAACTCGGCAGTGAAATGGAGGCAGGAACTGTCGGCTCCCCAGAGTAATTGCATTATTCAGCCTTGTGGGCCAGGAGGAGTAGGAGTGCTCCCCTCCGGGCCCCTCAAGGAAAACATTGGTTTGCCCCGCCTCGATTTCCAGCCCTCCCGATCTCAAGCCTCCACCACACCCCTGCTTCTGATTGCCGATCTTCCCTCTTCCCGATTGCCAATCTTCCCCTCTTCCCAATCTTCCGCCCCTCCCTATTGCCAACTGGAGCTTCTTCCCACCCCTCATGACTGCTAACCACACCCTGGCTCCCAGTTGCCAACTTCAAACCCCCTCCTAATACCTGACCAATCAGTTCCCTTCCCCTATTGCTAGTGACCATCCCCAAGGGCCCCGGCTGCAGCCTCCTGCCATTAGTGTTCCTTCCTGCCTGACGGCCAGACTGTCCAATAGACTAGGTGCCCGGCGGGAGAAGGCCCTGACATTATAATTGCCAGGATTTGCAAGTCCCTGGCCTTGCCAGGATCTCCGTCCATTCTCAGCCTCCCCTGCACCCTCCCTGTAAATATCGGGAACTTGGGTTTTCAAGAATTTCAGATCTATTTATCCTAACTTTCCGAAAATAGAAAGAATGGCCTAGAAATTCGATGATGCTGTGTCTGTTTTACAGGTAGTAAAATGGGTGCCACTGCGCCCAATATGGCAGGCAACATACATGTGCACAACCCTTCATATTGGCACAGGCATTAAACAAGGTGTCCGGGTCCCATCCCTGAAGGTGGCATATGCAAATAAGGAGATCTAATGCCTGTTTGATGCCTCCTTTACTAAATTGGTTTGCCCTGAATGCAGTCGGCATCAGGACGGCTACATTAAAAAAAAACAGGTCTATATGTGGACTAACCAGTGGTTAAGGGCCCCCACCAAAAAGGTTTCAAGAAAATACTTACCTGAACATGGAGCCGGGAGGAGCAGGAGCTCTCGTCCCAACTCCACATTCAAATTACACGGGCCACTGCTGGTCACTGCTCGTCCAGCCCTCTCAAACACCACCTTGACCCTCCACCTCCAAATCACCTCCTTGAATCCCCCCCACGATCATCGCTTCAGCATGCTCCTAATCACTGCCTCAAGCTCCCCTCAGGATCAATGCCTCCAGCCCCCCTCTGGATCAATGCCTCAAGCCCCCCTCTGGATCAATGCCTCAAGCCCCCCTCTGGATCAATGCCTCAAGCCCCCCTCTGGATCAATGCCTCAAGCCCCCCTCTGGATCAATGCCTCAAGCCCCCCTCTCGATCAATGCTGCAAGCCCCCCTCCTAATTACTGCCACAGCCCTCCTCTTGATTATTGCCTCAAACCCCCTCTCGATCACTGCCTCGACTCTGCTCCCCATCACCACCTCTATCTGCCACCTAATTATCTCCTTCTCCCTGTCTCCCCCATCCGATCAACTCCCTGCTCCAGTCAACCCTCCTCCGGATTGCCAACCTCACCCAATCACCTCCCCACTCTCGTCTGTCTTCCTCCCTCATCCGGTCACTTCTCCCCCTCCTCTCCTGAGATCTACCTGACCTACAGGTCACCTGCAACAACCCCAAATTCAAATTATGTTCTGGGCGTCATCAGGAAGCTCTCATTTGAAGTAAACAAGGCCCGAGGCCACCTGTTCCTGTGTAGGAAACCTTCCCTGTGTCGAATTCGCAACAGCAGACTTGCATGAACCAATTTCTAGGCCATCGTCCCCTCTTTAGCTGAGCTAGCATTTCGGGATGATGGTATATTTACAACTTCTACACTTTTCTTTCTTTCTAATAAAACCATTTAAAAGATGAGATTTTATAGATTTTATTAAAATTTCATCAAGGCTAAGCAAATCCATCGGAAAAAAATCATAAAAATCGAATTGGAGCCAAATAATTGTGACCATCGAAGCATTTGTTTGATGTATTTTTGTTTTAATTCAGTTGAACTCAAGCGTTATTGAAGATGTTTGCAGGCTAGTGAACCAAGCTTTTAACACTTACAGCAGTTTTTATAAAATTATTCACATTTTTTAGATCTACTCTGTGTACATATTTCCGCACAGCCAAGAATTTACCTCCAGGGTTAATTTGCAAACAGAGTGACTGCTTGCCCAGGAGAATCTAATCTGTAAAGATTTTCAACTGTTTCCCTGGTATTTCATGAGTAGCTCTAAAAAAGCACAAATCCCAGATTCATTAATTATACTTAAAGAAAATTGTGTGCATATGACTGAAACATTTATATAACATGTGCAATCTGCTATCAGCTTAATTTACATTAAATGAGAGAACCAGCAAGTAATTAATATTGCTTTGTACGAAGTACCACAGTAAGTCAAGTCAATAATGATTGATTTGTTTGCAGAGGCAAAAGTCATTATTTGAACCCTTTTGTCGTTTAACTTCCAGCTCAGCAGTTGTGCTTCCTGCTGCATAAATTAACTTTCAAATACAGGTTGAGCATCTGGAGTTCCAAAATTTGGAATGTTCCGGAATCCAGGCACCGGGCCGATCCGTGGCGGGGTCATCCGGAAATTGGAATATGTTCCAAAATCCGGACTCCCCACCTGACCTCGCCCCGGCCCGACTTCACCCCAGCCCCTGCTGCCCCCTTTCTCCCCCCGGACCCTGCTGCCCCCTTTCTCCCCCCGGCCCCTGCTGCCCCCTTTCTCCCCCCGGCCCCTGCTGCCCCCTTTCTCCCCCCGGACCCTGCTGCCCCCTTTCTCCCCCCGGCCCCTGCTGCCCCCTTTCTCCCCCCGGCCCCTGCTGCCCCCTTTCTCCCCCCGGCCCCTGCTGCCCCCTTTCTCCCCCCGGCCCCTGCTGCCCCCTTTCTCCCCCCGGACCCTGCTGCCCCCTTTCTCCCCCCGGCCCCTGCTGCCCCCTTTCTCCCCCCGGCCCCTGCTGCCCCCTTTCTCCCCCCGGCCCCTGCTGCCCCCTTTCTCCCCCTGGCACCTGCTGCCCCCTTTTTCCCCCTGGCCTCTGCTGCCCCCTTTCTCCCCCCGGCCCCTGCTGCCCCCTTTCTCCCCCTGGCACCTGCTGCCCCCTTTCTCCCCCCGGCCTCTGCTGCCCCCTTTCTCCCCCCGGCCCCTGCTGCCCCCTTTCTCCCCCCGGCCCCTGCTGCCCCCCTTTTCCTCCTGGCCCCTGCTGCCCCCTTTCTCCCCCTGGCACCTGCTGCCCCCTTTTTCCCCCTGGCCCCTGCTGCCCCCTTTCTCCCCCCGGCCCCTGCTGCCCCCTTTTCCTCCTGGCCCCTGCTGCCCCCTTTCTCCCCCTGGCACCTGCTGCCCCCTTTTCCTCCTGGCCCCTGCTGCCCCCTTTCTGCCCCGGCCCCTGTTGCCCCCCTTTCCCCCCCTGCCCTGGCTGCCCCCCTTCTCCCCCCGGCCCCTGCTGCCCCTTTTCTCCCCCCGGCCCCTGCTGCCCCCTTTCTCCCCCAGCCCCTGATGCCCCCCTTTCTCCCCCCGGCCCCTGCTGCCCCCTTTCTCTCCCCAGCCCCTGACGCCCCCCTTTCTCCCCCCGGCCCCTGCTGCCCCCTTTCTCTCCCCAGCCCCTGCTGCCCCCTTTCTCTCCCCAGCCCCTGCTGCCCCCTTTCTCCCCCCGGCCCCTGCTGCCCCCTTTCTCCCCCCGGCCCCTGCTGCCCCCTTTCTCTCCCCAGCCCCTGCTGCCCCCTTTCTCTCCCCGGTCCCTGCTGCCCCCTTTCTCCCCCCTGCCCCTGGTGCCCCCCTTTCTCTCCCCAGCCCCTGCTGCCCCCTTTCTCTCCCCGGCCCCTGCTGCCCCCTTTCTCCCCCCGGCCCCTGCTGCCCCCTTTCTCCCCCCAGCCCCTGCTGCCCCCTTTCTCTCCCCAGCCCCTGCTGCCCCCTTTCTCCCCCCCGGCCCCTGCTGCCCCCCTTCTCCCTCTTACCTCGGCTGCCAGACCCCCACCTACCTCGGCCCAGGCAAAGACGTCCCAAAATCCAGAAATACCCGGAATCCGGAATGGCCTCAGTCCCGAGGTTTCCGGATTTCGGACGCTCAACCTGTATTGCTGTTAACAGTGTGAAAATGCTTTCGTAAAATCTCTTTCATGTTCATTTAGTAAATTATACCAATGACTTGAAAGTGATGATAACACATAAAAGAACATTTAAAACATATGGGACGCACATAAATGTTAAGCTACCTATCACAAGCATTCTTCGAGTAAAATTTCAGCTGCCTATCTACAATAGGTTATTCTTGCCATCCCATAAATGAAAATCACGTGGGACTTGGTCCCTTTAATAAAATCACACCCCAAGTTGTCAAGTGGTCTTTTTCCACTATATCATATATACTGACTGATTCTAGACTGAGTTCTTTATCTGATGAGGCAGTATTGACACACCAGGGGCAGTGTTGACACCCCAAGAAGTATCTTCAACTTCCATTGAGGCTTAGGCCTCATCTGAATGTAGCTGACGAACTACGAGTGCCAAACAGGTGCTCTGCTGAAGCTCACCGGTTGTGGAAGGGCGAGGAATCAGCCAGCTGCTATACTGAGCCTCGTAGCCTCACAAATGAAAAAAAAAAATTGGATTCTTTGTGGAGTGGCCATCAGTGATCCCTTTAAAAAGAAAGAAAGACTTGGATTTATAGCATCTTTCACGACCACTGGACGTCTCAAAGCACTTTAAAGCCAATGAAGTACTTTTGGACTGTAATCACTGTTGTCATGTAGGAAACACAGCAGCCAATTTGCACACAAGCAAGCTCCTGCAAACAGCAATGTGATAATTGTTATGAATGCAACACTATGTAACCAGCATTCTACTGGCACCAGAGGGCGGATCTGTTGGAGTCTCAAGGGATCCCAGCATCCCTTGGGAGCACTGTATGTAGCAGGCCTCCCATGCTGTACCTGTACTCTGGAGTTAGCATAAAGAGACTAAGGTCACACTTACTCATGTCTACAGTACTCAGTCACATTGCTTTATTCAAGACATAATAACTGGCGACGAGATAACGAACCACCACGTGAAAATGCAGAGAACTGTTAGTATCCTTGAGAAATTCTCAGAAGGGGAGGATTGGGAGGCCTTTGTGGAGCGACTCGACCAATACTTCATGGCCAATGAGCTGGAAGGGAATGTGAATGCTGCCAAACGAAGGGCGATCCTCCTCACCGTCTGCAGGGCAGCAACCTATGGCCTCATGAAAAATCTTCTTGCTCTGATGTAACCAACAACCAAATTGTATGAGGAACTGTGTACGCTGGTCCAGGAGCACCTAAATCCGAAGGAGAGCGTTCTGATGGCAAGGTATCGAATTTACACATGTCTGAAGGCCAGGAAGTAGCGAGCTACGTCGCCGAACTCAGGCGCCTTGCAGGACATTGCGAATTCGATGGATTCCTGGAGCAAATGCTAAGAGACTTTTGTGCTTGGCATTGGTCATGAGGTTATCCTTCGCAAACTATTGACTGTTGAAACACCGAACCTGAGCAAAGCCATAACGATAGCCCAGGCATTTATGTCCACCAGCGATAACACCAAACAAATTTCACAGCATAAAGATGCACCGGCAAGTACTGTACACAAAGTAACGTCGTTTTCAGGCAGGAGTGCATATGGCAGAACGTACACGCCGGCAGCTGTACGATCTCAGATAACTCAGAGTCCGCCATCAATCGTGAATGCGAGGCAATTGATACCTTGCTGGCGCTGCGGAGGTGATCATCGAGCCCATCAATGCCGCTTCAAACACTATGCGTGCAAAGGCTGTGGAACAATGGGACACCTCCAGCGAATGTGCAGACAAGCTGCAAACCCTGCAAACCACCACGTTGCAGAGGAGGATCGGTCCATGGTGGATCAAACTGAACTAGAGACTCAAACCGAGGAGGCCAAAGTGTACGGGGTACACACCTTCATCACGAAATGTCCACCGATCATGTTAAAAGTTGAGTCGGGCCACCACACATGGGACCTGCTATAGCTTTCATCATTACTATGCCTGGGTGGGTACTGTGTAGGTTGCGTATAAATGTTTCCCTGCCTTTCTTGGGCAAAACCACGCGATTACCCCACAAAAGACAGTCCGCCTGTAAGGACATTTCGTTTTTGCGCCGCTGGAACAGCTTGATCTCTTCCTGCATCTTCGTTGGGATGCTGGACCAGCTCCCATGGAGGACACAGTTTTTTACAAGGGACAGTAAAGGGTCCTGGCTGGTCCAGGTCCTGATCTGGCGGGCCGTAACGGGTGACTTTGGAGTCTTGTGTGCGCCAATGCAACACTTGCGCTCAACTGAGCAATGCACCCAGGGAGGCACCGCTAAGTTTGTGGTCATGGCCCTCCAAACCATGGTCTAGGATCCACGTTGACTTCACTAGCCCGTTTCTCGGCAAAATGTTCTTGGTTGTTGTGGATGCTTATTCAAAATGGATTGAGTGTGTAATAATGTCTGTAAGCACGTCCACTGCCACCATCGGAAACCTACGAGCCATGTTCGCCACGCATGGCCTGCCTGATGTCCTTGTCAGCGACAATGGGCCGTGCTTCACCAGCGCTGAATTCAAGGAATTCATGACCCGCAATGGGATCAAGCACGTCATATCTGCCCCGTTCAAGCCCGCATCCAACAGCCAGGCAGAACGGGCAGTCCAAATCATCAAGCAAAGCTTGAAACGCATGTCGGAAAGCTCCCTGCAGACCCACCTGTCCCAAGTCCTGCTCAGCTACCGCACTAAACCCTACTCGCTTACCGGGTTCCCTCTGCCGAACTGCTCATGAAAAGGGCAATGAAAACAAGGCTCTCTCTTGTCCACCCTGATCTCCATGATCATGTCAAGGGCAGGCAGCATTAACAATGCATGCAACATGATTGCGCAGATTTGTCACGCGATATTGAAGTCAATGACCCTTTATTTGTACTCAACTGTGGACATGGTCCCAAATGGCTTGCTGGCACTGTCATAGCCAAAGAAGGGAGTAGGGTGTTTCAGGTCAAACTTGCAGAAAGCATTTGGACCAAACCAAACTGCGCTTCACAGACAGCCATGAGTAACCTGAAGAGGACACCACCAACTTCGACCCTCTGACACACACACACACAAATGGCAACCGACACCACAGTTGACCACGAAGCTGAACTCACCATCCCCAGCAGCCCAGCAAGGCCAGTTGCCCAGCAGCCCAGCGAAGGCCCAATCAACTCACTTGCACCTGAGTTTGTACCGAGACGATCGACTAGGGAGCGGAAAGCCCCTGATCGTCTCACCCTGTAAATAAGTGCACTATTGACTTTGGAGGGGAGTGATGTTATGTATGCAACACCCTGTAACCAGCATTCTACCGCCACCAGAGGGCGTATCTTTTAGAGTCCCAGGCGATCCCAGCATCCCTTGGGAGCACTGCATATAAGCTGTACCAGTACTCTGGAGTTAGAATAAAGAGACTAAGGTCACACTTACTCACGTCTACAGTACTCAGTCACATTGCTTTATTCGAGACATAACAATAATGACCAGATAATCTGTTTTTGTTATGTTGATTAAGGGATACATTTTTACCAGGACACCGGGGATAACTCCCCCACTCTTCTTTGTAATAGTGCCATGGGATCTTTTACATCCACTTGAGAGAGCAGACAGGACCTCGGTTTAATGTCTCATCCGAAAGATGGGACCTCCAACAGTGCAGCACTCCCTCAGCACTGTACCGGAGTGTCAGCCTAGATTTTTCGTGCTCAAGTCCCTGGAGTGGAACTTGAGCGCACAACCTTCTGACTCAAAGGCAAGAGTGCGACCCACTGAGCCACAGCTGACAATGGATCACTGTCTAAGTCAATCACTGCCTAGTACAAATAGACAGAGCGTACTCTCCGCTCATTTATACTTTGAAATTGCAGGCGGGGCCCTAAAGCAGTGCAGGACCCCAATTTACATTTTTAAACATGACTCCAATGTAAAATAGGCACACGTGCTGTTTGCCCAGTTACAGGCCGCTGAAAATTGTATCAGATGAGCCATGGGCCTTCACGGGGAGGCCAGGATTTGGGTTCCCAAACTGTATTTTATAGTCTCTTGAACACTTTTAGTTCAAATTAACTCTATTTATTTTGGAGATCTCAGACATCCATGTGCAGCTTAAAATGGAGTCCCTCCTCCGACAAGCAGGTTTCTTCAATACAGCACCAGGACTCTAGAACTCCTAGCTAGAGGGCGCAATACATTATATCATTACACCTTTCCTTTCTTAAGAAACAACATGAATTAAAGTGAACTTCAATATAAACTGATAATTAACTTTTTATGAATACATGTAGTAAACAAATACAAGTTTAACAAACAACAACAAAAACCTTGCCTTCTTAATTATTTATCCAAGTGTCCAGTGTCCATGAATTCTTAGTTCTGTATATAGGGCTAGATTTTCCACGTTTTTTGCATGCTTAACACCCACTGTTAATGGAAACTGACGGGCATTTTTCGGAAACTTATCACTGAACGTTACTTTCCCCATGTGCATAATGCCGGGAAAATATAATACCACCCGCCCACTTTTTTGGGGCGGAATCATCAGAATGGGCAAAATCAATGCCCATATCGCCCAGCATTAGTTTTCTGCACGGAATTAACGCCGAGATTCAATAATACCAAGGTGATGGGCACCATTGATGTCTGAGCTGCACACACACAGCAGTGTATCAGCGTTGTCACTCACAGCAACGTTCTGTCAGGCAAACCGTTCAGATATAAGCTCCTCACGCAAGAATCTTGCAGCTATGTCGCCACCACGGGTCCTTTCCTGCGGTCGGGAGGGGGGCGTGGGCATGGTTGCAGAGCCAGCCTGATTGTCTGGCCCTAGGTCAGCGTTCAGCCCCTCGTCGTCCTCTTCCTCTCTCTCCTGAGGTGGAGCATCAGTCCCTTCTGGCAATTCTTGTCCCCTCCTGATAGCCAGGTTGTGTAGCATGGAGCACACGACCACAAATTTACCTACTTGCTCAGGGTTGTATTGTATCTCCCCTACTGAGTGATCCAGACATCTGAAGCGCTGCTTAAGCAGTTATTGTTTTGTGGACCACATTGCGTGTGTCTCTGTGGCTCTGGTTGTATTGCTTCTCGGCCTCGGTGTGGGTGTCACTCAGGGGGGTCATCAGCCAGGTGGCGAGGCCATATCGATTATCACCAAGCATCCAGCATTGTCCTTGTAGCTGACTCTTAAACATGTCAGAGTCACGCTGGATATGAGCCTTATCAAAGCTGCCCGGACATTTGGTATTCTCTGCCATTATGATCTGGTTGTGGTAGACAACTAGTTGGACCTTCAGGGAGTGAAATCCTTTTCTGCTTCAAAAATGCTCTGGGTCCTGAGAAGGTGCCCGCATGGCGATGTGAGAGCACTGTATTGCTCCCTGCACCCTGGGGAACTTAGCAATGTGGTAGAATGCTCCAGCCCTGTCAGTCTGAGCCTCCGTAGTCATGGAGAAGCTGATTGATACATCCTTACTACACAGTATAAATGCACACGAGGCCCATGCTTGAGAGAAGGTCAGTCTGTGACCTGTCTTTTATTCCTTAGCACTCAAGTGATGAAGGTGGGTGGAGCTTCCCCTTTTATACCTGAAGGTCCAGGTTAGGAGTGTCTCCCACCTAGTGGTCAGTATTCTCACGGTGTACAACTTAGGTCAGTTTATACATAGGTTACAATGCTGGTTGAATACATGACATCACCTCCCCCCCCCAAAGTCTCATTGGGATCACAGGTTGAGTCTCTCTGGTGGTTTACGCTCCCTTGTAGAGTGCCTGAGTTGGGGCTCTGGTTGTTGGGTGCTGGCTTGAGTGTCTGCTGTTTGCAGTGCCTCATGCCTGTCCGGACTGCCCACAGTGACTGGGTTCTCCTCCCTTTGGTTCCGGTGTTCGGTCACCTGTGGTGGAGTGAACTCTATATCGTGTTCTTCCTCTGCTTTTTCTATGGGGTTGCTGAACCTCCTTTTGTTTGATCCACATGTTTGCGGCAGATTTGTCCATTGGTAAGTTTCACTCTTTGGCAACCACAGTGCCTGCGAGCCATTTGGGCCCTGCAGCGTAGTTGAGGACAAAAACAGGATCATTTACATCAATACATCGCGCCCTCGCATTCCTGTCATGGTAGCGATATTGTGACTGGCGCCTGCTCTCGACAATTTCTTTCATGGTGGGGTGTATAAGGGATAATCGGGTTTTGAGCGTCCTTTTCATTAGTAGCTCTGCGGGTGGAACCCCTGTGAGCGCGTGTGGTCGGGATCTATAGGCCAACAGGAGGCATGATAAGCGGGTTTGTCGGGAACCCCCTTGGAATCTGAGCATCCCCTGTTTGATTATCTGCACTGCTCGTTCTGCCTGGCCGTTTGAGGCCGGCTTGAACGGTGCCATTCTAACATGGTTAATTCCATTGCCTGCCATGAAGTCCTGGAATTCAATGCTTGTGAAGTACGGGCCATTGTTGCTGACCAAGATGTCCGGTAGACCGTGGGCGGCGACCATTGCCCGTAGACTTTCTACCGTGGCAGAGGATGTGCTTTAATTTAAAATGTCACACTCGATCCATTTGGAGTAGGCGTCTACTACAACCAAAAATATTTTCCCCATGAAAGGACCTGCGTAGTCCACATGGATGCGTGACCAAGGCTTGGCGGGCCATGGCCAGGGGCTAAGGGGGGCTTCCCTGGGTGCATGGCCCAGCTGGGCACACGTGTTGCACCTGCGAACACAAAGTTCCAGATCTGCGTCTATCCCTGGCCACCAAACGTGTGACCTGGCAATTGCCTTCATCGTGACAATGCCCGGGTGCCCATTGTGGAGTTCTCTGATGAACACCTCTCTGCCCATCTGGGGCATGACTACGCGGTTTCCCCACAGTAGGCAATCGGCCTGAATCGAGAGTTCATCCTTGCGCCTGTGAAATGGTTTAAATTTCTCAGGGCATGCCCTGTACGTGGCTGCCCAGTCCCCATTCAGGACACATTTCTTGACTAGAGACAATAGCGGGTCTCTATTTGTCCAGACTTTAATCTGACGGGCTGTCACGGGTGAACCTTCGCTTCCGAAAGCTTCAACAGCCATGACCATCTCAGCACCATGCTCGGTAGCCCCCTCAGTGGTGGCTAGTGGGAGCCTGCTGAGTGCATCGGCGCAGTTTTCGGTGCCCGGTCTGTGCCGAATTGTGTAGTCATAGACAGCTAACGTGAGTGCCCACCTCTGTATGCGGGCCGATGCGTTTGCATTTATGGCCTTGTTGTCAGCCAAAAGGGACGTTAGGGGTTTGTGATCTGTCTCCAGCTCAAATTTCCTGCCAAACAGATACTGGTGCATTTTCTTTACCGCATATACACATGCGAGCGCGTCCTTTTCTACCATCCCGTAGCCCCTTTCTGCCTGGGACAGACTCCTGGACTTGGATGCCCACAACTTTTCGAACTGTTTGATACCCATCAGGGACTGGCTGGCCCCCGTGTCTAACTCCATTGATACTGGGATGCCATTGAGGAGCACTTTCATCATTATCGGTAGCGTCCTGGTGTATGAACTGTATACGTGCTCCACATGAACTCGCTGAACTTCAGCTTCCAGCGATTTCCCCCAGTGTCCATTTCTGCAATTTCTGCAGGTATTTTGCTCATCTCTGCAAACTCCAGCTGAATGTATGCCTCCACGCCTCCAGCATGAGTTGCGGTTTGAAACAAAAGGTCCCTTGCCAGTCGATCGTCCCTGACTGCCCCTGTTATTGTCCTTGAGTGCACCATTAACAGGTGTTGATGGCCCCATTACTGGCCGCATTGTCCCTTGCAATGGCGTGAATCGCTGTTCGGCTTGCCACTGTCTCTGTCGAACTCCCCCTCTGGGTTCGACTACATGTTGGGGCATGCCTGACTGCCCTTGTCTGCCTGGCGAACTGTGTGCTGCTTTAACAATGTTGAATCTCTGTCCCAACCATTCCTTAACACAGTATCTCTCGTCTGTTCTGCTAGTGGCCATGCTCGCATGGTTTAAATCCCAGTTTCTTGTCGCCATTGATACGTCCTTACTACACAGTATCAATGCACACGAGGCCCATGCTTGAGAGAAGGTCAGTCTGTGACCTGTCCTTTATTCCTTAGCACTCAAGTGATGAAGGTGGGTGGAGCTTCCCCTTTTATACCTGAAGGTCCAGGTTAGGGGTGTCTCCCACCTAGTGGTCAGTGTTCTCACGGTGTACAACTTAGGTCAGTTTATACATGGGTTACAATGCTGGTTGAATACATGACACTGATAAATTCCATCCTTCACACATACAGGGCCTCCGTGACCTGTCCAATGCAGTGATGGGTGGCATGGTGAGACAGAGGGGAAATCTCAACCGTGGAGGCCCGAAAGGAACCGGACACGTAGAAAGACAATGCCATGGTGACCTTAACCTTGACCGACATTGATGTCCTGATGGCAGGCTGCATATGTGGCCTGATGAGCTCATTGATTACCATCTTGTGGAAGCGCAGTCTCCGAAGGCAGGTGTGCTCGGACACGTCGAGATAAAACCTCTTTTCCCTGTACATGCAGGGTGTGTATGGTCTGGCTCTCCTCCTCATTTTTGCATGTCTTAAATTATGCTCATAATTTTATAAATACATAAGTACATGTAAATCAATGTAATACTTACTCTTGCGGATCCCACAAGATCGTTCCATCGTTTGTGGAATTAGTTGCGCTCACGCACATCATTGGTCGCCGACAAGACCACCTCTGCTATCTCAGCCCATATCTTCTGGTAAGCCTTTGAGGTGCCCTCCCACGCCCTCCCTGGATCAAATCACCCCACGTAATGCGACCTCCAGCATGAGAGAGGCATTTGCCTCATCCGAGAACCTCCTCGCTCTTTTGTGCCCTCCGATGTGCTCCTCTCCTAACTCATTGCTCTTGCCAGCGTTAGTCTCCTTAGCGTGCTGTATCACCTCCTTCTCTCCCTCCATTATAGGCCAAATTCGGGCAAATATGTGGCTGGTAACAGCTAATTTTTGTTTCCCTATTTGCTCTAAAGCTCTAAACTCTTCCTCCTTCCTCCCAAAGCAGCCACACCACACCCACATACGCCTTCAGTCCCTCTCAGCTCCCTCTTTCTCTGTCTCCTCTTCTGCGCATGTCATGATGACCCTTGACCTCCTGAATCATAGGAATCATGCTTTGCCATGCCGTTGCTAAGGACAGCGACACTTTACGGCATAAGGTCAGAGAGATTTAATGCTACCGCCCATTTCATATCTCTCGTGGTAATGACCAATTTCAAAAATGGAGACTAGGGGCTGGAACCTCCACTTTTGTGGTAATGGTCATTATTTCCGGAGTGGGCAGTAAAAAAGGGTTTTCAAATCGCCGGCTTCTCGCCCATTCTCAAACCACCTCATCTCCACTTTTGAAAATGGGCATTACCGCGGGTGATATAAAATGGGCGGCAGTGTTAAATTTCTCTGACTTTCTGCAGTAAAGTGTGGCCGTCCATAGCAACGGCATGGCAACGCTCGATTTCCGCGATTCTGGAGGTCAAGGATCACCATGACATGCGCAGGAGAGGAGACAAAGAGAGGGAGCTCAGAGGGAGTGAAGGCGTGGCTGGGTGTGGTGTGGCTGCTTTGGGAGGAAGGAGGGAGACTTTAGTGCTTCACAGCAAGTAGGCAAACAAAAAGTAGCTGTTACCAGCCACATATTTGCTCAAATTTGGCCTATAATGGAGAGAGAGGAGGAGGCATCACAGCAGGCTGTGGAGATTGACGCTGGATAGAGCAGTGAGCTGGGAGAGGAGCACATTGGAGGGCGCAAAAGAGCCAGGAGGTTATCGGATAAGGCAAATGCCTCCCTCCTGCAGGAGGTTGAGTTATGCAGGGGTGATTTGACACAGGGAGGGCATGGGAAGCCCACCCCAAAAGCCTACCAGAAGATATGGACCGAGATTACAGAGGTGGTCTCATCGGCGACCAACGAGGTGCGTGAGGGCAACCAATGCCGCAAACGATGGAACGACCTTGTGGGATCCGCAAGAGTAAGTATTACATTTATTTACATGTACTTATGTATTTATATAATTTGATTTGTAACAGTCATGAGTGACTATCAGCAGATGTGAGGTCTTTCACTTTTACCGGGAATGTTTTACTCAACACCTGCGGTCACGGTTTAAGTCTTTCGGTAAAGAATGATAATTATCATAATAATCATGATTACATCTGTCGGTTATGTGTTGTATCAGTCTCTGTGACAGTACCTAGCAATGATATCATGCAATGATCTCATGCCATGTCGTCCTATCATCTTTGACAGAAGAAGCTATCGACGATGAGGTCCATGCAGAGGCGAACGGGTGGGGGGCCACCAGTCCCCAGTGACATCACTGACATGGAGGTGCGTGTGCTCGCATTTGTGGGGA
Organism: Pristiophorus japonicus; assembly: GCF_044704955.1. Classification (NCBI taxonomy): domain Eukaryota; kingdom Metazoa; phylum Chordata; class Chondrichthyes; family Pristiophoridae; genus Pristiophorus; species Pristiophorus japonicus. Next base: position 185,216,402 of record NC_091977.1, read on the forward strand.
AGCACTCCTGGACAGCCATGGATGCATCTGCAGATTCTGAAGTGATGCCACATGAGTAAAGCTTACACCATTGCGCGATGTAGTCAATAGATGCCACGCCAACTCATATCGGAACAATCATATATGATAGATGATTTCTAAAATTGTCATAGAAATAATGCTGGCCTAATGAAAATCATTGCAATACACAATGTGTTGATGGTCATGAAATGTGATGTCTGTGATGATTTTGAGAGCGGTGGTGCTTTTGTCGTGCAAATGTTGTGTGTAGCGCTGGACTCACCTTGTCACCCCAGCACCCCCTTCGCCTCTAATAACCTCTTTTGTCTTTTGAGCTCAGCCAGCAGCGCGGTCCCAGGCAAAACCACAGAGTCAAGAAGATGGGGCCGCGTGGCAGGAGTCGGCAGACGATCCTACTACATCTGGTGCTGAGGAGCTCTGATTCTCGCCTGTAAATCCGCTGGGTCTGTTCTCCATGGATGAGAGCGCGGACTTCGAGGAACGTGCATCGCCATGCTCCAGAAGCCATTCCAACCCAAGGTCATCTAGTGGTCCTCCAGTCATTCCCGCCTCCACTCTGGAGGTACCTGCCCCAAGCACCTCGCCACAGGGCACCCCATTTGTTCCCAGGACGGCGCCAACCCCGCGGAGGCCTCGTGGATGTGGCAGGTCTGTTCCACGAGCGCAACATGAGAACAGAGAGATGGTACAGTTGTCCAGGACTGTAGATATTGGTGACCAGCTCATCGAAGCATTGGGGGGCATATCCCGACAGCTGGCCACCATGACCGAGTACATTCCGCGCATGGCGGAGGCCCTGGATGTGATAGCCAGGAACACTGCTGCCACAGGCCTCCCAGTGATCCCCGAGTGCAGCACTCCACCCCTAGGTTTGGCACCACCACTGCGAACGACAGATGAGAGCAAGGACCATGATCCTGCTTCTGCATCAGAGAATGTTGCCCCCTCGGCACCCCCCACTCCCGTACCCATTCAACCAACATGTCTGCCTTCATCCCCCCCAATGAGGCACCGCCTGAGGAGCTCCTCGGCCAGGCACCGTGGAGCAAGGAGAGGAAGGGATAGAGGTGGAGAGAATAAGGGGAGGGGGGAAGGAAAGTGAGATGCATGTGCGCAGGTGATGGCTGTGTTCTATCTCCATCTGGGTGTATGCAATTTGTTGTAATGTATAGGGGGAGGGGACCACGCTCCTGCTTTGCCTTTGTATTCTGTGTTGCTGGACATGTTGAACATTTGATTGATGTCAATGGTGGAAAAGGTGGGGTGTGGGCAGCGGTTGGGTGTTACTCATTATGATACTTATGATTTCAGACCAATGTTGGTATTAAATTTTTGTTATTGAACATAACCTTGTTGCGCATTGTCTCAGATGGTTGGACTGTTACAAACTGGTGATTCCTTACATGAAGGGTTAAATACAAATTAACATCAGTCAACGTAAACTTTAACTGACACCAAAGTGATGGGCACCATTGATGTCTGAGCTGCACACACACAGCAGTGTGTCAGCGTTGTCACTCACATCAGCGCTGTTTCAGACAAATCTTTCCGATATCAGCTCCACACATAAGACTGGGATTTAACAAATGCCAACCACACTGCTGGCATTCGTTCCGGTTAGTTCCACATTTTGTGGCCGTTTTTTGGACGAGCGATATTGTGGGCGATATGTGTGCGCGGTGGTGAAATTGACGCTGGACGATCTCATGGCCGCTAGTTTGGGTAAATATGATCTTTACGACAAAAAACCATAAAGAATCTCGGCGTTAATTCTGTGCGGAAAGTAACGCTGGGCGATATTATGAGCGTTGATTTCATCCATTCTTCTGATTCCGCCCAAAAAAAGTGGACGGGAGGTAATATTTTTTCCCGGCGTTAAGCACATGGGGAAATAACGCTCGGCGATAATTTTCCTAAAAATGGCCATCAGTTTCCATGTTGTGCCAAAATGGACGATATCTGGGCGTTATACATCATTTCAGCAGTAAAATGGGCGTTAAGTGGGTGTTAAACATGTAAAAAAAAGTGAAGGTTCTAGCTCTAGGTGCTTTGAGAATGGGCGAGAATCCGACGATTTAAAAACCCATTTTTACCGCCCACACTGGAAACAACGCCCATTTTTGGGTGATCTGCACAAAATATTAAAATCTAGCCCATTGTGTTCCAGGTATTTTGATGTTGTGCGGATTCTGTTGCTTCGCCTCAAACTGATTGTTTCAGTGGTGTTCTGTGCACTGATCGCTTTAGTCACTTTATGAGTGCTCTGAGGGGAAATAGCAAGCAATATATCCCTGTTTTCACGTGTTGCCATTGAAGTGCCGTTTGACGTGTTAGTTAGCTGTATAGTCAGTGGATCGTGTGTGGGTGTCACTGAGATCTCTGGAGTTTCGATGAATGTCTCAGCGCTCTTTCTCAGATGTTTCCTATTTCGCCGATACTCACGGCCATCTTCTGTAATGACCTAATATGAACGAATGCTGACTTCTTTCTGAACCTGAGCTTTTTGCCACGTTTTGCTTTCTCGCGTTTGTTTGAGTCTCACTGTTTCTCCTTCCTGCAGTGTAGGAAGTGCTGTAGCACCTTTGTTGTAGTAGTGTGCTTGTTTGGCATAATTCTTTTCTTTGTTGACGATGACATCGTGTATGATTCTTGATTTGAGTAGTTCATGTGCGACTGGGATATTTGTCTTTGTGCAGCGACCGAGTAAGCGTTGTGCTGGTGAACTATCAAGGCCTTCAGTTGGTGTGTTTCGCCAGATGAGAAGATTCATGTAGAAGTCACCACAGTCTTTCTTTGACTTCTTGATTAAACTTTTTGCGAGCTTAACCGTGTTCTCAACCTTTCTGTTGCTTTGCGGATATTCTGGTGAGCTTGTTGTGTGATCGAATCCATATTTTGTGGCAAAGTTTGTGAACTGCTGTGAGTTGATGGGAGGTCCATTGTCGATTGAACCTTGTCTGGAATACCGTGGTTAGAGAAGTGTTTCTTGAGGTGTTTGATGATGACAGTGGCATCTTTCTTTCTGTGCAGAATGTCTATCTCGAAATAGTCCGAGTCGTAGTCCACTGTGCATAAGTAGTCTTTGCCATCGCGTGTGAATATGTCACAACAAATCTAACTTATCAATGGCTCTTTTGGTTGGCTTGATTGATAGATGTTGCCTGTTTCACACTTTGAAACATAGGGCTAGACTTTCCACTTTTGTGCAGATCCAACGTTGGCGGTAAATATGGGTTTTGAGATCGCCGGATTATCGCCCATTTTCAAAACCTCAACTTTCCATTTTATAAAATGGGCGTTACCGCGAGCGATCTGAAAGGGGCGTTAGCGTTAAATTTTTTGATCTTCTGCCGTAAAATGTCGGCGTCCATAGCAACGCCATGGCAATGGTTGTTTCCTGCCTTTCAGAAGGTCAGGGGTCATCAATACATGCGTAGAAGAGGAGAGAGAGAGGGAACAGAGAGGAACAGAAAGTGTGTGTGGGTGTGTTATGTGATTATTTGGCTGTTGTGGGAGGTAGGAGGAAGATTTAGCAGCAGCAAAAAGACTTGTGAGCACAAATAATGTTGTTCCCACCGACTTTTGGGGGAAAAAATATAGTTAAAATGGAAGTGATGGAGGAGGCGACACAGCACACTGTGGAGACTGAGGACACTGATGAAAGCAGTGAGGTGGGAGAGGAACAATTGGGAGGATGGAAATGAGCTCGGAGATTCTCCGATGAAGCAAATGCCTCCCTCCTGCAGGAGGTGGAGTCATGCTGGGGTCAGTTGACCCAGGGTGGGTGTGGGAAGCCCACCCCAAAGATCTACCAGAAGGTATGGGCCGACATAGCCGAGCTGGACTCGGCGGTGACGAATGAGGTGCGTGAGGGCAACCAGTACCGCAAGCACTGGAACAATCTTGTCGGATCTGCCAGAGTAAGTATTACATTTATTTACATGTACTTATATATTTATATCATTTGAATTGGAAGTGTAATGAGTGATTAAAACCAGATGTGATGTCTTGCACTGAAACCGGGAATGTTTTACTCAACGCCTGCATTGACAGTGTACGTCTTTAGGTAAATAATGATAATTTTCGTAATAATCATGATTACATCTGTTGGTTATGTGTTGTATCAGTCTCTGTGACAGTACCTAGCAATGATCTCATGCAATGATCTCATGCCATGTCACGCTGGTGTTATCTTTTACAGAAGAAGCTTTCGAAGAATAGGGCCAAGCAGAGGCGAACGGGTGGGGGGCCACCAGTCATCAGCAAGCTCACCTACATCGAGGAACGGGTGCTGGCACTGGTGGAGAGCCACCCCCGGCCGGCCACACATGCAGCTGCGGAACCTGATGTGATGCCACATGAGTAAAGTATACACCATTGCGTGATGTAAAGTCAATAGCTGCCACACCCACTCATATCCGACCAATATTATATGATAGATGATTGATAAAAGTGTTATATAAATAATGATGGCCTCATGAGAATCATTGCAATGCAGAATTTGGTCATGGTCATGAAATCTGATGCCTGTGATGATTTTGATAGCCGTGGTGCTTTTGTCGTGCATATGCTGTGTGTAGCGTTGGAATCACCTTGTGACCCAAACACCCCCTTCTCCTCCAATAACCTCATTTATGTTTTGTAGCTCCACCAGCAGCACGGCCCCATGCAACACCACCAAGCCCAGAAGGTGGGGGTGCGGGGCCGGAGTCGCCGGATGATCATGCATCTGGTGCTGAGGAGCCCCGATTCTCGCCCATGGAGCTGCTGGGTGCCTTCTCCACGGATGACAGTGCGGACTTCGAGGTGCGTGCATCGCCAAGCTCCATACTGCAGTCAACACCCATGACGCTCCTGTGGCCACGCACTCCTCCAACGTAGAGGTAGCGGGCCCAAGCACATTGCCGCAGGAAACCCGAGGTGTCTCCATGATGGCACCGACCATGCGGAGGTTGGCTTGACACAGCAGGTCTGCTCCACGATCGGCAGATCTGAGCGGGGACATGGTACACTTGTCCAGGAGGAGTGTTGAGATAGGTCGGCAGATCCTCCAGAAAATGGGGAGCATATTCCAACGGCTGATGGCATGTCCGCCACCATGACCGAATATGTGCCAGAGGGTTGCCAGTGGTCCTGGAGCACGGCACTGCACCCCAAGGTGCCACACCCCCATTGCCAACAACACATGAGAGCCAGGAGGAAGATCTTGCTTCTGGCTCGGAGTACGTTCCCACCTCGGGACCATCCTCTCCCGTATCTGTCCAAGCAGCGGTTCTGCCGTCATCTCCCCCAATGAAGCAGCGCCTGAGGAGCTCCTCGGCCAGGCAGCTTGGAGTCAGGAGGGGAAGGGGTAGAGGTGGGGAAGAAAGGCGGGGGGGTGGTGGGGGGGTGTGGGTGGCGGGGGAGGGAAAGTGAGGTGCATTGCCGCAGGAGTTGTATTGCTCATAGTATTTTTATGTTGTGGTTGCTATTTTGTTGGGAGGTTTGGGGGGGAGGGGGGGTACCTTGTTTTTTTGCCTTTGTGTTCTTTGATTATGAAGTTTTTTTTGAAATGTGAACACTTTTATGAATGATATAAATGTCATCAATTTGCTGTGGGGTGGAGTGGGGGTGCGGTGGGGTGTTTTTTACAGTTATAGTTATGGTTTTATACAAATGTTCTCATTAAATGTTTTTTATTTCACATAACCTTGTTGTGCATTGTCTCAGGTAAGACTGCTTCTCCCTGTAAGTGCGTGGGGTGTAAGTTCTCGTCCTCCTCCTCAGTCCTCCACCTCTTTGATTGGGCACATAATGCTCTTGAATATACCTTCTGCCATCTCTAGTCTGCAGCATGTGCGTAGTCATCAAGACAGGCTGAGAAATTACACCCATTACAATCACAATCAGTATTGTATCTATTGTTCACAAACAATAAATTTACCTAAAATAAATTCAAATCGTCCACAGTATAATAAGTTGTTTGTTCAGATGTTCAAATCACCTTAAAAGAACTCCACAGTACATCAAAACTCCCCAGAACTTGAAGCAGCCGTTTTTTACATGAAGCGACTTCCGATTTACAAAATGGTGCCCATACCTCTGGGTTGAGTTCAGCTGAGAGCAACTTTTTCTCAGCGGGTTTTGTCGGCGAGCGATATTTTCGGCGATATGTGGGCAAGGTGCCGAAAGTAAATCTCGACGATATTATGGGCATTATTTTCGCCCATTCTGATCTTTACAGCAAAAAAAAGTGGGCGGGCGGTGTTATTAATTCTCGACTTTCTCTACATGCCGAAAGTAACGCTGGCCATTAAGTGAGCGATACATGGGCGTTAGTTTCCATTTTGTTCCTAAATGGGCGATATCTGGGCGTTATACCTCATCTCAGCGTTAAAATGGACGTTAAGTGGGCGGTATCGATGGACAAAAAGTGGAAAGTCTACGCCCTAGGGCTAGAAGCTCCACTTTTTCAGCATGCTTAACGGCCACTTAACACCCATTTAACCGCAGAAATGACATCTAACACCCATATATCGCCCATTTTGGCACAAAATGGAAACTGGCGGGCATTTTAGGGAAATATATCGCCGAGCGTTACATACAAACATAGAAATATAGAAAATAGGTGCAGGAGTAGGCCATTCGGCACTCTGAGCCTGCACCACCATTCAATAAGATCATGGCTGATCATTCACCTCAGTATCCCTTCCTGCTTTCTCTCCATACCCCTTGATCCCTTTAGATGTAAGGGCCATATCTCACTCCCTCTTGAATATATCTAATGAACTGGCATCAACAACTACCTGCGGTAGAGAATTCCACAGGTTAACAACTCTCTGAGTGAAGAAGTTTCTCCTCATCTCAGTTATAAATGGCTTACCCCTTATCCTTAGACTGTGTCCCCTGGTTCTGGACTTCCCCAACATCGGGAACATTCTTCCTGCATCTAACCTGTCCAGTCCCGTCAGAATTTAATATGTTTCCGTGAGATCCCCTCTCATCCTTCTGAACTCCAGTGAATACAAGCCCAGTTGATCCAGTCTCTCCTCATATGTCAGTCCTGCCATCCCGGGAATCAGTCTGGTGAACCTCCACTGCACTCCCTCAATAGCAAGAATGTCCTTCCTCACATTAGGAGACCAAAACTGAACACAATATTCCAGGTGAGGCCTCACTAAGGCCCAGTACAACTGCAGTAAGACCTCCCTGCTCCTATACTCAAATCCCCTCGCTATGAAGGCCAACATACCATTTGCCTTCTTCACCGCATGCTGTACCTGCATGCCAACTTTCAATGACTGATGTACAATGACACCCAGGTCTCGTTGCACCTCCCCTTTTCCTAATCTGCCGCCACTCAGATAATATTCTGCCTTCGTGTTTTTGCCCCCAAAATGGATAACCTCACATTTATCCACATTATACTGCATCTGCCATGCATTTGCCCACTCACCTAACCTGACCACGTCACCCTGCAGCCTCTTAGCATCCTCCTCACAACTCACACCGCCACCCAGCTTAGTGTCATCTGAAAACTTGGGGATATTACACTCAATTCCTTCATCTAAATCATTAATGTATAGTGTAAATAGCTGGGGTCCCAGCACTGAGCCCTGCGGCACCCCACTAGTCACTGCCTGCCATTCTGAAAAGGACCCGTTTATCCCAACTCTCTGCTTCCTGTCTGCCAACCAGTTCTCTATCTACGTCAGTACATTACCCCCAATACCATGTGCTTTAATTTTGCACACCAATCTCTTGTGTGGGACCTTGTCAAAAGCCTTTTGAAAGTCCAAATACACCACATCCACTGGTTCTCCCTTGTCCACTCTACTAGTTACAGCCTCAAAAAATTCGAGAAGATTTGTCAAGCATGATTTCCCTTTCAAAAATCCATGTTGACTTGTACCGATCCTGTCAGTGCTTTCCAAATGCACTGCTATTTCATCATTAATAATTGATTCCAACATTTTCCCCAAATTTGATGTCAGGCTAACCGGTCTATAATTACCCATTTTCTCTCTCACTCCTTTTTTTAAAAGTGGTGTTACATTAGCTACCCTCCAGTCCATAGGAACTGATCTAGAGTCGATAGACTGTTGGAAAATGATCACCAATGCATCCACTATTTCTAGGGCCACTTCCTTAAGTACTCTGGGATGCAGACTATCAGGCCCCGAGGATTTATCGGCCTACAATCTCATCAATTTCCCTAACACAATTTCCCGCCTAATAAGGATTTCTTTCAGTTCCTTCCTCTCACTTGACCCTCGGTCCCCTAGTATTTCTGGAAGGTTATTTGTGTCTTCCTTAGTGAAGACAGAACCAAAGTATTTGTTCAACTGGTCCGCCATTTCCTTGTTCCCCATTATAAATTCACCTGAATCTGACTGCAAGGAACCTACATTTGTCTTCACTAATCTTTTTCTCTTCACATATCTATAGAAGCTTTTGCAGTCAGTTTTTATGTTCCCAGCAAGCTTCCTCTCATACTCTATTTTCCCCTCCTAATTAAACCCTTTGTCCTCCTCTGCTGAATTTAAAATTTCTCCCAGTCCTCAGGTTTGCTGCTTTTTCTGGCCAATTTATATGCCTCTTCCTTGGATTTAAACTATCCTTAATTTCCCTTGTTAGCCATGGTCGAGCCACTTTCCCTGTTTTATTTTTACTCCAGACCGGGATGTACAATTGTTGAAGTTCATCCATGTGATCTATAAATGTTTGCCATTGCCTATCCACCGTCAACCCTTTAAGTATCATTCGCCAGTCTATTCTAGCCAATTCATGTCTCATACCATCGAAGTTACCTTTCCTTAAGTTCAGGACCCTAGTCTCTGAATTAACTGAGTCACTCTCCATCTTAATAAAGAATTCTACCATATTATGGTCATTCATCCCCAAGGGACCTCGCACAACAAGACTGCTAATTAGTCCTTTCTTTCCCCATATGCTTAACGGCGAGACAAAATACTACCGCCCACCCACTATTTTTTGGCAGAATCTGCTAAATGGGCGAATTCAACAGCCATAATATCGTCCAGTGTTATTTTCTGCATGGATTTAATGCTGAGATTCAATATTAACGCCTGCCCACTTTTTTTTGTCATAAAGAGCATGTTTACCAAAACTAGCGGCCATGAGATCGGCCAGCGTCAATTTCACCACCTCACACTCATATCGCCCACAATAGTTCACGGGGTTGGGGGTAATATATTAGCATGGATAGACGATTGGCTAACTAATAGAAAACAGAGAGTCGGGATAAATGGTTCATTCTCTGGTTGGCAACCAGTAACCAGTGGGGTGCCGCAGGGATCAGTGCTGGGACCCCAACTATTTACAATCTATATTAACAACTTGGAAGATGGGCTGAGTGTAACATAGCAAAGTTTGCTGATGATACAAAGATGGGAGGAAAAGCAATGTGTGAGGAGGACACAAAAAATCTGCAAATGGACATAGACAGGCTGAGTGAGTGGGCAAAAATTTGGCAGATGGAGTATAATGTCGGAAAGTGTGAGGTCATGCACTTTGGCAGAAAAATTCAAAGAGCAAGTTATTATTCAAATGGAAAAAGATTGCAAAGTGCCACAGTACAGCGGGACCTGGGGGTACTTGTACATGAAACACAAAAGGATAGTATGCAGGTACAGCAAGTAATCTGAAAGGCCAATGGTATCTTGGCCTTTATTGCAAAGGGGATGGAGTATAAAAGCAGGGAAGTCTTGCTACAGCTATACAAGGTATTGGTGAGGCCACACCTGGAATACTGCATGCAGTTTTGGTTTCCATATTTACGAAAGGATATACTTGCTGTGGAGGCAGTTCAGAGAAAGTTCACTAAGTTGATTCCGGGGACGAGGGGGTTGACTTATGAGGAAAGGTTGAGTAGGTTGGGCCTCTACTCATTGCAATTCAGAAGAATGAGAAGTGATCTTATCGAAACGTATAAGATTATGAGGGGGCTTGACAAGGTGGATGCAGAGAAGATGTTTCCACTGATGGGAGAGACTGGAACTAGAGGGCATGATCTTAGAATAAGGGGCCGCCCATTTAAAACTGAGATGAGGAGTAATTTCTTCTCGCAGAGGGTTGTAAATCTGTGGAATTTGCTGCCACAGAGAGCTGTGGAAGCTGGGACATTGAATAAATTTAAGATAGAAATAAAGTTTCTTGAATGATAAGGGGATAAGGGGTTATGGGGAGCGAGCAGGGAAGTGGAACTGAGTCCATGATCAGATCAGCCATGATCTTATTGAATGACGGAGCAGGCTCGAGGGGCCCTATGGCCTACTCCTGTTCCTAATTCTTATGTTCTTATGTTCTTATGTTCTTAATATCGCTCACCCAAAAAACCACCCACAAAAAGTGGAACCAACCGGAACTAATCACAGCATTATGGACAGCATGTTCAAGATCACATATCGTGTGCTTTAAAAGGCTGCTGTGCTTCAACCTCGGCGGAGTTCGGATATATTCTGCAGGTCATTGAAGTTGATGTGAACATCTCGAGAAACATCATGGCCACACTGTGACCGATTGGAATTTAATAGGTGTCTTCGTCGGGACATTCCTTATTTGTGACCAATCGGTGGAAAACAGAGAGCTACTGCAATGGGGCCTGTCGTTTCTCACCCTCTATTGGTGACCAAATACATGCAGCAGACTTGACATCGCCGAAGGAACACTCAACTGCATTATGTGCCCAATGTAAGATGTGACAGATAGATGAGGAGGACCAGACGTTACACCCCCCGCAAGTACAAGGAGAAGCATTCTTACCTCGACTTGCCTGACACAACCTGCATTCGGAGACTGCACTTCCACAAAGAGGTTATCACTGAGGTACCAGCTGATAAGGGCAGATCTGCAGCCTGCCAGCACTATCAGAACTGCACAGTCCGTCGAGGTCAAAGTCACTGCGGCACTATCGTTCTACGCCTCGGGTTCTTTTCACGCCACAGCTGGCGACATTTGCGGACTTTCTCAGCATGCCACACATCGCTGCATTAGACAGGTCACTGAAGCCCTGTACACACGCAGGAGGGACTTGATCAGTTTCCCTATGACCAGGGAGGTACAAAGTGAGAGGGCTCTAGGATTCTCCAGAATTGCAAACTTCCCCAAGGTGCAGGGAGCAATTGGCTGTACGCACATCGCGATGCGGGCACCTTTTCAGAATGCTGAGGTTTTCAGGAACCGCAAGGGATTCCACTCCCTGAATGTCCAACTGGTTGTTGACCACCAGCTAATTATACTGGCAGTGAATGCTCACTTTACAGGCAGCATCCATGATGCTCACATCCTGCGTGAGAGCACTGTGTCTGAATTGTTTAACAATGAGCCACAAGGTCAATGCTGGATGCTTGGGGACAAAGGATATGGCCTTGCCATCTGGCTGATGACCCCCCTGCATGTCACCCACACTGAGGCCAAGAGGCGATACGAGAGCCACAGAGACAATCGCAATATGTTCGATAAAACCATTGGAGTGCTTAAGCAGCGCTTCAGATGCCTGGACCACTCAGGCGGCAAGCTCCAATACCACCCTGAACAGGTAGCTCAATTTGTGGTGGTGTGTTTATGTATTTATGCTTGGGGTCAGCAGACACCAGGGGACGCCACTGTCGGAGGTCATCGGGCTGAAAGCGCGCGTGCGCAGTCACTGGTATATAAGCATAGGTAACATGTCACGATGGTTACTTTGGGCGCGAATAAAGTTGGATCAGGTTTACACCTGAGGCAATTTACAGTAACAAGTCTTTTGAGTCATTACATTCATTACATTTGGCGACGAGGTAACTTAAGAACCTTCGCATGTACAATGGGCACTATTGGAATTCTGGAGAGATTCGCAGATGGCGAGGATTGGGCGGATTTTATCGACCGCCTGGATCAGTATTTTGTGGCCAGCAAAATGGAGGGAGAGACTGACGCAGTTCAGCGCTGGGCGGTTTTCCTCACCGTTTGTGGTCCAAAAATTTATGGCCTCATGAAGAATCTTCTCTCGCCTTTACATCCAATGGACAAAGAATATGGGGATTTGTGTGTTTTGGTGCATGACCATCTTAAGCCAAAAGAGGGGATCAACATCTCATGCTATCGCTTCTACATGTATGTTCGTACTGAGGGCCAGGATGTGTCGGGATTCGTCGCCGACCTCTGATGTCTTGCTGAGCCGTATAAGTTTGGGAACGGTTGGAAGACATGCTGTGAGATTTCTTTGTGATCGGCAGTAACCATGATGTGATTCTTCAGAAGTTATTGGCCGAAGAGAAGTTGGATTTGAGCAAGGCCATCGCGCATGCCCAGGCATGCATGATGACTGATGATAATTTGAGGCAGATATCATCAAAGAGTCGGAGCTCCACGGCAAGTACTGTAAACAAGATTGTGTTGTCGTTTGGCAGAGCTGCTTATGGCAGGGCATACTCGACTGCTTATGTGAAACCTGTAGCTGCTCAAAGTCCGGCAGCTGGTACGAATCCGATTTCACCCTGTTGGCGTTGTGGGGGCAATCATCAGCCTCATCAGTATCGGTTTAAACAGTACTCCTATAATGGCTGTTCGAAAGTGGGGCACCTTCAGAGAATGTGCCCACAACTGAGCAAGCGTGCTGCCGCTCATCACATTGCTGATGATGACCAGTCCAGTGCTGGCCCGGATACACAACCCGAGGAGGAAATGTATGGTCTGTATTCGTTCTTGGGAAGGAGCCAGCCGATAATCGTTAATCTGAAGCAGAATGGCGTGCCTATATCAATGGAGCTGGACACGGGTGCAAGTCAGTCGATAATGAGCCAAAGGACATTCGACAAGCTGTGGGACACTGAGGCTGTGAAGCCTAAGCTGAGTCCAGTCAAGGCCAAGTTGCATACTTACACTAAGGAACTCATACCGGTGATTGGCAGTACAGTAGTCAAGGTGTCATATAATGATGTGGTTCATGATCTACCATTATGGATTGTCCCAGGTAATGGTCCAACGTTGTTCGGCAGGAATTGGCTCAAGAAAATCAAGTGGAATTGGAATGATATCAAAGCCTTTTCATTGGTGGATGACACTTTGTGTGCTCAAGTGCAGGATCCGATGCTCGCAGCCCCAATCTCAGGCCGAAGGAACGCCCAATCTCGCCGCACCCTATCCCTGGCCGAGTGAACTCCCGCACCGGCCGGCCGGCCCACTGAGTTCCCGGGCAGGTAAGGACTTTGCTTTGATTTTTTTATTTAGTGGCTGTGCTTGTGTGACTGTGCTTGAGAATTTTGATTGGGGCGGGGGGGAGGGGTGGAGGAGAGTTTTGGGGGGTGGAGAGAGGAGAGATTTTGGGGGGGAGGAGGAGAGTTTGGGGGGGAGGAGGAGAGTTTTGGGGGGACAGTAGGAGAGTTTTGGGGGGGTGAGGAGGAGAGTTTAGGGGGAGGAGGAGAGTTTTGGGGGGGGAGGAGTTTTGGGGTGGAGGAGGAGAGATTTTGGGAGGGGAGGAGGAGAGTTTTGGGGAGGGAGGAGGAGAATTTTTGCGGCGTGGGGTGGAGAGATGAGACTTCTAGACCCACGAGCTGTGATTCCTCCGGTCGCTCGGTGCCGCCCCCACCCCGGTGATATGCCCCGGCCCAGCAGCTGTGACTTCTCCGGTGCGAGTCTCACCTCCCCTATCCCAGGCCGAATGGCCTCATGAACAGACCAGCCTGCTGCCTTTCCCGGGCAGAATTTAAAGATAAGGTCGGATTTACTTCTTTTTTAATTGTATGTTAATGGTTTGAGCTTTTCCTTAATGTTTGGTGCTTGCTTGTTGAGGTCCTTTCCAGTTCCCTTCCCTCCCCTATCCTTGCCCTAATGTCTGCCTATTGTGCGCTGCTTTTTCTTCACTGCCCGCAAGATTTTTCAGAGCTGGCCACATACGCTGACCTAAGTACATCTGGAGTACATTTTTGCTGGGCAAAGTTGCATAAATGTCCAAAACTGTCGTAAGTGTCTGGGAACGCCTCCTTTTGAAAAAAACACTGACCTAAAAAAAATCGTACCTAACTGACTTACTCTGGAGCAAATTTTGGGGGTAAAATGGGATTTTTTAACTTAAGCCAGAAAAAACAACTTATTCCAAAAAAATTGATGCAAGACAAGACCAACATTGGGCTCGTACTGTGGAGTCGCTTGCAGTTGCGCATTGTATGGTAGTCAGTCCTTGTTTGGAGATTGGGAGAAGGTCCACCATGTGGATGCATTCCACTGCAATTTCTGTTGGTGATCTCTCCACATTTTCGAGGTATGCACGCAAGAGAGTGTCTGCTAGGTACATTTCTTTTCCTGGTTGCTTCATTATTTCGACATCATATTGGTTGAGCCGAATGAGCAGAAGTTGTAGCCACTTGGGTGCTGCAGATAACGGCTTGCGTCGTATAGCAACCAAAGGCTTATGGTCTGTCCATAGCGTGATCTTGCGACCGTATACATATTGATGGTTTTGTTCCATTCCGAAGACTTGGGCAAGCAGCTCCTTTTCGATTTGAGAATCTCGCATTTCTGCTGGAGTGAGCACTCGGCTCGGGTGTGCAATTGGTTGTCCCTATTGCAGAAGGACGAACCCAAGACTCCTGCTCGAAGCATTTTCCTTGACCTTCGGTTGCAAGTTTGTGGTCAAAGTACCTGAGCACCGGAGAATCTGTCACGTGTTGTTTGATAGCTTCAAAAGCTTTGTCTTGTTCTTCAGTCCATTTCCAGACCGTGTCTTTATGAATAAGCTGCTGCAGAGGCTCGCTGAGCTCTGAAAGATCTGGCAAGAATTTTGCGAGGTACTTTGTCATGCCAACAAATCGTTGTACACCTGCGACATCATGCGGTTTCTGCATTTCATTGATTGCAACCACTTTGCTTGGTCAGCTTTGAATCCATCACTCGACAGTATGTGTCCCATGTATTTCACATGGGAGCTCTTGTATTCGAACTTATCGAAGTTTAGTTTGATATTTCGTTCTCAGCATCTCTGCATAAATTTCGTAAGTTTGCGTCATGATCGTGATTGTCCTCTTTAAGCGTCTCACCATGTCCAGTGATCAAGATATCGTCTGCAATCTTGTAAACTTCGGTGCTCAGAAACCTCAAGGTTCTGGTCTAGTTTCTGCTGGAAGATTTCCGGGGCAGGACTGATGCCAAATGGCATTCTATTATATCGATATAGTCCCCATGGAGTCTGGAAGATTGTGAGGTAGGAGGACTCTGTGTCTAGTTCAGATTGCAAGAAACCCTCCTTGCAGTCTGCTTTAGTGAAGACCTTTAATTTGACATCTGTGGCAAGATGTGATCGATCACAGGAAGTGGATAGTGTCCACGTTTCTGGGCATTGTCCAGATGTTGAGGGTCGATACATACTCGTATCTTTCCATTTGGCTTTTGTACAGTCACTAGACTGGATACCTTGTCCGTCGGTTCAACCACTTTCGTGATGATTTGTCGCCTTCTAAATGATCAAGTTCCTCTTTCAGCATTTGTTTGATCGCTATTGGCACCTGTCCGGGTGGCATTACAGCTGGTGTCGCTGATTGATTAAGTTCAAGGTGAACTGTCCCTGGCATGTGTCCAAGTCCCTTAAACACATCCGGATAGCATTGTTGACATCTGTTTTTGATGCTCGTGAGACGTTTGCTTTGTTTGTAAATTGCGATTCGCTTGGTTCACTTATCACCGCGATATTCTGATGCTGCACTTGTATCAGTTGTAGCTATTGAGCAGTGCGTGAGCCAATCAGTGGTGCACTTTGGCCCTCAATGATCACAAAGGGCACAATGTACTTTTGCTTGTTCTTTGTATTTTCCAGTGGCACATTACAAGTTCCTACCACTGGAATGGTTGCATGGTTGTCATATAGTGACAGTATTGACTTAGATTCTTTTATCTTTAAGCCTTTAGGTAAATATCTTTAATAGAGAAGGTAGCCATAATCTTGTTAGGATATTTTCTGTCAGCTTTGTCCTTGATTGTGCAATCAATTTTACCAAGCATCTTTATAGTCATGACTTCAAAATCAGACTCATCACTGTCTTCATATAGTGCATGAACTTTTGACTTGCCCTTATATTTAGAGTTATGTGTAGGCTTCTGCCTCGCACTTTTGAGAACAGTGATTTAGTTTGCCGCAACTTGTGCAGGTTTTCTCTTATGCTGGGCATTTAAATTTTTGACAGCTCATGTCCTTTGCCACAATATCTACAGTTGTTTGTGAACTCTTTGTCTATGAATTCTTTCTTCGTGGGCTGGGGTCTGATGACAGCTTTGACATCTTCAGAGTCTAAATCTGTTTTAGTGAGTTTCATGGATTTCATTTGTGCAACTGTGACCTCTGTAGCTTTACAGAGCATCACACATTTATCTCGCGTTAGGCTTGATTCTTGCAACAGCCTCTTACGTAGAGTGTTATCAGATATTCTGCAGACTAAATGGTCTCTGATGAAAACGTCCCTCAAATTGCTGAAATCACATGATGATGCAAGCTCCCTCACTTTCATGAGATATCTGTCAAACCGCTTGTCCCCTTGTACACATTTGTTAAACTGGTATCGTTCATAGATGATGTTGGTTTTACCTTCACAGTGCTCTTACCAAAGCTTCAAAATAATCTCAATTTCCTGCTTGTTTTCCTCTGATTCATAGGGAAGATTATTGTGGATATCTAAGGCATCGCTGCCAATGGCAGTGATAAACGTTGCAACCCTAATTCTATCTGGTTTTTCAACAATATTCGTGATAATTTTATAGCTGTCCCACAGTCACCTGCAATGGAGGTGGGAGAGGAACGTGTGTGGGAGTTGGCACCGTGATGGTCATGATAGCTGACTACAGTTTGTCACATGTATGTATACAGTTCAAATAACCAGAAGACTAGATCATGTCTAATAGTAAAATATCATGGCCATGTATTTGTAGAAATACTTTTTCAATCAAGGCTCTACAATAGCTTATTCTACCTTAAGTTTACTTTACTAATGCCTCTAGATTACTTTACAAGCTTATGACTATTTATCACCCTTCATGGATCCACGTGCGATGTGTACGAAGCATACTCTGCACTACTCTGCTTAACGTTGATTTTGATCGGCTCGAAAAAGTCTTACAGTTCCAATATTTCAATCGTTGATGCATTTGACAAAGTCTCAGCTTCTGACACCATGTATTTTATAGTCTCTTGAGCCCTCTTAATTAAAATTAACTCGATTGATTTGGGAGATCTCAGGCAGCCATGTGCAGATTAAAATGGTGTTCCTCCTCAGACAAGCAGGTTTCTTCAATATAGCACCAGGACTCTAGACCTCCTAGCTAGACGGTGTTATATATTATAGCGATACCTCCTTCCAGAGGGCGCTTTACATTATATTGTTACATTTTAAAAAGTCTGCCAGTGTTCCCATTCCTTATTGCTATTCAGCATCCCCTGCTGGAAGTACATGTGTGTGGACTTTGGGCGAGGACAGGATTGGAGTTGGCTGTAATGTGCCCTGAGATTAAATACTCTGCCAACACTCATTTCGAAGGCACACAGATAAGCAATGACCATTTGGAGAAAATTATAAAGGCAACCAATGCTCATGGAACCTACACCAGCAAAGAGTTAACTCCTTTAAGTGAGGAGGATAGGGAAGAAAATGAACAAGCAAAATAAGATTGTTGACCCCTAAAGAAAGAGTTATTTAGACTGTACCATTATGTGTGCCTATCAATGCGAACCATGGTTTTCTCATAGTTACAAAGTTATCTCTGCAGACCTTGGTATGCTCAATTACAGTGAGGAGACAGGCAAGCTTTGAACGTTTCAGATCGGATTTATATACGCCGCAGTGCATCATATTAGAAGCACTGAGAGAGAAAGCAACCACTGGGAACATCAATATATGGATTTACCAGAGGGGACTATGCATTTTAACATCACTGTAATGCTACTTTTGTTTGATGCTCCGTGTCGTTTATTGACTGCTTAATAGTTTCTATTTAAATTCCATGGTGCTTATATGGAAATAAACCTTTCCACTATTGCCCATCCAAAGTATCTTATTGACCAACACACTGCAGTGCATATTTGCCACACTCATTGAAGGTCTGTACTCAGGCTTAAGATAATGCAGTATTTTATTTAGTCTAAGTGCCTAAACAATTTAACAGCGTAGAGTGATGTTTCAATGAACATGTTTAGTTAACACATCAATAAATTAGTTTCTAAACAGAACCTTCATTGGCATGCTTCTGGAGAATTCTAACAAATTTTGGGATGATATTTTCATCTAGTGGTGCAATGATATACTTATCAGTTAAAATATATCTTTACAAAAAACTGAATATCTTTTTAACAAGCTCTTCCCTCCCAGTCATCATATCAAAGGCAGGCCCTTGGAATTGAGGAAGCTTTGCTTCCACTCTAAAAATGAGTTCTTAGGTGACTGAACAGTCCAATATGAGAGCCACAGTCCCTGTCACAGGTGGGACAGATAGTTGTTGAGGGAAGGGGTGGGTGGGACTGGTTTGCCGCACACTCTTTCCGCTGCCTGCGCTTGGTTTCTGCATGCTCTCGGTGATGAGACTCGAGGTGCTCAGCGCACTTCTTCCACTTAGGGCAGTCTTTGGCCAGGGACTCCCAGGTGTCGGTGGGGATGTTGCATTTTATCAAGGAGGCTTTGAGAGTGTCCTTGAAATGAAAAATGTCAAAGTCCTGAAAAGCCTCATGGATCCCAGCACTAAAACCAGGTAACGACTCATAGGTGCGCCAACTTTCTGGCTTACCTGAATTTTGGGCCTGTAATCTCTGCTAAGTTAGTCAATTTCAGTTGGAGCAGCAGTGAGGTGGGAAGGGAGAGTGCAAGAAAAAGGCTATAATTGGTTCCAACATTTCTAGCCATAGGAAATAAAATTAGCCAGGGTTCCTGCTCTTGATTATTCAGCAACGACTGCTGGAAATATGTATGTAGATATCGGATGAGGATAGGTTTGAGCTCAACTATAATGGCCTCATAGTAGCTAGCTCACCAATGCTCACACATGTAAAATAATTTCTTAGATAAAATTCCAGACATTCACTCCCACCTATGGATCCATATCTCAGCATGAGTTGCTGCTTTTGGAAATGAAGAGTTATTGGGAGGAAACCTAGCAGTGAAAGGGAAAAAAAACAATCAACAATGTTCTCTGTTCGACCAAATCCTCTTTAAGGTTGGTTATAGAATTTTTATAGTATATACAAGATAGTAATTAATATAGTATGTCCCTAAATAAAATAACCTCGCAATACCTTATTGCTAGTCATAAGATGCTGTGGGCCCGAAATTCAGTACCACTGGAAAGCTGCTGCTCTCCCGACCTTTTTGTGACAATTAGCGCCAAAAAAATTTTCGTGGCTGGGCCACCCCACATTCAACTCCAAAAGTCAACAAATGGGTTCCAGCGCTAATGAACCCTTCCAAATTGGATTTTTCAGTGGTGTGGCTGTCTTAATTTGAGCTTTATCACCACTGAGAAATTCAGCATGCAGGTAAGGGTTTCTAATGGGCCAGTTGCCCCCTGGTCTTTTTAAAGGTCAGGGTTTGCAGCAAGGCCCTGAGCGGGGGAAGGAGTTTGGAAGGATGGCTGGTGTAAGAGGTGCAAAGAGAGTCAACAGGTTCACTGATATGGAGCTGGAGACATTGCTGTACGGTGTGGAAGACAGAAGAATACTGTTTCCTGACGTGGGGAGAACTGACAGACAGGCAGTACATAATGCATGGAGGGAGATTGCAGGGGAGGTGTCAGGCACCTCCATATATGTGAAGATGCACCTTCCTAGGAGGGTGCTGGCCAGTCTGCACCCGGCCCTTCCAGGGTGGCGATGGGTCGACGCCTCCTAGCTCTGCAGCGACAGGGGATCCTCTTCCTTCTCCTGCACCTCCTCCTCCTCCTCCTGCACCACCTCCTTATCAGGTGGTACTTTGGCAGAAAAAATCAAAGACCAAGTTATTGTTTAAATTGAGAAAAATTGCAAAGTGCTGCAGTACAGCAGGACCTGGGGGTCCTGGTGCATGAAACACAAAAGGTTAATATGCAGGTACAGCAAGTGATCAGGAAGGCCAATGGAATCTTGGCCGTTATTGCAAAGGGGATGGAGTATAAAAGCAGGGAAGTATTGCTACAGTTATACAGGGTATTGGTGAGGCCACACCTGGAATACTGTGTGCAGTTTTGCTTTCCATATTTAAGAAAGGATATACTTGCTTTGGAGGCAGTTCAGAGAAGGTTCACTAGGTTTATTCTGGAGATAAGGTGTTGACTTATGAGGAAAGGTTGAGTAGGTTGGGCCTCGACTCATTGGAATTCAGAAGAATGAGAGGTGTTATTATCGAAACGTATAAGATTATGAGTGGGTTTGACAAGGTGGATTCAGAAAGGATGTTTCCACTGATAGGGGAGACGAGAACTAGGGGGCATAATCTTAGAATAAGGGGCCGTCCATTTAAAACTGAGATGAGGAGGAATTTCTTCCCTCAGTGGGTTGTAAATCTGTGGAATTCGCTGCCTCAGCGAGCTGTGGAAGCTGGGACATTGAATGGATTTAAGACAGAAATAGACAGTTTCTTAACCGATAAGGGAATTAAGGATTATGGGGAGCGGGCAAGGAAGTGGACCTAAGTCCATGATCGGATCAGCCATGATCGCATTAAATGATGGAGCAGGCTCGAGGGGCCGTATGGTCTACTCCTCCTCCTATCTCTTATGTTCTTATGTTCTTATGTACTGCTGACTCGATCTCCAGTGGCTGTCCCTACATGATGGCCAGGTTGTGCAGCATGCAGCAGAAGACGACGATTATGGAGACCCATCGAGGAGAGTACTGCAGGGTGCCACCAGAGCGGTCCAGGCACCAAAATCTGCTTAAGGATGCCTATGCACAGCTCGATGATGCACCTGGTGGGGCAATGAGCGTCATTGTATGCATGCTCTAGCGTTCTCCTGGGGTTCCGCAGAGGAGTGAGCAACCAAGTGGACAGGGGATATCCCTTGTCCCCATCATCATCATAGGCAGTCCCTCAAAATTGAGGATGACTTGCTTCAACTCTAAAAATGAGTTCTTAGGTGACTGAACAATCCAAGACAGGAATTACAGTCTCTGTCACAGGAGGGACAGACAGTCATTGAGGGAAAGGGTGGGTGGGACTGGTTTGCCGCACGCTCTTGCTGCTGCCTGCGCTTGATTTCTGCATGCTCTCGGCGATGAGACTCGAGGTGCTCAACGCCCTCCCGGGTGCAATTCCTCCACTTAGGGCGGTCTTTGGCCAGGGACTCCCAGGTGTCGGTGGTGATGTTGCATTTTATCAAGGAGGCTTTGAGGGTGCCCTTGAAACGCTTCCATTGCCCACCTTGGGCTCGCTTGCCGTGGAGGAGTTCTGAGTAGAGCGCTTGCTTTGGGAGTCTTGTGCTGACATGTAAACACTGTGGCTGGCCCAATGGAGTTGATCAAGTGTGGTCAGTGCTTCAATGCTGGGGATGTTGGCCTGGTCGAGGGCGCTAACGTTGGTGCGTCTGTCCTCCCAGGGGATTTGCAGGATCTGCAGAGACATCGTTGGTGGTATTTCTCCAGCGATTTGAGGTGTCGACTATTCATGGTCCACATCTCTGAGTTATACATGATGGCGGATATCACTACTGCTCTATAGATCATGAGCTTGGTGACAGATTTGAGGGCCTAATCTTCAAACACTCTTTTCTTCAAGCGGCCGACGGCTGCACTGGCGCACTAGAGGCAGTGTTGAATCTCGTCGTCGATGTCTTCCCTTGTAGATAAGAAGCTCCCAAGGTATGGAAAATGGTCCACGTTGTCCAGGGCCGCGCTGTGGATCTTGATAACTGGGGGGTAGTGCTGTGTGGCGGGGTCAGGCTGGTGGAGGACCTTTGTCTTACTGATATTTAGCGTAAAGCCCACACTTTCGTACGCCTCAATGACTTGAAAGCAGCAGCCAACCGCAATCCTGATTCAGGCCAGTGAAGACGGCGGGCTCACTGGTCTGGCTCAGACTGAATGAATCATGGCTGCTGCCTCCCTTGCCCGTTGCCTGTTGCACGGTGCTGATGGCGACACCTTCTCCTGCGTGCCACCCTGCTTCTGACCAGGTGTCGCCCTCCCAACACTCCTCCCATCCTCAGGGTGAACACTGCCAAGTAGGTCTCTGCAGCCCACAGGACTCCACTAAAGAGTCAGACCTGAAAGTTGTACAAAAGTATGTGTAAACCTCTGAGCAGCACTCAGCAGGTTGAATGGAGCCAAAACAATTAATAAAACTATTAAAAGATAAATACAGTGGATGCTGTAATCTTCAATAAAATCACTAATAATTAATAAAACTATTAAAAGATAAATACAGTGGATGCTGTAATCTTAAAAAAAAATACTAAAATTAATAAAAACGATTTCCTTACCAAAGGGCCCCGATCGCGGCAACACTCCAGCGGTGTCCCGTTCGAGCAACGACTCGAATACCTCGCGGGGGCAGCTAAAAATCCCGGTCCTTGCCGCTTTCCAGCGGCTTGCATGCTGCAGTGCTTTCCGCTAGAAAGTCTCCTTTACAGCAGCTTCACCGCGGCATTTTTGGCAGAAATGCACACTGCTCAAATCCCACCCGAGCTGAATATGGCTCGGGGAGGGAAAATCATCCGACCGCGGTGGTCGATCGATTTTATCGGTCATCTGCCCAAACTCCGGGGACGGTGAATTTCGACCCCTGTATATTTATCTGTATCTGAAAAGGATGTAATATGTATTTGCTTATGTCAACTACTATTGCTTTTAGCTGCATAGTTAGTCTTCTTCTTCCTTCGCATGGTAGTAGCAAAGCAAATCAAATGTCAATATCTAAGTTGGATAAAGCTTCAGGTGCAACAGCGTGGATATCTTGTAGGCAGCCTGCAACTTTCCTCTGAGGGCAATGCTCAATGATGTGCTCCAGGGTCTGATTAGGGGTGCATGATGACAGCCTTCTCACGGCCAACACATCATGTGATCTTAGCTTTTAGCTCTTAGATCACAACTAATGTCGTCTCACAGGACACTGAACTTGTTGTTAAATCGACCTCCCAGTGACAGTCGCAAACCAAGCAAATCGACTGATCCTCTCCAAAGAAAAGTACATGTAGGCTCAGCCATTCGAACATGCCAGCTCAACATCAAAGGCATCACTTGTTGAAAATGCATAGTTAGTCTCAGCTTGGTACTACTTAGTCATTTAGTCTGATAAGTGCGTAAACCCATCAACATGCTTGAGAATATCCGTGAAGGTGGAGTTTCAGTTTGACCAATATAGAGTGCATATTCTGTCCGTACAGGAGTGCATCCTACTTACCTAAGTCCTAAGACTTTAAATAAAAACAGAAAATGCTGGAAACACTCAGCATCTCTGGACAGAGAAACAAAGGCAATGTTTCAGTTCACCTGACATGCTGAGTGTTTCCAGCATTTTCTGTTTTTCTTTCAGATTTCCATCATCCATAGTATTTTGCTTTTGTTTGAAGACCTTAAACCAGGTTGGCATTAGGCAAGGCTTGGATACCCCCAGTTTTCAAAGAGGTGGAGCTGGAGTTTAACCAGCATAAAACATACAGTTATCAGCTTGGACCGTTCTTTCCACTAGGACAATGGCTTGCAGGGCTATCTGGAGCTGAGGTGTAAAAATCTCAGCCCCCAGTGACAAATCTCAAAAGTTCCCTGGAGTACAGAGGACCTGCCTGGCTCAGCTATCGAGCACCAAATAGATGAGACATTAAACCAAGGCTGTCTCTGCCAGTTCAGGTTGGTGTATTAAATCTATTTGCACTATTTGAAGATGTTTTCTCAGCGTTCTGGCCAAAATTCCTCCCTCAGCCAAACAAAAAAAAAAGATGAACTGATCATTCATTTCATTTGTTGTTCCAAGGATCTTGAGTGTAAATTGGTTGCTGCATTTGCCAACCAAACAGCATTGACTGCACTTCAAAAGTAATCACTGGTCGTGAAGCTGTTTGAGATATCCTGATGCTGTGATTATGTGTGATATAAATCCAAGTTCTTTCATTCTCAGTGAAAAAAATAACTGCACATCAAAACATAGTTAACAATATTAACATACAAACCAAGTGTTCATAGGACATTAATTTTTCTTCCATTTTATTGAAATTTATGAGGGGAATTTTAATCCTAAGAACAGATGGGTTTGGGTCTGGTGGGTTGTGAAATTTCAAACCTGAATACAACCCGCCCACTTCTAGTTTTAACAGAGTTAGAACGCGATCCCCACACCTGTCTTCAGGCCTAGTTTAATTTTAGCCCAGAGTATGAAGCGGGACAGGCACTAGGAAAAAGAGTGATTCCAAAAATGGCAGGAAGAGCGATTTAGACCAAAACAAAGCAGTATCAGTGCCAGTGAGGAGCAGGAGAGAGAGAGAGAAAGGGACATAGTTACAAAAGAAAAATGGATAGGAGAAAGAAATTTGGATCAAATTGTTTTACAGGCAAAGTTAAAAGGGAGAAAAGTAACAGGGGAGATAGAGAATGAGATCAGGACAGGAATGTTGTAAGGATGGTAAGGGGAAAGGGAGAAAAGAGACAGTGACAAAATGGTTGTAAAAATGTCACAGAGGGAGAGGACTGAGTGGTTCTGAAACCATATAGGGAGAAAATAATCGGGACAATGCCCTTGTAAAAATAGCACAGAGCAGAGAGAGAGATAGGAACATAAGAACATAAGAAATAGAAGCAGGCGTAGGTCACACGGCCCCTCATGCCTGCTCTGCCATTCAGTAAGATCATGGCTGATCATCAAACTCAACTCCACTTTCCCGCCCGATCTCCATATCCCTTGATTCCCCTAGACTCCAAAAATCTATCTATCTCAGCCTTGAATATATTCAGAGACACAGCATCCACAGCCCTCTGGGGCAGAGAATCCCAAAGATTCACAACCCTCTGAGTGAAGAAATTCCTCCTCAGCTCAGTCTTAAATGGCCTAACCCTTATCCTGAGACTGTGTCCCCTAGTTCTAGACACTCCAACCAGTGGAAACAACCTCTCGGCATCTATCCTGTCAATCCCCTTCAGAATATTGTATGTTTCAATGCAATCACCTCTCATTCTTCTAAACTCCAGAGAGTATAGACCCATTCTACACAATCTCTCGTCATAAGACAGTTCTCTCATCCCAGAAATCGATCTAGCGAACCTCTGTTGTACTGACTCCAAGGCAACTATATCCTTTCTTAGATAAGGAGACCAAAACTGTGCCCACTACTCCAGGTGTGATCTCACCAAAGCCCTGTACAATTGTAGCAAGACTTCCTTACTCTTATACTCGAACCCTCTTGCAATATAGGACAACATGCCACTGATTTCCTTATCGCTTGCTGTACCAGCATGCTAGCTTTCTGTGTTTCTTGCACAAGACACCCAAATCTCTCTGAACACCAACATTTAAAAGTTTCACACCATTTAAAAAATATTCTGTTTTTCTATTCCTACCAAAGTGAATAATCTCACATTTCCTTACATTATACTACATTTGCCACCTAACTGCCCACTCACTTAGTCTATCTATATCCTTTTGCAGACGCTTTGTGTTCTCCTCACAACTTACTGTCCCACCTAGCTTTGTATCATCAGCAAACTTGGATACATTACATACGGTCCCTTCTTCAAGGTCATTAATATAGATTATAAATAGCTGAGGCCCCAGCACTGATTCTTGCGGCACCCCACTAATTACAGCCTGTCAACCTGAAAAAAAAACAGTTATCCCTGTCCGTTAACCAATCCTCTATCCATGCCAATACATTACTTCCAATCCCATGGGCTCTTATCTTGTGTAATAATCTTTTATGTGGCACCTTATCGAATGCCTTTTGGAAATCCAAATATACTACATCCACTGGTTCCCCTTTATCTACCTTGCTAGTTACACCCTCAAAAAACTTAGCAAACACAAATTCCCTTTCATAAATCATGTTGACTCTGCCTAATCATGTTATGATTTTCTAAGTGCCCTGATACCACTTCCTTAACAATGAATTCCAGCATTTTCCCGACAACTGATGTCTGACTAACTGGTCTGTAGTTCCCTGTTTACTTTCTCCCTCCTTTCTTGAATAGCTGTGTTATATTTTCTACTTTCCAATCTGGTGGTACCATTCTAGAATCTAAGGAATTTTGAAAGATCGAAATCAATGCATCCACTATCTCTGCAGCCACCTCTTTTAGAACCCAAGGATGCAGGCCGTCAGGTCCTGAGGATTTGTCTGCTTTCAGTCTCATTAGTTTCACTAGTACTTTTTCTCTATACTTATATTAATTGCATTAAGTTACTCACTCTCATTAGACTCTTGGCTCCCCACCATTTTAGGTAATCCTTTTGCGTCTTCTACTGTGAAGACGGATACAAAATATTTTTTTAACGTTTCTGCCATTTCCTTATTTCCCATAATAATTTCTCCTGCCTCAGCCTCTAAGGGACCAATATTTACTTTTGCTACTCTTTTCCTTTTTACATATTTGTAGAAGCTCTTACAATCTGTTTTTATATTTCTTGCTAGTTTTCTCTCACAATCATTTTTGTTCCTTTTTTATGAATTTTTGGTCACCCTTTGCTGGTTTCTGAAACTCTCCCAGTCCTCAGGCTTACTACTATTCTTCACAACATTATAAACTTCTTCTTTCAATCTAATACTATCCTTAACTTCTTTTCTTAGCTATGGATGGATCACTTTTCCTGTGGAGTATTTGTTTCTCAATGGAATGTATTTTTGTTGAAAATTATGAAATATTTATTTCAATGCTAGCCACTATTTATCTACTGCCATACCTTTAAATCTATTTTTCCAATCTACCTATTTTCCAAAGCCTACTCACCCTTCATACCTATGTAAATGGCTTTATTTGAGTTTAAAGAATCTAATTTTGGACTTAGGCAAGTGACTCTCAAACACAATGTGAAATTCAACTGTATTATGATCACTCTGCCCCAAACGATCCTTTACTATGAGATTGCTAATTAACCCTGTCTCATTGCACAATACAAGATCTAAAATAGCTTGTTCCCTGGTTGGTTCCTGACTTATTGTTCTAGGCTTATAATGTTGCCAAAGAGTGCAGTAAGGCTGAGGATTGAGAGGATTTTAGAATTCAGCAAAGGAGGACCAAGAAATTGATAAAGAAAGGGAAAGTGGAATATGAGAGTAAACTAGCAAGACATAAAAACAGACTGTAAAAGCTACTATAGGTATGTAAAAAGGAAAGGATTAGCAAAAGTAAATGTGGGTTCCCTACAGGCTAAAACAGGAGGAATTATAATGGAGAATAAAGAAATGGCAGAAAAATTAAACAAATACTTTGGGGCCGAAATTGTCCCTCTCCTTAAGGCCTGTTACCACCACCACACGCGCTGCGGAGTGGAGTGGCCGCTGACTTCTCGTGGAATGGCCGCTGATAGCCTAGTAGCCCTTCCGAGGTTTCCCGGTGGTGACCCGATTCCCCCCCACTGCTCCGCTGCTACCGATCTGTGTTAAGTGCGTCATCACTGTGCGCACCGCCGATCTACCCCTCCGACAGCAAAATTCCCCTCTGAAAATCTTCAGCCCGTCCAGCGGTGCCAAAACCTGTTTTTTCCCGGTGATCCAGTGAGGCTGTGGCCTTCTGTAATGGCGGTGCAGCTTCCCTTAAAGGGGAGGATGCACTGCCGCTGCCGCCATGTTTTTTTCCTGGCCGACTGCCATGTGTAAGTGGTTTTGCCCCTGGTGATTTTGAATCACCCCTCTTACAATAGTTCTAGAGACTGGAATTATAGTCATGGGCAGTAATTATACAGTCATAGACAGATCTTTTCGCTGTCCACCGTCACAATGCTTTTATTCAAGTTAAAACACACCTGCACCCAGTAAAAATACACCCTGGTAGTGTAATGCGAACAACAGTCTAGCTTGTCTAAATAGGCCCCTAACGCGAAGTACCCACATCTAAAACACCCCTGCTTGGATTCAAAATTGCACCACTGGATCTGACCAACAGAATGTGCATACACTGATGAACCTTGCAAAAAACCTCCCCACTAAAACCCCTAAGGTTTGGTTGGGACACACAACACCCTTTCACACTATGCAGTGGTCTTAAAGATGGGATAAATGCTCACCAATTACCTCTCAGGCTTGCTTGCTGCTTCTCCCGATGAGGCGTATCTTTTGGGTCTTCAAGTCCAGTCTCAAGGTCAGCTTCCCAGTCGAAGTAGCAAGGCTCTCTGGTGTTTCTTCCCTCCATCCCAGATGGAGTGCTCTGTCCTTGTGCGTTGCAAGCAGGAGTAGAAGAGGGGAGAGAGAGAGAGATGGCAGCCAAAACTGCCTCTCTTATACTTGCAAAAAAATGTGTCTTCTCGTGCCTCAGGGGAACTCAGCCTCAGGGAAAGGCCAACTGTCCTTCCCCTGAGGCTGTGCAACTCAAAAGCAAAATCAAGTCTCCGGCCTGTTCCTTTGTCAACTGGGCTGTACCTCAATGTGTGGCTACAATGAGTCTGTGGTCGAATGGCTTCCCTTTGTCTTTTGATGGCCTGAACACCAGCCACTTTACTTAATGTCTCACTGATGGGTTCCCATTCTATGACAAAAGATGCCCATCAACCATGATGTTCCTGCTTTCAGCCAATCTCATTCCTGCCCAGCTGATGTGTATTCAAGTTAAACATGTTTGGACCTGCCCCAGGTCAGTGCTGTCTGCTCTCTGCAGTAACAGAAAATGTGCCCAAGCAATGTCCAAAAATTTTAAGTTTTTCCTGTCAATGCTTTCGCTGAATCTTACACATGTCGGCCCAACAATTATGCCCGCAGGTTCAGCCAGGCCACCAACAGGGAGCCTGGCACCCCTTCTTGGGTGCCAGGCCACTGGCCCGGTCATAACCCTCCCTGGTGGCCCAGTGGACCGAAATCTTAAAATCGCGAAGGCTCCCCACTTTAATTGAAGGGGAGAGCCGTGGTGACGCGGTGCCATGATGACATCAACGCGGCGGTCACTCCGCACCTCCCCCAACTTCTATACCTCAGATCTTGTCACAGCCCCGTATCCGCCCCTCTAGTATAGTCACTGCCCCCATTAAGAGCGACTTCCGGATCTGAATGAAAAAAAAAACAAAGAGCAGAATTTTGGTCAAGAGGCAACCTCAACCAGAGCTGCAGTAAAAACCATTGAAATGAGGTGAGTGTGTCCCGTATCGGCCAGGGGCAATTTTTCTACCCCTTTGTGTCTGCCTTCACGGAAGAAGACACAATAAACTTCCCGGAAATAGTGGAGTACCAAGGATTTAGTGGGAATGAGAAACTGAAAGAAAATAATATTAGTAAAAAAATAATAGTGGAGAGATTAATGGGACTGAAAGCCGATAAAACCCCTGGACCTGATGGCATACATCCCAGGGATTTGAAAGGGGTGGCTATAGAGATAGCGGATGCATTGGTTGTCATTTTCCAAAATTCCATAGATTCTAGAATGGTTCCCGCAGATTGGAAAGTAGCTAATGTAACCCCGCTATTTAATAAAGGAGGGAGAGAGAAAACGGGGAATTACAGACCAGTTAGCCAGACATCAATAGTCTGGAAAATGCTAGAATCTATTATTAAGGATGTGGTAACAGGGCACTTAGAATATAATAATAGGATTGGGCAGAGTCAACACGGATTTATGAACGGGAAATCGTGTTTGACAATCTGTTTTTTTGAGGTTGTAACGAGTAGAATAGATAAGGGAGAACCAGTGGATGTGGTGTATTTGGAATTTCAGAAGGCATTCGATAAGATGCCACACAAGAGGTTATTGAACAAAATTAGGGCTCATGGGATTGGGGTAATATACTAGCATGGATTGAGGATTGGTTAATGGACAGAAAACAGACAGTAGGAATAAACAGGTCATTTTCGGGTTGGCAGACTGTAACTCGTAAGGATTGGTGCTTGGACCCCAGCTATTCACAATCTATATCAATTATTTGGATGAGGCGACTAAATGTAATATATCCAAGTTTACTGATTATACAAAGCTAGGTGGGAATGTAAGTTGTGAGGAGGATGAAAAAGAGACTTCAAGGGGGTACAGACAGGCTAAGTGGGTGGGCAAGAACATGGCAAATGGAATATAATGTGGAAAAATGTGAAGTTATCCACTTTGGTCAGAAAAATAGAAAAGCAGAGTATTTTTTAAATGGTGAGAGATTGGGAAGTATTGGTGTTCAGAGAGACCTGGCTGTCCTTTGGCAGATGAAGTATAATGTTGGAAAGTGTGAGGTCATGCACTTTGGCAGAAAAAAAATCAAAGAGCAAGTTATTATTTAAATGGAGAAAAATTGCAAAGTGCTGCAGTACAGCGGGACCTGGGTGTACTTGTGCATGAAACACAAAAGGATAGTATACAGGTACAGCAAGTGATCAGGAAGGCCAATGGAATCTTGGCCTTTATTGCAAAGAGAATGGGGTATAAAAGCAGGGACGTCTTGCTACAGCTGTACAGGTTGTTGGTGAGGCCACACCTGGAATACTATGTGCAGTTTTGGTTTCCATATTTACGAAAGGATATACTTGCTTTGGAGGCAGTCCAAAGAAGGTTCACTAGATTGATTCCGGGGATGAGGGGCATGACTTATGAGGAAAGGTTGAGTAGGTTGGGCCTCTACTTATTGGAATTCAGAAGAATGAGAGGTGATTTTATCGAAATGTATAAGATTATGAGGGGGCTTGACAAGATGGACGCAGAGAGGATGTTTCCACTGATGGGGAGACTAGAACTAGAGGGCATGATTTTAGAATAAGGGGCTGCCCATTTAAAACTGAGATGAGGAGAAATTTCTTCTCTCAGAGGGTTGTAAATCTGTGGAATTCATTGCCTTGGAGAGCTATGGAAGCTGGGACATTGAATAAATTTAAGACAGAAATAGTTTCTTAAACGATAAGAGGATAAAGGGTTATGGGGAGCGGGTAGGGAAGTGGACCTGAGTCTATGATCGGATCAGCCGTGATCATATTAAATGACGGAGCAGGCTCGAGGGGCCGTATGGCCTACTCCTGCTCCTATTTCTTTTGTTCTTATGCCCTTGTACGCGAATCACTAAAAGTTAACATGCAGGTACAGAAAGCAATTAAGAAAGCAAATGATATGTTGGCCTTTATTCAAAGAAAATTTGAGTATAAGAGTAAAGATATCTTACTGCAATTATATAGGGCCCTGGTGAGACCGACTGCACCTGGAGTATTGTGTATAGTTTTGGTCTCCTTACCTAAGGAAGGATATACTTGCCATTGATTCCTGGGATGGGGAGGATTGTCCTATGAGGAGATTAGGTCTATATTCTCTAGAGTTTAGAAGAATGAGAGGTGATCTCATTCAAACATACAAAGTCCTAGCGGGGCTTGACAGGGTAGATGCAGGGAGGATGTTTTCTCTGGCTGAAGAGTCTAGAATCAGGTGTCACAGTCTCAGAATAATGGATTGGCCATTTAGGACTGAGATAGGGAGAAATTTCTTCACTCAGAGGGTGATGGAGGCTCAGTCTGAGTATATTTAAGATAGAGATCAATAGATTTTTAGCTATTAAGGGAATCAAGCGATATGGGAACAGTGCAGGAAAGTGGAGTTGAGGAAGATCAGCCATGATTTTATTAAATAGTGGAGCAAGCTCGAGGGGCCAAATGGCCTACTTCTGCTCTTAATTCTTATGTTCTTATACAACTGTCCCGAATGCATTTCATGAACTCGTCCTCCAGACTTCCTTTGCCAATTTGATTTGTCCAGTCTATATGAAGATTAAAGTCCTCCATGATTATTGCATTACCTTTGTTACAATCTCCTACTATTTATTGATTAATATTCTGTCCAACTGCTAGGGAGTCTATATACTTCTCTCACCAGTGTTTTCTGCCTCTTGTTATTCCTTATCTCCACCCATTCTACTTCCTGATCTTCCGAGGTGAGATCCTGTCTCTCTACTGTAGTTATGTCATTCTTTATTATAAGGGCTACCCCACTCCTTACTATTCTGCCTGTCTTTTCAAAACGTCAAGTGTCCTGGAACATTTAGTTCCCAACCTTGGTCACCTTGCAACCACGTCTCTGTAATGGATATGAGATCAAACCCATTTATCTCTCTTTGTGCCATTAGTTCATCTATCCTTATACGAAAGCTCTGTGCATTCAGATAAAGTTCCTTTACTTACATTTTTTCCCATTATTCCCTGTTTTTACCTTATTCCCTGCTGCACTGCTACCATTAAACCCTCTGGGGTTGAAGTCCAGTTGTTAGCGCCTGTTGATAATGCCAGTGTTAGTTGTTAACTGGGAGTTAGGTGGTTGGGAGTGGCGCTGGGTGCTGTTCACGCCTGACGCTAAATTCGGTGGTCATTTTTTTAGGGCATAAAAACATAAGGTTCCGCCAGCTAATGCCATGGAAATCATGGTGTCAGTGCACATGCAACACCTCCTTGGTGCCCTTCTCGTCATGTTCACTTTTGCTGCCTCACTTAACAGTTGGCGTCGATGACGTCTGAAAAAGTTGGACTGCACAAGGTGGAGAAACGAATCCGGAGCGTTATTTAAAGGAAGTTACAGCCGGGCTCAGAGGTCTCGGTCAGTGCTGCATTTGACGCTCACACAGAGAGTAGGCTGTTGGCATTGTACTGCTGTTGACTCATCAAATTCAGTACTTGTATCTCGAACACATTGTTGGGTTCCATATCGGAAAAATGTGAAAGTTGCATTTCGCTGTGACCTCTGTAAAGTATGGAGGCAGTGATTGCACATCACCTCAACCTGTGGCACTGGCTTGAAAGGCAACGGCTGCAGAGACAGCTTAGGGCAAATGTGGATCCTCCCCAGAGGAGACACCCCAGACGGCGGGGCAGGAGGCCGTACACATGCAGGGTTTACCGCGAGCATTACTCTTATCTTGAGATGTCCGAGGAGCAGTGCTTCAGAAGATGGAGGTTCCTCAAGGAGGTGGCCACGGAGCTTTGCAACCTTCTGCAGACATACATAAGAACATAAGAAATAAGAGCAGGAGTAGGCCATACGGCCCTTCGAGCCTGCTCCGCCATTCAATAAGGTCATGGCTAATCTGATCATGGACTCAGCTCCACTTCCCTGCCTTCACCCCATAATCCCTTATCCCCTTATCTTTTAAGAAACTGTCTATTTCTGTTTTAAATTTATTCAATGTCTCAGCTTCCACAGCTCTCTGAGGCAGCGAATTCCACAGAGAACCCTTAGAGAAGAAATGTCTCCTCATCTCCATTTTAAATGGGCGACCCCTTATTCTAAGATTGTGCCCTCTAGTTCTAGTCTCCCCCATCAGTGGAAACATCCTCTCTGCATCCACCTTGTCAAGCCCCCTCGTGATTTTATACATTTCGATAAGATCACCTCTCATTCTTCTGAATTCCAATGAGTAGAGGCACAACCTACTCAACCTTTCCTCATAAGTCAACCCCTCATCCCCGGAATCAACCTAGTGAACCTTCTCTGACCTGCCTCCAAAGCAAGTATATCCTTTCGTAAATATGGAAACCAAAACTGTACGCAGTATTCCAGGTGTGGCCTCGCCAATATCTTATATAACTGTAGTAAGATTTCCCTGCTTTTATACTCCATCCTCTTTGCAATAAAGGCCAAGATACCTGGCAGATAACTTCGGCACCAGAACCTCGCTGTCAGTGCCAGTGAAAGTGACAGTAGCACTCAACTTCTATGCTACTGGGTCCTTCCAGTCTCCTGTAGGTGATATATGCAACATCTCGCAGTTTGCAGTACATTGCTGCATTCGCTAGGTTATCAACGTTCTCTACAGCAAACAAATGGACTAGATCAAGTTCAGCATGTCCAGGGAACACCAGGATCAGTGCACCCATGGCTTTGCCAGGATAACGGGCTTCCCCAGGGTTCAGGGAGCCATCAATTGCAGTCATCTGGCATTGCGGGCCCTGCCTCACCTGGCCAGATTCTTCACCTGGCCATCTGCTGAAGACATCGCACCCTCCACCCTCCAAGCCTTCATGCATACAAATGGCAACACAAGATTGTGACAAATGAAACAAATTTTTATTGACAGAAAACACCATAGTGTGCTATAAAGAAGCACTAAAGGATGCCATCATCCACAGCAAACAATAATTGAAACCAGTCTCCTTGAAACATTATCGTCCACATGCACGTGCAACTATTCACATTACTTCATCATGGAACAAGGACAGCATCTCTGGGCAGCATCTCACAATTCTTTATTGGCTAATCCAACTGCAACTATTTACATTAGTTCACATTCGAGCAAGGTCACCATTTCTGGCCACTAGCATACACATATTGACCAGCTCCTTCTCAGTGCTTTCCCACCCCTTCCCTTCTCCCCCCGCCGAGACCTAGTGCTCCTCCTCAATTGGGTCTCAGTGCCTGCAGCAAGGCTGGCAGAAGGTCATTGTGTTGGCGCTGCTGCCACAGCTGATGACCTAGCATGACATACTGTATCACCTCGGTCCCTCAAAGGCCAGCTGCAGACTGCATCACCTCAGCATGGGCGGCAGCACTCTGTGGTGGATGGGTTGCAGAAAGCGGTAGGGGTAAGGGCAGAATGGTGGCATCCTGAGAGAGGACATCATGTTCCAACAGGCCCGACACAATGCTATTCCCCTGGGACAGAGCCTCAGCATCTGGAGCTATCTGGCTGAGCACAGATTGCTGCCTTGCTTCGCCAATGTTAGTTCCCCGTGCAACTGATGAGGCCCCAGATATGAAGGCAGTGGTCAGTGCCTGCGTGGATTCAAGTTGGCTCTGCATCAAGGCAGTTTTCAACTGCAGCACACCATAGAGCTGATTGATGTCACCATGCACTGACGACATGAAAGTCTGTAGGCCTACCATAGCGTCGGCCTGGTGCTCAATGGCTACTGCCACATCAGCCAGAGCCCGTACCACCATGTTTGGGACCCCATGGTCACTTGAAGCATCCAACATCCATTTGTATCTATCAAGGAGCGGCTCAATGGGCTGCTGAGACACAAATGCAAACATTGAGGTGGCCTCCACCATATTCAAAGCAAGTGCATCGGCACTCTCGGGCACCCTTGACAAAACAGATCGCTGTGCATCTGCAATGAATGTCTTGCAAGGTCTTCTAAGTCGGCCTCATCATCAGAATGCTGTTGAGCATCACTCAGGTGTGCACTCTCCCTCCGGGGAGCTGCCCTCTGATCTCCCCTCCCCTGTGGCATAGCTGCAGTCAACTGGCTCCCAGAGCATCACCCACCTCCATCGCCCCGACCACGCCATCTGACAAAAAGCTGCTGGCCCTGCTCTGTGAGGACGCTGGATCCTCGGTCGCTTACAGAGAGCTATCCTCCGTCTCCTCATCCTCTCCACCCGCAGTCGAAGGCTGACATGCAGGCCCCTGGCCGTCTGAGTCATCATCCGAAAGCACAAAGCCAGAGAAGAGTTAGCTGCAGAGGAGGGGACCAGGAGCGGCAAACGCATTGTAGAATGCCAGTCTCATGGAAAGAGCTGAAGGATTGTAGTGTCACGCCTACGTATCCTGCCAGATGCTGCAAAGGAACTCAACATACCGTCACTGTCACCAGGGTGGGTCGGCGTCACCCACCGCCATGGCACCAACTTGAGAAGAGATAAGGAAAAGTGGAGGGCAGAGAAATCAAAGGCAAAAATCAAAATGGGCCATAATTCTAAAAGGACAAAGAGTGTTAAAAAACAAGCCTAAAGGCTCTGTGTCTCAATGCAGGGAGCATTCGTAATAAGGTGGATCAATTAACTGCGCAGATAGCTGTTAATGGATATGATGTAATTGGGATTACGGAGACGTGGCTCCAGGTTGACCAAGGCTGGGAACTCAACATCCAGGTGTATTCAATATTCAGGAAGAATAGACAGAAAGGAAAAGGAGGTGGGGTAGCGTTGCTGGTTAAAGAAGAGATTAACGCAATAGTAAGGAAGGACATTAGCTTGGATGATGTGGAATCTGTATGGGAAGAGATGCAGAACACCAAAGGGCAGAAAATGCTAGTGTGAGTTGTGTACAGACCACCAAACAGTAGTCGTGAGGTTGGGGATGGCATCAAACAGGAAATTAGGAATGCGTGCAATAAAGGTACAGCAGTTATCATGGGTGACTTTAATCTGCATATAGATTGGGCTAACCAAACTGGTAGCAATACGGTGGAGGAGGATTTCCTGGAGTGTCGAAGGGATGGTTTTCTAGACCAATACGTCGAGGAACCAACTAGCGAGCTGGTCATCCTAGACTGGGTGTTGTGTAAAGAGAGGATTAATTAGCAATCTTGGTATGGAGAGAAAGCAAGAAAGGGGTACTGAGGTGAATGATCAGCCATGATCTTATTGAATGGTGGTGCAGGCTCGAAGGGCCGAATGGCCTACTCCTGCACATATTTTCTATGTTTCTATGTTTACTAGAGTCCTGAACTTAAAGGAAGGTAACTTCGATGATCTGAGACATGAATTGGCTAGGATAGACTGGTGAATGATACTTAAAGGGTTGACGGTGGATAGGCAATGGCAGACATTTAAAGATCACATGGATGAACTTCAACAAGTGTACATCCCTGTGTAGCATAAAAATAAAACGGGGAAGATGGCTCAACCATGGCTAACAAGGGACACGAGGGATAGTGTTAAATCTGAGGAAGAGGCATATAAATTGGCAAGAAAAAGCAGCAAACCTGAGGACTGGGAGAAATTTAGAATTCAGCAGAGGAGGACAAAGGGTTTAATTAGGAGGGGTGGAAATAGAGTATGAGAGTAAGCTTGCAGGGAACATAAAAACTGAATGCAAAAGCTTCTATAGATATGGGAAGAGAAAAAGATTAGTGAACACAAATGTGGGTCCCTTGCAGTCAGAATCAGGTGAATTTATAATGGGGAACAAAGAAATGGCAGACCAATGAACAAATACTTTGGTTCTGTCTTCACTAAGAAAGACACAAATAGCCTTCCAGAAATACTAGGGGATCAAGGGTCTAGCGAGAAGGAGGAACTGAAGGAAATCCTTATTAGTCAGGAAATTGTGTTCGGGAAATTGATGGGACTAAAGGCCGATAAAACCCTAGGGCCTGATAGTCTGCATCCCAGAGTACTTAAGGAAGTGGCCCTAGAAATAGTGGATGCGTTGGCAGTCATTTTTCAACATTCGATCGACTCTGGATCAGTTTCTATGGATTGGAGGGTAGCTAATGTAACACCACTTTTTAAAAAAAGGAGGGAGAGAGAAAACAGGAAATTATAGACCGGTTAGCCTGACATCGGTAGTGGGGAAAATGTTGGAATCAATTATTAAAGATGTAATAGCAGCGCATTTGGAAAGCAGTGACAGTCCAAGTCAGCCTGGATTTATGAAAGGGAAATCACGCTTGACAAATCTTCCAAAAAAATTTTCAGGATGTAACTAGTACAGTGGACAAGGGAGAACCAGTGGATATGGTGTATTTGGGCTTTCAAAAGGCTTTTGACAAGGTCCCACATTCTTGCTATTGAGGGAGTGTAGTGAAGGTTCACCAGACTGATTCCAGGGATGGCAGGATTGACATATGAAGAAAGACTGTATCGACTAGGCTTATAATCACTGGAATTTAGAAGAATGAGAGGGGATCTCATAGAAACATGTACAATTCTGACGGGACTGGACAGGTTAGATGCAGGAAGAATATTCCCGATGTTGGGGAAGTCCAGAACCAGGGGTCACAGTCTAAGGGTAAGGCGAAAGCCATTTAGGACCGAGATGAGGAGAAACTTCTTCACTTCGAGAATTGTGAACCTGTGGAATTCTCAACCACAGAAAGTTGTTGAGGCCAATTTGTTAGATATATTCAAAAGGGAGTTATATGTGGCACTTACGGCTAAAGGGATCAAGGGGTATGGAGAGAAAGCAGGAATGGGGTACTAAAGTTGCAAAAATGATCAGCCATGATCATATTGAATGGTGGTTCAGGCTCGAAGGGCCGAATGGCCTACTCCTGCACTTATTTTCTATGTTTCTATGTTTCTATGTTGATCACCCATCAAGGCCGAGAAGCGTTCCTTGAACGGAGTCAGGATCTGCAGGTAACAGTCCCCTCCTCCCGTCCTCATCAAAATGGTGTCTATACCACTGGGTTTAGTTCAGGTGAGAGCAACTTTTTTTCAGCGGGTTTTTCGGCGAGCGATATTTTCGCCAATATGTGGACGAGGTGCCGAAAGTAATGCTCGGCGATATTATGGGCGTTAGTTTCAGCCAATCTGATCTTTGCAACTAAAAAAAAGTGGGCGGGCAGTATTATTATTTCTTGCCGTTAATTACATGCCGAAAGTAAAACTGGGCGATAAGTGAGCGATAAGTGGGTGTTACTTTCCATTTTTTGCCTAAATGGGTGATATCCGGGCGTTATACATCTCAGCGTTAAAGTGGATGTTAAGTGGATGGTATCGATGTAAAAAATGTTGAAAGTCTAGCACCTGTAATTCAGACTCCCCTCCTGCAGTCCGCATCTGCTCCCTGCGGTTGTGGGCAAGCTTGTCCTCTGGATTAAAGAAAAAGTCTGAGTTCAATCTCTTCCATCAGTGTGTCCCAAGTGCCTTACATAGTTTAGTGGATGTAACTGTATGAGAGTCTTCATAGTGGCAATGCTTGAATTATGGGGGCCACGACCTAACAGTAACAGGGAGGCTACCGCCTTCGAGACATATATGAAGACTGAGGAGTTTACAACATCCGGAGTGGGTCTGCAGAACTGAGTAGCAAGGTTAACAGCGCATGCAGGCCCTTGCAATGGGTGAGGCTTCAAATGGGTGTCATGTATCTTACATTATTATATATAACTGTAGCCTAACATGCTATACATGACTGTAATAAGATATGAACTGCAACCATCAGCATACCTTACCACCAGGGGTGCACTTGCAAGAGACAGGTATATAAGGACAGGTCTCAGGCAAGTGCAGCATTCCAGAGCTGTGAAATAAAGGTGCAGGTCCAGAGTGACCTTGACTTCACTACATGCCTCTTGTGAATCTGTACTGAGGGGACAGGACTTTAC
Source organism: Pristiophorus japonicus (assembly GCF_044704955.1). Lineage (NCBI taxonomy): Eukaryota > Metazoa > Chordata > Chondrichthyes > Pristiophoridae > Pristiophorus > Pristiophorus japonicus. The sequence continues at coordinate 185,255,474 of NC_091977.1, forward strand.
AGTGGCGACGAGTTATGGGATTACAGAATCCACAAAATGGCGAACAACGGATCAGATGAAAAGTACAATGCGGGAGACAATTGGGAGGACTTTATAGAAAGGCTCCAGAAAAGCTTTGTAACCAAAGACTGGTTAGGCGACGATAAGGCAGACAAGAGAAGAGCCCATCTCTTGACCAGCTGTGGCTCGAAAACATACGCTTTAATGAAGGATCTGTTGGCACCTGAGAAACCAGCAAGCAAGTCGCTTGAAGAATTGAGCACACTGGTAAGAGACCACCTGAAGCCAGCGAGCAGCCTACACATGGCCAGACACAGGTTCTACAACGACAGACGCTGTGTGGGCCAGAGCATACCCGACTTCGTGGCGGAACTTCGGAGGTTGGCTAGTTTATGTGAGTTCTCCGATGAACTGAGAAGAGAAATGCTGAGAGACTTTTTCATTGAAGGAATAGGGAACGCAGACATATTCCGAAAGCTCATAGAGACCAAGAACCTGACCTTAGAGGCAGCAGCACTGGTTGCACAGACATTCTTGGTAGGGGAAGAAGAAACGAGGTTGATTTACAATGCAGGTATGACAACTAACGAAATATCGGAACAAGAAGTTCACAGCACTAAACAAGCTGCTACCCCCACAAACAGACAAAACTGGGAGAACAGGCTCTCGGCAGCAGGCAGAAGCCATCAAGGGCCACAGGAATGGCCATTCACACCTCATCAACCCACAATGCGAGCAATCAACTACAAACTGAGAGAAGCTCAAGAGAGATCAGCCAGACACAGCTCATTCTTTGGGAACACTTTGAACAATGGAACAGGTCTGTGCTAGAGGTGTGGGGGTGGGCACTCATCAAGGGGATGTCGATTTCAGCAGGCTGTTTGCAGAAATTGTGAATATACAGGGCATTTGGCCCGCATGTGCAAAAAAACGGCAGCTCGGCTGGTATACGAATCGGATGGGTCGGAAAGCGGACCAGAAGATGGTGGGGACAGTACCCGGGACACCAGTGTACAGCGGGTCAACACGATCAATGGCCACTGCTCCTACAACAGGACGCCTCCTATAATGATGAGGGTCCTACTCAACGGGATATCTGTCAACATGGAACTGGATACAGGAGCGAGTCAATCTCTCATGGGCGCTCAACAATTTGAACAACTGTGGCTGCAGAAAAGAGACAGACCAAAACTCACAAGGGTCGACACCAAACTAAGGACATATACCAAAGAAATCGTACCAGTCCTCGGCAGCGCCATGCTCTCTGTCACACACAAAGGGACAGTGAACCGACTTCCCCTGTGGATTGTCCCCAGAGACCCCCCAGCACTGCTGGGGAGAAGCTGGCTGGAAATGGGATGATGTCCATGCCATGTCATTAGAGGAACGGACCTCCTGCTCAACAGTTGTAAAGCGATTTGAACATCTCTTTCAGCCAGGTGTGGGCACTTTCAAAGGGGCCAAAGTCAAAATCTACATCACACAGGATGCTATACCAGTCCATCACAAGGCCAGAGCTGTACCCTATGTGATGAGGGAAAAGATTGAACACGAACTAGACAGGCTTCTGCGGGAAGGCATTATATCACCTGTGGAATTTAGCGACTGGGCAAGTCCTATCTTCCCAGTCATGAAGCCTGATGGATCCGTACGAATCTGTGGGGACTACAAATCTACCATAAACAGAGTCTCCCTACAAGACCAGTACCCGCTGCCCAGAGCGGAGGACTTATTTGCCATATTGGCTGGAGGTAAACTTTTCTCAAAATTAGACCTCACATCTGCGTATATGATGCAAGAATTGACCGAGGAATCCAAGCTACTCACCACCATCAACACACATCGAGGCCTTTTCATGTACAATCGATGCCCATTCGGCATCAGGTCGGCAGCTGCCATATTCCAGCGCAACCTGGAGAGTCTGCTCAGGTCCATCCCGGGTTGTATTTCAAGACGACATACTTATCACGGGCAGGGACACCGACTCCCATCTCCGTAATTTGGAGGAAGTACTAAAGCGGTTGGATCGGGTGGGCCTACGAGTCAAGAAATCCAAGTGCCTGTTTCCCGCACCCGAGGTTGAATTTTTGGGCAGAAGGATTGCCGCAGATGGAATCCGCCCAACAGAGTCCAAAACAGAAGCAATTCGCCTGGCACCCAGGCCCCGGAATGTCTCAGAACTGTGAGCCTTTCTCGGGCTACTCAATTACTTTGGGAACTTTATACAGAAATTAAGCACGCTGCTGGAGCCTCTCCACGTGCTACTCAGGAAGGGGTGCGATTGGTTTTGGGGGGACGCCCAGGAACGCGCCTTCAATAAGGCAAGCAACCTTCTGTGTTCAAACAGTGTTTTGACTTTCTTTGACCCAGGTAAAAAGCTAGTTCTCACATGCGATGCGTCAGCATATGGGGTCAGGTGCGTTTTGCAACACATCAATAGTGCGGGCAAATTACAACCCATAGCTTATGCCTTCAGGTCACTTTCGCGGGCGGAGCGCGGGTACGGAATGGTAGAGAAGGAGGCGCTCACGTGCATGTACGGTGTCAAAAAGATGCATCAATACCTTTTCGGGGCCAAGTTCACGTTAGAAACCGACCACAAGCCCCTCACATCCCTCTTATCTGAGAGCAAGGCAATAAACGCCAACGCCTCGGCGCGAATTCAACGGTGGGCATTCATGCTGGCGTCCTATGACTATACCACAAGACACAGACCAGGCACAGACAACTGTGCCGACGCGCTCAGCAGGCTACCCCTGGCGACCACGGAAGGGTCTGACGAACAGGACTGTGAGATAGCCATGGCAATCAATGCCTTTGAGTCCACAGGTTCGCCCATGACGGCTCGCCAAATCAGAGCCTGGACGGTCAGCGACCCCACGTTATCCTTAGTAAAAAGATGTGTCCTAACCGGTGACTGGGCAGAGGCTCGCTATGCCTGCCCCAAGGAATTAAAACCCTTTCACAGGCGCATGCATGAGCTATCACTACAAGCAGACTGCCTGATGTGGGGCAGCCGAGTAGTCATGCCTCTGCGAGGCAGAGAGGCATTTGTCCGGGAACTCCACCGCAAGCACCCGGGGATCGTTCTCATGAAGGCCATAGCCAGATCCCACGTCTGGTGGCCTGGTATTGATGCGGACTTGGAGCTCTGCGTCCGAAGGTGCACCATTTGGGCCCAACTCAGCAATGCCCCCAGGGAGGCTTACCAAACCGTGGTCGCGAGTGCACATAGACTATGCGGGCCCATTCATGGGCAAAATGTTCCTCGTAGTTGTAGATGCATTTTCAAAGTGGATCGAATGCACCATTTTAAACTCAAACACAACCTCCACCACTGTGGAGAGCCTCGCAACCATGTTTGCAATGCATGGAATCCCTGACATATTGGTCAGTGACAATGGTCCGTGCTTCACCAGCGCAGAATTCCAAGATTTTATAATTGACCACGGCATAAATCACGTCAAGACGACACCGTTTAAGCCGGCCTCCAACGGCCAGGCGGAGAGAGCAGTGCAAATCATTAAACAAGGCATGCTTAAAATCCAAGGTCCCACGCTGCAGGGTTGCCTGTCGCGACAGCTGCTGGCATACAGACCTCGTCCACGCTCACTGACTGGGATCCCCCCCGCGCAACTGTTGATGAAAAGGACTTTAAAAACAAGGCTCTCATTAATCCTCCCAGACATGCACTAAATCATTGAGGCAAAGCGCCGTAAGCTGACTGACGACCATGACAGAAATTCGAGGGGGAGATGGAATGAGATAGGGGACAAAGTGTTTATACTAAACTATGGCAGGCGCCCCAAATGGCTTGCAGGGACAGTAACGGGCAAGGAAGGAAACAGGCTACTGGCAGTACAAATGGACAATGGCAAAACCTGCCGGAGGCATGTAGACCAAGTCAAAAGCAGATTTACCAACAACACTGCGGAACCAGAGGCAAACTACAATGTGGAACTCACACCACACCTGGTGGACAGACAGAGGGAACAACCTGAGGAAAGGGCAATCCCAACAGATAGCCCAGGCGAGTCAACAACAATCACACCAATCGAAACAGACAGCCCAGGCGAGATACCAGCAACCACACCCCAAAGATAATCAGACACCAAGGCAAACAACTGAACCACAACTCAGACGCTCCACATGAGAGCGTAGATCACCTGAGAGACTGAACCTACAAAGACAATAAGACCTTGGGGGAGGGTGATGTCATGTATCTTACATTATTATATATAACTGTATCCTAACATGCTTTACTTGACTGTAATAAGATATGACCTGTAACCACCAGCATACCTTACCACCAGGAGTGCACTTGCAAGAGACAGGTATAGAAGGACAGGTCTCAGGCAAGTGCAGCATTCCAGAGTTGTGAAATAAAGGTGCAGGTCCAGAGTGACCTTGACTTCAGTACATGCCTCGTGTGAATCTGTACTGAGGGGACAGGACTTTACAATGGGAACTTTGCATCTGGCCTCACTCACGTAGAGCATGGATGCCAAAGCACTACATTGAGCAGAGAGTTTACATTGAGCTCAGAGTTTAGCATCTTAACGGTTCACATGTAAGAAACTCACCCTCACCAGCCGCATCACCTTGTATCACTTTTGTCCGCATTCAGTGGCTGTCCTGGCCATCGTGTTAATCGCAGTGAAGGTCCAAAGGGGGGAAGTCCCGAACATCGCCACAGGGAAGGCTCGTGTGTGAGGGCAAGGAGTGAAGGTAGGGCCCAAACCTGTGGTTGGAGCTGGTGGGAGACTCACCACCATTGAGATCTTTGGGGATCGGTTGGAGCAGCTGAGTCGGCCAGTGGGGAGCGAGAAGCGAGAGTCCAGTTGGAGGGACTTGTTAGCAGGGAGGTCGATCTGGAAGGTAAGTCATGATTGGGGGATGGGAGGTTGAAGGAGAGAGAAGTGAAAGATGGCAGCAGATGGCCAGAGGAAGGTTTGTTCCGGGAGAGCCCCCTAGGGAGCTGCTATCCCATCTGCCATCTTGGATTACAAAGGAATTTGATACTGCTAACCGCAAGGGACTATGGAGCGTCTCCTCTGTTTCAGCTGCCCCCAAAAGTTTGTCGCCATCCTCCGCCTGCTCCATGACGACATGCAAGCCGTGATCCTGACCAACGGATCCTCCACAGACCTAATCCACATCCAGACCAGGGTCAAGTAGGACTGCGTCATCGCACCAACCCTCTTCTCGATCTTCCTTGCTGTAATGCTCCACCTCACGCTTAACAAGCTCCCCGCTGGAGTGGAACTAAACTATAGAACCAGTGGGAACCTGTTCAACCCTCGTCGCCTCCAGGCCAGATCCAAGACTGTCCCATCCTCTGTTGTCGAGCTACATTACGCAGACGACGCTTGCATCTGCGCACATTCAGAGACTGAACTCCAAGCCATCATCAACATCTTCACTGAGGCATATGAAAGCATGGGCCTTACACTAAACATCCGTAAGACAAAGGTGCTCCACCAACCTAACCCCGCCACACAGCACTCCAGTCATTAAAATCCACGGCGCGGCCTTGGAAAACATGGATCACTGTCCATACCTCGAGAGCCAACTATCAGCAAGCGCAGACATTGAAGATGAGGTCCAATACCGCTTCCGGTGCACCAGCGCAGCCTTCGGTCACCTGAGGAAGAGAGTGTTCGACGATCAGGCCCTCAAATCTGCACCAAGCTTATGGTCTACAGGGCTGTAGTGATACCCGCCCTCCTGTATGGCTCAGAGATGTGAACCATATACAGTAGACACCTCAAATCGCTGGAGAAATACCACCAACGATGTCTCTGCAAGATCCTGCAAATCCCCTGGGAGAATAGACGTACCGACGTCAGTGTTCTCAATCAGGCCAACATCCCCAGCATCAAAGCACTGACCACACTCGACCAGCTTCGTTGAGCTGGTCACATTGTTTGCAAGCCCGACACAAGATGCCCAAAGCAAGTGCTCTACTCAGAACTCCTACACGGCAGACGATCCCCAGATGGGTCGAGAAAATGTTTCAAGGACACCCTCAAAGTTCCCCTGATAAAGTGTAACATCCCCACTGACACCTGGGAGTCCCTGGCCAAAGACCGCCCTAAGTGGAGGAAGAGCATCCGGGAGGGCACTGAGCACCTCAAAGTCTCGTCGCCGAGAGCATGCAGAAATCAAGCACAGGCAGCGGAAGGAGCGTGTGGCAAACCAGACTCCCCACCCACCCTTTCCTTCAACCACTGTCTGTTCCACCTGTGACAGAGACTGTAATTCCCGTATTGGACTGTTCAGTCACCTGAAAACTCACTTTTAGAGTGGAAGCAAGTCTTCCTGGAATTGATGATGTTAATTGCAGAAACTTGTGAGATTTCATTCTTTCGGCCTCAGTGAGTTGGTACCCACCGCCTCTCCAGGGCATCAAGGAGTGCATACAGGGCGGCGTCTGAGAACCAATGGGCACACTGACAAGCTGCTGTTGGGTCTGCCATTGTCAGCTTCTGAGTGAGTGCGGAGGAAACGAATATACCCACGAGACGTTGAGGCGTCCAATCAATGCCTCAATTAAATCCAGGTTGAGCCACTATGTCTGTGGTGCAGCTCCAAATGCTGCCTAACTCCTAAATGTTGACCCCATGCTTAATGGCCAACTTAGCGCAGCATAGCGCATCCAGGTAAGTGCGCAACGCCATGATTTTATGCTGCTATCAACTCTTTAGACATCAGCACTGAATTTCACATTTGGGGACCGCGCCTAAAGTGAGGCGTTAAACATTTCTCTCAAAAATGGCAGTACCCAATTTCGACCCCTCTGTCCCTTCCTGTCACACTCTGCTTATTTTTACCCAAATTGCTACACTGCTCTATTACATTAACCTTTCTCTTTAGATATCTAAATTTCCCCTCACTTGACAGCACCCCCCACCCCACCCCCCATTTTTTAGTTTAAAGCCCAAGATAGACCAAGAAAGTGGCTGTGAAAGAGGCAAGAACAGTAAACTATGTGGTTGAGACTGTGACAAGCTTTTCAACTTTGTGTATCTTTGACATTACTGAAGTAAAAAGATTTTTTAAAATTTGAATCACGCAGAAATAAGAATTAAGTTTTCCATCACACGTTCAAAGAAGTCTAAACATTAAACAGTTTTTAAAAACAACATCACATGAATATGAGAGAGTTAGAGGCTGTAACATAATAGCAAGGTTCAGATGAAGTTTCAACGACATGTTTTTATCTCTGGGTGTATGATATAATGTATTACAACCTTGCAGGCTCTCTTATCTATGTGTTCTTGTCTTTCAAGGTTATTTTTATCTAATGCAAAATGAAGTGCATTTTCGAACCTTCCCTGATGGCTCAGCAAGTGAACTCACACAGACCAAGAGATTCCAGGTTTGATCCTCAGCTTGTGTTAAGTTAACTGATCTCAGCTGAAGCACCCCTTTGTTTGGGGGCTTGAGGCAGGGTGGCCGGGGTGGGGGGGGGGGAAAATTAACCGGGGTTGCTACGAATAATCTGTTATGTATGTATGTAGACCTTACCCAACTGTAAGACTTGTCATTGTGGGAGACCTAAGGGTCACCTGTGCACCCTGGGGCAAGCAAGTATAAAAGGTGATTCACCATGCTGCTTCCTCACGCTAGAGTCTGAAATAAAGAGACCAAGGTCACAACAGTTTGAGCTTGCAATATAGTCCTGTGAATTTATTCTGAACATAACAAATTGGCGACGTGTAACGGATCACGAACTTTCACGTGGTAATGGCTGCCATTGGTATTCTTGAGAGATTTGTTGAGGGTGATGATTGGGAAGCCTTCGTTGAGCGCCTCGACTAGTACTTCGTGGCCAATGAATTGGACAAGACTGAGACGGCAGCCAAGCGCAGGGCGATTCTCCACACCATATGTGGGTCATCGGTATATGGCCTCCTAAAAAATTTGCTGGCACCGGTCAAAATAACGGACAAATCTTACACAGAGCTGTGTACGCTGGCTAAGGAACATCTCAAGCCAAAGGAGAGCATCCTGATGGCCAGGTACCACTTTTACACGCACCGTCGCTCCGAGAGCCAGAACGCAGCGAGTTTTGTCACTGACCTAAGACGCCTTGCGGGGCACTGCGACTTTGCAGGATCCTTGGGGGAAATGTTGCGGGACTTTTTCGTGCTTAGAATTGGCCACAAGGTCATTCTTCACAAACTGCTGTCTGCCAAATCCCTAGATCTGAGCAAGGCCATCACGATAGCCCAGGCCTTTATATCCACGAGCGATAACACGAAACAGATATCTTCACAGAATCGAAGCTCACCGGTGAGCACCGTGCACAAAATAATGTTTGCAGCAGGCAGAACGGCACAGGGCAGGGCCCACCCGATTGCAGAGGCCAGACCTAGGCCGAGAGTGACTCAGAATCCACCACAGGGTGTGAATGCGTATCAATTAGCACCATGTTGGCGCTGTGGGGGCAGCCATAGAGCTCATCAATGTCGATTCAAGCCCTATGTGTGCAAGGGCTGTGGAACAATGGGCCGCCTCCAGCGAATGTGCAAATGATCTCTGACTCACCACAAGAGGAGAGGACGACCGATCCAGCGAGGATCACGATGAACGAGCAGGAGAGGCAACTGAACCTGAGGATGAAGAGGAAGTATATGGGATACACATCTTCACCACCAAAAGCCCTCCGATAATGTTAAAAGTTGAACTTAACGGCACTCCAGTCTCCATGGAACTAGACACGGGGTGGGGGGGGCGAGTCAATCAGTCATGAGCCAGAAGGCATTCGAGAGACTGTGGAGCGACGAAGCACAGTGACCAGGGGTCAGCCCGATTCAGGCAAAGCTGTGCACCTACACCAAGGAACCGACACTAGTTATTGGTAATGCGGACATAAGAGTATTCCATGAGGGAGCAGTGCACAAATTACCACTGCGGATTGTTTCAGATGATGGGCCAATGCTGGTTGGTAGGAGGTGAATGGGGAAGATTCGATGGAACTGGGAAGACCTCTGCGTACCCTCTCCAGCGAACGAGGCTTCCCTTTCCCAAAAGGCCAAGCAAACCCCCACTTCCAGCTGAACCAGGCATCGAAGTGCAGATCCATTTGCAGATCCCCGAGGCACAGGCCGCTCATCACAACCACAAGGAGGTAAAGTTCAACCGAGCAGTGGTTCAGGCGCGGTACCCACCACCCGAAGCCGATGACCCTTTCGCGACGATGGAAGAGGCTCCAGGTCGACCAAGCAGAGTGGGACTCCAGCCAAAATGATCTGAATGCGTCTTCCCTACGCCAGAGGCAAAATACCTGGGGAGGAAGATCACGGCAGTTGGCATCACGGACATGGACGAGAGGGCATCCAGTTAACGGGACAAGACTGCGTCCAGACCACGGGATGAAGGGGCGTCCAGACCACGGGACAAGAGTGCATCCAAGCCATGGGACGAGAAAGCATCCAGACCACGGAACGAGAGAGCGTCCAGGCCACCGGATGAGAGAGCGTCCAGACCACGGAAGGTCACCACAACGGAACAGAGGATTGTGTCGCCCAGCAAGGAAGACAATTGGGTTTGGGTCAAAGGTAAAGGGGCGGACGCGGTGAAGGCCAGGGGCCCACTACGCTCAAATAAATTGTGTGCACCATGTAACCCTCGCGAGTGGTCTTTCGCGGCGAATGATGTACCATTGTAAGGGGTTGGGGATACCTTACAACAAGCCAAAGTAGCGGGCGAACACCAACCAGTCGTATATGTATCTGACAAAGTACTTGTAACAAGTGATGTGTTATCACATGGAGTTGGGTGTTGCACAACAAGCCAAAGTAGTGGGCGACCTCCAACCAGTTGTATATGTATCTAACAAAGTATATGTAGCAAGTGAGATGTTACGGCACGGGGTCGGGAGTGTTGTGCAGCAAGCAAAATTAGCTGGTGAGCCCCAAACGATTGAACATGTATCAAATAAGTTAAACAGAGCAACAGCCTGTGTCCACGGGACTAAAGAGACGTACCAAGGAGTGTCCAAATATGTGCTCGAGTCAGACAAGCTGCTCATCCCATAAGCTTGGGAGAGCAGAGGCACCATTATCGATGCGTTGTTTCGAGAATTTCCAACACTGTTTGTGCACTGTAACATGATCCGCCACAGGCCAGGCACAGAGAGCGACACCTATGCTCTCAGTTGGCCACCGTTGCCCAATTCCGGGGTGGAAGTGACGCAGCCTGCAGACCCACTCGCGGTCGTGGAAGTGCTAGAAAGCGAGGGGTCAACAGTAATGGCCCCCCATCTTAGGCCCTGGACCATGTTACCGCCTGCCAAAGGTGAACTGCTAGATGGGATGTGGCAATCTATCCGCCAAAGAGACGGTAGACCCATCCCAATGTTGCAAAGCAAGGCAGGGCGGCTACACACAGTCGGTGGTCCGGGGCCCCCATACTATGGCCCAAAGTCCACTGGGACCAGTAGACTTCCCGCCACTATCGAAAGTCTCAAGGCCATTGCGGCCATCGTGGGCTTGCCAGACCTCAGGGTCAGCGCCCAAATCACTAAACCCAGCGTGCCACGGTAGACCCCCTACATACCCGGCTATCCTGGTTGTTACGCAATCACCAGACAGAATCCGCATGCCATCAGCAGAGAATGCACCATAAGTGCACGGCCCCTCCACACGACATCGGAACAAGTAATGTAGACCGTGTTCAGGGCCCCAGTTGGGCCGCTGGCACCGCATTAGCCAAGGGAGGGAATGAAACACTGTGATGAAAACAGAACGTTTGATTGTGAAACCATGTACCGGGCTAACGAGTAAAGCAGTTGGACAAGACCAAACTGCGAACGACAGATAACCAGGAACCACTGTGAAAGGACCTGGCCCCCAGCGACTCACCAACATGATCAACTTCACCGTCAACCACAAGGACGAACCCACCATGTCAGGACTTCAACCCAGCCGATCGACTCGGGGGCGCGGGGCACCAGATCACCTCAACTTGCAAATAACTTGCAGAATAAGACTTTGGGGAGGGTGGGGGGAGTGATGTTATGTATGTACGTAGACCTTACCCAAATGTAAGACTTGCCACTACGGGGCACACCTGTGGGAGACCTAAGGGTCACCTGTGCACCGTGGGGCAAGCAGGTATAAAAGGTGACTCACCATGCTGCTTGCTCACTCTAGAGTCTGAATAAAGAGACCAAGGTCACAACAGTTTGAGCTTGCGATATAGTCCTGTGGATTTATTCTGAACATAACATAATCAATATCTAGTAATCCCTATTTGTGTGAACTTTAGGTGAGAATTGGATTATATCCCCAGCAGTAAAATAGCTTGCTGACCCTCAGGAGATAATTTCCATGGGGGGTGGGGTGGGTTCTCCCATTCAACCACCGTAACTTGGGTTTCTGCAGCTCTTCCACCAAAGTTACGGCAGACGAGAGGGAAAATCCCTGTGGAAATTCACCGGCCCACACACAAATATCCAAATATCCAGGCTTACATAAAAGAAAAAAAGACTTACATTTATATAGCGCCTTTCACGATCACCGGACGTCTCAGCCAATGAGGTACTTTTGGAATGTAGTCACTGTTGTAAAGTAGGAAATGCGACAGCCAATTTGAGCACAGCCAACTTCCACAAAAGCAATGTGATAATGACCAGATAATCTGTTTTAGTGATGTTGATTGAGGGATAAATATTGGCTAGGACACTGATGATAACTCCCCTGCTCTTCTTCAAAATATTGCCATGGGATCTTTTACATCCTCCTGAGGCCTCAGTTTAACATCTCAACAGAAAGACAGCACCTCCAACAATTCAGCACTTCCTCAACACTGTACTGGAGTGAGACTTGAACACACAACCTTCTGACTCAAAGTCAAGCGTGCTGCCGACTGAGCCACAGCTGACACACGTATAACAAATGAATATTGCCCATGCAGCACATGAAACTTTTCCATAAAAAAGGAGTTAACGTTTTAAGGCGAGATGGGGAGATAGGGAAAAATTGATGGAGAAAATAAATTGTTTTTCAAGATTCGCACAGAAGAAATAAGAAATTGAACTCATAGAAGACTTTAAATCAACAAAATATTGACTCGGAACAAACAAAAATAGGAAGTGAAAAGAAATTATTTGAGACAAAGCAATTTTCTGTCTCCCATAAGGCAGCTTTAATCTGTAGCCTTGAACAGAAAATGAAATGTCAAATGGATACATGAACTTGCATATTTTGTCAGCTTAACCATATGGACAGTGTTCTTTTCATAGCTAACAGAATAAATGCATTTTCTGTCATAAATTGACTTCAAAATCAACCTCATGAATATTTTATGGCATAATAAAGATAACGAAGAGCACACGTAGTACAAATTAGACTTAATCATACTCACTAAACACGCATTAAAAATGCTGACTTAGTCAGCATGAATATCTAATATGAATCAGATTGGTTTATTTTTAATTGCTTCCATTTAAACTGATTAAGTACAGATATATACATGCCACAAATGCCTCAAAATTTTAAATAGTATTTTTTTCCTGTAAGAGGTCCTGGCTCATTGGAGTTCAAGCATTGTGAAATCTTATTGATAGAGCCAAGTCCTGTTAAGAGAATATCTTATTTTACAAAAAAAAATTTTCTCATAGTTTCAAGGTTTTTACATTTGTTCTTTGAGAGTCAGAGCTCAGCTCTGTCTTATTATTGTTAGTAACATCAGCTACAGTTTTAAAGCACTATACAGCATTTTAACAGCCGTGCTTAAAAAAAAAGACTCGTGAGTGGATTATAATTCCCAGTGGGAAGCCAACTGCCACCAGAGAGTCTCTAATGGAGGACTTGACCGATTTTAACGAATAGGCCTCATTTACATCCCACCAGCCTGCTGCCCATCATAAAACGGGCAGAAGGGGTATGTAGGCTGGTTTCAGGCAGGCCAGATTGCCGGGGACAACCGCTGGCACCAAGGTAAAAGGCAGAGATGGGGGAGGGTCTGGACGTCATAATCCCCCAATTAGCATATATTATTGAAGTTCCGTCATGAGTCAGGAGAGAGTTCGGCCGCGTAAAAACAGGGCCAGTTAAGATGCCAGCGAGCGGAAAGGAAGCAGTAAGGCCACTAAATTTGGCTCTGTAACGCGCATTGTTTGGGCTCACTGCCATTTTGGAGCTCAACACTCCAGCTAATGCCCTCTCTTAAACACACACAGCTGAATATGCAGCAGGATGGACCCCCCCCACCAGCGCTATTTAAAGCGTACGCCACCAACTTGCAGGTTAGTCGCCAATTGATTTCTACTGGCTGTTACTGAGTTTGAACAAGTGTTTGGTGGTTTCTAGAGTTATTTCAAGTTGCAGAGAGTGGTGTGGCAAGGTCTGAAGGACTTTTTCCTGATTTCAACGATTCTACACAGACCACTTGCTCCAATACATGGGTGCATTGGTGGTTATTCCACTTGGCCTACAGCATGACCTAGAGAATGAGCAGAGGCGACACAGAGCAGGACAAGCTGCGGGAAGAGGGAGGAGGAGGTGGGGGAGAAGGGCTCTCAGCAGGAGGTTATATCCCCCCAGGGTGTTCAAGGAGCAATACTCCTATCTGAACCTCAGTGAGGAACAGTGTGTTAGACATCTGCGCTTCATCAAGGATGCCCTCACTGAAATCTGCCGCCTGCTGCAGCCACAACTGCAACCTCCGAGCTGGGCAAAGACCGCTTGCCAGTGGCTGTGAGGGTCACAGTGGTCATGAACTTTTATGCGTCTGGCTCCTTCCAGGCTGGAGCAGAAGATATTTGCAACATTTCCCAGTTTGTCGTGCACTATTGCATAATCATCATCATAGGCAGTCCCTTGAGCATCTGTATTCCAAGAGAGCTGAATACATTACCTTCTCTCTGTCCAGAAAGCAGGAGATGGAACGAGCATGTGGATTTGCGAAGATTACAGGCTTCCCAATGGTGCAACCAAAAGGAATTCTACTCCCTCAGCCTCCAGCTGGTTTGCGAACATACTCAGCGAATCATGCAGGCCAATGCCTGGTATCCTGGCGGTAGTCATGATGCCTTCATTCTGCAGCAGGCCGCTGTGCCATTTGCATTTGAACCACCACAGAAAACCAGAGGGTGGCTACTGGGTGACAAGGGCTATCCGTTAACAACATGGATCATGACTCTGGTGCACAACCCACACACACGTGGGCAACATTCATACAATGAAAGCCATGCTGCTGCATGAAATATCATCAAGCAGATCATTGGCGTGCTGTAACAATGCTTCCACTGCCTGGACCGCTCGGGAGGAGGCACAGCGGGTTTCAAGATTCGTGGTGGTCTGCTGCATGCTGCACAACCTCAGCATCATGGCGGCACAGCCCTTGCCACCAGCCGTATGGCGATCAGTTGAGGAACAGGAGGAGAAAGACCAGGAGGAGAAAGATCAGGAGGAGTAAGATGAGGAGGCAACCCATACAGTCCCTTACAAAAGCAAAATAGTGCAAATGCTGAAATCTGAAATAAAAACAGAAAATGCTGGAAATCTCAGCGGGTCATGCAGTGTGGAGAGAGAAACAGAGTTAATGTTTCAAGTCGATGAGAGAAGGAAATGTGTGTGAGTGTCAGTGCGCATGGTGCAATGCGTTAGGGTGATGCATCTGAAATGATTGAAGTGTGTGCAAGCTGTGAGTTATGGGTGTGAGGCTTGCAGCAGTGCTAAGTGTGAAGGGTGGGGTGAAGCTATGAATGTGTGGTATGAGTCGTGATTGATAGAGATTGTTGGTAGGTGAGTGGGTGTGGTGCATTGAGCAGTGTGTGAGGCTAGTTGTGTAGTTGGTGGGATATGATATCTGAAGATAAATTCACTGACCTTGACCACTCATGTGAGGTCATTAAACTGTTTGCGGCACTCCAGGGTTATCCGCCCCCCCCCCCCAATGCCTTTGCAGAGTTTGTCTCGAGGTCTTCCTGGTCCCTTATGGAAACTGGACTTCTCTGCTCTTGTCCGCCTTCTCCACCAAGACCTCCAGTGCAGCGTCTGAGAACCTTGCCGCACACGTTCTGCCCTGTTGCACCATAATTCTGTGTTCTTCTTTCTCACACTCTCTTCCCCAGCCAATTCCAGCACCTGCTCCAGCCAGAATGCACCTCCCCTTGAAGAGGTACAGGCTAGTTTTAAGTGGTACGAGCCTTGCACAAACTTGGGCCCCATGCAGAGGCACTGAGCCACTGAACAGCCCATTTAGCGCTTCCTCACTGCTGCAATCATTTTAATTAGCAGGCAGCATGAAGATCGCACTCATTGGGCGTGGGCTAATTGCACATCGTGATATCTGTGTTCATTTTCAGGGGCTATCAAATTTAGCCCCCAAAGTCTTTGCAAACTGCTATCTTCCCCATTCCCGCCCAGTGGAGTGGGTTAAAATCACAGATTGAAAACAATTAAAAATAAAATCAGCAATTCAAAGTACTTCATTGGCTATAAAGCGTTTTGAGACGTCTTGACATCGTGAAAGGTGCAATATATAAATGCAAGTCCTTTCCTTTCCTTATTGGTCTGATAAAAGGTACACACCTGAAACATCATAACTTGTCTTTTTTCCTTATTTATGCTGATTGACCTATTGTGTGTTTTCTGTTTTTATTTTATATTTCCAGCATTTGCATTTCTTCTGTTTTATTTTATTATATTCGTACTTGTTTTATGCCATGATATCCAGTGTGAATATATGTATATAGGTATTAATTAGAATACATTTTCAGATCTATTCCCTCAGATACTGCATGTACAGACTGCTATGATGGAGAGAATAATTGATGGACCTCTGCTCATGCACATTCAGATCCATACACAATGAGAACTTGCCAGCCTCCATCACTGAAAGTGTATTTTTTCCTTCTCATTAAAAGGAACTCAAGGTACAGTAGAAATCAGCAGGAAATTGAATGGTATAGGTCACGCCAGGACTGGCAACATTTTGTTGGTCTTTTGAGGCCAGAATAAGGAATACACGACAGCGACTCTACGGTAAAATGTCTTTTTTGATGAAAAATGCAAAAATGTCTGTATTTCTCTTTGATTAACAATCCACTGTGGAAATCACACATTGCAAAGTTACATTTCTGTGGATTTGTTAGCGGGTCATTAATTACAAAGAAAAAGCATTTTATCTCTAATTTTTTGAGTAAAGGGGAATTTGACCCTTTAAGAAAGACAATGGACCTAAATGGAATGAGTTTAGGTACCCAATAGGCAATGTGCATGGTACAAAACTAACCACAATTCTAGCACCAACTCGCAACAAATTAGCAAATACGCTCAGAAAGGCCACAAGAATAGTTGGTATGGGAAATGTCACAATAGTGTACCAATATTGGTCAAATAGCTTAATTCTGCTTTGACCCATGCTGAAATAACCCAGGAGCTCTCTATACTGATAACTGGTGGCAAGAAATAAAAAGCTTGCATTTCTCAACACTGAAATGATTCTGCACAACCTGGAAGATAGCAAATAAATGTGTGACATTCTGAAAAAAATCTAGAAATGCACCACTATCACTCCAATGCTACATTTATTCTGTATACAATAACATTTGTGACAATTTAAATTTATTTTTAAAGAATGTATGAACATTATTTTTCCAGACATGTAAAATGATCAACGTCCAAGCCTCTGATGGATAGTGCAATCTCTGGATTTCTGTTTCTCACTGCTGGTTGCAAAGATATCTCTGAAGCATTGTGTCACAATTGATATTTTCACATGTGTGGAATATCAATTTTACTTTCATTGGTGTGAAGTATCAATGCAGATAGTAAAAAATATGATTTGAGTTAGTAGAATAAAATGTAGTTTTGGGGCATTACTGATTAATACGTCCTTATATTGTAAGTAAGTATCAGCAGTCCCTCGTGACGAGGATGAGGCTCTTCACACCAAAAAAAGATGGGCTCACAGGTGTTACAATGAGCTACATCTTAGAGGATGGAAGATGCCTGTGCATGGATTTTTTTAACATGTGGTGATCACCGTGTGGTTGCACATCAGCCACCACACGGACTTGACAGAGCTAGGTCTTGGTCCAGTAGCGAGGAAGTGCTGCAGTACAGAAGGACCTGGGGGTCCTTGCGCATGAAACACAAAATGTTAGTATGCAGGTACAGCAAGTAATCAATAAGACAAATGGAATGTTGGCCTTTATTGCAAGGGGGATGGAGTATAAAAGCAGAGAAGTCCTGCTACAACTGTACTGGGTATTGGTGAGGCCACACCTAGAGTACTGCGTACAGTTTTGGTCTCCATATTTAAGGAGGGATATACTTGCATTCAGAGAAGATTCATTAGGTTGATTCCGAAGATGAGGGGTTGACTTATGAAGATAGGTTGAGTAGGTTGGGCCTATGCTCATTGGAGTACAGAAGAATGAGAGGTGATCTTATCGAAACATATAAGATAATGAGGGGGCTCGACAAGGATACAGAGAGGATATTTCCACTCATAGGGGAAACTAAAACTAGGAGACTATGAGATAGATTTTCCATTAATTTTGCATGCACACCGCCCACTTAACGTCCATTTTAACGCTGAAATGAGGTGTAACCCCCATTTAGCCCACTTCTCAGTCACTTATTGGCGAGGGTTATTTTTGGCATGTACGTAACGCCGAGAAAAAATAATACTGCCCGCCCACTTTTTTTGGGTGGAAACATCAGAATGGGCGAACCCAACGCCCATAATATCGTCCAGCGTTACTTTCGGCACTTACTTAACGCTGAGATTCAATAATACCGATCGCTCACTTTTTTTGTCGTAAAGATCATTTTTGTCGAAACTAACACCCAGGATATTGCCCAGCGTCACTTTCAGCACCTCGCACACATATTGCCCACAATCTCGCTCGCCAAAAAAACCGCTGTGAAAAAGTTGAACTGATCTGAATTAATCACAACGGTGTGGACGCCATTTTGTAAATCGCAGGTTGCTTCATTGAAAAGGCTGCTTCAACTTCGGGGGAGTTTGGATGTACTCTGGAGTTCTTCTCAGGTGACGTAACCATCTGAACAGACATCTTATCATACTGTGGACGATTGGATTTTACTTTAGGCGTCCTAGTGAGGAAATTTATTGCTTGTGAACAATCGGCATTATACTTTTATTGGAATGGGGCCAGCCATTTCTCAGCCTGCATCGATGCTGCAGGGTACAAATGGCTCAACGTCGAATCCACAGCATTATGTGCCCAATCTAAGATGTGCCCGACTGATGAGAAGGACCAAACCATACACCCCCCCGCACTTACAGGGAGAAGCGGTCTTACCTCACCTTATCCGAGAACACCTACCTTCAGAGACTGCGCTTCCACAAAGTGGTTATCAGTGAGATATGCCAGCTCATCAGGGCAAATTTGCAGCCTGCCAGCACCTTCAGGACATCACTGTCTGTCGAGGTCAAGGTCACTGCGGCACTGTCATTCTACGCGTCCGGATCCTTTCAGGCCTCCGCGGTCGACATTTGCGCTACAACTCAGCATGCCACACATTGCTGCATTAGACAGGTCACTGAAGCCTTGTGTGCACGTAGGATGGACTTTATCAGCTTCCCTATGACCACAGAGGCTCAAGCTGACAGGGCTCTAGGATTCTACTGAATTGGTAACTTCCCCAAGGTGCAGGGAGCAATACACTGTACACACATCGCCATGTGGGCACCTTCTCAGGACACAGAGGTTTTTCGTAACCGAAAAGGATTTCACTCCCTGAAGGTCCAACTCTTTGTCGACCACAACCAGATAATTATGGCAGTGAATGCCAAATTTCCGGGCAGCATCGATGAGGCTCACATCCTGCGTCAGAGCGCTGTATCTGACATGTTTACCAGTCAGCCACAAGGAAAATGCTGGAAGCTTGGTGACAAATGATATGGCCTAGCCACCTGGCTGGTGACTCCCCTGCGTGACACCCACACTGAGGCCGAGAAGCGATACAAGGAGAGCCACAGTGCCACATGCAATATGTGGGCCAGAAAACCACTGGTGTGCTTAAGCAGTGCTTTAGATGCCTGGAGCATCAGGATGGGAGCTACAATGCAACCTTGATCAGGTAGCTCAATTCATTGCTGTGTGCTCCATGCTACACAACTTGGCTATCAGGAGGGGCAAGAATTGCCAGAAGGGACTGATGCTCCACCTCAGGAGAGAGAGGAAGAGGAGGACGAGGGGCTGGATGCTGACCTAGGGCCAGACAATCAGGCTGACTGCGCAACCATGCTCACCTCCAGACTGCAGGAAAGGGCCCGTGGTGGCTGCATAGCTGCAAGACTCTTAAGTCAGCAGCTCATAAATGAGCGCTTTACCAGAAAGAACGTTGCTGTAATTGACAAAGCTGACACACTGCTATGTGTGTGCAGCTCAGACATCAATGATGGGTATCACCTTGGTGCCAGTTAAAATTTAAGTTGGTTCAAGTTAAGTTTAATTATACCCTTTCATGTTAAGGAATCACCAGTGTGTAATGGTTCAGCTATCTGAGATAAAGCGCAACAAAGTTATGTTAAATAAAAAACATTTAATACAACCATTGGTCTGAAATCATAAGTATAATGGTCAAAAATACCCCACCTCCAGCACAACACTTTTTAGAACATTGACATCAATCAAATAGTCAACATGTCCAGCAACACAGAACACAAATGCAAACCAACAGGGTGACCCCCTCCCCCCATACATTACAACAAATTGCATACACCGAGATGGAAATATAACAAAGCCATCACCTGTGGACATGCACCTCACTTTCCTTCTCCCCTCCCCTTCTCCCCACCTCTACCCCTTCCCCTCCTCGCTCCACGTCGCCTGGCCAAGGAACTCCTTAGGCAGCGCCTCATTGGGGGAGATGAAGGCAGAGCCGCTGGTTGCACGGGTACAGAAGCGGGGGGGGGGAGGGGGTACCGAGGTGGTAACATTCTCGGATCCAGAAGTAGGATCTTGCTCCTGCCTCTCATGTGTCGTTGGCACTGGTGGTGCAGAACCTATGGGTGGAGTGGCGAGCTCCAGGACCACTGGGAGGCCTGTGTCACCAGTGTTTCTGGCTATTGCCTCCAGGGTCTCCGCCATCCGCGGAATGTACTCCATCATGGTGCCGGAGATGCTGGCCAGCTGTCGGGATATGCCCCCCAATGCCTGTAGGATCTGGTGACCTATGTCAACAGTCCTCCTGGACAACACTACCATGTCGCCCCTCTCATCTGGCACTCGTGGAGCAGACCTGCCACAAAGACGAAAACGCCGTGGGGTCGGCGCCGTCCTGGGGACAAATGGGGTGCCCCGTGGTGAGGTGCTTGGGCCTGGTACCTCCAGAGTGGAGATGGGAATGGTTGGAGGAGCACCAGATGGCCTTGGGGTTGTATGCCCTCTGGAGCCTGGTGATACAGGCTCTTCAAAGTCCGCGCTGTTATCCGTTGAGAACGGACCCAGCAGATTGACGGGCGAGAATCGAAACTCCTCAGCACCAGATGTAGGATCGTCCGGCGAGTCCGGCCCCGTGCCCCCACCTTCTGGGCTCGGTGATCTTGCCTGGGGCCACACTGCTGGCTGAGCTGCAAAACACAAATGAGGTTATTGGAGATGGGGGTGCTAGGGTCACAAGGTGATTACAGCGCTACATACTGCATATGCACAACAAAAGCACCACCGCTATCAAAATCATCACAGTCATCACATTTGATAACCATCAACACATTCTGCATTGCGATGATTTTCATGAGTCCAGCATTATTTAGCAATCATCTATCATACATGGTTGTTCGGATATGAGTGGGGGTGGCATCTATTGACTTTACATCACGCAATGCTGTATACTTTACTCACGTGGCACCACATCAGGTTCTGCAGCTGCCTGTGTGGCCCTCCGGGGTTGGGTCCCCACTAGTGAGGGCACACGCTCCTCGATGTCGCTGGTGACTGGTGGCCCCCCCACCCGTTCACCTCTGCTCGGCCCTATTCCTCGAAAGCTTCTTCTGTAAAAGGTGACAACAAGAGACATGGCATGAGATCATTGCTAGGTACTGTCACAGAGACTGATACAACACATAACCGGCAGATGTAATCATGATTATTCTGATACTTATCATTCTTTACCTAAAGATGTACACCGTGACCACAGGCTTTGACTACAACATTGCCGGTAAAAGTGAAAGACCTCATATTTGATTATAGTCACTCATGACTCTTACAAATCAAATTATTGAAATATATAAGTACATGCAAATAAATGTAATACTCTTGCGGATCCAACAAGGTCGTTCCATCGCTTGCAGCATTGGTTGCCCTCACACACCGCTTTGGTCGCCGACGAGACCACCTCTGCTATCTCGGCCCATATCTTCTGGTAGGCCTTTGAGATGGGCTTCCCACGCCCTCCCTGTGTCAAATCACCCCAAAGTGACTCAACCTCCTGCATGAGGAAAGCATTTGCCTCGTCCGAGAACCTCCTCGCTCTCTTTCGTCCTCCCAATTGTTCCTCTCCCAGCTCACTGCTCTCACCAGCGTCAGTCTCCACAGCGTGCTGTGTCACCTCCTGCACTCCCTTCATTATAGGCACCAAATTCGTGAAAATATCTGGCTGGTAACAGCAAAATGTTTTCGCACAATTTGCTATAAAGCTCGAAATTCTCCCTCCTACCTCCCAAAGCGGCCAAACAAGCACTCACATCACACCCACACATGCCTTCACTCCCTCACTGCTCCCTCTCTCTCTGTCTCCTCTTCTGCGCATGTAATAATGATCCCTGACCTCCTGAATCGCGGGAAACAAGCGTTGCCATGCTGTTGCTAAGGACGGCGACACTTTACGGCAGAAAGTCAGGGAGATTTAACGCTAGCCCCCATGTCAGATCGCTCGCGGTATGGCCCAATTTTTAAAATGGAAACTAGGGGCTTTGAGAATGGGTGACAATCCGGCGATCTGAAAACCCATATTTACCGCACAAGCCGGAAATAATTTTTGGGCAATCTGCACAAAAGTGGAAAATTTAGCCCATAGTCTCAGAATAAGGGGCCACCCATTTAAAACTGAGATGAGGAGGAATTTCTTCTCTCAGAGGGTTTTAAATCTATGGAACTCTCTTCCCCAGAGAGCTGTGCAGGCTGGGACATTGAATATGTTTAAGGCAAAGATAGACAGATTTTTGAACGACAAGGGAATAAAGGGTTATGGGGAAAGAGTAGGGAAATGGAGCTGAGTCCATGATCAGATCAGCCATGATCTTATTAAATGGCGGAGCAGGCTCAAGGGGCCAGGTGGTCTACTCCTGCTCCTATTTCTTATGTTCTTGCATTCTTATGATTGACCAAGATGACTGGAGGCCAAGCTCTGTTGCCCCTCCCCTGGGCCCCGACCCCACTGTTGTTAAATGCTGCACCGCTCCTGGGCCACGCCCCTCGCTGGGCTCGACCTCTGAACCTTTTGGGCCCAGATCTCAGCCCCCCGCTGGGCTCGACCTCCGAACCTGCTGCGTTATATTGATTCTGTCACTAGTATGAACAGGGAGAATGAATGCAACTTCGTAACTCAGGAAAATAAATTTCAGGATTTGCTCCTTTGCTAGATTTCTGTCCCAAAGGGAACAGGAAGTTGGTCATCTCATTTTGATATTTTACTATAGTCAAAAACATGACATTAGAACATTAGAAATAGGAGCAGGAGTAGGCCATTTGGCCCCTCGGGCCTGCTCCGCCATTCAATAAGATCATGGCTGATCTGATCATGGACTCAGCTCTACTTCCCTGTCCGTTCCCCATAACCTTTTACTCCCTTATCGCTCAAAAATCTGTCTATCACCGCCTTAAATATATTCAATGACCCAGCCTGCACAGCTCTCTGAGGCAGAGAATTCCATAGATTTACAACCCTCTGAGAGAAGAAATGTCTCCTTATCTCAGTTTTAAATGGGCAGCCCCTTATTCTAAGACTATGTTCCCTAGTTTTAGTTTCCCCTATGAGTGGAAATATCCTCTCTGCTTCTACCTTGTCGAGCCATCTCATTATCTTATAAGTTTCAATAAGATCACCTCTCATTTTTCTGAACTCCAATGTGTATAGGCCCAACCTACTCAACCTATCTTCATAAGTCAACCCCCTCATCTCCGGAATCAACCTAGTGAACCTTCTCTGAACTGCCTCCAAAGCAAGTATATCCTTTCTTAAATATGGAAATCAAAACTGTACACAGTATTCCAGATGTGGCCTCACCAATACCCTGTGTAACTGTAGCAAGACTTCCCTGCTTTTATACTCCATCCCCTTTGCAATAAAGGCCAAGATTCCATTGGCCTTCCTGATCACTTGCTGTACCTGCATACTATCCTTTTGTGTTTCATGCACCAGGACCCCCAGGTCCCACTGTACTGCAGCACTTTGCAATTTTTCCCCTTTTAAATAATAACTTGCTCTTCAATTTTTTTCTGCCAAAGTGCATGACCTCACACTTTCCAACATTATACTCCATCTGCCAAATTTTTGCCCACTCACTTAGCCTGTCTATGTACTTTTGCAGATTTTTTGTGTCCTCCTCACACATTGCTTTTCCTCCCATCTTTGTATTGTCAGCAAACTTGGCTACGTTACACTCAGTCCCTTCCTCCAAGTCGTTAATATAGACTGTAAATAGTTGGGGTCCCAGCACTGATCCCTGCGGCACCCCTCTAGTTACTGATTGCCAACCCGAGAATGAACCATTTATCCCGACTTTCTGTTTTCTGTTAGTTAGCCAATCCTCTATCCATGCTAATATATTACCCCCAACCCCGTGAACTTTTATCTTCTTGTCTTGCTCTTACTTTTATTGCTGAAAATTAACATGCTAGCTGATATTTTATACCCTGTCACTTTAAAAAGTGAGAAGAAGTTATGGTAAAAAATTTTACTTAAAAATGAAAAGTTTTAATGAGTTAGATTCCTTGTACTCTAAATGCCAGTAACGTGTCCATCAAAAACAATTAAAACTAACAACCACATTTGTGTTCGTGATTATTTATTGCTTCCCACTTGAAGTTGTGTTTTTTTACTCTGAAGAACTGTTCATTCTTAAATTTGTTCCTGTTATCAACTTTTGCTTATCATTTCATATCTGTGTTGTCCGTTTTTCTTTCTATAATTCCACAGCTCCGGCTATTTTATATTCTCTAGATGCTTTCATTGCTTTATAATAAATGAACATTCTCCATTTATCACTGATTCTGCCTTTTAATTATTAATTTTCCATAATTTTCCCTTCTTATTTTTCATTTATATCTTTCTGTTATCTGTTCATTTTGAAACGCTATGTTTTGTCCTTCGGTAAGTCCAAAACCACTTTAGAAGACATTCCTATTCACTCCCATTGATAACAGCATGCATGACCAGACTGAATAGTGAACAGTAAAAGTAGATTCTTATCAAAGTGCAAGTGTATAACTGATTTCTACAAAGCTTCATATACTTATGTGGGACATGCACTTTATCATCAATACATATATTAGATTGTATAAAACGCAGCGTTACACAGCTGTTATTTATGTTTGCGGTATTATGAAAATTTACAACATCTTAAAGACATTTTTATCAGCTACATCGTGAAAGGTGAGCTGATAAATTGGCCTGTTTGGATGAACAATTTACAGATTAGAATTTTTAGATGTGAGTTGACAACCTTCAAACTGCTTTAGTGTGCTTTATAAAGCCATAACCTTTATATACACCTTTATATAAAACTAACTCCAGTAGAGGAGCATTTAGCTTATAAAAAAAAGATAATGGGTGATACATTTGAGTCGTGTAAGGTTATCAATAACAGCAGTGACTCTGAACACTGCTGGTAATACTATCTACCCAGCAGGAATGTTTTCGAAAGCAACTTGGAATGTGATCAGTGGATTTATGGAACCACGACTATGTTAGGAATTATTCATTCATAGGCAGTCCCTCGAAATCGAGGAAGATTTGCTTCCACTCTACAAGTGAGTTCTCAGGTGACTGTACAGTCCAATACGGGAATTACAGTCTCTGTCACGGGTGGGACATATAGTGGTTGAAGGAAAGGGTGGGTGGGGAGTCTGGTTTGCTGCACGCTCCTTCCACTGCCTGCGTTTGTTTTCTGCATGCTCTCGGCGACGAGACTCGAGGTGCTCAGCGCCCTTCCGGATGCTCTTCCTCCACTTAAGGCGGTTTTTGGCCAGGGACTCCCGGGTGTTGGTGGGGTTATTGCACTTTATCAAGGAGGCGATGAGGGTGTCCTTGAAATGTTTCCTCTGCCGTATAGGAGTTCTGAGTAGAGCGCTTGTTTTGGGAGCCTTGTGGCGGGCATGCGAACAATGTGGCCCGCTCAACGGAGCTGGTCGAGTGTAGTCAGTGCTTCGATGCTGGGGATGTTGGCTTAATCGAGAACACTGACGTTGGTGCGTCTGTCCTCCCAGGGGATTTGCAGGATCTTGCGGAGACATTGTTGGTGGTATTTCTCCAGCGATTTGAGATGTCTACTGTATATGGTCCATGTCTCTGAGCCATACAGGAGGGCGGGTATCACTACAGCCCTGTAGACCATGAGCTTGGTGCCAGATTTGAGGGCCTGGACTTCTAACACTCAGGCGGCCGAAGGCTGCACTGGCGCACTGGAGGCAGTGTTGAACCTCGTCATCGATGTCTGCTTGCTGATAATAGGCTCCCGAGGTATGGTCAGTGGTCCACGTTGTCCAAGGCCGCGCCGTGGATCTTGATGACTGGGAGGGGGCAGTGCTGTGTGGCAGAGTCAGTTTGGTGGAGGACCTTTGTCTCATGGAGATTTAGTGTAAGGCCCATGCTTTCGTACGCCTTGGTGAAGATGTTGACGAGGACTTGGAGTTCAGCCTCTGAATGTGCGCAGACACAAGCGTTGTCCGCATATTGTAGATCAACGACAGAGAATGGGACGGTCTTGGATCTGGCCTGGAGGCGACGAAGTTTGAACAGGTTCCCACTGGTTGTATAGTTTAGTTCCACTCCAGCAGGGAGCTTGTTGAGTGTGAGGTGGAGCAATGCAGTGAGGAAGATCGAGAAGAGGGCTGGCGCGATCACGCAGCCCTGCTTGACCTCGATCTGGCCGTTGTCCCTGAGTGCTCAAGATGGCAGATAGAATAGCAGCTCTCTCGGGAGCTCTCCCTGAACAAACCTTCCTCCAGCCATCTGCTGCCATCCTTCATCTCTCTCTCCTTCAATCTTCCCGACCCCCTCCACCCCCACCCCCCCCACGCCCGCCCCACCCCCCCGCCCCCACATTGTCTAAGCTCCCTCTGGCCCTAACTTCGACCCCTCAAAGTCTTTTCCTACATTAGAATCCGTGCTGCAAGGGCCCACTGCCCATTCCCCATCCTCCAAACTCAACTTACCTTCCAGGTCGACCTCCCTGCTGCCAAGTCCTTCCAACTGGACCCTTGCTTCTTGCTCCCCACTGGCTGACTCAGCTGCTGCAACCAATCCTCTGCGATCTCAACAACGGTGAGCCTCCGACCAGCTTCAAATACAAGTTTGGGCCCTACCTCACGCACGAGCCTTCCCTCCAACGACGTTCGGGCCGTCACTCCACCGCCGATGTTTGGGCCTTCACTACACCGGCGACGTCCTGGCCTTCACTCCACAAACGACATTCTGACCTTTCCCTAGTTGCTGGCCCCACTCAACGGCAGAGTCTCTGTCGAACACATGGTGTGCACAATGGCTGTGGTCACTCTGACCTATTTGACCTCTTCCACAAAGTGGACCTCTGACCATCTCAATGCCTGCCCTCAGCCAGGCCTCGGTTTTCTCACCACCTCACCGGAGGGTGCTGCTCAGCGCCGAGCTTATGGCTCGCATCCCGCCATAGGCAACTAGGCTCATACAGCAGTGCCTGGTCTCCAGTCAGGAATCACAGTGTTCAGCAGGTATAAATCAGAGTGCCAAAAAGGTTAACGAAGTATTGAAAGTTATCAGTATTGGGTACTTTACTTTTTGTTATTTTTACTATTTTAACTACTTCATTGCTCTACCAGTGCCGCCAGGCAAATTATAACACCAGCAAGGTAAGCAAGTTAAGAGTACCTGAATAAAACACTCAAGTGTTATGCAAAACTTTGGCTGTTTAACAATGTTTTAGGGATTAATTAGTTAACTTTATAGATGCTTTGCTGTGAAATGTTAGTTTGGGGTTCACTTGCGGCCTCAGTGAATAAACGCAATTTGTGGTGCAGTACAGTACTGAGCCATGCAACCAGCAAGGTCCCAAGTTGACCTTTAGTCTGTACTGAATTAAAGAATCATGCGTATGACTGGCCTGAATGTCCATGGGCTAGAGAATTAAAAATGATCCAAGGTTCTTGCCCCTGATCACAATCCAAGCACCACCCCTGGAAACTGCACAGGGTATGAGCGTTCAGTGAGAACAGGTTGGGCTTGACTGTGCTGTCCTTCACAGTCAAAGCATGCCAACACTCACTACCCAGACTGTCACATGAAGAACAGTCATTTGAATTAGAATGCTGCCAACGAACTATATTCCAGCATGAGTCAGCATCTTCGGGAGACAAAGGGTGTAAGGGAATGGAAAACCTTTTTCAATTCTTGTTCGGAATGGTTCACCTGAAAGATG
Organism: Pristiophorus japonicus; assembly: GCF_044704955.1. Taxonomy (NCBI): domain Eukaryota; kingdom Metazoa; phylum Chordata; class Chondrichthyes; family Pristiophoridae; genus Pristiophorus; species Pristiophorus japonicus. The sequence goes on from NC_091977.1 coordinate 185,283,083, forward strand.
AAATTTGAATATGTTAATTTTAGGCCAGTACAGTACTTACAAGAGTTGTTAGTCACTGAGCACCTTCGCCATGATGACCAGCGAAATTGTTACATAACAACATGGATGCCCACATTTAAAACTAGGCAGAGGCCAGGATTAGATTGCAGTCACATGCAGTGATTTTTTCAGATCATTATCTGATGCTTGCAGTGAAGTATGACTGCCATTATTAAATTCGCAACCGTGCCCTGGAAAACCTTTTAAGTTTGCGCATGTGTGTGTGGATACATTTATCAAAATGACAGCTGAAAGTGCTGGGCAATAGAATTTTTTTCCCCCATTTTATATTCAGTCTGGCAGCAAGCACATCAGGTATTCCATTTTATTCATGACATAATAATAGGAAGAACAGAATGGGCGTACTTGTCAGTAAAAGAACACGAGAAATTAAATCACAGACACAAAGCCTAAAAGAAAGCCGACACCTTTACAAAATGCACCAGTGAATCTGCAAGAGTCTCTGATTAAGTATGGAAAAAACTCTCTCCCAACTCTCTTACAACTGCATTTATGAACTCCCAACTATCCAGCCTGTGGCCCTCCATTCACCACAACATTTCTGTAGCTACCAATCTGCTCAACCACACCCTAACCACCTTTGATGTCCTAGTCCCTGATAAAAACATTACTCTCTCTCACCCTGGCCATTCCCCCAGTACAGCCTCCATCTTCGCTCCCTTAAGTTCAAAGGGCGCAGATTTGAACGGATGTGGTGGACAACTGGTTTCGCCGTACACTGCCAAATCTGGCTGGGCCACATAAAGCACTATCGGGTCCTGCTCTCGGCTGCCAAAACTGCTCACTTTTCCAGGATCTTTCTGGAATATAACGATAAACTCTGGCTACTATTCTCTACTGCTAACCATTTTCTTAAACCCCTCTCCCCTGTCTCCACCACACTCACCTCCAACAACAAGTGCGAGGAGCTCATGGATGTATTTTAAGACTGAGACCATCCAATCAGCCGCCTCTGCTACTTCTCTTCCTTCTCCAAGCCCACCGGGCCAAACATGCTCTAAGATTCCCCCTTGCCCAGCATTGAACTCACACCTTTCTCCAGTTTTTCTCCTATCTCCCCATATGACCTCTCCACACTCATCTTGTCCCTGAGACCTACTTCCCGTTCTCTCGACCCTATTCCCACTAAACTGCTGAACATCCTTTTCTGATTCCCATGTTAGTTGACATTGTTAACTCTTCTCTCTCCTCGGATACTGTCCCCTCTCCTTCAAATCTTCCACCCCTCTCAAAAAAACAACCCTTGACCCATCTGTCCTTGCAAACTACCGCTCCAACTCCAACCTCCCTTTGCTTTCCAAAGTTCTTGAATGTGTTGTGGCCTCCAAAATCTGTGCCCATCTTTCCTGGAACTCTATGTTTGAATCCCTCCAATCAGGTTTCTGCTCCTGCCACAATACCGAAACAACTCTCATCAAAGTCACAAATTATATCCTTTGTAAATGTGACAAAAGTGAACTGCCTCTCCTCATCCTTCTCGACCTGTCTACAGCCTTTGACACAGTTGACCACTCCATCCTCCTCCAACGCCTCTCCACCGTTGTCCAGCTGAGTGGGACTTAACGTGCTTGGTTCCATTCTTATCTATCTAATCGTAATAGCTCCTCTTCCTGCTCCCGCATTGTTACCTCTGGTGTATCCCAAGGATCTATGCTTGGCTTCCTCCTATTTCTCATCTATATCCTGCCACTTGGTGACATCATCAAAATCACAGCATCAGTTTCCACATGTATGCCGGTGACACCCAGCTCTACCTCACCATCACTTCTCTCAACCCCTCCATCGTCTCTAAATAGTCAAACTGCTAGTTCAACACCCAGTCTTGAATTAGCAGAAATGTTATCTAATTAAATATTGGGAAGACTGAAATCATTGTCTTCAATACCCGCCACCAACTCTATTCCATAGCCACCGACTCCGTCCCTCTCACAGCATCTGTCTGAAGCTGAACCAGACTGTTTGCAATCTTGGTGTCATATTTGACCCTGAAATGAACTTTCGACCACATAGCCGCACCATAACTAAGAACGCCAATTTCCACCTCCATAACATCGCCCACCACCACCCCTGCCCCAGCTCATCTGCTGCTAAAACCCTCATCCCTTAGCCTTTGTTTCCTCTAGACTTGACTATTCCAATGCACTCCTGGCTGGCCTCCCACATTCTACCCTATGTAAACTTGAGATGATCCAAAACTCGGCTGCCCGTGTCCTAACTTGCACCAAGTCCCATTCACCCATCACCCCTGTGCTCGCTGACCTACATTGGCTCCCGGTTAAGCAAAGCCTCGATTTAAAAATTCTCATTGTTGTTATCCAATCCCTCCATAGCCTCGTCCCTCCCTATCTCTGTAATCTCCTTCAGCCCCACAACCCCCCCGAGATGTCTGCGCTCCTCTAATTCTGCCCTCTTGAGCATCCCTGATTTTAATCGCTCTACCATTGGTGGCCGTGCCTTCATCTGTCTAGACCCTAAGCTATGGACCTCCCTCCCTAAACATCTCTAACTCTCTTTCCTCTTTTAAGAGGCTCCTTAGAACCTAGCACTTTGACCAAGCTTTTGATCATCTGCCCTAATTTCTCCTTATGTGGCTTGGTGTTAATTTTTTTTCCGTCTTATAACACTCCTGTGAAGCACCTTGGGACATTAAAGGTGCTATATAAATACAAGTTGTTGTTGTTGAACTCTGAACTGACGCATTGAGCTACTATTTTAATAGGGGAATATTTTCTAGCAGTACCATCATCAGACACCAAAAAAATGCAAGATTCAGTCGTTTAAGGCATCACAGAATATTGTTCCATGGAACAACTAGGATTTTTAAATCTACATTTTCTTCTTTGTAGAAGTAATGCATGTATTTGCTAATATTTCACAAAGATGTATTTTTCTTTTGAAGAATGTATTGAACACAATACTCCAGCTGAGGCTAATCAATGTTTTATAAAGGTTCAGCATAATTTCCTTGTTTTGTGCTCTATTCCTCTATTAATAAAGCCAAGGATCCCGTATGCTTTTTTAACAGCCTTCACAATTTGTGCTGTCACCTTCAAAGATTTGATTGCATACACCCTCAGGTCTCTCTGTTCCTGCACCCCTTTTAAAATTGTACCATTTACTTCATATTGCCTCTCCTCATTCTTCCTACCAAAATGTATCACTTCACACTTTCTGCATTAAATTCCGCCTGCCATTTGTTTGCCCATTTCACCAGTCTGTCTATGTCTTCCTGAAATCTGTTACAATCTTCCTCATTGTTTGCTACATTTCCGAGTTTCGTGTCATTTGCAAACTTTGAAATTTTGCCCTGTATTCCCAAGTCCAGGTCATTAATAAATATCAGAAAGAGCAGTGGTCCTAATGCAGACCCCTGGGGGAAATCCCTTCAGTCTGAAAAACAACTGTTCACCACTACTCTGTTTTCTGTCCCTTGACCAATTTTTTATCCATGCTGCCACTGTCCCTTTATTTGCATGGGCTATAATTTTGCTAACAAGTTTATTATGTGATACTTTGTCAAACACCTTTTGTTATTATTAGTTGATTGTTAAGTTCATCAACAAAATATACTTTGGCATGTGACTGCTGAAGCTTTCTTTCACTGTGTGGTAAAAATGGAATCTGTCTTGATGCTATTGACAGTCTCTTCCTTACTATGTATGATGGTCTAGAGAAACATGGTAAATAATACTTGGTCGAGGAAACTAATGTCCTATTTGCAGATGAGGAAATGGTAAGGAATAAAGTATCGATTATTTCACTGGGGCAGCTAGATAAATCAAAAACTTTGCATTCTACAATGGGTTGGAAGCCAAATAAGGGTATATTTCCTCACGTCTAGATTTTTCACTACAATTAATGAAGAAAAAAATATAGGGCCCAATATTAATGGCCTTACCGCCAACTGCCACCTGCTGCCACCCACTGCCGCTGAGTTTTGCCTCCGGTTTCCTCTCGCTCCCAGTTTCCACTTGGGCTGGAGCGGGCGGGAGGGGAGTACCGCCGGGACTCCACCCTCCCTGGGCCCGACTCCATCCTTGGCGGCACTTGGGCGGCAAGAACCTTTGCCGCCGAAATTGAGAGCTCCCGCCTGCTGCCGCCCAGATTGATGGTGTAAGTCATTATTTTGCCACCAGGCAGTACCGCCACCTCTTTTAGAGGAATCTTCCTGGCAAAATACCGTCTAGTCTCTTGGCGGGTATTGGCGGTACTTTGGGCTGGCGTTGGCCTTCATCAATTTCGGGCCCATAGCTTCTCAAAATCTCCCTGTGTCTAAGAGCTGTGGGGTGGTTTACTCTCCATTACTACAGGTGTGAGCTTTGTGTGAAGTAGCTATGGGAACGACTATAGAATTTGACTGACAACTTGCAGCACATGCAGACATAAGAAACTAAAGTTTCATAGAATCATAGAAAAATTCCGACACAGAAGGAGGCCATTCAGCCCATCGTATCTGTGCCGGTTGAAAAAGAGCTACCCAACCTAACCCCACCTTCCAGCACTTGGTCCGTAGCCCTGTAGGTCATAGCTCTTTAAGTGCACATCCAAGTACTTTTTAAATGTGACGAGAGTTTCTGCCTCTCTTACATAGCTCTGGGTGAACATAATTGTCCTCATCTCCCATCTAATCCTCTACCAACTACTTTAAATCTATGGCCCCTGCTAGGGGAAATAGATCCTTCCTATCCACTCTATCTCGGCCCCTCATAATTTTATACACCTTAATTAAATCTCCCCTCAGCCTCCTCTGTTCCAGAGCAAACAACTCTAGCCTATCCAATCTTTCCTCATAGCTAACATTTTCCAGTCCTGGCAACATCCTCGTAAATCTCCTCTGTACCCTCTCTAGTGGAATCACATCTTTCCTGTAATGTGGTGACCAGAACTGTACGCAATACTCAAGCTGTGGCCTAATTAGTGTTGTATAAAGTTCTCGTTTGTATAAGTTTCTCATTTGACTCTAGATACTGTGCTGCTGATAGACACCATCCCCTTCTGACAGTAGGATATGGGTCCCAGGTTCAAAATGATGAGAGGGGAATTTAGATATAATGCCAGATAGACTTTGTAGACAAATAATAAACATTGGAAGAGATGTTTAGCTAAGGTAGCCTTAAAGTCATTCAAGAGCCAATTGGATGCTGTGATGAGAACTGTAGCTTTTCTTTCAGGAAGGAAGCAAAGTTAGCCAAGAAACTTCCTAATCTGTTTTTATCTTATGATCTTGTGATCTTTCTTTCTCTCGCTCTAGCTATCACCAGGTAGTAAGAGTTTGTATTTTGTTGCTAGGTTCAATGATTTGCAGCTTCTCTAATAACTAGTTTGCCTGCTGGTAATTTCATATGTCACTGAATATCAAACTGAAATATTTATTTAATTTAAATTATGTGAAACATAGAAACATAGAAAATAGGTGCAGGAGTAGGCCATTCAGCCCTTCGAGCCTGCACAACATTCAATATGATCATGGCTGATTATGCAACTTCAGTACCCCATTCCTGCCTTCTCTCCATCCCCTTGATCCCTTTAGCCGTAAGGCGTAAGGGACACATATAACTCCCTTTTGAATATATCTAACGAACTGGCCTCAACAACATTCTGTGGTAGAGAATTCCATCGGTTCACAATTCATTGAGTGAAGACGTTTCTCCTCATCTCGGTCCTAAATGGCTTACCCATTATCCTTAGACTGTGACCCCTGGTTCTGGACTTCCCCAACAACGGGAACATTCTTCCTGCATCTAATCTATCCAATCCCGTCAGAATTTTATATGTTTCTATGAGATCCCCTCTCAATCTTCTAAATTACAGTGAATATAAGCCTAGTCGATCCAGTCTTTCTTCATATGTCAGTCCTGCCATCCCGGGAATCAGTCTGATGAATCTTCATTGCACTCCCTCAGTAGCAAGAATATCCTTCCTCAGATTAGGAGAACAAAACTGCACACAATACTCGAGGTGTGGTCTCACCAAGGCCCTGTGCAACTGCAGCAAGACCTCCCTGCTCCTATACTCAAATCCCCTCGCTATGAAGGCCAGCATGCCATTTGCTTTCTTTACTGCCTGCTGTACCTGCATGCCTACATTCAATGACTGATGTATCATGACACCCAGGTCTCGTTGCACCTCCCCTTTTATTAATCTGTCACCATTCAGATAATAATCTGCCTTCCTATTTTTGCTACCAAAGTGGATAACCTCACACTTATCCACATTATACTGCATCTGCCATGCATTTGCCCATTCACCTAACCTGTCCAAGTCCCCCTGCAGCCTCCTAGCATCCTCCTCGAAGCTCACACTGCCACCCAGCTTAGTGTCATCTGCAAACTTGGAGATATTACATTCAATTCCTTCATCGAAATCATTAATTTATATTGTAAATAGCTGGGGTCCCAGCACTGAACCCTGCGGCACTCCACCAGTCACTTCTGAAAAGGACCCGTTTATTCCCACTCTTTGCTTCCTGTCTGCCAACCAGTTCTCGCTCCATGTCAATACATTACCCCCAATACCATGTGCCTTAATTTTGCACACTAAACTCCTGTGTGGGACCTTGTCAAAAGCCTTTTGAAAGTCTAAATACACCACATCCACTGGTTCTCCCTTATCCACTCTACTAGTTACATCCTCAAAAAACTCGAGAAGATTTGTTAAGCATGATTTCCCTTTCATAAATCCATGATGACTTGGACCGATCCTGTCACTGCTTTCCAAATGCGCTGCTATTACATCTTTAATAATTGATTGCAGCATTTTCCCCACCACCGATGTCAGGCTAACCGGTCTATAATTCCCTGTTTTCTCTCCCTCCTTTTTTAAAAAGTGGGGTTACATTCCTCCAATGCATAGGAACTGATCCAAAGTCCATGGAATGTTGGAAAATGACCACCAATGCATCTACTATTTCTAGGGCCACTTCCTTAAGTACTCTGGGATGCAGTCCCTGGGGATTTATCAGCCTTCAGTCCCTTCAATTTCCCTAACACCATTTCCTGACCAATAAGGATTTCCTTCAGTTCCCCCTTCTCGCTAGACCCTCGGTTAATGATTTAGACGAAGAAATTGAATGTAATATCTCCAAGTTTGCAGATTACACTAAGCTGGGTGGCATTGCGAGCTGCGAGGAGGATGCTAGGAGGCTGTAGGGGGACTTGGACAGGTTAGGTGAATGGGCAAATGCATGGCAGATGCAGTATAATGTGGATAAGTGTGAGGTTATCCACTTTGGTAAAAACAGGAAGGCAGATTACTATCCCACAGTACTTAAGGAGGTGGCCTTGGAAATAGCGGATGCATTGACAGTCATTTTCCAACATTCCATAGACTCTGGATCAGTTCCTATGGAGTGGAGGGTAGCCAATATAACACCACTTTTTTAAAAAGGAGGGAGAGAGAAAACAGGGAATTATAGACCGGTTAGCCTGATATGGGTCGTGGGTAAAATGATGGAATCAATTATTAAGGATGTCATAGCAGCGCATTTGGAAAGAGGTGACATGATAGGTCCAAGTCAGCATGGATTTGTGAAAGGGAAATCATGCTTGACAAATCTTCTGGAATTTTTTGAGGATGTTTCCAGTAGAGTGGATAAGGGAGAACCAGTTGATGTGGTGTATTTGGACTTTCAGAAGGCTTTCGACAAGGTCCCACACAAGAGATTAATGTGCAAAGTTAAAACACATGGGATTGGGGGTAATGTGCTGATGTGGATTGAGAACTGATTGGTAGACAGGAAGCAAAGAGTAGGAGTAAATGGGTACTTTTCAGAATGGCAGGCAGTGACTAGTGGGGTGCCGCAAGGTTCTGTGCTGGGGCCCTAGCTGTTTACATTGTACATTAATGATTTAGACGAGGGGATTAAATGTAGTATCTCCAAATTTGTGGATGACACTAAGTTGGGTGGCAGTGTGAGCTGCGAGGAGGATGCTATGAGGCTGCAGAGTGACTTGGATAGGTTAGGTGAGTGGGCAAATGCATGGCAGATGAAGTATAATGTGGATAAATGTGAGGTTATCCACTTTGGTGGTAAAAACAGAGAGACAGACTATTATCTGAATGGTAACAGATTAGGAAAAGGGGAGGTGCAACGAGACCTGGGTGTCATGGTACATAGAAACATAGAAACATAGAAAATAGGTGCAGGAGTAGGCCATTCGGCCCTTCTAGCCTGCACCGCCATTCAATGAGTTCATGGCTGAACATGCAACTTCAGTACCCCATTCCTGCTTTCTCACCATACCCCTTGATTCCCATCAGTCATTGAAGGTTGGCATGCAGGTACAGCAGGTGGTTAAGAAAGCAAATGGCATGTTGGCCTTCATAGCAAGGGGATTTGAGTACAGGGGCAGGGAGTTGTTACTACAGTTGTACAGGGCCTTGGTGAGGCCACACCTGGAGTATTGTGTACAGTTTTGGTCTCCTAACTTGAGGAAGGACATTCTTGCTATTGAGGGAGTGCAGCGAAGGTTCACCAGACTGATTCCCGGGATGGCAGGACTGACATATCAAGAAAGACTGGATCAATAGGGCTTGTATTCACTGGAGTTCAGAAGAGTGAGAGGGGATCTCATAGAAACGTTTAAAATTCTGACGGGTTTAGACAGGTTAGATGCAGGAAGAATGTTCCCAATGTTGGGGAAGTCCAGAACCAGGGGTCACAGTCTAAGGATAAGGGATAAGCCATTTAGGAACGAGATGAGGAGAAACTTCTTCACCCAGAGAGTGGTGAACCTGTGGAATTCTCTACCACAGAAAGTTGTTGAGGCCAATTCACTAAATATATTCAAAAAGGAGTTAGATGTAGTCCTTACTACTAGGGGGATCAAGGGGTATGGCGAGAAAGCAGGAATGGGGTACTGAAGTTGCATGTTCAGCAATGAACTCATTGAATGGCGGTGCAGGCTCGAAGGGCCGAATAGCCTACTCCTGCACCTATTTTCTATGTTTCTATGTTTCTATGGTCCCCTAGTAATTTTGGGAGGTTATTTGTGTCTTCCTTAGTGAAGACAGAATCAAAGTATTTGTTCAATTGGTCTGCCATTTCCTTGTTCCCCATTATGAATTCATCTGATTCTGACTGCAAGGGACCTACATTTGTCTTCACTAATCTTTTTCTCTTCACATATCTATCGAAGCTTTTGCGGTCAGTTTTTATGTTCCCTGCAAGCTTACTCTCATACTCTATTTCCACCCCTGCTAATTAAACCCTTAGTCCTCCTCTGCTAAATTCTAAATTTCTCCCAGTCTTCAGGTTTGCTGCTTTTTCTGGCCCATTTATATGCCTCTTCCTTGGACTTAACACTTTCCCTAATTTCCCTTGTTAGCCACGGTTGAGTCACCTTCCCTTTTTTATTTTTACGCCACACAGGGATGTAAAATTGTTGTAGTACATCCATGTGATATTTAAGTGTCTGCCATTGCCTATCCACCATCAACCCTTTAAGTATTATTCTCCAGTCTATCCTCGCCAATTCTTGTCTCATACCGTCGAAGTTTCCTTGCTTTACGTTCAGGACCCTAGTCGCTGAATTAACTGTGTCACTCTCCATCTTAATGAAGAATTCTACCATATTATGGTCACTCTTCTCCAAGGGGCCCCGCTAATTAATCCTCTCTCGTTACACAAGACCCAGAGTATGAGAGTAAGCTTGCAGGGAACATAAAAACTGACCGCAAAAGCTTCGATAGATATGTGAAGAGAAAAAGATTAGTGAAGACAAATGTAGGTCCCTTGCAGTCAGAACCAGATGAATTCATAATGGGGAACAAGGAAATGGCAGACCAATTGAACAAATACTTTGATTCTGTCTTCACTAAGGAAGACACAAATAACCTCCCGAAATTACTAGGGGACCATAGAAACATAGAAACATAAAAAATAGGTGCAGGAGTAGGCTATTCGGCCCTTCGAGCCTGCACCGCCATTCAATGAGTTCATTGCTGAACATGCAACTTCAGTACCCCATGGCCTGCTCTCTAGTTGGGTCCTCGACATAATGGTCTCGAAAACCATCCCTTATACACTCCAGGAAATCCTCCTCCACAGTATTGCTACAAGTTTGGTTAGCCCAATCAATATGTAGATTAAAGTCATCCATGATAACTGCCTTATTGCACGCGTCCCTAATTTCCTGTTTGATGCTATCCCCAACCTCCCTACTACTGTTTGGTGGTCTGTACACAACTCCCACTAAGGTTTTCTGCCATTTGCTGTTTCACTGCTCTACCCATATAGATTCCACATCATCCACACTAATGTCCTTCCTTACTATTGCGTTAATCTCCTCTTTAACCAGTAACGCTACACCACCTCCTTTTCCTTCCTGTCTGTCCTTCCTGAATATTGAATGCTCCTGGATGTTGAGTTCCCAGCCTTGGTTACCTTGGAGCCATGTCTCCATAATCCCAATTACATCATATCCGTTAACAGCTATCTGCGCAGTCAATTCGTCCACCTTATTACGAATGCTCCTCGCATTGAGACACAGAGCCTTTAGGCTTGTTTTTTAACATTCTTTGTCCTTTTAGAATTTTGTTGTAATGTGGCCCTCTTTGATTTTTGCCCTTGATTTCTCTGCCCTCCACTCTTGCTTTTCTCCTTCCTACCTTTTGCTTCTGCCCCCTTTTTATTTCCCTCTGCCTTCCTGCATAGATTCCCATCCCCCTGCCATTTTCGTTTAAACCCTCCCTAGCAGCACTAGCAAACACTCCCCCTAGGACATCGGTTCCGGTCCTGCCCAGGCGCAGACCATTCGGTTTGTACTGGTCCCACCTCCCCCAGAACCGGCTCCAATGTCCCAGGAGTTTGAATCCCTCCCCCTTGCACCATTCCTCAAGCCACAAATTCATCTGAGCTATCTTGCAATTCCTACTCTGACTAGCACAAGTGTACCTTTGAGGCCCTACTTTTAATTTAACTCCTAGCTCCCTACATTCAGCTTGTAGGACCTCATCCCATTTTTTACCTATATCGTTGGTACCTATATGCACCACGACAGCTGGCTGTTCACCCTCCCCCTCCAGAATGTGCAGCATCCGCTCTGAGACATCCTGGACCCTTGCACCAGGGAGGCAACATACCATCCTGGAGTCTCATTTGTGGCCACAGAAACACCTATCTATTCCCCTTACAATAGAATCCCCTATCACTGTAACTCTCCCACTTTTTTTCCTGCCTTCCTGTGCAGCAGAGCCACCCTTGGTGCCATGAACTTGGCTGCTGCTGCCCTCCCCTAATGAGCCATTTCTCCCCAACAGTACCAAGGTGGTATATCTGTTTTGGAGGGAGATGACCGCAGGGGACCCCTGCACTACCTTCCTTCCACTGCTCTGCCTGATGGTTACCCATTCCCTATCTGGCTGTGTAACCTTTACTGCGGTGTGACCAACTCACTAAACGTGCTATTCATGACATCCTCAGCATCGCGGATGCTCCAGAGTGAATCCATGCGCAGCTCCAGTGCCGCAATGCAGTCTGTCAGGAGCTGCAGCTGGACACACTTCCTGCACACATAGTAGTCAGGGACACTGGAAGTATCCCTGACTTCCCACATAGCACAGGAGGAGCATGACATGGGTCTGGGCTCTCCTGCCATGACTTAACCCTTAAATTAACTTAATTTGGCAACAATGCCAAGGGTTTCCTACTGATAAGAAAAGAAAAAGAAAAAGAAAAAGAAAAAGATAAAATACTCACCAATCCACCAGCCAATCACTTACTCGCTTGGCTGTGACGTCACACTTCGATTTCTTTTTACTTCTTTGTTTTAACTTCGGCCTCGATCTCCCACTGTCGCTGTGGTCTCGGGCCTCGGGTCCCTTCTCCTTTTATCCCCGCTGCTCAGGTCCCGCTCTCGCTGTGATTTCGGGCCTCGGGTCCCCGCTCATTTTATCCCCACCTAATTACAGCATTTAAATTAAGGATGATGACACATTAGCTCATTCTTCCAGCCAGCCAGCCCGTCTCACCCCTCCCCAAGTTTTGTTTTTGCCTGTTCGATGACTGGCTGCTTCTTTTCTATTGGGTTTAGTTGGATATTTGTGCTCCTGGCTCCCAACAAAGATCTGGCACAGTGGACGTAAATCCCGGACTGAATTTACCAGATTCATTGGGGCAGGTTCTCGGGAAGACCAAGTAAAAAATCAATCTTTCTGATGGCAGCCCGATCAAATTCAGTGAGATTACTCTGCAGTTATTACCAGTTCCTTGAGACCCCCACATTGGGAATCACTATTATATTGGGTTAAGTGGGCTGATAGAGCCGCTGGCTCCTGATCGTATTGATCTTGGCCAACTAGCAGTAACCCCAAAGTTAACCTGCCAGAATTGTTAAGACCAGCTACTGGGAAGACCAGGTCAAAAAAAAGATCCTCCTGGCTGTCAGCCTCAGCAAATCTGGCAAGTTTAATTTTGGGCTGCAAATAGCTGTGTGAGACCTACGCGTGCGATTCGTTGGCCATAACGTTCCAGTAAACCTAGTATAAAAGCAGGTTGCAGACAACCTTTTTCAGTCAGTGGGTATTGGAAATGCATCTGTAATAACTGATCAGAAATACGGTTTAAAAGTGACCAGAGAAGGTGCTCTAAGCCTCGAAAAAGCACATTAAAATTAAATACCGGTTTATATTTAACAAGGCAATCGATTTGGCATTTTGATTCTTCACATTCTAATAATATGAAAATATTACATTTATTAAAGGTTTCTTTTGTGTTTATGAACTCCCCAAAGTAAATTTAATAAAGTCCCTGAAATATTAAAAAAAACACTTGCATGTCCTTTAACTGAGAATATGCAAATAGCATTTCAAAGCAGAGTGCTGTAATGTGTCTCCAACCATATAAAACAAGTACAATTTAGGCAGATGTGCCTTTGAATTTAGTATTGAAGAATACTCGTCAGTCGTTCATATATATTTTCTGTTTTGAAAACATGAAAGGGTTGACTTTGACAAATGTAGCTGTAGAGGATTTATGGGTTAAGCCTGGCTGCTTTGATACTAATTGTTTTGGGAATAGCATCTCTTGTCCCTCCCTGCTTTGCAAATGAGGAATCAGGGGTATACATGAAGGTCCATGTTATTCAGAGAATAAAATGTTTTGCTTTTCCTCTGGGTAAAACTAGATTAATGCCTTAAATCAATTAGGGAGTAGTGAAAATAAACCTTGTAATTGCTGTATGTTGGCTATATTGAAAATATTTTCCAAATATTATGTTTAAAGGATTTTTTGGTTGAAATGCTGAAAAGTTGGCCAATTCCCATGAGAGAGTTTAAGCTATGTGTTTTAGCAGAACATGTACTGGCACAGATGTGTGTCAGCACTTTTGCCTGTAATGTCATCACTTTTGTGAATTCCACTGAAAGGTTTTGATAACTGTAGCACTGAACAGCACCCATCAGTATACAAATAACAAATGTATTGCTACATAACACTCTAATAGATGCTCAGTTTTTTTTCTTATTTTACATTTGCTCATTAGGCCAATCTTACGTCCCTGAAATTATTTCCTGAGCTTCTGAGGAAGGCAAAATATATTTAAAATAAAAATAGTACAATATTTCTAATTGTGAAGTGAACATACTTCAGTTAAAGATATGGTCTGCTAATCACACCAACATCAGATAAATATTTACCTCCCAGATCCCACCAAGGGAAGTCATTCAGCCAAATAAAAACTCATTCTCATGCTGCAAATTACAGGGCTGTTATCATCATTATAATTGGCACCCTCTATAAGCCTGGGCATATATTCAGGTTCAATTAAACATTTATGTTGTATTTAAATGTAAATAGCTCAAGCTTCCAGCTGAGTATGAATTACCCCAAGATACTTTTAAAAGCAGTTAGACTTCTACTGATCAACATAGTTTTAAAGAGGCATTTTCAATATTTTACATAATTTTTTGCGGGGGGAAGAAAGTGCTGTGATATGGGGCCTGTAACCAATGGGGTTGAATTCCCACGGTGGTTCTCCTGCAATAACTGCGATGGCAATGCCAGAGAAATTACCATTTCTGCTGTTTTACTCGGGTTTCTACCAATTTTCTGCTGAAATTACATTGGGAGTCAGGAAAAATTCCTTGGAAATTCTACCCCAGTTAAAAGCAACTTAAAGAGCACATTGCACCAGAAGGACCACAACTTCTGTGGGATCATTAAAATGCATTCTTGCCTCAATAAATGTAACACTAGTGCAGTAGAGGGGAGCTCTTCCAACTCTAGGACTGAAACATTGTTTTTAGTGCAGAATAGAGGGAGCATTATTCTGCATCAACCCATGTTGTACTTGCCCTGGAAATGTTTGATGTTAACACTAAGTGCCCACAATGGAAAATGTTCCATTCTTCACCATTGACAGTCCCTCGCCTTATTAAACAAAGCTCATGTAAAAAAGAAAAACTTTGTTTACCTTTCTTTCCAAATCTCCTGGGTCACGCACTGCCCATTTTTCAGCTGTGAATTTTTTAGGCTCCTTGGACATCTTCATAACTCCAGATACACTAGAAGTACCAGACCCATCAATTGCAAAGGGAAGAATAGTTCCTATGGCTTTGAGTTAAAAGTGCTCTATGTAAGATGAACTGGACCCTAATCTAGTGGTCTAGTTACCCGAAAGGGATACCAACCTGAAAGACAACTACATGAATTTTAATTTAACATGTCTCAATAAATTCACCAGAGAAGTTTCAACTTAGTTGGCATTAAGTGACCAGAATGCATCCAGTAAGTCCAAATCAAAAAGCACAAGAGGAGAAAATCAGCTCAAAGGTCCCGATATTAGCTTGGAGGCAGAGAGGAAGTGAGGATGCTGTTTTCAGGTCGGGATACCCAGAAGAACAGATTTCCCTCAGGTCCTGCTGAAATTAACAGCAGGACTTGATTAACATTTTCTGCTTCTGTTACCTGGCTGCAGCCAGCCAGATTGAGAGGCTGGCTGACTATCAGGCAGGTAGGCCTTTGGCACCAGGCTGCAGCCAGGAAGTGGAGTGGAGGGAGGGAGGGCTCAGAGGCCTCAGTGGGAAGGAGGAGATCGGGAGCCTCGGTGGGGGAGATCGGAAAGGGCGGTGTTTTGGGAAAGGTTGGAAAGGGATATGTTGAGGGGAGGTTGGTAGGTTCGGTGGTGGAGGAGATCAGAGAGCACGGTGCGGGGGGGGAGGGAGGGAGAGATTGGAAGAGTCGTGATGGATATTGGAAGGGTCGGAGTGGGGGGGAGATTGGAAGGGTCGAGGGGTGTCCAATCACAGTGCGTGGGGGTGGGGGGAGCGGAGATGCAGGTAAACTGGATCCAGCAGCTATGTGTGAAGGCTCTTACTTCCTGGATCCAGCAGTCCTCGCCGCCCTTTAGCTGCTGGATTTCCTGAGGCCCGGGAAACTCAGCCGGCCAGCGTTAAATTTAAAATGGTGGTTAATGCTGAGACATGCAGCCTCAGTATAATATTTAAATGACCAACCTGCCAGTCCATCCAGCCGCTGTTAAAACCAGATGTGGACGGGTTGGAGGTGGATTGAGCCTGGGATTCAGATCATTTACTTTTTTACATGTCACCCGACCCAACACCACCCATTTTTGGGGGTTAAAATTTCCCCCCAATATTTCTCGTACAGTTTGCTCCTATCTATAGTGACTTGCAAAATATTAATGAGAAAATGAGTCATATTTTAATAGATGAATTACATAAGGTTCTCATCAGAGTTTCAGCCGCAGAAGCCCAATAATGAAATAATAATAGGACAAAACTAAAAGTCATCCAACATAAAAGTAAATATATCCTTTAAACTAACATGGAAAATATGTAATTACATTCTTGTAACATAAAAGGTTACTTTTAAAATGCTATTGCCATGTGGTTTGAACTCAGAAATAAGCAAATGGATTAATATAATCCACATATTTATTTGAATTAACCCACCCATTTAAACTTATTCTGGATTGACTTACATTCTTCTTCGGCTTCCCTTCCTGTCTTGTTTCTGTCTATTATTTTCTCAGTACTGCACCAGATTCATTTGCTATATGTACACTTAAAGTTGAGATAAAGCAGGTTTTATCAGAGCACAAACTTTATCTAAGATCCTAAGGGGACAAAATTGCCCACTGCCCGAAACAAGTCACACCTACCGCTCTTGAGGTGTTCCGTCTGCCCCAATGTATGGGGTGGACAATCCAGAGAACTTTAGCACTTTGTGGCTTTTTTTGGAGCAGGGTAGAACTACGGTCAGGTCAGAGTAGCTGTCACTCGCGGGGCGGAAGAGGGACGGGTTGGAGTGACCGACGCTGCAAGTCATCAGCGCTGCACTGATGACATCATCGCACTGGCGTGTCACAACGTCCCTCCCCATCATTTAAAGGGGAAGGCCGCTGCAAGCTCTGCAGCCACTTTAGTGGCAAACACTGTGCCACTAGGGATGGTTTCGGCAGGGCCAGCAGCCTGGCACCCAAGAGTGGGTGCCAGGCTGCCTGTTGGCGGCCCGGCCACACCCACGGTCATAATTGTCAGCCTGATCTGGCAGTCGGGTGACAAAAAAAATAACATAGCGTCGCCGGCAGCACCATCTCCCCTTTAACGGCCGTAAACCAAGCCACAGAAAGGGCACCGACAGAAATAGCTGTCGGGGCACCGACTGGCGGCGATGCCACTCCCGCGGGCAATTCTGGAAAGGGGCAATTTCCCATGGGGCAATTTCAGTAAGGGGTCGCTGTCAGTTGGTAAGGGGTTGGCACGTGCATAACGAGGCGGGAAAACGGGCAGAGCGCTCTCCTACACTGCTCCAAAAGTAAAGGAGAGCAATGTTCAAAATGGCAGCCCCTCCGCGGCAACCCGGCGGCCAGACCGCACCGAACCGTGGCCGCCATTTTCAGAAAGGGGCAATTTTGGCCCCTAAGAATGCAAACTAGGATGAAGCATGCAAAATAATCACCAATTGGTGCATTAATGAGACACAAAAATGACAGCACACAATGACTGTGCATGCTTTAAAACGCACATGGCAATTGAATGCAAATCAAACAATTATCAGGATTTACACATATCAGGATAGATAGTGCCTTCGATTTTTAGTTATTTCCTCTTCACACAATACTTCTTTCAAACCAACATTGGATTAAACAATGTCTCCTTTTCTTAAAATGAAAGATGCTAAAAAAATGACACATTTTATATAGTGTTACTGGGGCTGCCATGCTAGAAACATAGGCCCAATTTTAATCTCACCTTCCTGGCAGGGACAGGGTGGGCTCGGATGCACATTTCAAACCTCACCCAATTTTACGCTCCATTAACTTCAACAAAGCATAACATCGGGCAGCGTTTAAACGGGCATGTGACCTGAATCGACCCTGTCCCCACTAGACAGGTTGGGTTAAACTTGAGGCTATACCATGTAATTTTAGATTGTAGCCTTTAGTCCACCTTGCCTCACAATTTGAGTTTCTAATCACATCTGGAAAGGTTCCAAGTGAAGATGACATGCTTCTCCTGACAGAGGGAGAAACCTTTTATAAATTTGACAGATCACAGCAAAATATGCGTGTTTCGCCCCAGAGCGGCAAGAAAGGCTGTGTTCAGGTCTCCTGCACCCTGTCGCGATCCTCCGGTCCTTTTTTGCAGTGGCGCTGAGCAGCACCGCCGGGAAGAGCTGCGCTGGGTGTGCAACGCCTCTCGTTGTGACACTAGCAGTACGTTTGCCTTTTGCCCGATCCATCCACCTGGAAGTCATCATCATAGGCAATCCCTCGAAACGAGGATGACTTGTTTCCATGCCAAAAAAAAGGATGGATTTCACAGGTGTTTCAATGCAGGGCCTAATAGTCCAGGTTCTGAACTACATCCTGAAGGGTGGATTTTTCTAACGTGTGAAGATCGTTGCACACCAGCCACCACAAGGGCTTGACAGAGCTAGGTCTTGGTCCAATGGCAAGGGTTATCCAAGATGACTGGAGACCTGCTCTGTTGCACGCACCTAGTGCGCACACATATTGCAGTTTGGGCTGGCCCGTGCTACACCTGGGCCCCTGGCCCCGAACTCACGCCTCTCCTGGGCCCCGATCACATCCCTCCTCAGTCTCTCGCCGCTTCTTCACCCCGACCTCGCCGCTCCTGCTGTATCTGCCCATGCTCCAATCACCGACCTGCATGAGAACACCAGTGGCAGGTCGGGGCCATAAATGGAGTGGAGGAGCGGTGGCCCGGGAGCAGCGTGGAGGCCCAGACCTGCGTGAGAACACCAGCGGCAGCTCGGGGCCATAAAAGGAGCAGAGGTGAGGCGGCCCGGGAGCGGCGTGGAGGCATACTACTTCAGGGAGCAGCACGAGCTGGTGCAGGAGAGCGACGGCAGCAAAGAGTGACATCATCAAGGTCCAGGTCGCCTGGAAGTGCGCCCGCAATAACTGCGTGGGAAATCAGTGTGGTCCAGCCATGCCAACGGTGGTGAGGAAGGTCAAGTACTCGGAGGGTCAGTGTGAGTGTTTCTTCTTTTAATTTTTTTTTTGAGATTTGTGTTGTAGTGGGTGGGCAATGTTTTGGGAACAAACTTCCTCACCGAAGCACAAACAATTGCCCGCTGGTAACTTTCCCGCCCCGCCTCCGTTTTCGCCCCGAAAATAGAAAAGCCTAAAATCCAGCCCTAGATACCTTAAATATTTAACCAACTGTAAAATATCAAAAGGTGGTTAAAGCATTTGTGGAATATTACCCACTGAGTGTTTTTATCATTCGTTCTCAGAATGTGGGCATTGCAGGCAAGGCCGGCATTTATTGCTTGGCTGAAAAGGTGGTGGTGGGCCTTCTTCTTGCACCACTGCAGTGGTTTGATACAACTCACCTGAGTGGTTTGTTAGTCTGCTTCAGATGGCAGGTAAAATTCAACTATGGTGTGGGACTGGAGTCACATATTGACCAGACCAGGTAAAGATGATAGGTTTCCTTCCCCAAAGGATGTTAGTGAACCAGTTGGGTTTTTACAATAATCCAGCAGCTTCGTGGTCACTTTTACTAATACCAGCTTTAAAACAAATTATTTTTATTTGTTCCTGGGATGGGGGCATCGCTGGCAAGGCCAGCATTTATTGCCCATCCCTAATTAAGCTTGAGAAGGTGGTGGTGAACCTCCTTCTTGAGCCACTGCACCCCATTTGGTGAAGGTACTCCCACAATGCTGTTAGAGAGTGAGTTCCAGGATTTTGACCCAGCGACGATGAATTAAAATTCTCAAACTGTCATTCTCTGGATATTAGTTCAGACCTCTGAATTCCTAGTCAAGCAACATAACCGCTACACTTCTATTCCAACTGCCATTGATTACTAGCAATTTTGTAACACGGTTAAAAAAATATATTTATAAATACTATTGTTATCATGTGTGTTTTATCCAAGGCTAAATGTTCTGTGGTTCCATGCATTTTCCACAATACTACTTTATAATATTCAACAACCTTCATATAAATTTATTTTAGCTAAAGTAACAAAACAAGGAACATTCTTGTCATTGGAACAAGCATTCTCCACAAATAGGGTTAAAATCAATGTAGACAAAATCCCACAACAATACTTCCAAAAGGCTGTAAGTAGTTAAACAAAGTTTAGAGTTATCTTCTTTGTCAGTGCTGCACAGTTCTTTTGCTAGTTGCACACTTGAAAACCAAATAAAGCAGGTTTTATCAATATCTAAGACCGTAGGAATGCAAAGTGGCATGGGTGTATAAAATGACTAGTTAAGTTACTAATTGCTGCATCCATGAGGCATATGAGATAATTACTATGCAACATTAAATACCGGAAAAAAGTAGCACATCTTTAGCTGTGCTCTGAAGGCTAGTTTATGATACTTTATAGAGAGTATTTCGAACTCCAACTTTAACCATTACTGCCCTGACATTGATGATCTCAAATTGATCTTTTAAGAGTTAAACTCAGCCTAGTAGCTGATGATCATTTATGAAACTAGTCAACAATCTCCTTTTCTGGAAAGGTAATTGTGAAAAATAATAGAAAACTAGAATTGTTAATTTGATAACTTGAAATATTACATCTTACCTTTAAATAAGCAATGCCAAAAATTAAGCCATTTTGGGTTTCAGCTCTGAAGGAAGCAACTATTAAATAAGAACTATTTATTGTCCTTTGTGATTCAGTGTAATATAGTTCAGTGCACAGTCACAGAGCATTTTAATCTGGAACAACTGACAAAGATATGAAACATTTATGTGGCCAGGGTGGAGCAAATTGGGAAAAACTGCCCATCCTCCACTATCATAATCTCCCTCTCACTCACAATGGGATTTACTAGATATATAAAAATAATTGGGTTATTACTGATTGTGTTGTGAATCTATGCCATAGGGGCGGAAATTCGGTACCGCCCATTTTTAGGTGTTAATGGCAGCAGGGCAGTAAATTTTGCACCGGGAAATGGTTTGCATCTGCAGCCGCGAAATTCATTATCTGGGCCCCGAGTGTGGAGCAGAGTGCTAAGGGAGGCATTCCACATCTCTTTTAGGGTACTAGACCGGCTGAGCAACTGAAAATCCCAAGCTAAAGAACCGGCCTTGGAGTGCCCTAAGAGAGGCTCCCCTGGGAAAAAACAATTGGCAAATAAACCCACCAAAAACATTCCCAATACTTTACTGATGCCACATAAACATAAATCGCAAAAAATGAAAAGTTAAAAAACAATCACACTTATCTCAGGTAGACATTCCTTCCCTCACTGCCGCCGGTACAGCTTGGACTGCCCACTTTCCCTGGCGGTCGCACTATGGCCCGCAATAAGGCACTGCGGGTCCCCCAGAAAACATATTTAGGAACAGTGTTGCAACCAGGAGCATTGCACACCGGCTTGCCTTTCCTGGGCGGTACTGCTCCACGCCCCCCGCAAATCCGGCACCAAATGTCCCAACCGAGTGCTGGAAGCTGGCCGCCCGCCCAGCAATGGTTTCTGCCGCCATTACCGCCCCTCTGGGGCACAAACAGAGGCGGCAACAAACCGAATCTCCACCCCATATTGTTTAAAACATGCTTGTATTTTTAAAACAAAGGTATTTCAATCTTATTTTATTAATGGAAAACTAAAGTACATCACAATTTATTTAGCAGATAGAAGAATGAAATTTATGGAGATAAATGTTCTGAGTATCTAAAGAATCAGTTGGATGGTATCAAAACTGTCAGTGGATGCATATCTACAATTCAGTATAGAGTGAACCAAATGGACAATTTTGTTCAGAAAAGCCGCAAAATTCGCTCATGTGTGAAGTGGAGAAATTCATACTTGTTCAATAATGGGTGCTCTTGTGAGTTTATGGCATTATTGAAGTAGAACAGTAGAACCTTTCCATATAGCCATATTATACCTAACCTGAAAAGGATGAACCTTCCCACTGAAAGAAAAAAATGAGTATTTGGGTACTAACACTGGAGTTTTACTATACTGTTTCATTTGTTGTGAGCTTTATTTATATCAGTTTGAAGTAAATATTGCCAACGTTAGTGTTCTCAAAGTGGTATTAATCCCTTGTAAGATAAGATAAGAACATAGGAAATAGGAGCAGCAGTAGGTCATACGACCCCTCGAGCCTTCTCCGCCATTCAATACAATCATGGCTGATCCGATTATAGACTCAGGTCCACTTCCCCACCCGCTCTCCATAACCCTTAATTTCCTTATCGGTTAAGAAACTGTCTATCTCTGTCTTAAATTTATTCAATGTCCCGGCTTCCACAGCTCTCTGAGGCAGCGAATTCCACAGATTTACAACCCTCAGAGAGAAGAAATTTCTCCTCATCTCAGTTTTAAATGGACGGACGGCTCTTTATTCTAAGATTATGCCCCCTGGTTCTAGTCTGCCCTATCAGTGGAAACATCCTCTCCGCATCCACCTTGTCAAACCCCCTCATAATCTTATACATTTCGATAAAATCACCTCTCATTCTTCTGAATTCCAATGAGTAGAGGCCAACCTACTCAACCTTTCCTCATAAGTCAACCCCCTCATCCTCGGAATCAACCTAGTGAACCTTCTCTGAACTGCCTTCAAATCCTTTCTTAAATATGGAAACCTGATCCATATGTTTCCTGCATGTTTGCCCATATCAGTAAAAATATATTCATGATTTTTGACCTGTTGATTTCAGGATTTCAAAATTTTACAGAGACTCAGTAGACTGCAAAATAGTTTTGTATTGCAAAAGGATAATTTTATTGCTATGGCTTCAATCACAGATAGATACCATTTAATCACCTATTAGGAGCTTAGAAGACAAATTGTGGATTATGAGAAATGGCAGTACATCTACATGTGTGCCAGTATTTTCTTTGAAAGGGACAGTGTTGTGGATGCAATAACTGTTAGACTGAGTACTGTTTCACTCCAAGAGGTATGACCTTGGCTCTGCTTTATTAAGGCCCAAAGTGACT
Source organism: Pristiophorus japonicus (assembly GCF_044704955.1). Lineage (NCBI taxonomy): Eukaryota > Metazoa > Chordata > Chondrichthyes > Pristiophoridae > Pristiophorus > Pristiophorus japonicus. The sequence continues at coordinate 185,305,557 of NC_091977.1, forward strand.
AATATACAAAATGGCTGGCCTTTTATACTTGAGCTGAACACACACATGCGTGCAGCCCAATGGCCTCCAACAGTGATCCCAAAAGTACATACATGACAATACACCCCTCTGAGATATTAACATAGTCTTTTACAAATTGAGACGGTCCGGTGTTTTACACTCCCGGGTTGACCGTCTCAGTTCAACTCCAGCCTTGGTTGAGTGTTCAGAGTCTGTTGAGACTGGTGGCTGGGTGGCTGACCTAGTGGGAGTGGCAGTGACCATGTGAGGGATTGAAAGTCCATTTTCATTGAACATGTCAGTGATTGAAGGTTAGAATTCACTGATGATCACTGAGTCCTCTGATGACTGGGGGTAGGTTGGTTGGTCGTCGATTGTCTCTTCCTCCGACTGTTCCGGTTCGTCTGTGTGCCGCAGCTTTGTCTGATCCATATGTTTCCTGCATGTTTGCCCATTTTTGAGCTTGACACTAAATACTCTGTTGCCCTCCTTAGCCATGACAGTAACAGCAATCCACTTGGGACCCTGACCATAATTCAGAACATATACAGGATCATTTACAGAAATATCGCATGACACAGCTGCACGATCGTGATACCTTTGCTGACTTTGTCTTCTATATTCAACATGATTATTCAGGTCAGAGTGTACAAGAAATAGCTTGGTCTTAAGACCTCTCTTCATCATTAGTTCAGCAGGCGAGACCCCGGTAAGTGTGTGTGGTCTTGTCCTGTAATTAAGCAGTATGCATGACAGGAGGGTCTGCAGTGACCCTTGGGTTACTCGCTTCATACTCTGCTTTATGATTTGGACAGCATATTCTGCTTGCCCATTGGATACAGGTTTGAACGGTGCTGACCTTACATGTTTGATACCATTGAGTTTCATGAACTCTTGAAACTCCTGACTGGTGAAGCACGATCCGTTGTCATTAACAACGATGCCAGGCAGACCATGTGTTGCGAACAATACACTGAGATTCTCAATGGTAACTGTGGATGTGCTGGATGACATGATTATACACTCTATCCACTTCGAATATGCATCCACCACAACTAAAAACATCTTCCCCAGGAAGGGACCTGCAAAGTTTATGTCGATCCTGGACCGTGGTTTGGACAGCCACGACCACTGACTCAGCGGCGATTCCGCTGGTGCTTTACTAAGCTGCATGCAAGTGTTCCACTGATGCACACATGATTCCAGCTCAGAGTCAATTCCCGGCCACCATACATGAGACCTAGTGATGACTTTCATCATTACAATGCCGGGATGTAAGCTATGTAGCTCACATACAAATTCCTCTCTCTCCCTTTCTTGGGCATAACAACACGATCGCCCCACAGTATACAATCCGACTGAATAGACAGTTGGTCTTTGCGACGAATGTAAGGTTTGGTCTCCTCGCACATTTGCTTGGGTATGGCAGACCAATCACCTTTGAGGATGCAACTGTTCACCATCGGTAAAATCGGGTCCTGGCTGGTTCAGGTCTTAACCTATTGAGCCGTGACAGGGGTTCCTTCACTCTCAAAAGCATCCATAACTACCAATAGGTCCGCCAGTTGTGGTGTTTCCACCTCCGGTGTGGGCAACGGCAGACGGCTCAAAGCATCGGCACAATTCTCGGTGCCAGGTCTATGGCGAATGACATAATCATAAGCGGATAATGTCAGTGCCCACCTCTGGATGTGGGATGAAGCATTGGTATTGATATCTTTGTTTTCAGAGAGCAGTGAAATGAGCGGCTTGTGATCTGTCTCCAGTTCAAACCGAAGACCAAACAGGTACTGATTCATCTTTTTAATCCCATACACACAGGCTAGTGCTTCTTTCTCTACCATGATCTTTCCGCTTTAGACAAACTTTTTGAAGCATACGCGACTGGTTGAAGTTTACTCTTGTTATTAGCTTGTTGGAGTACGCAACCAATTCCATATGACGAAGCATCACAAGCCAATACTAAACGTTTACATGGATCATAATGTACCAGCAGCTTGTTAGAGCAAAGCAGATTAGTGGCTTTCTCAAAAGCTCTGTCTTGAGACGCACCCCACACCCAGTTGTCGCCTTTTCTTAGCACCATGTACAGTGGTTCTAATAAGGTGCTCAATTTAAGTAGGAAGTTACCGAAGTAGTTGAGTAGACCCAGGAACAAATGCAGCTCCGTCACATTCTGCAGCTTGGGTGCATTTTTGATGGCCTTGGTTTTCGCGTCCGTGGGCCTGATGCCGTCAGCAGCAATTTTCCTCCCCAGGAATTCGACCTCTGGTGGCATGAAGATGCACTTCGAGCATTTCAGCATTTGAGTCCCACTTTGTCCAGACGATGGAGAGCCTCTTCCAGGTTGTTCAGATATTCCTCGGAGTCACAACTTGTGATCAGGATGTAGAAACATAGAAACATAGAAAATAGGTGCAGGAGTAGGCCATTCGGCCCTTCGAGCCTGCACCGCCATTCAATGAGTTCATGGCTGAACATGCAACTTCAGTACCCCATTCCTGCTTTCTCACCATACCCCTTGATCCCCCTAGTAGTAAGGACTACATCTAACTCCTTTTTGAATATATTTAGTGAATTGGCCTCAACAACTTTCTGTGGCAGAGAATTCCACAGGTTCACCACTCTCTGGGTGAAGAAGTTTCTCCTCATCTCGGTTCTAAATGGCTTATTCCTTATCCTTAGACTGTGACCCCTGGTTCTGGACTTCCCCAACATTGGGAACATTCTTCCTGCATCTAACCTGCCTAAATCCATCAGAATTTTAAATGTTTCTATGAGGTCCCCTCTCACTCTTCTGAACTCCAGTGAATACAAGCCCTATTGATCCAGTCTTGATATGTCGGTCCTGCCATCCCGGGAATCAGTCTGGTGAACCTTTGCTGCACTCCCTCAATAGCAAGAATGTCCTTCCTCAAGTTAGGAGACCAAAACTGTACACAATACTCAGAACACGACAGTTCTGGGAACAGACTTCAGTAGACTCTCCATGTTCCTCTGAAATATTGCTGCAGCCGAGCGAATTCCAAAAGGGCACCTGTAATAAATAAACAGTCCTTTATGCGTGTTAATGCACGTAAGTCTCCTCGGCGTCTCGACCAGCTCCTGTGTCATGTCGGCCGATGTCAAGTCCAGTTTGGTGAATGACTTCCCCCCGGCTAATGTTGCAAACAAGCCATCAGCCTTCGGTAATGGGTACTGATCCTGTTTCGAAACCCTGGTGATTGTAGCCTTGTAGTCTCCACAGATTCTGACTGTGCCATCACTTTTCAGCACAGGAACAATGGGGCAGGCCCATTCATTAAATTCAACCGGTGATATGATCCCTTCACGCTGGAGTCTGACCTTCTCCCTCATCATATACGGAACTGCCCGAGCTTTATGGTGGACGGGTCTTGCATCCGAGTCCATGTGGATCTGCACCTTGGCTCCCATGAAGTTGCCGATGCCTGGTTTGAACAGCGAGGGGAACTTGCTCAGTACTTGGGCACATGTAGCTTTCTCTGATAACAACGCCTTGATGTCATCCAATCGCATCTGATTTTTTCAAGCCAGTTCCTGCCGAACAGCTTTGGGCCATTGCCTGGGACAATCCATAGCAGTAACTCGTGAACCACACCGTCATACGACTCTTTAATTGTGGCACTGCCAATCACCGTTATGAGTTCTTTGGTGTACGTGCGCAACTTGGCATTGACTGGACTCAGCCTGGGCCTCATAGCCTTAGTATCACACAGCTTGTCGAATGCCCTCTGGCTCATTGTCAATTGACTCGCCTCCGTGTCCAGTTCCATCGATACCGGCACCCCATTAAATTTCATGTTGATCATTATCGGTTTGCTCTTAGTTAGGAACGAGTACAATCCATACATTTCCTCCTCTGGTATCTCGGATTGCGTATCTAGATCCGCGCTAGTCTGACCATCATCCTCCACGTGGTGTGTCGCAGCACGCTTGCTCATCTGCGGACACTTGCGCTGGAGATGCCCCACTCTCAGACAACCTTTGCAACTATATTGCTTAAATCGGCACTGCTGGTGCCGGTGATTTCCCCCACAACGCCAACACGGAGAAATCGGATGCATTCCCGCTGGTGGACTTTGGGCAGCCACAGGTTTCGCGTATGCAGTTGGGTAGGCCCTGCCATGTACCGTTCTGCCGAATGCCGAATAAATCATATTTACAGTACTTGCCGAGTTTCAATTTTTCACTGATATCTGCTTTAGACTTCTATCCATTGTCGTGCATGACTGAGCGATCGTGATGGCTCTGTTCAAGTCCACCGTCTCCACCGCCAGTAGTTTATACAGGATTATCTCGTGATTCATGCCGATTACAAAGAAGTCCCGCAGCATGTCTGCCAACACAGCCCCAAAATTACACAGTCTCGCTGGACGACTCAGGTCAGCAACGACTTCCACCGCATTCTGGCCCTCTGAGCGAACGTGCGTGTAAAATCTATATCTCGAGATGATGATGCTTTCGTCTGGCTTAAGGTGGTCCTGTACCAATGTACACAATTCTTCATACATCTTCTCTGTTGGACTCGCAGGCAGGAGTAGATTCTTTATCAGACCATAAGTTTTTGGACCGCAAACCTTGAGGAACACCACCCGGCACAGATCTGCATCGCCGACCTCCTCCATTTTGTTGGCCACAAAGAACTGGCTCAAACAGCTCACAAAGTCTGCCCAATCTTCTCCTTCCACGAATTGCTCCAACAATCCAATTGTGCCCATTTTTGCATACAAAGGTTCTTGTTGCCTCGTCACCAAATGTTGTGTAAGCAATAACTGTTAGACTGAGTACTGTTTAACTCCAAGAGGTATGACCTTGGCTCTGCTTTATTAAGGCCCAAAGTGACTAATACACAAAATGGCTGGCCTTTTATACTTGGGCTGCACACACGTGTGTGCAGCCCCATGGCCTCCAACAGTGACGCCATCTAGTGGCTAGTGATTCCAAAAGTACATACATGACAGACAGGTAACTTAGAATTTTACAGCACGGGAAACCATTTGATCCATCTTGCCTATGCCAGTTACCTGAAGGGGCTATACTCTTAATTCCCTTCCTCTATCCTTTCCAAATGCCTTTTAAAAATGTTCTTTTTCAAATATTTATCTTTTTCAAATTATGCCTTCTAGTTGCCAAATCAACAATCAACGGGCATAGTTTTTCTTTATCAAAACTTGAACACCTCCTTGAGATCTTTAAAGAAAAGAGCCCCAGGTTCTTCATAACTAAAGCCTCTAATTTCTGGCATCATGTTAAGTGAATGTTTCTGTACTGTATCCATGGTCTTGACATCCATCCTATGTAGGGAGGCAAAACCGGGCACAATATTCTAACCGCGACCTAGCCAATTTAAAAACATTCATTCACAGGATGTGGGCATCGCTGACAAAGCCATCATTTATTGTCCATCCCTAATTGCCCTTAATTAAGTGGCTTGCTAGGCCATTTCAGAGGGCAGTTAAGAGTCAACCACATTACTGTGGGTCTGGAGTCACATATAGGCCAGACCGGGTAAGGACGGCATATTTCCTTCCCTAAAGGACATTAGTGAACCACATGGGTTTTTACAACAATCTGGTATTTTCTTCAGGTAGAATCCCCTCCTTGCTTTTGTATTTAATGTTTCAATTTAAAAAACCCAGGATCCCAGATGCATTTTTACAGTGTTATCAACTTATCCTTCCATCTGAGCTGTTGTATTAATAAAGCCAAACCTAAGTTAACTTGATCTGGCCCAATCTGTATCATTTTTGTTTTGTGATTCAGTTCTGCATCCATTCCTAACAATCATTAGGCAGAATTCCATTACTACTGTTGTTACATATGTGTGAAAACACCTATCATTAGATGGGTGGAAAAGCAAATTGTGAGGAGGACACAAAAAATCTGCAAAGAGATATATAGACAGGCTAAGTAAGTGGGAAAACATTTGGAAGATGGAGTATAATGTGGGAAAATGTGAGGTTATCTACTTTGGCAGAAATAATAGAAAAGCAAATTATAATTTAAATGGAGAAAAATTGCAAAGTGCTGCAGTACAGAGAGACTGTGGGTCCTTTGCATGAAACACAAAAAGTTAGTATGCAGGTACAGCAAGTAATCAGGAAGGCAAATAGAATGTTGGCCTTTATTGCAAGGGGGATAGAGTATAAAAGCAGAGAAGTCCTGCTGCAACTGTATGGAGTATTGGTGAGGCCACACCTGGAGTACTGTGTACAGTTTTGGTCTCTGTATTTAAGGAAGGATATACTTGCATTGGAGGCTGTTCAGAGAAGGTTCATTAGGTTGATTCCAGAGATGAGGGAGTTGACTTATGAAGATATATTAAGTCGGTTGGGCCTATACTCATTGGAGTTCAGAAGAATGAGAGGTGATCTTATTGAAACTTATAAGATAATGAGGGGACTGGACAAGATGGATGCAGAGAGGATATTTCCACTCATAGGGGAAACTAAAAATAGGGGACATAGTCTTAGAATAAGGGGCCGCCCATTTAAAACAGAGATGAGGAGAAATGTCTTCTCTCAGAGGGTTGTAAATCTGTGGAATTCTTTGTCCCAGAGAGCTGTGAAGGCTGGGCCATTGAATATATTTAAGGTGAAGATAGACAGATTTTTGAGCGATAAGGGAGTAAATGGTTATGGAGAGCGGGCGGGGAGGTGCAGCTGAGTCCATGATCAGATCAGCCATGATCTTATTGAATGGTGGAGCAGGCTTGAGGGGCCAAATGGCCTACTCCTGCTCTTATGTCTATGTTCTTATTAATGAATAATCAGACGGATTTTTCTCATGAGTTACTTAAAAAAATATATTTAAGTGAATTGCTGCATTTTAAAAAGTGTTTTAAAATATAGTGCATCACATGAATGTGTAAATGGCAATTGACTGAGGATTATTATAGTTTTCAACTTCAATACAGAGCATTGAAAATAATATTGCTAGACGCAAAATAAAATATCACACTGGCGACAGTGCATGAGCAGGTTTTCAGACCCATCACGGCACGAATAATTTTTAATGCTCTATCATGCACATGTGAAAGAATATCAGTAAAGCAACAACTCCATCGATTACTCTTATTTACTCCAGGTTTATTCAGATTTGCAAAAGCATTTACATCTTGAGACAGAACTGAAACGCATTTTATATCAGTGAAATAAAAACAATAATATCCACTTAAAGCAAGCATGATTACAAAATAGACTTAACAACTGTCGCATCATTTGTTTTATCTTTCAGAGGGAGAAAAAATAAACGAAATGAAACAACATAGGCACGGGATGAAATCATTTCAAATAAAACTACGCGATTAAAAAATGAGTACAAAAGCAAAATATTGCGGATGCTGGAAATCTAAAGAGATTTGCACGCAGGGGGAAACTAGCGGATAAATGAGCACGGGGAAATGACAAAGTGGTTTGGTGCATGAGAAAGCCGGTGGGTGAGCGGGAGCCTGCAGATGATGGAGGAGAGGAGAGGAGAGGGTGTGAAGTAGGTGAGGAGTTTCCGCGCTGTTGTTGGGCAGGGAGGAACACGTGGAGCGGCGGCGCTGTCTCTCTCTCTCTCCCCCCAGTGTGTGTGGCAGGAACAGTATCAGCCGGCGCTATCTCGGGCTGTTCCTCAGTGCACTCTCCGCGCCTGCACTGACACCATCACCCGGCGTCCCTCAAAGTGCCCAGTTGTTTCCAGTGCTGGAGTGGGGGAGACAGCTTTTGTCTGCGGCGTGACTTCAACACTGGAGCGGAGCGACTGGACTGTCCTGCAGCCCAGCCCAGCAACCCATCTGCAGCGTAGGAGGGGGCGGACTGGTCGCGACGCCCCGGGTCCGAAGCTATAGAGTGAGAGAGAGGGGACCGTCAGCATGAGAAGACATCACTTCTGCGCCACTTTCATCCTGTCTATCAGCCTTGCCGTCCTGCAGCTCGCCAAAGGTGAGTGCCGGGATGTATTCGCCCTGAGCCTGGAGTGAGAGGGGCGATGCCCAGCCCAGCCCTGCCCGCCTGTGCTGTGCTGTGTACCGCCGGGCTCTCGCCCAGGGACAGCGGCCGGCGGGCAGGTCGGCGGGCGGGCGGGAGGAGCCAGCTTCCCACTGCCAAGCTGCACTCTCCTCACTCTCACCACTTTCTGCCCCGAGCTGGCCCCCGTCAAGATCATTCCAAGGGTTTTTTGTTTACATTTTAAAAGGACCCTTCAGCGATGTTGGAAGATTTCTGCTCAGCTGGGCTCGGGTTATTCTGTCGCTCTGTGTAATGTGTGTGTGTGTGTCATTTAAACCTGACATTTCCCCTCCGTTTCAGGACGTGGTTGTTCCCAGATAGCAGGCACATTTGCAGTGTGTGTAATGTTGATGGAGCTGAGGAAAGTTTTAACCCTCTCAGTGCTGTCAGTGAGAGATCCCGAGACCACCTCCTCCCTCCCCCAGCTCTCCACCTCAGTCCGGAGGGAGGGAGGGAGGGAGTGAGGGAAGTGCTGTCAACAAAGCGGCTGTTTTATTGTTTCTTTTTTTTTGCCACGCTGCTTGTTCCTGGGTTTGGGAATGGATATTTTACAGTAACTGCAATGAGAGTGGGTTGGGTTGGGTGGAGATGGGGGACATGCCATGCTGGTTGGGATGGGGGTACATTGGATCCACAAACATAGCGAGAGAGGGAAGCGAGCGAAGTGCCAGTCTGAGCGGGACCTTTGCATTCCCCATGTGTCTGCCCGGGCCAGTCTCTCTCTTGCTTCACTGATCCTGGCCGGAGATGGTGAACGGGTTTTTTTCCTCCTTGTGCTCTCTTTACTTTAAGATTTAAACAAAAACCTCAGTTCAGCACTCAATGATGAATACTATTCGGCAAACTTTAATTAAATGTGTAATGTTAGGCATGTCCCACATTGGTCTTATATTAATCAACTTTATTTATTTATATATATATTTTTTTAAATGCTGGAAATCCTCAGCAGGTCAGGCAGCATTTGTGCAGAGAGAAAGTGTTTTAATGTTTCAGGTCGATGACCTTTCGTTAGGACGCTTTCTTTTGTTCTGTAATAACTCCGGAGTCTGATCTTTAAACACACAGATTGCACCGTGCAGATATTTAATTCAGATTGTGTCCTGCATTTTTTAAAGCTCAGCCCATCTTGCCCGGATAAGATGGGGCTTTAACCTCTAATGGTGGGTTAAATGCAGTCCGGTGGAGGTTGCTGCTGATCTTGCTCAGTGTGCGTAGGACAAAGCTGTGAGAAGCGCTGACTGCATCAGTGGAGCAGCGACACTGTCCGCCCGGCTTACAGCCCGGCTCTCTCACAGCCCCCGGTACAGCCCGGCTCTCTCACAGCCCGGCTCTCAGCTCCCGGAACAGCCCGGCTCTCTCACAGCCCGGTCCCCGGGACAGCCCGGCTCTCACACAGCCCGGCCCCCGGGACTCACTGCCCGCCCCGCGCTCTCAATCACAGCTCCCGGGACTGCACCGGCAGCGGGCTCCAGCTTCCCCAGCGGGGCATCGGGAGCGAGTGAGAGACAGGAGGACGCAGCAATAATCGACACCATACGCCATCCAGCACAAGGCAACCAACTCCCAAATACCATTTGCAATATGATTCCATTTTTCTAAATGTTGTAAAACAAAAGCGCAATAGAGAGGATCTGCTTTTAGCATCTCTTGTTATTTTTTGTCCTGTTCAAGTTATCTTGCTGATAGTAGAAAGCCAAGTGTAAACACGAAGCAGACTAATTAGTTCCCTGAACGTTGAGCATTATCCATAAATAATAGGTAATTATTGATCCGCAATATAAGAAATGAAATATAGCCACACTTTTTTATATGCATTGAACGAACTCCAAAAGGTTCAGTATTTGCGTGTAGAGCGTTTTTACTGATCATATTCAGTCTATTTTTTGATTATTTGCTTTCCTTAAGATTGCAATGAGAATGAGTGAGCCATGTTAAAATACTAATAACTAATACAGATTGTCAAATCTTCAGTATTAAAACTGAACCCACAGCTCTGACATCAAACTGAATATTTTATTACCGTATAAATTATTAATCACAATGCTGCTTTAAAACCCATGCTGGTGTTGCACACATGTGCTCCTACACAGCTTGCATGTGTGTTTTTAGAACTTATTTTTAGGTAGGTTTTGACTGAATTCAACTCTTTCCCCCCCATTCAAGTAAACGGGCTGTTGAAGCACCTCTGCAGAAAAGTAAAGGGTAAGATGAAGTAATATTGTGGCTTAAAATTTAAGGATTATGTATAATTGTTTATTGAACAAATTAAGATTATTTTAAACAAAACAAAGTTTATTGACCTTTTTATTTAAGCAGCCCATTGATGGAGTAGATAAACAAAACATATTTTGTAATATAGGCTCTTCAAATACCTATTATAAATATCAAAGCACAATGTGAGGGTGGTTCACAGCAACTCTGCCGACTATTGCTTTGCACCTTTATTACTGTCAGAAGCTTCTTGTTTGTCTGACTTCTTTTATTCTTAATTCTATTTATTTCTGGAGTAGTCATTTTTCATTCCTCTCTGTCCCAGTCCCTCTCTGATTTACACCTGTGTTGCACTGCCAAGCTTTTTATTTTAAAGCCGAAAATACCCTTTGTGCAAATAACAAGATGTACATGAATAAAACTGATATGCATTACATTACATGTGAAAACAATACAGTTAGCAAAACATAATTAGAAGCAACACAACACCAAATTTTACTTTTATTTCTGGAGCATTTATCAGGTTATGTAAATTTGCAACTTTTTTGCAACACTTTTTGCAATATGCTCAATAACTTTTTCATGGATTGACGCACATATAATTGTCCAAATATAAGAAAATGGAATATTTGAAACAAATAACTAAGCCCACTCCACAATGGAAATACTAATTTACAATAACTTGTCCATTGTTTTTACAGTTAACAGTTGTCATTGCAAACATTAAAACTTAGCGTGTTGAAGAAATAACATCTCTCCAGAATGGCAGACTTTTATAAGCAGAATGATGCAGCTTGTTGGTTGTGGAATACAAGCTTATTCTTGAATTTCCCCGTGTGACTAACTCCTGGATATTGGGGAGAGGTGCAGAATAAGGATAAAGACTGGAGAGCAAGTTTCCACAATCTATTAAATTGCACCTCTTATTGGCCCATTACAGAGCTTCAAACTACTAGTTATTTGATAAAACTGTGACAAGGAAGGTGTATGGCATGGGAAGACCTTAAAACGGGGAGAGTTTTTAACATTAAAACTTACTGGCAGCTATATCCTTCATGAGTATATTCTGTGCCTTTGCTTCTCTCATCTGACTGTACATCACTAAACCCCAACCAACTGGTGTGTCTGTTTGGCCAGTGGGACAAGACATATCCAGATATGGTGATGGAAGAGTCTGGGATGTCGGCTGATAGACATAATTCTGTGAGTAAAACTAAGTCAAGCTGTTGTTTGGACATTTGTTGTGGCATCGAGGGAGGGAGAGAAAGAGAGCTGCACTGACCGAGGGGGGAGAGAGAGAGAGAGAGAGAGAGAGCTACACCGACCAAGAGAGAGAGAGAGAGAGAGCTACACCGACCGAGAGAGAGAGAGAGAGAGAGTGAGCAACACCGACTGAGGGAGGTAGGGACGAAGAGAGAGAGAGAGAGAGAGAGGTACACTGACCGAGGGATAGAGAGAGAGAGAGCGAGAGATACACTGACCGAGGGATAGAGAGGGAGAGAGAGAGAGAGAGGGCTACACCAACGGAGGCCCCTATTAAAAAAGGAGGCAGACAAAAAGCAGGAAACTATAGACCAGTTAGCCTAACATCTGTGGTTGGGAAAACGTTGGAGTCCATATTAAAGAAGCAGTAGCAGGACATTTGGAAAAGCATAAGTCAGTCAGTCAGAGTCAGCATGGATTTATGAAGGAGAAGTCATGTTTGACAAATTTGCTGGAATTCTTTGAGGATGTAACGAACAGAGTGGATAAAGGGGAACGAGTGGATGTGGTGTATTTGGACTTCCAGAAGGCATTTAACGAGAATACCACATAAAAGGTTAGTGCACAAGATAAAAGTTCACTGGGTTGGGGGTAATATATTAACATGGATAGAGGATTGGCTAACTAACAGAAAACAGGGTCGGGGTAAATGGTTCATTCTCGGGTTGCTAATCAGTAACTAGTGGGGTGCCGCAGGGATCAGTGCTGGAACCCCAACTATTTACAATCTATTTTAACGACTTGGGTGAAGGGAATGAGTGTAACGTAGCCAAGTTTGCTGACAATACAAAGATGGAAGGAAAAGCAATGTGTGAGGAGGACACAAAAAACCCGCAAAAGGACATAGACACGCTAAGTGAGTGGGCAAAAATTTGGCAGATGGAGTATAATGTTGGAACGTGTGAGATTATGCACTTTGGCAGAAAAAAATCGAAGAATAAGTTATTATTTGAATGGAGAAAAATTGCAAAGTGCTGCAGTATAGCGGGAACTGTGGGTCCTGGTGCATGAAACACAAAAGATTAGTATGCAGGTACAGCAAGTGATCAGGAAGGCAAATGGAATCTTGGCCTTTATTGCAAAGGGGATGGAGTATAAAAGCAGGGAAGTCTTGCTACAGTTATACATGGTAATGATGAGGCCACACCTGGAATACTGCGTACAGTTTTGCTTGCCATATTCAAGAAAGGATATACTTGCTTTGGAGGCAATTCAGAGAAGGTTCACTAGGTTGATTCCGGCAATGCGAGGGTTGACTTAGGATGGGCCTCTACTGATTGGAATTCAGAAGAATGAGAGGTGATTTTATTAAAACGTATAAGATTATGAGGGGGCTTGACAAGGTGGATGCAGAGAGGATGTTTCCACTGATGGGGGAGACTAGAACTAGGGGGCATAATCTTAAAATAAGGGGCCACCCATTTAAAACTTAGATGAGGAGAAATTTCTTCTCTCAGAGGGTTGTAAATCTTTGGAATTCGCTGCCTCAGAGAGCTGTGGAAGCTGGGACATTGAATAAATTTAAGACAGAAATAGACAGTTTCTTAACCAATAGGAGAATAAGGGGTTATGGGGAGCGGGCGGGGAAATGGACTTGAGTCCATGATCAGATCAGCCATGATCACATTAAATGGTGGAACAGGCTTGAAGGGCCGTATGGCTTACTCCTGCTCTTATTTCAGTGAGCACAGGCTCCAAACCCTGGTCTGCTGATTCCCAGAAGGCTTAAAGGATCAGGGCACCTTGGTGTATAGTTCCGTCTCTCTCTCTCCCTCTCCCGCTTCCTCCCCGAGTCGGTTTAGCTCTCCCACCCTCCCTCAGTTGGTGCAGCTCTCTCTCACTCCCTCCCTTAGAAGAGAGAGCGACACCGACCGAGGGAGAGAGAGAGAGAGCTACACCGAGAGAGAAAGAGAGAGAGCGACACAGACCGAGGGAGGGAGAGAGAGAGCTACACCGACCGAGGGAGAGAGAGAGAGAGCTACACCAAGAGAGAGAGAGAGAGCTACACCGACCGAGGGAGGGAGAGAGAGAGCTACACCGACCGAGGGAGGGAGCGAGAGAGCTACACCGAGAGAGAGAGAGAGAGCTACACCGACCGAGGGAGGGAGAGAGAGAGCTACACCGACCGAGGGAGAAGAGAGAGAGCTACACCGACCGAGGGAGGGAGAGAGAGAGCTACACCGACCGAGGGAGAGAGAGAGAGAGAGAGCTACACCGACCGAGGGAGGGAGGGAGAGAGCTACACCGACCGAGGGAGAGAGAGAGAGAGAGCTACACCGACCGAGGGAGGGAGCGAGAGAGCTACACCGACCGAGGGAGGGAGAGAGGGAGCTACACCGACCGAGGGAGGGAGAGAGAGCTACACCGACCGAGGGAGGGAGAGAGAGAGCTACAACGACCGAGGGAGAGAGAGAGAGAGAGAGCTACACCGACCGAGGGAGAGAGAGAGAGAGAGAGCTACACCGACCGAGGGAGAGAGAGAGAGAGAGAGCTACATCGAGAGAGAGAGAGAGAGAGAGAGCTACACCGACCGAGGGAGGGAGAGAGAGAGCTACACCGACCGAGGGAGGGAGAGAGGGAGCTACACCGACCGAGGGAGGGAGAGAAAGCTACACCGACCGAGGGAGGGAGAGAGAGAGCTACACCGACCGAGGGAGGGAGAGAGAGCTACACCGACCGAGGGAGAGAGAGAGAGAGCTACACCGACCGAGGGAGGGAGAGAGAGAGCTACACCGACCGAGGGAGGGAGAGAGAGAGAGCTACACCGACCGAGGGAGAGAGAGAGAGAGAGAGCTACACCGACCGAGGGAGCGAGAGAGAGAGCTACACCGACCGAGGGAGGGAGAGAGAGAGCTACACCGACCGAGGGAGAGAGAGAGAGAGAGAGAGAGAGAGCTACACCGACCGAGGGAGGGAGAGAGAGAGAGCTACACCGACCGAGGGAGAGAGAGAGAGAGAGAGAGCTACACCGACCGAGGGAGAGAGAGAGAGAGCTACACCGACCGAGGGAGGGAGGGAGAGAGACAGAGAGAGAGCTACACCGACCGAGGGAGAGAGAGAGAGAGAGAGAGCTACACCGACCGAGGGAGAGAGGGAGAGAAAGAGAGAGCTACGCCGACCGAGGGAGAGCGAGAGAGAGCTACACTGACCGAGGGAGAGAGAGAGAGAGCTACCACGAACGAGGGAGAGAGAGAGAGAGAGAGAGAGAGAGCTACACCGACCGAGGGAGGGAGAGAGAGAGTTACACCGAGCGAGAGAGAGAGAGAGAGAGAGAGCTACACCGACCGAGGGAGAGAGAGAGAGAGAGAGCGACACCGACCGAGGGAAAGAGAGAGAGAGCGACACCGACCGAGGGAGGGAGAGAGAGAGAGAGAGCGAGCTACACCGACCGAGGGAGGGAGAGAGAGTGAGAGAGCTACACCGACCGAGGGAGAGAGAGAGAGAGCTACACCGACCGAGGGAGGGAGGGAGAGAGAGAGCTACACCGACCGAGGGAGGAAGAGAGAGAGAGAGAGCTACACCGACCGAGGGAGGGAGAGAGAGAGAGCTACACCGACCGAGGGAGAGAGAGAGAGAGAGTTACACCGACCGAGGGAGAGAGAGAGAGAGCTACACCGACCGAGGGAGGGAGAGAGAGCTACACCGACCGAGGGAGGGAGAGAGAGCTACACCGACCGAGGGAGGGAGAGAGAGAGCTACACCGACCGAGGGAGAGAGAGAGAGAGCTACACCGACCGAGGGAGGGAGAGAGAGAGCTACACCAACCGAGGGAGAGAGAGAGAGAGCTACACCGACCGAGGGAGAGAGAGGGAGCTACACCGACCGAGGGAGGGAGAGAGAGAGCTACACCGACCGAGGGAGGGAGAGGGAGCTACACCGACCAAGGGAGGGAGAGAGAGCTACACCGACCGAGGGAGGGAGAGAGAGAGCTACACCGACCGAGGGAGAGAGAGAGAGAGAGAGCTACACCGACCGAGGGAGGGAGAGAGAGCTACACCGACCGAGGGAGAGAGAGAGAGAGCTACACCGACCGAGGGAGAGAGAGAGAGCTACACCGACCGAGGGAGGGAGAGAGAGCTACACCGACCGAGGGAGAGAGAGAGAGAGCTACACCGACCGAGGGAGAGAGAGAGAGCTACACCGACCGAGGGAGGGAGAGAGAGAGCTACGCCAACTGAGGGAGAGAGAGAGAGAGCTACACCGACCGAGGGAGGGAGAGAGAGAGCTACACCGACCGAGGGAGAGAGAGAGAGAGAGCTACACCGACCGAGGGAGGGAGAGAGAGAGCTACACCAATCGAGGGAGGGAGAGAGAGAGCTACACCGACCGAGGGAGGGAGAGGGAGCTACACCGACCGAGGGAGGGAGAGAGAGAGCTACACCGACCGAGGGAGGGAGAGGGAGCTACACCGACCGAGGGAGGGAGAGAGAGCTACACCGACCGAGGGAGAGAGAGAGAGAGCTACACCGACCGAGGGAGAGAGAGAGAGCTACACCGACCGAGGGAGGGAGAGGAAGCTAAACCGACCGAGGGAGGGAGATGGAGAGCTACACCGACCGAGGGAGGGAGAGAGAGAGCTACACCGACCGAGGGAGGGAGAGAGAGCTACACCGACCGAGGGAGGGAGAGAGAGAGAGAGCTACACCGACCGAGGGAGGGAGAGAGCTACACCGACCGAGGGAGGGAGAGAGAGCTACACCGACCGAGGGAGGGAGAGAGAGAGCTACACCGACCGAGGGAGGGAGATGGAGCTACACCGACCGAGGGAGGGAGAGAGAGCTACACCGACCGAGGGAGGGAGAGGGAGAGCTAAACCGACCGAGGGAGGGAGAGAGAGCTACACCGACCGAGGGAGGGAGAGAGAGAGCTAAACCGACCGAGGGAGGGAGAGAGAGCTACACCGACCGAGGGAGGAAGAGAACGAGCTAAACCGACCGAGGGAGGGAGAGAGAGCTACACCGACCGAGGGAGGGAGAGAGAGCTACACCGACCGAGGGAGAGAGATGGAGCTACACCGACCGAGGGAGCGAGAGAGAGAGCTACACCGACCGAGGGAGGGAGAGGGAGCTACACCGACCAAGGGAGGGAGAGAGAGCTACACCGACCGAGGGAGGGAGAGAGAGAGCTACACCGACCGAGGGAGAGAGAGAGAGAGAGAGCTACACCGACCGAGGGAGGGAGAGAGAGCTACACCGACCGAGGGAGAGAGAGAGAGAGCTACACCGACCGAGGGAGAGAGAGAGAGCTACACCGACCGAGGGAGGGAGAGAGAGCTACACCGACCGAGGGAGAGAGAGAGAGAGCTACACCGACCGAGGGAGAGAGAGAGAGCTACACCGACCGAGGGAGGGAGAGAGAGAGCTACGCCAACTGAGGGAGAGAGAGAGAGAGCTACACCGACCGAGGGAGGGAGAGAGAGAGCTACACCGACCGAGGGAGAGAGAGAGAGAGAGCTACACCGACCGAGGGAGGGAGAGAGAGAGCTACACCAATCGAGGGAGGGAGAGAGAGAGCTACACCGACCGAGGGAGGGAGAGGGAGCTACACCGACCGAGGGAGGGAGAGAGAGAGCTACACCGACCGAGGGAGGGAGAGGGAGCTACACCGACCGAGGGAGGGAGAGAGAGCTACACCGACCGAGGGAGAGAGAGAGAGAGCTACACCGACCGAGGGAGAGAGAGAGAGCTACACCGACCGAGGGAGGGAGAGGAAGCTAAACCGACCGAGGGAGGGAGATGGAGAGCTACACCGACCGAGGGAGGGAGAGAGAGAGCTACACCGACCGAGGGAGGGAGAGAGAGCTACACCGACCGAGGGAGGGAGAGAGAGAGAGAGCTACACCGACCGAGGGAGGGAGAGAGCTACACCGACCGAGGGAGGGAGAGAGAGCTACACCGACCGAGGGAGGGAGAGAGAGAGCTACACCGACCGAGGGAGGGAGATGGAGCTACACCGACCGAGGGAGGGAGAGAGAGCTACACCGACCGAGGGAGGGAGAGGGAGAGCTAAACCGACCGAGAGAGGGAGAGAGAGCTACACCGACCGAGGGAGGGAGAGAGAGAGCTAAACCGACCGAGGGAGGGAGAGAGAGCTACACCGACCGAGGGAGGAAGAGAACGAGCTAAACCGACCGAGGGAGGGAGAGAGAGCTACACCGACCGAGGGAGGGAGAGAGAGCTACACCGACCGAGGGAGAGAGATGGAGCTACACCGACCGAGGGAGCGAGAGAGAGAGCTACACCGACCGAGGGAGGGAGAGAGAGCTACACCGACCGAGGGAGGGAGAGAGAGAGCTACACCGACCGAGGGAGGGAGAGAGAGCTACACCGACCGAGGGAGGGAGAGGGAGCTACACCGACCGAGGGAGGGAGAGAGCGCTACACCGACCGAGGGAGAGAGAGAGAGAGCTACACCGACGGAGGGAGGGAGAGAGAGCTACACCGACCGAGGGAGGGAGAGAGTGCTACACCGACCGAGGGAGAGAGATGGAGCTACACCGACCGAGGGAGGGAGAGGGAGCTACACCGACCGAGGGAGAGAGAGAGAGAGCTACACCGACCGAGGGAGGGAGAGAGAGCTACACCGACCGAGGGAGGGAGAGGGAGCTACACCGACCGAGGGAGGGAGAGAGAGAGCTACACCGACCGAGGGAGAGAGAGAGAGCTACACCGACCGAGGGAGAAGAGAGAGAGCTACACCGACCGAGGGAGGGAGAGAGAGAGCTACACCGACCGAGGGAGAGAGAAAGAGAGAGAGCTACACCGACCGAGGGAGGGTGGGAGAGAGCTACACCGACCGAGGGAGAGAGAGAGAGAGTTACACCGACCGAGGGAGGGATCGAGAGAGCTACACCGACCGAGGGAGGGAGAGAGGGAGCTACACCGACCGAGGGAGGGAGAGAGAGCTACACCGACCGAGGGAGGGAGAGAGAGAGCTACAACGACCGAGGGAGGGAGAGAGAGAGAGAGAGAGCTACACCGACCGAGGGAGAGAGAGAGAGAGAGAGCTACACCGACCGAGGGAGAGAGAGAGAGAGAGAGCTACATCGAGAGAGAGAGAGAGAGAGAGAGAGCTACACCGACCGAGGGAGGGAGAGAGAGAGCTACACCGACCGAGGGAGGGAGAGAGGGAGCTACACCGACCGAGGGAGGGAGAGAGAGAGCTACACCGACCGAGGGAGGGAGAGAGAGCTACACCGACCGAGGGAGGGAGAGAGAGCTACACCGACCGAGGGAGAGAGAGAGAGAGCTACACCGACCGAGGGAGGGAGAGAGAGAGCTACACCGACCGAGGGAGGAAGAGAGAGAGAGCTACACCGACCGAGGGAGAGAGAGAGAGAGAGAGCTACACCGACCGAGGGAGAGAGAGAGAGAGCTACACCGACCGAGGGAGGGAGAGAGAGAGCTACACCGACCGAGGGAGAGAGAGAGAGAGAGAGCTACACCGACCGAGGGAGGGAGAGAGAGAGAGCTACACCGACCGAGGGAGAGAGAGAGAGAGAGAGCTACACCGACCGAGGGAGAGAGAGAGAGAGCTACACCGACCGAGGGAGGGAGGGAGAGAGAGAGAGAGAGAGCTACACCGACCGAGGGAGAGAGAGAGAGAGAAAGAGCTACACCGACCGAGGGAGAGAGAGAGAGGGAGAGAAAGAGAGAGCTACGCCGACCGAGGGAGAGCGAGAGAGCTACCACGAACGAGGGAGAGAGAGAGAGAGAGAGAGAGAGAGAGCTACACCGACCGAGGGAGGGAGAGAGAGAGTTACACCGAGCGAGAGAGAGAGAGAGAGAGAGAGATACACCGACCGAGGGAGAGAGAGAGAGAGAGAGCGACATCGACCGAGGGAGAGAGAGAGAGAGCGACACCGACCGAGGGAGGGAGAGAGAGAGAGAGAGCGAGCTACACCGACCGAGGGAGGGAGAGAGAGAGAGAGAGCTACACCGACCGAGGGAGAGAGAGAGAGAGCTACACCGACCGAGGGAGGGAGGGAGAGAGAGAGAGAGAGAGCTACACCGACCGAGGGAGGGAGAGAGAGAGAGCTACACCGACCGAGGGAGAGAGAGAGAGAGAGTTACACCGACCGAGGGAGAGAGAGAGAGAGAGAGCTACACCGACCGAGGGAGAGAGAGAGAGCTACACCAACCGAGGGAGGGAGAGGGAGCTAAACCGACCGAGGGAGGGAGAGAGAGTTACACCGACCGAGGGAGGGAGAGGGAGCTACACCGACCGAGGGAGGGAGAGGGAGCTACACCGACCGAGGGAGGGAGAGGGAGCTACACCGACCGAGGGAGGGAGAGAGAGCTACACCGACCGAGGGAGGGAGAGAGAGCTACACCAACCGAGGGAGGGAGAGGGAGCTACACCGACCGAGGGAGGGAGAGGGAGCTACACCGACCGAGGGAGGGAGAGAGAGAGCTACACCGACCGAGGGAGAGAGAGGGAGCTACACCGACCGAGGGAGGGAGGGAGAGAGAGCTACACCGACCGAGGGAGAGAGAGGGAGCTAAACCGACCGAGGGAGGGAGAGAGAGCTACACCGACCGAGGGAGAGAGAGGGAGCTACACCGACCGAGGGAGAGAGAGGGAGCTACACCGACCGAGGGAGGGAGAGAGAGAGCTACACCGACCGAGGGAGAGAGAGGGAGCTAAACCGACCGAGGGAGGGAGAGAGAGCTACACCGACCGAGGGAGAGAGAGAGAGCTACACCGACCGAGGGAGAGAGAGAGAGAGAGAGAGAGCTACACCGACCGAGGGAGGGAGAGGGAGCTACACCGACCGAGGGAGAGAGAGAAAGAGCTACACCGACCGAGGGAGGGAGAGGGAGCTACACCGACCGAGGGAGGGAGAGAGCTACACCGACCGAGGGAGGGAGAGAGAGAGCTACACCGACCGAGGGAGGGAGAGGGAGCTACACCGACCGAGGGAGGGAGAGAGAGCTACACCGACCGAGGGAGGGAGAGGGAGCTACACCGAGGAGAGCTACACCGACCGAGGGAGGAGAGAGAGCTACACCGACCGAGGGAGGGAGAGAGAGCTACACCGACCGAGGGAGGGAGAGAGAGAGCTACACCGACCGAGGGAGGAGAGAGAGAGAGAGAGAGCTACACCGACCGAGGGAGGGAGAGAGAGAGAGAGAGAGCTACACCGACCGAGGGAGGAGAGAGAGAGCTACACCGACCGAGGGAGGGAGAGAGGAGCTACACCGACCGAGGGAGGGAGAGAGAGAGCTACACCGACCGAGGGAGGGAGAGAGAGAGCTACACCGACCGAGGGAGGGAGAGAGAGAGCTACACCGACCGAGGGAGGGAGAGAGAGCTACACCGACCGAGGGAGGGAGAGAGAGCTACACCGACCGAGGGAGGGAGAGAGGGAGCTACACCGACCGAGGGAGGGAGAGAGAGCTACACCGACCGAGGGAGGGAGAGAGAGAGCTACAACGACCGAGGGAGGGAGAGAGAGAGAGAGAGAGCTACACCGACCGAGGAGAGAGAGAGAGAGAGAGCTACACCGACCGAGAGAGAGAGAGAGAGAGAGCTACATCGAGAGAGAGAGAGAGAGAGAGAGAGCTACACCGACCGAGGGAGGGAGAGAGAGAGCTACACCGACCGAGGGAGGGAGAGAGGGAGCTACACCGACCGAGGGAGGGAGAGAGAGAGCTACACCGACCGAGGGAGGGAGAGAGAGAGAGCTACACCGACCGAGGGAGAGAGAGAGAGAGAGAGCGGGAGGGAGAGAGAGAGCTACACCGACCGAGGGAGAGAGAGAGAGAGAGAGAGAGAGAGCTACACCGACCGAGGGAGGGAGAGAGAGAGAGCTACACCGACCGAGGGAGAGAGAGAGAGAGAGAGAGCTACACCGACCGAGGGAGAGAGAGAGAGAGCTACACCGACCGAGGGAGGGAGGGAGAGAGACAGAGAGAGAGCTACACCGACCGAGGGAGAGAGAGAGAGAGAGAGAGCTACACCGACCGAGGGAGAGAGGGAGAGAAAGAGAGAGCTACGCCGACCGAGGGAGAGCGAGAGAGAGCTACACCGACCGAGGGAGAGAGGGAGAGAAAGAGAGAGCTACGCTGACCGAGGGAGAGAGAGAGAGAGCTACCACGAACGAGGGAGAGAGAGAGAGAGAGAGAGAGAGAGCTACACCGACCGAGGGAGGGAGAGAGAGAGTTACACCGAGCGAGAGAGAGAGAGAGAGAGAGAGCTACACCGACCGAGGGAGAGAGAGAGAGAGAGAGCGACACCGACCGAGGGAAAGAGAGAGAGAGCGACACCGACCGAGGGAGGGAGAGAGAGAGAGAGCGAGCTACACCGACCGAGGGAGGGAGAGAGAGTGAGAGAGCTACACCGACCGAGGGAGAGAGAGAGAGAGCTACACCGACCGAGGGAGGGAGGGAGAGAGAGAGCTACACCGACCGAGGGAGGAAGAGAGAGAGAGAGAGCTACACCGACCGAGGGAGGGAGAGAGAGAGAGCTACACCGACCGAGGGAGAGAGAGAGAGAGAGTTACACCGACCGAGGGAGAGAGAGAGAGAGCTACACCGACCGAGGGAGGGAGAGAGAGCTACACCGACCGAGGGAGGGAGAGAGAGCTACACCGACCGAGGGAGGGAGAGAGAGAGCTACACCGACCGAGGGAGAGAGAGAGAGAGCTACACCGACCGAGGGAGGGAGAGAGAGAGCTACACCAACCGAGGGAGAGAGAGAGAGAGCTACACCGACCGAGGGAGAGAGAGGGAGCTACACCGACCGAGGGAGGGAGAGAGAGAGCTACACCGACCGAGGGAGGGAGAGGGAGCTACACCGACCAAGGGAGGGAGAGAGAGCTACACCGACCGAGGGAGGGAGAGAGAGAGCTACACCGACCGAGGGAGAGAGAGAGAGAGAGAGCTACACCGACCGAGGGAGGGAGAGAGAGCTACACCGACCGAGGGAGAGAGAGAGAGAGCTACACCGACCGAGGGAGAGAGAGAGAGCTACACCGACCGAGGGAGGGAGAGAGAGCTACACCGACCGAGGGAGAGAGAGAGAGAGCTACACCGACCGAGGGAGAGAGAGAGAGCTACACCGACCGAGGGAGGGAGAGAGAGAGCTACGCCAACTGAGGGAGAGAGAGAGAGAGCTACACCGACCGAGGGAGGGAGAGAGAGAGCTACACCGACCGAGGGAGAGAGAGAGAGAGAGCTACACCGACCGAGGGAGGGAGAGAGAGAGCTACACCAATCGAGGGAGGGAGAGAGAGAGCTACACCGACCGAGGGAGGGAGAGGGAGCTACACCGACCGAGGGAGGGAGAGAGAGAGCTACACCGACCGAGGGAGGGAGAGGGAGCTACACCGACCGAGGGAGGGAGAGAGAGCTACACCGACCGAGGGAGAGAGAGAGAGAGCTACACCGACCGAGGGAGAGAGAGAGAGCTACACCGACCGAGGGAGGGAGAGGAAGCTAAACCGACCGAGGGAGGGAGATGGAGAGCTACACCGACCGAGGGAGGGAGAGAGAGAGCTACACCGACCGAGGGAGGGAGAGAGAGCTACACCGACCGAGGGAGGGAGAGAGAGAGAGAGCTACACCGACCGAGGGAGGGAGAGAGCTACACCGACCGAGGGAGGGAGAGAGAGCTACACCGACCGAGGGAGGGAGAGAGAGAGCTACACCGACCGAGGGAGGGAGATGGAGCTACACCGACCGAGGGAGGGAGAGAGAGCTACACCGACCGAGGGAGGGAGAGGGAGAGCTAAACCGACCGAGGGAGGGAGAGAGAGCTACACCGACCGAGGGAGGGAGAGAGAGAGCTAAACCGACCGAGGGAGGGAGAGAGAGCTACACCGACCGAGGGAGGAAGAGAACGAGCTAAACCGACCGAGGGAGGGAGAGAGAGCTACACCGACCGAGGGAGGGAGAGAGAGCTACACCGACCGAGGGAGAGAGATGGAGCTACACCGACCGAGGGAGCGAGAGAGAGAGCTACACCGACCGAGGGAGGGAGAGAGAGCTACACCGACCGAGGGAGGGAGAGAGAGAGCTACACCGACCGAGGGAGGGAGAGAGAGCTACACCGACCGAGGGAGGGAGAGGGAGCTACACCGACCGAGGGAGGGAGAGAGCGCTACACCGACCGAGGGAGAGAGAGAGAGAGCTACACCGACGGAGGGAGGGAGAGAGAGCTACACCGACCGAGGGAGGGAGAGAGTGCTACACCGACCGAGGGAGAGAGATGGAGCTACACCGACCGAGGGAGGGAGAGGGAGCTACACCGACCGAGGGAGAGAGAGAGAGAGCTACACCGACCGAGGGAGGGAGAGAGAGCTACACCGACCGAGGGAGGGAGAGGGAGCTACACCGACCGAGGGAGGGAGAGAGAGAGCTACACCGACCGAGGGAGAGAGAGAGAGCTACACCGACCGAGGGAGAAGAGAGAGAGCTACACCGACCGAGGGAGGGAGAGAGAGAGCTACACCGACCGAGGGAGAGAGAAAGAGAGAGAGCTACACCGACCGAGGGAGGGTGGGAGAGAGCTACACCGACCGAGGGAGAGAGAGAGAGAGTTACACCGACCGAGGGAGGGATCGAGAGAGCTACACCGACCGAGGGAGGGAGAGAGGGAGCTACACCGACCGAGGGAGGGAGAGAGAGCTACACCGACCGAGGGAGGGAGAGAGAGAGCTACAACGACCGAGGGAGGGAGAGAGAGAGAGAGAGAGCTACACCGACCGAGGGAGAGAGAGAGAGAGAGAGCTACACCGACCGAGGGAGAGAGAGAGAGAGAGAGCTACATCGAGAGAGAGAGAGAGAGAGAGAGAGCTACACCGACCGAGGGAGGGAGAGAGAGAGCTACACCGACCGAGGGAGGGAGAGAGGGAGCTACACCGACCGAGGGAGGGAGAGAGAGAGCTACACCGACCGAGGGAGGGAGAGAGAGCTACACCGACCGAGGGAGGGAGAGAGAGCTACACCGACCGAGGGAGAGAGAGAGAGAGCTACACCGACCGAGGGAGGGAGAGAGAGAGCTACACCGACCGAGGGAGGAAGAGAGAGAGAGCTACACCGACCGAGGGAGAGAGAGAGAGAGAGAGCTACACCGACCGAGGGAGAGAGAGAGAGAGCTACACCGACCGAGGGAGGGAGAGAGAGAGCTACACCGACCGAGGGAGAGAGAGAGAGAGAGAGCTACACCGACCGAGGGAGGGAGAGAGAGAGAGCTACACCGACCGAGGGAGAGAGAGAGAGAGAGAGCTACACCGACCGAGGGAGAGAGAGAGAGAGCTACACCGACCGAGGGAGGGAGGGAGAGAGAGAGAGAGAGAGCTACACCGACCGAGGGAGAGAGAGAGAGAGAAAGAGCTACACCGACCGAGGGAGAGAGAGAGAGGGAGAGAAAGAGAGAGCTACGCCGACCGAGGGAGAGCGAGAGAGCTACCACGAACGAGGGAGAGAGAGAGAGAGAGAGAGAGAGAGAGCTACACCGACCGAGGGAGGGAGAGAGAGAGTTACACCGAGCGAGAGAGAGAGAGAGAGAGAGAGATACACCGACCGAGGGAGA
Organism: Pristiophorus japonicus; assembly: GCF_044704955.1. Classification (NCBI taxonomy): domain Eukaryota; kingdom Metazoa; phylum Chordata; class Chondrichthyes; family Pristiophoridae; genus Pristiophorus; species Pristiophorus japonicus. The sequence continues at coordinate 185,330,582 of NC_091977.1, forward strand.
GAGAGAGAGAGAGAGCGACATCGACCGAGGGAGAGAGAGAGAGAGCGACACCGACCGAGGGAGGGAGAGAGAGAGAGAGAGCGAGCTACACCGACCGAGGGAGGGAGAGAGAGAGAGAGAGCTACACCGACCGAGGGAGAGAGAGAGAGAGCTACACCGACCGAGGGAGGGAGGGAGAGAGAGAGAGAGAGAGCTACACCGACCGAGGGAGGGAGAGAGAGAGAGCTACACCGACCGAGGGAGGGAGAGAGGGAGCTACACCGACCGAGGGAGGGAGAGAGAGAGCTACACCGACCGAGGGAGGGAGAGAGAGCTACACCGACCGAGGGAGGGAGAGAGAGCTACACCGACCGAGGGAGAGAGAGAGAGAGCTACACCGACCGAGGGAGGGAGAGAGAGAGCTACACCGACCGAGGGAGGAAGAGAGAGAGAGCTACACCGACCGAGGGAGAGAGAGAGAGAGAGAGCTACACCGACCGAGGGAGAGAGAGAGAGAGCTACACCGACCGAGGGAGGGAGAGAGAGAGCTACACCGACCGAGGGAGAGAGAGAGAGAGAGAGCTACACCGACCGAGGGAGGGAGAGAGAGAGAGCTACACCGACCGAGGGAGAGAGAGAGAGAGAGAGCTACACCGACCGAGGGAGAGAGAGAGAGAGCTACACCGACCGAGGGAGGGAGGGAGAGAGAGAGAGAGAGAGCTACACCGACCGAGGGAGAGAGAGAGAGAGAAAGAGCTACACCGACCGAGGGAGAGAGAGAGAGGGAGAGAAAGAGAGAGCTACGCCGACCGAGGGAGAGCGAGAGAGCTACCACGAACGAGGGAGAGAGAGAGAGAGAGAGAGAGAGAGAGCTACACCGACCGAGGGAGGGAGAGAGAGAGTTACACCAAGCGAGAGAGAGAGAGAGAGAGAGAGATACACCGACCGAGGGAGAGAGAGAGAGAGAGAGCGACATCGACCGAGGGAGAGAGAGAGAGAGCGACACCGACCGAGGGAGGGAGAGAGAGAGAGAGAGCGAGCTACACCGACCGAGGGAGGGAGAGAGAGAGAGAGAGCTACACCGACCGAGGGAGAGAGAGAGAGAGCTACACCGACCGAGGGAGGGAGGGAGAGAGAGAGAGAGAGAGCTACACCGACCGAGGGAGGGAGAGAGAGAGAGCTACACCGACCGAGGGAGAGAGAGAGAGAGAGTTACACCGACCGAGGGAGAGAGAGAGAGAGAGAGCTACACCGACCGAGGGAGAGAGAGAGAGCTACACCAACCGAGGGAGGGAGAGGGAGCTAAACCGACCGAGGGAGGGAGAGAGAGTTACACCGACCGAGGGAGGGAGAGGGAGCTATACCGACCGAGGGAGGGAGAGGGAGCTACACCGACCGAGGGAGGGAGAGGGAGCTACACCGACCGAGGGAGGGAGAGAGAGCTACACCGACCGAGGGAGGGAGAGAGAGCTACACCAACCGAGGGAGGGAGAGGGAGCTACACCGACCGAGGGAGGGAGAGGGAGCTACACCGACCGAGGGAGGGAGAGAGAGAGCTACACCGACCGAGGGAGAGAGAGGGAGCTACACCGACCGAGGGAGGGAGGGAGAGAGAGCTACACCGACCGAGGGAGAGAGAGGGAGCTAAACCGACCGAGGGAGGGAGAGAGAGCTACACCGACCGAGGGAGAGAGAGGGAGCTACACCGACCGAGGGAGAGAGAGGGAGCTACACCGACCGAGGGAGGGAGAGAGAGAGCTACACCGACCGAGGGAGAGAGAGGGAGCTAAACCGACCGAGGGAGGGAGAGAGAGCTACACCGACCGAGGGAGAGAGAGAGAGCTACACCGACCGAGGGAGAGAGAGAGAGAGAGAGAGAGCTACACCGACCGAGGGAGGGAGAGGGAGCTACACCGACCGAGGGAGAGAGAGAAAGAGCTACACCGACCGAGGGAGGGAGAGGGAGCTACACCGACCGAGGGAGGGAGAGAGCTACACCGACCGAGGGAGGGAGAGAGAGAGCTACACCGACCGAGGGAGGGAGAGGGAGCTACACCGACCGAGGGAGGGAGAGAGAGCTACACCGACCGAGGGAGGGAGAGGGAGCTACACCGACCGAGGGAGGGCGAGAGCTACACCGACCGAGGGAGGGAGAGGGAGCTACACCGACCGATGGAGGGAGAGAGCTACACCGACCGAGGGAGGGAGAGAGAGCTTCACCGACCGAGGGAGGGAGAGGGAGCTACACCGACCGAGGGAGAGAGAGAAAGAGCTACACCGACCGAGGGAGGGAGAGGGAGCTACACCGACCGAGGGAGGGAGAGAGCTACACCGACCGAGGGAGGGAGAGAGAGAGCTACACCGACCGAGGGAGGGAGAGGGAGCTACACCGACCGAGGGAGGGAGAGAGAGTTACACCGACCGAGGGAGGGATCGAGAGAGCTACACCGACCGAGGGAGGGAGAGAGGGAGCTACACCGACCGAGGGAGGGAGAGAGAGCTACACCGACCGAGGGAGGGAGAGAGAGAGCTACAACGACCGAGGGAGGGAGAGAGAGAGAGAGAGAGCTACACCGACCGAGGGAGAGAGAGAGAGAGAGAGCTACACCGACCGAGGGAGAGAGAGAGAGAGAGAGCTACATCGAGAGAGAGAGAGAGAGAGAGAGAGCTACACCGACCGAGGGAGGGAGAGAGAGAGCTACACCGACCGAGGGAGGGAGAGAGGGAGCTACACCGACCGAGGGAGGGAGAGAGAGCTACACCGACCGAGGGAGGGAGAGAGAGAGCTACACCGACCGAGGGAGGGAGAGAGAGCTACACCGACCGAGGGAGGGAGAGAGAGCTACACCGACCGAGGGAGAGAGAGAGAGAGCTACACCGACCGAGGGAGGGAGAGAGAGAGCTACACCGACCGAGGGAGGAAGAGAGAGAGAGCTACACCGACCGAGGGAGAGAGAGAGAGAGAGAGCTACACCGACCGAGGGAGAGAGAGAGAGAGCTACACCGACCGAGGGAGGGAGAGAGAGAGCTACACCGACCGAGGGAGAGAGAGAGAGAGAGAGCTACACCGACCGAGGGAGGGAGAGAGAGAGAGCTACACCGACCGAGGGAGAGAGAGAGAGAGAGAGCTACACCGACCGAGGGAGAGAGAGAGAGAGCTACACCGACCGAGGGAGGGAGGGAGAGAGAGAGAGAGAGAGCTACACCGACCGAGGGAGAGAGAGAGAGAGAAAGAGCTACACCGACCGAGGGAGAGAGAGAGAGGGAGAGAAAGAGAGAGCTACGCCGACCGAGGGAGAGCGAGAGAGCTACACTGACCGAGGGAGAGAGAGAGAGAGAGCTACCACGAACGAGGGAGAGAGAGAGAGAGAGAGAGAGAGAGAGCTACACCGACCGAGGGAGGGAGAGAGAGAGTTACACCGAGCGAGAGAGAGAGAGAGAGAGAGATACACCGACCGAGGGAGAGAGAGAGAGAGCGACATCGACCGAGGGAGAGAGAGAGAGAGCGACACCGACCGAGGGAGGGAGAGAGAGAGAGAGAGCGAGCTACACCGACCGAGGGAGGGAGAGAGAGAGAGAGAGCTACACCGACCGAGGGAGAGAGAGAGAGAGCTACACCGACCGAGGGAGGGAGGGAGAGAGAGAGAGAGAGAGCTACACCGACCGAGGGAGGGAGAGAGAGAGAGCTACACCGACCGAGGGAGAGAGAGAGAGAGAGTTACACCGACCGAGGGAGAGAGAGAGAGAGAGAGCTACACCGACCGAGGGAGAGAGAGAGAGCTACACCAACCGAGGGAGGGAGAGGGAGCTAAACCGACCGAGGGAGGGAGAGAGAGTTACACCGACCGAGGGAGGGAGAGGGAGCTACACCGACCGAGGGAGGGAGAGGGAGCTACACCGACCGAGGGAGGGAGAGGGAGCTACACCGACCGAGGGAGGGAGAGAGAGCTACACCGGCCGAGGGAGGGAGAGAGAGCTACACCAACCGAGGGAGGGAGAGGGAGCTACACCGACCGAGGGAGGGAGAGGGAGCTACACCGACCGAGGGAGGGAGAGAGAGAGCTACACCGACCGAGGGAGAGAGAGGGAGCTACACCGACCGAGGGAGGGAGAGAGAGAGCTACACCGACCGAGGGAGAGAGAGGGAGCTAAACCGACCGAGGGAGGGAGAGAGAGCTACACCGACCGAGGGAGAGAGAGGGAGCTACACCGACCGAGGGAGAGAGAGGGAGCTACACCGACCGAGGGAGGGAGAGAGAGAGCTACACCGACCGAGGGAGAGAGAGGGAGCTAAACCGACCGAGGGAGGGAGAGAGAGCTACACCGACCGAGGGAGAGAGAGAGAGCTACACCGACCGAGGGAGAGAGAGAGAGAGAGAGAGAGCTACACCGACCGAGGGAGGGAGAGGGAGCTACACCGACCGAGGGAGAGAGAGAAAGAGCTACACCGACCGAGGGAGGGAGAGGGAGCTACACCGACCGAGGGAGGGAGAGAGCTACACCGACCGAGGGAGGGAGAGAGAGAGCTACACCGACCGAGGGAGGGAGAGGGAGCTACACCGACCGAGGGAGGGAGAGAGAGCTACACCGACCGAGGGAGGGAGAGGGAGCTACACCGACCGAGGGAGGGAGAGAGCTACACCGACCGAGGGAGGGAGAGGGAGCTACACCGACCGATGGAGGGAGAGAGCTACACCGACCGAGGGAGGGAGAGAGAGCTTCACCGACCGAGGGAGGGAGAGGGAGCTACACCGACCGAGGGAGAGAGAGAGAGAGCTACACCGACCGAGGGAGAGAGAGAGAGAGCTACACCGACCGAGGGAGGGAGAGAGAGAGCTACACCGACCGAGGGAGGGAGAGAGAGCTACACCGACCGAGGGAGAGAGAGAGAGAGCTACACCGACCGAGGGAGAGAGAGAGAGAGCTACACCGACCGAGGGAGGGAGAGAGAGCTACACCGACCGAGGGAGAGAGAGAGAGAGCTACACCGACCGAGGGAGGGAGAGAGAGCTACACCGACCGAGGGAGAGAGAGAGAGAGCTACACCGACCGAGGGAGGGAGAGGGAGCTAAACCGACCGAGGGAGAGAGAGAGAGCTACACCAACCGAGGGAGGGAGATGGAGCTACACCGACCGAGGGAGAGAGAGAGAGAGGTACACCGACCGAGGGAGGGAGAGGGAGCTACACCGACCGAGGGAGGGAGAGGGAGCTAAACCGACCGAGGGAGGGAGAGGGAGCTACACCGACCGAGGGAGGGAGAGAGCTACACCGACCGAGGGAGGGAGAGAGGGAGCTACACCGACCGAGGGAGAGAGATGGAGCTACACCGACTGAGGGAGATAGAGAGCTACATCGACCGAGGGAGGGAGAGACAGCTACACCGACCGAGGGAGGGAGAGAGCTACACCGACCGAGGGAGGGAGAGAGTTACACCGACCGAGGGAGGGAGAGGGAGCTAAACCGACCGAGGGAGGGAGAGAGGGAGCTAAACCGACCGAGGGAGGGAGAGAGAGAGCTGCACCGACCGAGGGAGGGAGAGAGAGCTACACCGACCGAGGGAGGAAGAGAAAGAGCTACACCGACCGAGGGAGAGAGATGGAGCTACACCGACCGAGGGAGCGAGAGAGAGAGCTACACCGACCGAGGGAGAGAGATGGAGCTACACCGACCGAGGGAGGGAGAGGGAGCTACACCGACCGAGGGAGAGAGAGAGAGAGCTACACCGACCGAGGGAGAGAGATGGAGCTACACCGACCGAGGGAGCGAGAGAGAGAGCTACACCGACCGAGGGGGAGAGATGGAGCTACACCGACCGAGGGAGGGAGAGGGAGCTACACCGACCGAGGGAGAGAGATGGAGCTACACCGACCGAGGGAGCGAGAGAGAGAGCTACACCGACCGAGGGAGGGAGAGGGAGCTACACCGACCGAGGGAGGGAGAGAGAGCTACACCGACCGAGGGAGGGAGAGAGAGCTACACCGACCGAGGGAGGGAGAGAGAGCTACACCGACCGAGGGAGGGAGAGGGAGCTACACCGACCGAGGGAGGGAGAGAGAGCTACACCGACCGAGGGAGGGAGAGAGAGCTACACCGACCGAGGGAGGGAGAGAGCTACACCGACCGAGGGAGGGAGATGGAGCTACACCGACCGAGGGAGGGAGAGAGAGAGCTACACCGACCGAGGGAGGGAGAGAGAGCTAAACCGACCGAGGGAGGGAGAGAGATGGAGCTACACCGACCGAGGGAGAGAGAGAGAGCTACACCGACCGAGGGAGGGAGAGAGATGGAGCTAAACCGACCGAGGGAGGGAGGGAGAAAGCTACACCGACCGAGGGAGGGAGAGAGAGCTACACCGACCGAGGGAGGGAGAGAGAGCTAAACCGACCGAGGGAGGGAGAGAGATGGAGCTAAACCGACCGAGGGAGGGAGGGAGAGAGCTACACCGACCGAGGGAGGGAGAGAGAGCTAAACTGACCGAGGGAGGGAGAGAGAGAGCTACACCGACTGAGGGAGGGAGAGAGAGCTACACCGACCGAGGGAGGGAGAGAGAGCTACACCGACCGAGGGAGGAAGAGAAAGAGCTAAACCGACCGAGGGAGGGAGGGAGAGAGCTACACCGACCGAGGGAGGGAGAGGGAGCTACACCGACCGAGGGAGGAAGAGAAAGAGCTAAACCGACCGAGGGAGGGAGAGAGAGCTACACCGACCGAGGGAGGAAGAGAAAGAGCTAAACCGACCGAGGGAGGGAGAGAGAGCTACACCGACCGAGGGAGGGAGAGAGAGAGCTAAACCGACCGAGGGAGGGAGAGAGAGAGCTACACCGACCGAGGGAGAGAGATGGAGCTACACCGACCGAGGGAGCGAGAGAGAGAGCTACACCGACCGAGGGAGGGAGAGAGAGAGCTAAACCGACCGAGGGAGGGAGAGAGGGAGCTACACCGACCGAGGGAGCGAGAGAGAGAGCTACACCGACCGAGGGAGGGAGAGAGAGAGCTAAACCGACCGAGGGAGGGAGAGAGAGCTAAACCGACCGAGGGAGGGAGAGAGAGCTACACCGACCGAGGGAGGGAGAGAGAGAGCTACACCGACCGAGGGAGGGAGAGAGAGAGAGCTACACCGACCGAGGGAGAGAGAGAGAGAGCTACACCGACCGAGGGAGGGAGAGAGAGCTACACCGACCGAGGGAGGGAGAGAGAGCTACACCGACCGAGGGAGGGAGAGAGAGAGCTAAACCGACCGAGGGAGGGAGAGAAAGCTACACCGACCGAGGGAGGGAGCAAGAGAGCTACACCGACCGACGGAGGGAGAGAGAGCTACACCGACCGAGGGAGAGAGATGGAGCTACACCGACCGAGGGAGGGAGAGAGAGAGCTACACTGACCGAGGGAGGGAGAGAGAGAGCTAAACCGACCGAGGGAGGGAGAGAGAGAGCTAAACCGACCGAGGGAGGGAGAGAGAGCTAAACCGACCGAGGGAGGGAGAGAGAGCTACACCGACCGAGGGAGATGGAGAGAGAGAGCTACAGCGACCGAGGGAGGGAGAGAGAGCTACACCGACCGAGGGAGGGAGAGAGAGAGCTAAACCGACCGAGGGAGGGAGAGAGAGAGAGAGAGAGAGCTGCACCGACCGAGGGAGGGAGAGAGCTACACCGACCGAGGGAGAGAGAGAGAGAGCTACACCGACCGAGGGAGAGAGAGAGAGAGCTACACCAACCGAGGGAGGGAGAGAGAGCTACACCGACCGAGGGAGGGAGAGGGAGCTAAACCGACCGAGGGAGAGAGAGAGAGAGCTACACCAACTGAGGGAGGGAGAGGGAGCTACACCGACCGAGGGAGGGAGAGAGAGCAACACCGACCGAGGGAGGGAGAGAGGTCTGCACCGACCGAGGGAGAGAGAGAGTTAGCTACACCGACCGAGGGAGGAAGAGAGAGAGCTACACCGACCGAGGGAGAGAGAGAGATAGCTACACCGATAGAGGGAGGAAGAGAGAGAGCTACACCGACCAAGGGAGGGAGAGGGAGCTAAACCGACCGAGGGAGGGAGAGAGCTACACCGACCGAGGGAGTGAGAGAGAGAGCTACACCGACCGAGGGAGGGAGAGAGAGAGCTACACCGACCGAGGGAGAGAGAGAGAGAGAGAGCTACACCGACCGAGGGAGAGAGAGAGAGAGCTACACCGACCGAGGGAGGGAGAGAGAGAGCTACACCGACCGAGGGAGAGAGAGAGAGAGAGAGCTACACCGACCGAGGGAGGGAGAGAGAGCTACACCGACCGAGGGAGGAAGAGAAAGAGCTAAACCGACCGAGGGAGGGAGGGAGAGAGCTACACCGACCGAGGGAGGAAGAGAAAGAGCTAAACCGACCGAGGGAGGGAGAGAGAGCTACACCGACCGAGGGAGGGAGAGAGAGAGCTAAACCGACCGAGGGAGGGAGAGAGAGAGCTACACCGACCGAGGGAGAGAGATGGAGCTACACCGACCGAGGGAGCGAGAGAGAGAGCTACACCGACCGAGGGAGGGAGAGAGAGAGCTAAACCGACCGAGGGAGGGAGAGAGGGAGCTACACCGACCGAGGGAGCGAGAGAGAGAGCTACACCGACCGAGGGAGGGAGAGAGAGAGCTAAACCGACCGAGGGAGGGAGAGAGAGCTAAACCGACCGAGGGAGGGAGAGAGAGCTACACCGACCGAGGGAGGGAGAGAGAGAGCTACACCGACCGAGGGAGGGAGAGAGAGAGAGCTACACCGACCGAGGGAGAGAGAGAGAGAGCTACACCGACCGAGGGAGGGAGAGAGAGCTACACCGACCGAGGGAGGGAGAGAGAGCTACACCGACCGAGGGAGGGAGAGAGAGAGCTAAACCGACCGAGGGAGGGAGAGAAAGCTACACCGACCGAGGGAGGGAGCAAGAGAGCTACACCGACCGACGGAGGGAGAGAGAGCTACACCGACCGAGGGAGAGAGATGGAGCTACACCGACCGAGGGAGGGAGAGAGAGAGCTACACTGACCGAGGGAGGGAGAGAGAGAGCTAAACCGACCGAGGGAGGGAGAGAGAGAGCTAAACCGACCGAGGGAGGGAGAGAGAGCTAAACCGACCGAGGGAGGGAGAGAGAGCTACACCGACCGAGGGAGGGAGAGAGAGAGCTACAGCGACCGAGGGAGGGAGAGAGAGCTACACCGACCGAGGGAGGGAGAGAGAGAGCTAAACCGACCGAGGGAGGGAGAGAGAGAGAGAGAGAGAGCTGCACCGACCGAGGGAGGGAGAGAGCTACACCGACCGAGGGAGAGAGAGAGAGAGCTACACCGACCGAGGGAGAGAGAGAGAGAGCTACACCAACCGAGGGAGGGAGAGAGAGCTACACCGACCGAGGGAGGGAGAGGGAGCTAAACCGACCGAGGGAGAGAGAGAGAGAGCTACACCAACTGAGGGAGGGAGAGGGAGCTACACCGACCGAGGGAGGGAGAGAGAGCTACACCGACCGAGGGAGGGAGAGAGGTCTGCACCGACCGAGGGAGAGAGAGAGATAGCTACACCGACCGAGGGAGGAAGAGAGAGAGCTACACCGACCGAGGGAGAGAGAGAGATAGCTACACCGATAGAGGGAGGAAGAGAGAGAGCTACACCGACCAAGGGAGGGAGAGGGAGCTAAACCGACCGAGGGAGGGAGAGAGCTACACCGACCGAGGGAGTGAGAGAGAGAGCTACACCGACCGAGGGAGGGAGAGAGAGAGCTACACCGACCGAGGGAGAGAGAGAGAGAGAGAGCTACACCGACCGAGGGAGAGAGAGAGAGAGCTACACCGACCGAGGGAGGGAGAGAGAGAGCTACACCGACCGAGGGAGAGAGAGAGAGAGAGAGCTACACCGACCGAGGGAGGGAGAGAGCTACACCGACCGAGGGAGTGAGAGAGAGAGCTACACCGACTGAGGGAGGGAGAGAGAGAGCTACACCGACCGAGGGAGAGAGAGAGAGAGCTACACCGACCGAGGGAGGGAGAGAGAGAGCTACACCGACCGAGGGAGAGAGAGAGAGAGAGAGCTACACCGACCGAGGGAGAGAGAGAGAGAGAGCTACACCGACCGAGGGAGGGAGAGAGAGAGCTACACCGACCGAGGGAGGGAGAGAGAGAGAGAGCTACACCGACCGAGGGAGGGAGAGAGAGAGCTACACCGACCGAGGGAGCGAGAGAGAGAGAGAGCTACACCGACCGAGGGAGAGAGAGAGAGAGCTACACCGACCGAGGGAGGGAGAGAGAGAGAGAGCTACACCGACCGAGGGAGGGAGAGAGAGAGAGAGCTACACCGACCGAGGGAGGGAGAGAGAGAGCTACACCGACCGAGGGAGAGAGAGAGAGAGAGAGCTACACCGACCGAGGGAGGGAGATGGAGCTACACCGACCGAGGGAGGGAGAGGGAGCTAAACCGACCGAGGGAGGGAGAGAGAGCTACACCGACCGAGGGAGGGAGAGAGAGCTACACCGACCGAGGGAGGGAGAGAGATAGCTACACCGACCGAGGGAGGGAGAGAGCTACACCGACCGAGGGAGGGAGAGAGAGCTACACCGACCGTGGGAGGGAGAGAGAGAGCTACACCGACTGAGGGAGGGAGAGAGAGAGCTACACCGACCGAGGGAGGGAGAGAGAGAGCTACACCGACTGAGGGAGGGAGAGAGAGAGCTACACCGACCGAGGGAGGGAGAGAGCTACACCGACTGAGGGAGGGAGAGAGCTACACCGACCGAGGGAGGGAGAGAGCTACACCGACCGAGGGAGGGAGAGAGAGCTACACCGACCGAGGGAGGGAGAGAGAGCTACACCGACCGAGGGAGGGAGAGAGAGAGCTACACCGACCGAGGGAGCGAGAGAGAGAGAGAGCTACACCGACCGAGGGAGAGAGAGAGAGAGCTACACCGACCGAGGGAGGGAGAGAGAGAGAGAGCTACACCGACCGAGGGAGGGAGAGAGAGAGAGAGCTACACCGACCGAGCGAGAGAGAGAGAGAGAGAGCTGCACCGACCGAGGGAGGGAGATGGAGCTACACCGACCGAGGGAGGGAGAGGGAGCTAAACCGACCGAGGGAGGGAGAGAGAGCTACACCGACCGAGGGAGGGAGAGAGAGCTACACCGACCGAGGGAGGGAGAGAGCGACACCGACCGAGGGAGGGAGAGAGAGCTACACCGACCGAGGGAGGGAGAGAGAGAGCTACACCGACTGAGGGAGGGAGAGAGAGAGCTACACCGACCGAGGGAGGGAGAGAGAGAGCTACACCGACTGAGGGAGGGAGAGAGAGAGCTACACCGACCGAGGGAGGGAGAGAGCTACACCGACTGAGGGAGGGAGAGAGCTACACCGACCGAGGGAGGGAGAGAGCTACACCGACCGAGGGAGGGAGAGAGAGCTACACCGACCGAGGGAGAGAGAGAGCTACACCGACCGAGGGAGAGAGAGAGAGAGAGAGAGAGCTGCACCGACCGAGGGAGAGAGAGAGAGAGCTACACTGAACGAGGGAGGGAGAGAGAGCTACACCGACCGAGGGAGAGAGAGAGAGAGCTACACTGAACGAGGGAGAGAGAGAGAGAGCGACACCGACCGAGGGCGGGAGAGAGAGAGAGAGAAAGCTACACCGACCGAGGGGGAGAGAGAGAGAGAGAGCTACACCCGCGTGCTCACTGGTGGCTAATCTTGCCAATCTCCTCCCCGTCAAACTCACTTCTCTCACCACTGACCCTGTGGACACAGGCAGTGGGGCAGCCATTACCGACCCTCTCTGTATCTCCCTCCAGAACGTCCGTTCGCTTGCGATCCAGGCCCTTCCCATCCATGAGCTTATTGTGGATGATGGCATCGATATCATGGCCCTTGAAGGGTGATGACACCTTACCCTTAAATGTAGCCTCCCAGCCTGGTTATACCTTCCACCACATGCCCCGCTCAGACCGCCTTGGTGGCGATGTTCAAATCAGCAAATCACACCTTGGTCTGTCCCCTATTCCTCCGGCACTTTCGGCTCCTTTGAGCATCTCACTCTATTCCATCCCTCTCACCTCTCATTTAAAATTCTCATTCTCCACCGCCCACCCAAGTACCATAAACATTTTATTACCGATATTTCTTCACTGCTTTCCTCCCTCTGCCTCTGCACTGAATGACTTCTCCTCCTCGGTGATTCCAACCTCCATCCCAATTCATCATGCTCTCTTTCCTCTCCGTTCATTAGCCTCCTACATTCCCTTAATCTCTCCCTCCATGTAAACTCCCCAACCCATAGTCACAGCCACCCCCTCGACCTTGCCATCTCTCGTGGCCTCGCTACTCCCATCGAGTCAATCGCAGATAAGGCCATCTCTGACCACTTCCTCGTATCGCTCTCCACCCACATCCCCCTTTCACTGTTCCCCGCCCCAACCCTACCTCCTTCTGTGTCTGTCCCTGGAAAAACCTCTCTACCGAATCTCTTACAACTGCACTTGTGAACTTCCAACTGTCCAGCCTTTGTCCTCCATTCACCATGACATTTCTGCAGCTACCGATCTGCTCAATCACACCCTCACATCCATCTTTGATGCCCTAGAACCTGTTAAAACAATTACTTACTCTCACCCTGGCCGTTCCCCCTGGTACAGCCCTGATTTTCGCTCCCTTAAGTCCAAGGGATGCAGACTGGAATGGATATGGAGGATAACTGGTTTAGCCAATCACCGCCAGTTCTGGCTGGACCACATAAAACATTATCGGGTCCTGCTCTCGTCTGTCAAAATCGCTCACTGTTCCAGAATCATCCTGGAATGTAAAGATAAACCCCGGCTTCTATTCTCCACTGCAAACCGCCTTTTTAAACCCCTCTCCCCAGCCTCCATCCTCACCTCTGACAATAAGTGTGAGGAGCTCATGGACTTCTTTGTCTCTAAGATTGAGACCATCCATTCGGCCACCTCTGCCTCTTCCCTTACTGCCCCTAGCTCACCAGACCAAACATCCTCTAAGGATTCCCCCTTGCCCTAGCCCTGACCTCACATATTTCTCCAACTTCTCTCCAATCTCCCCTCATGACCTCTCCGAGCTTAATCTGTCCATGAGACTCACTTCCTGCTCCCTTGACCCTATTCCCACCAAACTGCTGAACACCCAACTTCCTTTTCTGGCTCCCATGTTCGCTGACATTGTTAACGGTTCTCTCTCCTCGGGTACTGTCCCCCTCCCCCTCTAATCTGCTGTTATCATCCCTCTCAAAAGAAACAATCCTCGACCTCTCCATCCTGGCAAACTACCACCCCATCTCCAACCTCCCTTTACTCTCAAGTCCTTGAACGTGTTGTCGCCTCCCAAATCCGAGCCCATCTTTCCCGCAATTGCATGTTTGAATCCCTCCAATCCAGTTTCCGTGTCATTGCCAGAACCAAAACTGGCAGTGGTGTGATTTGAACTTATGACCTCTGGGTTACTTGTCCAGTACCATAACCAGTAGGTTACCACCATATCTAGAGTCGGTAGAGTTTAAGCATTTAAGATTCAGCATCTGAATGCATGTACATCTCTTTTAAAGTTCATTGTAAAAGTTTGAGATCCCTTTACTTGCATGTGTGCATTGCTGCACAAATGTCCCCACCAATACTGATCTGGGTACTGATGTACCTTGGCTAAACCAGAAACGTCAGTGCAAGGCACTAACTGAGCAAAACTGGATTATAATGGTGCTCAAGTATCATCTAAGTTGTTACTCATTCATAAGTGTCAGTGTAGCTCAATTGACTCAGTTGCTTCTAAATCACAAGGCTGTAGATTCATGCTCATCTCCTGGGCTTGATAGCTGACACAGTGCATGACTGATGGAGTGCCGTGTTGTTGATGGCCCCATCTACCTACTCTGGTGTACATTAAAAATTCTGTGGCACTATCTGAAGAAGAGCAATAAGTTCTTCTATGTCTTTGCCAACATTCCTCCCTTAACCAACACTACCAAAGATAGATTATCTGAACATGAATTCATTTGCTCTTTGTGTGCAAACTGCCGTGTTTGCCTATATAACAGTAACTTCACCTCAAAAGTAATCTTTGTTTGTAAAGCACTTGGCACATCTTAAGGATGTGATAATCCGCTGAATAAATGCATCTTCTTTCTTCCAATGATCTTGTTTTGTGCAAGCAAAAATAATTCTCAATTTCAATTACGTTAACTTATGGAATGTTTTAATTATCAGAACTAATGTATTTCTTTGTTTATTGATATGTTGCTTCAAACCTGTCGATTCCTGAACTTTCATTTCCCACATAATTTGTGCTATAAGACTTCTGGAAGATTGCCATAGTTGACAATCATTTTCAATCTTTTTTCTAAACTGCGTAGTCTGCTCTGGTTTGTTAAATGTCCACCATGCAGCTCATGATTTGAAAGTGGTGGGTAGGTCACAATAAGAAGCACCTTATTCCCAATAGCTTTTTAAAATTAAACTACAAAAGTACAAATATTAAATACGGAGGGTGCTAACGGGCGCAAACGACTTTTAACCCGGGCGCGGCACCGCTAACAACTCCCGCTAAATTCCACGGCAGTTTAGCGGCGGCAATAACCCATAGTGCCCCGCTCCGCTGCACCGTCAATGACGACATCATCACCATGCGCAGCATCCTGTTAGCACCCCTAATTTGGGTATCGCCCCCTGAAGCTGCGACGGACGACGCCAGCGACAGCTTCAGAGGACGTGAACCGGGTGGCAGGGGGCTCTCAGGACGATAGTTAAAGGGGAGGTGTGGGCCTTCACAAAAAAAAATGCCGATTTTGTTCTGCGCCCCATTGCCGCTTTGAACACAGGATCCGTGCCGCGATCGGTCAGCTGTTGGCATGGCACCCCTCCACTCCCTGGTGGTCTAGGGAGGCCCCTTTCATTACTGCAGAGTTTGCAGCTTGGGCCCTTCCCTTTAATGAAGGGAAGAGTCCCTCCTACGCGGCAGCGCTACAAGGTCCAGTGCGTAACGCTGCATCCCGCTCCTGACGCATCCGCCCACTACTGCCCCAGAAAGGAAGTGGAGCACCTTATTATGTGCTCTACTTTCTTTTGGGGGCGGAACCCCAATTTCTCGCGAGAGGCGAGACGTCTGCGCCTGGCGCAATGTCTCGCACCTCATGATTGTTACTGCTGCCCAAACAGGGTGCAACAAAATGCTGCCCCTTAATCTTAAGTCCAGAAGGCTGTAAAGTGCTAATCAAAAGATGAGGTGCTGTTCCTCGAGCTTCTGTTGAGCTTCACTGGAACAGGGTAGGAGGCCGAGGACAGAGAGGTCAAAGTGGCAGTGGGGCGGAGAATTTAAATAGCAAGCAACTGGAAGCTCAGGGTCACGCTTGCAGACTGAACAAAGACGTAAGTGTAATAAAGTCACATCACCGTGCGTGGCAAAGGGAAGCTACAGCAAGAAGAAACTTGTGTGGCTAAAATCAATAATGTTAATGCATACTGTCATTATGTTTCTAGCCCAAGCTGGCACACAGTTGGAGGACAACTAGTGGCACAGTTGTGGACCTACCGGAAAGACATTTAACTATCTATATTATGTTTAGTTGCCTTAATGATAACTGCAGAGCTTGGATTGAGTGACCTGGTATGTAGCATATGAATCTTATATGATTATTTGCAAAATGTGTAATGTATTCACATATGCTGCAAAAGTGCTTAGTAGTTTGTGTAATGACAATACAATACCCAAATGGAAGTGTGTTTATATACTCAATATCTCCTCTGCAGTAATTTCAGATAATGAGGTGGAGGAGGAAGCATTGGGTGCAGCATAAAGCATCGATGGAGAGGCAAGAAAAGAGGTAGTTGATAAGAGGCAAACAGGTGAAGGGTGGAGGTCTGTTGTGTTGTCTGTCCCTGTTGGTTAATAGTTCTGTTTTCCAACAAAGGATGTTATAACACATGAACCATGTTGAGCAGTTACTTGGCCCAATATCCTTGGCAGTACAAGGGCTGGACTATTTTGTCTGCACTGCTGTATGGCATTGATCAGGACCAGTACCAGTGCCAATTAGAGTAGTGACCGCAGTAACATTGACACAGCAATATGGGCTTATGGCATGAAAGGTCACACTGTTACTTGTAGAAAGTTAAAAATCCAAGATGCAGTCAAAGAAAGCTTCAAAACAGTAGGGGTTGTGAATAGCCAAGACCTCCGAGAGGTCTACTATTCAACACTCCAAAAGATCCAACAGACACGATGGGCCGAATGGCCTCCTGTGCTGTAAATTTCTATGATCCTGTGATAAGTTGGAATTGTGAGGAGGTGGCCTTCAATAGTGGCACACACACAGATAAATATAGAAACAGCTGAATGACAATGACACTCAGCAGCAGTTCAGTAAAGCTCTGTGCAAGTGGCTTCAAGTAACACCACAGAAAGCACTGCGACTCAAGCAAATGATACTTCTGGCACCGATGAAGGTACATTAGGGGTAGTTGCAGATGCAGGCAGTCACAGTACTCAGAAGCTACTCGCCACTCCTACTTCCTGAACTAGGAAAGATTTGAAGAATTATACAGACACAATGGCCAGAATTTTCTTTACCTGGGTGGGTCCAGTGTGGACGGTGGCTATGTCGGGTCCCGAGACCGCTGCTGGCTCCATCCCGCTGCTGAAAATGAACTTATCTTAAAGGGGTCTAGTAAGTCCACCCAGCGCATTACCTAGTCATCATCATAGGAAGTCCCTCGGGTCGAGGATGACTTGCTTCCACGCCAAAAAGTTCACAGGTATTTCAATAAAGGACCTAATATTCCAGGTAAAGAACTAAATCTTGAAGGGTAGAAGATGCCTGTGCGTGGATTTTTTAATGTGTGGTGGCCGTTGCACACCAGCCACCACACGGGCTTGACAGAGCTAGGTTTTGGTCCAGTAGCAAGGGTTATCCCAAGATGACTGGAGACCTGCTCTGCTGCACGGACCCAGTGTGCACACATATCGCAGTGTGGGCTGGCCCATGCTGCCCCTGGGCCCTCGCCTCTTCTGGGCCCCGAACTCATCCCTCTCCTTGACCCCGATCACGTCCCTCCACACTCCTTCGCCCTGACCTCGCCGCTCCTGCAGTACCTGTCCACGCTCCAATCAGTGACCTGGATCTTGGTGACATCCAATCCAGTCGCCCTCTTCACTGCCGTTGTTCTCCTGCTCCAGCACGTGCTGCTTCCTGGAGTGGTACGCCGCCACACTGTTCCTTCCGCTCCCCGGCCTGCTCCGATGGCCGGGGGCCGGGCAGACTGCTGAGCATGTAATCTCCTGGGAGAAGCAAAAATAGATCAAAAATCCTAGACCAATTTAGGGAAAAAGAATTGTAGTAAATTCCTCTCTGACCCTTGAAGGCGATGAAAATCAAGTTCTAGGGGTCAAAAGGTATATGACCCAACATGCCACCAACCTTTTATATGCAGTGTTATTTGCCTCCTCCAGGAACTCATCCAGCTCGATTCCGAATGCTTGTAATGAATACACACTTACTTGCAAGAGTTACCAGCTTATTTGAAAGGTCTATGATCTTCTGCAAAAAGAAAAACCTCCTGATAGTTAATACAAAAGCAAAATACTGCGGATGCTGGAATCTGGAATAAAAACAGAAAATGCTGGAAATCTCCACGGGTTGACATGGGAAAAATCATCACGGGTCAACTACAGAGTAAAGCTCTACAATTACACGTTACTCTGGAAACCTAAATGCTTGGGCATGCGAAGAACGGGGCCTCAGTTTTTCAGTGCTATCAATTAGCTCCACCAATAGAAGCGAAGGTCTTTCTGTGCGCCGCCAAATTCAAACAGAAAAATGGCGACACTTCAGATTTTTTTTTGGCGATCGGTTGTTAATCTTAAATAACGGCAAAAAAAAGGCAATGTGGAATTTTGGACCCATTGTCCCTTCAAGTCTTCATTGACCAGTTGGCACCCCTCCATCACAACATCATTGTTGAGCCTGAGCCTAGTAGCTTTTTCTGGTGCGATCAACCTTTTCCTTAGGTTAGTTTGTTCTATGAGTCATGTGTCTACTATTTCAAAATGCTTCTTGGCAGCCCTCTTCATCATCTGTGCATTATGCAATAACTAGCAATGCAAGTGTATCCATTTTATAGGTCTTCAAAGTCTGCGATCAGTTATACTTTAAAATCTTGCTCTTCTGTTGAGTAACAGATTCAATTTCCATTTATATTCCTCCTCCCCACCCCCCCGTAACCTCTATGTGCATGTTCCCTCCTTAACTTTAAAGAGACCCTTCACAAGGATCTACTTGTATAATAAATTGGCTGTTATCATAGGACCAAAACATAAAGAAGAGAATTTTAAACTAATCGGGGGCTCCCTGCGATATGCAGTGGAGAAAGTCTCCTGCATAATTGTGTGCTGTTGCATCCTCCACAGCTGGAGGAGACAGATGAACAGGACGACGCCTCATCTGACGAGCAATTGCTGGCCGAGGGTGAGGCAGCACAGGGAGGAGAGGCAGCACCAGACCTTACATTGGGAGATGCAAGGCGAAAATTGCTAGGTTCCCTGCTTTGAATAATGAAACCTCGCCCCTCTGCACCAGCAGTTCTGGAAACCTTAGACCCACTCCTTTGCTGCTGCCTTCTCGAACATTGAAATCGTTCTGCTAATTTTCTGGATGGCAGCCACCTGAACTTCCATGAAAGCAGAAAAAAGCTGGTGGTGACATAGACTTGGTGAGGGCCCAGCGGCAGTGCCCCTGGAGGGGGTCACATGCTCCAAGGTAGATTGCAGAGTGGAAATGGTATGCAACATAACTCCACACATGCTGGAAATGGACTCCTCCATAACTTCTGACCAGGTGCTCAACGTCTTTAGCAGGCCTTCTAATACCTCATATAATTGCTGGTGTGCCTGAAGCATTTTTCTTTGCATAACACAATCGGCCGACCAGCCCACCAAACATATGGTAATGAGGCCTGGCCAGGCCTCACACCGATTATGGCGTTTGGGTCCGCTGCCTGTCTCAGTATTCCCCCGCCACCCCCACAGATCATCTCCCCCAACCCCACAGATCATCTCCCCCACCCACACGGATCAACCCCCCCACCCCCACAGATCACCCCCCCACCCCCACAGATCATCTCCCCCACCCCCACGGATCATCCCCCCACCCACACGGATCACCCTCCCCCCCCCCCCCACCCCCACAGATCATCCTCTGCCACCCCCACAGATCATCTCCCCACCCACCCGGATCGCCCCCCACCCACCCCCACAGATCATCCCCCCACCCCCACGGATCATCTCCCCCACCCACACGGATCACCCCCCCCCCACCCCCACAGATCATCCTCCGCCACCCCCACAGATCATCTCCCCACCCACCCCCACAGATCATCCCCCCACCCCCACGGATCATCTCCCCCACCCCCACGGATCACCCCCCCCCACCCCCACGGATCATCCCCCCACCCCCACAGATCATCCCCCCCACCCCCACAGATCACCCCCCCCCCACCCACACAGATCACCCCCCCCCACCCACACCAACACAGATCATCCCCCCCCCCCGCCACCCACAGCAACACAGATCATCCCCTCCTCCACCCACAGCAACACGGATTATCCCCCCCACCCACACAGATCCTGCTTCGCAGGAAAATCGATCCCAAAGTATCAGTAGAAACAGACTTTATTAACAGCCAATTTCTGCTTACCTCCTGTTTATTCACATATATTTTCTATTCCACTTTACACAAGAAGATACTCTTTTTATTTTTATCATATCCTTTATCTTAAATGCTGTCAACTAAGTCTTATAATGGTAGTGTTGGGATATTATTTATGGGAAATAGTTTTGCAGCAGGAGTTTAATTTAATGACTAGAGGCAGCTACCAGGTCGCCACGTAATCTATGACAATTGAATGTAAGAAAGAAAGACTTGGATTTATATAGCGTCTTTCATGACTACCAGACATCTCAAAGCACTTTACAGCCGATGAAATGCAGTGCCGATGTAGTATTGTTATGGGTGCTGCCTTTCGGATGAGATGGTAAACCAGCAACTGCTTGTTCAGGTGGGCATAAAAGATCCCAAAGCACTATTTGAAGAAGATAAGTCTGACATCTTTGCCAACATTCCTCCCTCAACCGATGCCACCAAAATGGATTAATTAGACACGCCTTTCATTTGATGTTTGTGGGATCTTGCTGTCTCCAAACTGGGTTGTCACACTTGCCTACAGAAGGGTGATTGTACTTCAAAAGTAATTTATTAGCTCCGAAGCAAAGGGCGAGGATATTTAAGGCACTATGTAAATGCAAATTTGTCATTTTTTTTCTCTTTATGTTACTGGGAATGCTAATAATTTCAAGAATATATACCAAATGCAAAGGAAGATTAGTTAGAATATAACATGGCACCCTCTGTCTTCTCTTTCCCTATCATTACAAAGCCTGCAGGGGATGCTTCACATGAGATAATGCATTCAAATTGGTATTGTGTTTTAGGTTTGATTCGAAAGCAGTGACCTAAATAAAACTAGTTGCAAAAATTTGTGTAGATTGCAGTTTTACAGTGATATCACAGTGAAACTTAAAAACCTATACTGTCATGACACCATCTCCATGGGATATAGAAAATTGGAATTATAAATTACATTTTTGACACCCTGTCGTTTAAAGTACACATTGGCTCCAAATGTTGGATACATTATACCCAACACAAGTGAACATTGCATTCTGGGAATGTATGGTTGTCCCTTGCCTGCAATTGCAGCTGCAATCCTGAATTGCCTACTTGAGTAAAGACATTTTTTGCGTGTATTTTTGGTGCAATATAACACATAATTTTCTGAAATATATGACTAGGTATTTACTAGATGTGTTGGTGGCATCAAAAAGCAGAATATTAGTACAGTTCCTCGTCTGAATCGTTTTTAAGCTGTCCAATTTAGAAAATTTGGAGGCTTTCTGTGGCATGTAATTCAAATGTCAGTTTTCTGTTGCCAAGTCGCTATGTCTAAGGGAAATAGTTGTATAAATATATATGGCACTTCGTGTTAGTTCTGTAGTTAATTTACTGCTTTACCATTGATAACATTGATATTGGGTTGACTTGATTATGTACTGACAATTATACTATATCTCTCACTGGTGATAATGGGGGTGAAATTCGATAAGGCCCAAAAATGGTTGTGGACACCGCGATGGGAGATATACCCATGCCCACTCAGAAAGTGCAGGCATCACATCAATTTGGTGCAACCTGCTAATTATGATTGAAGCCTAGCTACTATCGTGCTGCTGACAGGCTGTGCATTCAGCAGGGGGGCCCAGCTTTACGTCACTGGAGCAAGGCTGGCTTTACTTAAATCTAGCCTGCTTCTTTTCAAGGCAGTCTCCAGCTCTTGAAGCTGAACTGCCTTCTGAAAAGAATTAAACATCCTTCAGAATGAGTCAGTCTGCAGCTCTTAAACTTGAACTGCCTTTTGCACATAACAAATGCTAAAAGTGCTTCAGCACTAACACATATGGCTCAACAGTCCAGGGAAAGGGCACCTAGGGTCCCGAATGCAGCACTTGAGCTTTGTACATGGTGGGGGGGTGGTGGCAGGGAGGCGGGGGTCAACACTGGACGAGAGGTCCTCTACTCGCAGAGGATGCTCCAGAAAGAAGGATGTGGGACCAGATTGCCGAGGAGGCGGTCACTGCCAGCAGTGTCGCCCCAGGACCTGGCTCCAGTGCCCAAAGAAGTTTCATGACCTCAGATCAGTGATCAAGGTCAGTGAATGCATCTTCAAAAGCCGTTTCCTACCAACTACACCACTAGTATCACACATTGCTCAGTGCACGACTCCTCCCACCCCCCTGCCGCAATCATTCACCTACCAACAATCTGTATCAAACATGAGGCATACCTCACATTCCTAGCTTCACCTCACCCCCTTGGAGGAGATGGTACTGGCCATTCTTGGTAGGGGCATGGCTGAGCCCTTGGCCAGCGGTGGGGCTGAAAGAATGCATGATGTCAGCATCGTCATACATTATCCTCCTTCTCACATCACACTTCCCCCTCATCCCTCAATCTCTTCGGATTTTACAAGCTGCAAATGGCATAAGCATACACCTCTCGCATCCCACCCTCCCCTCACCACAAGCCTACCCTTATGCCTTTCTCATTTCAGACACACAAGAAATCCAAAATAAAAACAGAAAATGCTGAAAATACTCAGCAGGTCAGGCAGCATCTGTGGCGAGAGAAATAGAGTTAATGTTTCAGGTCGATGACTTTTCATCATAAGAAAGAATTAGCAGAATAAGGAAATAGCAGAATAAGGAAAAATAAGAACAAGGAAATCCAGTAGGTGACCAAGAAGGGGGAGAGGAGAATGAAGAAGAAGAGTAGAAGAAACACCGTCACTCGATTTCACACGCCCAGCCACTAGCTCCCCGAGGTCATCCTACAAGGCCATGTGCAGTGTCCCCCACTGAAAGTCAGCAGCCTTCCACCAGCCATGCTGCAGTCACTGGGATAGCACTGCGTAGGAGCACGAGGATAGGCAAAGGCAAATGCAAGACAACCAATAAGGGAATGCACAAGGGTGATTAGTTGATTTTTTGATGTAATATTGGATGCTTATATGGATAGATTTGGATTGGAAAGTTTGCTTTGTGGCCAAGAGGATGCTGTGATGGTCAGTAACAGAGGGAAGGTAAGGTGTGGGACAAATGTTGAAAGGGGAATTGGGGTTGTGTTCACTGGTACCACAGGTGGATGATTCGATCCCAGATATCCTGGCCAGAAAGGGGCTGTCTCAGGTGTCTCTTTCTTTCCAATTCCTCCTCTTCTGCTTGCTCCTCTTCTGTTTCCTCCTCCCTCTGCAAGTAGCTTGCCCCATTTGCTGCCTCTGCTTCATATCCAGATGGTTTGGAGAGGGTGGTATCATGAGCGGCAGCATCCAAAATCACAGATTGAGTGTCAGTTGCATGCCGATTGACGTCACAATCTGCATCATTTAAATGTGGGTGGCGAGCACAGGCAACGGCAGCGCTGCCGACCTCCCCAAAATGGTGTCCGCCATGTTCTGCGCCAGAAGCAGGCAGAAGCATGGCGGCCGCCATTTTTCAGCAAACCGGCCTTAACGGCCGCCACTACATCTCCCAATCTTTTTAAAGTAAAATTTGATGGTGATGTAAGTGGTTAGTAAACACAACTACTGCTCCAAGGTAGACTGTGCAAAAAATTCTGATTGAACAAAATTAACCTTTATTCAGTGACTTTGTTAAAAGTACTAAGGTTGGAATAGTTTCTGAAACTTATTTAGTCAATAGTTTTGTAGAAACTGAAACACAAGACTGGAGGCTATAAATTACCGATCTGACAAAAATTGTAGGTCTTTCCGAACGTGGCAATTTAAACCCACGAAACTGATTGCTGCAATTACTAAAACCCATCACTCCACAGTGTAACTGGGATTTTGTGAAGCCATTTTGATGGGAAGAAGCTTATTTTTAGAGATCTGTCGATGTTTTGGGAATGAGATTGATTGACTTTCTGCATTGAAAGAAATGCAGACTTTATTATTGAATATCCTAGTGTTCTTTATTACATCGTCTTGTTTAATCCTTGCCACTAGACCAAGACCTAGCTCTGGCAAGCCTGTGTGGTGGCTGGTGTGCAATGGCCACCCCACGTTAAACAAATCCATGCACAGGCATCTTCCACCCTTCAAGATGTAGTTCGGGATCTGGAATATTAGGTCCTTCATTGAAACACCTGTGAAATCATCTCTTTTTGGCGTGGAAGCAAGTCATCCTCACTTCGAGGGACTGCCTATGATGATGAGGGGTTCTTTATTACACAAAGAATATCCTTTCAACCTGAGAATTGTGCACATGAGGGGAAAGGAAGAAACTGCAGTGTTAAAAAGAAAACCTTCCCATCAACACAAAAGGATTTGGCGAGAAGCATTTAATTTTATTATTTTAATAAGAACATAAGAAATAGGAGCAGGAATAAGCCATTTGGCCCCTCGAGCTTGCTCCGCCATTCAGTAAGATAATGGCTAATCTGATCTTGAGCTCAGCTCCACTTCCCTGCCCGCTCCCCATAACCCTTCAATCCCTTATCGTACAAAAATCTGTCTATCTCCACCTTAAATATATCCAGTGACCCAGCCAACTCAGCTCTCTGGGGTAGGGAATTTCACAGATTTACGACCCACTGAGAGAAGAAATTCCTCCTCATCTCAGTTCTAAATCAGCGACCCCTTATTCTAAAACTATGCCCCTTAGTTCTAGATTCCTCTACGAGTGGAAGCATCATAAGAACATAAGAAATAGGAGCAGGAGTAGGCCACCTGCCCCTCAAGCCTGCTCCGCCATTTAATAAGATCATGGCTGATCTGATCATGGACTCAGTTCCACTTCCGTGCCCACTCCCCATAACGCTTTATTCCCTTATCGCTCAAGAATCTGTCTATCTCTGCCTTAAATATATTCAATGGCCCAGCCTCCATAGCTCTATGGGGCAGAGAATTCCATAGATTTACAACCCTCTGAGAGAAGAAATTCCTTCGCATCTCAGTTTTAAATGGGCAGCCTCTTAATCTAAGACTATGTCCCCTAGTTTTAGTTTCCCTTATGAGCAGAAATATCCTCTCTACATCCACTTTGTCGAGCCCACTCATTATTTTACATGTTTCGATAAGATCACCTCTCATTCTTCTGAACTCCAATGAGTATAGGTCCAACCTACTCAACCAATCTTCATAAGTCAACCCTCTCAACTCCGGAATCAACCTAGTGAACCTTCTCTGAACAGCCTCCAATGCAAGTATATCCTTCCTTAAATATGGAGACCAAAACTGTACGCAGTACTCTAGGTGTAGCCTCACCAATACCCTGTACAGTTGTAGCAGGACTTCTCTGCATTTATACTCTATCCCCCTTGCAATAAAGGCCAACATTCCATTTGCCTTCCTGATTAATTGCTGTACCTGCATACTAACCTTTTGTGATGTCGCGATGTTCGCAGCCCTTATCCCGGGCAAGTGGCCTGCCTGCCTCACCGTCCCTCGCCTCGCCTTGTCGCCACTGCCCTTACCTCTTTGGCGGCGGTGCCTGCCCGACCAGCACCACTTCGGCGGCGGGGCCCACCTGAACTCTTCCCCGGTGGCGGGCCCCGCCCGACCAGCAGCTCTTCGGTGGCGGGCCCTGCCCAAACTCCTCCCTGCTGGCAGGCCCCGCTCGAACTACTCCTCGGTGGTGGGCCCCGCCCGAACACTTCCTCGGTGGCGAGGCCTGCCCGACCAGCGGCGGGGCCCGCCCGAACTCTCCAGTGGCAGGCCCCACCCAAACTCCTCCCCGGTAGCAGACCCACCTGAACATCTCCTCAGCAGCGGGGCCCATCCGACCAGCTCTTCAGCAGGCAGGCTGCATGTGCTGTTGGAGGGCTCCCGGTGCTCCCGAATGGATAGGTGCTGCAGTAGGTGAGTAGAAACTTTTAATTTTTTATTTATTGATTGATTTTTAATGTTTTAATTTTTGATTTTTTTGGATTGATTTATTGATCTATTTGGTTGATTTAGTGATTTATTTATCATTTATTATTAATGATGGCTCTTTATTGGTAAAAGTGAAGTGTTTAATGCTTTGTAAAATCCCTTAACTTCCCTCTAACTTCCCTTCCCCGACCCCCCCTCCCCCCCCCCCCCCATCTCTGGCTACCTGCGTCTAATTCTAAAGCGTACGCAAGGTTTTTCTGAGCATACAAAAGTCGACGTTTACTCCGTTCTAAGTTAGTTTGGAGTAACTATTTGCTGCCTAAACTTGCAAAACAGGTGTAAGTGGCTGGTAACGCCCCCTTTTGGAAAAAAAACTGAACTAAAGCAAAACTAAACTAACTCACTAGAACTGGAGCAAACTAAATGCCGAGAATTGCGATTTCTAGGATACTCCAAACTAAACTAGTTGCTCCAAAAAAATAGGAGCAACTCCACCCGAAACTTGGGACCTAAACTCCATCTGCCAAATGTTAGCCCACTCACAGCCTGTCTATATCCCGTTGCAGATTCTTTATGTCTTCCTCATAACTTGCTTTCCCACCCATCTTTGTATCATCAGCAAACTTGGCTACATTAAACTTTCATCTAAGTCATTAATATAGATTGTAAATAGTTACCGTTTGCTAACCAGAAAATGACCCATTTATTCCGACTCTCTGTTTTCTATTAGTTAGCCACTCCGCTATCCATGCTAATATATTACCCCCAACCCTGTGAGCTCTTATCTTGTGCAGTAACCTTTTATGTGGCACCTTCTTGAATGCCTTCTGAAAATCCAAGTGCACCACATCCACTGGTTCCCCCTTATCCACCCTGTTCGTTACATTCTCAAAGAACTCCAGCAAATTTGTCAAACATGATTTCCCTTTCATAAAACCATATTGACTCTGCTTGATTGCATTATGATTTTCCAAATGTCTCGCTACTGCTTCCTTAATAATGGACTCCAGCATTTTCCCAATGACAGATGTTAGGCTAACTGTTCTATAGTTTCCTGCTTTCTGTCTCCCTCCTTTCTTAAATAGGGGCATTACATTTTTATTTTTCCAATCCGCTGGTCCTTCTCCAGACTACAAGGAATTCATTGCAACCAATGCACCCACTATCTCTGCAGCCACTTCTTTTAAGACCCTCAGATGCAGGCCATCAGGTCCAGGGGACTTGTCCACCTTTAGTCCCATTTTACCAAGTACTTTTTCTTTAGTGATAGTGATTGTTTTAAGTTCCACCCTCCCTATAGCCCCTTGATTATCTATTTTTGGGATGTTTTTAGTGTCTTCTACCGTGAAGACCGATACAAAATATTTGTTCAAAATCACTGCCATTTCCCTGTTTGCCATTATTAATGCCCCAGTCTCATCTTCTAAGGGAGCAATGTTTACTTTAGCCTTTTTATGTACCTGTAGAAACTCTTACTATCTGTTGTTATATTTCGTGCTAGTTTACTTTCATAATCTGTCTTCCCTTTCTTTATTATTTTTTTAGTCATTCTTTGCTGGCTTTTAAAAGTTTCCCAATCCTCTGGCTTCCCACTAGTCTTGGTCATTTTGTAAGCCATTGTTTTCAATTTCATTCCATCCTTTATTTCCTTAGTTAGCAACGGATGGTTATCCCTTCTCTTAAAGTCTTTCCTTCTCACTGGAATATGTTTTTGTTGAGCGTTATGAAATATCTCCTTAAATGTCTGCCATTGCTCATCAACTGTCTTACACTTTAATCTATTTTCCCAGTCCACTTTAGCCAACTCTGTCTTCATACCTTTGTAATCGCCTTTATTTAAGCTTAGGACATTGATTTGAGATCCAACTTTCTCACCCTCCTAGAGGATCCTTTACTATGAGATCATTTATTAATCCTGTCTCATTACACAGTACCAGATCGAAGAAATCCTGCTCCCTGGTGGTTCCACAATGTACTGTTCAAGGAAACCATCCGAGATACACTCTATGAACTCTTCCTCAAGGCTACCTTGGCCAATTTGATTTGTCCAATCAAAGTGAAGATTAAAATCGACCATGATTATTACCATACCTTTCTTACAAGCCTCCATTATTTCTTAACTTATACTCTTTCCAACAGTGTAGCTACTTTCAGGGGGCCTATAGATTACACCCACCAGTGACTTATTTCCCTTATTATTTCTTGTCTTCACCCACACTGATTCTACATCTTGATCTTCTGAGCCAATTTCATTTCTCACTACTGCACAGATCACATCCTTTATTAACAGAGCTATCCGAGCTCCTCTTCCTTTCTGTCTATCCTTCCGAATTGTCAAATAACCTTGAATATTCAGTTCCTAGCCTTGATCACCTTGCAACCACGTCTCTGTAATGGCTAGCAGATCGTACCCATTTATATCTATTTGTGCCATCAACTCATCTATCTTGTTACGAATGCTGCATGATAAAGAGCTTTTAATTTTGTCTTATTTACACTTTTTCCCTGCTTTGAACCCGCTTTCTGATATACTCTTATTCTTATACATTCTGTCCCTTCCTGGTTATCATTTCCCCCATCGCTACCCTGCTTTTATTATGTTCACATTTCATATTACTAGTAGTAAATATATCTTAAAATGGGAAATTATTAATGTTCACTTTGGAAAATTCGTATTGTATGTTGCAAATAAGGACTACTTAATACAAGCTTCTGTTGTTGATTTTTCTTTGGGCTTGCTGCATATATATATAAAAGCAGTTTAGCAATAGGATAGTTAAATTCAGCTGTGGCTCAGTGGGTAGCACAGTCACCTCTGAGCCTGAAGGTTGTGGGTTTAAATCCCATTCAGCACTAAAAAAAATCTAGGCTCACACTCCACTGTCAGAGGTGCGGTCTTTTGGATGAGACGTTAAACCTGCTCTTTCAAGTGGACGTAAACAACCTCATGGCAATATTTTGAAGAAGAGTAGGGGAGTTATCCCCGGTGTCCTGCCCAATATTTATCCCTCAATCAACATAACAAAAAAACATTATCTGCTCATTATCACATTTCTGCTTGTGGGAGCTTGCTTGTATGCAAATTGGCTGCCGTGTTACATTACAACAGTGACTACACTTCAAATGTACTTACTGGCTGTAAAGCGCTTTGAGACGTCTGGTGGTCATGAAAGTTGATATATAAATCGAAGTATTTCTTTTTCTTTCACAGAAGCTGAATGTTAATTAAATAATGCCCTCTCTAATTCTCAAGATTCTGAGCTGTTGAATACTGAGCTGCTTCTCAATTCTGTTATTATAATATAAATTATATCACCTTAATGCTTGTCAAAAAACTGAATTCATAAGAATCATTTTGATTATCTTAAATAGCTAGTGTGCGCAGAACTGCCTACAAGCATGAAGGAGTAAATTATCTTTCCTATATAATAATGGACCAAAAGTTGGCATGTCATTATGGTTGACTTCCATCTCTCCTTGTCCATCCACCTTGACCAGTTTAGAACATAAGAGAAAAAGAAATAGGAACAGGAGTAGGCCATATGGCCCCTCGAGCCTGCTCCGCCATTCAATAAGATCATGGCTGATCTGATCATGGACTCAACTCCACTTCCCCGCCCGCTCCCCATAACCCCTTATCCTCTTATTGTTTAAGAAACTGTCTATTTCTGTCTTCAATTTATTCAATGTCCCAGTTTCTCTGAGGCAGCGAATTCTACAGATTTATAACCCTCTGAGAGAAGAAATATCTCCTCATCTCAGTTTTAAATGGGTGGCTCCTTATTCAAAGATCATGCCCTCTAGTTCGTCTTCCCCATCAGTGGGAACATTCTTTCTGCATCCACGTTGTCAAGCCCCCTCATAATCTTATATGTTTCGATAAGATCACCTCTCATTCTTCTGAAATCCAATGACTAGAGGCCCAACCTACTCAAACTTTCCTCATAAGTCAACTCTCTTATCCCCGGAATCAACCTAGTGAACCTTCTCTGAACTGCCTCCAAACCAAGTATATCCTTTCGTAAATATGGAAACCAAAACTGCACGCAGTATTCCAGGTGTGGCCTCACCAATACCTTCAAAAGCTGTAGCAAGACTTCCCTGCTTTTATACTCCATCCCCTTTGCAATAAAGGCCAAGATTCCATTGGCCTTCTTGATCACTTGCTGTACCTGCATACTATCCTTTTGTGTTTCAAGCACAAGTACCCACAGGTCCCGCTGTACTGCGACACTTTGCAAACTTTCTCCATTTAAATAATAACTTGCTCTTGATTTTTTCTGCCAAAGTGCATGACCTCACACTTTCCAACATTATACTCCATCTGCCAAATTTTTGCCGACTCACTTAACCTATCGATGTCCTTTTGCAGATTTTTTGTGTCCTCCTCACACATTGCTTTTCCTCCCATCTTTGTATCGTCAGCAAACTTGGCTACGTTACACTCAGTCTCTTCTTCCAAGTCGTTAATATAGATTGTAAATAGTTGGGGTCCCAGCACTGAACCCTGTGGCACCCCACTAGTTACTGGTTGCCAATCAGAGAATGAACCATTTATCCCGACTCTCTGTTCTCTGTTCATTAGCCAATACTCTATCCTTGCTAATATATTACCCCCAACCCCGTGAACTTTTATCTTGTGGAGTAACCTTTTATGTGGCACCTTGTCAAATGCCTTCTGGAAGTCCAAATACACCACATCCACTGGTTCCCCTTTATCCACCCTGTTCGTTACATCCTCAAAGAACTCCAGCAAATTTGTCAAACATGACTTCCCCTTCATAAATCCATGCAACATTTGATATGATGCACCATACCATCCTTCTCCATCCATCGTCTCTCTGTTCATTTCCATCCATGGTATTGCACTCATGTGATTCCACTCCTATCTATCTGAATTCAGTTAACGCATGTTCAGCAGTGGCTTTTCTTTCATTGCTCCTTCTAAACATTCCTCCAATAGCTTGGCACCTATTCATTTCCACCCATGAAGCACATTAACAAATTGGTAACATTGAAGACACTATATAAATGCATGTTGTTGAGCAAACATGACTTGAATTTGGATTTGCTTAATTGTCCAAAAAGTTTCTTTTGTACCAGTTTGCTCTAGTAGACAACTGATTTATAGCATTCATTTTCAAAATGATTAATTTTGAGGTTTTTTAAAATTGACTTTGACCCCCATGGTTGCAAAACTCTGTTTAAGTTTGGGATGAGGTGCCACTGCACATTCTGGAGCAGGGGTGGGCAATTATTTGGGCTGGAGGGCCTCCTAGCAAGTTTTGGTGAGCTGTTGAAGGCCGCCCAACAACGTTCCCCCGAAGGTGTGTGGCCGCACTGTCGCTCAACAATTGCATGGTCCTGCGCAGGCTGCTCCCCAGCTCCTGCCCCTGGAAGAGATATTGCACATGCGCAGCTGCATAGTGGCCGGCCACACAGCAAATTTAAAGGGACCGTGCGCGAAAATAAATTGGAAGGGACATTGCATAAACATAAAAATTGAATAAACATAAATTCAGATGGTAGTCAGATGCTATCTTACACACACAATATGTATTCGATACGGCTTAGAACTGAATCAAAAATAAAAGTTGAACATTTTGTGGTATCTTCTGGTAAATCAATGCTGTGAAATAGAACTGTACCCACTTTAGAGCCTGTGCCAGCATCAATTCCCCACCTCAGTCATCATTATGCCCCTCTGCAAAGATTATTAATGCCGTCCCAATTGGTGCCAGATGAAAACGTTCCTACCGTTGTACTCTGGATACCGGGAGCGGAAAGATGCAGCGCCGGTCACTTTCTTTGGTAAGAGATTTGTGGAGATCAGCAACCATGACTCCACTCTAAAATGGATAGGGCATATTCGAATATGCAGTGCATTCTGGGTACAGGTGTCCTCCAATGAGGCCCAGAATTACGGAACGGATCCTTTTAAGATCGGGCCAGGGAGAATCGCTTTTGCGATTTATTAGTTTGAATGAAGTATTTCTATGGTTTTTCGTTGGCTACATTTCAGGTCTGTCTCTGACCCATGAGAAGTGAAAATGAATAGATGAATGTGCAGCTTGAGCTCCGGCTCGAGTTCTATTTCCATCCCATCCAGCGGGCCAGACAGAATGACCTGGCGGTCTGGATATGGCCCGTGGGCCGTATTTTGTCCACCATTGTTCTAGAGGTTAATGCATGCTCAACAATCCTGCCTCAGTGGGATCTCTGCATCTGAAATTCGGCATTCAAAGAAGAGTTCCGGGGTAGAAATTTGCGTCGGTTGCGTCTCCCATTAGCGCCCCCGGGGGTAGCGCCCCGCTCCTGACAGTAACGCTCCGGGCTGCTGCGACGGTGATGTCACCGTGCGCAGTGACCCTTTTTTGCCCCGGAGCGAAAATTCGGTAGCATCCGTGAGGCCGCTGCGGGCGATGCCTGCTCCAGCTTTGCGGGTCGCGAACCAGGCCTCAGTCCGCTTGCAGGGCAAATATTAAAGAGGCGGTGCAGCGTGCACTTTTTCAAAAATGGCTGACTTACCGTTCGCAGCTTTGCCTTTTCCAATCCGCTGGATCCGTGCCGCTATGTTGCAGCCCGCCACTCCGCTTCTGTGCCGAGCCGCTGTCACAGCACCCTGCTCCCCAGTGGTGTAGTGGTGGCCCCTTCTCCCCATTGCAGAGTCCGCAGCGTCCCCTCCCCTTTAACAGAAGGGGAGGGCCCTGTGCTCCCGCCAGCACTACGCGGCTCTCCGCGTAGCACTGGAAAAGTCCCGTGGTTAGTGCCCCAGACCTGCCCCCCGAGAGGAAGTGGAACATGCGACATTGCACTCCACTTAATCTCGGGGGCAGTAATCCCAATTTCGCTGCCGGGGCGGGATTTCTTGCGCCAGGCAAATGCAATAGTTAAAGGCGAGGTGGCCTAAGTTTCCCGCCTCTCAATAGTTACCATCCCCAAACGTGGTGATAATGAATTTCACCCCCTATATGTTTCAGGGGAAATGAAAAAGAAGGTGGTTTTGCATTGCATCAAATATAGTAAGTTTATATAATATAATTTTATGTTCTTGTGTCAGATCTTTTCAGTGCAGTGTAATGGCAATCATAATATATATTTGTGCAATGTAAATCACATGGGAAATGTATTTATTTTGTTATTTTGTTCCTCCAAATCTTCTCCCCTCTGTTCCTGAAGCCATTGACTCCCAGTGGTTGCAGGCATGTCCTCCAAACGTCCATTCTTCGCATGAGCCTAGGCAATGAGAGTTGGCAGGTTATTTAACCGTGCAAGTATTGCAGTTGATCCTGATATTGTCCTTGTCCCCAGACTTCCAGAAGGAAAGGCTCCCGACCTGAAACGCTAACTCAGTTTCTCTCTCCACAGATGCTGAGTATTTCCAGCATTTTCTGTTTTTATTTCAGATTAGATTTCCAGTACCGCGGTATTTTACTTTTGTTCCAGTAGGAATTACTGATTAGCAACCTGAAGAAGGAGTCCTGGATGATTATTTTTGCCACTTTCTCTCCCTTCTCTCGCCACCATGCCTTCCAGCCCAGGAACACTTTGACGAATTGGAACACCCTGCCTTAATATCCCAGCTAAAATCAGCCAACTGAAGATGGACCAGAGATTAAAATTAGAGCCTTGCTAATTTATAGTGTTCAGCACCACATCAGGCACTGTATTTACCCACTGCGCAGGAGTTCAGTAACACTGAATTACTTAGTCTTGCTATCCGATAGGAATTTGGGTTAGTGGAGAGTGTGAGAGAACACGTTCTGTATTACCTGCTAACTTACATTACCAGGCAATTGGCCTCATTAGTGTTGGCAGGCAATTGATTAGACAGTTAATTGCTGACATAAATACAGACTATAGATGATGCACAGAGGTAATCTTGGTACTTTTTTCACGAAAAAGTAAATGGATGTTTAAACTCACGCATTCTTGCTTGTTATCTGATCCATGTATACAATTAATTTACTCGTGTGATCCCTGTTATGTTTGTAAATCTTAGATAGGGAGCATCACGAAGGCTCATATAGTATGACTTATTCAACAAATGACCCGGCTTGATAACTCAAGCAAAGTTGTGTGAATTG
Source organism: Pristiophorus japonicus (assembly GCF_044704955.1). Classification (NCBI taxonomy): domain Eukaryota; kingdom Metazoa; phylum Chordata; class Chondrichthyes; family Pristiophoridae; genus Pristiophorus; species Pristiophorus japonicus. The sequence goes on from NC_091977.1 coordinate 185,364,120, forward strand.
TGATCAGTGCTATGTGTTGTATAAATTATACCCACTAGGCATTGACAAATGCATATGTCCTGATAATGTGATTAAGTAGAGGTGGTGCACAATATTTCAAGGTGTAAAATACTGTGCATGACTAGAATATAAATTTTTACTCTTCAACTGAGTTTAGTTCAAATTGAGCATTTTTATTCGAATGTCAGCTTTTCATTGTCAGCATGTGGGCTTAGCTTTATTGGTAACACTTTCCCTCTGAGTCAGAAGGTTGTGTCCCAGCCAAGACTTCAGCAGATAATGTAAACTAACACTTGAGGGCTGTACTGAGGGAGAGCTGTGGTGTCAGAGGGGCTATCCTTCTGAGTTATTAAACTGAGGCACACCTGCTTGTTTTCTAGTGATTCTATACTGGAGGGGCAAAAAGTTCCTAGGTGTCCTTGTTAATATTCTGCCGTCAAACTCTTCCAAAAATATATCAACTGGTCATTCATGTTATTGCCATTTCTGGGATATTTTGTGCAAAATGGTTGCTGAGTTTTCCTACCTCCGTCTCTGTACAATAAAATTTATTGTATGTGAATTATTTTGAGATGTTTGAGATGGGTTAGAAACATAGAAACATCGAAAATAGGTGCAGGAGTAGCACATTCGGCCCTTCAAGCCTGCGCCATCATTCAATATGATCATGACTGATCATGCAACTTCAGTACCCCATTCCTGTTTTCTCTCCATACCCCTTGATCCCTTTAGCCGTAAGGGTCACATCTTACTCCCTTTTGAATATATCTAATGAACTGGCCTCAACAACTTTCTGTGGTAGAGAATTCCACAGGTTCACCACTCTCTGGGTGAAGAAGTTTCTCCTCATCTTGGTCCTAAATGACTTAGCCCTTATCCTTAGACTGTGACCCCTGGTTCTGGACTTCCCCAACATCGGGAACATTCTTCCTGCATCTAACCTGTCCAATCCCGTCAGAATTTTATATGTTTCAATGAGATTCCCCACGCATTCTTCAAAATTTCAGTGAATATAGCCTAGTCGATCTAGTCTTTCTTCAAATGTCAGTCCTGCCACCCGGGAATCAGTCTGGTGAACCTTCGCTGAACTTCCTCAATAGCAAGAATGTCCTTCCTCAGATTAGGAGACCAAAACTCTACACAATATTCAAGATGTGGCCTCACCAAGGCCCTGTACAACTGCAGTAAGACCTCACTGCTCCTATACTCAAATCCTCTCACTGTGAAGGCCAACATGCCATTTGCCTTCTTCACCACCTGTGTACCTGCATGTCAACTTTCAATGACTGATGTACCATGAGACCCAGGTCTCGTTGCACCTCCCCTTTTCCTAATCTGCCACCATTCAGATAATATTCTGCCTTCCTATTTTTTCCACCAAAGTGGATAACCTCAGATTTATCCACATTATACTGCATCTGCTATGCATTTGCCCACTCACCTAACCTATCCAAGTCCCTCTGCAGCCTCTTAGCATCTTCCTCACAGCTCACACTGCCACCCAGCTTAGTGTCATCTGCAAACTTGAAGATATTACATTCAATTCCTTTGTCTAAATCATTAATGTATAATGCACTGAACCTTGTGGTACCTCATTAGTCACTGCCTGCCTTTGAAAAGGACCCGTTTATTCTTACTCTTTGCTTCCTGTCTGCCAACCAGTTCTCTATCCACATCAATACATTACCCCCAATACCATGTGCTTTAATTTTGCACACTAATCTCTTGTGTGGGACCTTATCAAAAGCCTTTTGAAAGTCCAAATACACCACATCCACTGGTTCTCCCTTGTCTACTAGTTACATCCTCTAAAAATTCTAGAAGATTTGTCAAGCATGATTTCCCTTTTATAACTCCATGCTGACTTGGACCGGTCCTGTCACTGCTTTCCAAATGCGCTGCTATTAAATTTTTAATAATTGATTCCAACATTTTCCCCACTACTGATGTCAGGCTAACCAGTCTATAATTCCCTGTTTTCTCTCTCCTTCCTTTTTTAAAAAGTGGGGTTACATTAGCTACCCTCCAATCCATGGAAACTGATCTAGAGACTATAAAATGTTGGAAAATGACCACCAATGCATCCACTATTTCTAGGGCCACTTCCTTAAGTACTCTGGGATGCATACTATCAGGCCCTGGGGATTTATCGGCCTTCAATCCCATCAATTTTCCTAACACAATTTGCTGACTAATAAGGATTTCCTGCAGTTCCTCCTTCTCGCTAGACCCTCGGTTCCCTAGTATTTCCGGAAGGTTATTTATGTCTTCCTTAGTGAAGACAGAACAAAAGTAAGGTTAAGTTGCTGAATGAAAGTTTTTCCAATAGAATGAGGTAAACTGCATAAGGAAGGGAGTGGGAAATTGTAGAGAAATGCAGAGATATATGAGGGTCAGCTGGTACAGAAAGAGCTTATATAGAAATTCTTACTGAATCAGATTGACATCACTGGTAAAAGGTAGAACAACAAGTGATTTATCAGCTTAGACTGCAATATCTTTTCCATGTCTTTAAGATACTTCTCACTGCCTTGGCAATGTTAAGGACACCCTCTCAAGAGCACTTAGGGCTGGGCAATAAATGCTGGCCTTGCCAGCGATGCCCAGATCCCAGGAACGAATAAAAAAAAGATCTTCTTGCTACTTGTAATATATTTGCTTCATGGTTCTTTGCTTAAGAATTCATAGCAATACATTGCTATTAAGAACTAGTGGGTTTATTAGCAAAGGTTTAACAATCACACTACACATTATCAGTTCATCCTTCATTCATAGGCAGTCCCTCGGCATCGAGGAAGACTTGCTTCCACTCTAAAAATGAGTCTTTCGGTGGCTGAACAGTCCAATGCAAGAACCACAGTCCCTGTCACAGGTGGGACAGATAGTCGTTGAGGGAAAGGGTGGGTGGGACAGGTTTGCCGCACGCTCTTTCCGCTGCCTGCGCTTGATTTCTGCATGCTCTCGGCGATGAGACTCGAGGTACTCAGCGCCCTCCGGGATGCACTTCCTCCACTTAGGGCGGTCTTTGGCCAGGGACTCATAGGTGTCAATGGGGATGTTGCACTTATCAGGCAGGCTTTGAGGGTGTCCTTGTAATGTTTCCTCTGCCCACCTTTGGCTCATTTGCCATGAAGGAGTTCCAAGTAGAGCGCTTACTTTTGGAGTCTCGTGTCTGGCATGCGAACAATGTGGCCTCGGGAGCCTCTTATCAACAAGAGCAGACATTGATGACGAGATTCAACACTGCCTCCAGTGCGTCTGTACAGCCTTCGGCCACCTGAGGAAAAGAGTGTTTGAAGACCAGGTCCTCAAATCTGCCACCAAGCTCATGGTCTACAGGGCTGTAGTAATACCCGCCCTCCTGTTTGGCTCAGAGACATGGATAATGTACAGTAGACACCTCAAGTCACTGGAGAAATACCACCAATGATGTCGCCGCATGATCCTGCAAATCCCCTGGGAGGACAAACGTACCAACGTTAGCGTCCTCGACCAGGCCAACATCCCCAGCATTAAAGCACTGACCACACTTGATCAGCTCCGTTGGGCAGGCCACATTGTTCAGTTCATCCACCAGGCTCACAGCCACTTGCCTCATATTGGATCCCCTGAACCCAACTGGCTGGGGTTTTATTGAGTCTTGTGAACATCATGTGACTGGCTAAGCCACTCCAAACTCAACAGCTCTACAACTATTTTTGTAGAAAACAATTAATCAAATACCCATGATTAAAGGCGGGAGGGGACACACCAAAGACTGTCAAACAAGTGCCCCTTTGGTTTTTTTTAAGGCACTAAAAACACGTATTGTACAAGTGCCCCCTGGCTAAAAGGGAGGGGGGGCACTAAAAACCAGCACAATAAATAAATTAAACTTTAAACAATAGTAATCAAATTAAAATTTGTTTGCCGGGGGTGATGATGCACTCCAGTCCCTCCAGTGCCCACCTCTTGCGGAAGGCCATGAGCGTACCGGTGGACACCGCGTGCTCCATCTCCAGGGACACCCTGGCTCGAGCGGAAGAGAGGCAGGCAGTCGGGCTGAACGACCCTTCAACAGCTCTACAAACCTGGGAGCATACTCACGGGTGCATCCATTACACTGCTCATATCATTCTTTATGTAAATACTCTCAATCACTCTTGCCCTTGCTCTCAAACTGAATTAGTGAAAGCTAATGTGTGTGGACTATTTCAGTATTCTTGGGCCTGCATAGCCAATTCCCTTTCAAAGCACTTGGGATGGCTGGTATATCATTGACTGTAGTGCTCTCTATTACTGCAAAAGCAAAGCTAATTCCAAGCAGCAGTACAGACCATGAAAGGAAAAGGAAACAACAGATGGTTAGGGGTGGAATATTAACTATATTGTGGGTGGAAGAGATGTTTGTTTCAGACAGCCATTAAATTAAACTAAGGGAGATTTGAACTAAGGGAGATTTGAACTAAAGTGAGTAAGTCTGGTTAAGATGGAAAAGAATCAATTGCAAGAAAATATTTGTGATTAATTAGATGATGTCATACATATTTTCATCTATACTTTATTCCTTCGAGTTGATCTGTGTGCAAATGTCTGACAATAATAACGCCCTCACTCCTCCATCACCATAAAGCCGGATGATTCATGAGGAGTGAAGAAGTGCTGAGTGGATTATCCTTCTTGGACTACTCCTGGGATCCCCCCTATCACACATGCCTGTTTTATGCCAATTCTATTCGGTCCATGTTACATTAAGGAGTGGAGCCTTTGTGTTATCAAACTGTTTGTCCGATACCCAGTCCTAGATGAACTGAAATTTCCTCCAATTGAACATTGGGAAGACCAAAGCCATTAGCCCCGATTTTAAAGGGAGTGGATGTATGGTGTGCATGAACCCTGAAGTGGGAAGCACGGGAGGTCGAAGGCTTCATGTGAGAGCTGGAGCAGCACTTCGGATCCTCATGGCCCACAAGGAAACCTAAACGTACAGTTTATAAAATTAACCTGCTGGGCCTTTTCTGGCCCATGATCTGGCTGCTGATGATTTGGTCTGACAGACAACCCGTCACTGCTCCCCTGCTCGGGTCTCTAAGTAAAATTGAAGATCATGTCTCGATGACATAATTGGACCCAAGCTGCATATTTAAAGTAGGACCCCACTGCCTTCCTGTTGAAAAGAGCAGGTTAAGATCACGACATGGCAGGATGTCAGCGGGATCAAAGGGGGTAAATAACTGGCCTCCCCAATCCAATTTCCGCCAGGCAGGCACAGTTTAAATTGGGGCCATTGACCAGGATTTTGTGGTCAGCGGCAAAGAAATGGCACTTGCCATTCACTGTGCTGACAGCTGCCCACAGAGAATTTGTGAACTTTAGAGCGGAAGCTTGTGGGTAGAAATTGCGTAGCGCCCCCTTTGGGGGCGGTCACATCCGGGAGGCGGGTCATTTTGCGCCAAGCGCGAAAGTCCCGCCCATTCGAAAAATTCGGGTTACTGCCCCGCAAAATAGCGTGCTCCACGTCCTTTCTGGAGCGGTACTGCGGCGCAAAAGGCCTGAATTTCTAGGCCTTGCTGTCATCGGGTGTCTGATCGAGTGCGATGCCCTCTACAGTGGATCTGTGGCGTATGCGAGCAGGACATGATTGAAAAATCCTCATGAAGACAGAGTCTAAACCAGAATGTATAAACCAGAAACTATAAATTAGATTTAATTCATGCATGGAAAGCAAAATAAAAATTGGTAAAGAAAGATGGGATTAAGAGAGAAGGATAAAAGAGACAGACAGAAAAAGTAAAAAATACATTTAAATCTCTGACACTAATTAAATTCTGAAGGAATGAGATTCCACACTTGTAAAATTAAATTTTCAATGCCAGAGAGGTTGTTCGGCAGTAACTATGACTTATCGCGCTGTTAGAAATTCAGTTACACGTGAATACACCAGCCCTAACGTTTTCTGGCATGTTTAGTGGGTAACTAAGTTCCGCAACTTCACGCTCTTGCATTGATTTCAATGCCGAGTCTATTGGCGCAACCTGTGGAGGAGCAGGGTAACTCAAACAGTAACCTCCAGAATTCCACTTTTAACTGTGCATGTATGTACTCCAGAAGTTGCTGTCTGATTTACTCCATAGTAAAGTGGTGAGTACTGTTAGCCTCACCATTATTCTCAATGTAAAATCTGAGCCATTGTCTTCAGCCTCCTGCCACAAACTCTGTTCCCTAGTCACCGATTCCATCTCTTTCCCTGCCCATTGGCTCAGGCTGAACCAAATTGTTAGCAGCCTCAGCACCCTATTTGACTCTAGCTGAGGTTCTGACCCCATATCCTCTGCGCCACAAAGACTGCCGTAATATCGCCCATCGCCGCCCCTGCTGCAGCCCATCTGCTGCTGAAACTCTCAGCCATGCTTACTTTACTTCCAATACTCTCCTGGAAGGCTCCCATTTATCACCCTCGATAAACTTGAGCTCATCTAAAACTCTACTGTCTGTATCCTAACTCGCAGCAAGTCCCGTCACCATCAACCGTGTGGTTGCTGACCTACACTGACTCTGGTCCCCTAACGCCTCGATTTTAAAATTCTCATCCTTGTTTTCAAAACTCTCCATGGCCTCTGCGTCCCGATCTCTGCAACCTTCTTCACTCCTATAACCCTTTGAGAACTCTGCATTCCTTCAACTTTCATCTATTGTGCATTCTCCATTTCTGTCAGCCCACCATTGATGGATGTGGCTTCAGCTGTCTAAGCCCTTAACCTCTTTCTCTCCACATCTCTCACCTCCTTTAACATGCTCGATTTAACCTCTGACCAAGCTTTTGGTTACTTGTCCTAACATCTTCGTTAGTTCAATGTCAATTTTGTTATGCTCCCGTGAAGTGTCTTGGGGTGTTTTACTATGCTAAAGGTGCCATATAAATGCAAGATGTTGTTGTAGAAGAGCATGGCAGGAGCATCATCAGGCGTATCTCAAAATGAGATGTCAACGAGGTGAAGCTACAACAGAAAAGTACAAGCAGTATGCTACATAGAGCTAACTGATCCCACAACTAACAGATCAGGTCAAAACTCTGCAGTCCTACCACATCAAGTCGTGAATGGTGGTAGGCAATTAAGCAACTAACTGGAGGAGAAGGCTTCGTGAACATCTCCATCCTCAATGATGACGGAGCCCGGTATATGTGTGCAAACGACAAGGCTGAAGCGTTCGCAACATCTCCAGGCAGAACTGCTGAGTGGATAATCCTTCTCAGTCTCCTTCTGAGGTTCGCACTATTACAGATGCCAGCCTTCAGCTAATTTTATCCACTCCACATGACATCAAAAAATGGCTGAGTGCACTGCACACAGCAAAGGTTATGGGCCCCGTCAACACATCAGCTGCAGTGCTGAAGACCTGTGCTCCAGAACTAGCTGTGCTTCTATCTAAGTTGGCCCAGTACAACTACAACATTAGTGTTATATATGTAACCTTGTATATACCTTGTACAGCCACCGGAGGGCTCATCCCCTGGAGTCCCAGGGGATCCCATAATCCTGGAGAGGCACTCTGGAGACCTGCAATAAAAGACTAAGGTCACACTTTACTTTGAGCTCACAGTATCCAGTCAGACTCTTTATTCATACATAACAACTGGCGACGAGATACAAATGACGAACCCAACGATGCAGAGAACAGTGGGAATCCTGGAGAAATTCTCGGAGGGAGATGATTGGGAAACCCATCGTGGAGCGACTCGACCAATACTTCGTGGCTAACGAGCTGGAAGGAGAAGCGAATGCTGCCAAACGAAGGACTATTCTCCTCACCGTCTGCGGGGCACCAACATATGGCTCATGAAAAATCTGCTTGCTCCAGCGAAACCCACAGAGAAATCGTACAATGATTTGTTCACACTGTCCGGGAGCATCTGAACCCGAAGGAAAGCGTTCTGATGGCGAGGTACCAGTTCTATACCTACAAAAGGTATGAAGGCCAGGAAGTGGCAAGTTATGTCGCCGAGCTAAGACGCCTTGCAGGACATTGCGAATTTGAAGGACATTTGGAGCACATGCTCAGAGACTTTTTCGTACTTGGCATTGGCCATGAAGTGATACTTCGCAAACTTTTGACTGTAGAGACCCCAACCTTGAGTAAGGCCATAGCGATAGCCCAGGCGTTCATTGCCACCAGTGACAATACCAAGCAAATCTCTCAGCACACAAGTGCTGCCACAAGTACTGTGAACAAAGTGATGTCGTTTTCAAATCGCAACGTACAGGGCTGGCCCCACATGCCTGCAGCTGCACGTCCGCAGATGTCTCCGAGTTCATTATCAAGGGTGATGAATGCAAGGCCATTAACACCTTATTGTCGCTGCGGGGGTGATCATCATTTCCATTCATGCCACTTCAAAGGGTACGTTTGCAAGGGCTGTGGAACAATGGGACATCTCCAATGTATGTGCAGGTGAGCTGCAAATCCTGTTAATCCTGCAAACCACCATGTTGCAGAGGAGGACAGATCCACGGTGGATCACGACGAACCAGAGCCTCAGACCAAGGAGGCAGAGGTATATGGGGCACACATATTCACCACAAAGTGTCCCTCGATAATGCTGAAGGTTGAACTAAATGGACTCCCGCTGTCAATGGAGTTGGACACGGCGCGAGCCAGTCCATTATGAGCAAAAAGACTTTCGAAAAATTGTGGTGCAGCAAGGCCTCAAGGCCAGTCTTGACTCCAATTCGCACAAAACTGAGAACTTACACAAAGGAACTGATTCCTGTAATTGGCAGTGCTACTGTAAAAGTCTCCTACGATGGAGCGGTGCACAAGCTACCACTCTGGGTGGTACGAAGCGATGGTCCCATGCTGCTCGGCAGGAGCTGGCTGGGAAAGATACGCTGGAACTGGGACGACGTTCGAGCGCTCTCATCCACTGACGACACTTCGTGTGCCCAGGTCTTAAACAAGTTCACTTCACTGTTCGAACCAGGCATCGGAAGTTCCAAGGAGTAAAAGTGCAGATCCATCTAATTCCGGGGGCGCAACCCTTCCATCACAAGGCGAGAGCAATACCAACATGATGAGAGAAAGGGTAGAGATCGAGCTGGACCGGCTGCAAAGAGAGGGCATCATTTCGCCGATCGAATTCAACGAGTGGGCCAGTCCAATCGTTCCTGTCCTCAAGGGAGACGGCACCATCAGCATCTGTGGTGATTACAAAGTAACTATCAATCGTTTCTCCCTGCAGGACCAATACCCACTACCAAAGGCCGCCGACTTTTTTGCTACACTGGCGGGAGGAAAGACGTTCACGAAGCTGGACTTGACCTCGGTCTACATGATGCAGGAGCTGGAGGAATCATCGAAGGCCCTCATATGCATCAACACGCACAAAGGTCTCTTCATTTCTAACAGATGCCCGTTTGGAATTCGATCAGTGGCGGCAATATTCCAGAGAAGCATGGAAAGCTTACTGAAGTTGGTCCCACACACCGTGGTCTTCCAGGTCGACATCTTGGTTTCAGGTCAGGACACAAGCGAGCATCTGCAGAACCTGGAGGAGGTTCTTAGTCGACTCAACCACTTGGGGCTCAGGTTAAAATGCTCAAAGTGCATTTTCCTGGCGCCTGAAGTGGAGTTCCTGGGGAGAAGAATCGCGGCGAACGGCATCAGGCCCACTGATTTGAAGACAGAGGCAATCGAGAACGCACCGAGGCCACAGAATGTGATGGAGTTGCGGTCGTTTCTAGGACACCTGACTTATTTTGGTAACTTCTTACCGGGTCTCAGCACACTGTTAGAACCACTGCATGTCTTACTGTGTAAAGGAGACGAATGGGTTTGGGGCAAAAGCCAAGAAAATGCCTTTGTAAAAGCGGGAAAATTGCTCTGCTGAAACAAATTGTTTGTGTTGTATGATCCATGTAAGCGTTTGGTACTAGCATGTAATGCGTCGTTGTATAGCATCGGATGTGTATTGCAACAAGCTAATGATTTGGGGAAATTGCAACTGGTTGCTTATGTCTGTCTAAGGCTGAGAGAGCCGACAGCATGATTGAAAAAGAAGTGTTAGCGTGTGTCTATGGGATAAAGAAAATGCATCAATATCTGTTTGGGCTAAAATTTGAATTGGAAACTGACCATAAGCCACTGATATCCCTGTTTTCCGAGAGTAAGGGGATAAATACTAATGCATCGGCCCTCATCCAGAGATGGGTGCTCACGTTGTCCGCATACAACTACGCTATCCGCCACAGGCCAGGCACAGAAAACTGCGCCGATGCTCTCAGTAGGCTGCCATTGCCCACCACGGGGGTGGAAATGGTACAACCCGCAGATTTAGTCATGGCTATGGAAGCATTTGAGAGTGAGCAATCACCCGTCACAGCCTGACAGATTAGAACCTGGACGAGCCAGGACCCCTTACTGTCCCTAGATAAAAACTGTATGCTTCACGGGAACTGGTCCAATGTCCCAGTGGAAATGCAGGAAGAGATAAAGCCGTTCCAGCGGCACAAAGCTGAAATGTCTATACAGGCAGACGGCCTTCTGTGGGGAAATCGGGTCATGGTTCCCAAGAAGGGCAGAGACACCTTCATCAGTGACCTCCACAGTACCCACCCAGGCATCATAATAATGAAAGTGATAGCCAGATCCCATGTGTGGTGGCCCGGTATCGATGCGGACTTAGAGTCCTGTATGCACAGATGTAACACATGCTCGCAGTTAAGCAATGCACCCAGGGAGACGTCACTAATTTATGGTCTTGGCCCTCCAAACCGTGGTCGAGGGTCCATGTCGACTATGCAGGCCCATTCTTGGGTAAAATATTTCTTGTGGTTGTAGAAGTTTACTCCAAATGGATTGAATCTGAGATAATGTCGGCAAGCACGTCCCCTGCCACCACTGAAAGCCTGTGAGCCATGTTTGCCACGCACAGACTACCCGATGTCCTGGTGAGCGACAACGGGCCATGTTTTACCAATGCCGAGTTCAAAGAATTCATGAACCGCAACAGGATCAAACATGTCACATCTGCCCTGTTCAAACCAGCATCCAATGCTCAGGCAGAGAGAGTAGTGCAAACTATCAAGCAGGGCTTGAAGAGGTTAACTGAAGGCTCACTGCAGACTCGCCTATCCCGAGTCCTGCTCAGTTACCGCACGAGACCCCACTCGCTCACTGGGATTCCACCTGCTGAACTGCTCACGAAAAGGGCACTTAAGACAAGGCTCCCGTTAGTTCACCTTGATCTACATGAACAGGTAGAGAGCAGGCGGCTTCAACAAAGTACATATCATGACATTGCAAGTGTGTCACGCGAAATTGAAATCAATGATCCTGTATTTGTGTTGAACTATGGACAAGGTCCCAAGCGGTTTCCCGGCACTGTTGTGGCCAAAGAGGGGAGCAGGGTGTGTCGGGTCAAACTTTCAAATGGACTCATTCACCGGAAACACTTGGACCAAATCAAACTCAGATTCATGGACTATCCTGAGCAACCCACTTTGGACCCTACCTTCTTTGACCCCCAACATACACACCAGTGGCAACCGACACCGCGGTTGGCCACGAAGCAGAACTCATCATCTGCAGCAGCCCAGCAGGACTCACCACACCAGGCAACCCAGCAAGGCCAGCTGCACAGCAGCCCAGCGAGGGCCCAACAGACGGTTCACCAATACCAGCATTTGTACTGAGACGATCAACCAGGGAAAGAAAGGCCCCAGATCATCTCACCTTGTAAATAGTAGCGCTGTTGAATTTGGGGGTGGGGGGGGAGGAGTGTTGTTATATGTAACCTTGTATATACCTTGTACAGCCACCAGAGGGCTCACCCACTGGAGTCCTAAGGGATCCCATAATCCTTTGGGAGCACAGGTACTTAAGGAGGCCTCACAGGCTGGAAAGGCACTCTGGAGACCTGCAATAAAAGACTAAGGTCACACTTTACTTTTGAGCTCACAGTATCCAGTCAGACTCTTTATTCATACATAACAACTAGCATCTGCACAACAATGTGGAAAATTGCTCAGGTATTTCCTGTCCATAAAAAGCAGTTCCAGTTGAACCCCACCAATTACTGCCCTATCAGCCTCGATGCAATCATCAGCAAGGTGATGGAAGAAGTCGTTAACAGTGCTATCAAGTGACACTTGCTCACCAATAACCTGCTAAACGATTCTCAGTTTGCGTTCCACCAAGGCCACTAGCTTCAAAACCTCATTGTGTCTGAACACAGACACAAGATGATTCCAGAGGTGAGATGAGGTCCTTGACGTCAAGACAACATTCAACCGAGTGGCACCAAAGAGCCCTAGTAAACCTGAAGTCAATGGGGATCACGGGGAATATTCTCCAGTGGCTGAAATCATACCTGGCATAAAGGAAGATGGTGCTGATTGCTAGAGGCCAATCACATCAGCCTAGGATATCTCTGAAGTGTACCTTAGGACAGCCAACTGCCCAACTATCTTCAGTTGCTTCTTCAATGACCTTCTCTCCATCATAAGGTCAGAAGTGGGGCAGTTTGTTGATGGTTACGCATTGTTCAAATCCATTTGCAATTCCTCAGATAATGAAGTAGTCAATCCCTGGATATAAGAAGATCTGGATAACATCCAGGCTTGGCCTGATAAAAGCCTGGAACCCCCACCCCCCTGTCCCCCCCCACTAACCTAACAGCACTGTGGAAGAACCTTCACCACAAGGGACTGCAGGAGTTCAAGGAGATGGCTCATCACCACCTCTCAAGGGCAACTAGGGATGGACAATAAATAACAGCCTTGCCAGCGACACTCACTTCCTGAGAATCACTAGCCTTGAATGACAGTTATTGATTCTGCAGGCCAAGGCCATGTTGGTGTCTGTTATGTTGCTAAATCCAGCTTAACTTGGAACTCCTGAAACTATACATCAGAGTTGAAAACCTGAGATAACTTCACAGGGCAGATTACAAATTGTTTGGAGGAGACATAATTATATAATTTAATGTGTTTCTACCTCATGAGGTATAATAGAGTATCCATGAGATGAAAAGAAATATTGGACTGACGTCCCTGGAGTCTAATGACCCAGCTGGAAACTGATGTAACGAGTCACAGATGATTCCTGATGAAATGTTTGTACATAATACAGTCACATCACGGGAACGATTTGAACAGTTTCCTACTGTAAGCCACCAAGTAATTTCAAAATTGAACTGAACGGTGGTAGAAGTTACCAGAAGCAGGATTCTATTTTAGTTAAATTTCCCCCAAAATTTATAATTTTATATTCCACTTAGATTTTGTTTGTTTTTTGGATGCCGAACATGATAAATAACTGGACGAACTATGTGGAGCAAACAATCATTTCCACACAACATGCATAAGCTGAAACACTTGGTCCAAAATTACTATTGCACATCTCAAAGGATGAATGTCATTTAAATTTGAGTTTTAAATAAATTAAGGAATTATTTTTAGTATAGAATTAATCTTCAGGGAATCTCTTCAGTGTTTGACTTGTTTTCCTTTAAAAGCTGGATTTTGCTTAATTGGCGACTATGGATATGCATAAATTTAGCAATTCTTAGTAGTTGAGTTGCCAGTCTATTCTGGAATACTGGGTTGTGAAGGCAGTTTTTTAACAGCTATGCTGAGGAGCACTGGAAAGGGCATAATGCTTACGCTGCAGAGTTACAGTAGCTGCAGGATATAATTTGTACCCATATTGCCTTGAGGAGTTTTATCAATGCTGACAAAAACATAGATGGGTCCATTGGGTCTGAAATTCATTGACATACTTACCGCCAAGAAATACAAGTTGCATCAAAAAACAGGTACCTACTGCCGACATACCGCTCGGCAGTAGATTCATAATTGACATAACGCCGGGCACACCGCCCGCCCATGTAGAACTGCCCACATACCGCCCAAAATTGCAAGTTTCATGACATACCGCCAACATACCGCTGGAACTGCATACCGTCCTGGAGAAGATGCTTTAAGTGGATCTTAAGTGGGCGGTATGGACACAAGAGCTGACGGGTTTAATTGTTTCACAGAAATGTGGCATGTTTGATATTACACAGATCATTAAAGTTCTCCACAGTTTGATGTATTTTTAAATGGATTGGTTTTCTAGTATTTTCTAGTGTTAGCCAATAATGCAGTTTGAATAGCAGTATAACCATTGAGTCTGGAAATGGTGTGTGTGTTCACGAGAGTGATCTTATTTTATAAATGGTCTAATAAAGCCTTATTTACTTCTTTATTAATGAACGATAATAAAAATTGTATTAGTCTCTCTCAACCCCCAGTCTCTCCCCTGCCCGCCCCCCCCCCCCCACAGCAATCTTTCTCTCCACCCACAGCGAACTCCCCCGTCCCCCCACAGCGATCTCAGGTCGGCAGTCTCTGGCCTCTTGTCGGTGCTTCTCGGGAGGTGGAGTTTGACAGCCGCGCGCGCGTGCGCACAACTTGGGAGACGATGATTCCCGAGTCGGAATGCCTCCTCCGCCCGCCACCGTCCACTGCTCCCACTACCGCCGAGAAAAGTAGGATGAATCCCCCGCTCACTCGGCCCCAGCGGTACTGAGCGGTAAAAAAGCAAGCACCATCTGGGGACCGCCGAAAAACAGGAGGAACTTAGCTTTCAGCAAATTTGGCCCCATTGAATTTTGTCCAGTGTAACTGAACTGAGATTAATGACCACCCAATAGTCTGGTACAGGGCAAGGAGCTGATGGCATAGTTTGCATTGTATCACCACTTTGCTCAGGCTATTCTTTGTTTCTTTCAGTCATTTGTTCTAGAGATCACTTCCAAAGTAAATATCAGACAAAAGAAAAGTAGATGTTCCTGTCTAGAGGATTAGACCCCATGAGATAAGGTAGTTGTGTGTCATCTTGTTGCATGTCTATACTTGAAATAGTGATTAAAATAATAATTAAAAAATATATATCTGGACTATCGGTTCATCGTTGAAGCATTTGCATACATACTTAGTGTTGCTGTTCAGTCCAGTAGTTACTGTAAATAAAATAGCTGTATGCTTTAATTGTCATTTTTGTTAGAATCACCAATGTCATGAATCTACAACCAGTAACTTGCCAAATAAAAATATGTAAGATTTTAAACAAAAGTAAGCAGTACGCACCTGTCTTGTAGAGGGCTTTCATTCGCCAGGAGTAAACTGCAAATGCTTTTTCCTGAGCTTACAGCCTGACCCCATTTCCTGGGCAGCATGCAAACTGTCATGCATATTACGTTTACCATTCTGCCTGTCATTCCAGATAACTTGAAAGAAAATGGGTCAGGCTGGATTAGAAATAAATGAGCAGATTTAACACGATGGTACACCCATAAGGAATGAATGTATTTAATGTATTTAAAAAAGGACATGGCTGTTTCACTTTAATATATCTGGCTGGACCATACAAAGCATTATCAGATCCTGCTCTTGGCTGCCAAAACTGCTCACTATTCCAAGGTCATTCTGGAATGCAAAGATAACCCCTGGCTTCTATTCTCTACTGCTAACCGTCTTCTTAAACCCCCCCTCTCCTGTCCCCTCACCTCCAAGAAGTGCGAGGAGCTCATGGACCTCTTCGTCTCTAAGTTTGAGACCATCTGATCTGCTGCCTCTGGCTCTTCCCTTCCTTCCCCTAGTCCACCAGATCAAACTTCCTCCAAGGTCCTCCCCTGTCCTAGCCCTGAACTCGCAACTTTCTCCAGTTTCTCTCCGATCTCCCCTCATGATCTCTCCACACTCATCTTGTCCATGAGACCCACTTCCTGCTCCCTCGACCCTATTCCCACTAAACTTCTGACCAACCAACTTCCTTTTTTGGCTCCCATGTTAGCCAACATTGCTAACGGTTGTCTCTCCTCGGGTACTGTTCCCCTCTCCTTCAAATCTGCTGTCATCACCCCTCTCAAAAAACAACCCTTGACCCCTCGACCCCTTGCAACCAACCACCCCATCTCCAACCTCCCTTTCCTCTCCAAAGTCCTTGAACATGTCGCCTCTCAAGTCGGTGCCCATCTTTCTCAGAACTCCATGTTTGAATCCCTCCAATCAGGTTTCTGCTCCTGCCACTATACCAAAACGGCTCTCATCAAAGTCACAAATGACATCCTTTGTGACGGTGACAAAGGTAACCTATCCCTCCTCGTCCTTCCAGACTTGTCTGCAGCCAAGATTGCAAACACGGTTGACCACTCGATCCTCCTTCAACGCCTCTCCACCATCATCCAGCTGGGTGGGACTGCACTCAGCTGGTTCCATTCTTATCTACCTAACCGTAGCCAGAGAATCACCTGCAATAGCTTCTCTTCCCACTCCCGCATTGTTACATCTGGTATCTATCATTTGCTCCCTCGTATTTCTCATCTACATGCTGCCCCTTGGCGACATCATCTAAAAACACCCAGTTCTACCTCACCACCACTTCTCTCAAGCCTTCCACTGCTTGTCCGACATCCAGTACTGGATGAGCAGAAATTTTCTTCAATTAAATATTGGGAAGACCGATATTTTCCCCAATTAGATTTTGGGAAAGCCATTGTTTTCAGTCCTTGCCACAAACTCTGTTCCCTAGCCACTGACTCTAACCCTCTCCCTTGCATCTGCTTGAGGCTGAACCAGACGGTTCACAATCTTGGTGTCATATTTGACCGTGAAATGAGCTTCTGACCACATATCCGCAGCATAACTAAGACCGTCGATTTACACATCCGTAACATCGCCCGCCTCAGCTCATCCATGCCTTTGTTCCCTCTAGGCTTGAACATTCCAACGGACTCCTGGCTGACCGCCCATGTTCTACCCAATGTAAACTTGAAGTCATCCAAAACTCAAGTGCCGGTGTCCTAACTCACACCAAGTCCCGTTCACCCATAACCCCGGTGCTCGCTCACCTACATTGGCTGCCGGTTAAACAATGTCTCGATTAAAAAAAAATTCTTATCCTTGTTTTGAAATCCCTCCATGGCCTCAATCCTCCCTATCTCTATAATCTCCTCCAGCCCCATAACCTCCTGAGATGTCTGCGCTCCTTTATTTCTGGCCTCTCGAGCATCCCTGATTTTAATCGTTCAACCATTGGTGGCCGTGCTTTCAACTGCCTAGGCCCTAAGCTCTGGAATTCCCTGCCTAAACCTCTCCACCTTTTTGCCACTCTTTCCTCCTCTAAGATGCTCCTTAAAACCCTAACCAAGCTTTTGGTCCCTGTGCTAATATCTTCTTATGTGGCTCGGTGTCAAATTTTTGTCTTATAATACTCCTGTGAAGCGCTGAGGAACGTTTTACTATGTTAAAGATGCTATATAAATACAAGTTGTTGTTGTATAGCTTTAATTCAAACTTAATGTACATCATTCTTCTAATAGAAAACAAAGGCTGAATGTATCCTGTTGCCTGGCTGGGTTTAATGATAGTTAAGTGATCTACAGTAGACACCTCAAGTCGCTGGAGAAATGCCACCAACGATGTCCCCGCAAGATCCTACAAATCCCCTGGGAGGACAGACACACCAACATTAGCGTCCTCGTCCAGGCCAACACCCCCGGTATTGAAGCACTGACCACACTTGGATCAGCTCTGCTCGGTAGGCCACATTGTCCGCATGCCAGACACGAGACTCCCAAAGCAAGCGCTCTACTCGGAAACTCCTTCACGGCAAATGAGCCAAACGTGGGCAGAGGAAACGCTGTAAGGGCACCCTCAAAGCCTCCCTGATAAAGTGCAGCATCCCCACCGACACCTGAGTCCCTGGCTAAAGATCGCCCTAAGAGGAGGAAGTACATCCAGGAGGGCGTTGAGCACCTCGAGTCTCATCGCCGAGAGCATGCAGAAATCAAGCGCAGGCAATAGAAAGAGCGTGTGGCAAACCAGTACCACCCACCCTTTACCTCAACTATCTGTCCCACCTGTGGCAGGGACTGTGGCTCTCGTAATAGACTGTACAGCCACCTAAGAACTCATTCTAAGAGTGGAAGCAAGTCTTCCTCAATTCCGAGGGACTGCCTATGATGATAATGCTTCCAAGCAGGTAATTGTTATCAATGAGGAAGAGGATATGTTCTTGAAGTGTTACTGCACTTAAGATCAGGCCAATCTTATTTGCAATTCTACCCGTCAGCTTACCGTCAATTTGTGTAACCTAATTCGTGTGCGAGCTAGAAAGGTATCACGGCAAACGAGCCAAAGGCAGGCAGAGGAATCGTTACAAGGACACCCTCAAAGCCTCCCTGATAAAGTGCGGCATCCCCTCTAACACCTGGGAGTCCTTGGCTATAGACCGTCCTAAGTGGAGGAAGTATATTCGGGAGGGCACTGAGCTCCTCGAGTATCGTCGCCGAGAGCGTGCAGAAATCAAGCGCAGGCAGCGGAAGGAGCGTGCGGCAAACCAGACTCCCCATCCACCCTTTCCCTCAATGACTGTCTGTCCCACCTGTGACAGAGACTGTGGTTCTCGTAATAGCCACCTAAGAACTCATGCTAAGAGTGGAAGCAAGTCTTCCTCGATTCCAAGGGACTGTCTATGATGATGTTGGAGTTGATGTGTGACAAAATATGAAATTTAAAATCTGCAAAGGGCATTCACTCGAGAAAGGTTAAGTAAATATCCCAGATAAAAATATAGGCCCCGAATTTAATTCACGATTTTGTGTGTTTCGAGCATAAAATCAACGTGCTGGCAACTTTGTGGGTGGATTCTGGAGCAGGGCCCTTTTCTGCTGGGATGCCACCCTGTACCAGCTGAACTGTACTTTTCTAACCCAAAATGAGGCTTGCTGATGCAGCTGGGAGCCGATTACCACGCATTAAAATGAGCAGCATTAGTCACGCAAAGTCCTGCGACTTGTGCTCCCATTGCGCCAAGGCTACTTTAGAACAAAATAAAGTTGTACCTGTTGCCAAAATCAGCTGATACTATGAAGATTGCAGCTGGAAAACTATTCAAGAGAGATCACTGGAGTTACAGAAGAGCAAAGCATTTTTTTTGCCTTGCACAGGAATGAAACTGGACTTGCTTCTGATAGCTTGAAGGCCTCTGCCATGAAAATCTCCCATCTATCCACAGTAAGAGCTTCTAAGTACCATGCATGGGATTTCCAATGGGCATTCCCTTGTATGCGATTATATTGAGAGGAGGGGGAGCAGCGGTGAAGGATGGAGGAAAGGAAAGTGATGTAGTATTTGAGGAGACAGTGCAAGATATGACCCACCGCCCCAAAGAATTTACAGGCCACACGTATCCTATTGATCTCGTTCACCATAGCGGAGCTGAGCCAGCATCTGCCTGGATTGCTCTGCCTGTGGCTGTGAAATGGACTTTTAAGTCATAGGCTCATTTCAAGCAGCCACGATGGATCTGTCCAATGTCCACCAGGCATATATAATAGAAACATAGAAAGTAGGTGCAGGAGTAGGCCATTCGACCCTTCGAGTCTGCACCATCATTCAATATGATCATGGCTGATCATGCACTTCAGTATCCCATTCCTGCTTTCTCTCCATATCCCTTAATCCCTTTAGCCGTAAGGGCCACATCTAACTCCCTTTTGAATATATCCAACGAACTGGCCTCAACAACTCTCTGCAGTAGAGAATTCCACATGCTCACAACTCTCTTTGAGTGAAGAGGTTTCTCCTCATTTCGGTCCTAAATGGCTTACCCCTTATCCTCAACATCGGGAACATTCTTCCTGCATCTAACCTGTCCAATCCCGTCAGAATTTTATATGTTTCTATGAGATCCCCTCTCATTCTTCTAAATTCCATTGAATATAAGCCTAGTCGATCCAGTCTTTCTTCATATGTCAGTCCTGTCATCCCGGGAATCAGTCTGGTGAACCTTCGCTGCACTCCCTCAATAGCAAGAATGTCCTTCCTCAGATTAGGAGAACAAAACTGTACACAGTATTCAAGGTGTGGCCTCACCAAGGCCCTGTACAATCATAGTAAGACCTGCCTGCTCCTATACTCAAATCCTCTCGCTATGACGGTCAACATGCCATTTTCCTTCTTCACCGCCTGCTGTACCTGTATGCCAACTTTCAATGACTGATGTACCATGACACTCAGGTCTCGTTGCACCTCCTCTTTTACTAATCTGTCACCATTCAGATAATAATCTGCCTTCCTGTTTTTACCACAAAAGTGGATAACCTCACATTTATCTACATTATACTGCATCTGTCATGTATTTGCCCACTCACCTAACCTGTCCAAGTCACACTGCAGCCTCTTAGCATCCTCCTCACAGCTCACACTGCCATCCAGCTTCGTGTCATCTGCAAACTTGGAGATATTACACTCAATTCCTTCATCTAAATCATTAATGTATATTATAAATAGCCGGGGTCTCAGCACTGAACCTTGCGGTACCCCAGTAGTCACTGCCTGCCATTCTGAAAAGGACCCGTTTATTCCCACTCTTTGCTTTCTGTCTGCCAACCAGTTCTCTATCCACGTCAATACATTACCCCCAATACCATGTGCTTTAATTTTGCACACTAATCTCTTGTGTGGGACCTTGTCAAAAGCCTTTTGAAAGTCTAAATACACCACATCCACTGGCTCCCTCTTGTCCACTCCGCTAGTTACATCCTCAAAAAATTCTAGAAGATTTGTCATGCATGATTTCCCTTTCATAACTCCATGCTGACTTGGACTGATCCTGTCATTGTTTTCCAAAAGCACTGCTATTACATCTTTAATAACTGATTCCAACATTTTCCCCACCACCGATGTCAGTCTGACCGGTCTATAATTCCCTGTTTTCTCTCCCTCCTTTTTTAAAAAGTGGTGTTACATTAGCTACCCTCCAATCCATCGGAACTGACCCAGAGTCTATAGAATGTTGGAAAATGACCACCAATGCATCCACTATTTCCAGGGCGACTTCCTTAAGTATTCTGGGATGCAGACTATAAGGCCCTGGGGATTTATCATTCTTCAATCCCATCAATTTTCCGAACAGAATTTGCTGACGAATAAGAATTTCCTTTAGTTCCTCCTTCTTGCTAGACCCTCAATCCCCTAGTATTTCCGGAAGGTTATTTGTGTATTACTTAGTGAAGACAGAACCAAAGTATTTGTTCAATTGGTCTGCCATTTCTTTGCTCACCATTATAAATTCACCTGATTTTGACTGTCTTCACTAATCTTTTTCTCTTCGCGTATCTGCAGAAGCTTTTGCAGTCAGTTTTTATGTTCCCTGCAAGCTTACTCTCATATTCTATCTTCCCCCTCCTAATTAAACCCTTAGTCCTCCTCTGCTGAATTCTAAATTTCTCCTAGTCCTCAGGTTTGCTGCTTTTTCTGGCCAATTTATATGTCTCTTCCTTGGATTTAACACACTATCTCTAATTTCCCTTGTTAGCCACGGTTGAGCCATCTTCCCTGTTTTATTTTTACGCCAGACAGGGATGTACAATTGTTGAAGTTCATCCATGTGATCTTTAAATGTCTGCCATTGCCTATCCACCATCAACCCTTTAAGTATCATTCGCCAGTCTATCCTAGCCAATTCACGTCTCATACCATCGAAGTTACCTTTCTTTAAGTTCAGGACTCTAGTCTCCGGCTGTGTCGCTTTCCATCTTAATGAAGAATTCTACCATATTATGGTCATTCTTCCCCAAAGGGCCTCGCACAACAAGATTGCTAATTAATTCTCTCTCATTACACATCACCCAGTCTAGGATGGCCAGCTCTCTAGTTGGTTCCTCGACATATTGATCTAGAAAACCATCCCTTATACACTCCAGGAAATCCTCCTCCACCGTATTGCTACCAGTTTGTTTAGCCCAATCTATATGTAAATTAAAGTCACCGATGATAACTGCTGTACCTTTATTGCACGTATCCCTTATTTCCTGTTTGATGTCATGCCGAACCTCACTACTACTGTTTGGTGGTCTGTACACAACTCCCACAAGCGTTTTCTGCGCTTTGGTATTCCGCAGCTCTACCCATACAGATTCCACCTCATCCACGCTACTGTCCTTTCTTACTAATGCGTTAATCTCCTCTTTAACCAGCAATGCTACCCCACCTCCTTTTCCTTTCAGTCTATCTTTCCTGAATATTGAATACCCCTGGATGTTGAGTTTCCAGCCTTGGTCACCCTGGAGCCATGTCTCCGTAATCCCAATTACATCATATCCGTTAACAGCTATCTGCGCAGTTAATTGATCCACCTCATTACGAATGCTCCTCGCATTGAGACACAGAGCCTTCAGGCTTGTTTTTCTACCACTTTGTCTTTTTAGAATTATGTTGTAATGTGGCCTTTTTGATTTTTGCCCTTGTTTTTTCTGCCCTCCACTTATACTTTTCTCCTTTATACATTTTGCTTCTGACTCCATTTTGTTTCCCTCTGTCTCTCTGCATAGGTTCCCATCCCCCTGCCCTATTAGTTTAAATCCTCCCCAACAGCACTAGCAATCACTCCCCCAAAGACATCGGTTCCGGTCCTGCCCAGGTGCAGACCGTCCAGTTGTACTGGTCCGACCTCCCCTAGAACCGGTTCCAATGTCCCAGGAATTTGAATCCCTCCCTCTTGCACCATTCCTCAAACCACGTATTCATCTTAACTCTCCTGCTATTTCTGCTCTGACTATCACGTGGCACTGGTAGCAATCCTGAGATTACTACCATTGAGGTCCTACTTTTTAATTTAACTCCTAGCTCCCTAAATTCAACTTGTAGGACCTCATCCCACTTTTTACCTATATCGTTGGTGCCGATATGCACCACGACAACTTGCTGTTGACCCTCCCCCTCCAGAATGCACTGCAGCCGCTCTGAGACATCCTTGACCCTTGCACCAGGGAGGCAACATACCATCCTGGAGTCTCGTTTGCGGTCGCAGAAATGCCTATCTATTCCCCTTACAATATAGCTCTCCTTCTCTTTTTTCTGCCCTCCACAGCAGCAGAGCCATCCATGGTGCCATAAACTTGGCTGCTGCTGCTGCTGCTGCCTTCCCCTGATGAGCCATCTCCCCCAACAGTACCCAAGGTGGTATATCTGTTTTGGAGGGAGATGACCGCAGGGGACCCCTGCACTACCTTCCTTCCACTGCTCTTCCTGATGGTCACCCATTCCCTATCAGCCTGTGTAACCTTTACCTGCTGTGTGATCAACTCACTAAACGTGCTATTCATGACATCCTCAGAATCACGGATGCTCCAGAGTGAATCCATGTGCAGCTCCAGTGCCGCAATGCGGTCTGACAGGAACTGCAGCTGGATACACTTCCCGCACACATAGTAGATTTCCCACATAGCACAGGAGGAACATGACACGGGTCTGGCTCTCTTGCCATGACTTAACCCTTAAATTACTTAATTTGGCAACAATGTCAAATTTTTCTTACTGATAAGAAAAAGAAAAAAGAGAAAGAAAACAAAACTATTCACCAATCAACCAGCCAATCACTTACCCGCTTGGCTATGACGTCACACTTCGATTACTTTTTACTTCTTTCTTTTACTTTTGACCCTGCTGCCGCCGCTTCCCTCACAGGTCCGCCTGCTTCCGCTGCTGCTGCCGAATAGCTCGGTCTGGGCCTCGAGCCTCGGGCTTTATTGAAGCGCTCTGCTGCCGCCGTTTCCCTCACAGGTCCGCCTGCTCCCGCTGCTGCTCCCGATTTAGTTCCACTCTGATGGGGAGCTTGCTAAGGGTGACGTGTAGCATTGCAACAAGGAAGATCGAGAAGAGCGTTGGTGCGATGACGCAGCTCTCAACCCCGATCCGAATTGATTGGGTCTATGTTGGACCCATTGGTCACGATCATGGCTTGCATGTCATTGTGGAGCAGAGGGAGGATAGTGACAAACTTTTGAGGGCAGCCGAAATGGAGGAGGACGCTCCATAATCCCTCACGGTTGACAGAGTCAAAAGACTTTGTGTGGTCAAAGATGGCCATGTACAAGGGTTGGTGCTGTTCCCTGCATTTCTTTTGTAGTTGTCGCGTGGTGAAGATCGTGTCCGTTGTACCCCTTAGTGGACAAAATACGCATTGTGACTCTGAGGAGGATTCTTGCGAATGATTTTCCCAGTGGCCGACAGCAGGGAGATTCCTCTGTAGTTACAGCAGTCGCACTTGTCTCCTTTTTTGAAGATGGTCATGATTACGGCATCCCTGAGATCTCCTGGCATGCTCTCCTCCTTTCAGATAGGAGAAATGAGATCATGTATTCATGGTAATAGTGCTTCTCCGCCATGTTTTATTGCTTCGGCGGGAATTACATCTGCTCCTGAGGCCTTGTTGTTCTTGTGCTAATGGATGGCCTTCCTCGTGTTGAGCTGAGGTTGTGCTGAGATGGTAACATGCTGCAGGATGGAGTCGAGGACACTCTTGTCGAAGACAGAGTCTCGGTTAAAGAGATCTTTGAAATGCTCCTTCCAATGGGCCCTGACTGCCTCGGTGTCCTTGATGAGTACATCACCGTTCTTGGCCAGCAGTGTGGTAGGGTCTTGAGTGCTTGGGCCGTAGATCGTCTTGACTGTGCTGAAGCATGTCATGGTTGTCGACTAACTGCTGGATCTCCTGTGCTTTCTCCACCCACCATCGTTTTTTTAGGTTGCGGCTTTTTTGTTGGACCTCGGTCTTCAGCCGTCTGTAGAGCTGCTTTCTTGTTCACAAGTTGGGTTGCTGTTTTAAGTTCAGAAATGCCTTGTGCTTGCAGCTAATTAGCTCCTGGATCTCCTGGTCATTCTCATCGAACCAGTCTTGATGTTTCCTGGTTGAGTGACCGAGCGTCTCTTTGCAGCTGCTGATTATGGAGGCGGTGAGGGCAGACCAGGCGCTGTGGGCACTCTGTGTCTCTGGGTTAAGAACATAAGAACATAAGAAATAGGAACAAGCCCCGCGAGCCTGCTCCGCCATTCAATATCATGGCTGATCTAATCATGGATTCAGCTCCACTTCCCTGCCCACTCCCCATATCTCTTTACTGCATTATTGCTCAAAAATCTGTTTTATCTCCGCCTTAAATATATTCAACGGCCCAGTCTCCACAGCTCTCTGGGACAGAGAATTCTATAGATTTACAACCTTCTGAGAGAAGAAATTTCTCCTCATCTCAGTTTTAAAAGGGCAGTCCCTTATTCTAAGACGATGTCCCCTAATTTTAGTTTCCCCTTTGAGCGGAAATATCCTCTCTGTATCCACCTTGTCAAGCCCCCTCAATATCTTATAACTTTCAAGGTAAGATCACCTCTCATTCTTCTGAACTCCAATGTGTGTAAGCCCAATCTACTCAGCCTATCCTCATAAATCAACCCTCTCATCTCTGGAATTAACCTGGTGAACCTTCCCTGAACAGCCTCCAATGCAAGTATATCCTTCCTTAAATACGGAGACCAAAACTGTACGCAGTACTCCAGGTGTGGCCTCACCAATATCCTGTACAGTTGTAGCAGGACTTCTCTACATTTATACTCTAACCCCCTTGCAATAAAGGCCAACATTCCATTTGCCTTCCTGATTACTTGCTGTACCTACATACCAACTTTTTTTCATGCACAAGGACCCCCAGGTCTCTCTGTACTGCAGTACTTTGCAATTTTTCTCCATTTAAATTATAATTTGCTTTTCTATTATTTCTGCCAAAGTGGATAACCTCACATTTTCCCACATTATACTCCATCTGCCAAACTTTTGCCCACTCACTTTGCCCGTCTATATCTCTTTGCAGATTTTTTGTGTCCTCCTCACAATTTGCTTTCCCACCCATTTTTGTATCATCAGCAAACTTGGCTACATTACACTCGGTCCCTTCATCCAAGTCATTACTATAGATTGTAAATAGTTGAGGACCCAGCACCGATCCCTGTGGCACCCCATTAGTCACTGTTTGCCAAGCGAAAAATGACCCATTTATCCCAACTCTCTGTTTGTTGTTAGTTAGCCAATCCTCTATCCATGTTAATATATTACCCCCAACTCTGTGAGCCTTTATCTTGTGCAGTTACCTCTTATGTGGCACCTTATCGAATGCCTTCTGGAAATCCAAATATATCACATCCACAAGTTCCCCTTTATCCGCTCTGCTCGTTACATTCTCAAAGAACTCCAGCAAATTTGTTAAACATGATTTCCCTGTCATAAATCCATGCTGGCTCTGCGTGATTAAATCATGCTTTTCCCAATGTCCCACTACTGCTTCCTTAATAATGGACTCAGGTAAGATGGCCGCCAGGGTGGCAACACCCTAGGGAGCTCCCCTGCTAATCAACTCCCATCTTCTACCATCGGCAACTTACCACCCTCAACCTCCCCACTCCCGCTGTCTAAACTTCCCCTAGCCCTAATAGACCCTAAAAGGGGGTCTTAAACACTTAAAACTTTACCTTAAACCCAATCCCACAAGTTCGGGCCTACCTCAGGCTTCCCACCACACCACCCATCGGCAACCGGGCCTCCTGCGGTGAAGACCGGGACTCCTGCGGTGAAGACCGTGCCTCCTACGGCGACTACCTGGACCTGGTGATTGCCCCCCGCCACCCCCCCCCCCCGCCAGCGGCGATCAGAACCTCCCGTGGTGGCAGATGGGCCTCTCCTTCACGACGGCGTCTGGGCCTCCCCGATGATGGCTGGACCTCCTGCGGCGACAGGCGACCTCCTCCTCATTGGCGACTGGGTCCTCCTCTTCTACGACGACGGTTGGCTCCCCCATCTCCTACAGCGATGACTGGAGTTCTCCTTCCCCTCTTCTCCTCCCACACGTGGTGAGCATCATGGCTGTGATGCCCCTGACCTTCCACTCTGAACTCCAGTGGGCCACTGAACCTCCCAATGCCTGCACCCAACCAAGTCTCAGACCTCCTACCATCAAGGGCACTACTCAGCGCCGAGCTGTGGCCAACATCTTGCCATAGGCAACTAGGCCCATACAGCAGTGTCTGGTCTCCAGTCGACTTGGACCCCCTTGCCACTGGATCAAGACCTTGCTCAGCTAAGCCCGTGTGGTAGCCAGTGTGCAACGACCACCCCACTTTAAAATAACTCACGCACAGGCATCTTCCACTCCTCTAACATGAAGTTCGGGACCTGGAACATCAGGATCTTCATGGACAACTCCAACAGTGACAGGCCGGAACGCTGCACTGCCGTAGCTGCCCGGGAACTTAGACGCTTGATATCGACATCGCCACCCTAAGCGAGACCCAGCGGGCAGGGGAAGGCCAGCTCAAGGAACAAGGTGGAGATTACACCTTCTTCTGGAAAAGGAAACCAGAGGAAGAACACCACCTCCATGGAGTCGGCTTCGCCATCAAAAACGAGCTGGTCAACCACCTCAAAGACTCCCCCTGCGGGGTTAATGAACGCCTCATGACTCTTCGACTCACCCTATCCCGGAATCAATGCACCACAGTCATCAATGCGTACGCCCCAACACTCGATGCAACAGATGAGACCAAAGAGGGTTTTTAAACCAGCCTCGCAAAATCCCTGACCTGCGTCCCCACGGACAACAAACTGATCCTCCTCGGTGACTTCAACGCCAGGATCGGCAAGGACACAGCCCTCTGGGGAGGCGTGATTGGCAGAGACGGGGTAGGGAAAGCCAACTCCAGCGTTACCCTACTCCTGACAAAATGTCTAGAACATGAACTTTTCATCACCAACACCTTGTTCCGCCAGAGGGACAAATAGAAGGCATCGTGGCAACACCCTCGCTCGAAACACTGGCACCTGCTCGACTATGTCATCGACCGAGCCAGGGATCGCAAGGATGTGCGCATCACCCGCACCATGACAGGAGCTGACAACTGCTGGACGGACCACGGCCTAATCCGATGCATCATTGACATCAACATAGCCCCAAAGCGGAGGGGGCAGCAGAAGCAGTGCCGCAAAAAAGTCAATGCCGGGGCACTTAAAGACCCAGCTAAGAGACCGCTATACTGTCAGCGCCTCACTGCTAACCTGGCATGCCTTGATGACCCTGAGATGCAGAATGCCAACAGCGCTTGGTCTGCCCTCCAGGCTCCATAACCATTGCCTGTGAAGAGACGCTCGGTCTCTCAACCAGGAAACACCAGGACTGGTTTGATGAGCATGATCAGGAGATCCAAGAGCTAATAGATCGCAAGCGCAGGGCATTTCTGAGCTTTCAACAACAACCCAACTCAGGAGCAGCCAAGCAGCATTACAGGCAGCTCAAGGCTGAGGTCCAACAAAAAAAACAGGACCTAAAGAACAGGTGGTGGATGGAAAAAGCACAGGAGATACAGCAGCTGGCCGACAGCCATGATGTGCGGGGATTCTTCTTCGCACTCAAGGCCACCTACGGTCCAAACACTCAAGGCCCCACCCTACTTCTGGCCAAGAATGGGGAAACACTCATCAAGGACACTGAGGCAGTTAGAGCCCGCTGGAAGTAGCACTTCGAAGATCTCCTCAATCGAGACCCTGCCTTTGACCTGAGTGTTCTCGACCCCATCCTGCAACATGCTACCCGCCACCACCTCGGCAAAACCCCAACACTGCACGAGGTAGAAAAAGCCGTAAGACAGCTTCAAAACAACAAGGCTACGGGAGCGGATGGAATCCCTACTGAGGCACTGAAGTATGGCGGAGACGCACTGTTGGCACGAATACATGACCTTATCTCTCTCATCTGGGGGGTGGAGAGCATGCCGGGAGATCTTAGAGATGCAGTGATCGTGACCATCTTTAAAAAAGGAGACAGGCCCGACAGCAGGGAGATTCGTCTGTAGTTGCTGCAATCAGCCACTGGGAAAGTCGTCACTAGAGTCCTCCTCAACTATCTTCTCCCTGTGGCCGAGGAGCTCCTCCAGGAGTCACAGTGCGGATTTCGTCCCCTATGGGGCACAACCGACATGATTTTTGCAGCGCAACAGCTGCAGGAAAAATGCAGGGAACAGCATCAGCCCTTATACATGGCCTTCTTCGACCTTACAAAGGCCTTTGACACTGTCAACAGCGAGGGTCTATGGAGCATCCTCCGCTTCGGATGCCCCCAAAAATTCGTCACCATCCTCCGCCTGTTCCACGATGACATGCAGGCCGTGATCCTTACCAACGGATCCATTACAGACCCAATACCCGCCCTCCTGTATGGCTCAGAGACATGGACCATATACAGTAGACACCTCAAGTCGTTGGCAATGTTTCCGCAGGATCCTACATATCCCCTCGGGGGACAGACACACCAACATTAGCGTCTTTGACCAGGCCAACATCCCCAGCATTTAAGCACTGACCGATCCGTGGCAGGGTCGTCCAGAAATTGGAAAATGTTCTGAAATCCAGACTCCACCCCCCCCCCCCCCCCCCCGCCTTGGCAGCCCGACTTCGCCCCGGCCCTCGGCGGCCCAACCTTCCCCCGGCCCTCGACGGCCCGACCTTCCCCTGGCCCTCGGCGGCCCGACCTCGCCCCGGCCCTCGGCGGCCCGACCTCGCTCTGGCCCTACCTCGCTCTGGCCCTCGGCGGCCCAACCTCGCCCCAGCCCGACTTCGTGCGGCCCGACGCCGCCCTGGCCCGACCTTGCTGCGGACCAATTTCGCCCTGGCCCTCAGCAGTCCAACCTCGCCCTGGCCCGACCTCACCCTGGCATGACCTCGCCCGGGCCCTCAGTGGTCCGACCTCGCCCGGGCCCGACTTCGCCGCGACCTCGCCCGCCCGGACTTCACCACGACTTCACGCGGCCCGACTTTGCCCCGGCCCCGGCCCCTCCCCCTTACCTCAGCTGCCCGACCCCACCTATTTCGGCCCAGGCAAAGACATTCCAAAATCCGGAAATATCCGGAACGGCCTCGGTCCCGAAGTTTCTGGATTTCGGACTCTCAACCTGTATTTCATTTGTGATAGTGATAACATTAAGTTCCTCCCTCCCTATAGCCCCTTGATTATCTACAATTGGGATGTTTTTAGTGTCTTCTACCGTGAAGACCGATAAAAAATATTTGTTCAATGTCTCTGCCATTTCCCTGTTCTCGATTATTAATTCCCAAGTCTCATCCTCCAGATCGCCAGATTGGCAGTGAGGTGCTGCCTGAATAAGTTTTCTTAACAGAGTCTTTGAATGCCTCTGCATTGATTTTCCTGAGGCATTGTTTCTGTTGCCATCACTGTTTTGATGGTAATGACGGAGCGGATTAGGTGTGGTCCGTCCAGCAGTTGTCAGCTGCTGTCATGGCGTGGGTGGTGCGCACGTCCTTGCTGTCCCTTGCTCGGATGATGACATAGTCGAGCAGCTGCCAGTGCTTGGAGCGAGGGTGCTGCCATGAGGCCTTGTACTTGTCTCTCTGACGGAACAAGGTGTTGGTTATGACAAGGCCATGTTCTCTACATTTTGTCAGGGGTAGGGTACCGCTGGAGTAGGTTTTCCCTAACCCCTACCTGCCGATCACACCTCCCCAGAGGTCTGTGTCCTTTCTGACTCTGGCGTTGAAATCGCCAAGAAGGATTAGCTTGTCATCCGCTGGGACTCGGGACAGGGATTGTTTGAGGCTGGAGTAGAATTCCTCTTTGGTCTCATCTGTAATGTCCAGTGTTGGGCCCTGATGCCCATAGAGCACTAGTTCTGGGCTAGAGTGAGTCGAAGAGTCATGAGATGTTCGCTTATCCCGCGAGGGGGGTCTTTGAGACGGCCCATTAGCTCATTCTTGGCGACGAAGCCCACTCCATGGAGGCGGCATTCTTCTTCTGATTTGCCTTTCCAGAAGAAGGTGTAAACACCACCCTGCTCTTTGTGCTGGCCTTCCCCTGCCCGCCGGGTCTCGTTTAGGATGGCGATGT
The DNA here is from genome assembly GCF_044704955.1 of Pristiophorus japonicus. NCBI lineage: Eukaryota > Metazoa > Chordata > Chondrichthyes > Pristiophoridae > Pristiophorus > Pristiophorus japonicus. The sequence goes on from NC_091977.1 coordinate 185,394,865, forward strand.
CAACGTCGAAGAGTCTTGAGTTCCTGGGCAATGATAGCAGTGCGGCATTCCGGTCTGTCGCTGTTGGGGTTGTCCATGAGGATCCTGACGTCCCATGTCCAGAACTTCATTTTGAAGAGTGGAAGATGCCCTGTGTGTGAGTTCTTTTAACGTAGGGTGGACATTGCACACCGGCTAACACATGGGCTTAGCAGAGCGAGGTCTTGGCCAAGTGGCAAGGGGGTCCAAGATGACTGGAGACCAGACACTGCTTTTAAGGGCCTAGTTGCCTACGGTGGGGTGTGAGCTGTAAGCTCGGCGCTGAGCAGCACCCTTCGGGGAGATGGTGAGAGATCCGAGCTGTGGGGAGTGGGAGTGAGAGATTTGAGGTAATGCTTTCCTCTTTGTAGGGTGCAATAGATAGCCCCCGTGCACCTTTGAAAGCTCCTATCATTAACCGCCTGCATTTTCTTATCAGATAGGGTACCGCTCACTGAATGTCTCAATGCAAAGAATCCTTCGCATGTATGCCAGGTTTGTTGGAAGTTGCTAAAATACAGCTTCCATTCTGCCCTCCATGATCTTTTCAAGGAATGGATGACTTTTGGAAGACAAGGCATGGTCCTTGCTGCCATGGATAGGCACCTCTCTGAGAATTGCCAGTGCAGCACCTGAAGAGCACTGCAAAGCTGGGGCCTCTGCCAGAGTGGTCATTGAGAGGACTATCAGGGTGTTAAAGGGGCACTTTTGCTACCTTCAAAGATCAGAAGCAGCTTGGTGTATATCCTGAAAAGTTGTAACTTGCTGTGCACTGCATAACATCCAAAAAGGTCTATATATGGAGATTCTTGGAGAGGTGGCCGTAGCTGTTTTGGAGGCAGAAGAGCATGGAGTGGAGCACCAGGAGGTTTGTCACTGAGAGGACTCCTCACTGACAGCTCTATGAGCATCTAGGAATTCAGTTTATCAATTAAATGTTCTCATCTGCTCAACACAGCCTACTGCCATAACTCTCTTCCCCATCTTCAAATAAATGACAAATATCCAGTGCATATTTGTTGGAGGTTACCATGATGCATTCATCCTCAAGAACACATCACACTGGACTTCTTTGGTCCTATGTAACTGTGAAAGTCTTCATCATCTGATTGAATAAATCAGCACAGAGTGCACCCTTTCCTGTATAACTGCAATCTTGATGAATAACAGAGCACAACAAAATGCACTTTCTCCTTTTAATAGAAGGAACTCAAAAGTGTTGTTAACTCAGCCTACTCTTTCCTCACACTAATTCTGCTTGGTGCCTAATCGTGCCCTTCTTTCTCCTCTTCTAGCTTTTCTTTGAGATGTAACTCGAGAGCCAGTATTGTATGGTACAAAAGTCCTATGTGACTGATGTCATCTTCTCATGGCAGCTTGCTGTCTACATCTCTTGAGCTTCTGCCCGGCAACCTATTAATGCTTTGTAAGCATCACTTGTGTGGTGCTGTGAGGGTGCCTGATATCTGTTGCTGCCCTAAGAAACAGCAGCCTCATGGTTGCCTCCAGCCATTATCATTCTACTGGGCCCTAGATCTAGTTTCCCACTGACCGGCAGGCTGGCTAGTCTAATGGCAGCTATCAGATCCTGAAAGCCATGAGAAATACTGGCCCGCAGCCTCCGCCGCCCCCTCCCCTCCCGCCCCCCCCTCCACCCCCGAATCTGAAACTAATCTGTGCTTCGATGGATGTCGAGGCACCAACTGGTCCTGAGCTGATTCTGATGTGGGAGGCTGGTGCAGATTCCAGTCAAGGTGCCACGGGCTCCATTGATGTCTGTAACAAAGAAAGCTTCTCCAATGTACCTGCAAATGAGGGCTGTGGACTCTACAGTAACAGCTTTCAATTGTGGCACGTCCTCACACTGACTTCCGAGCCTAGGTGTGATATTCCTCCAACATTACTCTTTTCAGGCGAGTATCCGTTCGATCCATGACTCAGATGCCAATGACGGATGTCTTCACTGCTTCACTGGGAAGGTGAAACAACCTCACCAACTTCCTACTCCTGTGGCTCCCTCGTGCTCTATGAATCACGCAGTGTCGCATCCTCACTGACATTTAATTTTTCACAGCTGAAAATCCCCGAGCAAGTGACTCAGGGTCAGATCAGAAGGGAGAGATGGGGGCGTCGGTGGGGAGTGTTGTGGTAGAGGAACATGGAGCATGATTTTGTTTCTGGAATTCTTCTGTAGTCTTGTTCTCAACAGCTCCTTCCTCCACATCGCCATCATCATCAAAATCCATGAAAATAATTTTCATTCCTCTTCCTCATCTTTCTCTTCATCATCCTTTGCCTCTTGTTGCTGTGATATGCGGGAAGGGAAGAATGAATTTAGAATGGGGGAAGCATGGTGCATGGTGTGCACTCACTAATCTACTACCTCCACTATCCCACTGATCACACCAGCTCTCACAGCTAGAGGAGAGCTTCTCCCCAACAGCTCCAAGGCCTGTTCATCATTTCTCTGTCTGAGTGTCCCCTCGAGTGCTCTACTTTTCATGGCATTGTACACAAGTTTCTCCTGCAGCAAGTTTGGGTGATTTGAAGATGTCTGCCAATTGTTCAGTTAAAGTGGGGGAAGGGGTTGCAATGTCTACATGTGGAATATTTACTATTAAAAAGAGAAAAAAAGACTTGCATTTATATAGCACCTTTTAAAAACCTCCAGATGTCCCAAAGCGCTTTACAGAGAATGAGGTACTTTTTGAAGTGTAGTTACTGTTGTAATGTAGGAAATTAGGGAAGATGACGACACATACTGTAAGATCCAGAGTCAGTGACCTCATTCCCCCTTAACTGCAGAGCAGTGTGAAGGTTTATTTGTACAGCCATTATTTTTAAAGTGTGAACAATGTCTTGGAGCCTATTGTGCCCAAGGAAGAAAAGGGAGAGTGGCCGGTACATTACCCTGCCTGCTCTTGTCAGGTCATTACATAAACCTGAGGTGATCCAAAACTCAGCTTCCCATGTCCAAACTCACACCAAGTCCCGCTCACCCATCACCCCTGTGCTCGCTGACCTACATTGGCTCCTGGTTAAGCAATGCCTCAATTTCAAAATTCTCATCCTTGTTTTCAAATTCTTCCATGGCCTCACACCTCCCCATCTCTGTAATCTCCTTCAGCACCACAACCCCGGAGATCTCAGCGCTCCTCTAATTCTGCCCTCTTGAGCATCCCTGGTTATAATCACTCAACCATTGGTGGCCGTGCCTTCTCTTGGCTTGGCTCCAAGCTCTGGAATTCCCTGCCTAAACCTCTTTGCCTCTCCACCTCTCTTACCTCCTTTAAGACGCTCCTTAAAACCTACCTCTTTGACCAAGCCTGCTCTAATTTCTCCTCCAGTAGCTTGGTCACATTTTTTTTGTCTATAACACGCCTGTGAAGCGCTTTGGGACGTTTTACTAAGTTAAAGGCTCTATATAAATACAAGTTGTTGTTGTCATTGATCTGCAATTCTGGGGGTGACAGGGATGAATGTCAGTGCTACTGTCATATACCTGCCACATTATTCTGTGGTTTACTACTACAGGTCCCCAGCAGTCGTTTTCTCCTTTGCTACATCTGATCCAGAACCAGAAAACATACATTAAACGTGGTACAAAATCATACATGAGCCGTCCATCACTCTGCTGCTACCCTGCTGCTCCCCGAGCCTGCCACTGTGATCTTCAGCCATGCTTCGCTTTTTAAAGGCTGTACTCTTCATTTCTAAGATTCTCCAGCACACTATTCTTATGTTGCATGGGAGTTGTGTCACTGAGCCACCGATAGATTTTTAAATGGGCCGGATCAGTGCTGGACATAATTGGTGGGTATGAGTCCTGGCTCAGGGCACAACACTGGCGTAAATGACCATGGAATTTCTGGGCTATACTTTTTATTGTAAGAACTTTAAACCGTGAAGACATATAAAATTGGCAAGCCACAACTGAGTCTCTTTCCTTCCCACAGAGTAGTACGTATCACCTGTGTGCATCAGATATAAATAATGGTACTGAAGTGGGAAATTGCGTAATAGCACTGTGACAAAAATGGAATTTGTTATCCGTGTTTTTTCTTTTTATCCTTTAGTCCTAAATACCAATTTTAAAAAGGATATTTGGATTATTACTGCAGCATTTATTTGAAGGGTAAGCATATGTTGACATGTCCATAGATTGATGACGTGTGAGAAGAACGTTGGATACTTATGTTTAGAAAAGTCAATTAATTTTACATAGGATATACAGCACTCTCTGGGTAAAGAAGTTTCTTCTGAATTCTCTTAAAGGAGCATCGGCCAGACCAAGTTGATGTATATTTGTGGACCTCTTCAAAGATCCCATATGGTAATCCATATGGTTTTGTCTTCATGTAGCTTGTAAATATTGTGGTATTATTCAGCCAATTTTCAAAGCATTTTCAATTTTCAAAGCAAGTGTTTCTTTCAAATGGATTGTTGTGAGTATAAGATCATGGCATATTTTATGTGTTAGTTGCTAATTATTGTGAGCACGAAGTTGAGTTAGCACCTGTAACTTGGGTGGAGCTCAAAGGTGTATAGAAGTAAACAGTATCTGTTGACGTGCACAGTGGCCTCAAACGGAGTGCACTTAAACACTGTTTTAAAGTTGGGAATTTGGAGAAGGTGGGAATTCGGTGCAGAAGGGGAAGAAGGTACAGATTTTTTCCTCCACTACTTGTAGTAGTTTGTGTTACAGGTAAATATTTAATTTAATTTACCTATAACTTAAAACTAGATCTAGTAATTAGTTAAAAACTAAACTAGTGGTGTGCTCCCATGGAAGCCGACATTGTTAACTCTTCTCTCTCCTCAGATACTGTTCCCCTCTCCTTCAAATCTGCTGTCATCACCCCTCCTCAAAAAAAAACCCTTGACCCCACTTTGCTTGCTAGTTATCGTCCCATCTCCAATCTCCCTTTCCTGTCTAAAGTACTTGGAACGTGTTGTCACCTCCCAAATCCGTAACCATCTTTCCATGAATTCAATGTTTGAATCCCTTCAATCTGGTTTTCACCCCTGCCACAGTATCGAAACAGCTCTCATCAAAGTCACAAATGACATCCTTTGTGAATGTGACAAAGGTAAACTATCCCTCCTCGTCCTTCTCGACCTGTCTGCAGCCTTTGACACAGTTAACTACTTCATCCTCCTCCAACACCTCTCCACCAATGTCCAGCTAGGTGTGACTGCACTCGCCGAGTCATATCTATCTAATCTTAGCCAGAAAATCTCCTGCAATGGCTTCTCTTCCCACTCCACACCATTACCTCTGGTGTCATAGAAACATAGAAACATAGAAAATAGGTGCAGGAGTAGGCCATTCGGCCCTTCGAACTTGCACCACCATTCACTCAGATCATGGCTGATCATTCCCCTCAGTACCCCTTTCCTGCTTTCTCTCCATACCCCTTGATCCCTTTAGCCATAAGGGCCATATCTAACTCACTTTTGAATATATCCAATGAACTGGCATCAACAACTCTCTGCGGTAGAGAATTTCACAGGTTAACAACTCTCTGAGTGAAGAAGTTTCTCCTCATCTCAGTCCTAAATGGCCTACCCCTTACCCTTCAACTGTGTCCCCTGGTTCTGGACTTCCCCAACATCGGAAACGTTCTTCCTGCATTTAACCTGTCCAGTCCCGTCAGAATTTTATATGTTTCTATGAGATCCCCTCTCATCCTTCTAAACTCCAATGAATACAGGCTCAGATGATCCAGTCTCTCCTCATATGCCAGTCCTGCCATCCCGGGAATCAGTCTGGTGAACCTTCGCTGCACTCACTCAATAGCAAGAACGTCCTTCCTCAGATTAGGAGACCAAAACTGAACACAATATTCCAGGTGAGGCCTCACCAAGGCCCTGTACAACTGCAGTAAGACCTCCCTGCTCCTATACTCAAATCCCCTAGCTATGAAGGCCAACATACCATTTGCCTTCTTCACCGTCTGCTGTACCTGCATGCCAGCTTTCAAAGACTGATGTAGCATGACACCCAGGTCTCATTGCACCTCCCCTTTTCCGAATATGCCACCATTCAGATAATATTCTGCCTTTGTGTTTTTGCCCCCAAAATGGATAACCTCACATTTATCCACTTATAATGCATCTGCCATGCATTTGCCCACTCACCTAACCTGTCCAAGTCACCTTGCAGTCTCTTAGCATCCTCCTCACAGCTCACACCGCCACCCAGTTTAGTGTCATCTGCAAACTTGGAGATATTACACTCAATTCCTTCATCTAAATCATTAATGTATATTGTAAATAGCTGGGGTCCCAGCACTGAGCCCTGCGGCACCCCACTAGTCACTGCCTCCCATTCTGAGAAGGAGCTGTTTATCACGACTCTTTGTTTCCTGTCCGCCAACCAGTTCTCTATCCTCGTCAATACATTACCCCCAATACCATGTGCTTTAATTTTGCACAACAACCTCTTGTGTGGGACCTTGTCAAAAGCCTTTGAAAGTCTAAATACACCACATCCACTGGTTCTCCCTTGGCCACTCTACTAGTTACATCCTCAAAAAATTCTAGAAGATTTGTCAAGCATGATTTCCCTTTCATAAATCTATGCTGACTTGGACTGATCCTGTCACTTCTTTCCAAATGCGCTGCTATTTCATCTTTAATAATTGATTCCAACATTTTCCTCACTACTGATGTCAGGCTAACCGGTCTATAATTACCCATTTTCTCTTTCCCTCTTTTTTTAAAAAGTAGTGTTACATTAACTACCCTCCCGTCCATAGGAACTGACCCAGAGTCGATAGACTGTTGGAAAATGATCACCAATGCATCCACTATTTCTAGGACCACTTCCTTAAGTACTCTGGGATGCAGACTATCAGGCCCCGGGGATTTATCGGTCTTCAATCCCATCAATTTTCCGAACACAATTTCCCGCCTTATAAGGATTTCCTTCAGTTCCTCCTTCTCACTAGACCCTCGGTCCCCTAGTATTTCCAGAAGGTTATTTGTGTCTTCCTTCGTGAAGACAGAACCAAAGTATTTGTTCAACTGGTCTGCCATTTCTTTGTTCCCTATTATAAATTCACCTGATTCTGACTGCAAGGGACCTACGTTTGTCTTCACTAATCTTTTTCTCTTCACATACCTATAGAAGCTTTTATGTTCCCAGCAAGCTTCCTCTCATACTCTATTTTACCCCTCCTAATTAAACCCTTTGTCCTCCTCTGCTGTCCCCCAAGGATCTTTGACCCCCTCTTATTTCTCATCATATGCTGCCCCTCGGAGATAGCATCCGAAAACACGGAGTCAGTTTCCACATGTACGCTGATGACACCCTATTCTACCTCTCCACCACTTCTCTCGACCCCAGCTTGGTATCTAAATTGTCAGACTGCTTGTCCGACATCCAGTACTGGATGAGCAGAAAATTTCTCCAATTAAATATTGGGAAGACCGAAGCGATTATCTTTGATCTCCACCACAAACCGCGTTCCCTAACCACTGACTCCATCTCTCTCCCTAGCATCAATCTGAGGACGAACAAGACTGTTTGCAATCTAAGTGTCATATTTGACCCTGAAATGAGTTTCCAGCCACATATCCATGGCATAACTAAAACTGCCTTTTTCCACCTCCATAACATTACCTGACTCCGCCCCTGCCTCAGCTCTTCTGCTGCTGAAAACCTCATTCATGCCTTTGTTACCTCTAGATTTGATTACTCTAACTCACTCCTGACCGGCCTCCCACATTCTACACTACGTAAACTTGAGGTCATTCAAAATTCAACAGCCCGTGTCCTAAATCACATCAAGTCACGATCCCCTGTGCTTTCTGACCAACATTGACTCCCGGTTAAATAGCGCCTCAATTTCAAAATTCTCATCCTTGTTTACAAATCCCTCCATGCCCTTGCCCCTCCCTATCTCTGTAATCTTTTTCTGCCTCACAACCCCACAAGATGTCTGCGCTCCTCAAATTTTGCCCTCTTGAACATCCCTCATTACATCGGTGGCTGTGCCTTCAGCTGTTTGGGCCCTAAGCTCTGGAACTCCCTCCCTAAACCTCACTGCCTCTCTACCTCTCTTTCCTCCTTTAAGATGCTCCTTAAAACCTATCGCTTTAACCAAGCTTATGGTCATCTGCCTTAATTTTTTCTTTTGTGGCTTGGTGTCAAATTTATCTGTTTTATCTTGGTAACACTGCTGTGAAGCGCCTTGGGACGCTTTATGACGTTAAAGGCGCTATATAAATACAAGTTGTTATTATTATAATTCTTATGTTATCTGATTGACCAGATGTGGGTTGCACAGTACACAGAGTCTTGTACCTCAGTTTCTTGAAGAAGGTTCATACAGATCAATGGCAAAACTGCCACACTACCTGTACATTTGCTGGTATACATGTAGCAGGAGAGTGAAGGCCAACATTTGCACAGGTGCCTTTTGAGGTGCTTATGTGTTATAAAAGGATTTTCCTTTTACAAATTGTGATACAGTAATTCAAACTTTCCAGCTGTTCAGACTTCAAATACATCTCATGGACACAAAATGTGTTGTATAGAACTAGAACATTAGTATCTTATTAATCGCTTACTTTTTTAATTGGTATATTTTAGGGCACCTTTCTGTTTTATCTGGTTTTTCACCTCTTGCAGGAGATCACATGGTTTTGGGGAGTGGGGGAGGTGCAGAGTATAGATTGTGATGCACAATATCGCAAAGCTGGCTGATGTTCGCTCTCGGGGCGGTGCTCAAAAGGGAGGGCGCCAGTGCCCCGGCTGCAATCTTTTTTTGTCGGCCTACTCTCAGGTTGGCTCGGCGATGGTGGCCCCAGCCTGGTCTGGGCCGGCATCGTGCCGGGTTGCTGGCCCCAGTCACACGCTGCCCTGGTGACCCTGTGGAGGCCATCAGAGGCCGTGCAGAATGCGCAGTGGCCGCCCTCTTTAAGCGAAGGGTGGGGCGTTGAAGCGCGTCAGCGCTATGGAGCATCTGCATAGCGTTTGACTCCCCGCCCCAGTAGTGCCCCGGTTACTGCCCCAAAAGGAAGTGGAGCGCGGGAGATTGCACTCCAATTACTTTGAGGGGCGGTCAGCCCATTTCAGCGACGGGGGCAGGACTTCCGCGTCGGGCGCTAAAAGTCCCAGCCCCTGGGTACAGGGCAACTTCGCCCCCAGTAATTTTTTTATCATAATGGAGAAATTTGACATTCCACAAATGTAAAATTTGTTTTTCAGGGCCAGAATGGTTGTTCGGCAGTCACTATGCCATTAAAGCCCCAGTTTTAGCACGCTAAATCCTGATGTCACGGTCAGTTCGAGAGAGGCAGATAGTTTTGCAGTCATTACCACTGCAAAATAGAGCCAATATCTTTCTGCTCTGAATAGAAGCATCAACCGTATTGTGCAGAGGGGATGCATTTTTTGTTCTTCTCTGGACAAAGCTCTATGTACATTTAAAAATGCATAATTCAGCTTTGAGTATTAATGTCAAACTAACTTCTTCTTGCACCCTCCATACACAAACATCAAAGCAGTATTTAACTTACTGATATTATTTGCAATGCAATATGATACTGAGGTACAGTACTTTGTTAAATTGTAATCTCACATGCATGCAATGTTTACAAATTACATGATTATTGATTCAGCAATGCAAGTTCCTGAGACTCTAACTGTGAGGAACTAGACATTGCAGAACCAAGGTCAATGTAACTTTGTAAACATTATGCACAGGAATGCGCAATTCATTACAAAAAGAAAGCAGGGTTAAATTGGATCAGTCCCGAAAAAGGATGCGATATTCGCAGTACGTGATTATCCTGCACCCATTCATGGCATTGTCGGCAGAACGTTAAATTCGTGCTTCCTTCTGTTTTAAATAGTTGCTGCATGCAGCCAGCAAGACCCTTGTTGTTCATTGGCTAGCACAATGGCTAGCATTACTTAAAGGCAGCCTGGGCCTCTTAAATGGGAGGTGCATTGTGGCTGCAAGAAGTGGTGGGAGATTTTTCAAAAAGTCAGTCTGGGCTGATACTTTGAGCAATGGCCGAACATGTGAGAGAGCATGCACCAAGGTTTTCTGACATGGTACTAGAGGTCTTGGTGCAAGAGGTGGAAAGAAGGACATCCTGTATCCACAGGGGACAGGAGGCCATCCAGATATATGCTCAGTGGGCAGTGTGAAGAAGTAATGGTGGAGATCAATGACAGAAGTGTAGCTCCAAGAACATGGATGCGATATAGGAAGAGGTTTACTGATCTGACATAAGTGGTCGAGGTGAGTGAGTTCATATTAAAATGGCATATCCTACCAACTGTACCACTCGCCTCATCCGCTGCTCAATTCACTACACCCCCAACAGCACACTCATGATGCAACATGATGCAGCATGATGCAGCTTCTGATGATCGATGTCTCAGCTTCCATTGCAGCACAAACAGCTTCCATAAAAGGTCTGCATGCTGTAGTGGAATCTCAGACTGCTGCCTTACAAGCTCAGACTGCTGTCATTGTGGCTCTGGATACCAATGTTCAAAGGGGCTTCCAGGGCATCACAGCAGTCCATCAATATGTTCTCCAACAGATCAGTAGGATTACTGAGGTGCCACCCTGGGTGAATGCTAGTGGCTCCATGAAACATGAAACTGCTGTCCTCTCTCAGGATAACAGCATTCATGCTCCCACTCCTGCCACTCTGCCAGTGCCCTCGCTGTTGCCTGTCAGCCAGCCAGCCCAGAATGCTGCATCCCAGGCCAAGATGATGCAATCTGCAGCCGTGTTTTCTAGGCTCAGAGCTGCTCGAGGTCGCCCTCCAAGGCCATCTGCAGTCAAGGCCAATTGAAGGTCAGCAGCCTTCCACCACCCCTGCTACAGCCACTGGGGAAGCACCTCGTAGGAGCACTAGGTTAGGCAAAGGTGCACAGAAGGGAATGCACAGGGGTGATTAGTTTATTTTGTGTGCATTATGTAATGATTGACTTTATAAATAATGGATTAGAATGTGCATTTCCTGGTGGGTTTTATTTTTGTGTTGTCAGAAAGAGGATAATGTGATGGTCAGTGATCGAGGAAAGATAAGGAATATGGGACTGTTGGTGAATGGGGAGCTGTGGTTCAGGTGCCTGGTCTCACTCATAAATTATTTTATCATGTTGAGCTTAGGCAGAAAGGTGCTGTTTACAGTGTAGCCTCCTTTCCTGTTCTTCCATTTCCTGTTGCAATTCCTCCACTTAATCCTCCTCCTCTTCCTCGTACTCCTGTTCCTTAGCTTCCTGCCTGGTAGGCAAGGGCTATTCCTTCATAATGGCACGGTTATGCTGCATACTACCACAAATCTTGACACCTGCTCAGAGTACTACAGGGCTGCACCTGAGTGCTTCAGGTAGTGGAAGTGTTGCTTGAGGATGGTGTGCTCTACAATGTTTCTTGTGGCAGCATGGCTTTCATTGTAGGCCGGCTGTGCAATTGTGCCTGGCCGGAGTCATGAGCCATGTCATTAGTGGACAACCCTTGTCGCGCAGTAGCCAGCCTTTGACTTGCCATGTTGGGTCAAATATAGGTGCCACAGAGGACTGCCACAGAATGAAGGAATTGTGACTGCTGCCAGGATAACAGGCATTCACCTGTGTTCTCACACCATCCGCAGTGGAATCCCTTCGGTTCAGGAAAATTGCAGAGTTCATACGAGGCAATGTGCGTGCAGTCAATGGTACCCTGCACCATGAGGTAGCCTGCGATCCGGGTAAACCTTTGTGCTCGTTCTGCCTGCCTGTCTCTGGCAAGAGGGAATGAGGTGAATGTGCTTCTCTGTGTACAGAGAACCTCAGTGACGTATCTTATACACTACAAAATGCAAGATGTTGCTTATATCTCCAGTAGCAGTCAGGAGGGAGCGAGGCGCATAAAAATTATGAGCCACGGTCACCTTGACAGCCACAGGCAAAGCTATCCTTGCCCTGTTTTGAGGCTGCAGTTGTGGCTGCAGCACTTGGCAGAACCTCCTTAGTGAAGCGAAGATGCCTCATGCATTGATCCTCGCTGAAGTTGAGGTAAGAGAATTGCTCCCTAAAGACCCTTGGCAGATATGGCCTCCTGTTGAATGATCTGCTTCCCCTCCTCCTCCTCCTCCTCCTCTTCTAGCAGCTTGTCCTGCTCTGCATGACCTCTTTTCATTCTTCCAACCATGCTCAATTCCCAAAGAAAGCTCTACTAGATCAGTCATGTTTGGAAGCAACTTGTTTCAGCACAAACTTTTAAATGAACAGGAAAGTACTTCAGCGCCAGCCAGCCCCACTCCCTGTCGAACTATTCAAACTTTAGCCAAGCTAAAAAAAAGCTCCAAAAACACGTACAATTGCACCAGCAGCCAGAAGAAATAATCCAGCAACTAATCTGTAAGTAGTCATGATCCCTTTAAATAACGCTGGTAGGAGGATCCTTCATTGCGTTTACAGTCGTGTTCAGCTCGGTGAGGTTAAGACAGCATGTTGGCTGAAGTGTGGAGTTTGAAAATGGCAGCGACTAGTATAAAATTAGCAATGCACATTGATTGACATCATAACACTGCTCTGCATGCTGCTGATGGTTGTTAGGTGCGCGCACACAAACCCCTTTACCAAGATGGCATCCTGTACCCTTCTTGTCAGAAGTGTGCACACGCATCTCAGACCCCATTTTCACGTAGCACCTATAAAACGGGCTACAGATCAATTTAGCCACCATGATCTTTAACCTGTGGCATTAGAGATCTAATTGCTTTTTAATTTCAAACTTAACACTGAAGAGATTTCTTTACTTCCAATATTGCATTTACCTTCTCTCTCTGTTTCTCTCCCACTCCCACCTACCCTTTTAAAAGGGAGATCTTGTAGTGGTCCTACTATTTATCCAGACCAACATAAAGTAATCTAGCTTTTTAGAGTGACTTCACAGATTTCTTATGGCTTTGATTTGATGGAAAAAGTACTTGTATCGTTCTGCCTTGCCTGCAAAAAAACACATTACCTGAACTTTTGGCATTTTGCTGCTGTCTTGCCTAACTTGGGGGTTTGGGAGAAGTGTGATATCCTACACTTTTGTAGAAGATTTGTCCCTTAATGGATCTTAAGATTCAGTTTGGAGTTGCACATTCATCCAGAGTTTAGACCCCAAAATGGTGATTACATCTCATTTGATGTCAGTGACTGATGTTTTACCATCCTTGGCTCATGGTGTCCAAGTGATTTGACACACTGATGTCTAATTGACTTGACATACTGATGTCGAAATGACTTGTGAAGAATTCCGTGACCCAAACTAGCTGAAAAAGGTAGCACAAGAGTGGGAATTAACCAAGGGGACTGAAAGGCATGATTATTTTGTCTAATTTTAGTGGAGTACTGTAGTGTTGCATCATGGGTAGAGCATCACTGTTGATTTCAAACTCTAAAGTTATGCTTGAAGCTCATATTGACTTTTTCATTGTATTTGTGCAAAAAATATCACAAAAATAATTCTAAGAAAAAAGGCTTAAATGTTTTTCACGTAAGTGCTCACCACCTAGCAACTAGTCTTTCCATCCACACCATCGGAGCAGGCCGGGGAGCAGAAGTGGCGGCATACCACTCCAGGGAGTAGCACATGCTGGAGCAGGAGAGCAACGGCAGCGAAGAGGGAGACTGGATTGGACGTCACCAAGGTCCAGGTCACTGATTGGAGCGTGGGCAGGTACAGCAGGAACGGCGAGGTTGGGGCGCAGGAGCTGCGAGAAATCATGGAGCGACGTGATCGGGGTCTAGGAGAGGCGTGAGTTCAGGGACAGCACAGCCAGCCCACACTGTGATATGTGTGCACACTAGGTCCATGCAGCGGAGCTGGTTTCCAGTCGTCTTAGTTAATCCCTGCCACTGGACTAAGACCTAGCTCTGTCAAGCCCATGTGGTGGCTGGTGTGCAACGGCCACCACACGTTAAAAAAATCCATGCACAGGCATCTTCCACCCTTGAAATGGATATGAATCTATGAAAGGAGGGGTTCCAAATTTTGCAGAGATCGAGGAGGTTTAGATATGAGGGTGTAAAATACAGATTTTCAAATTGGGCTCACCTGAAGATTCCAGGGGATCATCAAGGTCAGTAGGTTTGTAGCCGAGCTGCCACATGACAGAAGCACAACTTCTTATTGATTCTTTATTTTTCTGTGTTTTTTGACTTAGTGTATATTAAGAAACATTTTCTCCGGTGATAGCACTGCTTTCCTTTGGATATTTTTACACTCTTTTAGAAGTTGGAAAAAGAATCCCTCAGGAATGAAAAAAATCAATGAATGCACATTTATATAGTGACTTTCATGACCCTAGGACATCCCAAAGTGCTTTACAGCCAATGAAGTACTTTTTGAAGAGTAATCACTGTTGTAATGTAGGAAATGCGGCAGCCAATTTGTGCACATCAACTCCCACAAACAGCAATTAAATAAATAGCCACACCTTCTGTTTCAAGTGTTGGTTGAGGGATAAATGTTGGCTAGGACACTGGGAGAATGTCCCTGCTCCTTTTCGACTAGTGCTGTGGGACCTTGTATGCCCAGCTGAGTGGGAAGATGGGGCCTTAGTTTAATATATCATCCAAAAGACAGATCAGCTTAGGTTATGTGCTCAAGTCTCTGGATTGGGTCTTGAACTCACAACCCTTCTGAATCAGAGACATGTGTGCTACCAACTGAGCCAAGGCTGAGTATGGCGCTATGTGTCGAGGGTGGCCAACAGTAAAAATAGATTGTGAAAAGGGCAAGTATAGAATGCCTCCCCATTAAGTCCACTTAATTTTTGTGATGTGTAATTGCTATTTGTGTGCACCCCTGATGGTTCAGTTGATTAGGACAGTGAACAGTTGAGCCTCACATCCAGGAAGGTCCTAAATGTGATTCCTGGTCTGTGCAGAATTAGCTGTTCTTAAGGTAGTGATAGAGTGCTTCAGTTACCTTCAATGCTCCTGCGTCGGGGAAGGAAGATTTGGCTGCTCCGCATCTCAATCTTGTGTGATAGAGAATGAGTTGCATTCTTTACTACAGTTCTTATGATAGGTTATTGCTAAAGTGTGCAGGTGAACAATTATATTAATGGATTTTATCATTAACGTTTTTTGTTCTTGGAATGTTATTATATTTTTGTTTCTGTATACATAGAATAGCTTTGTAAGTAAACTCTTCAAAATGGGTTTTTAGAACTAGATATTTACTTTGCTACTGTTGGTTACTAACTGTGCAGTTGTACTTGTTAATGTTTGGTTTGGAAACTGGGGAATATTAATTGTCATCATAGCTAGGTCAAGAAAGCAAAACTCAGGAATCTGATACAGCCGAGTTGCAGTTGAAGAGTACTTTATACAGTCCCTTTGAATTTGGAGATAGATGGAGGGAAACACAAAAAATATTTTTCAAAAAATAAAAGTCGGAAAACATTCACAGGACTCTTTTCCACTGAATCGTTGAAAATAATTTTTTTTTAAACTTTAACTTACCTTGTTTTGCGGGGTTTCATACCTACCGCCGATCGAACTGCTGCTCCAGTTGGTTTCTCGTGGGCAGTTTTTTTTCTCCTCACCTTCAAGTCATCGCTCCTGCCAAACTTGGGCGGAAGCGGTTTTTCCGGTGTTGCACGCCGGCGGTCTGCTCCCCAGCGGTATTTCGAAACCGCTGGCAGTACACTTTCATCAAACTCGCACTGGGTGGTATTCCACAAAAAAATATGAATCCCACCAAAAAACTTGGCGGAAATGCTCACCAAATTCCAGCCCATAGTATTTTACTATTGATTTTGGAATGGGTTGTTAATATTCACCGTCCAATTTTAATACATAATAGATGATTTCCCTGCTGAATGTTTGCCTACTTGTCTTCTACTCTTTTTCTTGGTGATGATTCAGTTGTCACAGTTGCGTTTTATCAACTTGTTTTGATCTTTTTATATAACGTTTCTGCTCTTAACACTTTATAGTGACATTATCCCATCATTCTTAACCTTTTTTACTTCTATTAACAGGGGAAATATGTGAACCCAACCCATGTGAGAACGGCGGCACCTGCATGACAGGGTTGGCAGATGAACCTTTTTCATGTGAGTGTCCCGATGGCTTCACAGGTGCCAACTGTTCTAGTATTGTGGAGGTTGGTAAGTGCAAGCACAGACCATGGCAACACCTCTTTCTTGCATGTCTATCTCTTCTTTGAACGTCTAACAGTCACAGAATGCTGGCCTTTGCCATGTGACGACCTGGCTAATGTACTCATGTACCCGCTGTATTTCTTGTTGCCTTGCCCTGTGTTGTCTGCATTTTTTAATGTTTGTGTTTGTCAGTATTTGCACTATTTTACAGACGGTCTAATTGGAAGGTTTTACTGTGTAAGAAGTTTTTTTAAGATAATCAGGTTTAGTGATAATGCAAACATTAAGAAATATTTTTCAGGGGGATAACATTACAGCTAAGCATTGGCCATACTCTGTTAAGAATGAAATAGGTTTTACATGGATGTTACTGTGACTGTACCACAATCTACACATCAGCTTATCTCATTTGCGAGGAACTTCATTATAATTACTTCAGTCAAATTAATATATGGTACAAATGGAGGGGACTGCGATACAGCTTGTAACCCAGCACTCATGGTGCTGATCATAACTTGAGAGTTAAGTCAGCACAATTATGTTGTACAAATTATATCTTATGTATTAAACCTGCTACAATGTCCATTAAATATTTCATGGACATTCCATGATATAACTTTCTAAGTAACAGAATTGGCTTCCTTTGAAAATCAAGGCAGGACAGTTATCCATATTTATCATTTTTTTCTACCAGAGAAGTACTCTTTCTCTAAAATATACATTGAAAATTGTTGTATGTGTGTTTGTGTGTATACTGCTTTGACTTTTGCGCAAGATTTTAACATGACCACGAATCTCTGTGGTCATATGTGGTTTAAAACTAAAATTATTGATAATATTTTAAGTCAAAGAGACTGCACATAACCAGACAATTTTACATTCAGATATAACTGGTTCTGCCAGGACCACTCGGATCCAGACTTCATTACAGCCTTGATCCAAACATGGACACAAGCTGAATTCCAGAGGTGAGGCGAAAGTGACTGCCCTTGACATCAAAGCAGCATTAAACCGAGTGTGACATCAAGGGGCACTCGTAAAACTGAAGTCATTGCGGATCAGGAGAAAACCTCTCCAGTGACTGAAGTCATATCTAGAAGGTAGTTGTGATTGTCATAGGCCAATCAGCTAGACCAGCCTCATAAATGCCATAGCAACTCGAGCAAGTCAGAAGCTGGGTATTCTGTGGTAACTGACTCACCTCCTGACCCTTCAATGTTCTCCACCACTTACAAGGCACAAGTCAAGAGTGTGATGGAATATTCTCCACTTACCTAGTGCACCTGCAACAACACTCTAGAAGCTTGATACCATCCAGGACAGAGTAATCCACTGGATCGGCACCTCATCCACTAGCCTAAAAATCTACCCCCTCCACTGCCGACATATCTTGGCTGCAGTGTGCACTATCTACAGGATGTACTGCAGAAACTCACCAAGTCTTCTGTGGCAGTACCTCCCAAGCCCACAACCTCCACCACCTGGAAGTACAGCAGGTGAATGGAAATACCATAATCTCCCAGTCACACACCATCCTGACTTGGGCATATACCGCTACCATTTCTTCATAGCCGCTGGGTCAAGCATCCTGTAGTTTACAACCTAACAGCATTGTGGGAGCATCTTTACCATACGGACTGCAGTGGTTCAAGAAGAAAGCTCACCACCATCTTCTCAGAGAAAATATGAATGGCAATAAATATTGGCCTTGCCAGCGAAGCGCACATCCTCAGAATGATTTTTTTTAAAAATTGAACTTGCAAGAATCTCTGGCTTTGAATGGTATTTATTGAAACAAAGACTTGCACATTTTAGCTTTCAGCTACAGCCTTGTTGAGGATATCTCGGAAACAAAGAACAAAAACACTGATTGTTTCATTTTTTTAAAGTCTTTTCTCCCCTGGCTTTGTTCAGGTTCAATCCCAAAATACAAATGGAGACTGTCTGAAATACAATTCTGATTATGATTTTTTTTTAAACTTAGTGACATACATTCAGTAGTAGTTGGTAGAATTCATGTTATTATGCACATTTTATTTATATGGTGTGCTTATTCTCATTAATCCTTTTGAATTGCTATTGTAAGAAATGCTGCTCAGGACTTGTGTTTGGTAGTGTGATCAACATTTGAATATTGAGAACTGAACCACCATGTCAACAAAATCTGCTCAAGCCATTTTTTCATGCAGTTCATCTGGATTCTGACGTTAATATGAAACTTTGATGTCTTAGTCTAGTTAAAGCTTTTAATGGATTATTGGAATGTATCTAAATAGTTTTCTCATAGTAAAAGCTTGGGGTGCAGTGAAGCAAGCTTTTGACTTACTACACTGGTGGAATAAATAGGCGATGTTTAAAGCGTATGTTCCTTTTTGGGTCAAAAATAAAGAAATATGTTTGACAGAAAACTTAAAATTTAATCATCAAAACTTAATGTATGTAATAACTCGATAGACTGAATACTGTAAACTAACACAGATACAAACCTCGCTCTGCTTTATTATTTAAAGTGATTACATTACATGATGGCTTGCCTTTTATACCTGGGCTACACACACGAGCGCACAGCCCAATGAACTCCGACAGTGGCGCCACCTGGTGGCTACTAACCCCAAGCATACATACATGACAGTATCCCCCTTTAAGATATTAGTAACGGCCTTTTTACAAATTGAGACGGTCCGGGGTGTTCCGCTCCCGAGTTGGTCGTCTCAGTTCAACTCCAGCCTTGGGCGAGCGTCCTGAGTCTGTTATGACTGGGGGCTGGGTAGCCGACCTGATGGAAGTGGCAATGACCATGTCAGGGATTGAAAGTCCAGATTCATTGATGACAGCGGAGTCCTCTGATGACTGAGGGTAGGTTGGTTGGTCACTGATTGTGTCTTCCTCAGACTGTTCCGGTTCATCCGTGTGCCGGAGCTTTATCTGATCAACATGTTTCCTGCATGTTTGCCCATTCTTGAGCTTAACGATAAACACTCTGTTACCCTCCTTGGCTGTAACAGTACCGGCGATCCACTTGGGACTTTGACCATAATTTAGTACATACACAGGATCGTTAACAGAAATGTCGCGTGACACGACAGCACGATCATGATACCGCTGCTGACTTTGACGTCTGTATTCAACATGATCGTTCAGGTCAAGGTGGACAAGAGAGAGCTTGGTCTTGAGACCTCTCTTCATCAATAGTTCAGCAGGGGGAACCCCGGTAAGCTTGTGGGGTCTTGTCCTGTAACGAAGCAATCTGCGTGACAAGCGATTCTGCAGTGAACCTTGAGTTACACATTTCATACTCTGCTTGATGGTTTGGACAGCACGCTCTGCTTGACCATTAGATGCGGGTTTGAATGATGCTGACCTCACATGTTTGATACCATTCAGTTTCATGAACTCTTGAAACTCCAGACCAGTGAAGCAACGTCCGTTGTCGCTTACAACGATGTCGGGCAGACCATGAGTGGCAAACATGACACGAAGGCTCTCAATCGTAGCTGTGGATGTACTGGATGACATGATTATGCACTCTATCCATTTGGAATATGCATCTACCACAACTAAAAACATCTTTCCCAGGAAGGGACCTACAAAATCAATGTGGATCCTGGACCATGGTTTAAATGGCCATGACCACAGACTCAGCGGCGATTCCGCTGGTGCTTTACTTAGCTGCATGCAAGTGTTGCACTGATGCACACATGATTCCAGATCAGAGTCAATTCCAGGCCACCATACATGAGACCTGGCAATGGCTTTCATCATGACAATACCGGGATGAGTGCTATGTAGATCATGTACAAATTTCTCTCTGCCTTTCTTAGGCATAACACGATTACCCCATAGTAAACAATTCTTAATGAATCGATAGTTCGTCTTTGCAGTGGTTGTAAGGTTTGGTCTCATCACCCATTTGCTTGGGTATGACAGACCAATCACTACTAAGGACACAATGTTTCACAGCCGATAATATCGGGTCCTGGCTGGTCCAGGTCTTAACTTGTTGAGCCGTGACAGGGGTTCCTTCACATTCAAAAGCATCCATAACTAACAGTAGTTCTGCAGGTTGTGGCGTCTCCACCTCCAGTGCGGGCAACAGCAGACGGCTCAGTACATCGGCACAATTCTTGGTGCCAGGTCTATGGCAAATGACATAATCATAGGCAGATAATGTCAGTGCCCACCTCTGGATGCGGGACGATGCATTGGTATTGATAACTTTGTTTTCCGAAAACAATTAAATGAGTGGCTTGTGATCTGTTTCCAGTTCAAACCGAAGACCAAACAGGTACTGATGCATCTTTTTAACCCCATACACACAGGCTAATGCTTCTTTTTCTACCATGCTGTAGGCTCTTTCCGCCTTTGACAAACCTTTAGAAGCATACGCAACAGGTTGTAGTTTACCCGACTCATTAGCTTGTTGGAGCACGCAACCAACTCCATATGACGAAGCATCACAGGCCAATACTAGATGCTTACATGGATCATAATGTACCAGCAGCTTGTTAAGAGCAAAGCAGATTAGTAGCTTTCTCAAAAGCTCTATCTTGAGACTCACCCCAAAGCCAGTTGTCGCCTTTTTTTAGCAACATGTGTAGTGACTCTAATGAAGTGCTCAATCTAGGTAGGAAATCACTGAAGTAGTTGAGTAGACCAAGGAACGAGTGCAGCTCCGTCACATTCTGAGGCTTGGGTGCATTTTTGATGGCCTTGGTTTTCGAGTCCATAGGCCTGATGCCGTCAGCAGCAATTTTCCTCCCCAGGAATTCGACTTCCGGTGCCATGAAGATGCACTTCGAACGTTTCAGTCTGAGTCCTACTTTATCCAGACGATGTAGAGCCTCTTCCAGGTTGTTCAGATGTTCGGCGATGTCATGACCTGTGACCAGGATGTCATCTTGGAACACGACGGTTCTAGGGATGGACTTCAGTAGACTCTCCATGTTCCTCTGAAATATGGCTGCAGCCGAGCGAATTCCGAAAGGACACCTGTTGTAGATAAACAGTCCTTCATGAATGTTGATGCACGGAAGCTTCTTCGACGTCTCGACCAGCTCCTGTGTCATGTAGGCAGACGTCAGGTCCAGTTTAGTGAACGACTTCCCCCCGGCTAGCCTTACAAACAGGTCATCGGCCTTCGGTAACGGGTATTGATCCTGTTTCGAAACTCAGTTGATCGTAACCTTGTAGTCTCCACAAATCCTGACAATGCCATCACTCTTCAACACAGGAACAATGGGGTTGACCCATTCGTTAAATTCGACCGGTGGTATGACCCCTTCATGTTGGAGTCTGTCCAGTTCGATTTCGACCTTCTCCCTCATCATGTACGGAACTGCCCGAGCTTTATAATAGAAGGGTCTTGCATTCGAGTCCACGTGGATCTGCATCTTGGCTCCCGTGAAATTGCAGATGCCTGGTTCAAACAACGAGGGAAAGTTGCTCAGCACTTGAGCACATGGAATATCCTCCGACGACAACAACGCTTGGATATCATTCCAATTCCATTTGATTTTTTTCTAGCCAATTCCTGCCGAACAGCATTGGACCATTGTCTGGAACAATCCATAATGGTAAATCATGAAATGTACCAGCATACAACACCTTGACTACAGCACTGCCAATCACCATGATGAGTTCTTTAGTGTACGTACACAACTTGGCATTGACTAGACTCAGCTTAGGCCTCACAGCCTTAGTATCCCACAGCTTGTCAAATATCCTCTGGCTCATTATTGATTGACTCGCACCCGTGTCCAATTCCATTGGTATCGGCACATCGTTAACTTTCACATTAATCATTATCGGTTGGCTCTTTGTTAGGAATGAATACAGTCCATTGACTTTCTCCTCTGGTATCTCGGATTGCATATCCGGATCCGCGCTATACTGGTCATCATCCTACACGTGGTGTGTCGCAGCACGCTTGCTCAGTTGCAGATACATGCGCTGGAGATGCCCCAGTCTCAAACAGTCTTTGAAAATGTACTGTTTAAACCGACACTCATGAGGCCGATGATTGCCCCACAACGCCAACACGGTGAAATCGGATTCATTCCCGTTGACGGACTTTGGGCAGCCATAGGTTTCGCATACGCCGTCAAGTAGGCCCTGCCATATGCAGCTCTGCCAAATGATGATAGTCTTGTTTACAGTACTTGCCGAGTTCCGATTTTTCGATGATATTTGCTTTAAGTTTTTATCCGTCGTTATGCATGTCTGAGCAATCATGATGGCCTTGCTCAAATCCAGCATCTCCGCCGCCAGTAGCTTACGCAGGATCACCTCGTGGTTGATTACAAAGAAGTCCTGCAGCATGTCTCCCAATGCGTTTTCGAACTTACACGGTCCAGCTAGACGTCTCAGGTCGGCAACGAATTCTGACACATCCTGGCCCTCAGAACGAACGTGCATGTAGAATTGATATTGTGAGATGATGATGCCTTCTTCTGGTTTGAGATGGTCACGTACCAGAGCAAACAATTCCTCATAGTCCTTGTCCTTTGGACTTGCAGGCAAGAGAAGATTCTTTATGAATCCATAGATTTTCGGACCGCAAACCGTGAGGAAGACTGCCCTGCGCCTAACTGTGTCAGTGGGTTCCTCCATTTTGTTGACCACGAAGTATAGGTCCAGGCGAGCTACACAATCTGCCCAGTCCTCTCCACGAATCTCTCCAGAATTCCAATTGTGCTCATTTTTGCATGAGAAGGTTCCTAAGTTACCTCGTCGCCAAATGTTATGTATGTACAAACTCGATAAACTGAATACTATAAACTAACACAGTTACAAACCTGGCTCTGCTTTATTAGGGCCCAAAGTGATTCCATTACATGATGGCTTGCCTTTTATACCTGGGTCGCACACACGTGGGTACGGCCCAATGACCTCCGACAGTGGCGCCACCTGGTGGCTAGTAACCCCCAAGCACACATACATGACCAAAACAACTTTGGAAGAAACAAAGGCAATACTGTGCAGTAAAACAATTTCATGGGAAAAAATACAATGGGCTAGAATTTCCTCTCACATCGCCCATTTACCGCCCAGTTACCGCCCAATTACCGCCCAGTTACCGCCCAGTTACTGCCCATTTTGGAGAAAAATGTAAATTACTGCCCGGTCCCACCCGTTTGACCTCCTGATTATCGCTGGCAGTAATTTGGGCCGACCATTACCGCCGGCATTGCTGCAAAGCACCCACCCACATTGGACCCCCAGAAATCGCGGAAAATTCACTCCCAGCGCTAAATTCTCCAAAAAAGGTTTTTTTAAGGACCGTTATCGCTCCGATGGATACCGCCCATTTCTGAAGTACTTACCTGACTTGAATCCAGCATTATGCCTCCCTCCATTTTCTTTGCAGTTTCACAGTGGCCCAGAAGATGGTGGATAAATGAAGAAATTCTATTTTTGATGCAAATCTAATTATATGTGGTGTACATATGAACAGATATGTGAGGTTTCGACAAGATGACCACCACTGCTGTAGTTAAATGATTCTATGCAGAAAATGAACTTTTGTATCTTTGAATGTGATTGGGGGAACCTTTTGTTCAGTAGGTTTTGGGCTGACATATAAGCTGAATTTCTGTTATAAATTGGTTCTGTGTTAGTTAATTGACACTTTGACTCTGTGGTGGCCTGGAACATCACCTCACCAACGTGCAAACATTGTATCAGGAAGTCTATGAAGGATTGTGGCATCTAAAAGCCTTGCAAATGATTGGATTGTGTAATAAAAAAGTTCTCATATTCAAAGAGGCTCGCTGTCTCACACGCAGACCAGGCACCGAATTAACTTCCAGTACAGGATTAGAGTGGGAAAGGGGCTCACTGTCAGAGCGAAATACCCTCATATTCACCCAAAACATGGCAGAACTCAAGCCACAATGTAATCAGCCAATCAATGTTCCCACAAAATATACACAGTCTAGGACAGGCGCATATCTGAAGGATGTTGTAATCTCATACGCCTGCCCTTCTAATCCCTCAGCACCTTTACTTTGCACTCTTTTTTGTCATTCCCTTCACTGTTTTTTTTTATACAGTCCGGCTCCAAAGCAGACCCACCCCACCCACTTCCCCCCCACCCCCCCCCCGTGACTGATGCTGGCTGTAGCGGTGCCGCGGAGGGGTGTGACAGTGTGTCCACGCAATGGGACCTCATCCAAGTCACTGTTTGTAAATAACGACCTGCGGGGGGGGGGAGGGTCGGGGGGAGGAGGGAGAAGGGAGTCAGTCACTAGCTGTACATCCAAGTAACCATTCTTCACGTGTCTTGACAATGTGTTTGTGTGATTATTCAACTGTAGCAGGCATCATAGCTGTAATTATGCACCTGTGAGGATGCTCACAGGTTGGTAAAGCTGTTGCATTGTGAGTGGCTTACCCAGTTACGTGATGTTCACAAGACTCAAGAAAACCCGAGTCAGTTGGGTCTAGGTCTTCCAAGATAAGGTATGAGTTTACAAAGGACACCCTCAATCACACATTTAAAGTTGTCTTTCCTAAAAGTTGTAAAATGGGATATATTGGGCCACGTGCTAGTCAGAGTAGGAATCGCAGGATAGCTCAGATGAATACGTGGCTTGAGCAGTTGTGCAG
The DNA here is from genome assembly GCF_044704955.1 of Pristiophorus japonicus. Taxonomy (NCBI): domain Eukaryota; kingdom Metazoa; phylum Chordata; class Chondrichthyes; family Pristiophoridae; genus Pristiophorus; species Pristiophorus japonicus. Next base: position 185,419,615 of record NC_091977.1, read on the forward strand.
CAGGGAGGGATTCAAATTCCTGGGGCATTGGAACCGGTTCTGGGGGAAGTGGGACCAGTACAAACCGGACGGTCTGCACCTAGGCAGGACCGGAACCAATGTCCTAGGGGAAGTGTTTACTAGTGCTGTTGGGGAGGACTAAACTTATATGGCAGGGGAATGGGAACCAATACAGGGAGACAGAGGGAAAGAAAATGGAGACAGAAGCAAAAGACAGAAAGGAGATGAGTAAAAGTGGAGGGCAGAGAAACCCAAGGCAAAAAACAAAAAGGGCTACTGTACAGCAAAATTCTAAAGGGTCAAAGTGTAATAAAAAGGCAAGCCTGAAAGCTCGGTGCCTCAATGCGCGGAATATTTGGAACCCAGGAGAGGGCTCTGAGCTAGTTAGAGTGGGTGAGAGCTCAGATGAACAGGACCCCAAGAAAGAATGCAAAAGGCAGGAGGCAACAGAGCAAAGTAGCACTGGGGTAAGTGTAAACCACAAGGTGATAGGAAGGGACAATATGTATGAATATAAAGGGGCTGCAGGAGGGGTCAAAACTAAAAATCATGGTTTAAAAACTAGTATTAAAACACTCTACCTAAACGTAAGCAGCATTCGAAATAAAGTAAATGAGTTGACGGCACAAATCATTACAAATGGGTATTATTTGGTGGCCATTACAGAAACGTGGTTGCAGGGTGGCCAAGACTGGGAATTAAACATACAGGGGTATCTGACAATTCATAAAGATAGACAAGAAGGGAAAGGAGGTGGGGTAGCTCTGTTAATAAAGGGTGATATCAGAGCAGTTGTGAGAGACGATATTGGCTCTAATGAACAAAATGTTGAATCATTGTGGGTGGAGATTAGAGATAGTAAGGGGAAAAAGTCACTGGTGGGTGTAGTTTATAGGCCCCCAAATAATAACTTCACGGTGGGGCGGACAATAATCAAGGGAATAATGGAGGCATGTGAAAAAGGAACGGCAGTAATCATGGGGGATTTTAACCTACATATCGATTGGTCAAATCAAATCGCACAGGGTAGCCTTGAGGAGGAATTCATAGAATGCATACGGGATTGTTTCTTAGAACAGTATGTTACAGAACCTACAAGCTATCTTCGATCTGGTCCTGTGTAATGAGACAGGAATAATAAATGATCTCCTCGTAAAAGATCCTCTCAGAATGAGTGATCACAGTATGGTTGAATTTGTAATACAGATTGAGGGTGAGGAAGTAGTGTCTCAAACAAGCATACTATGCTTAAACAAAGGGGACTACAGTGGGATGAGGTCAGCGTTGGCTAAAGTAGACTGGGAACACAGACTAAATGGTGGCACAATTGAGGAACAGTGGAGGACTTTTAAGGAGCTCTTTCATAGTGCTCAACAAAAATATATTCCAGTGAAAAAGAAGGGCGGTAAGAGAAGGGATAACCAGCCGTGGATAACCAAGCAAATAAAGGAGAGTATCAAATTAAAAACCAATGCGTATAAGGTGGCCAAGGTTAGTGGGAAACTAAAAGATTGGGAACATTTTAAACGACAGCAAAGAATGACTAAGAAAGCAATAAAGAAAGGAAAGATAGTTTGCGAAAGTAAACTTGCGCAATACATAAAAACAGATAGTAAAAGCTTTTACTGATATATAAAACGGAAAAGAGTGACGAAAATAAATGTTGATCCCCTAGAAGATGAGAAGGGGGATTTAATAATGGGAAATGTGGAAATGGCTGAGACCTTAAACAATTATTTTGCTTCGGCCTTCACAGTGGAAGACACAAAAACCATGCCAAAAATTGCTGGTTACGGGAATGTGGGAAGGAAGGACCTTGAGATAATCACTATCACTAGGAGGCTAGTGCTGGACAGGCTAATGGGACTCAAGGTAGACAACTCCCCTGGTCCTGATGAAATGCATCCCAGAGTATTAAAAGAGATGGCGGAAGTTATAGCAGATGCATTTGTTATAATCTACCAAAATTCTCTGGACTCTGGGGAGGTACCAGCGGATTGGAAAGCAGCTAATGTAATGCCTCTGTTGAAAAACGGGGCAGACAAAAGGCAGGTAACTATAGGCTGGTTAGTTTAACATCTGTAGTGGGGAAAATGCTTGAAGCTATCATTAAGGAAGAAATAGCGGGACACCGAGATTGGAATAGTAGAATCAAGCAGACGCAACATGGATTCATGAAGGGGAAATCATGTTTAACTAATTTACTGGAATTCTTTAAGGATATAAGGAGCATGGTGGATAGAGGTATACCGATGGATGTGGTGTATTTAGATTTTCAAAAGGTATTCGATAAGGTGCCACACAAAAGGTTACTGCAGAAGATAAAGGTACGCGGAGTCAGAGGAAATATATTAGCATGGATCGAGAATTGGCTGGCTAACAGAAAGCAGAGAGTCGGGATAAATGGGTCCTTTTCGGGTTGGAAATCGGTGGTTAGTGGTGTGCCACAGGGATCGGTGCTGGGACCACAACTGTTTACAATATACATAGATGACCTGGAAGAGGGGACAGAGTGTAGTGTAACAAAATTTGCAGATGACACAAAGATTAGTGGGAAAGCGGGTTGTGTAGAGGACACAGAGAGGTTGCAAAGAGATTTAGATAGGTTAAGCGAATGGGCTAAGGTTTGGCAGATGGAATACAATGTCGGAAAATGTGAGGTCATCCACCTTGGGAAAAAAACAGTAAAAGGGAATATTATTTGAATGGGGAGAAATTACAACATGCTGCGGTGCAGAGGGACCTGGGGGTCCTTGTGCATGAATCCCAAAAAGTTAGTTTGCAGGTGCAGCAGATAATCAGGAAGGCGAATGGAATGTTGGCCTTCATTGCGAGAGGGATGGAGTACAAAAGCAGGGAGGTCCTGCTGCAACTGTACAGGGTATTGGTGAGGCCACATCTGGAGTACTGCGTGCAGTTTTGGTCACCTTACTTAAGGAAGGATATACTAGCTGTGGAGAGGGTACAGAGATGATTCACTCGGCTGATACCGGAGATGAGGGGGTTACCTTATGATGATAGATTGAGTAGACTGGGTCTTTACTCGTTGGAGTTCAGAAGGATGAGGGGTGATCTTTTAGAAACATTTAAAATAATGAAAGGGATAGACAAGATAGAGGCAGAGAGGTTGTTTCCACTGGTAGGGGAGACTAGAACTAGGGGGCACAGCCTCAAAATACCGGGGAGCCAATTTAAAACCGAGTTGAGACGGAATTTCTTCTCCCAGAGGGTGGTGAATCTTTGGAATTCTCTGCCCAAGGAAGCAGTTGAGGCTAGCTCATTGAATGTATTCAAATCACAGATAGATAGATTTTTAACCAATAAGGGAATTAAGGGTTACGGGGAGCGGGCGGGCAAGTGGAGCTGAGTCCACGGCCAGATCAGCCATGATCTTGTTGAATGGCGGAGCAGGCTCGAGGGGCTAGATGGCCTACTCCTGTTCCTAATTCTTATGTTCTTATGTTCTTATGTTCTTCCCAGAAGTAAGTGAGACACAGTACAATAATGGTTTCGTTCAATAAATTTTTATATTAAACTTGTAATTAATATAAAAGTTAACAATGTAATAAAATAAAAAAATTTATGAATTCCAATTTTGACAACGACAAACATTATAAACAACTAACAGCAACAACAACAACGCCATCAACAATAATATAAAGACGACTGAAAAGACCCTGCACCCTCTCACAATTCTACCTGCGGCCACCTTTCCCAACTCCTTTCCTTCCCAATCCCCCCTGATCCTTGGCCCTGACCCCCTCTTTCTCCTCCCGCTATCAATACCCCTGGCCCTGCCCACGTCGGGACCAGTACATTCTGCACCAGCACAGCACCTCGAGCGTATCTGCTGAGGGGAGGACGACAATGGCAGTGCTATGTTTGAAGCGTCTGGAGAAGATAGAGGTGCTGAGGACCCATCTTCAAAGTCAGAAGAAACTGGTTCCTCCCGACGATCAGGTGCTGTCACCATTGCTGGTATGGCACCTTTGGGTGCAGTGCCATATCCCACGGCTGTCGATTGCCGCATAGCATTGATATTCGCGGTCTAAATGTTCTCCCTCACTGCGGCAATTAGCTCCGCCATGTCCTCCGATTGACGGGCTGCTAAAGCCGCGATGTTTTTGGACAACCCAGCAATGGACTGGAGGAGCTCTCGACTCAAGTTAGTGCTCATCCTGGACAGTCCCACCATGTCCAGGCCAACATCTGCCTGTCGCACAGCGTTCCCACCTTGCCGGATCAGCCACCGCGGATTCACCGTCGGGGTCGGTGTGTGCCGTTGCATTCCACTTAATCCCACTTCCTCTGGCCGATTCCGATGGGAAACCGATGGCCGCCGGTAGAAAGGACCCTTGGAAGTCCCGCCACCCCTCCCTCCTCCTACACCGTCACCATTACAACGCTTTGAGGAATGTTCTCCTCCAGCTCCTGCAGCACCAGCTCCTCCATCTCCTCTGCCATCTCTTGATTTGCTCTTCCCGGCAATGACTCTTCTCTGGGAGGGGCAGCTCCACCTGTGCAACTGTAAAAACATAACATTAATGGTTGGCCGCAGGGGAGTGGAGAGGTCAGAGGTAACATCAGAGCAATTCACTTTGCGCAGGCTTATGTGGAGAACAAACATTTTTTACCGAGAATCATTACATGAAACTTGCATTTCCAAAGTATAGAGAAAGTACATGACATAACAAAACTTTAGTCCCAAACAGTTTGGTTTCCAAGTGGCATAGTATTGAATTACATGACCGCAGTACAGTCCAGAGATTATGCAGACTTGCCCTCCGGGAAAACTGGTTCAGCACCAACACACGTGGCGGTGCGATCATACGCCCCATCAGGGCTGCAGCACGATCCTCGAGTTCCGTCAGAGGAATAGTTTTTGGCGGACCACCATAGTTCCGCCCTATTGCCAGCTAGATTTTTCTGCAAAGGTGACAAAAAATGTGTGAACTAATTTGACAGTTACTAATACAGAACACACACATACATATATGCACAATATATAGGTACACACCTCCACTTAACCGTCCCTCAATCTTTTCGTCAACGAGTGCATGATTTAAGATTTGTTAGCACGCAAATGTTGCATGATGAACACATGAAAATACAGAGGACTAACACAATGAGATCGATGATGGGAAATAAAAATGACACCAAGCTTTACAACATAATAAAACGTGTCACTATTCAAGAGTAAATCGTCAATGCATGCTAAAAGTTAATACTTAATCTCGCAGACCCACCAATGTCATCCACCGTTTGCGGCACTGGTTCGGCCCCCGCATCACGGGCGCGACGGAGGACACCGCCTCAGCGCTCTCTCACCATAACCGCTGATACACGAACGGTGACGGTTTCCCTCGCCCACGCCATGTTAATTGATTCCAACGGGCCTCCACTTCGCCCAACAGTGACTCCTGGGCTTCCTCTGAGAAACGAGTGGCCCTTTTTCTCCCACCTAATGTCCTCTCGACTTCCATGGCTTGATTCTCCATTGTATTGATATTTATTTATATATACCTTTAATCAAATTAATTATTTAATTATTGAAAATATTTTTTATTGTTATTATAATTATTACTACTTATATTATTAATTATATTATTTTATAATATATAATTGTCAAGATACTAAATACTCCTCAAAAAACCTGAAAAATCCTCACAGCTCCTCTCTCACTGACATGCATTAAGCTCTGCAGCTTGAAAATGTTGAGTGCTGTCCTTCTCTTCTCTGCGCATGTGCAGGGTCACCCTTGACCCCGAAATCGCGGGAGAATGGCCGCGCATGCGCAGTGAAGCTTTTCCGGCTGTTTTCTAGAGGTTCTGCTTCCCTTTCTAAAGGTAAGGTGATCGCCGACTTTTCTCTTGTTTGGCCGCCCGCTCGAGTCCCCTACCACTAGGCATCGCCGCCGCCGACATCGAAGATTCTCGGGAGTGCACACCAGCTGTATTCCCGCAACCACCGGAATACTGCTAACAATTGGGTACCAGCGATGTGAGTGAAATTTCTAGCCCCCAATATACTTATAAGTAATATACTAGTATATGATACTTCAAGAAAGTAAGTTCTATAGCATGGATTTCTATGAAGTATCTTCTGTAAATTACTTATTTATGAATTTTTTTTCCTGAAATTATGACCCACTGGAATTACAAATGAACTAGTAAACAAAGAAGTTAGCAAATTCGATAATTTCACATTTTTGCCCAGTTTCAACAAGTCATGGCCATTATTATTATCCAGAAAACGCACTGCGGGACATCACCAAGGTTGAAAAGAATGAAAGTGAAGATGTCGTAAATCAGGAAATTAGTGACAGCAAACTTTTAAAATCTGGAAAATTGTAGCAGAAAGGAATGACATGGGGAGGGAAGGAATTCCAGGAAGTTTGACAATAGGAAGCTATGCAACAAGCCCAGATTTCAACACAATTATGAAGAAAACCATGTAGAATGGCATATTTGGTGCTTGGAAGGGACACGGGAGACATTTTCAGAGGAATACAGATAATAGTTTTAATAGAGGATAACTAATGATAGTAGAGGTTGTTGACTAGACATGTGCAGGTGATTGCCACTTGAGTGACATGATTCTTTTTCTTAATATTTGTCGATGAGTGGACAGTAGGTTGGAATAACCTCTGGAGATGTGGGATACAATGTGGATTTATAGGGAATTAAGACTTGTTGAGGGAAAGAGAAGTGTTTGATATTAATGATTCTTGGAGGAAGCTTTTACAACAGGGGCTAGTGGGCTTCCAACTGAAGTCAGAGGAGACAGTGCAGACAAGAATGTCATTCACTGAAGAAGGACTAAAGGTGGTGCCTTCAGAGCTGGCGGTTAAACTTGCAACAGTTAGGGTGATGTTAACTTGAGGCTGGAGCCTCATTTACATAGAGTTAGTGAGCTGCAGCTCGCCGAGACAGCTCGCTAGTTGTGGAGGGAGGGAAGTCAGTCTGCCTCGACACTGCGGTTGACAGTTCCTAAGTGGGCCCTCATGCAGGCCAGAGATTTTTTCTGAATTCAGGAGGTGTACTTCATCATAGACAGTCCCTCGGAATTGAGGAAGACTGGCTTCCAATCTTAAAATTAGTCCTTAGGTGGCTGAACAATCCAATACGAGAGCCACAGTCCCTGTCACAGGTGGGATAGCCAGTCATTGAGGGTAAGGGAGGGTGGGACAAGTTTGCTCTTTCCGCTGCCTGCGCTTGATTTCTGCACGCTGTCAGCGATGAGACTCGAGGTGCTCAGTGCCCTCCCGGATGCACTTCCTCCACTTAGAGCGGTCTTTGGCCAGGGACTCTCAGGTGTCAGTGGGGACGTTGCACTTTATCAGGAGGCTTTGAGGGTGTCCTTGTAACGTTTCCTCTGCCCACCTTTGACTCGTTTGCCGTGAAGGAGTTCCAAGTAGAGCGCTTGCTTTGGGAGTCTCGTGTCTGGCGTACGGACAATGTGGCCTGCCCAGCGGAGCTGATCAAGTGTGGTCAGTGCTTCAATGCTGGGGATGTTGGCCTGGTCGAGGACACTAATGTTGGTGCGTCTGTCCTCCCAGGGGATTTGTAGGATCTTGTGGAGACATCGTTGGTGGTATTTCTCCAGCGACTTGAGGTGTCTACTTACATGGTCCATGTCCCTGAGCCATACAGGAGGGCGGGTATTACTACAGCCCTGTAGACCATGAGCTTGGTAGCAGATTTGAGGGCCTGATCTTCGAACACTCTTTTCCTCAGGCGGCCGAAGACTGCACTGGGGCACTGGAGGCGGTGTTGGATCTCGTCGTCAATGCCTGCTCTTGTAGATAGGAGGCTTCCAAGATAAGGGAAGTGGTCCACGTTGTCCAGGGCTGCGCCATGGATCTTGATGACTGGGGGGGGGCAGTGCTGTGCGGCGAGGACAGGCTCGTGGAGGACCTTTGTCTTACGGATGTTTAGTGTAAGGCCCATGCTTTCATACGCCTCAGTAAATACGTCCTTATACACCTTCTGGCCCCATAAAGATAAAAGTTATAAAGAAACTTGCAGTTTTCTGAGCGTCCACCAGCGGTCCCTTTAAGAAGCATCTATTAAGCTACTCATTTAGAATCATAGGGCTGGATTTTTGTCATTTTTTTGATCATTTACCACCGAAAATACCACTGGTGGTAAATTCATCGCAGATTACCACTGTAAAGTCCTTACTCTACAGTATGAAACCACACGAGGCACATTCTGGGGACAAGGTCACTCTGTGACCTGAACTCTTTATTCACAGGACTCCAAAGACAATGACCCTGCGTGGGACCCCGCCTTTTATACCTGAGTGATCAGGTAAGGAGTGTCTCCCACAAGTTCACCCCTTGTGGTCAAGGTGTGCATCTAGATGGAGTGCATACAATAATACAGTGGTGTTACATACATGACACCACCTCCCCCCACAAAATCTTATTGGAATCATAGGTTTAGTCTTTCGGGTGGTTATGCTCCCTTGTGGAGCGCCGCTGTTGGGGCTCTGGTTGTTGGACACTAACGTGAGTGTCTGTCACCTGTGGTGATTCCGGCCTAACCGGGCTGACCGCAGGGACTGTGCATTCTTCTGATTGCTCTTGTTGCTCGTTCACTGGCGGTGTTGTGAGCTCTATCTCATGGTCTTCTTCAGGTTCCTCCGTGTCGATGCTGAACCTTTTTTTTACTTGGTCCAGATGCTTACGGCATATCTGACATTGTTGAGGTTTACCACGATGACCCTATTCCCCTCTTTGTCAATGACAGTGCCCTCAAGCCATTTGGGCCCCATGGCGTGATTGAGGACGAATACAGGATAATTTATTTCTATACATCTCCCCCTCGCATTATGGTCATGGTACTCGTTTTGTGACTTGTGCTTGCCCTCAACTATGTCGGTCAGGACTGGGTGAATGAGGGACAACCGAGTTTTGAGTGTCCGTTTCATTAGTAGCTCTGCGGGCAGGACCCCCGTGAGCGAGTGCGGTCGGGATCTATAGGCCATCAGGAGATGTGATAGGCGGCATTATAGGGAGGGTCCTTGAATCCTGAGCATACCTTGCTTAATGATTTGGACCGCACGTTCCGCCTGGCCATTGGAGGCCGGCTTGAACGGTGCAGTCATGACGTGTTTCATGCCATTGCCCGACATAAACTCTCGGAATTCGTAGCTTGTGAAACATGGGCCAATATCACTAACCAGGATGTCCGGCAAGCCATGAGTTGCAAAGATTGCACGTAGGTTTTCCACAGTGGTGGATGACGTGTATGAATTCAGAATGATGCACTCGATCCATTTCGAGTACGCATCTACCACAATAAGGAACATCTTACCCATGAATGAGTCCGCGTAGTCAACATGAATGCGTGACCATGGCCTGGTGGACCAGGGCCACGGGCTGAGCGGGGCCTCCCTGGGGGCATTACCCAACTGGGCACAGGTTGTGCACCTGCGAACACAGTGTTCCAGGTCTGAATCAATTCCAGGCCACCAAACGTGTGACCGGGCAATGGCCTTCATCAGCACGATGCCTGGGTGCTCGCTGTGGAGTTCCCTGATGAATGCCTCCCTGCCCTTCTGGGGCATAACTACCCGGCTGCCCCATAGTAGGCAGTCAGCTTGGATGGAGAGCTCATCCATCCGTCTGTGGAACAGTCTGACCTCCTCAGGGCATGCTCCGTGTGTGAGCGCCCAATCCCCAGTCGGGACAAATTTCTTAACCAGGGATAGGAGGGGATCTCTGTTTGTCCAGATTTTGATCTGGCGGGCTGTGATGGGGAGCCTGCGCTGTCAAAGGCATCGACAGCCATGACCATCTCGGCGCTTTGCTCCGCTGCCCCCTCAGTGGTGGCCAGTGGAAGCCTGCTGAGCGCGTCAGCGCAATTTTCAGTGCCGGGCTGATCCCGCATGGAGTAGTCATAAGCAGCCAGCGTGAGAGCCCATCACTGTATGCGAGCTGATGTGTTGCATTGACAGCCTTGCTGTCTGACAACAGGGATGTTAATGGCTTGTGGCCTGTCTCTAATTCAAACTTCCTACCAAATAGGTACTGATGCATTTTTTTTACATCATAGACACATGCAAGCGCTTCCTTCTCGACCATCCCATATCCCCGTTCTGCTTGAGAGAGCAACCTGGAGGCATAAGCCACAGGTTGTAGTTGACCCTCAGCATTACCCTGCTGCAACACGCACCCAACCCCATAGGACGATGCATCACATGTCAGAACCAACTTTTTACAGGGGTCGTACAGGGTCAACAACTTGTTTAAACAAAGTAGGTTTCGCGCCCGATCAAAAGCCCGTTCCTGACAGTCCCCCCAAAACCAATCGCAACCCTTACGCAGGAGCACATGTAGCAGCTCCAACAACGTGCTCAAATTCGGCAGAAAGTTCCCGAAATAGTTCAACAGTCCCAGGAATGAACGCAACTCCGATGTGTTGCAGGGCTTGGGTGCTCGTCGAATTGCCTCTGTTTTGGATTCGGTGAGCCGAATCCCATCTGCAGCAACCCTCCTGCCCAGAAGCTCATCCTCACATTTGGACTTTTTGAGTCGCAGGCCTACCCGGTCCAGTCGGCGTAGCACCTCCTCCAGGTTGTGGAGGTGTTCCTCGGTGTCTTGACCCGTGATGAGGATGTCGTTCTGGAATACGATCGTTCCAGGAATGGATTTCAGCAGGCTTTCCATGTTTAGTTGAAAAATTGCGCCTGCTGATCAAATGCCAAATGGGCACCTGTTATAAACGAACAGTCCCTTGTGCGTGGTCAGTAGTTTAGATTCGTCGGCCAGTTCCAGGCTCATATGGGCTGAAGTGAGATCCAACTTGGTGAACAGCTTACCGTCTGCCAGCGTGGCGAAAAGGGCCTCCATTCTCGGGAGCGGGTATTGATCTTGTAGGGACACCCGATTGATGGTGGCCTTGTAATCGCCACAGATCCTGGCAGAGCCATCTGCTTTTAGTATGGGAACGATGGGGCTTGCCCAGTCGCTGAATTCAACAGGCGAGATGATGCCCTCTCTCAACAGTCGGTCCAATTCACTCTCGATCTTTTCCCGCATCACATACGGCACCGCTCGGGCTTTGTGGTGCACTGGCCTGGCGTCTGGGGTGATGTGTATCACTACTTTAGTGCCTTTGAAAGTCCCGAGGCCAGGTTGGAATAGTGAATCGAATTGTTGTAGGACTTGTGAGCACGAACTTCGCTCCACAGATGACATTGCATGAACATCCCCCCATTTCCAGTTCATCTCGGCTAACCAGCTCCTCCCCAACAGTGCGGGACCATTGCCCGGGACAATCCAGAGCGGCAGCCGATTCATTAACCCGTTGTGTGTGACAGACAACATTGCACTGCCTAGCACCAGAATGATTTCTTTAGTGTAAGTCCGTAATTGTGTCTCAATACGTGCTAATTTGGGTCTACTGGCTTTAAGTGGCCATAGCTTCTCAAATTGCTGAATGCCCATGAGTGACTGGCTGGCCCCAGTATCCAGCTCCATGCGTACCGAGATACCGTTTAATAAAACCCTCATCATCATGGGTGGCGTTTTGGTGTATGAACTGTGAATATTCACCACATGGACCCACTGCACCTCGGCGTCCATCGATTTGCCCCAAAGAACCTTCTTCTGGTCCATCCGCCTCATATATTAGTCTGGTTGCAGACTTCCTGCACATTCGAGCTAGGTGGCCACTGAGGTTGCAGTTCCTGCAGACAAACTGTTGAAATCTGCAAGATCTAGCTGAGTGTTTTCCCCCACACCTCCTGCATGAGTTAAAGTTTCCATTGTTGGGAACAAAGGGGCTATGGCCAGGCATTCCGCGCTGACTGTCCCTTTGACTGCTCTTAAGTACCCTATTCGTGAGTGTCAATGGCTCCATCCCAGGCCGCATTGTCCACTGTGATGGCGTGAATGTCCGTTCAGCCTGCCATTGTCTCTGTTGAAGTCCTGCTCTGGGGTCTATTGCTTCAGACTGCCTGCCTGCCTGCCTGCAGGGCTCTGAGTCGCATTGATGATGTTGACTCCCTGATCCATTGCCGCGTTAGAGGCAGAATTGGGCGCGTATATTATTTTCGTCTCTTCCTACCCCGCCATGAAAGTTTGAGCCATCAACGCCGCCGCTTCCAAGGTCAAATCCTTGGTCTCAATTAATTTGCGGAAAATTCCCGCATGACCGATGCCCTCGATAAAGAAGTCCCTTAGCATCTCCCCCCTGCAGGCGTCTGTGAACTTACAGAGGCTGGCCAAACGCCAGAGGTCTGCTACGAAATCCGGTATGCTCTGTCCTTCATGACGTCGGTGGGTGTAGAATCTGTGTCGGGCCATATGTATGCTACTCGCCGGTTTGAGGTGCTCTCCGATCAATTTGCTAAGTTCTTCAAAGGTTTTGTCCGCCGGCTTTTCGGGTGCTAGTAAATCCTTCCTGAGCGCGTAAGTCTTTGGTCTGCAGCTGGTCAAGAGATGAGCCCTTCGCTTGTCGGCCGCTGCATCCCTCAGCCATTCTTTCGTAACGAAGCTTTCCTGAAGCCTCTCGACAAAATTGTCCCAGTCTTCCCCAACACAGTACTGTTCCTCTGTGCTACTGGTGGCCATTCTCGTGGGTCGTGAATTCCCGTTTCTCGTCGCCAATGTAAAGTCCTTACTCTATAGTACGAAACCACACGAGGCACATTCTGGGGGCAAGGTCACTCTGTGTCCTTAACTCTTTATTCACAGGACTCCAAAGACAATGACCCTGCATGGGACCTCCCTTTTATATCTGAGTGATCAGGTAAGGAGTGTCTCCCACAAGTTCACTAGGTTGAGTGTATACAGTAATACAGTGGTGTTACATACATGACAATCACCGATTTCATAATTTAACACTGAAATACCACCGGTGTTAAATTCATCAGTGATCTACCACCGGTGGTTAAAAATACCACCGATCTTACTTGTTTTCCGTTTTTATGACCTCATTAAGTGCAACACCAAAATACCACCGAAAATTACCGCTAGAGGTAAATTCATCAATACCACCATTTTTACCACTGACCTAAATTACCACCGAGAAAGTGCAGTCTTATCTGATCTTATCTGATCGAATCCAGTGCTACGGACGCCATTTTAAAAAAACGGAGCTGCAGTCCATTCCACATGAGAGAAGGCTGAGTTTTACACAGACATCTTTATGTGAGTTCAGAGTTAGATTTCAAGTTTATTTGAAGCCTTTACTCAATTATTTAAGTAAATTGGAGGACATTTTAAGGATATTTTTTAAAATTGGAGGACATTTGAGGACATTTTGAGAACAGGAATGGGGCCTAAAATATCTGCCAATATTGCTGACTACTTATATGATGCAAAATAAAGCTGGAAGAAGGTTTATTCAAGAGCATTATGTGCCTAATCGAAGAGCTCACAGACTTATGAGGAGGAGACCTTACTCCCAACGAGTTTTCAGGGAGAGGCGTTCATACCTGCACCTATCTGAGGCACAGTGTATTAGAAGGTTGCGCTTTTGAAAAGAGGTGGTCACAGAGATATGCCAGCTCATAAAGGCAGATCTGCAGCCCACCAGCACCAACAGGATTGTACTGACCGTTGAGGACAAGGTGACTGTGCCACTTGCCTTCTATGCCTCTGGCTCCTTTCAGGCATCTCGCAACACGCTACACATAGCTGCATTCGCCAGGTGACTGCTGCAATATACGCATGCCGGATGGACTTTATAAACCTCCCAATGACAAGTGAGGCACAGAATGAGAGGGCTGTGGGTTTTGCACGAATTGCTGGCTTCCCCAAGGTTCAGGGTGCCTTAGAATGTACACACATCGCCTTGCGAGCACCTTTAGAGGAGTCAGAGGTTTACCGAAACTGAAAGGGATTCCACTCGCTGAATGCAGGGCTCATTGTCGACCACAAGCAAAATTATTTGCTTGGCAGTAAATGCCAATTTTTTTCCAGGGAGCATTCATGATGTGTACATCTTGCGTGAGAGCATTGTCTCGCAGCTGTTGAGCGTCAGAGTCAAGGCCAGACATGGATACTGGGGGACAAAAGTTATGGCCTCACCACCTGGCTCATGACCCCCCTCTGCAACCCTCAGACAGAAGGCGAGCGTCGCTACAATGACAACCATATAGCCACACGCAATATCGTCGAAAAGACAATTGGAGTGCTGAAGCAGCGCTTTCGATGCTTGGACCACTCTGGAGGCAGCCTGCAATACCACCCTGCACAGGCTGCTGAGTTCATACTGGTGTGCTGCATGCTACACAACTTAGCCATCATGAGGGGACAGGAATTGCCACAGGAGAGTGCAAGACCACCTGAGAAGAAAGGGAGTGAGGAGGAGGAGGGCAGGGGGGGGGGGGGGGATGAGAACGAGGACGAGGAGCCTGGCGATGAACCCATTGCCTCAACCACCCCCAACACCCCAGGGGAATCCTCGTGGAGCTTTCGCCACTGCAAAAGTGTTACGTCAGCAGCTCATAAATCAACGCTTTGCTTGAACAGTGAGTTATGTTTCACCTTTACCGCGCACTCTATCGTTGAGTTATACCCTTCATTTTCTGAAAGTTAGACACAGTGCAAGAATGGTTATGTTTTAACAAAATATTATAAAATATTGTAAACTTTGAAAAATGTAAGAAATAATTTTTTAACTTCAAAGATTTAAAAAATTTTGCAACAACAACAATGTAACAACAATAACAAAACAACAACTACAAGAATGACAACATCAACAGCAAGAACAAAAACAGCAATTAAACATCAGGCCCCCACCCTGCACTTCTTTTACCTGCGGCCAAGAGTCCCGCCATCTTTCCCACCTTTTGTCTTCCTAGTTCACCCCCGAACGCTTCCCCCCGGTACCTCTACCCTACCCCTAGCCCTACCCATGTTGGGACCAGGATGTTGTGCAGCAAGGCATCCACTGGAGAAGCTCGGGGTGTGGAAGGCAGTTCGACCTCCCCACCCTCAGGTGATGTCACTCTGGGTGGTATGACACTGGGGGTGCAGTGCCAAAATGCAAGACCATCAATTGCCGCAGGGCATTGACAGACTCGCATACTTCCCTCAAAGCCTCAGTCTGCTCCGACATGTCCGCCGATTGGCGGGCAGCTAGCGTGGCAATGTTGTCGGAATTTCCTCCCGGGGCCCGGAGGAGCTCTCGACCTTGATTGATGCTCTCCCTAGACAGTCCCACCATGTCAAGGCAGCCTGCCTGACAGTATAGCCGCTTTGCCGACTCAACCTCCATGGAGGTGGCATATGAGGTTGTGCACTCGAGGTGCGTTGCTGCACATCACTTGGTCCCGCTTCATCTGTGGTGGGGAACCCATGCAAGGTGGATCCTTCCGAGGGAGTGTTGGCCGCAGGTAAAATATCCTCTGCTTGTCCCACTAAAAACACATGCTCCTCTACCTGCAGCCCCAACCCCTGCTCCTCCTCATCACCCTCCAGCCCCACTGACAACACCCCCCTTGCAACAGCTTCTTCATTTGTATCTTCAAGATGAAGAACAAACCCTGATCTTCTTCTCTCTCCTCTTGGTTTTCGCCTCCCATCATGTACCATTGAGGTGTATGTGCCTCCTCATCTGCAAAATAGAAAACATCATACGAGTGGTTGGCAGCAGGGGAGGGGGTAGGGTGATATGAGTACGGTCACAAAGCGCAGGCTTATTTGAAGGACCACCAGTACTGCATTATATGCCGTCGAGGGACACTACATGAAATTACCCTCACCCGAAATTACTCTAAGCCAAATTCACATCCACTACATGACATTCTATTACATGATACAAACATGACACCAACACAGCCCACAGATTTTTCATCACTGAACTTCAACTCAACTACAGGATCAGCACCCCCATGGGTAGCCATCCTGTCATGGGCACCCACCACGGCTGCCGCATATTCCTCTGCCTCGGTTAATTGTAAGAAATTGGGTGGGCCACCCCTCGTGCGCCGCTGCTCGGCCCAATTTGTAGATAGTTTTCTCTGTAAAAATGACAATAGCAATGCTTAAGCAAATTGCCCTTTTGCTGTTGTGGCGCACACAGATAGCCATCAAAGCTCTTGTAGCATACTGTGTGCATTTAATACAGTCATTTAAAAATCTGTCCCATTAAGCTGCACGTGGTTCATGAGAAAGGCATCGAAGTGCAGAAAACATTTTTTAATATCTCAGAAAGCCATCTTAAAAAAAATAATTCAAGCCAAATAAGGTGCAACATTAATCCTATCTACATAAACATGTGCAAGGAGTACAGGAATAGAAATGCTACTTATTCTTGCGGACGCAACTAGGTCACTCCACCGTTTCCGGAACTGCTGGCCCCCCCGGTGGATCTGATCAGCTGCAGACACAGCCTCAGCAATAGCCGACCAAATTCTGCGCATTACGGGTGCTGGGGACTTTCCCCTGCCACCGCTGGACAATTGTCCCACCGCACCTCGACTTCCGCTACCTGTGCCTCCAGCGCGTACAAACTAAGTTTCTGAGGCCTTTGACGGCCCACCATTCGAAGTCGAAGCTCTGGTTGGGGTTGCTGCGAATGCTGCACATTGAATTTGATATTTGATTTTAATATTCCTTTGCCTCACTCAATAAAATGGCCTCCTTGCGCTCTCTCAATCTCCCACTCTCTGCGGCCCCTGACCCTGTCACCTGACCGGAATCGGAGGGAAAGAACTCACCTGAGAAAAGGACGGTGAGACTGAGGGAGAAGGAGAAATAAAAAATGGGACACTGTTGTTAAATAGAAGTTACTGAGACAAGAGAGAAATAGAGGCATGGCAGAGATGCCAAAGGGCAAGTGTAAAGACAGTGAGAGTGAAAAATTATTTAAATAGAAAACAGAAAACAGAAGACGTACCTCAAGCAATCAAGGATACCCAAACAGAGAAGCAGTGATAAAAACCTGACAGGCTGACAGCTCAGAGACACACAGAGAGCACGCGGGAATGTTCATGGTCTGCAGCTCGCCGGTCGGAGCTCGCAGTGTCTCTCTCTCAGTGTGAGTCAGGCACAGATTCTCCGTCTCAGGAGCCATCGCACACTCCACACTGCATTTTATTTTTTTGCAGGCTGGCCGAAGGGACACCGCTGGGCTGGGCCAGCTGGCCGAAGGGGTTCAGCAAAGATACAGGGGAGCAACACACTGGCTGGTGGGCTTCGCAGGCACCTGGTGTAGGTGGTGGGGCCGGGGGGGGGGGAGATTGGGGGAGAGCACGCCGCCCCAGCCTCAGAGGGAGCACCGGAAGCAGTGGGGAGAGGGGGAGCAGATTGGTATTGATGATGCATGCGCAAAAATACCACCCATTTTACTTTCAGTGTTGCACATTGAAAAATAAGAATGAAATACAGTTAGCCCTACCACTGGTTTTATTTGCTGAAAATAGCGTCTTTTGAGTGAAAGTGGTATTTCGTGGTTAAAAAAAAAATTGATTTTTAAATCGCACCGAAATGCCACCGAAAAACCAGAGATACGGCTAAATGATGAAAATCTAGCCCGAACACAGAAAGAAGCCAGTCCACCCATCTTTGCTAGAGCTTTCTTAACTAGTTCAACAATCCCGATCTTTTCCAATAGCCCTGCAAAAATTTTCCCTTCCAAGTATTTATCCATTCCCCTTTTGAATATTACTATTGAAACTGCATTGCATTCCAGATAATAAAAACTCGCTGTACAAAAAAAAGTTTCCTCGTGTCGCCTCTGGTTCTATTGTCATCACCTTAAATCTGTGTCCTCTGGTTACCGACCCTAAAGCCACTGGAAACAGTTTATCCTTATTTACTCTATTAAAACCGTTCATGGTTTTGAACACCTCTGTCAAATCTCCTTTTAACTTTCTCTGCCCCAAGGAGAACAACCCCAGCTTCTCCAGTCTCTTCACAGAACTGAAGTTCCTCATCCCTGGTACCATTCCAGTTAATCTCTTCTGTACTCTCTCTAAGGCCTTGACATCCTTCCTAAATTGTGGTGCGCAGAATTGGACACAATACTTCAGCTGAGGCCTAATCAGTGTTTTATAAAGATTTAGCATAACTTCCTTGCTTTTACATTCTATTCCTCTATTGATAAAAGTCATGGATCCCATATGCTTTTTTAACAGGTTTCTCAACTTCTCCTGCTGCCTTCAAAGATTTGTCTGTATGCACCCCAGGTCTCTCTGTTCCTGCATTAAAATTGTACCATTTAGTTCATATTGCCTCTCTTCATTCTTCCTACCAAAAGCCATGACTTCACTTCTGTGTTGAATTCTATCTTTCATGTGTCTGCCCATTTCACCAGTCTGCCCATTTTCTCCTGAAGTCTGTTACTATCCTCCTTATTTTTTACTACATTTTTGAGTTTCGTGTCATCTGTAAACTTTGAAATGATGCCCTGTATACCCAAGTGCAGGTTATTGATACATATCACAAAGAGCAGTGGTCGTACTACCGACCCCTGGGGAGTAACACTGTATACTTCCCTCCAGTCTGAAAAGCAACCATTCACCACTACACTCTGCTTTCTGTCCCTTAGCTAATGTTTTATCCGTGCTGACACTGTCCCTTCAATTCAATGAGCTTCAACTCTGCTAACAAGTCTATAATGTACTTTGTCAAACACCTTTTGAAAGTCCATATACATAACATCAACCGCACCATTCTCTTAGTTACTTTATCAAAGAACTTAATCAAGTTACATAGGATTAGATAGGATATACGGCACAGAAACAGGCCATTCGGCCCAACCAGTCCATGCAGGTGTTTATGCTCCACTCGAGCCTCCTGCCGTCTTTCCTCATCTAACTTATCAGCATAACCCTCTATTCCCTTCTCCCTCATATGCTTATTTACCCACCCCTTAAATGCATCGATACTATTCGCTTCAACTACTTCTGGAGATAGTGAGTTCCACATTCTCACCACTCTCTGGGTAAAGAAGTTCCTTCTGAATTCCCTATTTGATTTCTTGGTGACTATCTTATATTGATGGCCTTTAGTTTTGCACTTCCCCACAAGTGGTAATACTCTGTGTCTACTCTATCAAAAGCTTTCATCGTTTTAAAGACCTCTATTCGATCACCCCTTCAGCCTTTTTTCAAGTGAAATGAGTCCCAGCCTGTTCATCCTTTCCTGATAGGTATACCCTTGCATTTCTGGTAACATCCTTGTAAATCTTCTTTGCACCCTCTCCAGTGCCTCAATATCCATTCTATACTATGGCGACCAGAATTGTACGCAGTATTCCAAGTGTGGTCTAACCACGAGCCAGTACAAGTTTTGCATAACTCCTTTAGAAACTACTTTTCAATTTTATCCCTTTAGAAATAAACCCTAGTGCCTAGTTTGCTTTTTTATGGCCTTGTTAACATGTATCGCTGCTTTCAGTGATTTGTGTATTTGCTCCTCGACTCCATTTTGATTCTTATTTTCCAAGTAATGTGTGACCTCTCTAATTTTCTTACCAAAATGTAATATCTCACATTTATCTGTGTTGAATTTCATTTGCCAATTATATGCCCATTCTGCAAGTTTATTAATGTCTTGTAATTTGTTGCAGTCCTCTTCAGTATTGACTATTCCCTCCACAATTTGGTGTACCATCTGCAAATTTAGAAATTGATTCCAAAATCTATATCGTTAATATAAATTGTGAACAATAGTTAGTGCAACACGATTTGCCTTTAACAAATCCATGCTGACTTTCATTTATTAGCTTTTCTAAGTCCCAATTAATTTTGTCTCAGATTATTGTCACTAAAGGTTTTGCCACCACTGACGTTAGACTGACAGGCCTGTTGTTGACGGGTTTATCCCTCTTCCCTTTTTTGAACAGGGCTATAACACTTGCAGGCCTCCTGTCCTCAACACTATCTCCATATCGAAGGAATATTTGATGATTGTGGCCAGATTCTCCGCAATTTCATCCCTTACCACCCTCAGTAATGTAGGATGCATCCCATCCAGACCGGGTGACTTTTCTACTTTGAGTACTGCCAACCTTTTAAGTACCTTTTCTATCTGTTTTTATCCTATCCAGCGTTGCTTCTACCTCCTCCTTTACTGCTACATTGGCAGCATCCTCTTCTCTAGTGAAGACAGATGCAAAATACTCAGTACCTCAACCTTGTCCTCTGCCTCCACAAGAAGATCTTCTTTATGGTCTCTAATTGGCCCCACCCTTTCTTTGTCTACCCTTTTACTATTTAGATATTTATAAAGGGCTTTTGGGTTCCCTTTTATGTTAGCCACTAATCTATTCTCATACTCTCTCTTTGCTCCCCTTATTCCCTTTTTTAGATCTCTGTACTTTTCTTTCTTCAACTTGGTTCTCTACTGTATTATGTTCTTTACATTTGTACATCAAAGTTATAATTGTGGTCCTATATATCTCAGGACGCAATCCAAGATATTGGCGATGGAATGCTAGTGTAAATGGGGCAGTAAGTGACCCAATGCCATGTATAGGCCGCTATTGCCTCATTTACGCCAGGCGAGGCACTTAAAGATCAGCCCCATGAAGCTTTGGCCTTTTAGACAGAACCACATTAATATCTAATTCTCACTAAAAAGGCTGCATTTGCACACATTTCTTGTCTATAAAACCTTATTTCCAATTCTCATATAACTTTTCCCATTGTAAATTCCCATGGCCTGGTGTACCTGATCACTGGGTGAGTGCTGTTTTTGAAATTTTCCATGTATTTACTCGTTTTGTCCACTGGGTGACCATACACAGTTCTTGAACATTTTCAGGGACTCTGGCCACAACTTTTTGGAAAAATTATATTTTTAATTTTTATATTTTTTTACATTGCTAAATTAATTTCTTTTTCAGGCTCTTGGCCCATTTCTGTCTGCCCTCCCCTCTCCAATTATTTAGACCCTACTTCCTTCAAACCTAACACCTAACATGTTTAACTAAATTGATCGAGTTTTTTGATGAGGTAACAGAGAGGGTTGATGAGGGTAATGCGGTTGATGTGGTGTACATAGACTTCCAAAAGGTGTTTGATAAAATGCCACGTAATAGGCTTGCCAGCAAAGTTGAAGCCCATGGAATAAAAGGGACTGTGGCAGCATGGATACAAAATTGGCTAAGTGACAGGAAACAGAGAGTAGTGGTGAACGGTTTTTTGGACTGGAGGAAGGTGTACAGTGGTGTTCCCCAGGGATCAGTCCTAGGACCACTGCTTTTCTTAATATATATTAATGACTTGGACTTGGGTGCACAGTGCACAATTTCAAAATTTGTAGATGTCACAAAACTTAGAAGTATAGTGAACAGTGAGAAGGATAGTGATAGACTTCAAGAGGACATAGACAGGCTGATGAAATAGGCAAATGAAATTTAATGCAGAAAAGTGCGAAGTGATACATTTTGGTAGGAAGAACAAGGAGAGACAATATAAACTAAAGGGTACACTCCTAAAGGCGCTGCATGAACAGAGAGACCTGGGGATATATGTACACAAATTGTTGAAGGTGGCAGGGCAGGTTGAGAAAGTAGTTAGAAAAGCTTACGGGATCCTGGGCTTCATAAATAGAGGCATAGGCCTAGATTTTCACCGACTTTGTGACCGGGTTTTCGCCACGATTTGACCCTCTGCGGCAAAAACCAGGTCGAGGGATCCTTGACGACCTTTTTGCAGCGGTGTTTTCACTTACCACCCGGGGAGAGGAGTGTCGACGTGAAATGACATGCAACGCCATGGATTGCGTTACCGTCGTACTTCGGCTCTCTCGGGACCCATACGCCACGCCCAGAATACCGGTGCAATCCTGCCAGCAGCGGTAAGTGTGAAGACCTGCAAAAAGGTATGTTAAACTTTTTATTTTTCAATTATTTCTCAGTGATTTAACAGGTAAGGGTTTTTTAAATGTTTTGTAAATGGTTTTTTGAATTTTGTTTGCAATTTTTGTTGTTTTCCCCCCTCCCAAGGCCTCTCTCTCTCAGCGCTACTGGCCCCGGACTAAAGTTGCTGAAACTTGTGCAATGGCGACATTTCCAATGGCGCAGACGTAAAGGCCAAAGGTTAGGCCTAAAAACGTTAGCACAGCAAAAACGGTAATTTTGGCATAAAACTACCGTTTTCGCTGAAAACCGAAAGTTTAGCCCAATGAGTACAAAAGAAAGGTAGTTATGATGAACTTTATAAAGCACTGTTTTGGCCTCAATTGGAGTATTGTGTCCAATTCTGTGCACCGCACTTTAGGAAGGATGTGAAGGCCTTAGAGAGGATGCAGAAGAGATTTACGAAAATTATTCCAGGGTTGAGGGACTTCAGTTATATGGATAGACTGGAGAATCTGGGGTTGTTCTTAGAGCAGAGAAGGTTGGGAGGAGATTTGATAGAGGTGTTCAAAATCATGAGGGGTCTAGAGTAGATAGAGAAACTGTCCCCATTGGCAGAAGGGTTGAGAACCAGAGGACATAGATTTAGGGAGATTGGCAAAAGAACCAAAGGCGACATGAGAAAAACCTTTTTTACGCAGCGAGTAGTTAGGATCTTAAATTCACTGTCTGAAAGCGTGCTGGAGGCCGATTCAATCGTGGTTTTCAAAAGAGAATTGGTTAAGTACCTGAAGGAAAAAGAATTGCAGGGCTACGGGGAAAGGGCAGGGAAATGGGACTAGCTGAAGTGCTCTTCAGACAGCTGTAACCATTCTATGATTCTACCATTGCTCCCTGTCTTCAACATTTCTTCATTCCCATTGCTCACCAACCCACAGTCCACACCCCTTTCTCCCTCATGCCACTAAGCTTGAAGTAAACAATCTTTAAACTGCTTTTAGTGCTGACATTTATTTGTTGTGCTGCAAGCACTTGAATGCAATCTTTGACATTCCTTCGCGGGGATGAATTGGGAAAAAAACATTCGGCAGGCAAGTCCGCAGAGGTGAATGTTGGAGGATCAGATGGCGATAATTAGGAAAGTGAAGATGATATTGTGGGGAAACAAAGAGGGTGAAGAGCAGGGCAGGAGAGACATTTTAGAGAGCGAGTGAAAGGGAGAGAGATGTTGGGGAATCAGTGATAATAGGATGTATAGAGAGAGGGTAATAGATCAAAGAAGATATTGGATGGGTGGAGGGCATGTTAAGAAAACAAGGGGGTACATGAGCATGTTATGGAGCTGCAGACAGATGTTGGGGATGTGGATGAGGACAGATGGGTATGTTGGGGGACAGGAGGAATATTAGGGAGGTGATGGTGTTGTTCGAGGGGGAAAAATCAATGGAGTTCCTAATTTCCTGGCTAGCCCTGCACTTTGATGTGACCCCGCTCCTGACAATATTATAACAAAATGCCTTCTGATCCTTCTTTCTGGCCTGGACCTACTTCTCAAACCTGCACCCTAATCTGTCCTGAGAATAACGCAGAAGAATTCCCAGCTCACAATGTCAACATTATTGAAAATATTCCTGCCCCAGTACCCCTCCTCAGGCTCTGTTATATGCAAATCTTCCCAATGCAACCATGCTACTCAGATCTTGCTCTCACATGAAATATAAACTAACTTTAAAATATTCCCCGACCCATTCTCAGCTATAATATATATGTGTTTAAACATATTCCCACCCTGTCTTGGGCCCGCCTGGAGCTGAAAACATTATTGATTAAATATATTCCTAATGTATTCCCGCCTGCTGCATTATAAATGTAATATTGCTCACAGCCTCTATTTCATTACTGCCTATCATGGACTCATATTGTACTTGTTCCTTTTATTTAATGAATAAATGCTAGTCCTTTTTCTTTAATTAATTTTGTTGGACTACATTTTATAAGAAAGGAAGAAATATTTATAATTTATAAATTTATAGGAATCCCATTCATTTAAATAGCCGCTGCTTTATTTAATTAGAAAATTTATGGAAGTGCTAGATTAAATGTCCAGCACCATTACCTTCAAATAATCCCTATTTTTATTGATTTTTTTTTAATCAAATGCATTCCATTAAATGCTATTTAGTATGACTATTCCAACGCACTCCTGGCTGGTCTCACACATTCTACCCTACATAAACGAGAGGTGATCCCAAACTCGAGTGGCAGTGTCCTAACCAAGTCCTGCTCACCTATCACCCCTGTGCTCACTGACCTACATTGCCTAGGCCCCAAATGCCTAAACCCCTCCGCCTCTCTATCTCTCTTTCCTCCTTCAAAACACTACTTAAAACCTACCTCTTTGACCTACATTGGCTTCCGGTTAAGCAACACCTCAATTTCAAAATTCTCATCCATATTTTCAAATCTCTTTATGGCCTCGCCCTCCCTATCTCTGTAAGCTCCTTCAGCCCCACAACCCCCAAGATGTCAGCGCTCCTCTAATTCTGCCCTCTTGAGCATCCATTGGTGGCCGTGCCTTCTGTTGCCTAGGCCCCAAACGCTGGAACTCCCTGCCTAAACCCCTCCGCCTCTCTATCTCTCTTTCCTCCTTCAAAACACTACTTAAAACCGACCTCTTTGACCGTCACCTGTGCTAATTTCTACTCCTACGGCTCGGTGTCAAATTTTTATCTCATAATAGTCCTGTGAAGCGCCTTGGAACGTTTCACTACGTTAAAGGCGCTATATAAATACAAGTTGTTGTTGTTGAGAGCCACTAATATATATCGTTGGTGTGCACTTCCTGCCTTGCAGAACCTTTGTTCCTGTTGTCATGTTTATGTCACACTTTTGGGTCAACTTTTCATATGGGAACTGCCTGTCAACTTTTATTCTCTAATTATATTCTCTAATTATATTCTCTAGCCAGTAGTAGTGCTGTAATGCCTCAGTTTTGAGTTTCCTTGTCCCCAACCTGTACTGCAGAGAAACTCCTGTGTTCCAACCAATTATTTAAAAAATAATTCTTGGAAGTACAGCTTTTATTGCCTATTTGATTCAACTGAGTGGGTTGCCAGCCACTTCAGAGGGTAGTTAAGAGTCTACCACATGGGTGTGGAACTTTAAAAAAAATTTGTTCCTGGGATGTGGGTGTCACTGGCAAGGCCAGCATTTATTGCCCAACCCTAATTGCCTTTGAGATGGTGATGGTGAGCCACATTCTGGAATCGTTGCAGTCCGTGTGGTGAAGGTACTTCCACAGTGTTGATAGGGAGGGAGTTCCAGGATTTTCACCCAGTGACGATGAAGGAACAACGATACACTTCCAAGTCAGGATGGTGTGTAACTTGGAGGGGAACGTACAGGTGATGGTGT
Organism: Pristiophorus japonicus; assembly: GCF_044704955.1. Taxonomy (NCBI): domain Eukaryota; kingdom Metazoa; phylum Chordata; class Chondrichthyes; family Pristiophoridae; genus Pristiophorus; species Pristiophorus japonicus. The sequence goes on from NC_091977.1 coordinate 185,444,799, forward strand.
TCCCATGTGCCTGCAGCCCTTGTCCTTCTAGGTGGTAGATGTCGTGGGTTTGGGAGGTGCTGTGGAAGAAGCCTTGGAGTCACATATAGGCCAAATAGGGTAAGGACAGGAGGTTTCCTTCCATAAAGGAAACCAGTTAGGTTTTACGACGAAAAACAGCTTCATGGTTGTTTTCACTGATACCAGCTTTTCAGTTCCAGACTTTTTAACCTGAATTCAAATTCTCAAATTGCCATTGTGTTTTGAACACAATATTCTCTGGATTACTAGTTTAGCTACATAACCATAACACTATCGTACTTATTAACCAGAGCACTACTGTACCCATTAACACACAGAGAATTCCAGTTCTCTGCTGCTAAATTGCTGTGAGTTTTTCAAGTTAACAATGAACAATATAAAGTCAAAGTATTACATCAAACTGAGGACAGAATATCACGGGGCGCTGGCCAATTTCCGCCACGGGGCGGAAAGAGTTCGCAGTGCGCGGCGATTATGCCATCACTGGAGGCGCAGCAACCCGGGATGCTACCAGTGGGAGCGCGCTACCATTTTTGTGCCTTTACTAACTTCTGCACAATTCCCACCCTTCCTCCCCCCGGGCAAAAACTGTTTCCCACCCCCCTAGCTGCCCCTGAAGGCGCTAATGAGAGGTGCAGAACAGAGGAATTTCGGCCACTGTGTTTTTGATTCCAAAGTCTAAAGCGTTAATATAAATTGTGAACAACAGTGGTCCCAGCACTGATTCTTGTGGAGCACCACTTACCACATTCTGCCACTCTGAATAGCTACTCTTTACCCCTACTCTCTGCTTTCTGTCATGAAGCCAGCTAGCTATCCATTCTGCTACTTGTCCCCTGACTCTACATGTTCTGACCTTATTCATTAGCCTACTATGTGGTATGTTATCAAAGGCCTTTTGAAAATCTAGATAAATTACATCTACTACATTACCCTTGTTTACTTTCTCTGTTACCTCTTCAAAAAATTCAATGAAGTTGGTCAAGCAAGACTTTCCCTTTTGAAATCCGTGCTGACATTCATTATATTTTTGGATTCTAGATACTCTTCTATTTTCTCCTTTTGTAGAGATTCCATTATTTTTCCTGGTCTGTAGGTCCCTGGACATGTTCTATCTCCCTCTTAAATAGAAGTATTACGTTAGCTATCCGCCAGTCATCTGGCACTATACATTGTTCTAACAAATTATTAAATATGTGTAGTAATGCCTCTGCTGTCTCTTCCTAAGATTCTTTTAAAATGTGTGGAAGTAATCCATCCAGACCAGGGGGTTTATCCTCTTCATAAGAACACATAAGAATTAGGAACAGGAGTAGGCCATCTAGCCCCTTGAGCCTGCTCCGCCATTCAACAAGATCATGGCTGATCTGGCCGTGGACTCAGCTCCACTTACCCGCCCGCTCCCCATAACCCTTAATTCCCTTATTGGTTAAAAATCTATCTATCTGTGACTTGAATACATTCAATGAGCTAGCCTCAACTGCTTCCTTGGGCAGAGAATTCCACAGATTCACAACCCTCTGGGAGAAGAAATTCCTTCTCAACTCGGTTTTAAATTGGCTCCCCCGTATTTTGAGGCTGTGCCCCCTAGTTCTAGTCTCCCCGACCAGTGGAAACAACCTCTCTGCCTCTATCCTGTCCTTCCCTTTCATTATTTTAAATGTTTCTATAAGATCCCCCCTCATCCTTCTGAACTCCAACGAGTAAAGACCCAGTCTACTCAATCTATCATCATAAGGAAACCCCCTCATCTCCGGAATCAGCCTAGTGTTTGTCTTCCTGTTTGATTACTTTATTTAATATTTCTCCTTTTTCTCCTTTTTATTTTACATTCAGTTATCTCATCATCCAATGTCATGTCCACCAGTTCTATCTCCCTGTTAAATAGTGAAACAGAATAATTATTTAATATTTCTGCCATCCCTCTATTGCTGCCTGTGATATTATCCTGTCCATCCCTTAGTGACCCTATTGTCATCTCGACTTTCCTTTTTTTATTAATATGCCTGTAATATATTTTACGATTTTGTTTTACGTTCCTTGATAATTTAATTTCATAATTCCTCTTTGTGTTTTTTTTTTACTTCTCTCCTAATCTCTTTGTATTCTCTATTGTCATGCTCTCCACTGCTGTCCATGTACTTAGTGTATGCCTCTTTCCTTACCCTTAATTTTTCTGTCCCCATAACTTTTTTTTGCTTCTTTCTCTGATTTTTTTTTTCTTTCCTTTTTATAGAAGCTAATAGGTGCGTTATCATGGTGTGATGGGGAAAGGAGCCATAAATGGCTGATAAATGCATTTGGGATGGAATTGTGGTTTTCAGGGGCTCCATTTCCACCACCTCCTCCAACCACATGCTTCCCCACTCCATCACATCCACGACCCATCATTCCACCCTCCCCATTACTACCTACTATCACCACCTCACGTTCATCATCACCAATGGTGGCCTTCATGTCAAAGAGGGTCACTCCATTTTTCCCCCTATCCACCCAATACGACTTCAAGCTCTGTGCATCTGGACATGCATGGATGAAATCTTCCATTTTAGGAACATAGGAATTGCTAGATGAAAAAAGACCAAGGCCCACCTCATTTGCTTTCTACCATCTTCGTAATTTCATAATATAACAATAATGCAGTTGATGACTAATCATGGCAATCAGTCACTATCAATTAGTTTACAACAGATCCAGAGGGTAGGGAAAACCTGCCAGTGGTGGAATGCTTTGGGAACCATAGATCCAAAGTCATCTGTTTCTCCCAAGCATGCTACTTTTTTCAGCAATCTAGCTGCTTTAAATCCTTGTTATCTGGTAGGTGAGAGTGCAGCCTTTAAATTCCTGTGAGCTGTGCAAGCACTCCCTCAGGCAAACCACTTGTATGGATGGGAGCTCCCACAGATGGATAATTACTATAAATCACTTATCTGATGAAAACGGCTGTGTGAGTTCAGTCAGTGAGATCATTTGCTTCATACCATGTCTGCCATTGTATGCAAATGGGTATGTTTACCCTTTGAGGCATAGAGACCCTGGGAGTAATTTTGATTTTGTGATACTGTAAAATGGGGATGGTGAATCTGCAGCCTGTTTTACATGTCTCCCCATTTTTTATTTTAATGCATTTTGACTTCAATGGTAGTAAAAATTGGCAGACCTGTGAAATGGGCTGCCGATTAGCTATCCCTGTTTTGCACTATCGCTCAAAGTCAAAATTAATCCTCTTCCCCCATTTTCTGTACAATGATGGTATGTCTGGGCGAATAATCAGTTTTATTTTATTTCCAATATTGCAAACCAGCATGCATTTGGTGTAATCGTAGGGTAATTATTCAAATCAATATTTTCAGAACAATATCTAGATGAGCATTTTTAGTTGAAAAAGACTTGAGGCTGATTATAGCGTATAGCGGAATTAATCTAAATTATATGTATGGTGAACCTGTGCTTAAGAAATAATTGTAAATTCATTACACTGTTCCAAACTGTTCCATTAATTACTACTTTGTAAATGTGGGTAAAACTGAGATTAGTTGCAACTTTAATGGAAAATTCATTTGCACGAGTGAAGAGGTTTTCTGCTGAGCTTCCATCAACTAATGTGCCTTAAGGAAGGAAATTTTCCGCCCTTGCCCGGTCTCACCTATGTGGAACGACAGACCCACAGCCATGTGATTGACTCCTAACTGCCCTCTCACATGGCTTAGCGAGCGCTAGGAAAACCGCTGGGCAAAACAATGGACCTCAAGTTGCGGTTGGAGGCTTCCCGCGGGCGAATGACTCCGATTGGCAAGAAAAGTACGCACCTATTTGGTGCCTCCATATCTTTGGACTCTTGCAGTCCTGAGCCTGCAGGCCTAAGCCAGGGTAAAGGCCCACATATACCAGGGGCGCATGGGGTTCAGTTGAAACCAATCAAAAAGGGGATTTCCATGATGCTTAAGCACAATAGGGATGACATAAAAAACACAACCTCTATCATTTGCTCTATCATGGTATGCACTTTGTTGAAGCCGCCTGCTCTCTACCTGTTCATGTAGATCAGGATGAACTAACAAGAGCCTTGTCTTAAGTGCTCTTTCCATGAGGAGTTCAGCAGGTGGGATCCCAGTGAGTGAGTGGGGTCTCATGTGGTAGCTAAGCAGAACTCGGGATAGGCGAGTCTGCAGTGAGCCTTCAGTTATCCTCTTCAAGCCTTGCTTGATGGTTTGCACTGCTCTCTCTGCCTGACCATTAGACGCTGGTTTAAACAGGGCAGATGTGACATGTTTGATCCCGTTACGGGTCATGAATTCTTTGACCTCAGCACGGTAAAACATGGCCAGTTGTCGGTCACCAGGACATCGGGTAAACCATGAGTGGCAAACATGGCCCGCAGGCTTTCAGTAGTGGCAGCGGAAGTGCCGACATTATCTCACATTCAATCCACTTGGAGTATGTGTCTACAACCACAAGGAACATTTTACCCAAGAACGGGCCTGCATAGTCGACGTGTATCCTAGACCACGGTTTGGAGAGCCAAAACCATAAACTTAGCGGCACCTTCCTGGGTATATTGCTTAACTGCGAGCAGATATTACATCTGTGAATGCAGGACTCTTAAGTCTGCATCGATACCGGGCCACCACACGTGGGATCTGACTATCACTTTCATCATTACGATGCCTAGGTGGGTACTGTGGAGGTCATTGATGAAGGTGTCTCTGCCCTTCTTGGGGACCACTACTCGATTGCCCCACAGAAGGCAGTCTGCCTTTATAGACATTTCATCTTTGCGCCACTGGAACGGCTTTATCTCTTCCTGCATTTCCACTGGGACACTGGACCAGCTCCCATGAAGCACACAGCTTTTGACTAGAGATAATAAGGGGTCCTGGCTTGTCCAGGTTTTGATCTGCCAGGCAGTGACGGGTGATTGGTCACTCTCAAATGCTTCTATAACCATGGCTAGATCTGCGGGCTGTGCCATTTCCACCTCCGTCGTGGGCAATGGCAGCCTACTGAGAGCATCGGCGCAGTTTTCTGTGCCTGGCTTGTGGCGGATGGTGTAGTTGTATGCAGACAACATGAACGCCCATCTCTGGATGCGGGCCGATGCGTTGGTATTTTATCCTTTTACTCTCAGGAAACAGGGATATAAGTGGCTTATGGTCAATTTCCAATTCGAATTTTAGTCCAAACAGGTATTGATGCATTGTCTTTACCCCATAGATACACGCTAACGCTTCTTTTTCAATCATGCTGTCGGCTCTCTCAGCCTTAGAAAGACTCCTGAATGCATAAGCAACCGGTTGCAGTTTCCCAAAATCATTAGCTTGTTGCAATACACACCATATGATGACGCATCACATGCTAGTACCAAACGCTTACTTGCAACACAAGCAATTTGTTTGAGCATAATAATTTCTCGCTTTTACAAAGGCTTTTTCTTGGCTTTTGCCCCAAACCCCTTTCGCCCCCTTTTCGTAGTAAGACATGCAGTGGTTCTAGCAGTATGCTGAGACCCGGTAAGAAGTTGCCAAAGTAGTTCAAGAGTCCCAGAAACGACCGCAGCTCTGTCACGTTCTGTGACCTCGGTGCATTCTCGATTGCCTCCGTCTTCAGGATGGTGGGCCTGATGCCGTCCGCCACAATCCTCCTGCCCAAGAACTCCACTTCAGGCACCAAGCAAACGCACTTCGAGCGTTTTAACCTGAGCCCCACGCGGTTGAGTCGACTAACAACCTCTTCCAGGTTCTGCAGGTTCTCGACTGTGTTCCGACCTGTGACCAAGATGTCGTCCTGGAAGACCACGGTGTGCGGGACCGACTTCAGTAAACTTTCCATCTTTCTCTGGAATATCGCCACCGCTGATCGGATTCCAAACGTGCATCTGTTATAAACAAAAAGACCTTTGTGCGTGTTGATGCAGGTGAGGGCCTTCGATGATTCCTCCAGTTCCAGCTTCGTGAGCGTCTTTCCTCCCACCAGCGTTGCAAAGAAGTCGTCGGCTTTTGGTAGTGGGTCCTGCAGGGAGTAACGATTGATAGTTACTTTGTAATCGCCACAGATTCTGCCGGTGCCGTCTCCCATGAGGACTGGGACAATAGGACTGGCCCACTCGCTGAACTCGATCGGTGAAATGATGCCCTCTCTTTGCAACCGGTCTAGCTCGATCTCTACCCTTTCTCTCATCATGTACGGTACTGCTCTCGCTTTGTGATGGATGGGTCGCTCCTTGGAATTTCCCGTTGCCTAGTTCAAGCAGCGAAGGAAATTTGTTTAAGACATGAGCATACGAAGTGTCGTCAGCGGGCGATAGCGCTCGTACGTCGTCCCAGTTCCAGCATATCTTTCCCAGCCAGCTCCTGCCAAGCAGCGTGGGACCATCGCCCGGTACCACCCAGAGTGGTAGCTTGTGCACCGCTCCATCAGAGGAGACCTTTACGGTAGCACTGCTGATTACAGGAATCAGTCCTAAGCCAGCATAAAGGCCCACATATACCAGGGGCGTATGGGGTTCAGTTGAAACAAATCAAAAAGGGGATTTCCATGATGCTTAAGCACAATAGGGATGACATAAAAACACACTTTCACACAACCTAAATAAAAATAAATCACCCCGGCCTAGAATTTAGTGCCCGGATGCGGTGCTGACTGTTGTGTATGGAGAAAGAGTTAGACTGAACACTGTGAGCTCAAAATAAAGTGTGACCTTAGTCTTTTATTGCAGGTCTCCAGAGTGCCTCACCAACCTGTGAAGCCTCCTTAAATACCTGTGCTCCCAAGGGATTATGGGATCCCTTGGGACTCCAGGGGATGAGCCCTCTGATGGCTGTACAGTGTAAATACAAGTCCACATATATAACAACATTCCCCCCCAAAGTCAATAGTGTAACTGGAGCCCTTCTTGCCCTGGTTGATCATCTCGGTGTGAAAGCTGGTATTGTTGAATCATTTGTTGGACCCTCGCTGAGCTGCTGTGCAGCTGGCCTTGCTGGGCTGCCTGGTGTGTTGGGCCCTGCAGTGCTGCTGTGGATGATGGGTTCTGCTTTGTGGTCAACTGTGGTGCCGGTTGCCACTGGTGTGTATGTTGGGGGATCAAAAAAGGTAGGGTCAAAGGTGGATTGCTCAGGAATCTGTCCGTGAATCTGAATTTGATTTGGTCCAAGTGTTTCCAATGAATGAGTCCATTTGAAAGTTTGACCTGAAACCCTGCTCCCTTCTTTGGCCATGACAGTGCTGGGAAGCCACTTGGGATCTTGTCCATAATTTAATACAAATACAAGATCATTGATTTCAATCTCGCATGACACATTTGCCCTATCATGGTATGCACTTTGTTGAAGCCGCCTGCTCTCTACCTGTTCATGTAGATCAGGATGAATTAACGAGAGCCTTGTCTTAAGTGCTCTTTTCATGAGGAGTTCAGCAGGTGGGATCCCAGTGAGTGAGTGGGGTCTCATGTGGTAGCTAAGCAGAACTCGGGATAGGCGAGTCTACAGTGAGCCTTCAGTTATCCTCTTTAAGCCTTGCTTGATGGTTTGCACTGCTCTCTCTGCCTGACCATTGGACGTTGGTTTAAACAGGGCAGATGTGACATGTTTGATCCCGTTACGGGTCATGAATTCTTTGACCTCAGCACGGTAAAACATGGCCAGTTGTCGGACACCAGGACATCGGGTAAACCATGAGTGGCAAACATGGCCGCAGGCTTTCAGTCGTGGCAGCGGAAGTGCTGGCCGACATTATCTCACATTCAATCCACTTGGAGTACACGTCTACAACCACAAGGAACATTTTACCCAAGAACGGGCCTGCATAGTGGACGTGTATCTTAGACCACGGTTTGGAGAGCCAAAACCATAAACTTAGCGGCACCTCCCTGGGTATATTGCTTAACTGCGAGCAGATATTACATCTGTGAATGTAGGACTCTTAAGTCCGCATCGATACCGGGCCACCCACCACACGTGGGATCTGACTATCACTTTCATCATTACGATGCCTAGGTGGCTACTGTGGAGGTCATTGATGAAGGTGTCTCTGCCCTTCTTGGGGACCACTACTCGATTGCCCCACAGAAGGCAGTCTGCCTTTATAGACATTTCATCTTTGCGCCACTGGAACGGCTTTATCTCTTCCTGCATTTCCACTGGGACACTGGACCAGCTCCCATGAAGCACACAGCTTTTGACTAGAGATAATAAGGGGTCCTGGCTTGTCCAGGTTTTGATCTGCCAGGCAGTGACGGGTGATTGGTCACTCTCAAATGCTTCCATAACCATGGCTAGATCTGCGGGCTGCGCCATTTCCACCTCCGTCGTGGGCAATGGCAGCCTACTGAGAGCATCGGCGCAGTTTTCTGTGCCTGGCTTGTGGCTGATGGTGTAGTTGTATGCAGACAACATGAACGCCCATCTCTGGATGCGGGCCGATGCGTTGGTATTTTATCCCTTTACTCTCAGAAAACAGGATATAAGTGGCTTATGGTCAATTTCCAATTCGAATTTTAGTCCAAACAGGTATTGATGCATTTTCTTTACCCCATAGACACTTCTTTTTCAATCATGCTGTCGGCTCTCTCAGCCTTAGAAAGACTCCTGGATGCATAAGCAACCGGTTGCAGTTTCCCAAAATCATTAGCTTGTTGCAATACACACCATATGATGACGCATTACATGCTAGTACCAAACGCTTACTTGCAACACAAGCAATTTGTTTGAGCATAATAATTTCTCGCTTTTACAAAGGCTTTTTCTTGGCTTTTGCCCCAAACCCCTTTCGCCCCCTTTTCGTAGTATGACATGCAGTGGTTCTAGCAGTGTGCTGAGACCTGGTAAGAAGTTACCAAAGTAGTTCAAGAGTCCCAGAAACGACCGCAGCTCTGTCACGGTTGAGCGCACTGGATACAGCAAAGGCTATGGGCCCCGACAACATCCTGGCTGTCGTGCTGAAGACTTGTGCTCCAGAACTAGCCTCGTCTCCAGCCAAGCTGTTCCAGTACAGCTACAACACTGGTATCTACCTGACAAAGTGGAAAATTGCCCAGGTATGTCCTGTCCCCAAAAAGGACAAATTCAATCCGGCTAATTACTGCTCCATCAGCCTACAGTCAATCATCAGCAAAGTGATGGAAGGTATTGTCAACAGTGCTATCATGCGTCACTTACTCACCAATAACCTGCTCACTGATGCTCAGTTTGGGTTCCACCAGGACTATTCGGCTCCAGACCTCATTATAGCCTTGGTCCAAACATGTACAAAAGAGCTGAATTCCAGAGGTGAGACGAGAGTGACTGCCCTTGACATCAAGACAGCATTTAACCGAATGTGGCATAAGAACATAAGAAATGGAGCAGGAGTTGGCCATTTGGCCCTTCGAGCCTGCTCCGCCATTCAATAAGACCATGGCTGATCTGATCATGGACTCAGCTCCACTTCCCTGCCCGCTCCCCATAACTTTTTACTCCCCTATTGCTCACAAATCTGTCTCTCTCCGCCTTAAATATATTCAATGACCCAGCCTCCACAGCTCTCTGGAACAGAAAATTCCATAGATTTACAACCTTCAGAGAAGAAATTTCTCCTCATCTCAGTTTTAAATGGACGGCCCCTTATTCTAAGACTATGGGGCTAGATTTTCCATTATTTTGGCATGCATAACATATAGAAAATAGGTGCAAGAGTAGGCCATTCGGTCCTTCGAGCCTGCACCACCATTCAATATGATCATGGCTGATCATGCAACTTCAGTACCCCATCCCTGCTTTCTCTCCATACCCCTTGATCCCTTTAGCCATAAGGGCCACATCCAACTCCCTTTTGAATATATCTATATATACTGGCGAACTGGCCTCAACAACTTTCTGTGGTAGAGAATTTTACAGGTTCACAATTCTCTGAGTGAAGAAGTTTTTCCTCATTTTGGTCCTAGATGGCTTACCCCTTATCTTTATACTGTGACCTCTGGTTCTGGACTTCCCCAACATCGCGAACATTCTTCCTGCATCTAACCTGTCAAATCCCGTCAGAATTTTATATGTTTCTATGAGATCCCCTCTCATTCTTCTAAATTCCAGTGAATATAAGTCTAACCGATCCAGTCTTTCTTCATATGTCAGTCCTGCCATCCCAGGAATCAGTCTGGTGAACCTTTGCTGCATTCGCTCAATGGCAAGAATGTCCTTCCTCAGATTAAGAGACCAAAACTGTACACAATATTCAAGGTGTGTCCTGAGGTGAGATCTGAGGAAGGACGTGCTTGCTATTGAGGGAATGCAGCAAAGGTTGATTCCTGGGATGGAAGGACTAACATATGAAGAAAGACTGGATCGGCTAAGCTTATACTCATTGGAATTTAGAAGACTGAGAGGGGATTTCATAGAAATGTATAACATTCTGACGGGACTGGACAGGTTAGATGTAGGAAAAATGTTCCCGATGTTGGGGAAATCCAGAATCAGGGGACACAGTCTAAGGGGTAAGCCATATAGGACCGAGATGAGGAGAAACTTTTTCACCCAGAGAGTTGTGAACCTATGGAATTCTCTGCCACGGAAAGTTGTTGAGTCCAGTTTGTTGGACATATTCAAAAGGGAGTTAGATGTGGCCCTTACGACTAAAGGGATCAGGGGGTATGGAGAGAAGGCTGGGGTGGGGTACTGAGGTTGAATGATCAGCCATGATCATATTGAATGGCGGTGCAGGCTCGAAGGGCCGAATGGCCTGCTCCTGCACCTATTTTCTATGTTTCTATGTTTCACCAAGGCCCAGTACAACTGCAGTAAGACCTCCCTGCTCCTATACTCAAATCCCCTAGCGATGAAGGCCAACATGCCATTTGCCTTCTTCACTGCCTGCTGTACCTGCATGCCAACTTTCAATGACTGATGTACCAAGACACCCAGGTCTCGTTGCACCTCCCCTTTTCCTAATCTGTCACCATTCAGATAATATTGTGCCTTCCTGTTTTTGCCACCAAAGTGGATATTCTGACATTTATCTACATTATACTGCCTCTGCTATGCATTTGCCCATTCACCTAACCTGTCCAAGTCACCCTGTAGCCTCTTAGCATCCTCCTCACAGCTCACACTGCCACCCAGCTTAGTGTCATCTGCAAACTTGGAGATATTACATTCAATTCATTCGTCCAAATCATTAATGTATATTGTAAATAGCTGGGGTCCCAGCACTGAACCTTGTGGTACCCCACTAGTCACTGCCTGCCATTCTGAAAAGGACCCATTTATTCCTATTCTTTGCTTCCTGTCTGTCAACCAGTTCTCTATCCACGTCAGTACATTACCCCCAATATTGCACACTATTGCCCAATTTTGCACACTAATCTCTCGTGTGGGACCTTGTCAAAAGCCTTTGAAAGTCCAAATACACCACATCCACTGGTTCTCTCTTGTCCACTCTACTAGTTACATCCTTAAAAATTTTGAGAAGATTTGTCAAGCATTATTTCCCTTTCACAAATCCATGCTGACTTGGATCAATCCTGTCATTGCTTTCCAAATGCGCTGCTATTACATCTTGAATAATTGATTCCAACATTTTCCCCACAACCGATGTCAGGCTAACTGGTCTATAATGCCCTGTTTTCTTGCTCCCTCCTTTTTTAAAAAGTGAGGTTACATTAGCTACCCTCCAATCCATACGAACTGATCCAGAGTCTATAGAACATTGGAAAATGACCATCAATGCATCTACTATTTCTAGGGCCACTTCTTTAAGTACTCTGGGATGCAGAATTCTGACTGCAAGGGACCTTCGTTTGTCTTCACTAATCTTTTTCTCTTCACATAGCTTTTGAAGCTTTAGCAGTCAGATTTTTTGTTCCCTGCAAGCTTCCTCTCATACTCAATTTTTCCCCTTCGAATTAAACCCTTAGTCCTCCTCTGCTGAATTCTAAATTTCTCCCAGTCCTCAGGTTTTCTGCTCTTTCTGGCCAATTTATATGCCTCTTCCTTGGATTGAACACGATCCGTAATTTGCCTTGTCAGCCACGGTTGAGCCACCTTCCCCATTTTATTTTTACGCTAGACAGGGATGTACAATTGTTGAAGTTCATCCATGTGATCGTTAAATGTCTACCATTGCCTATCCACCATCAACCCTTTAAGTATCATTCGCCAGTCTATCCTAGCCAAATCACGTCTCATACCGTCGAAGTTATCTTTCTTTAGGTTCAGGACTCTAGTCTCTGACTTAGCTGTGTCACTCTCCATCTTAATGAAGAATTCTACCATATTATGGTCACTCTTTCCCAAGAGGCCTCGCACAACAAGATTTCTAATTAATCCTCTTATTACACAACACCCAGTCTAGGATGACCAGCTCTCTAGTTGGGTCCTCGACATATTGGTCTAGAAAACCATCCTTTATACACTCCAGGAAATCCCCCTCCACCATATTACTATCAGTTTGGTTTGCCCAATTTATATGTAGATTGAAGTCACCCATGATAACTGCTGTAGCTTTATTGCACGCGTCCCTAATTTCCTGTTTGATGCTGTCCCCAACCTCACTACTACTGTTTGGTGGTCTGCACACAACTCCCACTCGTGTTTTCTGCCCTTTGGTGTTCCGCAGCTCTACCCATACAGATTCCACATCATCCAAGTTAATGTCCTTCCTTACTATTGCGTTAATCTCCTCTTTAAACAGCAACGCTACCCCACCTCCTTTTCCTTGCTGTCTATCCTTCCTGAATATTGAATACCCCTGGATGTTGAGTTCCCAGCCTTGGTCACCCTGGAGCCATGTCTTCGTAATCCCAATTACATCATATCCGTTAACAGCCATCTGCGCAGTTAATTCATCCACCTTATTACGACTGCTCCTCGCATTAAGACTCAGAGCCTTCAGGCTTGTTTTTTTAACACTCTTTGTCCTTTTAGAATTATGTTGTAATGTGGCCCTTTTTGACTTTTGCCTTTGATTTCTCTGCCCTCCACTTTTACTTGTCTCCTCTCTACCTTTTGCTTCTGCCCCCATTTTACTTCACTCTGGCTCCCTGCATAGATTCCCATCCCCCTGCCATGTTAGTTTAAACCCTCCCCAGCAGCACGAGCAAACACTCCCCCTAGGACATTGGTTCCGGTCCTGCCCAGGTGCAGATGGTCCAGTTTGTACTGGTCCCACCTCTCCCAGAACCGGTTCCAATGCCCCAGGAATTTGAATCCCTCCCTCTTGCACCATTCCTCAAGCCACGTATTCATCTGAACTATCCTGCTATTTCTACTCTGACTAACACTGGTAACAATCCTGAGATTACTACCTTTGAGATCCTACTTTTTAATTTAGGAATTCTCTACCACAGAAAGTTGTTGAGGCCAATTCACTAAATATATTCAAACAGGAGTTAGATGTAGTCCTTACTACTAGGAGGATCAAGGGGTATGGCGAGAAAGCAAGAATGGGGTACTGAAGTTGCATGTTCAGCCATGAACTTATTGAATGGCGGTACAGGCTCGAAGGGCCGAATGGCCTACTCCTGCACCTATTTTCTATGTTTCTATAAAGGCCCAGTTGATCCAATCTCTCCTCATATGACAGCCCAGCCATCCCTGGAATCAGTCTGGTGAACCTTCGCTGCACTCCCTCAATAGCAAGAACGTCCTTCCTCAGACTAGGAGACCAAAACTGAACACAGTATTCCAGGTGAGGCCTCACTAAGGCCCTGTACAACTGCAGTAAGACCTCCCTGCTTCGATATTCAAATCCCCTAGCGATGAAGGCCAACATACCATTTGTCTTCTTCACCGCCTGATGTACCTGCATGCCCACTTTCAGTGACTGATGAACCATGACACCCAGGTCTCGTTGCACCTCCTCTTTTCCTAGTCTGCCGCCATTCAGATAATATTCTGCCTTCGTGTTTTTGCCCCCAAAATGGATAACCTCACATTTATCCACATTATACTGCATCTGCCATGCATTTGCCCACTCACCGAACCTGTCCAAGTCACCCTGCAGCCTCTTAGCGTCCTCCTCACAGCTCACACCGCCACCCAACTTAGTGTCATCCGCAAATTTGGAGATACTACATTTAATCCCCTCGTCTAAATCATTAATATATATTGTAAAGAGCTGGGGCCCCAGCACAGAACCTTGCGGTACCCACAAAGTACCCATTTACTCCTACTCTTTGCTTCCTGTCTGCCAACCAGTTCTCAATCCACGTCAGCACACTGGAGTTTGGAAGGATGAGAGGAGATCTCATAGAAACATATAAGATTCTGAGGGTACTGGACAGGTTAGATGCGGGAAGAATGTTCCCGATGTTGGGGAAGTCCAGAACCAGGGGACATAGTCTTAGGATAAGGGGTAGGCCATTTAGGACTGAGATGAGAAGAAACTTCTTCACTCAGAGAGTTGTTAACCTGTGGAATTCCCTGCCGCAGAAAGTTGTTGATGCCAGTTCACTGGATATATTGAAGAGGGAGTTAGATATGGCTCTTACGGTGAAGGGGATCAAGGGATATGGAGAGAAAGCAGGAAAGGGGTACTGAAGGAATGATCAGCCATGATCTTATTGAATGGCGGTGCAGGCTCGAAGGGCCGAATGGCCTATTCCTGCACCTATTTTCTATGTTTCCATGTTTCTAACTTCGGGGAAGTTTGGATTGACTCTGGAGTTCTTCTCTGGTGAAGTGACCATCTGAACAGACATCTTTTCAGACTGTGGATGATTGGGTTTTACTGTAGTTGTCTTTTAGTGTTGAAATTTATTGCTTGTGAACAATTGGCATTATACTTTTATTGTTATAGGGCCAGCCATTTCTCAGCCTGCATCGATTCCTATGCAGATGCTGCAGAGTGCAAATGGCACAACTTCTAATCCACAGCATTATGTGCCCAATCTAAGACATGCCAGACTGAGGAGGGGATCCAGACCATACACACCCTGCACATACAGGGAGAAGCGGTCTTACCTCGACTTATCCTTCGGAAACTGTGCTTCCACAAAGTGGTGATCACTGAAATATGGGAGCTCATCAGGACAGATCTGTAGCCTGCCAGCACCTTCAGGACATCACTGTCCGTCAAGGTCAAGGTCACCGCAGCACTGTCGTTCTACGCGTCCGGTTCCTTTCGGGCCTCTGTGGTCGACATTTCCCCTCTGTCTCACTATGCCACTCATCGCTGCATTAGACAGGTCACAGAGGCGCTGTACACGGGTAGGATAGACTTTATCAGCTTCCCCATGACCACGGAGGTTCAGACTGACAGGGCTGGAACATTCTACCGCATTGCTAAATTCCCTAAGGTGCAGGGAGCAACAATACATTGTACTCACATCGCCACGCGGGCACCTTCTCAGGACCCAGAGGTTTTTTGCAACTGAAAAAGATTTCACTTCCTGAAGATCCAACTAGTTGTCGACCACAACCAGATAATAATGGCAGTGGATGCCAAATGTCCCGGCAGTTTCGATGAGGCTCACATCCTGCGTGAGAGCGCTGTCTCTGACATGTTTAACAGTCAGCCACAAGGACAATGCTGGATGCTTGGTGACAAACGATATGGTCTTGCCAGCTGGCTGATGACCCACACCGAGGCCGAGAAGCAATACAACGAGAGCCACAGAGCCACACGCAATGTGGTCCAGAAAACAATTAGTGTGCTTAAACAGCGCTTTAGATGCCTGGAGCACTCAGGAGGGGAGCTACAGTACAACCCTGAGCAAGTAGCTCAATTCGTGTTGCACAACCTAGCTATCAGGAGAGGCCAAGAATTGCCAGAAGGGACTGATAGTCCACCTCAGGAGGGAGAGGAAGAGGAGGACGAGGGGCTGGACGCTGACCTCGGGCTGGACAATCAGGCTGACTATGCAACGAGGCCCACGCCTCACTCCAGACCGCAGGAATGGGCCCGTGGTGGCTACATAGTTGCAAGACCCTTAGGTAAGCAGCTCATAAATGAGTGATTTGCCGAAATGAATGTTGCTGTTATTGACAAAGCTGACACACTGCTATGTGTGTGCAGCTCAGACATCAATGATGGGCATAACCTTGGTGTCAGTTAAAGTTTAAGTTGATTCAAATTAAGTTTAATTAAACCCTCTCATGTTAAGGAATCACCAGTGTGTAATGGTCCAGCTATCTGAGACAATGCGCAACAAGGTTATGTTCAATAAAAAAGTTAATACGACCAATGGTCTGAAATCATAAGTATTACGGGCAAAAATACCCCACCCCCACCCCACTTTTTCGAACATTGACATCAATTAAATGGTCAACATGTCCAGCAACACAGAACATAAAAGCAAACCAACAGGGTGACCCCCTCCCTCCATACATTACAACAAATTGCATACACCGAGATGGAGATATAACAAAGCCATCACCTGTGGACATGCACCTCACTTTCCTTCCCCTCTCCCCTTCTTCCCACCTCTACCCCTTCCCCTCCTCGATCCACGCTGCCTGGCTGAGGAGCTCCTCAGGCGGTGCCTCATTGGGGGGGATGAAGGCAGAGCCGCTGGTTGCACAGGTACGGGAGCGGGGGCTACCGAGGTGGGAACATTCTCGGATCCAGAAGCAGGATCTTGCTTCTGCCTCGCCTGTGTTGTTGGCACTGGTGGTGCGGAACCTAGGGGTGGAGTGGCGACCTGCCGCGTCCACGAAACCTTCGCGAGGTCGGCACAGTCCTGCGGACAAATGGGTTGCCCTGTGGCGAGGTGTTTGGGCCCAGCACCTCCAGAGTGGAGGCGGGAATGGCTGGAGGATCATTAGATGGCTTTGGGGTGGAATGTTTTCTGGAGCCTGGCGACGCAGACTCCTCAAAATCCGCGCTCTCATCCGTAGAGAACAGACCCAGCTCATTGACGGGCGAGAATCGGAGCTCCTCAGCAGCAGACGGAGGATCGTCCGGAGAGTCCGGCCCCGCACCCCCAACTTCTGACCTCGGTGGTCTTGCCTTGGGACGTGCTGCTGGCTGAGCTGCAAAATACAAATGAGGTTATTAGAGGAGAAGGGTGTGTTAGGGTCACAAAGTGAGTCCAGCGCTACACACAGTATATGCACGACAAAAGCACTACCGCTATCAAAATCATCACAGACATCACATTTCATGACCTTCAACACATTGTGCATTGCAATGATTCTCATGAGGCCATCATTATTTATAGGACAATTTTAGAAACCATCTATCATATTATTGTTCGGATATGTGGGTGTGGCATCAATTGACTTCAGATCACGCAATGGTGTATACTATACTCACGTGGCATCACTTCAAGGTCTGCAGCTGTCTGTGTGGCTGTCCGGGTGTGCCTCCCCACGAGTGTGAGCACCCGCTCCTCCATCTCAGTGATGTCGCTGGTGACTGGTGGCCCCCCACCCTTTCGCCTCTGCTCGGACCTATTCGTCGAGAGCTTCTTCTGTAAAAGGTAACAGGACGACATGACATGAGATCATTGCATGATATCATTGCTAGGTACTGTCACAGAGACTGATACAACACATAATCGACAGATGTAATCGTGATTATTATGATTATGATCATTACCATTCTTTACCGAAAGACGTGCACCGTGACCATAGGCTTTGAGTACACCTCCCTGCTCTCGCCAGCGTCAGTCTCCACAGCATGCTGTGTTGCCTCCTCCTCTCCCTCCATTATAGGCAGCAAATTCGGGAAAATATCTGGCTGGTAACAGCTAATTATTTTTGGCACAATTTGCTATAAAGCTCGAAACTCTCCCACCTTCCTCCCAAAGTAGCCACACCATACCCACACACGTCTTCACTCCCTCTCAGCTCCCTCTCACTCTGTCTCTTCTGATGCGCATGTCATGATGACCTTTGAGCTCCTGAATCGCGGGAATCGAGCGTTGCCATGCCATTGACAAGGACGGCGACACTTTACGGCAGAAGGTAAGAGAGATTTAATGCTACCGCCCATTTCATATCGCTCGCGGTAATGCCCAATTTTTAAAATGGAGACTAGGGGCTTTGAAAATGGGCGACAAGCCGGCGATCTGAAATCCCATTTTTACCGCCCATGCCGGAAATAACGTCCATTTTTGGGCGATCTGCACAAAAGTGTAAAATCTAGCCCTATGTCCCCTAGTTTAAGTTTTGCCTATGAGTGGAAATATCCTCTCTGCATCCACCTTGCCGAGCCCCCTCATTATTTTATAAGTTTGAATAAGATCACCTTTCATTCTTCTGAACTCCAATGTGTATAGGTCCTTACCTACTCAACCTACCCTCATAAGTCAACCCCCTCATCTATGATTCTATGATTTCCGTATTTGAATGATGAGTTCAGAAATGTTAAAGTTCATGGCTTGTGATACGTTCTTTAAGTAATCAGGAATATGACTGCAGCACAGAAGATTGTTATTGCATAGGAATTCTAAACGCTAAGTAAAATCTCAATTTTTCTATATGTGTAAGGGTCACAACCATACATTTGATTAAATTTGAACCGAGGCTTTGGAATTTCAATTTTAGATATCCAACTTAGAAATGCTTGTTTTAGTACCACTGCCTCTACATTCATTGTAAGGGAAAGGTACAAGTTTGAAGTTATTCTGATGTAACTCTAAGTTGTAGAGATTTCGGGGCCGAAATTGGGCCCCTCCCCAAACAAGGCGCACTTACCGTTTTTAGAATAGATTGCGGTGGAGATTCCGGTGAAATTCAGTACTTGTTTGTTTTCTGGTCGGGGCGGTGTTTGCGCAGCTGAGGGGCAGAAGTGCCCTTACAGTGGATCTACCACCCCGACAGGTCATCAGCGCCGCACTGATGATGTCAGCGCGACATGGACGTGCCACATCGCACTAACATGTCACAACGTCCCTCCCCTTCAGTTAAAGAGGAGAGCCGCTGCAAACTCTGCAAAGTTTTTACTTCGGTCCACTGGGCCACCAGGGAGGGTTTCGGCCAATAGGACGTGCCAGGCTGTCTGTTGGCGGCCCGGTCGAACCCCTGGGCATAATTGTCGGCATGGCAGTCAGCCGACAATAAAAATGAACATGGAGTCGCCGGCAGCGCGACCTCCCCTTTAAGGGTGGATGCGCCTCCCAGCCACAGATAGTTTCCCACTGGGGAAAGCTGCCAGCGGCACCAATCGGCGGCAGCACCGCTTCCGCGGGGCAATTCCGTGCGCAAGTCGGAAAGGGGTTCGCCGCCGGTCGGTAAGGTGTTGTGCATGCCCGACGTGGTGGGAGAACAGGCGGTGCGGTAACCCGTTCCTGTCACTTCTGGCCTGGGAGCAATTTCGGACGGGTTGGCCCATCCATCTGCCCCCGTCGGTAAGGCCTCTCTGCTCCATTCCTACCTCTTCGAGGCGGTAATGGTGCTTATAGAGGGCCAATTTCAGTCCCAACCTTTCATATCATAGAATCATCAAATGATACAGCATAGAAGGAGTCAATTCACCAATCGTGCCTGCTCTTTCTCCATAGCCCTGTAAATTGTTTCCCTTCAAGTATTTATTGTATATTTTTTGGATTTTACTGTTGAATCTGCTTCCACCATCCAATCAGGCAGTGCATTCCAGATCACAACTCGCTGTGTAAAAAAATGTTTCCTCATGTCACCTGGTTCTTTTGTCAACCATCTTAAATCTATGTCCTCTGGTTACCGACCCTTCTCCCACTGGAATCAGTTTCTCCTTATTTACTCTGTCGCTATCAAATCTCCTCTTAACCTTCTCAGCCCTAAGGAGAACAATCCAGCTGCTTCAGTCTCACCACATAACTGAAGTCCCTCATCCCTGATACACTACCATTCTCGTCAATCTCTTCTGCACCCTCTCTAAGGCCTTGACATCCTTCCTAAGGTCAGAATTGAACAAAATACTTTAGCTGAAGCCCAACCTGTGTTTTATAAAGGTTTGGCATAACTTCCTTCCTTTAGTACTCTTTTCCTCTGTTAATAAAACCAAAGATCTCTCATGCTTTTTCAACAACTGTCTCAACTTGCCCTGGCATCTTCAAAGATTTGTGTGCATATATCCCAGGTCTCTCTGTTCCTGCACCCCCTTTAAAATTGTACCATTTAGTTCATATTGCTTTTCCTCATTCTTTCTGCCAAAATGTATCACTTCACATTTCTCACTGTTAAATTTTATCTGCCTCGTATTTGCTATCTGTCTACATCCTCCTGAAGTTTGTTACTATCCTCCTAATTGTTTACTACATTTCTGAGCTGCAAATCATTTGCAAACTTTGAAATGATGCCCTGTATACCCAAGTGCAGGTCAGTAACATATAGCAAGAAAAGCAGTGGTCCAGTACTGACCCCTGGGGAACACCACTGCACACTTTCCTCCAGCCTGAAAAACAGCTGTTCACCGCTACTCTCTGCTTTCTGCCATTTAGCCAATCTTGCATGCAGACACTGCCCCTTTAATCCCATAGGCTTTAATTTTGCTAACAATTTAACATACCGGGCAGAATTCTCAACTTTGGGGCGCAGTAGTGACAGGGCAGGACTTCTGTCCGTATCTCCTACTCCACCCCAGCCATTTCCCTGGATGGGGGTTATTAGTTATGCAGTGTGGGCTCTCAACGGGATTCTCACTGTAAAGAGGAAGCCTGCTACTGAAAGGCTGGAAAATCCCAGAACCTCTGCCAGAACAGCAGTTAAAAAGGAAGAAGAGCTCAGGTGCAGAGTCTCAGCCAGGGCTTTGGTAGGCCTCAGGTGAGAATAGGGTCTACAATGACAGGTGTATGGAATTAAATGCAAGGAGAGGAGGCCTCTAATAAGCTCTCTGTGTATCAGAAACCTTCGGGGCCTTACTGATCCTACCATCACCTGCCACCGGATGATTCCGGAGAGCAGCCATAACTGGGGTGC
The DNA here is from genome assembly GCF_044704955.1 of Pristiophorus japonicus. NCBI lineage: Eukaryota > Metazoa > Chordata > Chondrichthyes > Pristiophoridae > Pristiophorus > Pristiophorus japonicus. The sequence goes on from NC_091977.1 coordinate 185,465,630, forward strand.
AGGTGGAAAAAATGGGCTGGGCGGCTGGGCCTCTCTCCCTAAGCATTTATATGTGGCAGGCAAGGAACGAATGGCCAGCAACAAGCCCAGCATAATTAGGGGGATGGCGGTGGACATTACCACCCCATTGCTGCAATCCTGCGCAATTTCAGGCGCACCATCTATAGAATCAAACCTATGTCTATCCCAGTGTCTGCTTCTGAAATTCCTGCAGGCTGGGACCGTTTGAATAGAAATGCTAATAAAGCTCAGGGAAACATTCCTTCATTCTATAAACAGAGTTTGCACGCATATTCTGATAATGGCATCAACTATTTAATGGGTTAAAAGGTTTACACTTGGATTTAAATGTCAGATTATTTTGTATTACCATTGTCATTGAACTTTATTAATTTGACAATTAAAGTAACTTGTATTATTTGTAACAGTGTTTGTTTGAATGTTTTTAGATTGGAAGTAGCCATAGATGATTAAATGTTGCAAATATCCATATGTGAGTACTTTAGCTGATAGCTGTACAGTGTTTTGATATTTTCTAGCCATTTAATGACTCTATATTTAATGCCAACAGCTGCAGATGGAGAGGAGTCGACTACAGCAGGTGGGATATTGCTGTATACTGTGTGCACAGTGGTCATCTCATTTGAATATGCATGCTACCTGTTACCCGACAATCTTGCATGCGTAGTTCTGCTCAAGTGTACTTTAATCCATTTCGACTATAGCAAGTTAAACAGTCCTACTGATTTCATAGGACACTTTTTCTGGGTATTAATGGCCACTGGTGCTAATCTGTTTCTGAACTGTTGTGCATAACCTGTGTTAAGATACATATGATGACACATTGATGTGCATAGCAAGCACATTCTCGGTGCAGTTCCTTTATGGAATGCTCTTACATCAGCCAAACTTCCGATAAATATTATTTTGTTTTTCTTACCCCTGCCCAACTCCCCGCCCCCCCACCCCGCCCCACCCTACACAAATACTTATGCATTTTGGTATGGTTTCCATGTTGTTGTAATTAAATTCCCCTGGTCCTTTTAAGAACCTGCACAGACGTGACTCTTTCAAATTGATCAGACCAATAATTGGTCCTTTGGTTGAGTCCTCCTTAGGGATGCATTTAAGGAATATGGGAGAGAAGCTTCTTCCATACTTAGCTCAGTCAGTAATCCCGTGTTTGTTTGGGCTAGAGTCTAGCTTTGGTGTATTGCCTAGATTCATATCCTTAGCCTTATACAACAACTAGCTAGCATGGGCATAAATGTAGTGGATAGGCTTTAACAAATAGTGGTGTGTGCATGTTAGAAATCAAGCCTGTTTATGTTACTTTTTGGAGCTGTGGATTCAATGGATAGATTTGATGTGTGTGTCCATCTTTCCCTCACTAATTAAGTTAAGTAGATGAGGTGAAACTGTTACAAGTGCACATCCAGTGAAACCTATATAAATAGACACTCGCAAAAAACAAACATGTATTGGCAGACCCAAATAACTAACATTGTAAAAGATATAAGAGACACTCTGAAACCACGGACACTTGTTAATTACGAACTATGGACAGCCTTCAATGCGCCAAACCCTTTTAGAAATTAAAACATAGGACACAGCCCGATGTCACACTTTAAAATATTCAAAGTACAGACTGTATTTGAGTTTGAAGACTGTAATGACCGATGGATTGTTATTAGATTCCTTTTTTAAGGAACGGTAACTTCGATGGTATGAGAATTGTCTAGAATAGACTGGCAAATGATACTTAAAGGATTGACGGTGGATAGGCAATGGCAAACATTTAAAGATCACATGAATGAACTTCAACAATTGTACATCCCTGTCTGGAGTAAAAATAAAACGGGGAAGGTGGCTCAATTGTGGCTAACAAGGGAAATTAAGGATAGTGTTAAATCCAAGGAAGAGGCATATAAATTGGCCAGAAAAAGCAGCAAACCTGAGGACTGGGAGAAATGTAGAATTCAGCAGAGGAGGACAAAGGATTTAATTAGGAGGGGAAAATTAGAGTATGAGAGGAAGCTTGCTGGGAACATTAAAAACTGACTGCAAAAGCTTCTATAGATATGGGAAGAGAAAAAGATTAGTGAAGACAAACGTAGGTCCCTTGCAGTTAGATTCAGGTGAATTTATAATGGGGAACAAAGAAATGGCAGACCAGTTGAACAAATATTTTGGTTCTGTCTTCACGAAGGAAGACAAAATTAACCTTCTGGAAAACTAGGTGACCGAGGGTCGAGTGAAAAGGAGGAACTGAAGGAAATCCTTATTAGGCGGGAAATTGTGTTCGGGAAATTGATGGGATTGAAGGCCGATAAATCCCCGGGGCCTGATAGTCTGCATCCCAGAGTACTTAAGGAAGTGGCCCTAGAAATAGTGGATACATTGGTGATCATTTTCCAACAGTCTATCAATTCTGGATCAGTTGCTATGGACTGGAGGGTAGCTAATATAACACCACTTTTTAAAAAAGGATGGAGAGAGAAAACGGGTAATTATAAACCGGTTACCCTGACATCAGTAGTGGGGAAAATGTTGGAATCAATTATTAAAGATGAAATAGCAGTGCATTTGGAAAACAGTGACAGGATCGGTCCAAGTCAGCATGGATTTATGAAAGAGAAATCATGCTTGACAAATCTTCTGGAATTTTTTGAGGATGTAACTAGTAGAGTGGACAAGGGAGAACCAGTGTATGTAGTGTATTTGGACTTTCAAAAGGCTTTTGACAAGGTCCCACGGAAGAAATTGGTGTGCAAAATTAAAGCACATGGTATTGTGGGTAATGTACTGACGTGGATAGAGAACTGGTTGACAGACAGGAAGCAGAGAATCGGGATAAACGGGTCCTTTTCAGAATGGCAGACAGTGACTAGTGGAGTGCCGCAGGGCTCAGTGCTGGGACCCCAGCTATTTACAATATACATAAATGATTTAGATGAAGGAATTGAGTGTAATATCTCCAAGTTTGCAGATGACACTAAGCTGGGTAGCGGTGTGAGCTGTGAGGAGGACGCTAAGATGCTGCAGGATGACTTGGACAGGTTAGGTGAGTGGGCAAATGCATGGCAGATGCAGTATAATGTGGATAAATGTGAGGTTATCCACTTTGGTGGCAAACACACAAAGGCAGAATATTATCTGAATGGCGGCAGATTCGGAAAAGGGGAGGTGCAACGAGACCTGGATGTCATGGTACATCAGTCATTGAAAGTTGGCATGCAGGTACAGCAGGCGGTGAAGAAGGCAAATGATATGTTGGCCTTCATAGCGAGGGGATTTGAGTATAGGAGCAGGGAGGTCTTACTGCAGTTGTACAGGGCCTTGGTGAGGCCTCACCTGGAATATTGTGTTCAGTTTTAGTCTCCTAATCTGAGGAAGGACGTTCTTGCTATTGAGGGAGTGCAGCGAAGGTTCACCAGACTGATTCCCGGGATGGCAGGACTGACATATGAGGAGAGACTGGATCAACTGGACCTTTATACACTGGAGTTTAGAAGGATGAGAGGGGATCTCATAGAAACATATAAAATTCTAACGGGACTGGACAGGTTAGATGCAGGAAGAATATTCCCAATGTTGGGGAAGTCCAGAACCAGGAGACACAGTCTAAGGATAAGGGGTAAGCCATTTAGGACTGAGATGAGGAGAAACTTCTTCACTCAGAGAGTTGTTAAACTGTGGAATTCCCGACCGCAGAGAGTTGTTGATGCCAGTTTATTGAATATATTCAAGAGGGAGTTAGATATGGCCCTTACGGCTAAAGGGATCAAGGGGTATGAAGAGAAAGTAGGAAAGGGGTACTGAGGTGAATGATCAGCCATGATTTTATTGAATGGTGGTGCAGGCTCGAAGGGCTGAATGGCCTACTCCTGCACCTGTTTTCTATGTTTCTATGTTTCTGTCCCCACAGCCGCTGTCCCTGCTGGTATCCGGGGTTAGAATCCTGCCTCCCCCCCCCCCCCCCCTGCAGCAGCAATGACTATTTTAAAAAATAGATCACCTGCAAATAAAGGATAGCTGATGCCAGTCCCTTAGGTGTCTGCAATTTACAGGTCTCCCTGTACCTTTGGGGAAATGTTGAATATTGCATTGCTAAGGGGATTGCAGCAGAACAATAAGATCATGGAGGAGGTAGCTATTTATTGCTGCTTGCAGACTATTGTAACATCAAGAGACACATTATACTGAGTTTTATTAGAAAGCTATAATTAATTCAGTTGTGGATTATTATATTCTGACAAAGTACCTTGCTTTTTCAGGCCCCATAATTTAATTTCCATGTGTAGCTCATCCTAAAATATCAAATTAAAATTACTGGAAATACAAAGCAGTTCTTTAAGCATCTGAAAAGAGAAAAAGATGGTTAACAGTTTAGATGTACTGGAATTCAAGCAAGCCCTTTTTAGCACTGAACAAAAAAAAATTATAACCAAGGAGAGGTGGAAAACTGCTGGATTATTACAAAGATCGTATCTGTCAGCCAACTACAAAAGGAGCATAAAACAGCTCAGTAAGGATTGAAAACTCATCAAAATGGAGAGAAATTAATTGGAATCTAATGGAGGCAGAACAGAGTAATTGGCCTCTAAACACATCCATGGTAAAACAATCACCCAATCTATGTCCATTTTTCTCAATGTATAGGGCTCTACACTGAGAATAGTGAATACAGTACACTAGATTAGAGGATTATTTGCCAATTACTGTCTCTCAGAAAAAGTATAGCTGGGGCAAGAGACAAATGGGAAGGACAGTCAGAAGTTGGAGTGATGGAAGAATGGACATGGGCATCCTAAATAGAATGGTCCCTTAGAAAAATAGGATAGGGAGGAGAAGTGTTCAGATCATATTGAGGGTGGTGGAAGGTGAAAAATGATCTGATGAATGGAGGGGCTAATGGAATGGGATCCTTTTAAAATAACTTTGTGCTAAAATTTCGACTCTTTGGGGGAGAAATTCAGTCGCGCCTCATTTGGGACGATAACCCAGGCAGAGTGGTAATTTTAGCACCTTGAAAAAGTACCCGCCGCCCCGAAATTCATCAGAATTGGTCGAAGAGCTGACAGGGACACTAAATCAGCCATTGCACTCTACCGGCGGAGCAATAACAAAGGTTTGGAAGGCAAATTTTGCGGACGAATTGCGCATGCGCCAAACTCCGATTCGGATCCCGGGCACGTCTGAGTCTTAAAGGCGCGGCATAGTAATGCATCCATTAAAGTTTTCAAAACCTTTTTTCTCAAGCTGAAGTTTTATTTCTGTCTGCCGCTGCAAACTGGGAGGCTCACGCACCGTGCTGTGTGTAAACATTGCACTGACTGTGACCTCCGAGGGAGACGCTTCCTCATCCCTTTAAATAGCTACCAATTAACGACTCTGCAGATGTACTGGCTGTTTTTCCAGACGTTGTTCTTGGCGGTCGCACCTAATTTACAGACCGGGGTGCAAGTGTTGCACCAGGAATACGTCATGATCGGAATGATTGGCAGCAGCCAGGCGCCAATGGTTTTCGTCACCCGTAAGCCTCGAATTAATTTTCGGTCGGGGGCGCTATACGTTGCGCTCCCGGTCGGTAATCTCCTCTGGCCACTAACTGAGGCGTTAGGCAACCGAAACTCCAGTCCAATTTTGATTCTGAATAAACAGAAAATCCAGCCGATGGACCAAAAATGAATGATGTATAATTCTGAAATCTGGTGGTGTATTAGTCCAGTGCACATTCTTTAAAAGAAATACATCGCCTTCTTGAAAATTTCCATGATAATGATTGAAAAATAAAGAATTAAATCCTACTTGATAAACATTCAGTGACAGCATTTGAAGGCCAATGACTAATTAAAGCACTCCAGGTGTAGAATACTATTAGCACCTGACTTAGCTTTTAAACAAAGTTTTTCCACAAGATACTCAAATTATGGAATTTGAATGATTTCTCAAACACTGCAAAATGGCTGATTGAACAGTTAGTTGTATTGTTTTTGTAAATATATTTTAAATAAGTGAGACATGTAAGTTATTTCAAAACACAAATTGCTATTTTTCATGAAAATGCATACTGTTTAATAGAAAAGAATTGTGAACAGTAATACTCCAGAAAATCCAGCCTTGTGCTGAAAAAATACCTAATCTGTGTATAAAGGGTGGTTTAAATGACCAGTTTAAACTTTTGTTGTGGTTTATTCCATTATGTGCTTATAGTGGGCTAAAATTACAGTATGCACTTCATATGATAAACAATGTTCCTATAGGGTTATGTTGCATAACTGACAAATATTTTGTGTACTTCTAACAGAAAAGTATTTTATCTAGCTTTAAAATTAGCAAAGAAAATGCGAAGATTTGTAGTCAAATTTAAGCTACGGCAACTCACTTATACAGCCCTTTAACATGGAATAAAAGCTCCCAAGGCACTTCACAAAGGTACAATCAGAAAGTAATGGATGTCAAGCCATAGAAGGAGAGTTACTAATAAATCCATTAAAAGAACAGGAAGACTTGCATTTATATAGTGCCGTTCACGACCATCGGACGTCTCAAAAGGCTTCACAGCCAATGAAGTACTTTTGGAGTGCAGTCACTGTTGTAATGTGGGAAACATTTCTTTACTCAGAGAGTGGTTAGAATGTGGAACTCACCACCACAGGAAGTGGTTGAGGCAAATAGCTTAGATGCTTTCAAAAGGAAACTAGACGAGTACATGAGAGAAAGGAAATAGAAAAATATGATGAAAGACTAAGATGAGGTAGATGGTATGGGAGGAGACTTGGGTGAAGTCTCTTCTTCTTAGGCAGTCCCCCGGAGTCGAGGATAACTTGCTTCCACATTAAAATGAGTCCTAAGGTGACTGATGAGTCCGATGCGGAATCTACAGACTCTGTCACAGGTGGGGCAGACGGTGGTTGGAGGGAGGGGTGGGTGGGATGCTTGATCTGTCGTACGCTCCTTCCACTGTCGACGCTTGGCTTCCACTTGCTCCCGATAAAGAGACTCAAAGTGCTCGGCGCCTTCCCGATGCTTCTCCTCCACATTGAGCGGCCTTGGGCCAGGGATTCTCAAGAGTCAGTGGGGATGTTACATTTTTTCAAGGCAGCTTTGAGGGTGTGCTTGAAAGGTTTTCTCTGCCCTCCTGGGACTTGCTTGCCGTGACCGAGCTCGGAGTAGAGCACTTATTTCAGGAGTCTAGTATCAGGCATGCGGACAGTGTGGCCCACCTAGCAGGGCTGATCAAGCGTGGTCAATGCCTCGATGCTGGGGATTTTGCTGTGAGAAAGAACGCTGACATTGGTGCACCTCTCCTGCCAGTGAATTTGCAAGATTTTGCAGAGGCAGCGTTGGTGGTACTTCCCCAGTGCTTTGAAGTGCCTGCTGTACATAATCCATGTCTCTTGAGGCATATAGGAGGGCAGGTATCACTACTGCTCTGTAGACCATGAGCTTGGTGCCAGGTTTGAGATTCTGGTCTTCGAACACTCTTTATTTACCTCAGACGACCGAAGGCTGCACTGGCACACTGAAGATGGTGTTGGACTTCATCATCGATGTCTGTCCTTGATGACAGTAGGCTCCCAAGGTTTGGGAAATGGTCCACATCATCACGGAACTTGATAATCAGGGAGCAGTACTGTGTGGCGGGGGCAGGTTGGTAAAGAACCTTTGTCTTACGGATGTTTGGTGTATAGCTCAGACTCTCATATGCTTCAGTGAAGGTGTCAACGATGGTTTAGAGTTCGACCTCCGAGTGTGCACATACGCAAGCACCGTCTTCATACTGTAATTCAATGACAGAGGTTGGAACAACCTTGGATCTGGACTGGAGGCAATGGAGATTGAACAATTTCCCACTTGTCCGGTAGATTCACTCCACTCCAACGGGGAGCTTGTTAAAGGTGAATTGAAGCATTGCAGCGAGGAAGATTGAGAAGAGCATTGGTGCAGTGACACAGCCTTGCTTGACCCCGGTCTGCACTTGTACTGGGTCTGTGGTGGATCCGTTGGTAAGGATCATGGCTTGCATGTCATTGTGAAGCAGGCGGAGAATGGTGGCAAATTTTTGAGGACAGCTGCATTTGAAGAGGACACTCCATAAACTCTCACGGTTGACAGAGTCGAAGGACTTTGTCAGGTCAAAGAGGTTGATGCTGCTCCCTATATTTTTCTTGGATTTGTCGCACAGTGAAGATCATGTCTATTGCGTATGCAATAACTCAATAGGCTTAGTACTGTGAACTTAATCAGGTGTGACCTGACTACTTTATTAGCTCTCAAAGTGAGGATTAAACACGGAGGCTTTCTTTATATACAAGGGCTGCACGTGTGTGTCTGTGGCCCAATGACCTCCGACGGCCGCTCCCCCTGGTGGCAGGTAAACTCAGGCATACATACATTACATCATTTCCACCCCCCCAAGATCTTGGTATCAGTCCTATTTACAAATTGAGACAGTCCGGGGCTTTCCGCTCCCTAGTTGATCGTCTCAGTTCAATTCCAGATCTGGGTGAGCTCTCCGAGTCATTCATGACTTGAGGCTGGGTAGCTGATCTAATGGGAGTGGCAGTGTCCATGTCGGGGATTGAAGGTCCAGATTCATTGACAACAGCAGGATCTTCTGATGGCTGAGTATGAATCGGTTGGTCATTGATGGTGTCTTCTTCAAGCTGTTCCGGTTCGTCTGTGTGCCGCAATTTCATCTGATCAATGTGCCTCCTGCATGTTTTCCCATTAGTGAGCCTGACAATAAGCACCCTGTTACCCTCCTTGGCCGTAACAGTGCCAGTGACCCACTTGGGGCCTTGACCATAATTTAGCACATACACAGGATCATTAATAGAGATGTCGCATGACACAGCAGTGCGATCATGATACCACTGCTGATGTTGACGTCTGTTTTCAACGTGATCGTTAAGATCAGGGTGGACAAACAAGAGCCTGGTCTTGAGACCTCTCTTCATCAACAGTTCAGCAGGGTAGACCCCTGTAAGCGTGTGGGGTCTCGTCTTGTAACTAAGCATGTCAAGCGAGTCTGCAAAGAACCATGAGTTACGCGTTTCAGGCTCTGTTTGATGGTTTGGACGACCCGCTCCGCTTGACCATTGGACGCAGGTTTGAATGGTGCTGACTTCACGTGCTTGATACCATTGAGTCTCATAAACTCTTGAAACTCTAAACTCGTGAAGCATGATCCGTTGTCGCTCAAAACAATGTCGGGCAGACCATGAGTGGCGAACATGGCACGAAGGCTCTCAATGGTGGCTGTGGATGTGCTGGATGACATAATTACACATTCTATCCATTTGGAATACGCATCCACTACCACCAAAACATTTTGCCCAGGAAAGGACCCGCATAGTCGATGTGGATCCTCGACCATGGTTTGGATGGCCACGACCGCAGACTTAGCGGAGATTCCACTGGTGCATTGCTTAACTGCATGCACGTGTTGCACTGATGCATACATGACTCCAAATCAGAGTCAATGCCAGGCCACCAAAGGTGAGACCTGGCAGTGGCCTTCATCATCACAATACCGGGATGGTACTATGTAAATCCCGTACAAATCTCTCCCTGCCTTTTTTGGGCATAACAACACGATTACCTCATAAGCAAACAATCAGATTGAATGGATAGTTCGTCTTTGCAACGGTTGTAAGGTTTGGTCTCATCACACACTTTTGGGAATGGACGACCAATCACCACTAAGGACACAACGTTTTACAACCGATAAGATCGGATCCTGGCTGGTCCAGGTCCTAACTTGTTGAGCAGTGACAGGCGACCCTTCACTCTCAAAGGCATCCATGACCAACAATAGGTCTGCAGGCTGTGGTGTTTCCACTTCCGGCGTGGGCAACAGTAAACTGCTCAATGCATCGGCACAATTCTTGGTGCCAGGTCTATGGCGAATGACATAATCATAGGCAGATAATGACAGCGCCCACCTTGGGATGCAGGACGACAAGTTGGTATTGATACCTCTATGCTCTGAAAACAAAGATATGAGCAGTTTGTGATCAGTTTCAAGCTCGAAACGAAGCCCAAACAGATACTGGTGCATCTTTTTAACCCCATATATGCAGGCTAAAGCTTCTTTCTCTACCATGCCATAGGCTCTTTCTGCTTTAGACATGCTTCTCAACGCATATGCAACAGGTTGTAGTTTGCCCGACTCATTGGATTGTTGGAGCACGCAACGAACCCCATGTGATGAAGCGTCACAAGCAAATACTAAATGCTTGCACGGATCGTAATGTACCAGCAATTTGTTGGAATAAAGCAGATTTCTAGCCTTCTCGAAGACCCTGTCTTAAGATACACCCCAAACCCAGTTGTCGCCTTTTCTGAGCAGCATGTGCAGTGGCTCCAATAATTTGCTCAATTTAGGTAAGAAATTACCGAAGTTGTTGAGAAGTCCAAGGAACGAACACAGCTCTATCACATTCTGGGGTCTAGGTGCATTTTTGATGGCCTCTGTTTTCGAGTCCGTAGGCCTGATGCCGTGTGCAGCAATCTTCCTTCCCAGAAATTCGACTTCCAGTGCCATAAAGACGCACTTTGAATGTTTCAGCCTGAGCCCCACTTTGTCCAGATGACGCAGAACCTCTTCCAAGTTGTGCAGGTGTTCGGCAGTGTCCCGACCTGTGACCAGAATGTCGTCTTGGAACACCACGGTTCTAGGAACAGACTTCGATAAACTCTCCATGTTTCTTTGAAATATGGCTGCAGCCGAGGGAATTCCGAAAGGACACCTGTTGTAAATGAACAGCCCTTTATGCGTATTGATGCACATAAGTTTCTTCGACGATTCGACAAGCTCCTATGTCATATAGGACGACGTCAGATCCAATTTGGCAAACGAATTTCCCCCGGCTAGCGTTGCAAACAGGTTATCAGCCTTTGGTAATGAGTACTGATCCTGTTTTGAAACACGGTTGATCGTAACCTTGTAGTCTCCACAAATCCTGACAGTGCCATCACTCTTCAGCACAGGAACAATGGGACTGGCCCATTCGTTAAATTCGACCGGTGAAATGACCCCTTCACGTTGGAGTCTGTCCAGTTCGATTCTGACCTTCTTCCTCATCATGTACGGGACTGCCCGAGCTTTGTGATGGTCGGGTCTTGCATCTGAGTCCAGGTGGATCTGCACTTTGGCTCCCGTGAAGTTGCCAATGGCCAGTTCAAACAGCGAGGAAAATTTGTTCAGCACTTGAGCACATGAAGCGTCATCCACCGATGACAAAGCTTTAATATCGTTCCAGTTCCACTTTATTTTTTCGAGCCAACTCCTGCCGAACGGCGTTGGACCATTGCCTGGAACGATCCACAGCGATAGATCATGAACCGCCCCATCGTACGACACCTTGACTGCTGCACTGCCAATCACTGGTATGAGCTCTTTGGTGTCGGTACGCAATTTTGCATTTACTGGACTCAGCTTGGGTTTCACGGCCTTGGTGTGCCATAGCTTTTCGAAAGTCCTCTGGCTCATAATTGACTGACCCGTGTCTAATTTCATAGATAACTGGCACGCTGTTCAATTTTACTTCAATCATTATCGGTTGGCTCTTTGTCAAGAACGAATGTACACTGTACACTTCCTCCTCGGGTATCTCGGGTTGCATTGCCGGATCCGCTCCAGATCGGTCGTCATCATCCACGTGGTGTGTCGCAGCACGTTTGCTGAGCTGCGGACACATCTGCTGAAGGTGCCCCATTTTCGCACAGCCTCTACAAATATACTGTCTGAAATGGCACTGATGAGGCCAATGATTGCTCCACAACGCCAACAGGGTGAAATCGGATTCGTGCCCAATTGCGGACTTCGAGCAGCTACAGGTTTCGCAAACACAGTCGGGTTGGCCCTGCCAGGTGCAGCTCTGCCAACCGATGACACAATCTGGTGCACAGTACTTGCCGTGGAGTTCCGACTCTGCGAGGATATCTGTTTTGTACTATCGACCATGGTCCGGGCGATCATGATGGCCCTGCTCAAATCCAGCGTCTCTGCAGCCAGCAGCTTCTGCAGGATCATCTCGTGGTTTATGCCTATTACAGAGACGTCGCGCAGCATGTCTTCCAACGCGGTTCCAAACTTACACGACCCAGCGAGACGTCTCAGGTTGGCAGTAAATTCTGCCACGTCCTGGCCCTCAACGAACATGCTTGTAAAAGCGATATCTCGAGATAATGATGTCTTCTTTAGGTTTGAGATAGTCCCGGATCAGAGCACACAATTCCTCATAGGTCTTTTCCGTTGGACGTGCAGGTGAGAGCAGATTCTTTATGAGGCCATAGACTTTTGGACCACAAACCTTGAGGAAAATTGCCCTGCGCCTAACTGCGTAGTGTCTTCATCCATCTTGTTGGCCACGAAGTGCTGGTCGAGGCAATCTGTAAAATCCTCCCAGTCTTCTCCCTCGACGAATCGCTCCAGGATTCCAACGTGCTAATTTTTTTTGTGTGTGAAGGTTCGTATTGTGCCTCGTCGCCAAATGTTGCGTATGCAATAACTCAATAGGCTTAGTACCGTGAACTCAATCAGGTGCGACCTGACTACTTTATTAGCTCTCAAAGTGAGGATTAAACACAGAGGCTTTCTTTATATACAAGGGCTGCACGTGAGTATCTGTGACCCAATGACCTCCGACGGTTGCTCCCCCTGGTGGCAGGTAAACCCAGGCATACATACATTACAATGTCCATCGTGGCCCTTAGTGGGCGGAATCCGCATTGCAACTCTGGGAGGTGCTCTTCAGCCACTGGGAGGAGGCAGTTGAGGAAGATTCGTGCGATAACTTTCCCTGCGGCAGACAGCGGGGAAACTCCTCTGTAATTACGGCAATTGGACTTGTCACCTTTCTTGGAGATGGTCACAATTACGGCATCTCTGAAATCCCCTGGCATGCTCTCCCCCTTCCAGATAAGAGCGATGAGGTCATGGATTTGCACCAAGAGTACTCCTCCGCCATGCTTTAGTACTTTGGTGGGGATTTGGTCTGCTCCTGAGACCTTGTTGTTTGCCAGTTGTCTGATGGCCATTTCAACCTCATGCCGGGCTGGGATTGTGCCGAGGTGATGGCGGGCAGCATGCTGTGGGGTGGAGTCAAGGACACTCACGTCAAAGACAGAGTCTTGGTTAAGGAGATCTTCGAAGTGCTCATTCCAGCAGGCACTGACTGCCACTCTGTCCTTGATGAGCACCTCTCCGTTCTTAGCTCTCAGTGGAATAGGACCTTGGGTGCTTGAGCCTTGGGTGTTCTTGACTGCGCTAAAAAATCCACGCGCGTCATGATTGTCGGCTAGTTGCTGGATCTCCTGCGCTTTTTCCACCCACCATCTGTTCTTTAGGTCACAAGTTTTTTGTTGGCCTTCAGTTGTCTGTAGTTCTGCTTTCTTTCATTCGAGTTATGGTGTTGTTTCCAATTCAAGAATACCGAGCATTTGCTCTTCATTAGCTCCTGGATCTCCTGGTCATTCTCATCGAACCAATCTTGATGTTTTCTGGTTGAGTGACCGAGCGTCTCTTCGCAGGTGCTAATTCTGGTGGACTTGAGGGCAGACCAGGCGCTATGGACACTCTGCGGCTACGGTTCATTGGAAGTTGACAGGTTGGATGTGAGGCGTTGGCTGAATAGGGCTTTCCTGGCAGGGTCTTTGAGTGCTTCAGCGTTGATTTTTCTGCAGCAGAAATTCTGTAATCATATCTTGCGCCAGCACAGACTAGTTGGGCTGAATGACCTGTTTCTGCGCTGTATATTCTATGTAATGAGATGGATTTTAAGGAGGATCTTAAGTGAGGAGAAGGAATTGGAGAGGTTTCGGGATGGAATTCCAAAGTGGGGACCTAAATGAATGGAGGCCAGTCGCGAATAGTGGGGGTGGGGGGTGGGGGGTGTTGGCCGGGGGTGGGGGGTGGGGGGTGTTGGCCGGGGGTGGGGGGTGGGGGGTGTTGGCCGGGGGTGGGGGGTGGGGGGTGTTGGCCGGGGGTGGGGGGTGCAGTGCCGGAGGAATGAACATTTCTAAATGAGCTCTATGGCTGGAGGAGGTTACAGAGATAGAGTGGAGCTCGAGCCCACGATCTTTTGACTTTGAGGCGAATGTCCCAGTACTGGCCAAGACTGACACCTGATAAATAATGTAACATTATTCTCGTTAGTCTTTTAGATACTAATGAAACAATTTTTGTATCAAAGTCGCTTCAAGTGTTCACTTTGCACAGTAGTTTTCTTTGTAAACACATACTGCTCAACTTTGTCCAAACCAAGACATTAATCTTGAATTTTGAATATGAACATAATTTATCTCTGGTTTAGATCTTGAGGGATAAGCCACCAGTTGACTGTCTTGTGTGAGCCATGCTACAAATCCTCTCTCCAATGTATTGCACTGTAGAAGTGCCTCCTTATTAATGTCAAAGTACTTAAGTGGCAGTGATCCTGGCATCATCCATATATTTCTAATGGTAGCTGTCCATGTAATATCATCTTCATCCTTCAGTAGATCATGGAGAGGAGCTAGTTAGCTCTTAGAACTGTGAAAAAACTGATGCAGATGATTAGAATGACATACAATGTACAGCACAGAAACAGGCCATTCAGCCCAATAGATCCATGCCGGTGTTTGTGCTGCACACAGGCCTCTGCCCACTCCTCTTCATCTAACCTTATCCACATAACTTTCTATTCCTTTCTCCCCATGTGTTTATCGAGCTTCCCCTTAAATGCATCTCTGCTAGTTGTCTCAATTACTCCCTGTGGTAGTTTGTTCCACATTATAACCACTCTGGGTAAAGCAGTTTCTCCTGAGTTCCCTATTGGATTTATTAGTGACTATATTATATTTATGGCCCCTTGCTTAAATCCTCCCAAAAAGTGGAAACATCTTCTCTAAGTCTACCCAATCAGTCACCTTCAGCCTTCTATTTTCTAGAGAAAAGAGCCCCAGCCTGTTCAATTTTTCCTGATAGGTATAACCTCTCAATTCTGATATCACCCTTGTAAATCTTTTTTGCACCTTCTCCAGTGCCTCTATATTCTTTTTAAAATATGAAGACCAGAACTGTGCACAGTACTCCACGTGTGGTCTAATCAAGGTTCAATACAAGTTTAATACAACTTCTCTGCTTTTCAATTCTGTCCCTCTAGAAATAACCCCCAATGCTTGGGTTTCTTTTTTATGGCCTTATTGACTGCTGCTTTTAGTGATTTGTGCCCATGTACCCTCAGATCCCTTTGCCCCTCTACCCCATTTAAACACTTATTTTCCACGTAACATATGGTCTCCTTACTCTTTCTACCAAAATACATCACCTCATATTTATCTATATTGAAATGCATTTGCTAATTACACATCCATTCTGCTTCAAAGTTTATTAATGTCCCTGCTCACCTGTATTTTGTCACAGTCCTCCTCAGTATTAACTATATCTCCCAATTTGGTGTCATTCGCAAATTTTGAAATTGTACTTCCAATTCCCGAGTCCAAATTGTTAATGTAATGGTGAACAATAGTGGTCCCAGGTCTGATCCTCTGGATACCTTATTTTGTCAGTAGGAGAATTAATTTGCATCTTTTCAAGCTTATCTGAATCTAGTCTCATTCCATCATCAGAGAACTTACGGTGTAAAATATTTCACTTCTCTTTCCTTAAACTTCATTTTATCCTTGACAAATTTGGTACTGTACTATTCGCATCATTTCAGCAGGGCTTTCAGTTCCTGATCATGCCCCTGTTCACCTGTACTGTCGAGTAAAATATCATCTGCCATGACAGTGGCTCCTTCCCAAAGTTCAAGGTTCTTATGATGCTTTTTCTGAAATTCCTCATGAGCTTGACATATTCCAGAAGACATGGGCCACCATCTATATCTTTCAAAATAGAAAAGACTAAAGGACTTCAAAAGGACTTTACACTAATTGGGTTTTGCAGTGAAACCCGGCAGCTAATGTAAGGCGAAGACTGCTGGATCCAGGTGGTAAGTGCCTTTACAACTTACCTCCTAGATGCAGCGTAACTGCCGAACCCTCCGATCCTCCCCACTAGACCTTCTCTGGCCCTCCCCGCGCTGCTCCTTTAGCCCCGATCCCTTCAGACCCTTCACCAACCTCAGTTGCTCCTCCAGCACACCCCATGATCCTCTTCGGACTGGTTTCACTGAGCGGGAAGAAGAGTCGTTGGACAGAACCGAGTCTCACAGCTGACTGTCCTTATCTTACTCTCCAACTCCCGGCCTGTCAGTCAGCGCTCAGTCTCCCAGGAAATGTGCTGTTCCCAATTCCCATCGGTTCTAGGCTTTTAAAACAGGGTAAATTGAAAGCTGATCCTAACTCCACATGTCGGGTTCCTGATGTGATCGGAGCTGGATATGAAGGATTCCAAAAGGTACTAAATAACTATTTCTCTTCGATTCTCTTCCCATCCTTTTCGCGGGTTTCCTGATCACCTTAGAACTCTCCTGTCCCCAACCATGCACCCCGTCCCTTCCCCATTAAAATTTAGCCTATTAATTAAGTTTCACTCAAATAAAATAACTGTTTTGATGCCAAAGTCAAAAATAAAAGTTTATTATTAAAGTTTAATTTTTGAACCTTTCAAAGATATAATGATGAATATAGCTTTTAGATTTCCGATCTTAGATTGGCCCTAATTTTGTGTGTACTTTCATGTGGGGTTTTATTCGAGAGAATAAATTCTTAATCGTAAATAAAAAGGCATAAATATAAGTATGGTGGCTGATTGAGTTGAGTCAAATCTAGCACTGTGGAAGAGAGTTTTCAGTCTTTCTTTATTTGTCCTCATTGACCAGTCTTTACATGCATATAGTCTTACCTGTCATCTTTAAGGAGATAAATTAGTGCCTGTATAAAAGACTCTCAATTCAGCAATATCCTCTGGTGTATTTTTTCTCTCATTTCACTGGCAGCTGTCCTGATTGTAGTTTCAGTGCAATTCATATCCTGATTTTGATTGTTTATTATAGCTTTTGCTAATCACTCTTTACTATCAGGCTTTGAAGCTTTTTTTCCAGACTCAGGTTGATTTTCACAAGATTTCTCTTTTCTTTCCATTCCTTAGCCATCAACTCCATCCCGCTCCCTGGCAACTGTCCCATGCTGAACTAAACTGTTCATAACCTTGGTGTCGTATTATGCCCAGAAATAAGCTTCCGACCTCATTTCCATGCCATTACTAAGACCGCCTACTTCCATCTCCATTACTTTGCCGACTCCGCACCTATCTCAACTCATCTGCTGCTGAAACCTTCACCCATATCTTTGTTACCTCTAGACTTGACCGCTGCAATTTCACTGACTGAGGCGAGTCCGGGGCGGCTGAGGTCTGGAGCAAGGTCCCAGAATGCACCTGGCCACAGCCCACTCTCTCCAAGTGATTTTACGATGACTGGGTTTGCTAAGTCCACCCAGCGAGGTTCCCGGCCAATGAAAAGGAAGCGGGTCTGATGATGGCATTTGATGATGTGTCATCAGCCAGTTTCCTGAAAGGGGCCATGTCCACATTGATTTTGACAGTTGTACGATCAATGTTCTACGGCATTGAGCTGCTGCAAACACTGACAAGTACTGCACAAAGGTGCACGGATGCACTCAGGCTCTCTTATGAGTCCGTCCATATGCTTATGGAGTGAGTCACACCATGCAAGGAGATTCTCTTCTCTTCCCATGGGTGGAAGAGACCTCCCCAGGACACCAACGCAGCCTGGTTTCACATTGCACAGGAGGGCACAAGCAGGGATGTTGTCAGGTGAACCTGGCATCGGTGGCGCAAACCTTTCAATAATCTCAGTAGATCACGAAACATTACTGCAATGCCATAGTCAACCTCATCCTGCAGTGCCACTCATCACATCCCCATCATTCTGCTTTCCCTACCCTACTCCTGCACATACTTACTCACACCAACTTACCTTGCACCTCCACCCATTCCTCTCTATCTACATTATCACTTCTCCATCTCACTAGCCACCCCTCACACTTGTCCAACCATACCAACTAACAAGACACAAGGGGAGGCACTTGAGTCATTTAGCCAATGTTCGTGTAAAGTTTCTGGTAATGTGTTGTCAACCATTGAAATCTTTATTTTCAAGACGTCGCGTTCTTGGACAGATTTGTGGGCACCTTTGGAAATGGCTTAGTGACTTGTAGTGAATGGTGAGATATAATGGTATCCCCCGCAATGGTGATAAGTGTGAAAGGAATGGCTTGGGCATTGTAGGGATGCTTTATGGAACTGGTGTGGTGTGGTGCCAACCTGGAGGCTCATGTGGCAGCCAGGATGTACAGCATCAAGTGAAGTAAAGCTGGCCATGGTGAGACCATCCTTGGCATTCCGGGCAGCAATATGGTCGGGTGCTGATGCCCTGTGTCCTGTGCACCATTAGCTAAATTGCAGAGAAGCTTGGTGTTGTTGTTGATGCTGCTGGTATGTCTGGTGCTGCTGGTGTTGGGGCTGATCGTGGTGGGACTCTGAGGACCAAGGTGAGATTTTTTCAAGGGCACCGATGCTGATGGAATAGATGACAGGTGAGGTTGAGATGACAGGAGTGATCTGGCAATGGTGAGAGAGGTTGTTCCAAGGAGATGACAGTGGATAGAAAGTTTACTCCAACCAGCCTAAAGCTCAAATGTGTTTTCTAAATCCTGAAGGCTCCAGCTTCTAAGATTTGAAAGTGAACAGCTGTGAAATGGTAGCTTTTATACCACGTTTGCTGCTGTCAACTATCCAGAAATATGTAGACTGATGGAACACCCGACCTACTTACCTGACGTGATCCCGAGTGTCGGGAATTTTGTGAAAAAGCTGGAAAAAGGGTAAGTGCAAGGCAAAATTATGTTTAATTGGCTTTTATCTACCTCTTAATGATCTAATTTGCCTGCCCCGCTGCTTGGTGTCATGTCTGTTAAGCGCTGACAGACCCGACACATAGGAGAGTAGCATGGAGGCGGGTTAACAGCAGGCTCCCAACCCACTGTCAATCATTTCTATTTTGATACCTGACCCGCCTCTGATCCCGCCAGTAAAATTCCAGCCGACTATTCCGAAGCTCTCCTGATCAGACTCCCATCTTCATCCTTCATAAATTTAAGCTCATCCAAAACTCTGCTGCATGTATACTAACTCGCGGTAAGTCCTGTTCACCCATCTTCATCTTCTTCTTCTTAGGCAGTCCCTCGGAGTCGAGGTTGACTTGCTTCCACACTAAAAATGAGTTCAATGCAGGACCTACAGTCTCAGTCACAGGTGGGGCAGACGGTGGTTGAAGGATCAGGTGGGTGGGGTGTTTGGGTTGCCGTGCGTTCCTTCCGCTGTCTATGCTTGGCTTCCACTTGCTCCCAGCGAAGAGACTCGAGGTGTTCGGCGCCTTCCCGGATGCTTTTCTTCCGCTTTGAGCAGCCTTGGGCCAGGGATTCCCAGGTGTCGGTGGGGATGTTGCACTTTTTCAAGGAGGCTTTGAGGGTGTCCTTGAAGTGTTTCCTCTGCCCACCTGGAGCTCGCTTGTTGTGCAGGAGTTCCAAGTAGAACACTTGTTTTGGGAGTCTCGTATCGGGCATGCGAACGATGTGGAGTTGACCGAGTGTGGTCGATGCTGTGGATGTTGGCCTAATCGAGAACGCTGATGTTGGTGCGTCTATCTTGCCAATGGATTTGCAGGATCTTGCGGAAGCAGTGTGGTGGTACTTCTCCAGTGTTTTGAGCATTCCTGTGCTCGCTGATCTACATTGGCTCCCGGTTGAGCAATGCCTCGATTTAAAAATTCTCATCCTTGATTTCAAATCCTTCCATGGCCTCACCCCTCCCTATCTTTGTAATCGTCACCAGTCCTCCAAGATCTTTACCCTCTTGTGCATCCCCGATTTTAATCGCTCCACCACTGGCAGCCGTGTCTTCAGCTGTCGAGGACCCAAGCTCTACAATTCTCTGCCTAAACCTCTCCGCCTCTCTACCTCCCTTTCCTCTTTGAAGACAATCCTTAAAACCAACCTCTTTCTGCCCTAATACCTTCTTATGTAGCTTGGTATCAAATTTTATTTGATAACCATCCTGTGAAGCGCCTTGGGATGTTTTACTATGTTGAAGGCGCGATATAAATACAAACTGTTATTGTTCCTTCAGCCTGTTTTCAAGCTTTGTTTGATTGACACTCTGTACCAGTCAAGACTGGGTGCCTGGATTTAGCATTTGCACTGAATGTTATGGATCCTTCCAAATGACTTTCATTTGTGCTGTCTTCTAATGTCGCACAACATCCAGAGATATGAAGTATGTCCCAAATGCAGCAAAAAGGCTCAGCACAACAGTCTTGATTTGTTGGAAGCTGTTCTAGAACAGAAGTAGATCCATTCTTGAGTTTCCACTACTTGTACTGAGGCCTTATAATTTGATTGTTGAAGACATTTTTTATAGCTTCACATTAGGCAAGAATCGCTCACAGAATGACCCATGCATGATGAAATAGCCAGGTGTTGCCCTGTGCTGACTCACAGGCTCAGAATGAACATCTACAGTTCATGCTACCGATTCCATTGTTATGCAAATAAAACATGCTCAACCTCCAAATACAGCAGCTGGGTCAAAGTTAGCTAATATTGATACTGAGCCCTTGACTGAAATGTCTAGTTCGTTAATGGATCATGAGGATTGATGGGAAATAATCACTCTGAGAGTGTGGTGCAAAATGGATGACAATGAGTATGAAAATGGCTGATTCTGTTTGTATATGGGCATTGAAGAATGAGGAAGATTATAGGTAATCGAACATTTCTAACCTTACTGAATTAACTGAAACAAGTTGGCCAAGTCATAGATATTCAGAGTTCAGGCAACATCTGTTTAGCAGGTGTTTGTAGAGATTCAAAACTTCTTTTTAAAGTTTTGTGGTACTGTATTAGAATGATTGAACTAGACTTACAGTATTTAATGTTTTGACGATATCTGCAATGTCTCCAATGATTTTATTCAGATGATACTGCCTAGACATTTTTTGTTCTATTTTGATTTGTTAATTTCCACTACTGTCAGTTCAGCTCAATATATGCACTAAATCACACTGAATTACTGTTTGTCCTGTTCTGTTTTTTAACATCTTATCCACCAAGCTCTTTACACACAGATATTATTCCCTCCTAGCTGTAAAGTTTTAAAATACTGAAGGTAAATACAATAGTCCTGAATAATTAGGTTTCCTTTTTGGCTAACAGTTGAATTTAATCATTTTATCAGAATATAATTTATGCCATCCTCAAGGATCTAGGCCCCAATTTTGCCCAGCACAGGGCGTCCTTTTTTCGGTGCAGTGATTTTTTTGGTGCTGAAGCTCAGTTGAAAAATTCCCCAGTGTTGGGGTGCAGCATCTACTACCGGCGCCAGAATGCTTTGCGGCAAACATTCTGCCGCTGGTGTACCTGTAAAAGAAGGTTGCGCGCCATTTCTGGAAATAAGGCAAATTTTCCACACCAAATAAATTTTTCAAACCGGCACACAGACCCTAGAAGCACCGTAGGGGAAACCCTTACCTGCAGTTAGAGAAATCTGCACTGGCCAGCTCCTATCCCCGGCCGAAGGAACTCCCTGTCTCCTCTAAATAAACTTTTAGGGAATTTAAAAATCAAACATGACCTATATGCAAGTACAAAAATAAAAATAAATGTAAACTGACAAATAATGCTGCTCCTACGATGATAACTGTAAACTGGCCAAAATCTTCCAAAAAGTGCAGGGAAGCCTTTTACATCCACCAGGTATAAAAGGTAGCAGATAAATCGGAGTCTTCTAAAACCATCAAGTAAAGCCTTCTCCCAATTCTCCACGCCGTCGACTGCAGCTGCTGCTAGCCCCCAGCCGAAGGGCCTCCATCCACACGGCCCGCTGCTATCCCAGGCCCAAGGTCTACACAGGACACTCCAGGCTCACAGGAAAGCAGCAGTGATTTCTAATAACGACTGGACATTACATTATATATATATTAAATAATCCCAGCACAAATCTTTTATGTTTTAATGGAGTGTTGGAGTGTTTAGGTGGACAATAATATACAATAATACATTTGTAGAGATATTAAATTAGCATGTTCCTGTACTAAGTTTTTCTTGGATCCAGACTGGGTCAGGGTCACTGATCCATCAACGCAGGACCATGGTGCATGTATCAGTGACCCAGAACAAGGCAGGATCCATGAACTGCCTTACTGGAACCTACTTCTGTACCATTTAAACTAATAGGTTGCAAGGGATAAGGCCATTTTATATATTGAGTCCGTTCCTTTATCCTATAATATTTATTAGTGCAGCGTTAAAAAATGTGCAGGAGTCAGGTTAAAAGTCCAAATAAATATTTTTATTAAACATTTGTACAGCACAATTGTAATTAGCTTAACATGACTTATCTTTAAACCTTCATAACTTTAAAAACTTTAATGAATACCGTGACCAACTTTCAAAAGAACAATCAAGCAAACCAATCAAAAAACAAGCAAGCCATCTATCTTCCTCCTTAGTGCTGTGCACCAATCCTGCCCCAGTAGATGCTGCTACCCCTGCACATGCCCGTAGTTACAAACTTCTGCTTCCTTGCCCCCCTTAACCCCAGGTGTAATCTGTTTATTTTCCGACGTGATGTTTCTTGCTGCTGGTTTACAACAGGGACAGATCCAAAATGTGTCATTGTGGAAGGCCCGGGTTCATCTTCATTATCATCCTCAGGATCAACCCTTGATTTAGGTGCAGAGTAGAAAGCGTTCCTCGCATCATTGACAGCCTGGGTGAGCCCCCCTATTGCCGATACTACCTCGTTCATCTGTCTCGAAACTCTTTCCCCCTGTAATGAAAGTCTCCCCAACTCTGCCCTCACCCCACCAAAGGCTTCCAGGAGCAATCGTGATTGTTGGATGTTCTCCCCGCTCATCCCCACAAGCTGTCCTAAGTTCTCCGAATCCTGTGTTTCTGCATCAGGTCGGGAGTTCGCCCTCCTATGACATCTCGCAGGTGTGGCTTGCTGCGACACACTTGTACCCGCAACCTCAGACGTCACATCTAGAAATGTCCCGTCGGTTGATTCACTCATTAAAGGGCTTGGAATCCTCGAGGGGTTCACCATCTCCAAATCTGGGGTAACCATCTCATCGTCGACGCCTTCCTGCTGTCCATCATTCTCCTGATTTGGAATATCTGGAGTGGCGGTTTCCTGAACATTCTCTCCTTCAACTTCAGGTGCACCTTCTGTCTCCCCCTGATGCTCAACCTCTGCGAAACAAAAGATAGATGCTTGGGTTAGCAGCATTGAGGAAGGAGAAGCTTAGGCAGCACACGCAGTACGTAACATTTAGCCGACCAAGACTGTGCAATTGCAGGGCTTACCCTCTATTGGAAAACGTTGATGCTTGATCTTCTCCTGTGTCATTTAATCATAGACGCTATCCTCTGCTCCACGGCTGTTGGTTGCAGCCTACTTGGCGGACCTCCTCCAGTTCGTGGCCGTTTTCAGTTGATCTGTGACACCATCTTCTGCAAAGGTGAAAATTGAACTTTTTAAGAGAGGCTCCTTCTGAACACACACGCCCGCGCGCAACACACACTAACACGCACACGCACACTAACACACATACACACACACGGATCACATTTACAGATGTTATTGCCGTGCATAAATATACATATATTTAAAAACCCAAATAAATGTAAATATAACTTATTACTTACAGTCACTGCTTGTCCGAGGTCCTGCCACTTTTTCAGCTGCGCACCAGTTCTCGGGGTGAAGGACATTCCGTTAAACTCGACTGCAACCTGGTCCCAAACTTTTGCGAGTACAGAGGGTTTAAGTTTCTTTTTACTGAAGCTCTCCTTGTTTTCAATAACTTCCCATTTACTCTCAATTAAGTCTACCGGGGCTCAATTTGTTCTGCAAGAAATCTCTTCGCCCTGACTGCTTCCCCTTCTGTGTCTCCATCTCTGCCCCTTTTGCCTTCTCTGCCCCCTTCCATTGCAGCCATCTCGTGATCGAAGCTGTATTTCCTACCTGTAAATCCACCTTTGCTACCAATGGGTTCTCAATCGTGATTCACACAGTCCCCACACGTGCTGATTTTTTAATACTTTGTACTGCGCATGTGCAGATTTTAAAAAACTATTTTGCGCATGCGCAGTGCATTTTTTTCCCCCTCAAAAATTCAGTTAATTGGACATTTTTTTTTGGAGCGCATGTGCTGTGCATTTCAGGCGCACACTGGAAGCCCAGCCCTGCAAGATCGACTCGGGTAGCGCCGGCACCAGAAGGTGCACATGTTGGAAGAAAACTTAGGATTTTTATTTTTAGCGCCGAGGGGCCAAAAAAAAACAGGCGTCCAGGTGAGTGCCATTATTTTTTATTCGAGAAACTTGGGCCCCTAATGAGGGATTTCACGACGGCACGGCAAAATGAGGGACTTTTGCATTACCAAATAACAAATAGTCTTTTTGATAGTCGTACATGACTGGATTAGCCTGATATTATTAGTGGAACAATGCTGATTCTGTGACATCACCTCTGTTTACAGAATGTAATCTTTTGCAGAGAGAATAGAGGAATTGAAAGTAGTTGTAGGAGGTCTGTATGGGGTAATTCAGTATTCGTTTGGCTCCCGCAGCTCACCGGCGGTATTTAAATGAGGCCGAAATCAAAATTGAAATCGGACCTCAGGCCAGACGAGGAGCCATTGCTCAAGGTTTGAGTCCATTTGGCGCAAGTCATATTTCTCCCTCCCCCTGCCCCATATCTTCGGACCCTGTAACCAATTCCACAAGAGATCCACTAATAAATATATATGTTCATCTCAATAATATTTGAAATGTGATTTTTTTTCCTGATCACATTGTCTTGTGAATTTAATGTACTTTTTCTTATTGCTTTGACCATTTTAGTACGGCTTACTTTGTATTTGTCTATTCTTGGCGTGGTGCTCTTGAGTATTCTGGTACTCTGATGAATTGTATTTCTACCTTTCTTGTCTTTGTGTACAAACTCTAGACATTTTGACTCACTATCTTGAGATTTCTTCAGCTGCTAACTGGATTTCATTAAAGCTGTTCATTTTGATCCCTGTTTCAAAGTGTCCCACTCTGCAGTAGTATTTTTGAATGATAAATTAATTTCTGATGCATTTCTTTGAGATCTAGTTATGTGCATAGTGGTTAGTGGCTTAGATTTGGCTTTGCTTTCTTTCGGGATTGATATATGTGGTTACTGGTTATGAATTAGGTATTTGTACTTTGGCGCAAGATTCCTTTGGTTCTGGAGATAGGAAAAAAACAAAGCAATTAATAGAAACAGACTAAATTTAACTGTCTGTGGATGAGCAGAGACGACCAGTAAAAGACGTAGGACCAAAACAAATAAATAACTCATTAATCCTCTAATTATTTAACTCTTCGCTACAGTCCATAATCTCGAGAGAACCTGTATAAAAACAATCCTTGTGGAATTCAGAACCAGTGATCTTTAACAGATATACATCAGAAATCACACCACGTACACTAAGAATATAAATTCTGGGTGGGAGATTTTTATCACTGGTGATCTGAAACCAGCAGCTTTGTTGAAATCCAGTGCGAAATTAAACTTTGAGGCAACAAACTGAAATGTTCCACAGCAGTTTCCATGCAACAGTGGAGAAGAAACCCCCAAATGTTTCTTTGCGCAGCAATTAAGACTTTTTGAGGTTTTGCAGAGATTCATTGGGCAAAAATAGTGGATGACGTGGCACTGAGTCATACTGACAGGGAAATGCCAGTTTCAGTGCCCGGTGCGAGCTTTGATGTGCTTGGATGAATGTGGGACCTACATTTGGCCTCAGCATTCCTGGCTTTGGAGAAAGGAAATTCGGCAGGAATTTGATTCTTGATAGCTATCCAGAGGAAGTTAGATGTGGACAGGACTAGGTTCTTGTTCAGTAGCTTAATTTGAAAGCATGCCAGCATATATATATATATATATATATATACAATGGTCACAGCATGGTTTCATTGCCCTATTTAAACACCCAGTTGTCCTGTACTATTATAATGCACTGCAAGTTATAAAATATTTACATCCCCTGCAAAAGCAAACATTAAGAATTTTCACTAAGTCAAATTAATGTGCTTTGAAATGAGAAGATGATATCGTTCACCCTTTGTCATCCTGCATTTTTTTAATGCACAACTTCAAGTTTTTCTCCACTCCCCCTCCCCGGCTTCCTTAAAGTTATGATGAATGCTGACTCATGAATCTATGGGCATCATCCTCTTGTTACTTTACTAACATTTTCATCCTTTTGTGAACCAGTTTGAGCCTGTCCTCACCAAACATTCACACTCATGCTCTTCAATCAAGGACTGTGATTAGGAACAGAGCCTTGCTGAGTTTTCAAGATTATCTTGAAAGGCCGCATGCAATTTCAGTGTGTAGAGAAATCTAAGCATGTGCATGAGAAAACAAAATGGCTTTCTTCACCTGCTGGTCAGTTCTGCATTGTTTTATGTCGTAAAATTGAAAGGAACACGTGCCTTTAAGGAAATCTGTCAGAAAAAAATGTGAGAATAGATGTTTTGCAAATGTCCTTCATGACCGATATTCTGTTTTATTCTTTTTGATATACAGGAGCTTGTCAACCCAACCCATGTCATAATGGCGGGATTTGTGAAGTGAGTGACACTTACCGGGGTGACACATTTATCGGATACATCTGCAGGTGTCCTGATGGATTCAGTGGAATTCATTGTCAGCATAGTGAGTTTTACTCCAATGACATATGTTCTTTAGAAGGGGCCGAGAGCTATATTAAGAGGGCGATATATTGGTACAGTTAGAAAATTATACTTAATGCAGAGAATAATAGGTAACGGAGTTTTCTTGTTGTTAAATTGTCTTTGTTAATTTAATATACTATTGTTGGAGATTTTTTGTAATCCTTTTGTCTTTCAAACAGAAAAAAAGTAGAACATAATTTTGATTATTATTGTTTTTGTCTTGCGATCCAAAGTACCTCCATTTAATTTAAAGATGCATCAACTGCCTCACTTCACAGACTTGCCACAGTAGCTATGGTGCAGATTATTCTAAGGATAAATGCACATCATGATGTCAACAAAAATGCAAAATGCAGCAGATGCTGAAAATCTGAGACAAAAACAGAAAATACTGGAAACACTCAGCAAATCAGCCAACATTTGTGGAGACAACATACAAGTTAATAGAGGGGTATTCTAAGCTCATTGCCTGGTGAGAATGGTACATGTGGAGGTGGGGGGGGGGGGGTAAGAATTTGCACCTCTCACCACCTTAACTTACTTGAAATCAGGCACGGATAAGCCATATGCTCCAGAAGATCGGAGGGCAGATTTAAATGGCGAGCTGACTAAGGGCTGCAAGTCAAGTGAAAGCTGGTGGCAGTCCCACCTGTTTCGGGTGGCAGTGATGGGCACCATTTACAGTTCCACCTGAAAATTGCTTCAGATGGGCCTTGTGCATTTAAAGGACAGGCGTTGTTTCCCTGCCTATCAACTGCTGGACACCTCGTAAACAGGGCAACCGATAGTTGGAAATTGCGCCATAGACTCACTGGCCAATGCAAGTTTAACCCTATTTACCTGATCAAAACCTTTAATAATCTGATTACTTTTATCAGATGGCAACTGTCAGTCTTGGCTCAGTGATAGCATTCTCGCCTGTCAGTCAGATGGCCATGGGTTCAAGTCTCACTCACAGAGACGGGAATTTTATCCCCAAACAACTGGTGGGTTGGGGTTGGGCGGGAGGTTAAAGTATTAAAAATATGAATCCCGACCCCAACCACTTCTAACCCTCCCACTTCCCGGTTTCACGGGGGGAGGGGGGGGGGGCCGATGCGGCGGGGTCGGGTGGATGGGCAGCCAACTCGCTCCCAGGAGGCAAATTGGAATTTTAATAAGGTTAATGAGGCCGGGTTCAAGAGGATCGGACCCCCCCCCACCCCCCCGCTCCCCCAGGAAGCAGAGATCCCCACGCCCCAGGGGTCGAGGCTTGTACCAATCTGTGGTTGCGGCCTCATGTCCAGCGTCCCAAGCGTCCCGTACCCAACTGGGTGTCACTGTCCCATACCCGACTGGGTGCCAGCCTGTCAATGAGGCTGAGGTCCGGGCGGGGAATCTGTCCATGATATCATACTGCGGAATTAAAACTCCACAGCTTGCGGGGAAACTCGGACTCTCCGCACAAACCCAGCCCCCTCCACTCCTTCCCCTTCCCCTCCACTCCGGTTGGGTCAAGAACTTATAATTCTGGCCCTGAGCTCATAATCTCAGCTTGTACTCCAGTGCAGTACTGAGGGAGTGTACGTTCTTTCTGCTGACCTTCTACCAGCTCAATTTCTCTATTCCCTTTTCATAACTAATGCTCTGACCTCTTATGTCATCATAGTGAATCGCTTCGGCATGCTCTACATGGCCATGACATTTTACTAAAGTACAGCATTGAAAGCTGAGCACAATCAATATTCACAAACGCCTGACCAAACATTACCCTCATTGCCCCGATTTATACATTTAGACAAGCTTCCAGCGACTAATGAGTGCTGCATCACTTGGCTCAAGAACACACTTTGAAAGCTTATAATGTGAAGTGGAATCAATTTGTCTATTTGTGCTAGTACCACATCGTCACTCCATTAGAATGAGATGTACAACAATGTTGTCATTTTTAAATCAGAAACATTCTCCTGACCTTGCCAAGAGCCATGTTACTGTTATTTATGAAATCCCCACAAATGGGTAGCAGCCTGTTGCATCCTTATAAGTATTGATGACATGGCATAATTATCCTATATCTTAGCTATGATATGTACATACAAGATGGATGGTCAATGTGGAAACTTGGCCTTTTAACCGAAACCAGTTTCTTCTGTGTAGCCATAACACGAAAAATGTTTTTTCTGCTTTATTCTTCCACCATTTCTTGTTTCTCTGGAAGTTATGTAAACATCAGTTGGATAAGAACATAAGAATTAGGAGCAGGAGTAGGCCATTTGGCCCCTCGAGCCTACTCCACCATTCAATAAGATCATGGCTGATCTTCTACCTTAACTCCACTTTCCTGCACTATCCCCATATCCCTTGATTCCCTTAATATCAAAAATCTATTGATCTCTGTCTTGAATATACTCAACAACTGAGCCTCCACAGCCCTCTGGGGGAGAGAATTCCAAAGATTCATCACCCTCCGAGTGAAGAAATTTTCCTCATCTCAGTCCTAAATGGCTGGCCCCTTATTCTGAGACTGTGATCCCTGGTTCTCGACTCCCCAGCCAGAGGAAACATCCTCCCTGCACCTACCCTTTCAAGCCCTGAAAGAATTTTATACATTTCAATGAAATCACCTCTCATTCTTCTAAACTCGAGAGAATTTAGGCCTAATCTACTCAATCTTTCCCAATAAGACGACCCCCCCATCCCAGGAATCAGTCTGGTGAACCTTTGTTGCACTCCCTCCATGGCAAGTATATCCTTCCTTAGGTAACGAGACCAAAACTGTACACAATACTCCAGGTGTGGTCTCACCAGGGCCCGATATAATTGCAGTAAGACAGCTTGGGCTAAAAATTTGTTTGTTTAGCGCCCCCCCCCCGTTAGTGCCCGAGATGGTCACTAGCGGGCCGCTAATCACTTGCCGCCCGAGCGCCACGCTGTTAATTCTTGCTGCGAACTTCATTGGTGGTTTAGCGGCGGTGCTATCAGTTAGTGCTGCGCACTCTAGCGCCACCCACTTGGTGATGTCATGAGTGTGCAAACCGACGTTAGCTCTGTGATCCCGAACTTCACTCCTTTTGCCTGCCATAGCGCCTGGCGCCGTCACTGACGGAGAGCAGGTGTTCTGTGAGAGCTCCCACGGCGATATAAAGCAGGAGCAGGTGAGTGGTCATTGTAAAATCTTTGAACATTGCTGTGATTCTGTGAGGTCTGACATACTGCTGCTGATGTTTCCAATGCTCCCTTCATAAGATCATAAGAACATAAGAATTAGGAACAGGAGTAGGCCATCTAGCCCCTCGAGCCTGCTCCGCCATGCAATAAGATCATAGCTGATCTGGCCGTGGACTCAGCTCCACTTACCCGCCCGCTCCCCGTAACCCTTAATTCCCTTATTAGTTAAAAATCTATCGATCTGTGATTTGAATACATTCAATGAGCTAGCCTCAACTGCTTCCTTGGGTAGAGAATTCCACAGATTCACAACCCTCTGGGAGAAGAAATTCCTTCTCAACTCGGTTTTAAATTGGCTCCCCCGTATTTTGAGGCTGTGCCCCTAGTTCTAGTCGCCCCGACCAGTGGAAACAACCTCTCCGCCTCTATCTTGTCTTTCCCTTTCATGATTTTAAATGTTTCTATAAGATCACCCCTCATCCTTCTGAACTCCAACGAGTAAAGATCCAGTCTACTCAATCTATCATCATAAGGTAACCCCCTCATCTCCGGAATCAGCCGAGTGAATCGTCTCTGTACCCCCTCCAAAGCCAGTATACCCTTCCTTAAGTAAGGTGACCAAAACTGCATGCAGTACTCCAAGTGCGGCCTTACCAATACCCTATACAGTTGCAGCAGGACCTCCCTGCTTTTGTACTCCATCCCTCTCGCAATGAAGGCCAACATTCCATTCGCCTTCCTGATTACCTGCTGCACCTGCAAACTAACTTTTTGGGATTCATGCACAAGGACTCTAAAAGAGTTTCATGCACAAGGACCCCCAGGTCCCTCTGCACCACAGCATGTTGTAATTTCTCCCCATTCAAATAATATTCCCTTTTACTGTTTTTTTTCCCAAGGTGGATGACCTCACACTTTCCGATATTGTATTCCATCTGCCAAACCTTAGCCCATTCGCTTAACCTATCTAAATCTCTTTGCAGCCTCTCTGTGTCCTCTACACAACCCGCTTTCCCACTAATCTTTGTGTCATCTGCAAATGTTATTACACTACACTCTGTCCCCTCTTCCAGGTCATCTATGTATATTGTAAACAGTTGTGGTCCCAGCACCGATCCCTGTGGCACACCACTAACCACCGATTTCCACCCCGAAAAGGACCCATTGATCCCGGCTCTCTGCTTTCTGTTCGCCAGCCAATTCTCTATCCATGCTAATACATTTCCTCTGACTCTGCGTACCTCTATCTTCTGCAGTAACCTTTTGTGTGGCACCTTATCAAATGCCTTTTGGAAATCTAAATACACCACATCCATCGGTACACCTCTATCCACCATGCTCGTTATATCCTCAAAGAATTCCAGTAAATTAGTTAAACATGATTTCCCCTTCATGAATCCATGCTGCGTCTGCTTGATTGCACTATTCCTATCTAGATGTCCTGCTATTTCTTCCTTAATGATAGTTTCAAGCATTTTCCCCTCTAAAGATGTTAAACTAACCGGCCTATAGTTACCTGCCTTTTGTCTGCCCCGTTTTTTAAACAGAGGCGTTACATTAGCTGCTTTCCAATCCGCTGGTACCTCCCCAGAGTCCAGAGAATTGTGGTAGATTATAACGAATGCATCTGCTATAATTTCCGCCATCTCTTTTAATACCCTGGGATGCATGTCATCAGGACCAGGGGACCTGTCTACCTTGAGTCCCATTAGCCTGTCCAGCACTACCCCCCTAGTGATAGTGATTGTCTCAAGGTCCTCCCTTCCCACATTCCTGTGACCAGCAATTTTTGGCATGGTTTTTGTGTCTTCCACTGTGAAGACCGAAGCAAAATAATTCTTTAAGGTCTCAGCCATTTCCACATTTCCCATTATTAAATCCCCCTTCTCATCTTCTAAGGGACCGACATTTACTTTAGTCACTCTTTTCCATTTTATATATCTGTAAAAGCTTTTACCATCTGTTTTTATGTTTTGCGCAAGTTTACCTTCGTAATCTATCTTTCCTTTCCGGATATAAAAGGGGTCGGAGGGTCTAGTAAGGGGGAGGAACTGAGGGAAATCCTTATTAGTCGGGAAATTGTGTTGGGGAAATTGATGGGATTGAAGGCCGATAAATCCCCAGGGCCTGATGGACTGCATCCCAGAGTACTTAAGGAGGTGGCCTTGGAAATAGTGGATGCATTGACAGTCATTTTCCAACATTCCATTGACTCTGGATCAGTTCCTATGGAGTGGAGGGTAGCCAATGTAACCCCACTTTTTAAAAAAGGAGGGAGAGAGAAAACAGGGAATTACAGACCGGTCAGCCTGACATCGGTAGTGGGTAAAATGATGGAATCAATTATTAAGGATGTCATAGCAGTGCATTTGCAAAGAGGTAATATGATAGGTCCAAGTCAGCATGGATTTGTGAAAGGGAAATCTTGCTTGACAAATCTTCTGGAATTTTTTGAGGATGTTTCCAGTAGAGTGGACAAGGGAGAACCAGTTGATGTGGTATATTTGGACTTTCAGAAGGCTTTCGACAAGGTCCCACACAAGAGATTAATGTGCAAAGTTAAAGCACATGGGATTGGGGGTAGTGTGCTGACATGGATTGAGAACTGGTTGTCAGACAGGAAGCAAAGAGTAGGAGTAAATGGGGACTTTTCAGAATGGCAGGCAGTGACTAGTGGGGTACCGCAAGGTTCTGTGCTGGGGCCCCAGCTGTTTACACTGCACATTAATGATTTAGACGAGGGGATTAAATGTAGTATCTCCAAATTTGCGGATGACACTAAGTTGGGTGGCAGTGTGAGCTGCAAGGAGGATTCTATGAGGCTGCAGAGCGACTTGGATAGGTTAGGTGAGTGGGCAAATGCATGGCAGATGAAGTATAATGTGGATAAATGTGAGGTTATCCACTTTGGTGGTAAAAACAGAGAGACAGACTATTATCTGAATGGTGACAGATTAGGAAAAGGGCAGGTGCAAAGAGACCTGGGTGGCATGGTACATCAGTCATTGAAGGTTGGCATGCAGGTACAGCAGGCGGTTAAGAAAGCAAATGGCATGTTGGCCTTCATAGCGAGGGGATTTGAGTACAAGGGCAGGGAGGTGTTGCTACAATTGTACAGGGCCTTGGTGAGGCCACACCTGGAGTATTGTGTACAGTTTTGGTCTCCTAACCTGAGGAAGGACATTCTTGCTATTGAGGGAGTGCAGCGAAGGTTCACCAGACTGATTTCCGGGATAGCGGGACTGACCTATCAAGAAAGACTGGATCAACTGGGCTTGTATTCACTGGAGTTCAGAAGAATGAGAGGGGACCTCATAGAAACGTTTAAAATTCTGACGGGGTTAGACAGGTTAGATGCAGGAAGAATGTTCCCAATGTTGGGGAAGTCCAGAACCAGGGGACACAGTCTAAGGATAAGGGGGAAGCCATTTAGGACCGAGATGAGGAGGAATTTCTTCACCCAGAGAGTGGTGAACCTGTGGAATTCTCTACCACAGAAAGTTGTTGAGGCCAATTCACTAAATATATTCAAATAGGAGTTAGATGAAGTCCTTACTACTAGGGGAATCAAGGGGTATGGTGAGAAAGCAGGAATGGGGTACTGAAGTTGCATGTTCAGCCATGAACTCATTGAATGATGGTGCAGGCTAGAAGGGCCGAATGGCCTACTCCTGCACCTATTTTCTATGTTTCTATGTTTATTGCTTTTTTAGTCATTCTTTGCTGTTGTTTAACATTTTCCCAATCTTCTAGTTTCCCACTTGGCCACCTTACACGCTTTGGTCTTTGATTTGATACTCTCCTTTATTTCCTTGGTTATCCACGGCTGGTTATCCCTTCTCTTACCACCCTTCTTTTTCACTGGAATATATTTTTGTTGCGCACTATGAAAGAGCTCCTTAAAAGTCCTCCACTGTTCCTCAATTGTGCCACCGTTTAGTCCTTGTTTCCAGTCTACTTTAGCCAACTCTGCCCTCATCCCACTGTAGTCCCCTTTGTTTAAGCATAGTACGCTCGTTTCGGACACAACTTCCTCACCCTCAATCTGTATTACAAATTCAACCATACTGTGATCACTCATTCCGAGAGGATCCTTTACGAGGAGATCATTTATTTTTCCTGTCTCCTTACACAGGACCAGATCTCAGATAGCTTGCTCCCTTGTAGGTTCTGTAACATACTGTTCGAAGAAACAATCCCGTATGCATTCTATGAATTCCTCCTCCAGGCTACCCCGTGCGATTTGAGTTGACCAATCGATATGTCGGTTAAAATCCCCCATGACTACTGCCGTTCCTTTTTCACATGCCTCCATTATTCCCTTGATTATTGCCCATCCCACCGTAAAGTTATTATTTGGGGGCCTATAAACTATGCCCACCAGTGACTTTTTCCCCTTACTATCTCTAATCTCCACCCACAATGATTCAACATTTTGTTCATTCGAGCCAATATCATCTCTCACAACTGCCCTGATATCATCCTTTATTAACAGAGCTACCTCACCTCCTTTTCCTTCTTGTCTATCTTTCCGAATCGTCAGATACCCCTGTATGTTTAATTCCCAGTCTTGGCCACCCTGCAACCATGTTTCTGTAATGGCCACCAAATTATACCCATTTGTAATGATTTGTACCGTCAACTCATTTACTTTATTTCGAATGCTGCGTGCGTTTAGGTAGAGTGTTTTAATCCTAGTTTTTAAACCATGATTTCTAGTTTTGACCCCTCCTGCAGCCCCTTTATATTCAGTGGCCCTTTTTGTTTTTTGCCTTGGGTTTCTCTGCCCTCCACTTTTACTCATCTCCTTTCTGTCTTTTGCTTTTGTCTCCTTTTTGTTTCCCTCTGTCTCCCTGCATTGGTTCCCATCCCCCTGCCATATTAGTTTAACTCCTCCCCAACAGCACTAGCAACACTCCCTTTGGTCTTCAACTTTCGTCTTTCGGGTGGTCTAGCTGAGCTCCCCTTTAGGCGCTAGGATGCCGGTTTTCCTAGTGCCAGAATTTCACTATCCCTGCAGCGCTACCACCCCATAGTGCCCTCAGAGTAGCGTGGAACACTTCTCTTAGTGCTCCACGTCCCTCTTGGGGCACTAATAATGAATTTCCTGATTGGAGGCGCTAAAATTTGCGTCCAGGCAGTGTCACCTCCTCAAACTGGCCTATAATGAATTTTTAGCTCCTTTACTCTTGTTCTCAAATCCTCTTGTAATAAAGGCCAACATACCATTTGCTTTCTTAATTGCTTGCTGTACCTCCATGTTAATTTCAGTGATTTGTGTACAAGGGCACCCAGGTCCCTGTGAACACTAACATTTCTCAATCTCTCACCATTTAAATACTCTGCTTTTCTATTTTTCGTACCAAAGTGGATAACTTCACATTTCTCCACATTCTATTCCATTTGCCATGGAATGAAAATGTTATTGTTTGTGTTTTTGTTTTCACAATGAACTGAACCGTTTAAAGTTGCCTGATAAGAAATAGGCCATTGTTTTTGCAGCACAAAGTGCCTGATTATTTACATTTGCAGCCTTCCTGATACAGCTCTACTCAGTGTGTTGTTAGATATTAACTCATTTCGTATAATAGAGATTTATTATGGAATCTATGCCCTGAGAAATTAAATGTTCATTATAATGAAAGGATTTTTCTAAATTGATGATTAAACATTGATAATAACTTCTTTTGTAATATTGATTTATGTTCCCTGCAACTCTTCAGGTTATATTTTACAGCAATTACATTCTGAAATTCTGAACCTATTTTTTTCCTATTTATCAACCCTACTTAAAAGAGCAATATTGTGGAATGTTTTAGAGTCTATGTCAGTAGACAGGCTTATGTAAAATTATTTCATAATATATATTCAATTGAAAAACTCCTTTATGAAGCTTAGGAATCTCATTTTAATCCAGTTATTTCCATGCAGGTGCACACAGAGGGCACAAAATGGAAGATCCCTATGGAGCATAATATCCAGGACTTGGTTTTGTAATATGTTTATAAAAGCCAATTTAAATCTATCTTATATCATGGTAATCGAAGAATGCTTTAAAATTGAGTGCTAGGGAGCAGATGTATGAGAATCCTCTGTTTTCATAATACACCTGTCGTGGCACAGCTGGATTAAACTGAGACTCCTGGGGATAGAAATTGGTGCAAACCCAGTGGCGGAATAATCTCTGCGCTGACACTGATGCACAAGACCACACAAAATTGCTCTTCTTGCATTCTCAGAACCTGGAGGTGTCAATCGCATGCTCTGGCAGACAGAATGCCAGTCCTGAAGAAGGTGAAAGTTAGCTGGTGGGGCCACTGGCAGTGGGCCTACAGTCAGTCCGGCGGGCTGGGGGACACGGGGGGGCGGGGGGGGGCAAGTGTTAACCGGGAGCAGCCCACATATTCAATGTGATACCAGGAGGAGCATTGCTGACCCTCATTGCCCCACATTCAGCTAAGGAAAAGTCATAGAATGATACAACACAGAAGGAGGCCATTTGGCCCATTGTGCCAATTAATCCCATTCCCCTGCTCTTTCCTCATAGCCCTGTAACCTTTTTCCCTTCAAGTATTTATCCAATACCTTTTCAATGCTACTGTTGAATCTGCTTCCAGCATCCTTTCAGGCAGTACGTTCCAGATCACAACAACACGCTGTGTAAAAAAATGTTTCCTCATGTCGTCTTTGGTTCTTTTGCCACTGGAAACAGTTTCTCCTTATTTACTCGATCAAAACCATTCATGATTTTAAACACCTCTGTCAAATCTCCATTAACCTTCTCAACCCCAGTTTCTCCAGTCTCTCCACATAACTGAAGTCCCTCATCCCTGGTAGCATTCTAGTAAATCTCCTCTGCACCCTCTCTTTAATGGCCTTGCTATCTTTCCTTAAAGTGTGGTGCCGAGAATTGAACACAACACTCCAGCTAAATCCTAACCAGTGATTGAAAGCATTTTAGCGTAACTTCCTTGCTTTCGTACTCTGTTCCTCTATTATTAAAGCCAAAGATCCCATATACTTTTTTATTAGCCTTCTTAACTTGTCCCGCCACCTTCAAAGATTTGAGTACATACACCCCCAGATCACCCTGTTCCTGCAACCCCTTTAAAATTGTATCATATTGCGGGCAAAATTCAGGGTCCCGATAAGGCCTGTTACCACTGAAATGTGGCGACCAGGCGGCAGAATCCAATGGCCATCGATTCCTGGTCGAATGGCCGCCGCCAGATAAATTCAGTAGGGAGGTTTTTCTGGCGGTTCCCACTTCCGCCCCGTCGCTGCCGAGTGGCCGTAAGTGCGTCATCAGTGCGCGCACCTCCTGGACCGCCCCCCCCCCCCCCCACCTCTGCCGATATTCAGCCGAAACTAATGCCCGCTGAGCAGTACCCCCAAAAGCTTTCTCTGTCGGTGCACCTTTAATTCCCTCTGTCAGCCCTGGCTACGCGACGGCCATTAAAGGCGAGGGCCCAATGCCACGGCCGCCATTTTTTTTTTTTTGCCGGCCAACTTCCATGTTGGCCGGTCCATTGTGCCCCCGGGTTCGGCCGGGCTGCTAACAGGCAGCCTGGCACCCCCCCCTCCTGGGTGCCAAGCCGCTGGCCCAGCCGAAACCCTCCCTGGTGGCCCAGTGGCAAGATCCTAAAGATTCGCCGATTCTCTCCCCTTTAAAGGAGGGGGAGACGTGGTAATGCAGGTGCACAATGACGTCACCACCACCACTTCCGCCCCATAGCAGCACTTACTGCCACACTTCCACCCCCATTATGACCGACTTCCTGTCCGCTCAAAAAAAAAGTCAAAGACCTGAATATCGATCAAGAGTCGACTTCTTCCGAGGTGGCGGTAAAAGCACTTTAAAAAATGGTAAGTGCGCCAGTTTTCTGGAGGGCCTGAATTTCGGCCCCATTGTCTCTTCTCATTCTTCCTATCAAAATGTAGTACTTCACAATTCTTTGCATTAAATTTCATCCATGAGGTCTGCCCATTTCACCAGTCTGCCTATGTTCTGTTGAAGTTTGTGACTATCCTCCTCATTGTTTACTACATTTTCAAGTTTCGTATCATCTGCAAACTTTGAAATTATGCCCTGTATACCCAAGTCCATGTCATTAGTATATATCAAAAGGTGCAGTAGTCCTAATATCGACATCTGAAGAACACCACTGCACACCTCCCTCCAATCTGAAAAACAACTGTTCACCACTACTCTCTGTCCCTTAGCCAATTTTGTATCCATGCTGCCACTGTCCCTTTAATCCCATGGGCTTTAATTTTGTTATCAGGTATATTATGTGATACTTTATCAAACACCTTTTGAAAATCCATATACATCACATCAACTGCACCATCCTCATTAATCCTCTCCGTTACTTCATCAAAGATATTTTTATTTTTGTGGCAGCCTCCAGCAGTCCCTTTAAGGCTACGTTACGTTGAGAAAACTGACTGCAGCATGTTCGGCGAATTGTAAAGTCAATATGGGAAATGGGCCTGAAGCCGGCATTGGGCCTGGGATGATTCCGGGGTGCCCTGACCAGTCACTCTATGCAGAATATGGCACGTGCCATCTTCGAAGCTTCAGCTCCCATCTTTTCCCCTTTCTCTGTCTTCACAGTCGGGGGAAGGGCTGTGATGCTGATTTCCTCCCTGTTCGTGATTCACCGGTAATCAAGAAGAAACAGCTAACTCTCCTCTCTTCTTAGGGTGTGGGTGTTTCTGTTGAATGAATGGGGCCATCCTGGCTAATGGACCTCGGATGAGACAATGGCTCTCAGTGTATTTGTTGTGATAATCCACAAACTGGCCTGTCTGGCTTCAGTACACATCCTCAATGCCACCAGCCTGTGGCCTTTCCTTCCAAACCTGTGCAAATTCACTTTAAAGCACAACTCTACCCCAAAACCTTTTCCACAAAGAAAACACAAACACCTTTCACAAAAAGGTGTTGTTTTGAATCAGAGATTTTCGTGCAAGGAGAAGCTGCTCCAGGCACTTGAGAATGTTCAATGAGCGACCTTCATTTTGGGGGAGAAATTCACTATCGCCCGATAACTTTTGAAAGTTTGAAAAGTCAGGTCCTAATGATTTTAAACTTTAAAACATTCGCTGTTTGTGCTCCAAGGTGGAAGCGGAGCGCTAAATCAAGCTCTCCAATTCCTTTCTGGAGCGCAATCGGCAGCAGTGAGTGAGCAGGGCAGTGAGTTCAGCAGCACTACCGCATTGAAAGGCTCCTTCCCTCCCTTAAAGGGAAGGGCCATCACTGCAGGCTCTGCAAAATAAAAACAACTTACCTGGACCACAACCTCAGCTGCAATCCTGTGCGAGCAGCCTGGCACTCAAGCAGAGTGCCGGGCTGTTCGATCGTGGGCAGGAACACGCGAAAAAAAGTTATGTTTTTTTTCTTACTTTGGCCTTCTCGCCTTTAAGCATCGTTCCCGAAGCAGCCAGCCACCCCTCCTGCAGCTGTCGATGCTTTCACCTGGGTTTCGGGTCCAGGGCAGTGCACACGACGATGACATCACGATTTCCGGGCGAAGGAGATCGAGGCGCAACATCGTAGCGCCACCGCAAAACTCCTGTCGAATATGGCGGGTGTCGATGTCATCGTCGCGCCTGGTTGCAAAGCCATTTGCGTCGTGTTAGCTCCTCCCCCGTGATCACTAACGGGAGGCACAAAGGTACCCTTTGTTTCCTTTGTACTTTAAATGTAGATTATCCATCATAGTGAATAGACCATAATGCAATAAAAGTATAAGATTTTCTAGAAACTTTTCTCTCTAGAAATGCATTCAATCGTTTTTTGAACCCATTTATGCTTTGTTTCAGTGGTCTTCCATGGTAATTTATTCCCTGTCCTTGAATTTGCGGACGGAGGCTTCCCGGGGGAAATGCCTCCTATCTGCAAATAAAATGCCCACGTCTGCTGGTCTGGGAGGTACAGAGACTCGCGGTCCTGGTGCTCTCTGGGTACTCGCGAGTGGAGGCGAGCACCCTGGGATCACGTGGGCCAGCCCAACGAATGACAGAAAGGAATCCTCATTCATGTTTATGGGGATTCCGTATGTATGGAAACCTCATAAGTATGAATGAGAATACCCCAAAAATGCGTCTGCACTTCAAATAATTTTTTTTTATTACATATTTAAAATTAATTAAAGTGGCATTTCATTAAATACTTCAAACAAAAATTTAATTTTTTGAAAAAGAAATTTACATGCTTTAATGGGGCTAAAAAGAAATTTACCTTATTGCACAGGGTTTTTAATGTATAAATGATTGCTAACATTTTATTTTTATGTTTTTTTTAAAACTCTTATGCTGGTAAAAGCAG
The DNA here is from genome assembly GCF_044704955.1 of Pristiophorus japonicus. Taxonomy (NCBI): domain Eukaryota; kingdom Metazoa; phylum Chordata; class Chondrichthyes; family Pristiophoridae; genus Pristiophorus; species Pristiophorus japonicus. The sequence goes on from NC_091977.1 coordinate 185,505,906, forward strand.
GCCTTACATCTGCTTTTCCCAGGCGTAAGAATGTCAGGGGAATTTGGCGGGTCGAAGTTGAGGAAATACTGTCGTGGAAGTCTGTCCACGAATGCACTTTTCCCGGGGAGGCGTTGGATCTGTCAAGACCAGATCGCAAGTTCCAGGTTTTCGCATGTGCATTTCACACCCAAAAACCCAGAACACGCACAGTCCCTATGAGTGCATGCGCCCCTCGTACACACTCGTAGGGGCTGCAAATTATGGCTCCTTATCCCTACTACCCTTTGAGTAGAAAAGTTCCATTTGACTTTCCTTCTTACTCCTAACTTGTGTCTTTTGGGACTTCATTCGTTTGCTATTTGCCAGTTTTGTCAATTCCCTTTATAGTTTTTAATATTCCAGTATTTCACTTCAATGTCTCTTTTCCATTATTATTCTAATTATGCCTCCAGTCAGTAATCCCATACAGTAATGCAGCTGCGATGCGCAATTTAAACTTAATGGGGATCATTTTCATCTGCCTAAAAAAACATTTTTTAGTATGAATAAGTTGGTAGATGAAAACTGTATATAGAGAAAACCTAGCGTCCGGGTCCCGCCGGACTTTATGGCCTGGAATTTTCAGTTGTAATGATGGCGAAACTGTCAGTGTGCTCCGTCATTACAACTGTGAATCTGACAGCAACTTCTGGAGTATGCATATGCGCAGTTCAACACGGAAATCCAGAATTTGTTGTCAATCATTCCCTGCTATTCTATAGGGCCGCTTTTGAACTCCCCACAGCCAGCAATCAATAAATCAATGAACTGACAAAAACTTACCTTTTACGCTGGAATTTTCACTCTTAAAACCCCCTGAAAAAGTTAAGTCTTGCGAATGAGGTGTAACTGTTTTTAATGGCATAATGGGTGTACTGAGTCATAATTACTGCTGAACAACCACCTGGCCCTGAAAAACTAATTTTATATTTGTGGAATGTCAAATTTTTCCATAATGATAAAAATTACATGTGTTTTAATCATTTTTGAAACATTTTGTTTATGACATTTCCGCTTCTACCTTAATCCCACGTGTATGTCCCAATCTTTATAACCCTCTCTGTAAAATGATTAAAAAGTGAAGGAAAATCAGTGCACTTTACTTCCTGATTTGCTGTCTGTGAGAATTCTTCAATGTGATTGGTTGCTTAGTCAGCTTGCTAACACCACTGTTGCTGGACACTGCAGATCCCCTAGACTTGTCGTCAGGTTCAAATTAACGTCGGGATAGGTGAAATCTATATCACAGAGATCGCTACATCTTCGTGGACAGTTTTCTTCGAGGTCAGGGGCAAGTGCCATCATTTCGCCGCTGACCACAAAATCCAGGCCAGTATTTGAATAGGCCTTGAAATAGGCAGCCAGGAGACCTGCCCAAAGCAGGCAGGAGCCTTATTCAAATATTTTAATTGAGGTACAACTTCCTATTTAGGACTCCAATGAAATTTTGGAACTCAATATTTAACGGCTGAACCAGCAGTCCTTAAAGGGACCAGTGCAGACTGCTTAGCAAAATGTTCTTAACAAGCTTTAAGAATTATTTTTGTGGGGCCAGGAGGTGCATGGGACCCCTTATTCTTCCCCCTCTCCCCCTCCCCCCACCCCCCTTCAAGGACCCATTTCTGACTCAGTAGGGTTTCTTATTCTCTTCACCTCCTTTCCCAAATCGGTGTGCTGCCTTTCAGTGCTTGTTCAGCACAGGCAGCACGCCGATATTATTCTCATCAGGCCCAACCATGAATTTTGTATGTAATGATGCTGCTTCATTAGAATTGGTGTGATATGCTAAATAATTTAGCTAAGTGTAAGTACCTATCCAAACAAACCTCTCAAATTATTTTTGTGAGTAGTTATTTTGGTCAGAGAAAAAAAAAGAAAAAACAAAGCGTGTCTTGTATATTAAAATTATTTCTCATTGAAAAACAAAATATATTTTAAAAATCCTCTGAGAAATAAATAGTTTCTGTCCTAAGAAATTTCACAAGGATTGGTTGAAAATGCCTCAAGACTTTTAATGATAATCACTGTCAGTGTAGTGAAACAGTTACTTCATACAGCCCAAATCACTAGGACAAAAGCTGTGTGGCCCCAGCAGATTTGGGATACTCGATCAAACCAAATTATCTGTGTAAAGTTTCAGCTGACAAAAGAGAGGCAGGTGGGATTATTGCGGCAAAGCCTGAGGGACTTTGTGGAGAATTATGTTTTGAAAATAATTGCACTAATAGGGAGTCACGGGGTGAACGGTATAGAACAGGAATCCGATTAACTGATCAATTAAATCAGTGTACAAATTTGATGGTGCTGTATTTTTATTAAACACTGAATTATTGAAATTGAGGTGACTCAGAATTTGAGTCACAATAGACTGTTATAATGGGTTCAGCTTTGAATTAAATATTGCACAGGTCAGTTATGACAGATTGTAAAACATACTTCACGTCAAATATATTGCAACATTTAATAAAGATTTATGCACAAATTATGTTATGTTTATTGAATTCATAAATTGTCCCCAGTTGAATGATTTCTGTTCTTTGTCCTCACAGATATAAATGAATGTGAGTTTGAGCCCTGTAGAAATGGTGGCATTTGCACTGACCTTGTTGCAAACTATTCCTGTGAGTGTCCAGGAGAATTCATGGGCAGAAACTGCCAGTACAGTAAGTAATGATGCGTTTTTTGAATGATTAAAATTACAAAGCATCTATAAATATTGCATGAACAATTCAACGTTTCTCTCCATGTGAACTATATAACCTTAATACAGTAATAGTTGATCTCCTGTGGGAATCAAGACCATGTAGTATTCAGATCAAGCAGGGTTAGGAGGGCGGGGGATATTTTAATTTGACCAAGAAGTGGGAATGGAGAAGGAGGCAGATGGAGGATGGGGAGAGATGTGGGTAGGCAAAAAGATTGGCATGTCGGGTGGTGGGAGGGGGGGTGGAATGAAGGGGAAAGGAGGAGAGGAGGAGGTAGGTGTGGGGAAGGGATAAGGAGATGTGGGGAGGCAAAAGGAGGGGAAGGGGCAGGTAGCTGAAGGAATAGAGATGGGAAAGATGGAGAGGAGGATGGGGAAAGGAGGATGGGGAGGTGGATAGCTCCAATCAGCTCAGTGGAGGAGAACATGGGAGATGTGCTCAGGTGATGTGCGTGGTCACCAAAATGATGGTCAGTGGGAGGGTGGGAGTTCCCAATCACCTAAGTAATGCTCAGTGATGGTGGGTTGGTTGGCTCCAAACACACCCACAGTACTGTTCTTTTTAGGGAACAGCAGAGGCTCACACTAGCTGTTCCACCTCCAAACACTACGGCTTCTGATATCCTGCCGCCCGATCTCTTGTTAACACACAGTGGCCATCACAGTCTACTGCTTCACAATCCTTCACATCACAAGTGACCTTTGGAGGGAAATCTATGTCATCTGCACAATGTGTATGATGTGGTCCTGTTATTTTTTTTGTGTGTTTGTGGTTTTATTTATTTCTCAAGTAGACGTAGTGTGGCCGAAATTCAGGGTCTCAAAGGGACCCGTTAATGCCCGTTTGCAGCGGCCTTTCCTAAAAATCGAATGGCACTACTTCGAGGTAAACTAGCCGACCCGACCTAAATTCAGGTTGGGGATTTTTCGGCCTGGACACCATCCCGCCCGAGTGGTTGCACCGGCAATTATATTCAATAAAAATACTTATCGATACTCAGCTGAACTCATCGATCCCCCGCCGCACGGTGCCCCGGCAGGTTTTTCTGCCAGTGCACCATCTCTGCACTGAGTGCGGCCTGGCTACGCGGCGGCCCTTAAAGGGGAGGGCCACTGCCGCGGCCACAATGGAAACGGTTTTGATGGCCGACTTACCGATCAGCCAGCAATATACTGCCCCCGGGTTCGGCCGGGCCGCCAATGGGCAGCCTGGCATTGGGTGCCAGGCTGCTAGCCCGGCCGAAACCCTCCCTGGTGGCCTAGTGGCCAAGGTTAACAAAAGATAGAATCTCTCCCCTTTAATGGATGGGAGAGAGCGTGCTGACGCACATGCGCTGTGACGTCACCATGACACCACCGCTGATTGACAGTGACGGAGGCCCCGACTGACCCATTTTCAGTCAGTCAGTCTGGCTTTGAGTCTAAGGCCCACCCCCATTATGATCCATTTCCTGTAGGACTTGGAAAAAATTTCAAAGTCCTGAAAATGGCTCCACTCACCGTACCAAGGATTCCAGCGGTGAGTACCTCCCTAAAAATCATTGCTGTGCCAGCTTTCTGGGGCACCTGAATTTCGACCCCAGTGAACTTACCATTACTCGGGAGATCGTGGCAGAGGTGCCCAAGTGTTTTGTGGCGGAGGAGCGGCGAGAGATCGTGGCGGAGGTGCGGCAAATGAGGGTACAGGCCCCAGAAGAGCCGAAGGTCCAGGGGCAGCACGGGCCCGCCCACACTGCGATGTGTGTGCACTAGGCCCGTGCAGCACAGCAGGTCTCCGGTCATCCTGGTTAACCCTTGCCACTGGATAAAGGCCTAGCTCTGTCAAGCCCGTGTGGTGGCTGATGTGCAGCGGTCACCACATGTTAAAAAAATCCGCGCACAGGCATCTTGCACCCCTTCAATTGGAGTTCAGGACTGGAACATCGGGTCCTTCATTGAAACATCTGTGAACTCATGTAGATGCAAGTCATCCTCGTTCGGGGGACTGCCTATGATGATAATGACTCACCTAAACCAACATGTCCTCCGTGCTTGAAGGATAGAATTGTTGCAGCACCACCTGTAGGTCGATGTTGGGAATGGTGCAGAGATTTCACAGAAAAGACTTGCATTAAGTTGACTGGTCATGTTACATTAGGTACCACTTAAATTAATAATAAGGAAAAGAAAATGTTGGAAAACACGCAACAGGTCAAGCAGCATCTGTGGGGAGAGAAACGGTTAACGGTTCAGGTCGATGACTTTTGTGACGGGAAACATTAACTCTTGTTTCTCTTCCCACTGATGCTGCTTGACCTGCTGAGTGTTTTCCAGCATTTTTTCTTTTTCTTTTCAATTGCCAGCATCCGCAGTATTTGTTTTGGTTACTCAAGTTAATAACTTCACAGCATCACTTATGGGTGCAATACCATTAGAATGTTGGCATCACACACTGTTTTTAACGTATAAAAGATATGTATGCAATTGTTCAAATTTCAGTTAATTTTAACAGGCGGTCTGTTCGGTGAAAAAAAATACAAACTTTTATAATAAATACTTCAGTGGGAATTTTCACAGGATAAAACGGGTGGTTTGGAAGCGGAGGAGGGGGTAAGTAAAGCCTGACCCCAACCTGCCCACTTTCACCTTTTACTCAGGCAGGACGGGGAAGGGAAGCCAATCCACTGCCAGGAGGGGGATTGGCCATTTAAATGTGATCATGAGGGCTAAAGTGTCTACTTTAACCTGGATCCCGGGGCTCGGGATTCCGGTAGCTGCAGCAAGGCTAAACCAGCCTCGGGGAGCAATCCTTGTGGGCCGGAAGGAGCAGGAGTGCTACCCCAGGCCTCTCTCACCAGCAGCCTGCACCCTCAGGGATAAGGAGTCGGACCCCAGGGATCGATCTCACTCCACCCCACACCCGGACCCGGGATAACGATCAGAACCCCCACCCCCATGAGCTTGGATTCTGCTCGAGCTTAGAACCCGACCCTCCACCTCACCTGGACCCAGCACCTACCTGTTGCTGTGGTGTCCAGCCAGCATTCCCCACCCGACTGGAAGCTAGCCTGTCAATCAGGATGATGTCCGGGCGGCAAACCCACCCATTATGTCACATGCAGGCTGTGGAACTACAACTCCACAGCCTGCGGGGACACCCAGAACAGCTATCTTCTACCAGGTCCCCCAGCATCGTGCGGGGAAACGGGAAAATTATCGCCTTCAAGTCTGTAAATTGTTTCGCAAGTGACACAAGTTCTAAGAACATAAAAACTAGGAGCAGGAGTAGGCCACCTGGCCCCTGCCATTCAATAAGATCATGGCTGATCTGATCATGGACTCAGCTCCACTTCCCTGCCTGCTCCCCATAACCCTTTACTCCCTTATCACTCAAAAATCTATCTCTGCCTTAAATATATTCAATGACCCAGACTCCACAGCTCTCTGGGGCAGAGAATTCCACAGATGTACAACCCTCTGAGAGAAGAAATTCCTCCTCATCTTAGTTTTAATTGGGCGGTCCCTTATTCTGAGACTATGCCCCCTAGTTTTAGTTTCCCCTGTGAGTGGAAATATCCTCTCTGCATCCACCTTGTCAAGCCCCCTCATTATAAGATCACCTCTCATTCTTTTGAACTCCAAAGAGTACAAGCCCAACCTACTCAATATATCTTCATAAATCAACCCCCTCATCTCCGGAATCAACTTACTGAATCTTCTCTGAACGGCCTCCAATGCAAGTATATCCTTCCTTAAATACGGAGACCAAAACTGTACGCTGTACTCTAGGTGTGGCCTCACCAATATCCTGTATAGTTGCAGCAAGGCATCTCTGCTTTTATACTCTATCCTGCTTGTAATAAAGGCCAACATTCCATTAGCCTTCCTGATTACTTACTGTACCTGCATACTAATTTTTTGTATTTCATGCACAAGGACCCCCAGGTCCCTCTGTACTGCAGCACTTTGCAATTTTTCTCCATTTAAATTATAATTTGCTTTCTATTTTTTCTGTCAAAGTGGATAACCACACATTTTCCCACATTATACTCCCATCTGCCAAATTTTTGCCCACTCACTTAGCCTATCTATTTCCCTTTGCAGATTTCTTGTGTCCTCCTCACAATTTGCTTTCCCACCCATCTTTGTATCATCAGCAAACCTGGCTACATTACACTCGGTCCCTTCATACAAGTCATTAATATAGATTGTAAATAGTTGAGGACCCAGCACTGATCTTTGCGGCACCCCACTAGTTAATGTTTGCCAACTGGAAAATTACCCATTTATCCCAACTCTCTGTTTTCTGTTACTCAGCCAATCCTCTATCCATGCTAATATATTACCCTCAACCCCGTGAACTTTTATCTTGTGCAGTAACCTTTTATGTGGCACCTTATCGAATGCCTTCTGGAAATCCAAATACACCACATCCACTGGTTCCCCTTTATCCACCCTGCTCGTTACATCCTCAAAGAACTCCAATAAATTTGTCAAACATGATTTCCCTTTCATAAAACCATGTTGACTCTGCTTGATTGAATCAAGCTTTTCTAAATGTCCTGCTACTGCTTCCTTAATAATGGACTACAGCATTTGCCCAACGACAGATGTTAGGTTAACCGGTCTATAGTTTCCTGCTTTCTGTCTGCCTCCTTTGTTAAATCGGGGCGTTACATTTGCGGTTTTCCAATCCCTGGGACCTCCCCAGAATCCAGGGAATTTTAGTAGATTACAACCAATGCATCCACTATCTCTGCAACCACTTCTTTTAAGACCCTAGGATGCAAGCTACCAGGTCCAGGGACTTGTCCGCCTTTAGTCCCATTATTTTACCGAGTACTACTTCATTAGTGATAGTGATTGTATTACGTTCCTCCCTCCCTATAGCCCCTTGATTATCCACTATTGGGATGTTTTTAGTGTCTTTTACCATGAAGACCGATACAAAATATTTGTTCAAAGTCTCTGCCATTTCCCTGTTCCCCATTATTAATTCCCCAGTCTCAACCGCTAAGGGACCAACATTTACTTTAGCCACTCTTTTCCTTTTTATGTACCTGTAGAAACTCTTACTAACTGTTTTTATATTTCGTGCTAGTTTGCTTTTATAATCTATCTTCCCTCTCTTTATTATTTTTTTAGTTGTTCTTTGCTGGCTTTTAAAAGTTTCCAAATCCTCTGGCCTCCCACTCGTCTTGGTCACTTTGTATGCCATTGTTTTCACTTTGATACCACCCCTTATTTCTTTAGTTAGCCACGGTTTTTCCTTTTCATTGGAATATATTTTTGTTGAGAGTTACGAAATATCTCTTTAAATGTCTGCCACTGCTCATCAACCGTCCCACACTTTAATCTATTTTCCCACTCCACTTTAGCCAACTCTGCCTTCATACCTTTGTAGTCTTCTTTGTTTAAGCTTAGGACACTGGTTTGAGATACAACTTTCTCATCCTTCAACTGAATTTGAAATTCAACCATTCCTAGAGGATCCTTTATTAGGAGATCGTTTATTAATCTTGCCTTATTACACAGTATCAGATCTAAGATAGCCTGCTCCCTGGTTGGTTCCACAACTTACTGTTCAAGAAAACTATCCCGGATACACTCTATGAACTCTTCCTCAAGGCTACATTGGCCATTTTGTTTTGTCCAATCAATATGAAGGTTAAAATCACCCATGATTATTGCCATTCCTTTGTTACAAGCCTCCACTATTTCTTGATTTATACTCCGTCCAACAGTGTAGCTACTGTTAGGGGGCCTATAGACTACATCCACTAGTGACTTTATCCCCTTATTATTCCTTAGCTCCACCAAAACTGATTCAACATCTTGATCTCGTGAGCCAATATCGTTTCTCACTAACGTACTGAACTCACTTCAGAAGTGGAAGCAAGTCTTCTCCGATTCCGAGGGACTGCCTATGATGATGATGATGATGATGATGTCATCCTTTATTAACAGAGCTACCCCATCTCCTTTCCCTTTCTGTCTGTCCTTCCGAATTGTCAAATACCCCTGAATATTTAGTTCCCAGCCTTGGTCACTTTGCAACCACGTTTTTGTAATGTCTATCAGATCATACCCATTTATATCTGTTTGTGCTGCCAACTCATCTATTTTGTTATGAATGCTGCATGCATTCACATATTCTAAATGTGTTAACTGAGGAATGGGAAAACAAAAGCAAATACAAAACAAAAGTATGATATTATATGAAGCCCATTTGTAATATGCAAAGAACAAATACATTTAAAACATTTTTTAACATATAATAAAATGCTTCCGTATCCAAATTATTTTACCATGGAAACAAATAAAAATGAATAATGGCAATATTACCCACTTACAGTGAAAAGCAACTCCAGCCCTGCCTTTCCTAATTCATAAGGAACAGAAAACATTTATCAGTGCAAACTGGTGATTCTCTGCACAAGTTGCAATTCCTTTACACTCAATGCCATTAATTCTAATGCAACTAAGTTGCCAATGTGATCATTTATAGCCCTGATCTATCCCTCATAATAGATTCCATAATTTACCTTCTATTAATCTTAAGCTTTAATGGGCTTGTAGTTCCCTGGATCAGATTTGTTACTTTTTAACTAACATGTTTGATTTCAGTGCAGTCATAGCATTGACGGAGAACCTCGATAATCACCCCCTCTGCCTAACCCCCAGCTCCACCCCCCCCCCCCACCCCCACAACAATGGGATGGAGAGAGTCTGGGGTTAAAGACTTAATCCCCAACATGGCGCGCAAACCCACCGCCCTTTTTTACACCGGCAAATATTGTGGCTTCCAAGTGTGGAGAATCAGGATACTTCATTAACATAATGTTATTCTTCATTAAAATATTTCAATTGGGCTCCCACAGTGCAATTGGGAGTCTCATTTAAAATTTGCCACTGCTGTTCAGGTTTCCCAGGGGTTGGAAAACCCGACAGTGAAACAGGGGCCTTTCTCAGCACTCGTTGTGGGTCAGGCGGAGCAGAAATACTCCCCCCGGCCCCTCAAGGAAGTCTTCAGCCTCCCACTGCCGTAATCGCCAACCTCTCCCCATCCAGCACCGATGTCCGATCTCCCCTGCTCCTGCCGTGATGGCTGAGCACTTCTTCCTCCCCACCCCACCGCTCCTGATTGCTCGGGACTGTCCTCCAGGGTGCCTGACTGCGGCCTCCTGTCACTGGTTTGCCCCCGCTGGCAGCCGCCCCAGCTATCAATCTGGCTAGCTGCCCGGTGGGAAACGGGTCAAAGAAATGATAATGGGATCATGCCGTTAATAACGGCAGGTCCTCCGTGGACCCGGCCTTGCCAGGTTCTTTCAACCCTTTCACCATCCCCGCCAACCCGGAAATATCGGCGCCTTGGCTTCAGCTGGAGCAGGACTAAGAATTGGACATTCCTGGCTATAAAATGTTATCCAAAGATAGATATAAAGCAGAAGAAAAAGAGAAGGAGCGGGCATTAATCCAAACACAATTACACTATTAGAACAAATGGTTGATTATCAAAGATCATGGTTAGACTGGAGCCCCGCTTTTAACCTAACCCGATGACTTCTGTAGAGAGTAAAATCGAGCAGGATGTAAAACGACCACCTGATCCAAACCCATCCATTCCTGCCAGGTGGGTTAGCTTCAAACCGGGGCTCAAGCCTTCCTGGAATAAACTGAAATAGTAAGGACTCTGACAATATTGGGTCTCCATTATAGAGCACCAAATGGTGAGAAAAAATAGATTCTGAGAGGTTTGCAGAAGTAATTGGACTATAATAATGGAATACTTTGACTACAAAAAGGCTGAGTGGGAAAAAAAACTAAAGGTGATTAAAATGAGAAAACAAAGTCCTGATTCTGACTAATGAACCTGAGCAAATATCTGAATTATCTGACGGTAGAAAAACATCCCTTAATTATAACTACCTTTATTGTCAGATTATATGAAGAAAAAATAATTGGACTGGGATAGAGCAATTTTTGGATGGAGGAAAATTAATTGTTCATAGAATCATAGAATGGTTACAGCACAGAAGGAGCCTGTGCCGGCTCTCTGCAAGAATATTTCAGCGAGTTCCAGTCCCCCACCCTTTCCCCGTAGCCCTGAAATTTTTTTCCTTCAGGTACTTATCCAATTCCCTTTTGAAAGCCACGATTGAGCCTGCCTCCACCACCCTTTCTGACAATGCAGTCCAGATCCTAACCACTCGCTGCGTAAAAAAGCTTTTCCTCGTGTCGGCTTTGGTTCTTCTACCAATCACCTTAAATCTGTGTCCACTGTCTCAACCCTTCCGCCAGTGGGAACGGTTTCTCTCTATCTACTCTGTCTTAACTCTTTATGATTTTGAACACCTCTATCAAATCTCCTCTCAACCTTCTCTGCTCCAAGGACAACATTAAATGTAATATCTCCAAATTTGCGGATGACACTAAGTGTGAGCTGCGAGGAGGATGCTATGAGGCTGCAGAGTGACTTGGATAGGTTAGGTGAGTGGGCAAATGCATGGCAGATGAAGTATAATGTGGATAAATGTGAGGTTATCCACTTTGGTGGTAAAAACAGAGAGACAGGCTATTATCTGAATGGTGACAGATTAGGAAAAGGGGAGGTGCAACGAGACCTGGGTGTCATGGTACATCAGTCATTGAAGGTTGGCATACAGGTACAGCAGGCGGTTAATAAAGCAAATGGCATGTTGGCCTTCATAGCGAGGGGATTTGAGTACAGGGGCAGGGAGGTGTTACTACAGTTGTATAGTGCCTTGGTGAGGCCACACCTGGAGTATTGTGTATAACTTTGGCCTGCTAACTTGAGGAAGGACATTCTTGCTATTGAGGGAGTGCAGCGAAGGTTCACCAGACTGATTCTCGGGATGGCGGGACTGACATATCAAGAAAGACTGGATCAACTGGGCTTGTATTCTCAGGAGTTCAGAAAAATGAGAGGGGATCTCATAGAAACGTTTAAAATTCTGACGGGTTTAGACAGTTTAGATGCAGGAAGAATGTTCCCAATGTTGGGGAAGTCCAGAACCAGGGGTCACAGTCTAAGGATAAGGGGTAAGCCATTTAGGACCGAGATGAGGAGAAACTTCTTCACCCAGAGAGTGGTGAACCTGTGGAATTCTCTACCACGGAAAGTTGTTGAGGCCAATTCACTAAATATATTCAAAAAGGAGTTAGATGTAGTCCTTACTACTAGGGGGATCAAGGGGTATGGCGAGAAAGCAGGAATGGGGTACTGAAGTTGCATGTTCAGCCATGAACTCATTGAATGGCAGTGCAGGCTCGAAGGGCCAAATGGCCTACTTCTGCAGCTATTTTCTATGTTTCTATGTTTCTAACAACCCCAGCTTCTCCAGTCTATCCACGTATCTGGTCCCTCATCCCTGGAACTATTCTTATAAATCTTTTCTGCACCCTCTGTAAAGACCACATCCTTCCTAAAGTGCAGTGCCCAGAATTGGACACAATACTCTCGTTGAGGCCTGAACCAGTGTTTTATAAAGGTTCATCATAACTTCCTTGTTTTTGTACTGTATTCATCTATTTATGAAGCCCAGGGTACCGTAAGCTTTTCTAACCGCTTTCTCAACCTGCCCTGCCACCTTCAACGATTTGTGCACATATATCCCCAGGTCTCTCTGTTCATGCAGCGCTTTAGAATTGTACCCTTTAGTTTATATTGCCTCTCCTCATTCTTCCTACCAAAATGTATCACTTCACATTTTTATGCGTTAAATTTCATCTGCCACGTGGCCACCCATTTCACCAGCTTGTCTTTGTCCTCTTGAAGTCTATCACTATCCTCCTCACTGTTCACTATACTTCCAAGTTTTGTGCCATCTGCAAATTTTGAAATTGTGCCCTGTACACCCAAGTCCAAGTCATTAATGTATATCAAGAAAAGCAGTGGTCCGAGTACCAACCCCTGGAGAACATCACTGTCTACCTCCCTCCAGTCCGAAAAACAACCATTCACCACTACTCTCTGTTTCAACGTGGACCATTTCCCATACCTCGGGAACCTCTTATAACGAGAGCAGACATTGACAACGAGATTCAACACCGCCTCCAGTGTGCTAGTGCAGCCTTCGGCCGCCTGAGGAAAAGAATGTTCGAAGACCAGGCCCTCAAATCTACCACCAAGCTCATGGTCTACAGGGCCATAGTAATACCCGCCCTCCTGTATAGCTCAGAGACATGGACCATGTACAGTAGACACCTCAAGTTGCTGGAGCATCACCGCCAACGATGTCTCCGCAAGATCCTACAAATCCCCTGGGAGGACAGATGCGCCAACATTAGCGTCCTCGACCAGGCCAACATCCTCAGCACTGAAGCACTGACCACACTTGATCAGCTCCGCTGGGCAGACCACATTGTCTGCATGCCAGACACGAGACTCCTAAAGCAAGCGCTCTACTCGGAACTCCTTCACGGCAAACGAGCCAAAGGTGGGCAGCGGAAACGTTACTAGGACACCCTCAAAGCCTCCCTGATAAAGTGCAACATCCCCACCGACACCTGGGAGTCCCTGGCCAAAGACCGCCCTAAGTGGAGGAAGTGCATCCGGGAGGGCACTGAGCACCTCGAGTCTCATCGGCGAGAGCATGCAGAAATCAAGCGCAGGCAGCAGAAAGAGCATGCAGCAAATCTGTCCCACCTTCCCTTACATAGAAACATAGAAAATAGGTGCAGGAGTAGGCCATTCGGCCCTTCAAGACTGCACCACTATTCGATAACATCATGGCTGATCATTCCCTCAGTACCCCTTTTCTGCTTTCTCTCCATACCCCTTGATCCCTTTAGCCGTAAGGGCCATATCGAACTCCCTCTTCAATATATCCAATGAACTGGCCTCAACAACTCTCTGCGGCAGAGAATTCCACAGGTTAACAACTCTCTGAGTGAAAAAGTATTCTCCGCATCTCAGTCCTAAATGGCCTACCTCTTATCCTAAGACTGTGTCCCCTGGTTCTGGACTTCCCCAACATCGGGAACAATCTACCCGCATCTAACCTGTCCCGTCCCATCAGAATCTTGTATGTTTCTATGAGAACCTCTCTCATCCTTCTAAACTCCAGTGAATACAGGCCCAGTTGATCCAGTCTCTCCTCATATGTCAGTCCGGCCGTCCCGGGAATCGATCTGATGAACCTTCGCTGCACTCCCTCAATAGCAAGAACGTCCTTCCTCAGATTAGGAGACCAAAAAGGGAACACAATATTCCGGGTGAGGCCTCACCAAGGCCCTGTACAACTGCAGTAAGACCTCCCTGCTCCTATACTCAAATCCCATAGCTATGAAGGCCAACATACCATTTGCCTTCAACGGTTCAACGACTATCTGTCCCACCTGTGAAAGGGACTATGGTTCTCCTATTGGACTGTTCAGCCACCTAAGGACTCATTTTAAGAGTTGAAGCATGTCTTCCTCGATTCTGAGGGACTACCTTTGATGATGATGATGATGTTTCATCTGGAAGATCAGTGGTGAGAAAGATATGCGAGATGAATATGGTACCAATTAAAGACAGAAATAAAAGGGTTGCACCTAAATCTACAGTTCCATGGACAAATAAAGCGATTAGGGGAAACAAGTCTCCAGACCGAGATTTATGATAAAAATTGAGCAAGCAGAGAACAAAAACCAGGAGCCACACCAAAAGCAGTGAAGTAAAAATGGAAATTAGGAGGGCCAGAAATAAGATGGAAAATAAACAGGTGGTCAATATAAAAGGAAATAAAAACATTTACAACCATGTCATAAGCAAAAGCATAGCCAAAGCAATGTTAGGACCACTAAGAGACAAAGATGGCAATCTGATAGAATAAAAGAAATAGCAGAGAGATTTAACAACTGTTTAGCCTTTGTATTTACAAATGAGACTAGGAGTACTGGAGGAGAATATGGAGGACCATCTAATTGATGTAAATTTTGGAAAGGTTAATGGGAATTAAAGTTGATAAGTCGTCAGGTCCAGATGACCTACACCCTAGAATACTTTGAGAGGGTTGTGAGGTAATAAGAGGTAGGAACCATAATTTTTCAACATTATTGAGAGAGCGGAATTATACCAAAGGATTAGAAGTTGGCAAATGCTACACCACAGTTCAATAAAGGCAAAAAGATTATTTAGATAAAACACTCCCAATAAATAACTCATGCCACCACAATATAAATCGCACAAAAAATAAAATAATAAACAATCACACTTACCTGAGATCGACATTACTTCCCTCACTGCAGCCTCTACAGGTTGGGCGGGAGCCAAACATTGAGCCGGTGTCACAACCAGGGACGTTTCACAACGGCTCGCCTCTTCCGGGCGGTAATACTCCGCGCCCTGCCAAAACCAGTTTGGAATACCCCAGCGGGCGCTGGAAGTTGACCCCCTGCCCAGAAAAACTTATCACCGCCATTGCCGCCCCCTCGGGGTCAAAAATAGGCAACAACGAGTCAAATATCCTGCCCCAAGAGCCTCGCATTTACAAGAGGGTGCAATTAACCTCTTATTGACCTCAGGAATTTACATGCAGATACAATTATGTGAATTTGCCTGTTTAAACTACTACTACACAGACAGAGGACTGTTTAAGTGCGGATCCAGCTTAACAACTTCATATAACCATATCCATCAGGAACGCCACAGGAGATCCATTGATTTCATATATTTTAGTTATGGTGTTTTCTGGATCCTTTCATGGATATGTTCATGCAGCAAATAGTTGGGCATGTGCCAGTTCAAAAACGTATCTCTTGTCGCAAAGTGTTGCAGTTACAAAATTTTCCTTAGTGTACATTTGGAATGATCCAACGGGATAGTGGTAATAGATCCATAAGTTCTGATCATGGAACACGGCCAGAACACTGTATTAATTGAAACACACATACTGTATTGCAAATTCTTGCAAGAATGCTGCTGAACAAAAATTAACTGGTTTTCAATTAAAAGCTCAATTGTATTTATATACAAAGAATCTTTAAAAAAAATTAGTTTAACTTTACCTTATGCCTTTGTTGCCTTGTTTCCCTTTTTAACTAATTCTTACCCATAACCATTACTAACAACTGGTTTTACAAATTTTTGCCCACAGAATGTTCAGGCCCACTAGGGATGGAGGGAGGCATCATATCCAATCAGCAGATTTCTGCATCATCTACGCACCGTGCTCTGTTTGGCCTGCAGAAGTGGTACCCATACTATGCCAGACTGAATAAAAAAGGCCTTGTAAATGCTTGGACTGCTGCAGAGAATGACAGATGGCCATGGATTCAGGTAACAGATGGGTGTACAAAGAGGGGCAGACGATAACATAATTGCAAATTATTTTCCTGGATGCTAACTATGGTAAAATATAAAATGTATGCCCTAAAATTGTTATTTCTTTAATGTGGTATTGATGTATTTTAAAAGACCATAAAATTAAAAGCCTATCATTTGAACCTATAAATTGATATGTCATTGTCTCCCTTTTTGTTGTCCTAATGTATGGCTGAACAATATTAATCACCATCATGATTTGATCACTAAAATGGCTGCTGGATAATGCAAGCAGAATTACAAGCCAATTCATTAAAGATTGCACGCAAATTACCAATAGTGTTTTATGCTTTGCAAGATTGGGTTTCTTTACATCCTCCAATTGTTGCATTCTGAAGAAAAGCTGTAGTTATCCAATATTGTGTCGCAGTTTGATTCATTGACATGCCTAACCGAGTAAACTTGAAATCTTCAGTATGAAATTCAACAGTTAAATAAATAGCCGTCGGGCTTAGTTTTATAGTCAGAACTATTTTAAGCACAGTAACACAAAATAACTACATAATTACAGTGACTCAAACCACAGATCATGTTTTAGGTGCTCAAAGTTGCTTAGTACTTGTATATTTTAATGTAATTTTAGAGGAATAGTATGGCTTTTTAAAATTGTGCACAAATCCCTCCTAGGAATCATTTATTTTCTATGTTTTAATTATTTATAATTTATTCTATTAAACTCTAACCTAATCATCCAGATCAAGGGAAGTGAGTGTGGAGCAGAAAGGGTGGGGGGGGGTGAAGGAAATGAAATAGGGGGGAGGTAATGAGTTGGGGAGAAATAGAGGGGAGGTAATGAGTTGTGGAGAAATAGGGGGGAGGTAATGAGTTGAGGAGATATAGGCGGGAGGTTGAGGAAGATGCAGAGGGCACACTAAGATTGAGCAGAGAGTTCAAAGGAGAAGAGGTAGGAGATAGGGTAATTTTCATAATTTCTCTCCTTTTCCCTCATCTCCTCCTCCTCCCTCCTCTACATATCATGGGAGTAGCATGCTGGGTCGAAGAATTTCAGGATGGCTCACAAGTGACCACAGAGAGAGGAAGCTGTAAAAAGACCAGTTGGAGGAAGGGAAATAGCCAAGTCTAGCTGAAACTGCCTTAGCATGTCAGGCCTCTCTCTGCTCCACTGAGGTCAGGACCCATAACTCTATAGTTACAACAAATAGGTTACCGCACTACACTCTCCAATTCCAAATCTGTACACTACTCCCAGGATCATCCTGGAGAGCAAAGATAATCCCGAGCTTCTATTCTTTAATGCCAATCGTCTCCTTGAACTCCTCTCGCCTATCCCTCCATTCACACCTCCAACAACAAGTACAAGAATCTCATGGACTTCTTTATCACTAAGATTGAGATCATCCAATCACCTACCCAAGCTGCTTCCCCTCTCCCCACCCCTTGCCCACCAAGCCACACATCTTTACAGCTTTCGACATGGTTGATCACACCATCCCCCATCAGCTCATTTACTCTGTTATACAGCTCAGTGGTATTGCCCTCACTTAGTTCCACTCATGCCTTTCCATTTTTAGCCAAAGCATCTCCAGCAATGGCTTATTTTCCCACCTCTGCACTGTTATCTCTGGAGTTCCCAATAATTTTTTCTTGGATCTCTCCTCTTCCTCATTTACATGTTGCCCTTAGCTTCCACCTCTGCACTAACGACATCCAGCTCACCTTCTCCAACACCTCTCTTGACCCCTTCACTGTCCTTTTCCTGTCTGACTGCTTGTCTGATATCAAGCATTGAGTGAGCTGCAATTTATAAGAACATAAGAAATAGGAACAGGAGTAGGCCATACGGCCCCTCGCGCTGCTCCGCCATTTAATAAGACCATGGCTGATCTGATCATGGACTCAGCTCCACTTCCCCACCTGCTCCCCATAACCCCTTATCCTCTTATCATTTAAGAAACTATCTATTTCTGTCTTAAATTTATTCAATGTCCCAGCTTCCACAGCTCTCTGAGGCAGCAAATTCCACAGATTTATAACCCTCTTGAGAGAAGAAATTTCTCCTCATCTCTGTTTTAAATGGGCGGCCCTTTATTCTAAGATCATGCCCTCTAGTTCTAGTCTCCCCCATCAGTGGAAACATCCTCTCTGCATCCATCTTGTCAAGCCCCCTCATAATCTTATATGTTTCGATAAGATCACCTCTCATTCTCCTGAATTCCAATGAGTAGAGGCCCAACGTACTCAACCTTTCCTCATAAGTCAACCCCTCATCCCCGGAATCAACCTAGTGAACCTTCTCTGAACTGCCTCCAAAGCAAGTATATTCTTTCATAAATATGGAAACTAAAACAGCACGCAGTATTCCAGGTGTGGCCTCACCAATACCTTGTATAGCTGTAGCAAGACTTCCCTGCTTTTATACTCCATCCCCTTAGCAATAAAGGCCAAGATACCATCAGCCTTCCTGATCACTTGTTGTACCTGCATACTATCCTTTTGTGTTTCATGCACTAGTACCCCCAGGTCCCGCTGTACTGCAGCAGTTTGCAATCTTTCGCCATTTAAATAATAACTTGCTCTTTGATTTTTTTCTGCCAAAGTGCATGACCTCACACTTTCCAACATTATACTCCATCTGACACATTTTTCCCCACTCCCTTAGCCTCTAGTTATACATTAAAAGAAATAAGTGTATTTATACATGTCTTTCACGACCACCGGATGTCCCAAAGTGCTTTACAGCCAATGAAGTACTTTTGGAGTATAGTCACTGTTGTAATGTAGGAAACGTGGCAGCCAATTTGCACACAGCTAGCTCCCACAAACAGCAATGTGATAATGACCAGATCATCTGTTTTAGTGATGTTGATTGAGGGATAAATATTGGCCAGGACACCAGGGCTGACTCCCCTGTTCTTCTTCAAAATAGTGCCATGGGTTCTTTTAGATCGGCCTGTAAGAGCAGGCAGAGTCTCGGTTTAATGTCTCATCCAGAAGATGGCATCTCCAACAATATTCCCTCAATTATTGCCCTGGAGTGTCTGTCTAGATTTTTGTGAACAAATCTCTGGAGTGGGACTTGAACCCACAACCTCCTGACTCAGAAATATTGGGAAGACTGAAGCCATTGTTTTGAGCTCCTGCCACAAAATCCCTTGCTACCGATTCCAACCCCCTCCTCGGGTGTTGTCCCACGAATACCAAATGAAAAGCTGTATAACAGTGCAATAATGAGTCCTTTACTCAACGGTGAAAAATATGCAGCTTCCAAGGTACTATGCCAGTTGATTCCCTTGATTATGGAGACTAACCAGACCATTCCTCCACAAGTGCATCTTGTGCACTGGATGTTGATCAAACTAGAATACTTGTGTGTGAAGAAGTCTGACTTAACCCATCTCTTTGTAGCCCCGAGGCAGTTGAAATGTCAATGATGAGAGGATGGGAAAACTCAGAATGACATTCTTATAGATAATGGCTCTGAATTATGTCCAAAATCAGGCCAACATATAGTTTGTTTTATATTGAAGATACGGTGTTATTCTATTATCTTAATAAATGTCAACTTGTTCAATTTTAGTCCCTATTTGTTGGTTAAAAGATGGTGCATATACATTCTGATTTTGTATCTGTTTCTGGATATATTTTTGTCACTCATCATATTTAATAATTGTGAAGGAATTAACTTAGCAAAAATGAATGACACAGAACAGAGGTCTCAAGCTGTCCAGTTCTAAGTTGGCTGCTTGGTGAGGACGGCTTCAGAGATTGTTTATAATGACGGTTAGGTTATAAGAGAAAAACGTGTCGCTGACAGCTGGCACAGAATGATTGTAGAAGACACCCTGGTGATGCATTATGGTATGCTGACTCTAGCATGAGATTCTGTTCCAGTAACAATGAGCTCGGGGGCAGTAATCCAGATTCCTTGTTTCAGGTTGATGCCTCTATTTTCGATAGAGGCATTCTGTTTAAATGGCTGGATAATGCAAAGCAATAAGGCACTTATATATTATTATGCCTGTTCCTTTGCTTCTGCCCTCCACCTCGGCAGTTTCTCCCTCTCCCACTATCGTAGTCCTTTCTGTAACAGAAAATGTATTTAAAAACTCAATGTCAATGAACATTAAATATGCACATTGTATGTTGTACTTGAGCATAGGAATAATGAGAAGTGAGGGGAGACGAGAGAGCGATAGAGTGATGATTCATAGGAGAGAGGAATCACAAGCCAGAGGAATTTCAAGAGGTGATTAAATCTGAACTGGGATAAGAATATGCTAAGGTGTGTCTTATTGACCTAAATTCTGATTCAAAGATACTAATTTAGTTGTGTTAGTTGTTTAATCGAAAAAATAGGCAAAAGTTGGTTTGAAATCTTGATTTATTTTTCCATTATTAAAGTATCATTACAATATCAAGCCCACGCAACAACAACAACAACTTACATTCATATAGTGCTTTAAAAAAAAAAGGTTGTTCTTGGGATGTACGCAATATTGACAAGTGCAGTATTTATTTCCCATCCCTAGTTGCCTTAAAGGCATTAATGGCATTAAGAGTGAACTGCATGTAGTCAAATGTAGGCCAGAACAGGTTGGCCCATCCCTAGGGCACATTATTGAATCCGTTGATTTATTTTTTTACAGCAATCCAGTAGCTTGCTTGGTCACTTTTTCTGGTGCTAGCCCGCAAATTACTAAATGCGTTACCTTTCTCTGCATCTGTGGAGCTATCCATGAATGTGAAGTCTCTCTTCATAACTATAGTTTCCCATCCCCAGCATCATTCTGATGAATCTATGCTATATGCTCTTCATGATGAAAGTATTTTTTTTTATAATAAGCCACCCAAGACGGGATACCATACTCTTAACTAACATTCAGTGGTGGCACTCCCCTCAGTGTCAGGATGGTTGTGATTCCAAAGACTTGAACACATGGGGGGGAAATTTTAAACATAGAAACAGGGGTTGTTGGGGTCGGGTGGGAGGTTAAAAAAACTGAATCCCGACCGCAACCCACCTCCAACCCACCCACTTCCAGTTTTAACGGAGGCAGGATCGGGGGCGGGCAGCCAACCGGTTCCCAGGAAGCGGGTCACCCATTTAAATATAATAATGAGGCTGCGTGCCTCATGGTGATCTACCATTTCAAATGTAGCTGCGGCTGGTAGGGTTTTCGAAACCTGTCAGCTACAGTAAGGCAAGGACTGCTGAATCCAGACTTACTTACATCCTGGATCCAGTGGACCTGCCTAACCAACCCCCCGTAATCAGGGAATCCTCTCCCCCCGAAGCATCCGATTTCCCCTCCCCGACAAGTCCCCCCACAAAGCCTCTGATTCCCACCCCCCACAAGGACACTGATCGATTTCCCAGACTCTCACTCCTCCCTGATGCTCCAGCCTTAATGCTTCGCCACCATGCCCGACCCCCTCATCCCGATCCACCAGGTGCCCCATAGGTTTTTTTCCATACTCCTGTCCTCTGGCCCCAATCGATGCTTTCTTATTCGCAATTGATGTGAAGCACTTTGGGATGTGAAAGATACTATATAAATGCAAGTTCTTTCTTTATCTTGAACCAATGTTTTGAATAAATCTATTATTACCTTTTTACTCTTGTACTCCATGCTCCTTATGAAACCCAAAATACTGTTGGCCTTTTTAAAATCTTTTTATCGAGCTGTACTGAACGGGGCAGAAATTCCTCTCGAGGACTTCCCGCAGGCAAAGCACTAAATAATAGAGATAAAATGCGCACTTGCCTGAAGCTGCTGCGCCCGCTCGAAATCCCGATCCACAGGCCTCCTCTCCCAACGCGTCGCAGCGCGTGCTCGTAGGGACGTGCGCAAGAGTCACATGTACCTGGACACCCAATCACAGGTAAGTATTTTCTCATTCATTGTAATAGGAGTTTCGTAAGTTACAAAGCTCCTATTACTATGAATGAGAAAAACCCCAAAACACACAAACATTACATAAAACATTTGAAAAAAACAGCTCACACAATACACTAATAGAAATTAAAGTTGTTATACATGTTTTTCAAAGAAAAAAAATTGTCGATTTTTTTAAAAGTTAGGATTAGGGTTTAAAATAACATTCCCTGAGTGGGCAGGGTTTTAACATAAATATGTTTTTTAAATTTTTATTTATTCATGATTTTTATAGGTTTTTAAACACTTATGCCTGTAAAAGTAGGGCAAGATTTTTGAGGACATTTGCTGGGCAAGATATGCATAAATCCCGCAATCTTGCCTGTACGACTGTCCTCGCTCCCGAGATGTCTACGATTTGACAAGCTCTAGCTTGACAGATCGGAAAAGCCGGTTTTCAGCGCATGTGCATTGCGCACTGAAAACCAGCTTTTCCGATGCCTTCCCGGGTCCGTAGAAACGTCGTACGGGCCCGGGACGTCGGAATTTCTACCCCAGTGTCTTCAAAATATTTGAGCTGTTACCTCTTCCTCTTAATGCATTTACTTCAACATCTTTCCTTGCATATATACTGCCATTCTTTGTTTTTCTCCCAAAATGAATAATCTCGCGCTTATCCAAAGTAAATTGCATCGGTCCTCTTTCTGCCCAGTCCATTAACCTGTAACTGTCTTTCTGAATTCTTTTACAATGGTACTCACTACTTTTCTGTTGTCACCAATTTTTGAGACTGTGCTCTTTATGCCCCTGTCCAGATCATCCATATATACCAAGAACAAAAGTGAGCCCAGCAACACTGCTGAGGTACACCACTTCAAATTCACATCGAGCAACATCAACTTACCCTAACTATCTTGTCGATCAACAAACTTTCTATCCATGCTGCTACATTTCCTCTTACTCCAAATGCCTGAAACTTTCTAACAAGCCTGTGAGACACCTTATCGAATGCCTTCTGAAAATCCATATCCATTGCAGAATAGAATTTCCATGGGGTTCCTCAATCTCCCGTCATAACTTTGGTGGAAAATTGATGGAAACCCAGAGAAATGGTGCACAAGGCTGTTTGCACTGTTCATAGAATTATAGAAATTTACAGCACGGAAGGAGGCCATTTCGGCCCATCATGTCCGCTCCGGCTGACCTGGAGCTATCCAGCCTAATCCCATTTTCCAGCTCTTGGTCCGTAGCCCTGTAGGTTACAGCACTTTAAGTGCACATCCAGTGAATTCCAGACCCCCACCACACTCTGGGTGAAGAAATTTCTCCTCATATCTCCTCTAAACCTCTCCCCAATTACTTTCAATCTATGCCCCCTGGTGGTTGACCGCTTTGCCAAGGGAAACAGGTCCTTCCTATCCACTCTATCTAGGCCCCTCATAATTTTATACATCTCAATCAGGTCTCCCCTCAGTCTCCTCTGTTCCAAAGAAAACAGACCCAGCATCTCCAATCTTTCCTCATAGCCAAAATTCTCCAGTCCAGGCAATATTCTTATAAATCTCCTCTGCACCCTTTCCAGTGCAATCACATCTTTCCTGTAATGTGGTGACCAGGGTTTCTGCCAAGGTAATGGAGAACCCCCATAGAAATTCTACCCTATCATCTACTGAATTCTCTTTACAAATCTGATTGCTCACTTCTCAAAACAACGCTATAAAATTTGTCAAACATGACTTGCTTTTAACAAATCCATGCTGGCTGCGCTTGATTAACCGATGCATTTATAAATGGTCACTAATTTAATCTTGAATAATAAATTCTAAGAGCTTCCGCGAAACTGATGTTAGACGAGCTGGTCTATCGTTACCTGGGGCTGGATTTTTCCAACCTCGGCGGGTCCGTGGCAGGCAACGTCGGTGGCGGGTCTCGGCCCCACTGCCGGCTCCAGCCCGCTGTGTAGAATGATTTTCTAAAGCCACCCAGCTCGTGGCCTGGGCAATTGAAGGAAGTTGGTCTGATGACATAATTTGGTGACGCGTCACCAGCTGGTTTCATTAAAGGGACCATGTGCAAAATTATTTTTTGACATTTGTGCAATCAGTGTTCTGCAGCATTGAGGTGCTACAATCACTGACAATCACTGTACAGAACTACAGGGCTGCACCAGGCTTTCCCACAGCATGCAGGGAGGTTCTTTTCCCTTCCAATGAGCAGAAGAGATTTCCCCAGAACATGAACGCAGCCAGGTTTTACATTACCCAGGAGAGCACAAGCAGGGATGTCATTAGGAGGACCTGGCTGCAGTGGCACAAACCTTTCAATGATCTCAGTAGATCATGAATCGTTACTGCAAAGCCATACTCAACCTCATCCTGCTGTGCCTCTCATCACATCCCCATCACTCTGCTTTACCTACCCTACTCCTGCACATCCTTACTCACACCAACTTACCTTGTACCTCTACCCATTACTCTCTATCTAACCCTATCACATCCCCATCTCACTAGCCATCCCTCAGACTCACCCCCATCCTAGTCCAATCATACTAACTAACAACTCACAAGGGTAGGCACTTGGGCATTTTAGCCAATGTTCATGTGAAGTTTCTGTTAATGTGGTGTCAAACATTGATACCTTTATTGCCAACACTATGCGTTCTTGGACAGATTTGTGTGCATTTTTGGAACTGGCTTAGTGAATTACAGTGAATGGTGAGACATAACGGTAACCCCTGCAATAATGATGAATGTGGAAGGAATGGCTTGGGCATTGTAGGAATGCTTTATGGTGCTGGTGTGGGGTGGTGCCAACCTAGCGCATCATGTGACAGCCAGGGTATACAGGGTTAAGTGAAGTTAATCTGGCCATGGTGAGGCCATCCCTGGCATCCCGGGCAACAGTGTGGTCAGATGCAGCCTGACGTCCTGTGCAGCATCAGGTGATTGCGGAGAAGGTTGGTGTTGTTGTTGGTGCTGCTGGTGTGCCTGGTGATGCTGGTGTTGGGGCAGATTGTGGTGGGATTCTGAGGACTGAGGTGACTGAGTATAAAGTGCACCGATGATGATGGAATAGATGGCAGGTGAAATAGAGAGGACAGAAGCGATCTGTCAATGGTGGGAGAGGTAATGAGGTCAGACTGGATGGAGACTTGTGTAAAGACTTGCAGCATCCTGAATCAGTAGCAGAAATGCAGTTTAGAGAAGCTAGTGGCAGCGGGAAGATATCTGACTTGACATTTGAAGCTGTCAACTCATCAGCTGAAACAATGGAAAATCACCTCCCGCCTCAGCTTCACTGACGAGGTCTTGGCACAGTAGGAAACTGGTGGGTGATCTTTCAAAATCAAAAATATGGGGGAAAGCATTAAATGGCTATAAACAACTCACTAATGTCCTGAATGACCTCCCCTGCCGCCGCATAGCAGGTCTGCTCAGCACTGACAGATCCAACATTTCGTAAAGGCGAGTGGTGGCGGGTTAACAGCGGGGTCTTGAAAAGGACCCATTTATGCACACTCTTTGCTTCCTATCTGCCAACCAGTTCTCTACCCACGTCAATACATTACCCCCAATACCATGTACCTTAATTTTCTGGTTACCTGCGCTGATTTCTTAAGTCTCCGCAAGGTTTTTCTGACCGTACAAAACTGGACACATACGCTGGCCTAAGTTAGTTTGGAATAACGTTTCGCTGGCTAAACTTGCTTAAATGGCCAAATGGCATAAGCGGCTGGTAACGCCCCCTTTTGAAAAAAAAAGCTGAACTGAAAAGAAACTGAACTAACTCACTTAAACTAGAGTAAACTAAATGGGGAGAATTGCAATTTTTAAGATACTCCAAAAAAAACTAGTTGCTCCAAAAAAATAGGAGCAACTCCTGGGGGAACTTGGGCACTAAAAGTGCAGGATACCAGTATTTGCAGTTAGAAGTAGTGTGAAAGATCGATGGTGCCAAAACCAAGTAAGGCAGACCATTAAAGGGACAGCGTGCAATATATATGTGATAAAAGTCATGTCTCAATTTAGCAATTTGATTGGTAAATAGGAAGAAATTAACGATCCTGTTACAAATTCAGGTCTGCCATTTATTGGGTTTGGGTGCATCAGTTGTTCCTGTAATCAGTCTCAGCATTTTATTTTAATGGGAGTTGACTTACACTGCTATGTATCTACATGCATGGTGGTATAACCTGGGAGTGGAAGGTGCGTAATAGTACTATCCTTTTGTTACCTGAACCAGATATTCATGTGTACTTCAGTCTTTCAGAAGCAGACTGAGTGAACAGTTGGTGAGATGAGGCCAGATGTGAATCATTAAGCTCATTTATTTCTCACCATGTGAATATACAGAGTACCAGCTGTAATCAAAACATACATAATCCACTTTGCTTCCATAATGAAGAAAGTAATGAACTCGCCACTCTATACAGGTGGGCTATTGTGCAGGTATTTCCATAATTATCATACTTTCTGGACAACTATTGGCTATGAAATTGAACCCCGGCATTTTGGCCTTCACCGCAGAATAGAACTGCCTCTCCATTTTTGTTCTAATCAGCATGAGTCTGGTGTCAGCGTTCAGTCAAACTCACCAGAATCCAGTGACTTAACTTGGCAATGACCCCTGCTGAGTTCAGATAAATTGAGTTGTCACAGCAGCAATAAGTGAAAACGAACACGAGAATGCTAAACCATCGTTCACTGTCTGCAATATATTAGTTCAGACACCTGACTGAATCATGATCTACATTTCCAGCTCTGCGATCTTATGAATTCAAGCCCGAGAGTTACATTTAGATGAATAGTAGCGTTTTAACATATACCAAGCTCCCACTGTGGCAACATCATCAGAACCCCTAAAACGTTACGTACCCATTTGGCCAATTAGCATGACACAAGACTGATCTACAGAAACCATGGCCCCAATATTTTTGGGAATGGGGGAAGGATTTATGGTCAGGAAACCTGGAAGTGCAGGTTTCCACGTAACTCCACGGTGTGTGTAATTTATTTTCCCCCAGGTTACCCGCCCGATGGCCAGCCTCATTGACAGACTTGGCTGCCTGTCGGGTGAGGCAGAGTCTGGGAAAGATCGTGGCCAAAGCACAGGTAGGTTTACTGGTGGTGGGGAGAGATCGCTGGGAGAAAGGGAGGGGTTGGGTAGAACGTGGTTTGGGGTCGGGCTCGATAGTGGAGGGGGTTTAGGGGCAATTGTGGGTGTTCGGGGAAGCTGGCAGATTGCGAGGGGAGATCATGGTTATGGGGGGGTGGGCGGTGTGGTTTACAGGGTAAGCTTGCTGGGCCTGGAGGAAACACTCCTGCTGATCCTGGTCCAGAACCAGTGCCTCCTTTTACCTGCTGGGTTTCCAGAGGCCAGAGAAACCCAGACTGTTATGTATGTAAGCCTAGGCAACCTGTATCATATCGCTACCAGAGGGTCTACCTGTTGGAGTCCCAAGGGATCCTAGCATCCCTTGGGAGTACTGTATATAAGCAGGCTTCCCATGCTGTACCGGCACTCTGGAGTTTAAATAAAGGAGCTAAGGTCACACTTACTCATTGTCGACAGTACTCAGTTACATTACTTTATTATGAGCATAACACAGAAGATAGCAGTAAAAAAATACAAACCTTGTTAAAATGGAGGCATACAGCTTCCTTAAAAGATTTCAACAACTGACCCGTCTCCTTAGAGCAGATTGGTCGCCCGCCCCTCGATCCCCGTCCATTAAAACCGGAAGTGGGCGGGTTCGAGGTGACTTGGGTTTGTGTTTGAAATTTTTCATATTTTTACTTCCCATCCGTTTTTGGGGGTAAAATTCCCCCCATTTGACCCATTGGGTCGGACTCGTTGGATTTCACTCTTTACAATAATGACAGATGCTCTTTCATCTTACTTGTTCCTGGCTGCTTTACCATCTTAACTGCAATCGAACCAGAGGGCTGTCTTTTAGTCAGTGGTCACGCTTTCCTAAGTACTGAGGCCCTGCTAATGAACCCCAGTGTCTGGATAAATAGCAACCTCAACCATGTGCCCTCATAGGCCATCACCATGCACCTTGCCTGACTCTCTTTCATTCTTCGCCCACTTTCTGTGACCACCCCGCCTATCCGACCTCTGCTGATTCTATGGCTCCATGCTGTTTGTCTGTTCAGACACCCATCTGCTCATGGTAGAATCTTGTTGAGAGACTTCTGCATTCATGTTGAGACATCATTCTCTCTGTGCTGGGGGCATGTGTATTTAAGTCTCATTTCCTGGATCTATCCTGTCTCTAAAGTTCAGACCCTGTCCCTTTCAGCCCGAGGCAGAAGTCCTGCTACCCTGGCCTCGCTTTTCTCAATCTACTTGTTAAATTTTGTCAAGAATGCTAAATCAAGAGCATTGAGATGTTTCATACACTCTGTAAAGCTGAAGTAATATACCTATTGAATGTATTACAGTGTCCAACTGGCGCTAATTCTCAGTCTATAGTAAAAATAAAGTACCTATTTTAACAGTGAGAACAGGGTGGGTTCGGATCAGATGCCCCTATTATAACTTGCCCTATTCATTTCAAGCCTGGTAGGTTGAAAAATGTTTTTATGACTACTTAACAACTTGCATTTTTGGATTAATCATTATGAACAGAGAAACACCTTGGAGCATTTTACAGGGTAGCGAGAAAGATCCTGTATTCAAGTAGTAGACTGGGGCTTGAACTCTGTAACTTCTGCTCCAGAGGTAAGAATGCTCCCATCTGAGCCAAGTGGGGATAAATGATATCAGACACTGTGTGCTACTGCAGTCAGATTGTGGGCACTGCTAATGAAATATTGGCAGATCCGAGGGAAATCATTCAGTCTGGTTTCAGGCAGATCGATTACACCATTTAGCCTCTGTTAACTGAAATTGTGCAAATTGAGAGATATGATGGGACATTTAGTCTGAGATCCACAATCTGTTATCACACAAAAGCAGTACCACAGCCGCAAGAGAAATTGAGTTCTCCAGTAATAGAACTCAAATTATTCCATTACATTGATGCTTACATGCCACAGAAAGCTGCTGATTACTCCATGTCCACCAACCAAATCTGACATTCTCATTTGAATGCAAGATTTCATATTGTCATATAATGTAATCTAACAGTAGTATTAAAGCCTGTTTCAATTGCAGGTGATGCAAAGTAATACGAGAAAATGGTGCCTTTCCTAATTGGGTTTTTTTTGTAGCCTGAATAACTGATTTACTTCGTGATTTCAGTCTATGGACCCACCCCACCGATCTCTCCCTTCCTCCTCTCCGACCCTTACCATGGCCTTGACCCGCAGGCTTTCCTGTCCAACAGGCCTGTCAGTCAGGCTGGCTGTCAGGTGAGAAACCTGCAGAGAAGATTTAAAAGGAGTCCTGCTGTTAATTTCAGGGATTCCTATCCGGAAATCCTCCCCTCAGCTCTTCATGGCCCCAAATAAATATCGGGGCAATCATATCGAAGATCAATATAATTTGTGAAGTAATCACATGGGGAAAAACTTTTTACTACAGCCTGGAAATGAGCACAACATTCCCATAAGCACTTTCTGCTCAATTAAACCCTTATCAGATAATGTATCATGTTAATATTTCCTAAACAGATATTCATGGAAAATGTCTCGAAGATGTGTCTTGGAGACAGCATTATAATAATCACGTTTCTGTCACAGCATGGTTAAAGTACATTACCCCCAATACCATGTGCTTTAACTTTGCACACTAATCTCTTGTGTGGGACCTTGTCAAAAGCTTTTTGAAAGTCCAAATACACCACATCCACTGGTTCTTCCTTGTCCACTCTACTAGTTACATCCTCAAAAAATTCTAGAAGATTTGTCAAGCATGATTTCCCTTTCATAAATCCATGCTGACTTGGACCGATCCTGTCACTGCTTTCCAAATGCGCTGCTATTTCATCTTTAATTATTGATTCCAACATTTTTCCCACCATCGATGTCAGGCTAACTGGTCTATAATTCCCCGTTTTCTCTCTCCCTCCTTTTTTAAACAGTGGTGTTACATTAGCTAACCTCAAGTCCATAGGAAATGATCCAGAGTCAATAGAATGTTGGAAAATGATCACCAATGCATCCACTATTTCTAGGGCCACTTCCTTAAGTACTCTGGGATGCAGACTATCAGGCCCTGGGGATTTATCGGCCTTCAATCCCATCAATTTCCCTAAGACAATTTCCTGACTAATAAGGATTTCCTTCAGTTCCTCCTTTTCGCTAGACCCTCAAACCTCTCGTATTTCCGGAAGGTTATTTGTGTCTTCCTTAGTGAAGATAGATCCAAAGTAGTTGTTCAATTGGTCTGCCATTTCTTTGTTCCCCATTATAAATTCACCTGATTCTGTCTGCAGAGGACCTACGTTGGTCTTCATTAATCTTGCTAATCACAACACGGAAAGCAGGCATTCCCCAACCTCCCGGGGTGATAAGGAGACAGCTGAGCAGGTGGGTGTCCATAAGTTGTGATTTTTGAATTTCCATTTAAGTGTGCAACAGTCTTCAAAGGAGCTCCGGGCCATTTTTTCCAGTTTTCAGGTGGTCCATCGGACCTCCCCTTTAGGCGCTAGGATGTCGGCTGACTAGCGCCAAAACTTCAGTTACGATGTGAATCAGGGTTAGCGCCTGAAGAGGAGTGTAGAATGCTTCCCTTAGCCCTCCACTCCCCTCTTGGGGCTCTAAAACTGAATGTCCCGACTGGAAGCGGTAAACATCGATCAGCACAAAAGTTAGTAACCAGGTGGTGCAACCACCTCAAACCGGGCTATACTGAATTTCTACCTCAATGGCTCTGGTCTTCCAAATATTTATTTGGAGGAGATTTCTGCTCATCCAGTACTTGATGTCAGACAAGCAGTGTGACAAATTAGAGACCGTGGCGGGATCGAGAGAGGCGGCGGTGAGGTGGAGCTGGGTGTCTTCGGTGTATATGTGGTAATAGATGCGTTTTCAGGTGATGTTGCCAAGGGGCAGCATGTAGATGAGAAATAGAAGAGTAACTTTGCTAATGGTGCTGGAGCGGGAAGAGAAGTCATTGCAGGTGATTCTCTGGCTATGATTGGATAGATAAGAATGGAATCTGACAAATGCAGTCCCACCCAGCTAGACAACGGAGTAGAGATGTTAGAGATAGATAGTATGGTCACCCATGTCAAAGGCTGCAGACAAGTAGAGAGAGATGAGGAAGGATAGTTTACCACAGTTACAATCACATATAATCTTACTTGTGACTTTGATAAGGGTTATTTCAGTACTGTGGCAGGGTGGAAACCTGATTGGAGGGATTCAGACATTGAGTTCCGAGAAAGATAGGCATGGATTTGGGAGGTGACGGCATATTCAAGGACCTTGGAGAGGAAAGGGAGGTTGGAGATGGGGTGGTAGTTTGCCAGGACAGAGAGGTCAAACGAAAGGTTTTTAAGGAGAGGGTTGATGATGATAGATTTGAGGGGGTGGAAGAAAGTTCCTGAGGAGAGCGAACCATTAACAATATCAGGTAACATTGGGACCAGGAAGGGAAGTTAGGTGGTTGGCAGTTTGGTGTGAATAGGGTCGAGGGAGCAGGAAACAAGGGAGTCTCATGGACAAGATGAGGTCGGAGAGGTATGAGGGGAGATAGGAGAAAGACTAGAGAAAGATACAAGTTTAGGGCTAGGAACCTTCGAGGAAGTTTAGCCCGGTGGGCTAGGGGAAAGGAGAGAAGCGGCAGATGATCACATGGTCTCCATCTTAGTGACAAAGAAGCCCAGGAGCTCCTTGCACTTGTTGGAGGTGAGGGCTGAGGAGACAGGGGAGAGGGGTTTAAAAAGATGGTTTGTAGTCGTGCAGTGAAGGCAGGGGTTATCTTTGCATGTCAGGATG